>NC_133333.1:48522079-50012079 GCF_042186555.1 Aquarana catesbeiana | reverse complement strand
ATGTTGCAAGGAGTACACAATCACATGCAAGGGCAATTAATGAAAACACTTTGAGGCTTGCATATGATTTGATGATGGAAATCAGCAGAGCTTCTGCTCATTTACTAAAGCACTGGAACAAATGCACTTGTAGAGTGCACATGCATTTTGCAAAGTGCAACATATATTTGCTTTAGACAAATCAACACCACAGAACATTCCAGCAAATTTTAACGAGGGTGGGGGTGGGGGGGTTGTGAAATCTAGATAATTGCTCATTAGCAGCACACTATTTGAAGTGAGTTTAGGTGGGGGGGGGGGGGGGTGGGGGGGGTTGTGAAATCTAGATAATTGCTCATTAGCAGCACACTATTTGGAGTGAGTTTAGGTGGGGGGGGTGGGGGGGTTGTGAAATCTAGATAATTGCTCATTAGCAGCACACTATTTGGAGTGAGTTTAGGTGGGGGGGGGTGGGGGGGTTGTGAAATCTAGATAATTGCTCATTAGCAGCACACTATTTGGAGTGAGTTTAGGTGGGGGGGGTGGGGGGGTTGTGAAATCTAGATAATTGCTCATTAGCAGCACACTATTTGGAGTGAGTTTAGGTGGGGGGGGGGGGTGGGGGGGTTGTGAAATCTAGATAATTGCTCATTAGCAGCACACTAAATACACTCAAACAAAATACATTCCAAATGAGTAGACTAGGTGGATATGTTCCCATCACTTCATGCTGGGAAGGTTATTGAAGGAAAATATACATGCATGACAAAAAATAACAGGAAAAAATTCCAGCATGTGTGAGGATAAAAAGGGGACATTCACACTATATTGCAATGATGGTAAGTAGTGTTTGAAGCAAGAAATACATCACATTATCAAAGATTACATAAAAGAACATGTGATGCTAATAAAAGAAAAATATCTTACCTTAATATAGTCCTTCTGCAGGACCTGGATGATGGCAGAACAGGTCTCTGGGATAATGATCCCCAGAGCCTGGGGGGAGATGCCTGTCGAGAACTTAAGGTCCTGCAGGCTTCTCCCTGTGGCCAAATACCGCAAGGTAGCGACCAGCCTCTGCTCCGGAGTGATGGCTTGCCTCATGCAGGTATCCTGCCTGCTGATATAGGGGGTCAGCAAAGCCAACAAACGGTCAAAAACGGGGTCCGTCATCCGGAGAAAGTTCCTGAAATCCTCAGGATTATTCTCACGGATCTCACGGAGCAAAGGCATGTGACAGAACTGGTCACGCTGAAGCAACCAATTCTTGGTCCATGAACTCCTCCTCGCCCTGTTCATGGACTGGTCTTGGGCTGAAGAATAAACTACAGCACCAAGCACATACAATGCACGAGCTCTACGACGAGTACGTACAGGTAACATGGCTTCAAAACGGTCGGCTGGTCAGAACGCACTAAACAGAACGCACTGAAGAACAGCAAGGCCTGTGAAGAACGACCTGAAAATCAGGAACGAGCGGCCAATAAAACAAAGATTTCTCAATGCCAACTGACCAAACGCACTGAAAAGCAGATACAAACCTCACAAGCACAGACTGAACAACAGTTAAAACGAACTGAAAAATACGAGTCTCACAAGCGCGAATCGTCTCTCACCAAACTTCTACTAACACGAGATAAACACGAGATTAGCAGAAGGAGCCCAAAGGGTGTCGTACGGGCTATTGAACTTCCGTTTTATAGTCTCGTCGGACTTGGTGTACGTCACCGCGTACTAGGCTGTCGTACTTTTGTGTGGTCGTGTGTGTGCAAGTCCGTTCGTAAGAAAGTCTGCCGCAAGTCCGCCGAAGGTACGTCGGAAGTATGTCGGACAGGCTGTCGGACTTTTGTAGACGAAAAGTCCGACCGAGTGTACGCGGCATTAGTTTTCTGCCACACATAGCGTTTTTCTTTTAGGCCAAAAAGTAAAATTTTTGTCTCATCTGACCAGAGCACCTACTTCCAGATGTTTGATGTGTCCCCCAAATAGGTTCTTGCAAACTGCAAACTGGACTTCTTATGGCTTTTTTTTAACAATGGCTTTCTTCCTGCCACTCTTCCATAATGGTCAGATTTGTGAATTGCACAACTGATAGTTGTCCTGTGGACAGATTCTCCCACCTGAGCTGTGGATCTCGGCAGCTCCTCTGGAGTTACCATGGGCCTCTTGGCTGCTTCTCTGATTAATGTTCTCCTTGCCTGGCCTGTCAGTTTAGGTGGATAGCTATGTCTTGGTAGGTTTGCAGTTGTGCCATACTCTTTCCATTCTCGGATGATTGAACAGTGCTCCGTGAGATGTTCAAAGCGTTGGATATTTTTTTATAACCTAACCCTGCTTTAACTTCTTAACAGCTTTATCCCGGACCTGTCTGGTGAGCTCCTTGGCCTTCATGATGTTGTTTGTTCACTAAGGTTCTCTAACAAATCTCTGAGGGCTTCACAGAATAGCTGTATATATACTGAGTAAATAGAGTCCACCTGTGTGAATTTAATCTAATTAGGGACTTCTGAAGGCAAATGGTTCCACTAGATTTTAGTTAGGGGTATCAGAGTAAAAGGGGGTGAAAACAAATGCACACCACACTTTGTGTTGGTCTATCACTTAAAATCCCAATAAAATACATTTACGTTTTTGGTTGTAAGATGACTAAATGTGAAAATTTCAAGGGGTATACATTTTTTTTCAAGACACTGTACATGCTAAAATCATAATTTTTTTTTGCTAGAAAATTACTCCCAAACATGATGATATTTATTTATTAATTTTTTTAGCAGAGACCCTAGGGAATAAAATGACATCCGTTGCAACTTTTTATAACACACCGTATTTGCACAGCAATTTTTAAAATGCGTTTTTTTTTTTTTTGGGGGGGGGGGAGCTGTTTCCTAAATTAATAAAAATCAAAATACTGAAGTTAGCCTGATTTTGTATACTGTGAAAGATGATGTTATGCCAAGTAAATAAATACCTAACATGTCACACTTTGAAATTGTGCACAATTGTGAAATGGCAGCAAACTTCTGTACTTAAAGTGGGAGTCCGGCAACCAATCATTTTTTTTTTTTTTTTTAGGTCATTGAGACACTTTGCTAATCCCAAAATAATACTCACAGTTTGGGTGTAATATTTCCGTCCGTCTGTTTTCGTACTGAAGAATAACTTTAAAAATGTGATCCTGGCTGTTTCCATCTTGCTTGTGAAGCCCACAAGCATTGATTTCCTGGATGCGGTGAATGCTGTTCATTCACAGCTTGTTCACAAGCATAATCATTGTTCCCGCACTGAATCTTGGGAAACCTGACACTAAGCTCCCAGGAGACATTGAGGCGCCGGGGAAAGGCAATAAACACGCCTACTCCCATGGGAGGAGAGACAGGAAGTGCCACAATAAAGTACAATATAAAGGTAATTACAGCGATAAAAAAAACATTTGGTGCGGCATTTGAACATCTATGCAATTAACTGAAGGGGGTAAGATTAAGTTAAAAATTTGAGTGGAACCCCGCTTTAAAAATCTCCATAGGCGACGCTTAAAAACCAGGGGGTCTCAAACTGGTGGCCCTCCAGCTGTTGCAGAACTACAAGTCCCATCGTGCCTCTGCCTGAGGGAGTTATGCTTGTAATTGTCAGCCTTGCAATGCCTCATAGAACTTGTAGTTTTGCAACAACTGGAGGGCTGTCAGTTTGAGACCCCTGCTTTAAGCATTTTTACAGGTTACCTGTTTAGAGTTACAGAGGAGATCTTGGGTTAGAATTATTGCTCTCGCTCTAACGTTCACAGTGAAACCTCACGTGTGGTTTGAACAAAGTTTACATATGCGGGCGCGACATAAGTATACGTTCGCTTCTGTGTGCAAGCACGCAGGGACGGGGGGGGGGGGGGGGGCGCTTAAAAAAAAAAAAAAATTATTGTTTATTTTAATTTCATTTTTTTATTTTGACACTTTCCCTTTACATTTAAAAAACGGCAGTGTTTACATCTGCCTAGGCCAGACATGACTTCGTAGAGACCACCGGGGACCATCTGGTCTGCGGTATTCTCTATGGTAAATGGCTGCCCCTGGCCGATTCATTCTTCGCACGGGGGATCAGGTAGAAGCACCAGAGGGCGGCGGGAGTGGGGCTGGGGGGGGGAATGGAGTCCCCTCCCGCCGTCTGTAAAAACAATTAAGTGACTGAACAGCCGCTATGATTGTTTTTACATGACAGGAAATCGCCAGCTGAAAAAGAAGATATCTGAATGATGCCTGCAGCTGCAACCATCATTCAGATGTAATCACTTAAACTCCAGGACATCATATGACGTCCACCTAAGGAGACGTTAGAGGGTTTAATTGGATTTAATACTACTTTAACATTTATGGGCATATTTATAAAGCAGTCAAAAATTTGATCCTCCAGTCACTTGCCACTGAACATCATGAGAAGGTTGACTGAAATTATAAGAAAAATAATATATGAAACTTTCAATGATGTTCACCTTCAGCATTCAATTGAATTGTTGCCTCTCTTCAGCCTACATCTCATTTTCCAGCTTTTCAATGGAGAATCCAGGTCTTGGTAACCTTTGCAGTATTTATACTACGGTGAATGTTACTTTCATAAAAATTACATTGAAACATTTTTGCTTTTTTAAATTGTGAATCATTATTAAAATCATTGCAACCTATATAAGTGTTTGAAAATGAGTAATTTACTATTATTTCTCATTTACATGCCATGGCTCGAATGCCTCCGAGCTTCACATAGTAAGGACACAGGATTTTTTTTTATGTATTTATTTATATATATATATATATATATATATATATATATATATATATATATATATATATATATATATATATAAAAATGTCCCTATGTCGTACTGTGAATATTACTCTCTATTTGCAGCTTGTTCCAAATCTTCCTTGACATGTTAGTTTTGCTATGATTACTATTTGGCGTATTGCGTATTACTGGGAATTTTAATTTGCATATTAAATTTTGCTGTGAATATTATTTGGCGTATTCTCGATGTGCTTCTCTCTTGCCATTTTATGCCTTACTTTGATTATTTGCCATATTGCTTATTGCTGGGAATTTAACATGGCACATTACGCTTTGCGGGGAATATTATTGGCTTAGTCTTGATGTGAATATTACTTGGCATGTTCCATATTGCTGTGAATATTTCTTGCCATTCTACATGCTGCTGGAAGTATTACTCACCATGCAACATCACAATGTGATAATGTTTTCTTTCGAAGTATAACCTGCGCCTGTTAACTTATTGATGTATTTGTGTGTCGAAATCTACATAGTGCAGCTTGATAGAATGTGGTTTGGTATATTGGCATATTACTTACTGCTGGAAATAACACAGAATTTGGCATTTTGGATTCGTACTTGTAACTGGCTTCTGAGATCTAGCAGGGATAGTATATCTATTGTTTCATTTTGTATCATGTGGAAGAAAATGGATCATTGCTAAGGCGCCTTTCCGAAGACAGAATGTAGTCCGCTAGCATGTTTTAAAAGCTCAACTCCGGATAAAAGTACAGATTGAAAACATATAAGGAAGCCGTTGCACTAGATTTGTATTGTTATGTATTTTTGAGATTTGCACACCCTGATAACATAGCACAGTTAAGCTGGCCATAGACAGAGCAAATTTATTTCCTGCAATCACTGTGTTGACAGGGGAATCCCTCCTGTGGATCTATTGTGTTCTAGAAGAACCACTCCAAATGAAAATCAATGCCAAGCCATATCCCATGACAGACTCCATCCTAATTCCCGATGTCTTACCTGAACAACACAAAAATGTGGTCATTTATGTCCCTCCCCCCAGCCACAGATGGCTATGAACTCAAGGCAGGAAGGTGGGGCTATATAGGGCTGCTGGGGTAGCACCTCGCCTTATATGCTGCATGCATTATCGTACATGTTAAAGTTATTGTAAAGTCTTGGGTTTTTTTTTCTCTAAAAATAACAAACATGTTATACTTACCTGCCCTGTGCAGTGGATTTGCACAAAAGCAGCTCAGATCCTCCTCTTCTTGGGTCCCTCTTCTGTGCTCCTGGCCCCTCCCTCCTGTTGAGTGCCCCCACTGCAAGCAGCTTGCTATGGGGGCACCAGAGCCGAATCACAGCTCCGTGTGTCCATTCAGACATGGAGGCCCGGCCCGCCCCCTCTCTCTCCTGATTGGCTGACTGACTTGGATTGACAGCAGCGGGAGCCAATGACACCACTGCTGTGTCTCAGCCAATTAGGAGGGAGAGTCTCGGACAGCCGAGACACTCGTGGACAGAGATGGGGCTCAGGTAAATATCAGGGGGCCGAGGGGGGCTGCTGCTTGCAAAAGGCTTTTTATCTTAATGCAAAGAATGCATTAAGATAAAAAAAACCTTCTGACTTTACAACCCCTTTAAAGTGAAACTTAAGTCGGCATCTCATCTTCAGTGGTCCACTAGGTCCATTGTAGGCAATGGAATCCCCTCTCAGACTTCTTCTGGATGTCAGGTGTTCGGCTGTTTTGATTCACCAGTGCATCATGCTGTAACACCTGGGCATGCAAAGGAGATGAAACATTCTGGCACACCGGCACTGTGCCAAGCATGTACCCTGAGCTGTGCATATGTAGCTCTCTGTACATTTTAAAGAGGACTGCGACAGGCAGATGCAGTAAATCTATGCTATTGCAAAAGAGGACATTGGGTTGATTTGCTAAAACAGGGGAGTGCAAAATCTGGTGCAGCTGTGCATGGTAGCCAATCCGCTTCTAACTTCAGCTCATTCAGTTAAGTTTTGACAAAAAATCTGAAAGCCCATTGGTTTTTGTGCAGTGCTGCACCAGATTTTGCACTCTCCAGCTTACCTGTACATGGAGCCTTTCAGGGCAGGGCTGTCATGGTCCCTGACTCTGCCATCTTCACCCAATCTTCCTTCAGTGTTCATGGGTTCTGGCTATATTAGTGGCCGTGGCCATGAAGACATCAGTCCTGCGCACGGAGCTCTGAAGGTCCGGTACATTATGCCGTAACTTCAGAGCACATACACTAGTGATGTCACTGGCTGCCTGTTGTGTGAATATCTTCTAAACAGTGCAAGCTTACGAGATATTCACTGTTCCTACAGGCAAGCCTTATTATAGGCTTACCTGTAGGTACAAGTTGAAAAGTGACGTTTAATTTAGCTTTATAGTCCAAATCTTTATCTGTATTGATCAAGAGAAGTTTTGGGGGAAATATATAGGTGAAATAAATTGAACCTTGTTTGTCTTGAACCTTGAACTCTTTGCTCCTCCCATTAACTTCCTGATTTAGGCCATGTCTCTGCACTTCCTGTTTGCCAGATTATTGTGCTCTCTCCAGCCAATATCTCACTCTTGTCACTCCTGCTGCTGCACGTATCTTTGCTAAAACTTATTACCGACCCTTGGCTTGTTCCTCAACTATGCTTCTGCTTAATCCCAACCTGCAACCATTCATTACCGACCATTGGCTTGTTTACTGACTACACTTCTGCTTATCCTTATCTGCTACTGGACCTCGGCTTGCTCACCTCCTGGTGAGGGGATCCCGAGGACCACGACCTGGTACTAACATGTAGCAAAACCCATCTCTGCCATCAGGTGCTCTGGTGAACACCGGACTCCACACCTCAGCAGAGCTTGTATCATCTGACAGGGAGACCTGTTTCTGTACTTATCCAGTTGGTCGGGGGGTTTTAGAAGTTATTTATATTATGTTTCATTTTTGTGTAAATTAGTCCTGAGGAAGGCGGTGAGCGCATTTCCCCCAAAATGCACTGAAATCTCTTGATCAATAAAGATCGAGATTTGGACTTTAACTCTTATCATGAACTGGGTGCTCCTCAACACTCACCCGTTAGTTGGATATCCACTGTATATCTTCTTTTGAGAGGCAGCAGCCCAAAACCATAATAGGGTCCAGTCTACGTGGCTCATTCACTGTCAGCCATTTTGAAAGAGGAATGGCTCTGGGTTAAACCTCTATGAACCAATACCCCACTTCCATTGGCCAGCACTATCACACACACGGCAGCTTTGAAAGACTTTGAAAGACTAGGAGAGAGATAGATTCCATGTCCCTTCATTCCTGCGCTAGAGACCCTTCCCCAATTTAAAACTTGAAAAAACAGTTTTGCATGAAATTCCACTTTAACTTGAGTTTCTGGTAATTCATAAACAGTTTTTTTTAAGCTCTTGTATGTGCTTCTGGGGAGCATCAAGGGAGCTCTCATGCCAATCTAAAAATAAGGCCACCAACAGTTATAGGGATTTATCCGATGGTGACGCCAAGTATAAGAAGATAAATGCCAAGATAACAATTGAATCCACTCAGAATATAGGTTGTGCCCTTGATTCTTTAAAATAACATGGGTCACATTTTACTGGAGTGTACCTTCAACACATTGGCATCATTGCTATAATAACCTGTATTTTGTGCCAATTTTGGGCTGGAAGTTTGCCAGTTTGTGGGGGCAGGTCTTTGTGTATAGTTCAAAAGCAAACAAAAGTATCCATCTGGTCATTAGAAATGCCATATAATTTTTTAGTGGAGGCAAAATATACTTTTGCCTCAATTTCCCTCTCTCTAGGACAATGCCTGATAAAAGCGGAACACTTAGGAAATAAAAGACATGGTTGATTATATGATTTACACTATATTTTCCCAGAACTGTACTCCACCTTAATAAATTTCACTCCAAATGACAGTTTACTGAAGTAGTAAATACTAAAATTGATATAAAAAACAGATGGGGAATTTATTAAAGAGTGTGTGTAAATGGGTATGTGGGTGTTGACTGGAGTTGTTTTTAGCAAAAGACTAAATTTGAAAGCTAGTCTTTAACCTGTAGTCCCTGGTATGAATCGCTTTTTCTCAAGACCATTTGACCACCCCCTAGGATTATGTTTTTTTTTTTAAACAATCTTTTCAAAAAAAGGTAAAATGTAACACTTTCTTAGCGACCAAAAGTAGACACCAATGTAGTCATATCTATGAGATGCCACTACCTATCCTGACAGCAAGCTGTGAAAGTGCCCTGGATAGCCTGCCCAAGAATAAATGTGAGGTGCTGGATTCAGATCTTACTCCCATCAACCAAAAGATGGTAGGGCCACCCGACTAAAAGGTCTACATTGGATAAAAAAGTAGAGTGCTAACTGATCACCTAAAAAGCCTGGAGCCGCTAATAAATCTTATGCTAATAGCAGGTAGGCAGCTTGAAATTTATTGGTTCTAGCAAGTTCTTGGCTGGCCAAGGCTGGGGGAAAGGGTTAACTGTTGTAAGCTCAGTTCCTGGGCTTTTTGGTCCCTAGCCAGCCCACCAATGGGCTGGCTAGGCTGAGGTCCAGGAGCCTTTGGTAGCCGATTTGGTTGGTTCTGTTCTCGCCTGTGTTTTGGAGGTACAGGGATTGCTGCAACTTTCAATCCCCTGAAGACACCAGGACTTTTGAAGGCATCCAAGCCATTGAGAATGCCAAGATGGACTCTTACCTCATACAGGTATGCCTGGGCAGCCACACTAAAGTACCTTATTTATCGGCGTTTAACACGCACCCCAAGTTTAGGAGGGAATTTTAAGGAAAAAAACTTTTTAAGGAAAAAAACTTACATTTAAATGCCCATCAATACAGCCTTATCAGTGTCCATCTGCAGCCTTGCACAGCGTCCATCTACATGCTTGTCCAGTGTCATTTGCAGCCTTGCAGCCTTGCCAGTGTCATCTGCAGCCTTGCAAGTGTCCATCTGCAGCCTTGTCAGTGACATTTGCAGCCTTGCCCAGGCTGCAGTTAAACTGCAGTGACTTGTCAGTGTCACTGCAGTTTAAAAATGGCATCGCCGGTGCCGAGATACACAGAGCCGGTCATCTCGGCTCCTCTCGCAGTCCCGCCCTATGATGGACATAACACAGGTCCAATGGCGGGACTGGGCGTGACTGTGAGCGGAGCCGAGCGCCGCCCATATACATACATAGCCAAGTGTACTCGGCTAGGTTCGGCTAGCTCCGCTCACAGTCACGCCCAGTCCCTTTGTTATGTCCATCATAGGGCGGGACTGGGCGTGACTGTGAGCGGAGCTAGCTGAGCCTAGCCGAGTACACGGCTATGTATGTATATCGGCGGCCGGCCCTCGCTCCACACAATCAGCAGGGGGGGGATCGGCGTATAACACGCACCCACGATTTTCCCCTGATTTTAAGGGGAAAAAAGTGCGTGTTATACGCCAATAAATACAGGTAGTTAATTTAGGGAGAAGCATGTTGTTCATATTGAACTGTTATGCCACAATCTGTTCAGTAAAGGTACATGAAGTGTTATGAGCCTGGTGTGAAGTTATTCAAAGGGGTGTATGTTGGTTCTGATGTATCCAAAGAATTAGGATCTGTAAAGCACTTCAAGGTATGAAGAAACACCACTATAAAGGGTTAACTCAGCAAGACAAGGAAGAAGAGTTTTTTGCAAAGAGTAACCAAGTACAAGTTCAAGATGCAAGGCAACAAATCATTAGGCGCAGTACCTGGTAAGGTGTTCCTCCCTAGCTGTCAGTATCCAATGGTAAACATATCCAAGCTTGCATTACAGAGAGTTATGGCCTGGTCATGCGGTTTGGAAAGTGAAGGAGTTATTAAGTGCATGCATGGGGCGCACGCTAAGAGCATAGCGGGACACCATTCTGTTACTTGGAGTGATGCAACAGTGGTCTGCTGAACTGATGGAGTGGGTACAGGCTCAGCACGTCCCTCCTAATGGAACATAAAAGTTACAGTGTGTAATGACATGGGACAAGACACTTTATGGAGGAACTCTCTATTTTACTGCACACAGTTAATGCTCTTGTCTATGTCGGGGAACTGCCTAAATGTTAGACTCTTGACATGAGGTGGCAAAATCTAGGTAGGATATGGTGTTTTATGGTACCAGATGTCTGGTACCATTGTGACGGCTACTTGCTGGCTAAGAGCATGTTGCAGGTTCAGTTTAAATAATACTTTTTATGTGCTTATTTTTTCTAAAATGTTACCCATTAAATAAGTTGTGTATTCAATAAATAATTTAATGCATTTTTAAATTTAGGTATAGCCAAAACCTTTGTTTTTTTTGGTATTGGATTAAGAAAGTGTAAAACCCCCTATTATGTTATTTTTTGCTGTCTCTATCTTACTGGGGAGATGACTCTTCACTTCCTCTCTTGGGGACACAACAGAAAGTGAGATGAAATCTCCTGAAAGTAAGGGGAGTCCCCGTCCTAGACAGTTGCCACCTAAACAGTTGTCTCCATTGGGTTTCCCCTCACTTTTCTGTCTCAGTGAAAAAGGTTGCGAGAAACATTTTTCTCCTCAAGAACACAGACTGCACTACTATGTCCAAAAATAGAAGAAAAAAAAGTTTTCTTGATAAGCGGTGCACAACTTATATTGCTTCCTTTGAAATTAATAAAAATTACTGAAAGAAAAAAAAAAAGTTTTGTACTTGCAAACATTTGCATGTCAAGGTGTCCTGCAGAGTTCTGTCTGCTTAACACATCAGAGACAACTCTGTAATTGAAGAACGGCCAAACACCTGTCTTTGACAGGTCACATGATTGGGCAGAGGCCAAAAGACAGCAGATTTGTAAAGCTGTTCTTTATAAATGTGCCTTTTTTTTTCTCTTTCTTAGAAGCAGCAGTGTGGTCACAGTAAGGCCATACTGCTCCCTTTTTTTATTGGGCCTCTTAACCTCATCTGGACCGCCCCATGCATATATACTGTGGCAGGGTGGCCCTCCTGGGTGAAATCTTGTACCTGTATGTGATCTCTAGTTCCGGGTCTGCGGCGCGCACGTGCGCCGCGTGCAACCCTTCCCACTGTGATTGGACACAGCAGGAGCCAATCAGCGCATCCAGCGGACCCGATGTTCGCAGGCACCCCATGATCATTCCTGAGAGAGGCAGAATGGTGCTCTGCCTATGTAAACAAGGCAGATTGCCTTTCTTTGAGAGGGGAAGATGGAGACCTTGTGTTTCTGCTATCAGAAACACAGATCTCTGTCTCCCCCCTGTCAAAGCACATCCCCCACATTTAGAAAGCACTCCCAGGGAGCACATTTAACCCTTTGATCTCCCCTGATGTTAACCCCTTCCCTGCCAGTGTCATTAGTATAGTGATGGTGCTTTTTTTTTTTTTTTTTTTAGCACTGATCACTGTATTGGTGTCACTGGTCCCCAAAAAGTGTGACTTAGTGTCAGATTTAAATAAGTTTGGGAAAACCTGCGCTATGGAGACAATAGTAACTCAAAAATAATTAAATAATAATGTGTATATGTGGTTTGGGCTGCTGCTGTAGTGTAAGGTAAAAAACCCAGAGTGATGAAAAATAAATGTTATACTCAGCGCTGCTTCTGTAAACTATAAACACTAATACTCAGAAGTAGTGGGGTTCCCGAGGGGTTCTGTGCTTGGACCAATCCTATATAATTTGTTCATAAACGATCTGGAGGATGGGATAAACAGTTCAATCCCTGTATTTGCAGACGATACTAAGCTAAGCAGGGCAATAACTTCTCCGCAGGATGTGGAAATCTTGCAAAAAGACCTGAACAAATTAATGGGGTGGGCGACTACATGGCAAATGAGGTTCAATGTAGAAAAATGTAAAATAATGCATTTGGGTGGCAAAAATATGAATGCAATCTATACACTGGGGGGAAACTCTGGGGGAATCTAGGATGGAAAAGGACCTGGGGGTCCTAGTAGATGATAGGCTCAGCAATGGCATGCAATGCCAAGCTGCTGCTAACAAAGCAAACAGAATATTGGCATGCATTAAAAGGGGGATTAACTCCAGAGATAAAACGATAATTCTCCCACTCTACAAGACTCTGGTCCGGCAGCACCTGGAGTATGCTGTCCAGTTCTGGGCACCAGTCCTCAGGAAGGATGTACTGGAAATGGAGCGAGTACAAAGAAGGGCAACAAAGCTAATAAAGGGTCTGGAGGATATTAGTTATGAGGAAAGGTTGCAAACACTGAACTTATTCTCTCTGGAGAAGAGACGCTTGAGAGAGGATATGATTTTAATTTACAAATACCGTACTGGTGACCCCGCAATAGGGATAAAACTTTTTCGCAGAAGAGAGTTTAAGACTCGTGGCCACTCATTAAAATTTGAAGAAAAGAGGTTTAACCTTAAACTACATAGAGGCTTCTTTACTGTAAGAGCGGCAAGGATGTGGAATTCCCTTCCACAGGCGGTGGTCTCAGCGGGGAGCATTGATAGCTTCAAGAAACTATTAGATAAGCACCTGAATGACCGCAACATACAGGGATATATAATGTAATACTGACACATAATCACACACATAGGTTGGACTTGATGGACTTGTGTCTTTTTTCAACCTCACCTACTATGTAATATATAATGATAAAGTGCCTACATCAATATAATCAATGACATGGTATTGCTTAACACTATAAAGTTTTCAGTGCGATTGCAGTGCAAAACAAAGTGCAATCATATAAAGTCCATCCATATAGTGTGTTGGACTTGTGCAAAATACGCAGTTGGTGTGGATCTTGGTGACACTCCGTGCTCCCCTCCTGGGTCCCCGCTCGCCATCACCAGCAATAATCTTTAAATACGCCTGTTGTATTGGGATGGTATCTCCCATCAATGGCTAGGGCTATTGAATGTGATCATTATATGGATGAAAATAACACCTTCCTTCCAATGGTATATTCGAAGCATCTGGTATATCCTATATCCAAATTTAGTTATCACCTTCCCAGCTTTCACGGTGATCGGATATCCATTTTAGACGTATGGCAATAAAGAGAAAAGGGTATATAGTGTATTACTGCTAGTTTTATTTATAAAATCCTAAATCATTACACTTACATGAAAACTTTAAAATCGTGCAGAAAAAATGCCGCCTTGGCGTGCAAACAACCATCACTAGGTCTCAGCTTGACAAGTTTCGCCCCTCCCACTGGGCATCTTCAGAAGCTAGTGGCGCCAGTGACTGGTTGCCTTTTTATGCATTAAATCCCACCTACTACACCGGTAACTCCTACTACTCTCACAAAGTGCGCAGTAATAATTCCCATCACTTCCTGTTTCCATAAGTGCTGGATATATTGCAACAAGCAATGGAAAACATCTACTTTTGGCATGACAAACAATACTATAAACAAATAAGGGGTGTTGCAATGGGAGCTAAATATGCTCCCATGGTGGCAAAAATCTTTATGAGCAAGTGGGAGTCAGAAGAAATATATGGAAGAAACATCCCAGGATTTAAAACATATAGAAGGTATATCGATGACATTTATTTTAATTTGGGAGGGCAATAAGGATACTTTGAAAGAATTTTTACAACATATTAACATTAACAAATACAACATGTCTTTTACAGCTGGTTACAGTAAAGTAAAAGTAAACTACTTGGATTTAGAAATTTTCAAACAAGGAAACAACATATACACTCGCACATTTTTTAAAAATACAGACAGGAATAGTTATATTGCCACTTGGAGCGGCAACCAACCTAAGTGGATTTAACGTATATCTAAGGGCCAGCTAATGAGGGTGAAAACAAATTTTGACCTTCAAGAGGACTATGAAGCACAATCTAGTATGTTACTAAATAGATTTAAACAAAAGGGATATAAACGCCCACAGCATATCAAAACACAAAAAGAAGTAGGATTAGTGGATAGACAACAATTACCCCGAAAATAAAAAAGGATGAAAAATATGATTTAACATTTTGTACTGAATTCAACAGGCAACACAAACAAATAGAAAATATTATTAAGACTCAATGGCCCATTTTGCTTAGAGACCCGGTGTTGGTCAAAACATTACCTAAACAACCAAAATTCATTTATAGACACCCACCAATACTGAAGGACAGAATTGTTAAAAGTTTGCCTGACCCCCCATAAAAAAATGGTCACCTTTTTCGATCAAATTGGATTCTTTAAATGTGGCAAATGCCTGATATGTAGAACCATGCAAAGGAGGAATGCATTTTCAATCTAAAACTACCGGAAAGATATATGAAATACCCAAGTTCATCACATGTGGCACCACACACGTTACATATGTTTTGGAATGTGAGTGTGGTCTCCAATATGTGGGCAGAACCACAGAGAACTCAAAGTGAGACCACAACAACATATTAATAATATTAAAAAGGGCTTTACGTAAGCACAGCTTATCATACCATTTTAGAAGATTACACAATAGGGATCCTTCTAAACTAATTTTTTGTGGTATTGATAGAGTAGAAAAACACTGCAGGGGCACTAATTTGAAACAGGCTATCTCACAAAATGGAACCCAATAGATATACCAATTAGTCATTATCACCTAAAGGTTTAAACATGGATTCGGATGTGAATTGTTTTATAAGCAATTTTAAATTTTTACTTTTAATTCATTTTCAATTTAATTTTAATTATTATTTTTTATTTTTTTTATGTTTTTTATATACTTTTTTGAATGTTGACAATCTGTATATGCTTATTAATCTATATCAGAATAGAATTGTTGTTATTGGGAATAATTTATAGCCATTTGAAATAAGGGATCATTAAGAAGATTAATATGTAATGTACGACATTGTATTCATTGATTGTATAGTCCCATTTCGGGAATCTTTTCAAACATTGCTGCCCATATTAGATTAGTCAACATATGTAGATAAAACAAATGACAGATATATTGAAAAGGCAATTTGTTGTGTAAATACCATACTAAGCACAACATCTATACTTAATTAAAGGACATTGAGTACTAGAAAGATGGTATCCACACTTCCTGTGTACACAGGAAGTGGTCATATATAAGGGAGAAACAGTGGGTGTAATGTCTCAAAATGAGTACCAAGATGGCGATATGAGCACTTCCTGTGGAAACAGGAAGTGATCTCATACTAATAACACATGCAGTGGGAGTACCAAAATGGCAGTATTAGCACTTCTGGTTCTGGCGGAAACAGGAAGTGATGGGAATTATTACTGCGCACTTAGTGAGAGTAGTAGGAGCTACCGGGTGTAGTAGGCGGGATTTAATGCATAAAAGGCAACCAGTCACGGGCACCACTAGCTTCTGAAGACACCCAGTGGGATGGGCGAAACGAGTCAAGCTGAGGAGACCTAGTGACGGTTGTTTGCACGCCAAAGCAGCCTTTTTTCTGCACGATTTTAAAGTTTTGATGTAAGTGTAATGATTTTGGATTTTTAAAAAAATGAAACTAGCAGTATTACACTATATACCTTTTTCTCTTCATTGCCATACATCTAAAATGGATATCCGATCACAGTGATAGCTGGAAAGGTGATAACTAAATTTGGATATAGGCTATACCAGACGCTTCTAATATACCATTGGAAGGAAAGTGTTATTTTCACCCATATAATGATCACATCCAACAGCCCTAGCCATTGATGTGAGATGCCAATCCAAATACAACATGTATAAAACAGGCATTTAAAGATTATTGCTGGTTAGTGGGGACCCAGGAGGGGAGCACGGAGTGTCACCAAGATCCACACCAACTGCATATTTTGCACAAGTTCAACACACTATATGGATGGACTTTATATGATTGCACTTTATTTGTTTTGCACTACAATCGCACTGAGAACTTTATATTGTTAAGCAATACCATGTCAATGATTATATTGATGTAGGCACTTTTTTATTATATATTGTATTGGTGTTTATAGTGTCAGATTTGTCCGCTGCAATGTCGCCGTCCCGCTAAAAATCGCTGATCGCCACCATTCCTAGTAAAAAAAAATAAAAAAAAAATAAAATTCCACAAATCTATCCCATAGTTTGTAGATGCTATAACTTTTGCGCAAACCAATCAATATACGCTTATTGGGATTTTTTTTACCAAAAATATGTAGCAGAACACATATTGACCTAAATTGATGAAGAAATTAATTTTTTTTTTTCATTTTTTTTATTGGATATATAGTTTTATAGCATAAAGTAAAAAATATTGTTTTTTTTGGCAAAATTGTTGGACTTTTTTGTTTATAGCGCAAAAAATAAAAACCGCAAATGTGATAAAATACCACCAAAAGAAAGCTTTATTTGTGGGCAAAAATGACATCAATATTATTTGGGTACAGTGTTGCATGACCACGCAATTGTGAGTTAAAGTAATGCAGCGCCGTATTGCAAAAAAGTGGCCTGGTCATGAAGGGGGTATAACCTTCCTGGGCTGAAGAGGTTAAGATGGCCATACGCTAGTAGATTTTTCAATAAATGCTGATATGTACTGTATATTTGTATGAATATTTGAACACATGTTCTTATTACAAAAAGCAAAAATGTTGTTTGCTTTTAACATTTGATTTGGAAATTAATGTCATTTCAAGAACGAAAAATGCATTTAGTGTTAGAAATTTGGCAATTATTTTCTGTCTTGCTCCTTCAAAATTTACTGGTCACTGTGGTTGAAAATTAGTTGATTTCACTCCTCTAATGATTAGAGAATTGAGCAAACATTCCTAAAATGAAAAAATTCAAACAAAATGTTCTGAGTTTATGGCCAATCTTAGTGCAACCAGTGCTGAAGTGTTGTTCACATGGCTAGCAGCTCTACCTAAGCACGTACCTCACCTGGGGACCGGAGACCACGCAGTGTTTCCCTAGAGATTTTTTTTCAGCTGAATGAGATGAAAAGTAGCCCGGTGGTCATAAAAAAAGGAGGCGTTCTGTACACAGATGATATACAGAACCCCCCCCCCAGAGATGAATTTTCCTGCTTGTGTGATTGGCTCACTGATTTTCCCAGAAGTTTGCACTAAGAAACAAGTCAGATTTTGGGCATCCTCTGGAACAATTTAATTTTGTAATTTTTGTCTGAAGGGATGCATATCCTTCAACCGCTCTATGCTCTGCTCCTCTAGTGCTAACTGGAGTGTCAGACTGGAGAGGGGACGGACGCAGCTGGCTTTGACTCTCAGCCACCCACTGCGAAGCGGAGCAGGCTCCTGATCCAGTATCTGCACTCCCAGCAGAGGAAGTGGCTGCATTAAGAGGGGCTTTGCCCAAAGTCAAAATTCTATTTGCTTTGCAGGGTACCTATGGGTTAGTTTACAGTTTTTTTTTTTTACTTGTTTTTGCATTGCAGTGGGATGGAGTGTATAGCAATGCAAAACCAATCACCGCTAGTGTTCTTATCTATGATATTGGTTTATGGTTGCACTCGGCAAGGGCACCCAATTCACCAAAATGGTTCTGTTATGAACTGGCCCTTATACAAAGGCATCATATGAAGGAAAAATAAACACTTCTGACAAGCTTTTAAAGGAGTTGCAGTTGGCTTCATAGTTGATCTGAGGATGGGTTAAGTTTTAGGTCAATGTACACAGACATCAAAAATAGGGAATTGGTACATTAAAATGCTTAGTTATACCTGCTACAGAAAGCGTGTATTGAACAGAATGTCTTGATGAATAGGGATGAGCTTCGCATTCGAGTCGAACCCATGTTCGACTCGAACATCGGCTGTTCGATCGTTCGCCGAATTGCGAACGTTATGGGCCGTTCGCACCAAATTCGTGTGGCGCGTCACGGCCCATAATTCACTGCGGCATCGCAGTGCATTGCTGGCTGATGATTGGCCAAGCATGCACTATGACCCGCATGCTTGGCCAATCACAGTAGAGAGAGCTGTAATTGGCCAAAGCCAGGGTGGCTTTGGCCAATTATGGCTCAGGGGGTTTAGAACACGCCCCACACTATATAAGGCCGCCTGCATGGCGGCCCTGTGTAGTGTGTTCCGGCATGCTGAGAGATAGAGAGACAGTGTCATTTCATTTGAGTTAGCTAGATTAGGCAGGACAGTCAGTGAGTTAGCTGCACTTACAGTGTATTGTGTATATATATGCATCCTAGGTGTTGCGCATATATATATATATATATATATATATATATATATACATACACTGTATTCAGTTTAGCTAGATCCGTTCCTGTTATCTTCCTACTGACAGCCAGGCTTGTCTTGTTACAGTATTTACAGCTACCTGAAGAAAATTGCTGGTGTTCTTTTGATCCTATTAGTACCACAGTCAGGCAGCTAGACTATTTACAGTTAGTGTAGTGTGTCCTCTTCACAGTGTTCAGTTAAAGCTACAAGTTAGTTTAGTGTGACCTCTGCACAGTGTTCAGCTAAAGCTACAAGTTAGTGTAGTGCGTCCTCCTCACAGTGTTCAGCTAAAACTACAAGTTAGTGTAGTGAGACCTCTGCACAGTGTTCAGCTAAAGCTACAAGTTAGTGTAGTGCGTCCTGCTCACAGTGTTCAGCTAAAACCTCAAGTTAGTGTAGTGAGACCTCTGCAGTGTTCAGCTAAAGCTACAAGTTAGTGTAGTGCGTCCTGCTCACAGTGTTCAGCTAAAACTACAAGTTAGTGTAGTGCGACCTCTGCACAGTGTTCAGCTAAAGCTACAAGTTAGTGTAGTGCGTCCTCCTCAGTGTTCAGCTAAAACTACAAGTTAGTGTAGTGCGACCTCTGCACAGTGTTCAGCTAAAGCTACAAGATAGTGTAGTACGTCCTCCTCACAGTGTTCAGCTAAAGCTACAAGTTAGTTTAGTGTGACCTCTGCACAGTGTTCAGCTAAAGCTACAAGTTAGTGTAGTGCGTCCTCCTCACAGTGTTCAGCTAAAGCTACAAGTTGATGTAGTGTGTCCTCCTCACAGTGTTCAGCGAAAACTACAAGTTAGTGTAGTGCGACCTCTGCACAGTGTTCAGCTAAAGCTACAAGTTAGTGTAGTGCGTCCTCCTCTAAAACAGTCACAAGCCAATAAAAGAGGGCAAGCAGGCTCTGTGTCTAGAGGCAACAGTGCTGGTCATGGAGACGGTGCATCCTCATCAGCACGTGGCCGTGGGACACGCTTGGCCTTTTTTTCGGCAGCTGGCTGTGTTGAGCCGCAACATGCGGAAGACTTGGTCGAGTGGATGACCAAGCCGTCCTCATCCTCCTCATCCTCTCTCACCCATGCTCAGGGTACTTTGTCTGACAAAGCAGCGGCCTCTTCCCTCGGCTCAATGTCATCAGTGACTCCTTCCCTAGCCCCACCATGTCCTCCTGAGGATTCCGTCGAACTGTTTGACCACAGTGTTGGGTACATGCTCCAGGAGGATGCCCAGTGTTTGGAAGGCTCTGATGATGATACTGAGCTAGATGAAGGCAGTAACGTGAGCATGGACAGAGGGGGTGCTCAAGAAGGACAGCAATCTGGCAGTCATGCTCCCCCTGCTGCAGCATACTGCCAGGTTTGCCCCAGTGATGAGGAGGGAGGGGATGATGAGGTCACTGACTCAATGTGGGTGCCTGATAGGAGAGGGGAGGAGGAGGAGGCACATCACCAACGAGGCAGGATGCCCTCCAGGGGCCAGCCTAAGGGCAGCACACTGACTGCATCATACCCCAAAGCTCCGCATGTGCAGGGCGCTGCAGTCTCTGCGCGTTATTCAAAAAGTTCTTTGGTGTGGGCCTTTTTTGAGACGAGTGCATCAGATCGCACCGCTGCTATTTGCAACATATGTCTCAAGCGTATCTCGCATGGCCAAAACATCTCCCGCTTGGGCACCACATGCTTGACCAGACATATGTTGACCTGCCATGCAGTTCGTTGACAAGCGTATCTAAAAGACCCACACCAAAGAACAAAGAGGACCTCTCCTTGCTCCTCATCAGCTGAGATCTCCAACCCCACTATACCTTCAGTCCTCTCTGAGACCTGCACTGAGAGGAATGAAGGTGTAGAATTAGGTGTGTTACAGCCAAGTACTTGTGGGCAATCTGCTTTCGGTACACCGACGTCAGATTGTACCAGGCAAATTTCCCTGCCCCAGCTGCTGCACCGCTGAAAGAAGTTCGCTCCCAGCCATCCACATGCCCAGCGGTTGAATGCTAGCTTGCTAGCACTTCAACTGCTGCCTTTTCAGTTGGTAGACTCTGCCCCCTTCCGTGAGTTTGTGGAATGTGCGGTTCCTCAGTGGCAGGTACCCAAACGCCACTTTTTCTCACGGAAGGCGATTCCAGCTCTCTACCGGCATGTGGAAGGCAATGTCTTGGCCTCGCTGGACAGGGCGGTCAGCGGTAAGGTGCATATTACCGCTGACTCATGGTCCAGCAGGCATGGACAGGGACGTTACCTAAGTTTCACCGCACATTGGGTGACTCTGCTGGCAGCTGGGAAGGATGCAGGACAAGGTGCAGTAGTCAAAAATCATGTAAAAAAAGCTGTGCTAAAAATTGAAGTTATAGTCCATACAAATGACATCAAAGAGAGAAATAAGTCCTTCAAGAGCATAAACACCACCACCGTGCACCTACAGACAATAGTGCTAATCCACCGTAGTAGTTGATTCAGCTTACCAGATGGCAAGCTTAGAAGGGCAAGTGGCTATAGCTCAGCCAAGGCCTTTCAGCTTGCTGCCACTCCCGATGTTCAAATGGCGGGGGGTAAATCACCAAGCTCCCTCACGGTGTCCACATATCCACATGTTGCAATGGAAACCCAGATAGCTCAGAGGAAACAAAGACTGGCCATAGTGTGATATCCTCCAAATATTTATTATAAAACATGTACTCACTTACATTAAAATAGCAGAGTTGCGCATACGAAAGCCGGCCGGCATACAAAACAAAACGGAGCCCGTTCTCTCACTCGTGGTGACATCAGTGCGTACCCCCCCCTTCAATTTTTAGCCCAGCTTTTTTTACATGATTTTTGAATATTTGTGTGATCGCACTGTATGCTGCTGCTTATTGCTACGATTCTGTTAGCGCGGTATTCTTATCTATATAAGGTGCAGTAGTGTTGGAGGTTGTTCCTCGCCACCACGTCTCCAAAATGCCACTACTAATGATTGTGACACACCTCTCTCCTCCACCCCCTCCTCTTCTTCTTCCTCCATGGCCTCTTCCTGTGCTTTGTCCTCGGAACCAGCGGTGCTCCATAGCCGTTCAAGGGGCTACGCATGTATGCAGGCCAAAAGATGCCATGCGGTGCTTGAGCTGGTGTGCTTGGGGGACAGGAGCCACACTGGGGCAAAGGTTCTGTCAGCTCTGCAGGGGCAGGTTCAGAGGTGGTTGACGCCACGCCAACTTAAGGCAGGAATGGTGGTTTGCGACAATGGCACCAACCTCCTCTCTGCCCTCCGACAGGGACAAATGACCCATGTCCCCTGTTTGGCTCACGTCCTTAACTTGGTGGTGCAGCGGTTCTTGGGCAGATACCCGGGCTTACAGGATGTCCTGAGGCAGGCCAAGAAAGTCTGTGTGCATTTCCGCCGGTCATATAATGCCAGTGCTCGGCTGGCAGACCTCCAAAAGGAGTTTAACCTGCCCGAGAACCGCCTAATCTGTGACATGCCCACCAGGTGGAACTCAACGTTGGCCATGTTGCAGCGGCTGCACACGCAGCAGAGGGCCATCAATGAGTACCTGTGTGACTATGGCACCAGGACAGGGTCGGGGAGCTTGTTTTTTTTCCCCACGCCAGTGGGCCATGATCAGGGATGCATGCACTGTCCTGTCACCATTTAAGGAGGCCACGAGGATGGTGAGCAGTGACAGTGCATGCATCAGTGACACTGTCCTCCTTGTCCACCTGTTGGAGCACACGCTGCGTGGAATAATGGACAGGGGACTTGAGGCAGAACAGAGGCAGGAAGAGGAGGACTTCCTTAGCTCTCAAGGCCCCCTTTATCCAGACAGTGTTCCTGCGTGCCCGCCGATCACACAGGAAGAGGACGAGGAGGCGGAGGATTGTGTCAGTATGGAGGTGGAGCCTGGCACTCAGCATCAGCAGCAGTCTTTAAGGGATCAATCCCAAGAAACACATGGACTTGTACGTGGCTGGGAGGAGGTGGCTGCGGACCATGTCGTCCTTAGTGACCCAGAGGACTCCGGACTGAATGCCTTAGCAAACCTACGCTGCATGGCCTCCCTGATCCTGCAAAGCCTGCGTAAGGGTCCTCGTATTCGTGGTATCAAGGAGAAGGACCAATACTGGCTGGCAACCCTCCTTGATCCACGTTACAAGGGTAAGGTTGCAGACCTTATCTTGCCATCGCAGAGGGAGCAGAGGATGAAACATCTTCGGGGGGCCTTGCAGAAAGGTCTGTGCAATGCGTTCCCAGAGACTGGGAGGTTATAAACTCCTGTTTCTGGACAACGTGTTGCTGAGGCTTCGGTCAGTCAAAGAAGGAGCGGTGGAGAAGGTGGCCGTTTGACCGATGCGTTCAGACAATTTTTTGGTCCGCAGCCCCAAGGTATGATCGGTTCCAGCAACCATCGCCAGCGTCTGTTTTACATGGTGCAGGAATACCTAGGGGCAAGATCTGACTTGGACACCTTTCCCACCAAAAATCCTCTGGGTTACTGGGTCTTGAGGATGGATCACTGGCCAGAGCTTGCACAGTATGAAATTGAGCTACTGGCCTGTCCTGCATCCAGCATTCTTTCGGAACGCACATTCAGTACTGCTGGAGGCTTTGTAACCGATCACAGGGTGCTTCTGTCCACCGACTCGGTCGATCAACTGACCTTCATAAAAATGAATCAGTCTTGGATCACCACCAGCTACCAAGCACCTGATGCTGATGTAACCGAATAATTTTTTTTAAATCTCAGATCCCTTCAAAGACTGCCTATGCTGATGCTGAGTGACTATCCTGAGTAATTATCCTCTTCCTCCTCAATGATCACGCTGATAGCTTGTAAGAACATTTTTGGTTCTGGGCCCTGCCACCAGTGCCTAAGGCCCAATTTTTCAGCCCCTGTTTAACAGGGGCGTGTAATTACAATTTTTGATGCAATACTTTGCAACCCCTCACAGATACTCTAGTTGGAACGCAGAAATGAGCCCTGCTGCAGTGTTGTGGCACCAGTGCCTAAGGCCCAATTTTTCAGCCCCTGTTCAACAGGGGCATGTAATTACAATATTTGATCTAATATTTCACAGCAGGGCCCGTTTCTGCACCCACCAAGAACGAGTGAGGACTTAGTGTTGTGGCACTAGCACCACGACCACCAAAGGCCCAATTTTTCTGCCCTTGTTCAACAGGGGCATGTAATTACAATTCTTGATCTAATATTTCACAGCAGGGCCCTGTGAGGGCTTGCAGTGTTGTGGCCACAACAACACCTAAGGCCCAAATTTCTGCTGAGTATATAGGGCAGGCCCCTACTTTCAAACATCCAACTTACAAACGACTCCTACTTGCAAACGGAAGGAGATAACAGGAAGTGAGATGAAATCTACCCCTAGGAAGGGAAATTCTCTCACAAAAAACCCACATTTTCAAAAAACATTTGTCTTTGGGACAAAAAATTAGGTGAAATCTTCTGAAGAGGAGCACAGACAGCAAAACAAATGTCACAGGGGTGAGAACCCTTCCCTATGTTTTCCAAAAAGCTTAAAATAGATTTTTTGGCTGGAGCTAAACACGTTAAAAATGTACCAGTTCAAAATTACAAACAGATTCTACTTAACAGCAAACTTACAGTCCCTGTCTTGTTTGCACCGCCTGTATACTGCTGTTCAGAGTATATAGGGCCTGGTGGCCCCACGCCTTTCCTTTTTTTAATTTAGGTGCGGGGTTCCCCTTAATATCCATACAAGACCCAAAGGGCCTGGTAATGGATTAGGGGGTACCCATGCTGTTTGTCTCACTGATTTTCATCCATATTGCCAGGACCCGACATTACATTAAAGCCGCAAGCAGTTTTAAATGACTTTTTTTCCTTTAAAAATGACATTTTGTGCATGGACTGTTCTAAGCACGGGAAACACGCGCCACTTTACAGGCATACTATAGACACCTCCCAGATACAATATTTAAAGGAATATTTCACTTTTTTTTTTTTTTTTTTTTTACTTTAAGCATCATTAAAATCACTGCTCCCGAAAAAACGGCTGTTTTTAAAAGTTTTTTTTTGCATTGATACATGTCCCCTGGGGCAGGACCCGGGTCCCCAAACCCTTTTTAGGACAATACCATTGTACCATGCAAATTAGCCTTTAAAATGAGCACTTTTGATTTTGAACGTTTGAGTCCCATAGACGTCAATGGGGTTCTAAAGTTTGTGCGAATTTTCGGTCCGTTCGCAGGTTCTGGTGCGAACCGAACCGGGGGGTGTTCGGCTCATCCCTATTGATGAACACAAGCACATACTGAAAAGTCTGCTTCTTTTGCCCTTCCCCATGTAAAATATAAGCCTGCAGTACAGGGCATCCAGAAAGTATCCACAGCACTAGGGATGAGCCGAACACCCCCCGGTTCGGTTCGCACCAGAACCCGCGAACGGACCGAAAGTTCGCACGAACGTTAGAACCCCATTGACGTCTATGGGACTCGAACGTTCGAAATCAAAAGTGCTCATTTTAAAGGCTAATTTGCATGGTATTGTCCTAAAAAGGGTTTGGGGACCCGGGTCCTACCCCAGGGGACATGTATCAATGCAAAAAAAACTTTTAAAAACGGCCGTTTTTTCGGGAGCAGTGATTTTAATGATGCTTAAAGTAAAAAAAAAAAAGTGAAATATTCCTTTAAATATCGTACCTGGGGGGTGTCTATAGTATGCCTGTAAAGTGACGCGTGTTTCCCATGTTTAGAACAGTCCCTGCACCAAATGTCATTTTTAAAGGAAAAAATCTCATTTAAAACTGCTTGCGGGTTTAATGTCATGTCGGGTCATGGCAATATGGATGAAAATCAGTGAGACAAACGGCATGGGTAACCCCCAGTCCATTACCAGGCCCTTTGGGTCTTGTATGGATATTAAGGGGAACCCCGCACCCAAATTAAAATAAGGAAAGGTGTGGGGCCACCAGGCCCTATATACTCTGAACAGCAGTATACAGGCGGTGCAAACAAGACAGGGACTGTAGGTTTGTTGTTAAGTAGAATCTGTTTGTAATTTTGAACATTTTTAACGTGTTTAGCTCCAGCCAAAAAATCTTTTCTAAGCTTTTTTGAAAACATAGGGAAGGGTTATCACCCCTGTGACATTTGTTTTGCTGTCTTTCCTCCTCTTCAGAAGATTTCACCTCACTTTTTTGTCCCAATGAAAAATGTTTTTTGAAAATTTGGGTTTTTTTGTGGAACAAGGATTGGAAAGCATCAGTGGAAAGGAGAAATTGTTTTCCCATATTAACTCTTACAGGAAAGAATTTCCCTTCCTAGGGGTAGATTTCATCTCACTTCCTGTTGTCTCCTTCCGTTTGCAAGTAGGAGTCGTTTGTAAGTTAGATGTTTGAAAGTAGGGTCCTGCCCTATATACTCAGCAGAAATTTGGGCCTTAGGTGTTGCTGTGGCCACAACACTGTAAGCCCTCACAGGGCCCTGCTGTGAAATATTAGATCAAGAATTGTAATTACATGCCCCTGTTGAACAGGAGCTGAAAAATTAGGCCTTAGGCACTGGTGCTGGTGCCACAACACTGCAACCCCTCACAGACACTCTAGTTGGAACGCAGGAACGAGCCCTGCTGCAAAGTATTGCTTCAAAAATTGTAATTACACGCCCCTGTTAGACAGGGGCAGAAAAATTGGGCCTTAGGCACTGGTGCTGGTGCCACAACACTGCAACCCCTCACAGACACTCTAGTTGGAACGCAGGAACGAGCCCTGCTGCAAAGTATTGCATCAAAAATTGTAATTACACGCCCCTGTTAGACAGGGGCAGAAAAATTGGGCCTTAGGCACTGGTGCTGGTGCCACAACACTGCAACCCCTCACAGACACTCTAGTTGGAACGCAGGAACGAGCCCTGCTGCAAAGTATTACATCAAAAATTGTAATTACACGCCCCTGTTAAACAGGGGCTGAAAAATTGTGCCTTAGGCAATGGTGGTGGCGCCCAGAACCAAAAATGTTCTTACAAGCTATCAGCGTGATGATTGAGGAGGAAGAGGATAATTACTCAGGGATAGTCACTCAGCATCAGCATAGGCAGTCTTTGAAGGGATCTGAGATTTCAAAAAAAATTATTCGGTTACATCAGCATCAGGTGCTTGGTAGCTGGTGGTGATCCAAGACTCATTCATTTTTATGAAGGTCAGCCGATCGACCGAGTCGGTGGACAGACGCACCCTGTGATCGGTTACCACGCCTCCAGCAGCACTGAATGTGCGTTCCGAAAGAACGCTGGATGCAGGACAGGCCAGTAGCTCAATTGCATACTGTGCAAGCTCTGGCCAGTGATCCATCCTCAAGACCCAGTAACCCAGAGGATTTTCGGTGGGAAAGGTGTCCAAGTCTGATCTTGCCCCTAGGTATTCCTGCACCATGTAAAACAGACGCTGGCGATGGTTGCTGGAACCGATCATACCTTGGGGCTGCGGACCAAAAAATTGTCTGAACGCATCGGTCAGACGGCCACCTTCTCCACCGCTCCTTCTTTGACTGACCGAAGCCTCAGCAACACGTTGTCCAGAAACAGGAGTTTGTAACCTCCCAGTCTCTGGGAACGCGTTGCACAGACCTTTCTGCAAGGCCTCCCGAAGATGTTTCATCCTCTGCTCCCTCTGCGATGGCAAGATAAGGTCCGCAACCTTACCCTTGTAACGTGGATCAAGGAGGGTTGCCAGCCAGTATTGGTCCTTCTCCTTGATACCACGAATACGAGGATCCTTACGCAGGCTTTGCAGGATCAGGGAGGCCATGCAGCGTAGGTTTGCTGAGGCATTCGGTCCGGAGTCCTCTGGGTCACTAAGAACGACATGGTCCGCAGCCACCTCCTCCCAGCCACGTACAAGTCCATGTGTTTCTTGGGACTGATCCCTTAAAGACTGCTGCTGATGCTGAGTGCCAGGCTCCACCTCCATACTGACACAATCTTCCTCCTCCTCCTCTTCCTCCTCGTCCTCTTCCTGTGTGATCGGCGGGCACGCAGGAACACTGTCTGGATAAAGGGGGCCTTGAGAGCTAAGGAAGTCCTCCTCTTCCTGCCTCTGTTCTGCCTCAAGTGCCCTGTCCATTATTCCACGCAGCGTGTGCTCCAACAGGTGGACAAGGGGGACAGTGTCACTGATGCATGCACTGTCACTGCTCACCATCCTCGTGGCCTCCTCGAATGGTGACAGGACAGTGCATGCATCCCTGATCATGGCCCACTGGCGTGGGGAAAAAAAACCAAGCTCCCCTGACCCTGTCCTGGTGCCATAGTCGCACAGGTACTCATTGATGGCCCTCTGCTGCGTGTGCAGCCGCTGCAGCATGGCCAACGTTGGCCAACAGGATAGTATTCTGGGCTCACTTATCCCAGAAGAAGCAAATGTCATCTTTAGAGGTGTACCCTCCTTAAAAGGACAGATAGCCCCCAACATTATAAACCCTCCCACCCGCCCCATGTTTTTTCATGATTGGACAGGCTTTTTTCCATGCAGGAAATGTCAGGTATGCCAGCATAACAGTATTAGAACACGTAAGGTTTCTGAATTTATTTCTACAGTGACGGGAAGGAGATACGCCATAAAGTCATTCTGTACATGCAGCACGAAATTTGTGGTGTATCTCATAACTTGTCCATGTCAGAAACAGTATATAGGCCGTACTACAAGGACATTTTCTATTAGGGTGGGTGAACATATTTCCTTGATTAAAAGTAGGGACCCTAAACATACGGTCCCGAGACATTTTAAGGAATTCCACGGGGGGAATCCTGAGGGGTCACAGTTTATCATTATTGATAAATACACACCACCCTGGAGGGGTGGTGCCAAAATAAGGGGAGTATCCCGCCTCGAAATGTTCTGGGCTTATGAGTTGCAGACTTTTGCTCCCTTAGGACTTAATGTAGAAGTTGATGTTAACGCCTTCCTAGATGAATCATGAGAGACACAATGTCGGTCCATTATGATACATATCTATATATGTTATGTTTTTACGTTTTCATGTTTCATAATTTTGGATTTTGGTTGTATTCACATATGGCTATGTCCTTCTGTAAAAGTTGTACTGGCCACACATGTATTAATTACCAAGTGTATGTGAATCCAGCTCTTTGAATTCTCCTTTTTTCCAAATATATGGGGTTACAAATATACATTTTCCGTTTCCTTTAAGTCATAGTAAAAATAGACATGCCACTGGGCTTTATCTGGTCTCTTATACCATCATTATACCGCCCCCTTAAGGTGCATGACATTAGATGAACCATTTAGCAACTGACACACATGCTATAGTTAATGTTTTTTATATTTTTTATTGCTGATCTAGACCATTAAGACGTTTGCGATTAATCCACATGTTTACTTCCGGATTTGCGCTGTGACGTTGCAGCGTCACATCTCGCGATAGGTCCGTGTGGTTGTGTTTAACCGCAAGTGGAACGCAAGCGAGGTACTTTTTATGAGTACTTCCGTCTTAACGGCGTGACGCCATTACGTCACATCGCGAGACCTGTCGAAATCGCGCAGATCCATACGGCGGACACTGATCGTCAGTTTTATTCTCATTTTCTATTCTCTTGAATTAAATATCATTGTTTATTCTCTTAGATCAGGATATTTTCCAATTTTTAAATACTTTCATAATTACATTACATTTAGGCTAAGACTTTCAGGGTATATAGGGAGTATTAGACTTCCGGTTTGGAGGGTGGAACGCATGAACATACCCACTAAAACGAGGTCTGCAACGCACGCCGGTCCGCCATCTTGGACAACCCGGAAGTCGCTGTTTTTTGAATTGAACGGGCTGGAGTCACATCAAGATGAACACAGTTCCTATATTAGGGAGTTGGGCTGTAGTGGAGGGCACCCCAAGACGAAGTCTATTAAGACGAAACGCGTCGGGAGGACTCCACTACCGCCCTTTTATACACAAGCGCTTTTTTATCTACTTCTTCATGTAAGTGTATTTCTTTGATTTTTAATAAATTACGGTGTCTACGGTATCACACTATGTAGTCCCCCCTTTCTTTACCCTTATGAACCTTTTGGGTGAGATCTATTAATATCGGTGGAGAAGATACGTTTTTTTGGATCAGCTTCGTCCATATCATCAGACTGCTGAGATTTTCCCACCATTGCCAGGGTGCAATACAAGCTGGTTTGACCCTCACAGCATATGCTGCTTTGGGTTCAAACCCTCCGGTAAGCTCCCATCTTAAACATCCAAGGGCACTGCATGTTTTGACAAGACACAGTGGTGTGATATGAGGATTCATTATATTAATGAGACTTTTTAATTGACTTTAAAATAATATTTTTCATTATCATTCTTTTTTTGCTGCATTTTGGTGAAGGTGCTCCTTACTTCACTTTTGGGGAGTAATTCACTGTTTGCCTATTTTTATTATATATGATACATTTATTTGTGTTTATTACTATTCATGTTTAGGTCTTTTCAACTTACTGGTTTTAAGACAGTGTGTTGTCCTAGCGCTACACAATTTTTTATGCATGTATTCAACGTTGAGTTCCACCTGGTGGGCATGTCACAGATTAGGCGGTTCTTGGGCAGGTTAAACTCCTTTTGGAGGTCCGTCAGCCGAGCACTGGCATTATATGACCGGCGGAAATGCACACAGACTTTCCTGGCCTGCCTCAGGACATCCTGTAAGCCCGGGTACCTGCCCAAGAACCGCTGCACCACCAAGTTAAGGACGTGAGCCAAACAGGGCACATGGGTCATTTGTCCCTGTCGGAGGGCAGAGAGGAGGTTGGTGCCATTGTCGCAAACCACCATTCCTGCCTTAAGTTGGCGTGGCGTCAACCACCTCTGAACCTGCCCCTGCAGAGCTGACAAAACCTCTGCCCCAGTGTGGCTCCTGTCCCCCAAGCACACCAGCTCAAGCACCGCATGGCATCTTTTGGCCTGCGTACTTGCGTAGCCCCTTGAACGCCTACGGAGCACCGCTGGTTCCGAGGAAGAGGCCATGGAGGAAGAAGAAGAGGAGGGGGTGGAGGAGAGAGGTGTGTCACAATCAGCATTTTGGAGGCGTGGTGGCGGAACAACCTCCAACACTACTGCACCTTGTCCTGCATCCTTCCCAGCTGCCAGCAGAGTCACCCAATGCGCCGTGAAACTTAGGTAACGTCCCTGTCCATGCCTGCTGGACCATGAGTCAGCGGTAATATGCACCTTACCACTGACCGCCCTGTCCAGCGAGGCATGGACATTGCCTTCCACATGCCGGTAGAGAGCCGGAATCGCCTTCCGTGAGAAAAAGTGGCGTTTGGGTACCTGCCACTGAGGAACCGCACATTCCACAAACTCACGGAAGGGGGCAGAGTCTACCAACTGAAAAGGCAGCAGTTGAAGTGCTAGCAATTTTGCCAAGCTAGCATTCAACCGCTGGGCATGTGGATGGCTGGGAGCAAACTTCTTTCGGCGGTGCAGCAGCTGGGGCAGGGAAATTTGCCTGGTACAATCTGACGTCGGTGTACCAAAAGCAGATTGCCCACAAGTACTTGGCTGTGACACACCTAATTCTACACCTTCATTCCTCTCACTGCAGGTCTCAGAGAGGACTGAAGGTCTAGTGGGGTTGGAAATCTCAGCTGATGAGGAGCAAGGAGAGATCCTCTTTGTTCTTTGGTGTGGGTCTTTTAGATACGCTTGCCAACGAACTGCATGGCAGGTCAACATATGTCTGGTCAAGCATGTGGTACCCAAGCGGGAGATGTTTTGGCCACGCGAGATACGCTTGAGACATATGTTGCAAATAGCAGCGGTGCGATCTGATGCACTCGTCTCAAAAAAGGCCCACACCAAAGAACTTTTTGAATAACGCGCAGAGACTGCAGCGCCCTGCACATGTGGAGCTTTGGGGTGTGATGCAGTCAATGTGCTGCCCTTAGGCTGGCCCCTGGAGGGCATCCTGCCTCGTTGGTGATGTGCCGCCGCCTCCTCCTCCTCCTCCTCCTCTCTCCTATCAGGCACCCACGTTGAGTCAGTGACCTCATCATCCCCTCCCTCCTCATCACTGGAGCAAACCTGGCAGTATGCTGCAGCAGGGGGAGCATGACTGCCAGATTGCTGTCCTTCTTGGGCACCCCCTCTGTCCGTGCTCATGTTACTGCCTTCATCGAGCTCAGTATCATCATCAGAGCCTTCCAAACGCTGGGCATCCTCCTGGAGCATGTACCCAACACTGTGGTCAAACAGTTCGAGGGAATCCTCATGAGGACATGGTGGAGCTAGGGAAGGAGTCACTGATGACATTGAGCTGAGGGAAGAGGCCGCTGCTTTGCCAGACAAAGCACCCTGGGCATGGGTGAGAGAGGATGAGGAGGATGAGGACGGCTTGGTCATCCACTCGACCAAGTCTTCCGCATGTTGCGGCTCAACACGGCCAGCTGCCGAAAAAAAGGCCAAGCGTGTCCCATGGCCACGTGCTGATGAGGATGCACCGTCTCCACGACCAGCACTAGACACAGAGCCTGCTTGCCCTCTCTTATTGGCTTGTGACTGTCTGCCTCTCCTTCTTGGCCTTCCAGACATACTAATGGCCTGTAGCTGCACTAAGCTGGGATAGAACACCTGTAATTTTCTTCAAGTAGCTTTATATACTGTAACCAGACAAGCCTGCCTGTCAGTAGGAAGATAACAGGAACGGATCTAGCTGAACACTGTGAGCAGGACGCACTGTACTAAATGTAAATAGTCTAGCTGCCTGACCGTGGTACTAATAGGATCAAATAGAACACCTGTAATTTTCTTCAGGTAGCTTTATATACTGTAACCAGACAAGCCTGCCTGTCAGTAGGAAGATAACAGGAACGGATCTAGCTGAACACTGTGAGCAGGACGCACTGTACTAAATGTAAATAGTCTAGCTGCCTGACCGTGGTACTAATAGGATCAAATAGAACACCTGTAATTTTCTTCAGGTAGCTTTATATACTGTAACCAGACAAGCCTGCCTGTCAGTAGGAAGATAACAGGAACGGATCTAGCTGTACACTGTGAGCAGGACGCACTGTACTAAATGTAAATAGTCTAGCTGCCTGACCGTGGTACTAATAGGATCAAATAGAACACCTGTAATTTTCTTCAGGTAGCTTTATATACTGTAACCAGACAAGCCTGCCTGTCAGTAGGAAGATAACAGGAATGGATCTAGCTGAACACTGTGAGCAGGACGCACTGTACTAAATGTAAATAGTCTAGCTGCCTGACCGTGGTACTAATAGGATCAAATAGAACACCTGTAATTTTCTTCAGGTAGCTTTATATACTGTAACCAGACAAGCCTGCCTGTCAGTAGGAAGATAACAGGAACGGATCTAGCTGAACACTGTGAGCAGGACGCACTGTACTAAATGTAAATAGTCTAGCTGCCTGACCGTGGTACTAATAGGATCAAATAGAACACCTGTAATTTTCTTCAAGTAGCTTTATATACTGTAACCAGACAAGCCTGCCTGTCAGTAGGAAGATAACAGGAACGGATCTAGCTGAACACTGTGAGCAGGACGCACTGTACTAAATGTAAATAGTCTAGCTGCCTGACCGTGGTACTAATAGGATCAAATAGAACACCTGTAATTTTCTTCAGGTAGCTTTATATACTGTAACCAGACAAGCCTGCCTGTCAGTAGGAAGATAACAGGAACGGATCTAGCTGTACACTGTGAGCAGGACGCACTGTACTAAATGTAAATAGTCTAGCTGCCTGACCATGGTACTAATAGGATCAAATAGAACACCTGTAATTTTCTTCAGGTAGCTTTATATACTGTAACCAGACAAGCCTGCCTGTCAGTAGGAAGATAACAGGAACGGATCTAGCTGAACACTGTGAGCAGGACGCACTGTACTAAATGTAAATAGTCTAGCTGCCTGACCGTGGTACTAATAGGATCAAATAGAACACCTGTAATTTTCTTCAGGTAGCTTTATATACTGTAACCAGACAAGCCTGCCTGTCAGTAGGAATTTAACAGGAACGGATCTAGCTGAACACTGTGAGCAGGACGCACTGCACTAAATGTAAATAGTCTAGAAGATAACAGGAACGGATCTAGCTGAACACTGTGAGCAGGACGCACTGCACTAAATGTAAATAGTCTAGAAGATAACATGAACGGATCTAGCTGAACACTGTGAGCAGGACGCACTGCATTAAATGTAAATAGTCTAGATAGAAGATAACAGGAACGGATCTAGCTAAACTGAATACAGTGTATATATATATATGCAACACCTGGGATGCATATATATACACAATACACTGTAAGTGCAGCTAACTGACTGACTGTTCTGCCTAATCTATCTAACTCAAATCAAATGACACTGTCTCTCTCTCTCTCTATCCCTCAGCACACCGGAACACACACTACACAGGGCCGCCGTGCAGGCGGCCTTATATAGTGTGGGGTGTGTACTAAATCCCCTGAGCCATAATTGGCCAAAGCCACCCTGGCTTTGGCCAATTACAGCTCTCTCTACTGACGGCGCTGTGATTGGCCAAGCATGCGGGTCATAGTGCATGCTTGGCCAATCATCAGCCAGCAATGCACTGCGATGCCGCAGTGAATTATGGGCCGTGACGCGCCACACGAATTTAGCGCGAACGGCCCATAACGTTCGCAATTCGGCGAACGATCGAACAGCCGATGTTCGAGTCGAACATGGGTTCGACTCGAACACGAAGCTCATCCCTACACAGCACTCACCTTTTTTCACATTTTGTTATGTTACAGCCTTATTCCAAAATGGATTAAATTCATTATTTTCATTAAAAATTCTACAAGCAATACCCTATAATGACAACATGAAAGAAGTTTTTCTAAATCTTTGCAAATTTATTTCAAAATGAAAAAATCACATGTACATAAGTATGCACAGCCTTTGCCATGACACTCAAAATTTAGCTCAGGTGCATCCTGTTTCCACTGATCATCCTTGTGAGGTTTCTACAACTTGATTGGAGTCCACATGTGGTAAATTCAGTTGATTGGACGTAATTTGGAAAGGCGCACACCTGTCTATAAAAGGTCCCACAGTTAATAGTGCATGTCAGAGCACAAACCAAGCCATGAGGTCCAAGGAATTGTCTGTAGACCTCCGAGACAGGATTGTATCAAGGCACAGATCTGGGGAAGGGTACAGAAAAATTACTGGAGCATTGAAGGTCCCAATGAGCACAGTGGCCTCCATCATCCATAAATGGAACAAGTTTGGAACCACCAGGACTCTTCCTAGAGCGGGCCACCTGGCCAAACTGAGTGATCGAAGGAGAAGGACCTTATTCAGGGAGGTGACCAAGAAACCGATAGTCACTCTGACAGAGCTCAGGCATTTCTCTGTGGAGAGAGGAGAACCTTCCAGAAAAACAACCATCTCTGCAGCACTCCACCAATCAGGCCTGTATGATAGAGTGGCCAGACGGAAGCCACTCCTCAGTAAAAGGCACATGACAGCCCACCTGGAGTTTGCCAAAAGACACCTGAAGGATTCTCAGACCATAAGAAACAAAATTCTCTGGTCTGATGAAACAAAAATGTAACTCTTTAGCTTAAATGGCAAGCGTCATGTCTGGAGAAAACCAGGCACCGCTCATCACCTAGTCAATACCATCCCTACAGTGAAGCATGGTGGTGGCAGCATCATGCTGTGGGGATGTTTTTCAGTGTCAGGAAATGGGAGACTAGTCAGGATCAAGGGAAAGATGAATGCAGCAATGTACAGAGACATCCTGCTCCAGAGCACTCTGGACCTCAGACGAAGGTTCATCTTCCAATAGGACAAAGACCCTAAGCACGTAGCCAAGATAACAAAGGAATGGCTATGGGGCAACTCTGTGAATGTCCTTGACTGGCCCAGCCAGAGCCCAGACTTGAATCCGATAGAACATCTCTGGAGAGAGCTGAAAATGGCTCTGCACCAAGGCTCCCCAATTTAACCTGATGGAGCTTGAGAGGTCCTGCAAAAATGAATGGAAAAAAACTGTCCAAAATAGGTGTGCCAAGCTTGTAGCCTCATACTCAAAAAGACTTGAGGCTGTAATTAGTGCAAAAGGTGCTTCGACAAAGTATTGAGCAAAGGCTGTGACTACTTATGTACATGGGATTTTTTTTCATTTTTTATTTTTAATAAATGTGCAAAGATTTTAAACAAACTTCTTTCACATTGTCATTATGGGGTATTGTTTGTAGAATCTTGAAGAAAATAATGAATTTAATCCATTTTGGAATAAGGCTATAACATAACAAAATGTTAAAAAAAAAAGTGAAGCGCTGTGAATACTTTCCAGATGCCCTGTATCTGCCCTTGCTTGACCCTGCAGGCCCATTCCCCATATTGCTGCTGGGACTGGCGCTGGCATCATGAAAAACATCTGACTCCTACACATATGTATAACTATATGTGTGAGTTCAGGTATGGTTTGCTTGTATTTCATTTTAGCCTTCAATGTCCCATTTTTTCTTTGCTAACGTCTGCTATTTTTCTCCAGTTATGGATATGATTTTTGTTGTCTGTTGTAATAAAACACTTGCATCTAGTATTGCAGTTTTTATGCATTTTTAATTTGCTTCTTTAGCCACTTCAACTCTTGTATACTCTTCAAGTGTATACCCCTTATGATCTAGAGTCATTTTACTTTGTTGCTATGGACTTTTTTTTATCTAGCTGTAACTCATTAATTAAAGTTACATTAAAGTCTGGTTTAAAAAAAAAAATTATATTCAAGTATGTATTCTTTAAGTAGTTGTAAACCCTTACATTTAGTGAATTGAAAAGCTTCAGGTTATACAGATAGATGAAACAAATCCTCCTACATAAGTTATACCGGTTTATCTGCAGCAATCTCTCCTGTACAGCTTTCTATAACACACAGATGAAAGGATTTTTCTCTGCAGTAGAATAGAGGGGGCGGAGATCTGACATCACACACACTGCAGAGCTAGAGCACAGAGCTGAGTGTAATAAAGTGACACACCTCCTCTACATTAGAGGAGGTGTGTCCCCTGGTTCACATTGATGCGATTTGGCATGCAATTTGACATGTCAAATCGCATACCAAATCGGAGGCAATTGCCGGCAAAGGCAGCGTTCTGAATCATCCGAATCGGTGCGACGCCGCATTTGCGTTGCCTTTTGGGGATTTCGGGGTGCGATTTCCATTGACATCTGTGCAGAAACCCACACAGATGTCTCTGAAATTGCCCCCGAAGTCGGGACTGACATGCGGGAATGAAATTGCGCGAGTTTAGTATAATTCACACAATTTCATGACAAGGGTAGCTAAGAGCTTACCCTACAGTACCCTTACCCATTTGAACCTTAACTTAAATTTACTATGATTTAGAATAAACACTCGACACCTAAGGTGGGTTAAATGGCCAACATGGCCTTTTATTAATAAAACAACTTTTGTTACAATACACACTGTAAGAACCCACCTAACTACACTATTTCACTAAACTGTATATATATATATATATCTATCTTTTAAGATCCAAGGCGGTACCAATGTAACCATTACCCTCTTAATTTGTGTCAGAGGCACATCTAACTAAGTTGCCACCCCAGCCGCTATATATGAAGACTCAGGGCCTAAACCCAGCTAACCTCAGCCACCCCAGGGTCCTTAAGCTGCACGGTCACTAGCCAGTGAACCGTTCCCACTCGAGGATACCATACCTGATGGTTCCCCACCGTTTACCCAGAATGCACCACATTCTACCACCGCCAAGGATCCTAACATGCCACAGCGCACAGGTATGACTCCTGATACCTGAGCGCTCCGCCACACACGAAGGGCCCTGTGTACTCCATCCTCCAGGCCCAAAAACCACATGTCCGTCCCTACCGCGTTAAGGTGAACGCCATCACCCCTGAGGTAACGCCATGTCTCGGACTCCAAATCCTGATGTCTAATTACCAGGCCCCCATTCCTGACAAAAAACCGCCCCACCTCCTTATTGACTTTAACCCGGGCCTTATTGATTCGATCCACAGATCTGGCTTCTCTCCAAACAGTGCGAGCCACGATCTCGGACCAAACAAAAACAGTACCCGGGAAGTCACAGCGAAGCCTAAGGAAGTCAAACCGAATGTCTCTGATCAGTTCTCTGGAACGCCTGACGCCCAGATCATTCCCCCCAGCGTGAATTACCATAATATCTGGGGCCCTGTCCCAGCGTGCAAATCTATGCACCTCGGGAACCACTCTGTTCCACATCATGCCCCTTACCCCTATCCAGCGAACACTACCCTCTTCCCAAGGGAGACCTAACTGCCTAGCATCGGGTCTAACTTCAGCCCTCCTGGCCCCCCAGTAAACAAATGAATGCCCGAGGATCCAAACTAGGCATCTGCGACCTGAAAACAAATAGAGAAAAACATTGCCCCACCAACCTGGACATATAACAACTAGAACAATAAGACCAACACATAGAAAAGAGTTAACATGAGAGTCAACACAAACCTGACGACAAAGACCCCCCTTTCCCTTGTTCACATTAAATGAGGTCTAACATACAACCTGAAACGATTTGACTCCCATCTACCGATGCGTTTTATCATCTCCGTTCCCAACCCCCATCTTGATGCCTCCGTGGCGGCTCCGATTCGGAAAGAGTGAGAGCCGAATTGCTTGGGATCCAGGCCTGCCGCTTTCAGACATTTGCGAAAAACCGCAATGAACTGAAAACGCGATAAATATGAGCCATTCCTGTGCATCAAGAAAGGTCCCGCACTGGCCGGCCTGACCGCAATAAATTGTGATACCGCTGAAACCGGGCACAGCCCGGCCACCTCACCCCGAAACAACTCCAGGACTACACCTCTTCCAGCCTGATCCGTTTTAGACTTACGAATCACTAAGCTTACTGACACTTCTGTTACAGTCACCTCGTCTCTGAAAAGTCCCCCCGCAACGTGTTTGGCAGGGCTGACCAACTCCCCTATGCGTAAAGCCCCAAAAAAGGCCAACTGAAAAGCCGCCCGGAACAAGAGTTGCTCATACCCATCCCCACACACCCCCGGAATGTGAGCCATAATCAACCACAAAGTGGTGAAGGAAACCGGGCGCCGCAGATCTCTGGACTTGCTCCCCTTACGATATCCCTTCATAGCCTGCCTTATGATAAAAGATTTCGTGACATCCTTGCCTCCCTGTAGTGGAAACCAAAAGGCCAAACCCGCTAATTTACGATCCACGGACGATACCGATGCCCCCTTCAGAAAGTTTTGAACAATGAAATACAGGACCAATGCTGACCCGTCGTCTCGGGGCTCAAGCCCCCCTACCTCCACCAGCAACGCATTCCATTCCCTCCACGCAACAGCGTATGCGCCCCATGTCGCCTCACTCAGGGATTTGCGGATCAATCCAGCGGCGACTCCAATGCGATCGTCCATAACCCTGGAGGACAGGGGGTACCATGTTGCTCCGCGTCCGGCGCCAATCTCCGAAACTCTTTCCACTGCGAACGAGACAAGGCATCGGCAATCCTGTTAGAAACCCCCGGGATGTGCACCGCATAGACAAAAGCATTCAGGCGAAGGCATAACAACACCAAGTGCCGTAACAAGCGCACCACCGGAAGGGAGGAGGCCGACAGGGTGTTAATGGCAGAGACAACTCCCAAGTTGTCGCAGTGGAAACGCACCTTTTTGTTCCGAAACGCCCCGCCCCAAATTTCCACCGCCAGCACAATTGGAAACAATTCCAAAAGCGCTAAGTTACGCAACCACCCGGCCTCTCTCCAAGTATCAGGCCAACCACCGGCGCTCCACTTACCCTGGAAGAATGCCCCGTATCCTCTAGACCCGGCCGCATCCGTAAACAACGCCATGTCTGCATTGCTAACGGGGCCCAACATCCACATTGACCTCCCATTGTAGGTTCCCAGAAAATCATCCCAAACCCTGAGATCAGATTGGTGATCTCGGGTCAAACGAACAAAATGTCTGGGGATGCTGACCCCCGCCATGGCTAACGAAAGCTGGCGGCAGAATATCCTGCCCATTGGAATGATTCTGCAGGCAAAATTTAATTTTCCCAAAAGGGACTGCAGCTCCCTGACCCGAACTTTGCGTCTGCCCCCCATGGCCCTGACTTCCTGCCGCAAAGCCACAAGCTTAGCTTCCGGCAAATGGCATTCCATGGCTACTGAATCGATCGTGATCCCCAAGAAAACCAATTCCGTCGCGGGACCGACCGTTTTTCCCGGTGTTAAGGGAATGCCAAAACGATCCGCTACATGCTGTAACGTGCCCAGCAGTACCGCGCATGCGTTAGAACCCGCAGGGCCTATACACAAAAAATCATCCAAGTAATGGATGACGGAATTGAGCCCGGACACATCCCGCACTACCCATTCCACAAAGGAACTGAAGGTTTCAAACAGCGCGCACGAGATGGAGCACCCCATAGGTAAACAACGATCGACAAAATACGACCCTTGCCACCTGCAACCCAGGAGGTGCATGCTATCCGGATGGACCGGAAGTAGACGAAAAGCCGACTCCACGTCAACTTTCGCCAACAAAGTCCCCCGTCCATACCTGCGTACCCATACTACTGCGGCATCGAACGATGTGTAGGTGACCGCACAGGCCTGCGGATCAATACCATCGTTTACAGACGCCCCTTTGGGATGCGAAAGGTGGTGAATTAAACGGAACTTACCAGGTTCCTTTTTGGGCACCACACCCAGGGGAGACACAATTAAGCCCTCAATGGGCGGGGAAGAAAATGGACCGCCCATCCTGCCCAAAGAAACTTCCTTCTGCAGTTTTTCCGTTACAACCCCCGGGAAAAGCCGAGCTGACTGCAGATTATCGGAAATCGGCGGAACCGTAGTCAAAGAGCACGGGATTCTGAAACCCACCGAGAATCCCTCCCACAGGAGTCTAGCCGACTCCTGGTCCGGGTACCTATTTAGAAAAGGCAACATCTTTTCCGCCCTCACTGGAGTCTTCCCTTTTTCCAGATCCATCCCCCGCCCTGTTTTTTCCTGCCTTGAAACACCTACTGAAGGAATGACTGCCCCCGCATCCTGAGCATTCATGCTTCAAGCGACAGGACCCTCCAAATCGGCATGAGCTGTCATTGAACTGCCAGCAAACCCCCTTTTTCCGACGAGCCTGAGGTGGAAGCTCTGCCAGCCCCTCCTGGAAAAAACTGACTCCCGCTCCTAGCCGGGGTCATCAGCTTCATCCAAAGCCCTATATCCTTGTGATCCCATCGAATAGCTGGCCTGACCGCCTTCCGCTGACGAAACTGTTCATCGTAGCGTAACCATGCCATGCCGCCGTAGACCCTATATGCCTCCCCAATTGCGTCCAAATAGCAAAACAAAGCCGAGCAGCTCGCCGGCTCCTTTTCGCCAACAACGCTAGCTAAGATTGCGAACGCCTGCAACCAATTATTGAACGTGCGAGGAATGAGGCGATACCGCCGTTTCTCCTCATCCTCTTTCTTACTCTCGTCAGGTTTCACGCGGTCTAAGTTAAATTTGTCAAGAGGGAGCAGGGAAAATATTTCCACGTACTCCCCTTTCCAAATACGTTCCCTCACTTCCTGCTTGAGGTGCGCACCCAAAGGACCTTCAAAGCACACGTACACCTCGCACTTCGCCGCATCCGCCAATCTTACCTTATCCACCTCCTTGTCATTTTTGTCCGGCGGCTTTTCCCCCGAGGTCTCTCCACTTGGTCCCTGCGGCACATCCGACGCTACTACCACAGCCGGAGGAGCGGAGGAGACTTCCGTTGGCAGCACCTGTCTCCCTGAACTGTCCCCCACCACGGCTGCCCCCCCAGACGCTCCCCCACTGCCCAGCTTGTGCAGCAACTCCCTCAACCCCAGCAATACCTCCCTCGTGAGCCCCTCTGACCCCACACTCCCAGAAGCCCCCCCGACCTGACCTTGGGCCCCCACACCTGACCACACAGAGGGAGAAAATAAAGGAAGCAAAACAGGAGTGCACTCACCAGGCTGCATGGGTCTGTGGACCCCTCCAGCCGCCGGACCGACTTCCACCACGGCGTCACCGACATCCTCTTCAACTTCTCCCTCCTCCACGCTGCTGGCATCCTCCCTCTGCCTCTCCTCTGGCGTCGCGGGAACCGAAAGCCGCCTGTGATCCGGCCGTCCTCTCTCTCCCTCAGCCGCCGCCGTTCTTCTGGGCACAGACAGGCTCGCCGGCCTGCGCCGCTCCGAGCGTCCGACCGCTCTGACGTCATCACCCTGCGCCCCGGCCTTACCCGGGCTCGCAGGCGCCACCTGTGGTCCGGAGGTGCGTACCGTCGAATCTTTTCCTCGGGCAGACGTGCCCCTCTCGCAGCGCCGCTCCTCCCTTCGGCTGTCAGAGCCACCGGCCGCCTCCCGATCCTTGCCGAGGCCCGCTCCTGCTTCTCTTCCCCGATGGGCTGGCGTGTCGACCGGAACATCGCCATCCACGCCAGCCGCACGCTCCGGAATCCAGTCGGAGGATGGGTGAGTCGCCATCTGTCTTGTAGGTCCCATCCCCCTCAGGCTCCGCCTAGGATGGGGATTCCTTCCAGGCTCTCCCCTGGCCAACACAGGCAATCGTTTGGCAGGGGGGCCTGAAGGTTCCGCAAGCGGGCTCCCATTGCGGCGCTGAGCCTGAGGAGTCCTGTCAGGGGTGAACCGCTCAGGAGGCTTAGACCTCCTAGCACGCTGTGGGGCAGGTCCTGCTTGTGAAGGACCCTGCTGGACTCCTTGTAATGACTCATTCACTTGTCTCTCGATCCACTCAGCTCCATGTATCCCAGCAGCAGCCCTGAGCTGGGCTAAAAGTTGTTCAATTTCGCTCATCACTTTAAGTAGCACTCCACTGCAAAGATGATGTTCTCAACAGGTTCCACTAGAACTGTTACAGCCCCACCCCATTCACATTAATTTATTAACTATTAGCTCCCCCCCTTTGCACCAAATTCCGGCCAATAATGACCACTTGATTACAGCCATATGCCACACCTTTATGACCACACCTTTAACCCTGACCTTACTGGTTTGCCTTATCACCCTGTCATGTCTCCCCTGCGCTGACTGCGTCCCTTCTCAGCTACGGGCTTCTCTTTACCGCAGTCAGTGTGCACCAGGGCTGAGAACCAATCGATCAAAGACAGCAGATTGCTCGGTTCTCAGAGCTCCATAAGCAGAGAGCCAAGGACTGTCAGTCACCAACTCTCTGCTCTATCTCCCCCCCCCCCCATCCATGCTCATTGGAGCTCTTGGCTGTGGAGGGGGCAGGAGCTGCTGGATTTTTTGGCAATATTGAAATTGACTTCTAGTTTCTATGCAATCTATAAAGAATGTAAAAAAACTTAAATTTAGGCACACCTTTTTCCCCAGCCTCATTGCTGTCTGCAGCAGATCACATGGCCAGTGCAACTGGAATGCAGTCCACATGGGAATGTTGCCTTTTCTCACGGCATTCTAGTATGAAAGTCCCTAAATCTGTGAAGCAGTCCTATGCACCCCGGGATAGTGGAGCATAAAAAAAGAGTCATAAACAAAATGTTTATATAAAAAAATAAAAACTTTAAGGCACTCACAAAAGGAGAAGCGATAATTCATTAAACAACACTGTGAGGAAGATGTCACACTGCATTCAATCACAGCCTGAACAGGAAGGAGGGCCGGCCAAGGAAGACAGAGAGGGGATCTATCACTGCTTAGAGCTGAGACGATGGCCGATGATGGACACCACACTGGTCCAATGCTGGGAAATAAGGGGATCTAGCGGTGATATATCCCCTCTCTGTCTGGCCTGGTCGGCTCTCCTCCCTGTTCAGACTGTGATCGGATGCAATGTGTCACTGGCTGATCGCTTCTCTATTACTTCCGCCAGCCCTGCATGTCTGGGCCCTCATGGTTACATGGTGTGAACGAGCCCACATGACACTGAAGCCTTTGGCTGCTTTTGTGACATATATTTGTACCAAATTAGCATAGCTCCCAACTGTCCCTGATTTTGAGGGACTGACCCGGATTTCGAGGAACTGTCCCTGATTTCGAGGAACCATCCCTGATTTCGAGGAACTGTCCCTGATTTGTCCCTCTGTCCCTCTTTACTCCTCTTTTGTCCCTAATTTTGGTCTGATCTATATAGTTGTTTATAAAATGCAATTTTTATCTTTCAAAAAGTTTTCCAGTGCTAAACCTTCCATCCAATTTCTACATTGCTGCTTTTGTAAATTTCAAAAGTTAGTATAAAGGAATAGTTGTAGTAAAAAATAAAAGCTTGTGGGTTTAACCACTTAAGCCCCGAAACATTTTGCTGGGCAAAGACCAGAGCACTTTTTGCAATTCGGCACTGCGTGGCTTTAACTGCCAATTGCGCGGTCGTGCTACGTGGCTCCCAGACAAAATTGAAGTCCTTTTTTTCCCACAAATAGAGCTTTCTTTTGGTGGTATTTGATCACCTCTGCGGTTTTTATTTTTTGCGCTATAAACAAAAATAGAGCGTCAATTTTGAAAAAAGCAATATTTTTTACTTTTACATTTTTTTCCTCAGTTTAGGCTGATACGTATTCTTCTACATATTTTTGGTAAAAAAATTTGAAATAAGCGTTTATTGATTGGTTTGTGCAAAAGTTATAGCGTCTACAAAATAGGAGATAGTTTTATGGCATTTTTATTAATAATTTTTTTTTTTACTAGTAATGGCGGCGATCAGCGATTTTTATCGTGACTGCGACATTATGGCGGACAGATCGGACAATTTTGACACATTTTTGGGACCATTGTCATTTTTACAACGATCAGTGCTATAAAATTGCACTGATTACTGTAAAAATGACACTGGCAGTGAAGGGGTTAACCACTGGGGGGTTAGGGAGGGGTTAAGTGTGTCCTAGGGATGTGTTCTAACTGTGGGGAGGAGGGGCTGTGTGTGACACGTCACTGATCTCTGCTCCCGATCACAGGGAGCTGTGATCAGTGACACTGTCACTAGGCAGAACGGGGAGATGCTTGTTTACATGAGCATCTCCCCGTTCTTCATCCCCGTGAGATGATTGCGGGTATCCCCGCGGACATCGAGTCGGCGGGACTTGCGATCCTACTCAACGGAGGTTGCGGCGGGCGATGGCACGGGATGGCACGGCGGCAAATTTAAAGGGACATACAGGTATGCCCATTTGCCCAGCCGTGCCATTCTGCCGACGTATAAGTACACGTGGTGGTCGGCAAGCGGTTAACTAATCATTATTTTTCTATAATTCTCTTTTAAGGGGGCATGGCAGGGGCTGTGCCCTATGTCTACATACTTTTGCTAATAGGTGTCCCTCGTTCTCAAAAAGTTGGAAGGTATGAATAAGTGGAGGTTATTAATACACAAAGGGGGTTGATTTACTAAAGGCAAATAGACTGTGCAGTTGCTCCAGAGCTTAGTAAATGAGGTGAAGCTTCACTTTGCAAAGAATACCCAATCACGTGCAAGCAAAATAAACAAAAACTGCGTTTTTGCTTGCATGTGATTGGATGATGGAAGTCAGCAGAGTTTCCCCTAAACTCTGGAGCAACAGCATTTGCCAAGTGCACATTCTATTTGCCTTTACTTTAGTAAATCAACCCCATTGTGTTGCTTATTGAAAGAGAAGCAGTGTCAACTCTTCTTATTTGCACAGTTTTAATAGGTTTACTTTAAATGTAAATTCTGGGCAAACACACAGCACACTGAATACTCTGTGGATATTCACATTTAGGAATGGCTTTAACTATAAAAGGATTAGTAATCAGGAGCTGCAGCCAGTTTTTTAATCCAGGCACCCTGCCAGGCAGCACAGCCAGATTCTCCACCTCCACTGTAGCATCAGCATGGCAAAGCAATGAACGCTGCTGGGTGCTCACTCTGCTGTCTTCTCTTGTTATGAAGGTTACAGTCAGCACATGTGCATTGCAGCAGACCCTGATTGGCTACTACTGCTGCCAGAGTGCTGTTTTGCAGGAAAATTAGAAAAAGACAAACACTAAGGTACCCTTACACTACTCTGTAGCAAAATCACCTTTGTTTTAACCACAATTTTGTTGTGTTTTAGATGCGTTTACTGTGCGTTTTGCACCAAAAAGCATACCGCAGTGCATTTTTATGGTGATTTTGCAGCGATTTTCACTCATTTCAATGGGAAACTGCATTTTTGCTGTGGCTTTCAAAACACTCCGATCAGCGCCATTGACTGAGAGCGTTTATCGGGAGTCGTTTGGTTGCTGGTTTTCCAGCATGCACATCCAACAGACCGACTTACACATGGGCCGAATGTCGGCCATTTTTTTTTTGAACCGGCCAATAGCTCCCGACATTTGGCCTGTGTGTACAGGGCTTTAGGGTCCTTTCACACTGCTCTCTAGCATATGCGTTTTTACTGCAATTTTGCTGTTTCAGATGCGTTTCTGGTGCGTTTTTGGGTTTCCTTAACCAGTAAAAAATTGGCATGTGACTCAAAAATGCAAATTGGGGTGCATTTTTACAGCGATTTTTCAGTGATTTCCATTCATTTCAATGGGAACAGGATAGATAAAAATCGATTTAAAAAAAAAAATAAAATCTGATTTTTTTTATTTAAATCTAATTTTTTTTATTTTTATCAAATTTATGATAATTTTTTTTTAATTTATCAAATTTATTTTAATAAAATGCTTCTGGAGTAAAAATTTATCTAATATAGTTTTCTATTTAAGATACATTCATAATTTAGTTTATTCAGCATGAAATGGAGCTTAGTTGTGTAGCATGAGGCTGTATATTCTGCAGTATTTACATTTTTGGTAAACTCATTCAATGGATCCAAGCTCTGCAGGCTGAGATAACATGCGCTGCATTGATGCTTTCACACAATTTCACAACATACCTCCCAACCGTCCCGGATTCCGCGGGACTGTCCAGAGATTTCAAGGCTGTCTCGCAGATCTCGGCTAGAGTCCCGTAAAACAAGTTCAGGCAGCTGGGTCCACTCAGTGGGGGTGTAATCACTAGATGCAATGTGCTCACAGTGCTCTACGCCTCTCTCCTCCCCTCCTTTCAATCTTCCTTCCCATCATTGGTTGTTAGGACCGCTGAGAAAAACTTACCAGTGTGAAAGGGGCCTAACTTCATCATTTAACCCTTTTACTCTAAACCAATGTTTTCTTTAAAATATCTAAAAAAAAAAAAAAAAAAAAAAAAAAAAAGCATTTATAAAAAAAGCAGAGGACCTGTAGAATGAAAAGTTGGTAGTTCCATTTTTTTATGTTATATAATATTTGTGCAACTGTTTTTCTGAAAAAAAAAATGTTGATAGTGCACTGAAACACTGTAGAAATGCAGCAATGTCTGTTAAATAAGATAGGACTTTTTTTTGAGTAAATGAGCACTAAATATGTCAAGCCTTCAAATACAGTTCATCTGCGAAATGGGGAAAACGACGGTACCCAAAATGACCAATTAGCAACGTTTTAAAAACCTTTCCAGCCCACCAATTTAGGGTTAACCATTGCAAATATACTATAGTACTTAGTATATATTAATTTACAAACAGCATGGTCTCATGTGTGCTATACATACATGCTTTGCTGAAAAATGTATAAGAGCTAAACAGCTCAAACTGAAACGCATATACAACTTAAAGCGGAGTTCCACCCAAAAGTGGAACCTCCGATTATCTGCTTCCTCTCCCCCTCCGGTGCCACATTTGGCATCTTTCAGGGGGGAGGGGGAAACGGGTAACTGTTTTTGAGAGGTACCCTTCCCCATTTCCGGGGGACTGCACCCCCCACATCGGAAGTTCGGCCCCTTCCTCCTTCCTCCGCTGCCGGGCCTAGAAAGTGCAGCATGCTTCATGCATGTGCAGTAGGGAACCAGCTGTGAAGCCGAGACGCTGCACTGCCAGTTTCTAGAGGCACTGCCAAAAAATGTGTTCATTTTCGTTTCATTCGTTTTTTTTTTTTTTTCGTTTTTTGGGTCATTCGTTATGATCGCAATTCGTACATTCGTAAATTTCATACATTTGTACATTCGTAAATTTGTACATTCACACATTCGTAAATTAGAAAATTCGTACATTCGTACGTTTGTAAATTCGTAAATTAGAAAATTCGTACATTTGTAAATTCATACATTCGTAAATTCCTACCTTTGTAAATTCGTACATTTGTAAATTAGAAAATTTGGAAATTTGTAAATTCAAAATTTGAAAATCCAAAAACCCGAAAATTTGAAAATAGAAACTACTAAATGTAACAAATACCAATTTATCCGAAGTTACGAATTATCCGAAATAAGGAATGCTGCATCTAAACAAATGGAACGGAACAAATTAATAAATAATAATAATAAAAAGTTTTCATTATTATTATTGTTATTTATTATTATTAATTCATTACGTTCCATCCGTTTGGATATGGCATACGTTATTTTGGATCATTCGTAACTTCGGATAAATTTGTATGTGTTACGTTCACTAACAGCCAAATTTGAAAGGAAATTACAATATCTATAATTTAATAGTTACTAGTAATAGTTAAGTTATTATTAGTTAATTATTTCAGATTTCTGAATTTTCGAATTTACAAATTTCCGAATTCACTAATTTATGAATTTACGAATGTACGCATTTACGAATGTATGAATTTATGAATGTACGAATGTACAAATTTTTCGAATTTACGAATATTTGGAAAAATTTGTTAAACAGGTTTTCGTTAATTCGGATGTTTCCGAATTTGTCGAAATTCGTTAAGAAACTAATTCGGAACGAAACAAATTGCACATGTCTACCAGTTGCCCTTATCATGAATGGTGGCGGCAGCACCCGAGGGGCGGTCCGAAAATCAGCTGGGGTGCTTACATTGCGGAAACCCTGGACAGGCAAGTGTCCCAATATTACAAGTCAGCAGCTACAGTATTTGTAGCTGCTGACTTTTTTAATTTTTTCGTGGGAGGGCCAAACTCCTCTGTAGTGAGATGAAGCAGTCACTCATCCCCTTTCTAGCCCTTCTCGTTTGCTGTGCACAGGCAACCCCACACTAGATATCAATTAGAGAGAAGAAGTCTCCTGCTGCGTTTTCTCTTTGGAAAACCCATAATGCACTGGGAATCCTTTAGTGCTAAGTATAAAATTGATGCGCTTTAAATAAATAGTGCACAATATGCTGCTGTGACTAAGCTTAAATCCAGGAATAAAAAATGCATGCATGTGAATAAAATAGATAAATAATTAATTAATTATTTATCTATTTTATTCACATGTATGCATTTTTTATTCCTGGATTTAAGCTTAGTCGCAGCAGTATATTGTGCACTATTTATTTAAAGCGCATCAATTTTATACTTAGTACTATTTGTTTGGTTATCTGATCACCCTATATTGATAGCAGCTTTAATTTACTGATTTTATCATAGCACTAACTATATTGGTATATATATATATTTTTAAGCACAATTTATTTATATCACACATATCTATCCACATCAGCGCTTGGTTTTTATTCATTTTTTTTTTTTTTTTTTAGCACTGGGAATCCTTTATCACCCGTACACCCTGTATTAAAAGTCTTTCTGTAAAACCAACATTTTAAATAAATAAGTAAAAAAAATATATATAATACATCAGTTTAAAAAGATTTAAGGTTAAAAAAATTGAAATGGACTCAAAACCATTATAGGTTCCTTTTTAAATCGTAGCTATGGCCAAAATAAAAAAAATACATTTATGATGCAGTTTGTCACTAGTATAAGATTTTATTATAAAGGTATGCTCTGTAGATTGTCATCTGGATAATTTTTTCCACTAATTTCCTTATGTCCTTTTCCAGTTAATCCAGAATTTAAGCCCTGATGAAGTGGGAGTGCCAGAGAGTCTGAAAATCATTGAATGTTTTATTTCATCTTAATATAAACTGATGAAAGCGTTTTGTGGACTTTTAGGCTACTTTCACACTGTAGCCGCTCCGCGTTTGCGGTAAAGCATCGTTTTTTTAAGTGTCGCTTTACCGTCATTTTAGTGGCGCTTTTCAACCGCTAGCGGGACGCTTTTAACCCCCGCTAGCAGCCGAAGAAAAGGTTAAAAGCGCCTGTGTTGCGGCGCTGCCGAAGCGCTTTGCAATGGGCTGGGCGTTTTGGGAGTGGTGTATACACTGCTCCCAAACCGCCCAAAGACGCTGCTTGTAGGGCTTTTTTCCCCGTCCCGCAAGCTCACCATTGATAATAAAAAAAAAAAAAAATATTAATAAAAATGCCATAAAACTAGCCCCTATTTTGTAGATGCTATAACTTTTGCGCAAACCAATCAATAAACGCTTATTGCGATTTTTTTTTTTTTTTTTACCAAAAATATGAAATATGTAGAAGAATACAGATCGGCCTAAACTGAGGAAAAAAAAAATTTTTTATATATTTTTTTGGGGGTATTTATTATAGCAAAAAGTAAAAAAAAATGCGTTTTTTTCAAAATTGTCGCTCTTTTTTTGTTTATAGCACAAAAAATAAAAACCGCAGAGGTGATCAAATACCACCAAAAGAAAAATAGGGAAAAAAAGGACGTCATATTTTGTTTGGGAGCCATGTCGCACGATCGCGCAATTGTCAGTTAAAGCGACGCAGTGGCGAATCGCAAAAAGTGCTCTGGTCTTTGGCAAGCCAAATGGAACCATTCTAATCAGTGCGTCTTGAGTCGATCAGACTTAGAAAAAGGTTCCTGCACTATTGTTGGTCTGATTTTGGTACGACTGGCATTGATTTATGTTACAGAAGTTGCATGCAAGTCGTGCCAAAGTCACACTTGGGTATGACTTTAAAGTCGCGGGCAGTGTGAACCGGGCCTTGACCTCAATAATGAAAGCTACAGTGCTTTGCTTCACATCTTTAGTGCATTGCATTTGCACGTGTTTATGTGCATTGTGTTAAGGCAGCCCTTAATGCAGTAATAATGTGGCTAGTGATGAGCTAATATGCCAAAATTTAATTGGAACCTCATTTTTCAAATGTTACAAAAATGTAATTGCATTGAAGTCCAGTTTCATGGTCGCTTTTGGCCCTTTGGAGGGCTGCTAGGCAATCTGCTGTTACTAATTTCTTTTCATTTTGTATAGAGTAAGGGAGAATTATAACTCCTGTCAGTTAATCTTTTGCCATTTGGGAGATTTCCCTTCACTTCCTGTGTAATAGTCACAACAGGAAGTGAGATGAAATACCTGCAAAGGAAGGAAATCCCCGTTTGTCCCAGGGTCCCCAGAAGTTTGGAACATTTTGCCTCCTGTTGTGGTGACGACCCAAAGTTTGGTATATGTGTATGTTAGTTTTTGTTTGTACCCATAGTACAGCCCAGAAATAATAGTGCAAATTTATTTATTTTTTTATCCTACCTAAAAGACACTGATACTAATTAAAAAAAAAATTCCTGTCCAAAAAAATGCTGGACCTGACCTTTGACCCTGACCTTAACCTTTGACCTGATCTTGACCCAAACACTAACCCTGGGGCTGACCCTAGATCAAACCTTGATCTAGGTAAAGTTTTTATTTATTTATTATTTCTACACGCACTTTTTTTTTTTCCTATCTCTGCAAGGACAGAGAAAGATGCAATGTATCTGTCTCGTCCATTCACAGAGACAGAAGACATGGGGCAAGCTTCACAGTGACTGATCACTGTAATAGCCAATCAGAGGCTATCACAGTGATCAGATGACCCGGAATCGGATGTTCCGGGTCCCGACCGTTAGAACGGGGCCCGGGATCTCGGTGAGACCCCAGTCTCTGTGATGGGAGAACACCACGTGGTGCTCTCCCAACACAAAGGGAGATGTGCAAATATGCATCCCCACGGAAAAACGCCCAGTCCAGTAAGGACGCATCTTTGCGTACGGTCGGCGTGAAGGGGTTCAAAAATAGTAGACCTGGTTTGGCCAACGGAAGTAGTAGTTTTTTTTTATTTCATAAAAGGGGCTTGACTGCTGAGGGACATAGGCCTGCGTCCCAACTGATGAACAAGTAACCTTGCCTGCATAAATAAACCACACATACAGTGCCTTGAGAAAGTATTCATACCCCCTTGAAGATTTCCACATTTTGTCATGATACAACCAAAAATGTAAATGTATTTTATCAGGATTTTATGTGATCGACCAACCAGGGTGGATTTGATTTAAATCATAATTTTTAAAGAACAGCTGTCATTTCTGTCCCACAGCGGCTCCTCCTCTGACCCGCTGTTGACACACCAACTGTCCCATTCACTTTAATGGGACGGCTGGTGATGCGGCAGTGACGCAGCAAGGTGAGGGACGTGGCGGCAGCAGGTGAGTGGATGCCCGCTAAAAGGCGCTGCCATGATGGATCTGAGATGATAGGTGCTCTTTAAATGTAAGGACTTATTCTTGCTGGTAGTTAGAATCTTTAATATTTTCAAACAAAATGAAGGTTTCCTATTTAGAATAATAAGCTGTCAGGTTAGTAAAACAGCAATATCAGAACCGATTCAATCATACAGTTTGTAGTTTACATAGATTTGCAAACAATGGGATAAAGGAATATTCCTGCACTTTGTTTTAGCTCATGGTTACTGTGAAATTGTGTGAATGCATCAATGCAGTGCATGTTATCTCAGCTTGCAGAGCTTGGATTCATCGAAAAGGTTAACAAAAAATGTAAATATTGCACAATATACAGCCTTATGCTACATAACTAAGCTCCATTTCATGCTGAAAAAAACTAAATTATTAATGTATCTTACATAGAAAACTATCTTTAGATACATTTTTACTCCAAAAGTATTTTATTAAAATAAATTTGATAAAAATAAAAAAAATCAGAATTAAAAAAAAATCATTGATTTTTATTCACCCTGCGACCAACACAAAGCGGCACATAACTGTGAAGTGGAAGGAAAATTATAAATGGTTTTCACATTTTTTTTACAAATAAATATCTGAGCAGTGTGGGTGCATTTGTATTCAGCATTCTTTACTCTGATACTCCTAACTAAAATCTAGTTGAACCTATTGCCTTCATAAGTCACCTAATTAGTAAATAGAGTTCACCTGTCTGTAATTTAATCTCAGTATAAATACAGCTGCCCTGTGAAGCCCTCAGAGGTTTGTGAGAGAACCTTAATAAATAGAATCTTGAAGGCCAAGGAACACACCAGACAGGTCAGGGATAACTTTGTAGAGCATTTTAAAGCAGGATTAGGTTTAAAAAAAAATACCCCAAGCTTTGAACATCTCACAGAGCACTGTTCAATCCATTATCCGAAAATGGAAAGACACAACTGCAAACCGTCCAAGACATGTCTGTCCTTCTAAAACAACAGGCCTGGCAAGGAGAGCATTATTCAGAGAAGCAGCCAAGAGGCCCATGGTAACTCTGGAAGAGCTGCAGAGATCCACAGGACAAATATTAGTCATGCTCTCCAAATATCTGGCCTTTATGGAAGAGTGGCAAGAAGAAAGCTATTGTTGAAAGAAAGCCATAAGAAGTCTCATTTGCAGTCTGTGAGAAGCCATGTGGGGGACACAGAAAACATGTAGAAGAAGGTGCTCTGGTCAGATGAGACCAAAATTTAACTTTTTGCCCTAAAAGCAAAATGCTGTGTGTGGCGGAAAACTAACACTGCACATCACCCTGAACACACCATTCCCACCGTGAAACATGGTGGTGGCAGCATCATGTTGTGGGGATGCTTTTCTTCAGCAGGGACAGGGAAGCTGGTCAGAGTTAATGGGAAGATGGATGGAGCCAAATACAGGGTAATCTTATGCCACGTACACACGAGCTGGCTTTCCGGCAGACTTGGTCCGGCGGACTGGACTCAGTCGTGCAATTCGATCGTGTGTGGGCTCCAGCAGACTTTTTTTCCCAAAAGTCCGACGGACCTAGAAATAAAACATGTTTCAATTCTTTTCGACGGACTCGAATCCGGTCGAAAAATCCACTCGTCTGTATGCTAGTGCGACGGACTAAAATCGACGCTAGGGCAGCTATTGGCTGCTGGCTATCAACTTCCTTATTTTAGTCCGGTTGTACGCCATCACGTACGAATCCGGACTTTGGTGTGATTGTTTGTAGCCAAGTCTGTTTGTTAGGAAAGTCCATAGAAGTCCACCGAAAGTCCGTCAGATAGACCGTCGGACCAGTCCGGTCGAAAAGTCCGCTTGTGTGTACGCAGCATTAGAAGAAAACCTATTGTGCCCTGTATACACGGTCAGATTTTCCAACGGAAAATGTGTGATTGGACCTTGTTGTCGGAAATTCCGACCTTGTGTAGGCTCCATCACACATTTGAGTTTGAGAGCTTGCTATAAAATTTTCCGACAACAAAATCCGTGCACCCATGCTCAGAATAAATTAAGAGACGAAAGCTATTGGCTACTGCCCCGTTTATAGTCCCGATGTACGTTTTTTACGTCACCGCGTTTAGAACGATCGGCTTTTCCGACCACTGTGAGTGGCCGTGTGTATGCAAGACAAGTTTGAGCCAACATCCGTCGGAAAAAATCCATGGATTTTGTTGTTGGAATGTCCGATCAATGTCCGACCGTGTGTACAAGGCATTAGTGTGCAAAAGACTTGACTGGGGAGAAGGTTCACCTTCCAGCAGGACAACGACCCTAAACATACAGCCAGAGCTACAATGGAATAGTTTAGATCAAAGCATATTCATGTGTTAGAATGGCCCAGTCAAAGTCCAGACCTAAATCTGATTGAGAATCTGTGGCAAGACTTGAAAATTGCTGTTCACAGACGCTCTCCATCCAATCTGACAGAGCTTGAGTTAATTTGCAAAGAAGAATGGGCAAAAATGTTTATCTCTAGATGTGTAAAATTGGTAGTGACATCCCCAAAAAGACTTGTAATTGCAGTGAAAGGCGGTTCTACAAAGTATTGACTCAGGGGGGCTGAATACAAATTTACACTTTTTCACATATTTATTTGTAAAAAAAATTAAAAACCATTTATCATTTTCCTTCCACTTCACAATTATGTGCCACTTTGTGTTGGTCTATCACATAAAATCCCAATAAAATACATTTACGTTTTTGGTTGTAACATGACAAAATGTGGAATATTTCAAGGGGTGTGAATACTTTTTCAAGGCACTGTATAACCATTTAGGTGGAAAGGGCAAGGTCACAGCTTTATTTAAAATGCAACACGCACAGTTTTTCAAGATAAACCAATTTAACCAGTGCCAGTCACAGTTGTACTGTGGGCATGTTTTAACATTAGGATAACCAAGTCAACAAGGAGCCTGTCCTTACCAGAAGTGCTGAACAAACATGAACTAATTCCAACGTCCAATCAAGGGCATAGCCCATTATGCCAACTTTCACTGCTAGCAAGGTAAAAAAACTGATAAAGCTATGACAAATGCTGTATAGAGCAGGGACATGGGCAGCTCTTCCAGTCACAGTTCCTAAAAGGCAAAAAATTACCTCAGAAACAACTTTGACATGAGCGGAGGCTTTACCCTATCACCTCATGTCATATAGCCAATCATCCTTAGCCGCTTTGCATACTGCGTGTTACCATGCCCAGATCCTAGCCATGCCCCCATCAGTTAAGGCTCGCTTTCCCTATGAGGGTCAAGGGGTCTTCATTTCCTTGTCATTTGACTGCATACATGTGCATTTGCATGAACCACACTCTGATGGCAGACCCACTTTTAAACCAACATTGTTGCTAAATTAACAGTGGAAATAAACCTGTACCCTGTAAAATAGTAAATACCTTTATTGCTGCCAGGGCCACTGAATGACGCTTTGATAAAGAAGAGTCAGGGACTGAAGTCTCTTAAAGCAGTAGGAAACCGCTGTTTTTTGTTTTTTTTCAACCTGCAAGGTAAGGCCATAATGTGATAGTATACATCACATACTAGCACATTATGTGAAACTTACCTGAAAACAAAGCCCTCCAGTGCTGCGCTGTTACTACTGAGAGGACTTCCATCTGCACCCGATCTTCCTTCAGTGTTCGCGGACCCTGGCTGTGTGAGTGGCCAGAGCCGCGATGACGTCACTCCCGTGCATGAGCGCGGGAGCCGCCGCTTACGGCACAGGACTCTGGAAGAACGGCCACCCAGACGTCACCGTCTGCATGCACAGTAAATGCATGTTTAGGAGATATTTACAGTACCTATAAGTACGCCTTATTGTAGGCTTACCTGTAGATAAAAGTCAGAGATGGGAGTTAAGAAACCAACATGTCTGGGAGTGCTGGATTTTTGTTCCCCTGCTGCATCAATGGTTTCCTCTAACCAACATCATTACTGTGTCCTCTAGTTATATGGGGTTGGCAATAAGAAGCATTGAGCCCAGTGGTGGACGCCACCAGATGGGCACAGAAGTGGCATTGCCTAAAGATATTTCAGTAAGTGGTTCTTCATTAAAGTTAATTGGCACTTTGATTTTTAGCTGGGGGTGCAGGGAATTTGAGGTGATGGTGTTTGCAGTGGGGTAGTGCGTATGAAAAGGAGCACATAACCAATTGTTAGCAGCATGCGACTAATCTATTCAACCTCAAACTAAAAAAAAAAAAAAGACCCCAATTTAAAAAAAAAAAGTAGTAACTGCTCAAAAGCCAGAAATCTATCATTTGCTTGATGACAAATGTTAGTGGACAGGAAGGGGTAAGCACAAACAAGAGTGTACGCCACCACTGCAATACAAAGAACTCAAGCACAGTTCACTTTGAAAGGGAATTTTCACTTTTCAAGGGAATACATAATCTGGAAACCGGAAATCAGAGCAATACATGGTCAACTTTCTGGCAGTTATGACAAATTAGAGGGACTACAACGGCAATTGTTACAATATGTGGATGACAAGGGAGTCACGGGTTACACGCTTGGCATGCAATGGTGGTAATTCATTGGCAATGGAAGAAATGACATGAACAACAAATAGGCAATTTAAGGATTATTACAGAAGCAATGCCAGAAGCTAAGAATGTCTCCCCAATTACCTTTAGTCTAAATCCAGGCTACACTCTCCTTATTTCTCTTTCATTCATCGACGGACACAGCACCTCCTTAATCTTGACCATTGGGTTATATTGCCTCCGCAGGAGTAGGACTAGGCAGAACAAAAAAAGAAAAAACGCCTGGCTACGCCCATGGGCTGTCCACCATGGCCTGGTGGAGTAAAGTACCTTTTGTAGGGGGGTTCCCTTGCAGAGGGTGTAGTGATGTTGAAGGCTCAGAGAGGATCCTGGCAGCATGCTTCAGCATGTCAAACGACCGCCGGCCATGTTTGGGAGGTCCGATGACATCACTGCGGCCATTTTCCCTTGGTTTGGCTGGTCTCCGGCCGGCGGCCATGTTTGTGTAGCCGATGACATCACGGCGGCCTTTTTTTGGGGCTCCTCCTCTTCTTCCTCTCTTCTCCTCTTCCTGCCCAGGATGGGTGAAATAGATGCTGACCATTGGTGTTTGCTGGGTCCATATGGCGCTCTTTCGGCTGGGAGGGTGAGTCTTTTGGGGGTCCTTGTGTATCTCCCTCTCTACTGATAGGTAACCTGGCCATTGGGGTGTCCCTTGGTGGTGCCAAAGATTCCTTTTGTACTACAGGGTCTTATCTCACCCACTGATTTCCCCATGGAGGTGGCAGGTCCCTCAGAACCCCAGCTTCCCATGGTTGCACTAACGGCGGTCCTTGAGTCATTGGTATCCTGGGTGGAAGTAGCGTGTGGGCAAAGACCCAGGAGAAAGCATTCACTGCCTTCCCCTGCTCAGTCTGTCTCATCTGATTCTGAGCCTGAAGCCACGGGGGACGTGGCCCGTCCAGGGAGGTATAATATCTCGCCCCCTGACCTGTCCGATAGTGAGGAGTCCTCCGCAGTCTCAGCAACGAGTGAAAAAGTCCTGATGGACGCACTTGTTACTGCGGTGCGGGAGACTCTAAAGATGGAGGATGCTGCTGACAGGGCCACAGATGTGGCTGTGTCCTTTGGTATGCATAAGTTACCTTATCTGCCTTATTTTGATTGGTTGTTCCCATTCCTTATAGGTAAACCTAAGTCACACTTTGTGGTCCCCAAACGTTTCTCAGTACGCTACCCCTTTGAAGAATCACTTTTAAAAAAAGTGGACTACCCCACCAGTGGTGGACCCTCCTGTTTGCAGGTTAAATAAAGCAACCATGATCCCAGTAGAGGAATCCCCGTCCTTTAGGGACCTGGCTGACAGGAAAAGGGAGGCTGTGGCACGCAGTATGTTTACTATGGCTGGGTCGGCATTGTGTCCATTCTTGGCCTCGACCCTGGTGTCGCAGACCCTAACTGAATGGGCCAAACTTTTGCACTAGGGTCTGGGCAGTGAGCAGGTTCCTGCTGCTTATGTTGATTTGGCGGACCAGTTGGTCCATGGGCTGCAGTATATTTGTGATGCAGCCTTGGACAGCTCCTGTGCTGTCCACGCTTTCTGTTTCAGCAGTGGTTATTAGATGTGTGCTGTGGCATGAGTATTGGTTTGCAGACCAAGCCTTTAAAAAAGCTCTCATTGATCTGCCCTTTCAAGACGACCGTCTGTTTGGGGCTACCCTAGATGACATAATTAAGGGTGTCACAGGGGGGAAGAGTACCTTCCTGCCTCAATCTAGGAAAGGGAAGGAGCCCCGTCGCAGACGGGGGCCTTCCTTCTCAGCCCATAAGAAATTCTTCCAGGCTCCCAGGACTGTAGATAAAGGAAACAGCTCTCTCAAGTCTTCCCCGGAAGTTCCAAGCAATCTTGGTCTGGTAAGCCTAGAGCAGGCTTCTCCGGATCCACTGACAAGACTCCTTCAGCATGAAGGTCTGCCCTCACCTATTGCTGGGTAGGGGGTACATCTTCGCTGGTTTCCAGATTCATGGACCTCCTTCATGTATGTCAAGGGGGTCCACAAATTGAACCTTTTGGGGGTACCAAAAAAGGGGGACAGAGTTTGTCCATTTCAGGGGGCCTTGTGTCTCCTTGTGTGGGTATAATTCCTGTCGGGTGACATCTGAACTAGCCAAGGTCCCCTCTAGCCCCTTCCAGGAAATTGGGTTACCCGGGTCTGACTCTGGAGTGAATGCTGACCAGGTTAGTAGTTTTTCTTCTCAAACGTCGGCCCCTTCAGCAGGTTCATTTCAACAGGAAGTAACTGAGACTCGTAGCAATCTCACAGGTTCCTCTGGTAGACGCCGCAGTTGTCTTAGTGCCACTGTGGGGCCAACACCTTCCTCTTCTGCGGTGCCTGCGAAGGACTGAGGGTGAAAGTCTTCTGGTCATTCTGGTGGCTGTAAACATCCCTTGGAGGCTACCTCTCAAAGAGGACCAGTTGTACCGAGGGCTGAGCTTCCATCCTGCTTTTACAGTAAATGGTTTTAGTAGCCTAGCCAGGTACTGAGAGAGGTCTGTCGGGATCAGTGATCCCTACTATGGTGAAGGCGAGGAAGTCGACACCTAGTAAGATATACCATCGTACGTGGAAAGCGTATATTTCTTGGTACGGTCTCTTTTGCCGCCATGGGATTTAAACTTACTGCTATCGGTTCTCCAGGAACCTCAATTTGAGAATATTCGGGAGATTGCCTTACCTACGTTGTCCCAGAAGGTGGCATTCTTGGTGGCTATTACCTCGGCCCGCAGGGTTTTGGAGTTGGCGGCATTATCCTGTCGTAGTCCCTATTTAGTACTCCATAGGGATAAAGTGGTTCTTCGTCCCTGCCCATCATTTCTGCCCATGGTTGTCTCTGACTTCCATTTGAATGAGGACATTGTGTTGCTGTCCTTGTGTCCCAAGCCCACTCATCCCAAGGAATTTGCTTTGCATATCTTGGATGTGGTTTGTGCGATTCGAGTGTATCTGGCAGCCACTGAGTCCTTCTGGAGGTCAGACTCACTTTTTTGGTTACACAGGGACCAAGGAAAGGGCTGGCCGTTTCCTCGGCTACCATTAAACTGACAAACTGTGAATCAGGCCTATTCGATTAAGGGTCGGGTTCCTCCTTTCCCTGTGGGGCGCGTAGTATTTCTTGGGTCTTCCGTCATCAAGCGTCAAAATCACAGGTTTGCAAGGTGGCCACTTGGTCTTCAGTGCATACCGTCACAAACTTCTATGAAGTAGATATTTTGGCATCTGCAGATGCTTCTTTTGGCCGCAAGGTTTTGCAGGCTGCTGTTTAAGAGGGGGGTTCCCTCTTGAGGTGTTTTTTCTTTAAAATTTTTTATTTCAGATGGGGATCCTGTCACCCGGTTAGGGCTCCTGTGTCCTGGTTAGGGTTCTTGTGGTTAGCCTTGGGTTATTTTGCCCACCCCTCATTTTTCATTGGCACTGCTTTTGGACGGCCCAGTGGTTAAGATTAAGGAGGCGCTGTGTCCGTCGATGAACGAAAGAGAAAATGGGATCTTTGTACTTTGTAATCCATTTCTCTTAGTTCATCGACAGACACAGCACCCACCCCTATATGGAGTTTATGAAACTTCTATTACTGCTTGCTACTAAACCTAGAGCAGGGAGGGGGTTATATACTGACTGAGGACAGCTCATGGGCATAGCCAGGTGTTTTTTTTGTTCTGCATAGTCCTACTCCTGGAGAGGCAATATAATCCAATGGTCAAGATTAAGGAGGCGCTGAGTCTGTAGATGAATGGTGATTACAAAAATCCAATTTTTTGGCCAGTGGTGGAGGCGTATGGTAGAGCTGGAGGGGAAGAGAGCACAGCCTTTGCCTCCTTTTGGTCTCTCCCTCCTCTACAGCAACAACTTTCTTCTCTGTCCAACTAAGTAAATGGGAGTATTGATTCTGATTTGAGCATTTTAGTCAACCAATCAGTGGGTCAGAATCCTAACAGAGATCAATTAGCATTTCAGTAAAGCTAGAATCTTCAAGTGAAAGTCATAGGCTCCCCAGGTATGTAGATATAAGATAGACAATAAAGAACGTACAACAAATATGTTTCATGTAAATTAAACATTAGAAAAGTGAGTGTTGGCTTTTAATAAAAAGAAACTTCTGTCATACAATTGTGGTTTAGTTAACATTAAAAATGAAGTTGTTTTGTCTTATTATATTCCACGAACAGAATGTCCTAGGAGATCAGCAGTGAGCCTTTTACAATTATTTGCATTGAATTGCAAAATATGACATTCCTCCTGAAGTCACTACTGGGCCATTTTTTATTACTGTTGTCTCTCATGGCAAAACCTATTCTGTAATGCTATTTCTCTAACTGTTCATTACCCATTCTGTAAGGTCAGGTTATACCACCGGAGAGCTGAAAAAAAAGCTAGCCTCATCAGATATTTCCAACCTTAGTCTCATGCAGTAAAAATCTTCGCGTTGCAGCTTTTTTTTTTTTTTATCCGTTGAAATCTAAAGCTGGTGTTTAGCATTTTGTCAGCGCTTTTTTTCATACTCCATCATATGCTGTCTCGCCTGCTAGTGGGAAGGTCTTTATGCAGCTGTGTGGGCAGTTTCAAGGGCAAATGTATTACTTGTATTGCAGCCCAAGGTTCCTGATGGACAAGCAGAGGCTAATCAGCCATGTGACAAGGGGGTACTAGGAAGACTGGGAACAAGTGCCAACATTTCATCAGTTAATTAGCATCAAGGATACTTTTTGGGGGAAGAGAGGGTCACTTAAACCAATCAGCCATAACTTTTTCACCACCTACCCTATATGGAGTAGGTTCCCTTTTGCCGTCAAAACAGCCCTGCCCCATTGAGGCATGGATGCCACTAGACCTCTGAAGGTATTATGTGGTATCTGGCACCAAGCCATTATTAGTGCATCCTATAAGTTGTGAGATGGGGCCTCCATGCATCGGACTTGAGATGTGAAGAATTTGGAGGTCACGTCAACACCTTGAACTCATTGTGTTCCTCAAACCATTCTTGAACCACATTTGCAGTGTGGCAGGGTGCAATATCCTGCTGAAAGAGGCCACTGCATCAGGGAATACCGTTTCCATGAAGGGTTGTATTTGGTCAGCAACAATGTTTCGGTATGTGGTAGATGTCAAGTAACTTCCACATGAATGGCAGGACTCAAGGTTTCCCAGTAGAACTTTGCTAAAGCATCACACTGCCTCCTCCGGCTTGCCTTCTTCCCATACTACATTGTGGTGTCATCTCTTGGTAATCTACGCACACGCACCCTGCCATCCCTACGATGTAAAAGACGTGATTAATAAGACCAGGCCACCTTTCTCCATTTCTCTGCATTTTATTTCCTTTACATTCCTTTCTTTCCTTTATTTCCACAGGGTGATCCAACCAATAAGTGTTATTTTTCAACTACTTTTAACCACTTCAGCTCCGGAAGGTTTTACTTCCTGACCAGGCCATTTTTGGCGATACGACACTGAGTCGCTTTAACTGACAATTGCACGGCCGTGCTACGCTGTACCCAAATAATATTGATGCCTTTTTTCCCCCACAAATAGAGCTTTCTTTAGGTGGTATGTGATCCCCTCTGTGCTTTTTATTTTTTGCACTATAAACAAAAGAAGACCGACAATGTTGAAAAAAAAAAAAAAAAAAGATTTTTTACTTTCTGCTATAATACATATCCAAAAAAAAATTTAAAAATCTAATTTCTTCATTAATTTAAGCCAATATGTATTCTACATATTTTTGTTTAAAAAATCTCAATAAGCATATATTGATTGATTTGAGCAAAAGTTATAGTGTTGTCTACAAACTACGGGATAGATTTGGTGATCTGTGATTTTTAGCGGGACTGCGACATTGCAGCAGACAAATCTGACCCTAAGTGACACTTTATGGGGACCAGTGACTCCAATACCGTGATCAGTGCTATAAAAATGCACTGATTACTGTATAAATGACACTGGCAGGGTAGGGGTTAACACCAGGGGCGATCAAAGGGTTAAATGTTCCCTAGGGAGGTGCTTACTGTGTGGGGCAGTTTCACACTGAAGGAAAAGAGAGATCTGTGATTCAGCTTAGCTGAATCGCAAGATCTCTCTTTCCCTTACTGACAGATCTGCCGTTTTCCTTGTTTACACAGGCAGACGGCTGAGCCTTGTCTCCTGTGAACGATCGGCGGGTCACAGTGGCCATTGCGGCCGCCGGACCCGCTGATTGGCTCCCGTTGTGTCCAATCACAGCGCACCCCCTAAACCGCGTGCAACAAATCATGTGCAGGTACGTGATTTTGCGCAGCCCTGCCGCAGTAAATGTACGTGGGACGGTCTGGAAGCGGTTAACAGACCAAGCTGTCCCAAAAAAATAATAAAAAAAAAAAAAACTGTTGCTGTAACTTCTTATACAGTGTTAACTGGATTTCAGCCTCAATTTATTAGCCAAGTCCAGCTAAATCTGCTAGTAGATCTAATGTTCCCCTCCCCCCAGACTGACAATCCTGCTTTACTATTCCATCCAGAATGCAGAATTTCTAGGACAGGAGGTGTCCTACAGGTGAAATAAGCGCATAAATGCAAAAAAAAAAAAAAAAAAAAAAGAAAGAAAACTTATGCAGCCACCACATCTAAGTATTGGTAAGCTACAATATATTGCATTTGCAAAGGGGCAATTAGTACCTCCTGAGGGTTATGAAAGATGCTTTTTTCATAAACAAATAGGAAAAAAAACCCCACAAATATAAAGAACATAATTTAACCCCTTCACGCCCACGCTTTAGCCGAAAGACGGCTACAGCGTAAGCCTAAATTGCCAGGAGAGCGTCCATGTGATTAGAGAGTCAATGAGATTCGGCTGATCATAGATCGGAGTAAAGGGCCAATCCTGACCCCTTACCGCGTGATCAGCTGTCAGCCAATGACAGCTGATCACGTGATGTAAACAGAGCCGGTAATCGGTTATTTTTTTCCTCACTCTGACAGTGAAAAAAACAGCGAGGGGAAAAAAAAAACATCACTGGCTTCTGTCAGAGGGACATCGATCACGGACAATCACAGCTTCATCTGTGCCCACCAGTGCCACCTATCATTGCCCACCAGTGCCACCGATCAGTGCTGCCAAACAGTACCCATTAGTGCCTAATCATCAGAGCTGCCTATCAGTGCCACCTATCAGTGCGCTTTAGTGCCAACCAGCAGTGCCACTTATTAGTGGCACCTATCAGTGCCGCCTTATCAGTGCAGCCTCATCAGCGCACGTCAATGAAGGAGAAAAATTACCTGTTTGAAAAATATTGTAACAAACTATCAAAAATGTTTTTTTTTTCAAAATTTTTGGTCTTTTCTTTTTGTTTAGCAAAAAATAAAAACCCCAGAAGTAATAAAATAACACCAAAAGATACTGTAGCTCTATTTGTGTGAAAAAAAAATTATAAAAATTTCATATGGGTAAAGTTTTTAGTATGAACACTGGCTGAAAATTGGCCTGGGCAGGAAGGGTGAAGTACCCAGTAGTCAAGTGGTTAAAAGCTAAACTTTGCAATCCCCCCCAATAAATAAACCCTTATAAATAAGGAAAAAATGTATATTCTTTTCTTTTTTTTTTTTTTTTCCATTCAATTAGCTAAATTGATTTTTCACCTTGGCAAAACTGTGCCAAAATTACTCCACCTGTCCCCAAACAGGAACTTTATATTGAATACGTTTGGATATGCCTGCAGTAGACAGTTACTGTAACACAGGAGGATTTATACCCTATCTCTTTTATTCAGCTGGGCCTATATACTAGATACTCTTACCCTTCTCTCTCGCTTGTCTATTTAATAAAAATGTTTTCAAACTATTTTTTGTTTCGTTTTCAGTTACTGAAATGAAGAGTTGGGAAACACTCCAGCAGTGAGTCATGGTGGAATCTGAGAAAAGCAGTGAGCCTCTTAGAGGTTTGAAATATCACCTCTGCATCTGGCTTCAGAGATATTTCCAGCTGACTCATTTTGTTACTCCTGGGACATGAAAATTTGTCTGTTAATAATGCCCACCCTTACACCTGTGGCGTGTATCACTTATAGTACGAAAGCTCATTTTGGTCGCTAGCAAAAGAAAATGTTGGCTTTAACCACTTCAGCCCCAGAAGATTTGGATGCTCAATGACCAGAGCACTTTTTACAATTTGGCACTGCGCTGTTTTAACTGGTAATTGCGCGGTCATGCAATGCTGTACCCAAATGAAATTTGTGTCCTTTTTTTTTCCCCACAAATAGAGCTTTCTTATGATGGTATTTGATTGCCTCTGCAATTATTTATCTTTTGCAATATAAACGGAAAAAGACAGAAAATTTTGAAAAAAATATATATTTTCTACTTTTTGTTATAAAAAAAATCCAATAAACTCAATTTTTGTCATAAATTTAGGCCAAAATGTATTCAGCCACATGTCTTTGGTAAAAAAAAAAAAAAATGTCAATAAGCGTATATTCTTTGGTTTGGGCAAAAGCTATAGCGTCTACAAACTAGGGTACATTTTCTGGAATTAACGCAGCTTTTAGTTTATGACTGCCTATGTCATTCCTTGAGGAGATAAAATGGCAGGACAGTACAAAACCCCCCCAAATGACCCCATTTTGGAAAGTAGACACCCCAAGGAAATTGCTGAGAGGCATGGTGAGCCCATTGAATATTTTATTTTTTTGTCACAAGTGATTGAAAAATGACAAAAAAAAAAATAAAATTACACAAAGTTGTCACTAAATGATATATTTCTCACACATTGCATGGTTATATGTGGAATTGCACCCCAAAATACATTTAGCTACTTCTCCTGAGTACGGGGATACCACATGTGTTGGACTTTTTGGGAGCCTAGCCGCGTACAGGGCCCTGAAAACCAATCACCGCCTTCAGGATTTCTAAAGGTGTACATTTTTGATTTCACTCATCACTACCTATCACAGTTTCGGAGGCCATGAAAAGTCAAGATAGCACAAACCCCCCCAAATGACTCCATTTTGGAAAGAAGACACTTCAAGCTATTTGCTGAGAGGCATGTTGACTCTATGGAATAGTTTTATATTTTGCCACAAGTTTTGGGAAAATTAAAATTTTTTTTTTTTTTTTTTTTACACAAAGTTGTCACTAAATTATATATTGTTCAAACATGGCATGGTTATATGTGGAAGTAAACCCCAAAATACATTCTGCTGCTTCTCCTGAGTACGGGGATACCACATGTGTGAGACTTTTTGGCAGTCTAACCACGTACAGGACCCCAAAAACTAATCACTGCCTTCAGGCTTTCCAAGGGCGTAAACTTTTGATTTCACTCCTCACTGCCTATCACAGTTTTGAAGGCCATGAAATGCCCAGATAGCTCAAACCCCCCAATGACCCCATTTTGGAAAATGTAGACACCCCAAGCTATTTGCTGAGAGGCATGTTGAGTATTTTGCAGATCTCCCTTTATGTCTTTTTTATACCAGCCTATTGCCTTATGGGCAATTAGGTACGGTGCCAACAACTGATCGTTGAGGTCCACCCCTCCCATGTTAAGGTTGTATTCGTGGACACAGGGGGGTTTCTGCACAACACCAGTCGCCGTTTGAATTTGTTATCATAATGGGGGATTTTAATTATCCAGACATAGACTGGGCGGAGGGAACCGCGCATTCATTTAAGGCTCGCCAGTTCCTTAGTGTCTTGCAGGACAATTTTATGGGTCAGATGGTAGACGCACCAACTAGAAATAAAACATTACTGGATCTACTGATTACCAACAATACAGACCTGATCACGGATGTGGAAATGCGGGGCAATTTAGGTAACAGCGATCACAGGTCAATTAGTTTCAGTATAAATCACACAAATAGGAAACATAAAGGGAATACAAAGACACTGAATTTCAAAAGAGCCAACTTCCCTAAACTACAAACCTTGCTAAAAGACATAAACTGGGATAAAATATTAGAAACAAAGAATACGGAGGAGAGATGGGTTTGCTTTAAGAGCATATTAAATAAGGGCATTAGCCAATGTATCCCATTGGGTAATAAATTTAAAAGAGCGAACGAAAGTCCTGGATGGCTTAACTCCAATGTAAAAATGCATATAAAAGCAAAGGAGAAGGCCTTCAAAAAATACAAGGTTGAGGGATCATCCTCAGCATTCAGACTTTATAAAGAATGCAACAGGAAATGTAAAGGTGCAATTAGGACAGCTAAGATAGAACATGAAAGACACATAGCGGAGGACAGCAAAAAAAATCCCAAGAAATTCTTTAAGTATGTAAACAGTAAAAAAGGAAGGACAGACCATATTGGCCCCATAAAGAATGAGGAAGGACATCTGGTTAGAAAGGATGGGGAGATGGCAAAGGTATTGAATTTTTTCTTCTCCTCAGTCTTCACGAGTGAATCGGGGGGCTTCAGTAACCAAAACTGCAGTGTTTATCCTCATGACACAACACAGGAAGCACCTACATGGTTAACAGAGGACGGAATTAAAATTAGACTTGAGAAACTTAACATTAATAAATCACCGGGACCAGATGGCTTGCATCCGAGGGTACTTAGGGAACTCAGTCAAGTGATTGCCAGACCGTTGTTCCTAATTTTTACAGATAGTCTACTGACTGGAATGGTACCAGCTGATTTGAGAAAAGCCAATGTAGCACCTATATTTAAAAAGGGCCCAAAATACATCCCTGGGAATTAGACCAGTTAGCCTAACATCGATAGTATGTAAACTCTTGGAGGGGATGATAAGGGACTATATACAGGATTTTAGTAATACGAACGATATCATTAGCAGTAATCAGCATGGATTCATGAAGAATCGTTCTTGCCAAACCAATCTATTAACCTTCTATGAGGAGGTGAGTTGCCATCTAGATAAAGGAAGGCCTGTAGACGTGGTGTATCTGGATTTTGCAAAAGCATTTGACACAGTTCCCCATAAACATTTACTGTACAAAATAAGGTCCGTTGGCATGGACCATAGGGTGAGTACATGGATTGAAAACTGGCTACAAGGGCGAGTTCAGGGGGTGGTGATAAATGGGGAGTACTCAGAATGTTCAGGGGTGGGTAGTGGGGTTCCCCAGGGTTCTGTGCTGGGACCAATCCTATTTAATTTGTTCATAAACGATCTGGAGGATGGGATAAACAGTTCAATCTCTGTATTTGCAGACGATACTAAGCTAAGCAGGGCAATAACTTCTCCGCAGGACGTGGAAACCTTGCAAAAAGACCTGAACAAATTAATGGGGTGGGCGACTACATGGCAAATGAGGTTCAATGTAGAAAAATGTAAAATAATGCATTTGGGTGGCAAAAATATGAATGCAATCTATACACTGGGGGGAGAACCTCTGGGGGAATCTAGGATGGAAAAGGACCTGGGGGTCCTAGTAGATGATAGGCTCAGCAATGGCAGGCAATGACAAGCTGCTGCTAACAAAGCAAACAGAATATTGGCATGCATTAAAAGGGGGATCAACTCCAGAGATAAAACGATAATTCTCCCGCTCTACAAGACTCTGGTCCGGCCGCACCTAGAGTATGCGGTCCAATTCTGGGCACCAGTCCTCAGGAAGGATGTACTGGAAATGGAGCGAGTACAAAGAAGGGCAACAAAGCTAATAAAGGGTCTGGAGGATCTTAGTTATGAGGAAAGGTTGCGAGCACTGAACTTATTCTCTCTGGAGAAGAGACGCTTGAGAGGGGATATGATTTCAATTTACAAATACCGGACTGGTGTCCCCACAATAGGGATAAAACTTTTTCGCAGAAGAGAGTTTACCAAGACTCGTGGCCACTCTTTAAAATTAGAAGAAAAGAGGTTTAACCTTAAACTACGTAGAGGGTTCTTTACTGTAAGAGCGGCAAGGATGTGGAATTCCCTTCCACAGGCGGTGGTCTCAGCGGGGAGCATTGATAGCTTCAAGAAACTATTAGATAAGCACCTGAATGACCACAACATGCAGGGATATACAATGCAATACTGACACATAATCACACACATAGGTTGGACATGATGGACTTGTGTCTTTTTTCAACCTCACCTACTATGTAATTTGGACCATCATGTCTGCGTAAATGGAGGACAGAACGAAAACATTCTTATCCCTCCACTTCACAGCGAGCAAATTATTACATCTCAAGCAGGCTCTCTCCCCCAGCCTAAGACGTGAATCTACAAGCCATTGGGGTAAGCCCCGGCGATTAGAGCGCACGGTGCCACATGCTCCAATCTGCTGATCAAACAAGTGACTAAAAAGTGGCACGCTCGTGTAATAATTGTCCACATACAAGTGGTACCCCTTTCCGAATAATGGTGACACCAAGTCCCACACAATCTTACCAGCACTCCCTATGTAGTCTGGGCAGTTCTCTGGCTCTACGTAACTATCTCTTCCCTCGTAAACCATAAAACTATATGTATAGCCTGTGGCCCTGTCAAAGAGCTTATATATCTTGACCCCATATCTGGCACGCTTGCTGGGAAGATACTGTTTGAATGGCAAGCGGCCAGAAAACTTAAGCAGGGACTCTTCAACGCAGACAACTTGATCAGGAGTAAACAAGGCTGCAAACTGCTGGTTGAAGTGGTTTACGAGGGGCAGAATTTTGTAGAGCTGATTGTATTCAGGATCACCCCATGGACGACAGAGTTCATTGTCATTGAGATGCATGAACTGCAAGATCTACTCTTATCGTGTCCTGGTCATGGAGGCAGAGAACAAGGGCATATGGTGAATTGGGTCAGTAGACTAATTTGACCGCAGCTCACTTTTTTAAGTTATGCCCATGAGGAGGGATAGGCCCAAAAGGGTCTTAAATTTGGAGCCCGTAATAGGTCGCCAATCTCTGGAAAGGGTCAACTGGTGATTAGCAGTGATGAATTGACCAGCATACAAATTGCTTTGGTCCACAATAGATCTATAGAGATCTTCTGTGAAAAAACACGAATAAAAATCAAGTGACGTAAAATCAACTGTTTCCACCTGAATTGCGAGTTGGCCATTGAATGGGGGAAGTACGGGTGCTGCAGAAGTGGTGGGCTCCCAACTCAGATTGGCAAATACAGCAGGAAGGGCACTATGGGCTTGACGGGCCTGTCTTTGTCTTCTTGGTGGCTGCGGGACACTAGTTGTGGTAGCCACCTCACCAGCTTGAACTGCACTTATGAGACGCAGTGCTGGATGTACGACCAGGATGTACTAGGCCGCTGGTGCTTGCCAGTTCACCAGAATGATGAGCAGCACTAGTACTGGCTCTCAGCTCCATACGAGAGCCCTGCGGTTCTTGCACCTCAACAACAGCAGAAGAACGGGGTCAGGTACGCCTGACCTTGGCAGGAACCACTCGTCAGAGCTATCTGTCAGGGTGCCGCTGCTGTCTACAGGTTCGTATTCTGAGCCTGAATCTGACAGATGGGTGATTTCCTCCTCACTTGCATCTGTCATGCTCAGAAATGTGTAGGCCTCTTCACTAGTGTACCTTTGATTGATTGGACATTTTGGCCTCTAAATTTACTGGTACAACTAGTGAGACTCTCAGGAAAAAAGAGCACCTGACTGTCAGCGACTGCTACCAAAAAAATGTTAGCGTTCGCAGGGATCTGGGCTGACTCTGTGAATGCTGCAGTTATGCGTTTAGTGTTTTGTAAGTGACAGTGATCGATTGATACTGCACTTGGGTGGGCTGGGCTGTGCTGGGTTGGGCGGAGGGGCTAAACGTAGGTGCTAGCAGGTATCTGGGCTGAACCCGCTAACGCTGCCTTTTTGGGAACCCTAAACTATTGGGGACGCTCTACTGGCACTAATCTGACGCTGCCTGAGGTGACGTAGACCCTAACTGACGCTAAAACCTAACTGATATCACCCGCCTGGTGATCAGAGGATTAAACCTTTTAACAGGTAATGTACGGCGGGTGCCCCAACGCTATAAAGAGAAACTAACCAGCACCACCCGTGACACTAATACTGTGATCACTGGAGATGGGGTGATCAAGGGGTTAAACCTTTATTGGGGGGGGTTTAGGGGGGGTCCCTAGACCTATCTGGGCCTACTACTAAATGACACCAGTACAGTGATCAAAGAAAAATATGAACACTGCACTGGGTGACACAGTGACAGGGAGTGAAGGAGTTAACTGGGGGGGGGGCGATCGGGGGGTGAAATGTGTGCCTACGTGTACTGTGTCAGTGTAGTGTTGGTGCAACTCATGTTTGGATGTCCTCTCTCTGGAACGGAAAATAATTCCAGAGAGGGAGATGACATCACTTCCCCTGCCTGTGTTTACACTTACAGGCAAGGGAAGCATTTCATTCATCAGAACCGATCAGCAGGTCCAGGCTGGAAATCATTGGCCTAGAGACTGATCGGTTCTGAAACAAATTCCATTGTCGCGTCTGCCTAGGGAGCTGCAGGCCCGATGTAAGGTAACATCGTTTTGCCCACCCGTGCCATTCTGCCACAGTAAAACGGCGGCGGCTGGACGGGAACCAGTTAAAGAAGAACTCTATGGGGTTGATTCAGAGGGTGGTGATAAATGGGGAATACTCGGAATGGACAGGGGTTGGTAGTGGGGTCCCACAGGGTTCTGTGCTGGGACCAATCCTATTTAATTCATTCATAAACGACCTGGTGGATGGGGTAAACAGTTCAATCTCTGTATTTGTAGACAATATTAAGCTAAGCAGGGCAATAACTTCTCCGCAGGATGTGGAAACCTTGCAAGAAGATCGAAACAAATTAATGGGGTGGGCAACTACATGGCAAATGAGGTTTAATGTAGAAAAATTTAAAATAATGCATTTGGGTGGCAAAAATATGAAGACAATCTATACACTGGGGGGAGAACCTCTGGGGGGGAATCAAGGATGGAAAAGGACCTGGGAGGTCCTAGTAGATGATAAGTTTTAGCAATGGCATGCAATGTCAAGCTGCTGCTAACAAAGCAAACAGAATATTGGCACGTATTAAAAAAGGGGATTAACTCCAGGGATAAAGCGATAATTCTCCCACTCTACAAGACTCTGTTCCGGCCGCACCTGGAGTATGCAGTCCAGTTCTGGGCACCAGTCCTCAGGAAGAATGTACTGGAAATGGAGCGAGTACAAAGAAGGGCAACAAAGCTAATAAATGGCCTGGAAGATATTAGTTATGAAGAAAGGTTGCAAGCACTGAACTTATTCTCTCTAAAAAAAGAGACGCTTGAGAGGGGATATGATTTCTTTTTACAAATACCGTACTGGTGACCCCACAATAGGGATACAACTTTTTTGTGGAAGGGAGTTTAACAAGCCACGTGGCCACTCATTAATATTAGAAGAAGAGAGGTTTAACCATAAACTATGTAGAGGGTTCTTTACTTTGAGTGGCCAGGATGTGGAATTCCCTTCCACAGGTGGTGGTCTCAGCGGGGAGCATCAATAGTTTCAAAAAATGATTAGATAAGCAGCTGAACAACCAAAACATACAGGGATATACAATGTAATACTGACATATAATCACACACATAGGTTGGACTTGTGTCTTTTTTCAACCTCACCTACTATGTAACTATGTAACTAAAACTGTAGATTGCAAAATGTGGTGCAGCTTTGCATGGTAGCCAATTGGCTTCCATTTTTTTTTTCAAAGCTTATGGAACAAGCTGAAATTAGAAGCTGGCTACCATGCACAGCTGCACCAGATTTTGCAATCTATAGTTTTAGTAAATTAACCCATATGTTTGAGTAAACTTTTAATAATAATCAAAATATACACTAGGTTTGCACTAGGCTTATAGATCTGGTTCAGGCATTCATAGTGAATGAAAACTCCTAGAAGCTTTAGAAGTCACTAGACTGATATATACTGCTGATAAGAAAATGTATTTAGCAGTTTATATTTACTAAAATAAATATAAACTGCTAGATCTCCAGGAGACCTGTGGCGTGTTTGCACATGTGGTGCGGCCAGCAATGTCATCCTGGCGCAGTTTTCTTTTATTTTTTTTATGGGCTTTTCTTTAGGATACTATGCACTTAAGACTATGGTCACACTATGCACCACGCAGCATGAGGCACTTTAAATGAATTCCCTGGAAATATCAGTCATATTACCACTATCCTTAATTCTTAAGTCCTAGTATTCATGCGTGGGTGGGCACGGGCAGTACTCCCTCAGCTCCCAGTGCAGACGCCCGCAGACAACCCTCATCTTACAGTGTCACATCCTAAGTTATTGTATTTGCATCTTCTCCTGAGGAAGTGGAGTGTTCTCCATAAAACGCGTTGAGCCATATTGATGCATTTCTTCTACATCATGCTCCTTTGTTTGATTTCATACCAGATTTTTTGTCAATTGTGAATTGATGTTTCAACTGTATATTGAGCTTTATCCACACAGTCAGCTTTTAAAGTGATTGTAAAGGTTTGTTTAAAAAAAAAAAAAAAAAAACATGTCATACTTACCTCCACTATGCAGTTGGTTTTGCACAGAGTGGCCCCGATCCTCCTCTTCTGGGGTCCCTCCACGGCCCTCCTCTTCTCGAGTACCCCATCTAAGATGCGCACTCCTTCGTGGACACCCATGCGGGCGCGCTCCCGTGTCCTCCTGCTATGTCCATAAACCTAGACAGCAGGACTCGGCTCCGCCCCCGGCGCCCGCGTCATTGGATTTGATTGACAGCAGAGGGAGCCAATGGCTGCACTGCTACCAATCTATCCAATCAGCACACGAGTCACCAGCTGGAGCTGGTGTCCTCGTTCCCGTCGTGGGAATTAGAGGGCTCAGGTAAGTATAAGGGGGGCTCGGGGGCACTGCTGCAGCACACAAGGTTTTTCACCTTAATGCATAGAATGCCTACAGCTTCACACTGTCATCGGCTGGACCAGTGAGACATTTCTTTATGGTGGTTCTCCTACTGGTATTTGAGATTCTGCAGTGTTTTGGCCAAATAGAGAGCAATGCAGAAGAAGCAGACGAGTTTTCTAGTTAGCTGCAACAGGACCATTAGACTAACATAGGCCTTATTCACACACGCAAGCGTGCATGATGTGCTTCCTAAGGGCCATCTTTACTAAAGAATTATTATTTATAAATGATAAGGGATATAAAAAAATAAGTAATAATAAACTCAGCAAAGCAAGGTCCATAAAGACATGGATGATCAAGTTTGGGGTGGAGGAACTTGAGTGGCCTGCACAGAGTCCTGACCTCAACCCGATAGAACACCCTTGGGATGAATTAGAGCGGAAACTGCGAGCCAAGCCTTCTTGTCCACCAAAATCAGTGCTTGACCTCACAAATGCACTTCTGGAAGAATGGTCAAACATTTCCATAGACACACTGCGGACAGCCTTCCCAGAAGAGTTGAAGCTGTTATAGCTGCAAAGGGTGGGCCAACTTAATATTGAACCATACAGACTAATGTCCCGTACAGACGGTCGGATTTTCCGACGGAAAATGTGTGATAGGACCTTGTTGTCGGAAATTCCGACCGTGTGTGGGCTCCATCACACATTTTCCATCGGATTTTCCGACCCACAAAGTTTGAGAGCAGGCTATAAAATTTTCTGACAACAAAATCCGTTGTCGGAAATTCCGATCGTGTGTACACAAATCCGACGGACAAAGTGCCACGCATGCTCAGAATAAATAAAGAGATGAAAGCTATTGGCCACTGCCCCGTTTATAGTCCCGACGTATGTGTTTTACGTCACCGTGTTTAGAACAATCGGATTTTCCGACAACTTTGTGTGACCGTGTGTATGCAAGACAAGTTTGAGCCAACATCCTAGGAGTTTGTTGTCGGAATGTCTGAACAAAGTCCGACCGTGTGTACGGGGCATAAGACTGGGATGCCATTAGAGTTCATGTGCGTGTAAAGGCAGGTGTCCCAAAACCTTTGGTAATCTAGTGTATGTGAGATTTACCTGAATATTTAAATACAATCCATTCAAAGAGACAGTTGCTTCTGGACCCACAAGGTCAGAAGGCCTAAGTTTATAGTGTATGTCAATCCAAACTCTATAATTATTATTTTTGTTTTGTTTTAGAAGAGTGGGGGAGGAATAGCCGCCCCTTGAGGTTTTTACTGTTATCTGAGACACCAATAGAAAGCTGAGAGGGGTTGTAACCTTCCCCTTCTCTAATTTAAAGGCAGTGTATGATCTTTCTGTATAACAATTCTTTTGATGAAAGGATTGTATCTTCCAGTTGCTTGTAAGAACTTGCTGTGATCATTTTCATTGAAACAGAGCAATACATCCTGTTGAAAAATCCATTTAAATTTTAAATAATTCTTTTCCTTGCTGATAAATAATTATTTTACACTTCAAGATTGTTTGAAACTATCAAATCTATATTTGATTATTTATTTATTGCTACATGTATATCTGTCAAAAATGTGATCAATGTAATACAAGTAAAGTTATCAATGTGTTAAAACAATATCACAAGCTAAACACGCAAGTGTTAACATTTAAAAATAATATTATTTTACTTTGTAATTTTATTTGTATATTAGCAGGCAAGCTTTCTCATTACACAAACTCTGCTTTCAGCTTTGCCGTATTACACAATAGTTGCACTTTACTACCCCTTCTCACAATACAAGTCTACCACATTCAAAGAGTGCAGGTGCCATTAAAGCAATCATTGTTATATCAGTTTAGCTTAACGTAATTTTTATATCAGTTTGGCTTAATGGTTTGGCACCATTTAAAATCCCATATTTTTTGAATGTGGTATAAACTGTGTGTATAATTTGGGATGTGGTGTCTTTGGTTTTCCCACTGCCTTTTTTTTTCCTGTACAATACAAGTCTGTGAGTAGGCCAACCGAAAACAATGCACTTCATGTGTGACTGATATCTTATCTCAAGAATTGTTAAGCCAGGTACCCAAAGAAGGCTGAGCTAAATACTAATCTCCCTCTAGTGGGTAATATTCAAATCTCAGGAAACAACAAAACAGTGTAGCGCTAAAAACCTAATCACACATAGGTGGGTAGGTATATAATGGAAAGGATCACCTATCAAGAGACCCATTCAAGGCTGAAAAAACCGGCTATATATGTTTAGGATATAACAATAAACAACAGTGTTTCAGTCCTAGAGGTGAACAATATGTGTAGATCCAATATCCCAAAAAGAGGAAACAAGCTTGCTACCACCGAGGGAGATGGAGGCTTACCAGATGTGATGGACCTAGCGGGGCATACGCCCAACTAGGTCGGACAAGGCTTAGGTGGCAGAAAAGCAGTGGATGTCTGTGGTATTGCAGGCTGCCCGATTCCTCCAACTGGTGTCCAGATCCTAGAAGATGTGTGGAATTCAAGGGATGTGGATGGTTCTGAGTCCTAGGAGGGAGGGGGTGGGGTGTTCCTTGTGTGGTTCCCTCAAACCGATCATTCATTGGGTGTAAGTGGAGAGGAAAGGAAAAAAGGGCCACATAGTGTAAATCCGCATCAAAATTTATTAAAAAATATAAATATAGGAAATACACTCACGTATAAATCCACAAGATATTGCAGCGCTGAGAAAAAGTGGCGACAATGGGGTCCTGGCCGACGCGTTTCGTCCTAAAAAGGCGTCATCTGATGACGCCTTTTTAGGACGAAACGCGTCGGGCAGGACCCCATTGTCGCCACTTTTTCTCAGCGCTGCAATATCTTGTGGATTTATACGTGAGTGTATTTCCTATATTTATATTTTTTAATAAATTTTGATGCGGATTTACACTATGTGGCCCTTTTTTCCTTTCCTCTCCACTTACACCCAATGAATGATCGGTTTGAGGGAACCACACAAGGAACACCCCACCCCCTCCCTCCTAGGACTCAGAACCATCCACATCCCTTGAATTCCACACATCTTCTAGGATCTGGACACCAGTTGGAGGAATCGGGCAGCCTGCAATACCACAGACATCCACTGCTTTTCTACCACCTAAGCCTTGTCCGACCTAGTTGGGCGTATGCCCCGCTAGGTCCATCACATCTGGTAAGCCTCCATCTCCCTCGGTGGTAGCAAGCTTGTTTCCTCTTTTTGGGATATTGGATCTACACATATTGTTCACCTCTAGGACTGAAACACTGTTGTTTATTGTTATATCCTAAACATATATAGCCGTTTTTTTCAGCCTTGAATGGGTCTCTTGATAGGTGATCCTTTCCATTATATACCTACCCACCTATGTGTGATTAGGTTTTTAGCGCTACACTGTTTTGTTGTTTCCTATACTTATACTTTGTTGGTTGTGTTAGCCGCTTTTTCCCTTTTTATGAGCAGCGCAGGATTACTTTTGTATAAATATTCAAATCTCCATATGTAATATATGTGAAAGAACATTCTCTGCCCAATCTCTGCCTGCTGGGACTTAGTGGCTCATTTATGTTGTATTTGACTGGACAGGTCTTGGGATTCCCATTGGCTGGGTATAAACCTAGATATTACTCTGTTATAGGGCAGATGAGAAGCTGGATGCTTTGTTCATGATGCTTCAGCCATGCTCTTGGTTTGTAATATCCAATAATTTCCAGCAGCAAGCACCTCTTATACTGGACTCATTTATGCTGTATTCGAGTTGGATTGGTCTTGGGATCCCCCATAAGATCTTACATAGACTTGAATATTGCTCAGTTTCAGGATAGGTGAGAAGCTGGAGACATTGTTCATGATGCTTCAGCCGTGCTCTTGGTTTGTAATATCCAATGAATTTGGCACCAAGCAACTTATGTACTGGGCCCATTAATGCTGTATTTGAGTTGGACTGGTCTTGGGATCCCATAAGCTCTTACATAGACTTTGATATTTCTCAGTTGAAGGGCAGAGGGAAGCTGAAGGCATTGTTCACGATGCTTCAGCCATGCTCTTGGTTTGTAATATGGGGGATATTTCGGGCAGCTTGTACCTCTGAATAGAAGTGAGGGGGATGTTCTCTGTCTGAACCCAGCTCCATAGTATAAACCAGGAGCAAGATCAGTGTAGGAAAAGACTGTCTATCTATCTATCTATCTATCTATCTATCTATCTATCTATCTATCTATCTATCTATCTATCTATCTATCTATCTATCTATCTATCTATCTATCTATCTATCTATCGCAAATATGTTTGTACTTGATTAGTTGTTTAATGGGGGGGTCCATAATTTGTTCTTACGCAGGGGACCTTTAGTGCCTTTTTACAGACCTTTTGGCTAAATCCAGTACCCATGTATGAATTTTACTTTACATTTTGGCTTTAGTTGCTCCATTATCTTTGTATCTTATCTTATCTTTTATCTATCTATCTATCTATCTATCTATCTATCTATCTATCTATCTATCTATCTATCTATCTATCTATCTATCGTGAATATGTTTGTAGTTGAGTAGTTATTTAATGGGGGTGTCCATAATTTGTTCTTACGCAGGGGACCTTTAGTGCGATTATTTACCTCTGCCAGTATGTGTACCTTTTTACAGACCTTTTGGCTAAATTCCAATACCCATGTATGAATTTTACTTTACATTTTGTCTGTAGTTGCTCCATTATCTTTTGCACCAGGGCCCTGTGAATTAGTTACACCTCCGGCCGTACTCACTAACGCTGTTGTTCTTCTTTCAGTGACTACATCATTAAAGAAAAGACAGTGCTGCTGCAGAAGAAAGACAGCGAAGGATTCGGCTTTGTGCTGAGGGGAGCGAAGGGTGAGGAATTCTCTACTATAATTACTAGGGGTGTCCTGTGTCTCCCTGCTCTACTGGACTGAGACAGAGTGCCGCTGTCCATAGAGAAGTGCAAAGGCATGTTTTCCTGTAACAAGTACAAATGACCAAGATTAAGCCAACCGCATACAAGAAGTGAAAGATTTCATCTGTATTACACCTCAAAGAATAACAACCATAGGTACCACTCTAGTCCATCTGGTTGATGATTGAGAACTCCGTTCTACCCAAATCAATCATTCCATGCGGCTGCAGAGCTGTATGATTGGGAGTGATGTATTTTCCTGTCCTCAGCTGATTATGAAAGGCGCTTTCTCTCTACGGAACCCCTAATGGCCAGAACAATTCCTTATTTTTCAACTGTACTTATGTTTAAAGAGGAGCTGCATTAATAACTAAAACTCCTTATCTCACCCACCCTCCCCTAAAGCACTCATTAAAGTAGAACCAAGGCCATTTTTTGGTTTTATTTTGGATAGAATAAAGGATGGTTATAACCCTTGTCATTTTTTTTTTCTTTTTGCCATCTGTGTTCTATTTGGGAGATTTCCCTTCACTTCCTGTCCTATAGCCACAACAGGAAATGAGAAAAATCCCTGGTTGCCACCAGGGTCACCAGAACAAGTGTCCTCATTGAAAGATTTCTTCTCAATTCCTTTTCTGAAGACAACTCAAAATTTTCCTTTAGGCTTGGTTCACACTAATGCCCCTTACACAGGGTCGGACATTGATCGGACATTCCGACAACAAAATCCTAGGAGTTGTTCCAACGGATGTTGGCTCAAACTTGTCCTGCATACACACGGTCACACAAATCCGATCGTTCTGAACGTGGTGGCGTAAAACACGTACATCGGGACTATAAACGAGGCAGTAGCCAATAGCTTTCATCTCTTTATTTATTCTGAGCATGCGTGGCACTTTGTGCGTCGGATTTGTGTACACACGATCGGAAATTCTGACAACGGATTTTGTTGTCGGAAAATTTTATAGCAAGCTCTCAAACTTTGTGTGTCGGAAAATCCGATGGAAAAAGTCCGATGGAGCCTACACACGGTCGGAATTTCCGACAACAAGCTCCGATCGCACATTTTCCGTCGGAATATCCGACCGTGTGTATGGGGCAATATGCAGGCCACGATTTCAGTGTGGCAGTCCGGTGCGGTTCTGTTCACCGTTTGGGTGTGATTTTTTTACCTGAACCGGACCCAAAAACGCACAGGACCCTTTTTAAAACTGTACCGCGGCCACCATGCACATTAACCAGCTCCAGTGAAAGCCGGTCCGATTCAATATGTTATGGAAATTGGATGAGGTTGAAAACGCATCCAATTTCCATATATGTGAACCGAGCCTTACTGTCACTCTCAGTTTTAATGGTCACCAAGACAAATCGAGAAGGAAAATGGTCACCAAAACAAATAGAGAAGGAAGATGGTCACCACGACAGATAGAGAGGGTGGATCTTCCCAATAGGCAAACATGTACCATTTGGATCCTGGAATCCATCTGCCCTTAGCTCAGGCATGCAGGCAGGAGGGTGTGCTTAGCTGAAAAACCCCCTCCTTCCCTTCTGAAGACTCCTGAGATGTATGGCATAATTTGCCTAAACCAGAAAATAACTGAAGAAATTTTAATTAAAAAAAAAACCTAAAACAAGTGAATATATTATATCTTCCCATCTATTTATTAATGCTAGCAGCATAGGATTGAAAATAGTCAATGATGATTGAGAGAGTGAAGTTCCACTGAAGTTTAGTTAACATTCTCTTTTTTTCTTTGCTAACTTACCTGCACTGAAATATGACCCACGTTCTGCAGGCTAAGGGTTCCTGTAGAAATCTTTTGTATAGTGGTGCCCAGTCCTCTTCACAGTCCTCTTCACTGCACAGCATGCTCCCAGCACAGAGACTGGGCTGTCTCCAACAACCGGGACCTGGGACACCCAGTTCCCGGTCACCCGATTGCTGTGATAACCTATGATTGGCTATCATAGTGATCAGTCACTGTATAGCCCGCCCATGTGTTTTTTTTTTTTTTTTTCTCTTCTGAACATTGGTGTAAACAAACCTAAATGTGTAAAAAAAAATTAACTTGTTCAGATCCGCGCTATAGCCGAATGACGGCTACAGCGTGGATCTGCTTTGCCGGGAGTACGTATTATAACGTTCAAAGCTTGCCACGCCCCCCTGAAGGGGGCGCACGGTGCGTGCTGTGATCACCCGAGTCAATGAGACTCAGGTGATCACAGATCCGAGTAAGGGGTCGATCCCGGCCCCTTACCACATGATAAGCTGTTAGCCAATGACAGCTGATCACGTGATGTAAGCAGAAGATCGGTAATCGTTTTTTTTTCTCCTCACGCTGACAGTATGAGAAGAAAAAAAGCTGATCGCCGGCTTCTGTTTGAAGGGACATCGGTCCCGAAGAGGAAGAGACTTTGTGCCCACCAGTACCGCCTGGCAATGCCAGCAAACAGTGCCACGAATCAGTGCCCACAGTGCCCACCAATCAGTGCCCACAGTCAGTACATCAGTGCCACCTATCGGTGCCCACAAGTGCCACCTATCAATTCCCACCAGTGGTGCCAATCAGTGCCTCATCAGTGCCACCTAGCAGTGCTGCCTATCAGTGTCACCTACCAGTGCCGATCAGTGCCCATTACTACCACCCATCAGTGCCACCTATCAATGCCCTTCAGTGCCGCCCATCAGTGCCCAACAATGCCACCTATCAGTGCCCACCAGTGCCACCTATTAGTGCCCATCAGTGCAGCCTTATCAGTGCCCATCAGTGTAGCCTCATCCGCATCCATCAGTGAAGGAGAAAAATTACCTGTTTGCAAAATTTATTAACAAAATATAAAACGGTTTTGTATTTTTAAAAAAAAAAAAATCTGTCTATTTTTTTTTTAACAAAAAATGAAAAACCCAGAGGGGATCAAATACCACCAAAAGAAAGCTCTATTTGTGGGAAAAAAAATGATAACAATTTCATTTGGGTACAGTGTTGTATGACCGCGCAATTGTCGTTCAAAGAGTGACAGCGCTAAAAGCTGAAAATTGGTCTGGGCAGGAGGGGGGTTTCGGTGCTCAGTAAGCAAGTGGTTAAAAAAATAAAAAAATAAAAAATAAAGAAAATATAGCTATATCAAGGTTTGATCTAGGTCAGTGCCAATGCTAGTGTTGGGTTCAAAGGTCAGGGTCTATACATTTTGGGTAGGATTTGAAAAAAAAAATTAAATTAGTGTCAGTCCGTGTCGGTGTGTTTTAGGTAAAAAGAAAAATGCACACTATTGTTTCAGGGCCCTATTACGGGTACAAAGAACAACTAATGTACACTTATGTGGTATTGCTGCAATTGTCAGGAGCATTAGAATTTATTTTGAGTTGTGCCTTGTTGGTAAGTTATGGTAATAGCAGGAAATATACAGCTGAATTAAAAAATGTATTTTTTTTTTACTATTTTGGGATAGTTTTTTGATCCTAAAAAAATAGGAGATATCTATTACCATTTACCACAAAATGAAAGCCAGATTTGTCCTTAAAAAAAAAACAAGGTATAATCCACCTGTAAACACATAGTAGTTGTGGTGATATGTACAGTTTTACTAACACATGTCAAAGTTGCAAAATTGTGTTTAGGCATTAACATTTGTTTTACCCTCAGTCACTAAGGGGTTAACATAACTGCTGATCCTGCTATAAAGGCCCCTACTTGGGCACCTTCTGTTATTGGCGGTGGCAATGCTCTGTTCCTGTCTTCAAATTGTGCTCCTGCATTGTTGCCCTGTCATAAAGACTTCCAATGGAGACTACAAGTGGCCATTAGGGATGAGCCGAACACCCCCCTGTTCGGTTCGCACCAGAACATGCGAACAGGAAAAAAATTCGTTCGAACACGCGAACACCGTTAAAGTCTATGGGACACGAACATGAATAATCAAAAGTGCTAATTTTAAAGGCTAATATGCAAGTTATTGTCAATAAAAGTGTTTGGGGACCTGGGTCCTGCCCCAGGGGACATGGATCAATGCAAAAAAAAGTTTTAAAAACGGCCGTTTTTTCAGGAGCAGTGATTTTAAAAATGCTTAAAGTCAAACAATAAAAGTGTAATATCCCTTTAAATTTCATACCTGGGGGGTGTCTATAGTATGCCTGTAAAGGGGCGCATGTTTCCCGTGTTTAGAACAGTCTGACAGCAAAATGACATTTTGAAGGAAAAAACTCATTTAAAACTACCGCGGCTATTGCATTGCCGACAATACACATAGAAGTTCATTGATAAAAACGGCATGGGAATTCCCCACAGGGCAACCCCGAACCAAAATTAAAAAAAAAAAATGATGTGGGGGTCCCCCTAAATTCCATACAAGGCCCTTCAGGTCTGGTATGGATATTAAGGGGAACCCCAGCCAAAATTTAAAAAAAAAATTGACGTGGGGTTCCCCCTAAATTCCATACCAGACCCTTCAGGTCTGGTATGGATTTTAAGGGGAACCCCGCGCCAAAAAAAAAAAAAAAAAACGGCGTGGGGTCCCCCTAAAAATCCATACCAGACCCTTATCCGAGCACGCAACCTGGCAGGCCGCAGGAAAAGAGGGGGGGACGAGAGTGCGGCCCCCCCCCCCTCCTGAACCGTACCAGGCCACATGCCCTCAACATTGGGAGGGTGCTTTGGGGTAGCCCCCCAAAGCACCTTGTCCCCATGTTGATGAAGACAAGGGCCTCATCCTCACAACCGTGGCCGGTGGTTGTGGGGGTCTGCGGGCGGGGGGCTTATCGGAATCTGGAAGCCCCCTTTACCAAGGGGACCCCCAGATCCCGGCCCCCCCCCTGTGTGAAATGGTAAGGGGTTACTTACCCCTACCATTTCACTAAAAAACTGTCAAAAATGTTAAAAATGACAAGAGACAGTTTTTGACAATTCCTTTATTTAAATGCTTCTTCTTTCTTCCTTCATCTTCTTCTTCTTCTGGTTCTTCTGGCTCTTCTGGTTCTTCCTCCGGCGTTCTCGTCCAGCATCTCCTCCGCGGCGTCTTCTATCTTCTTCTCCTCGGGCCGCTCCGCACCCATGGCATGAGGGGGGAGGCTCCCGCTCTTCTCTTCATCTTCTTCTTCATCTTCATCTTCTTCTTCATCTTCTTCTTCTTCTTCTTCTTCTCTTCTTCATCTCTTCTTCCTTCTTCATTTCTTCTGCGGGCCGCTCCGCATCCATGCATGGAGGGAGGCTCCCGCTGTGTGACGGCGTCTCTTCGTCTGACGGTTCTTAAATAACGGGGGGCGGGGCCACCCGGTGACCCCGCCCCCCTCTGACGCACGGGACATGACGGGACTTCCCTGTGGCATTCCCCGTGACGTCACAGGGAAGTCCCGTCAATTCACCGTGCGTCAGAGGGGGGGGCGGGGTCACCGGATGGCCCCGCCCCCCGTTATTTAAGAACCGTCAGACGAAGAGACGCCGTCACACAGCGGGAGCCTCCCTCCATGCATGGATGCGGAGCGGCCCGCAGAAGAAATGAAGAAGGAAGAAGAGATGAAGAAGAGAAGAAGAAGAAGAAGATGAAGATGAAGAAGAAGATGAAGAGAAGAGCGGGAGCCTCCCCCCTCATGCCATGGGTGCGGAGCGGCCCGAGGAGAAGAAGATAGAAGACGCCGCGGAGGAGATGCTGGACGAGAACGCCGGAGGAAGAACCAGAAGAGCCAGAAGAACCAGAAGAAGAAGAAGATGAAGGAAGAAAGAAGAAGCATTTAAATAAAGGAATTGTCAAAAACTGTCTCTTGTCATTTTTAACATTTTTGACAGTTTTTTAGTGAAATGGTAGGGGTAAGTAACCCCTTACCATTTCACACAGGGGGGGGGCCGGGATCTGGGGGTCCCCTTGGTAAAGGGGGCTTCCAGATTCCGATAAGCCCCCCGCCCGCAGACCCCCACAACCACCGGCCACGGTTGTGGGGATGAGGCCCTTGTCTTCATCAACATGGGGACAAGGTGCTTTGGGGGGCTACCCCAAAGCACCCTCCCAATGTTGAGGGCATGTGGCCTGGTACGGTTCAGGAGGGGGGGGGGGCCGCACTCTCGTCCCCCCCTCTTTTCCTGCGGCCTGCCAGGTTGCGTGCTCGGATAAGGGTCTGGTATGGATTTTTAGGGGGACCCCACGCCGTTTTTTTTTTTTTTTTTTGGCGCGGGGTTCCCCTTAAAATCCATACCAGACCTGAAGGGTCTGGTATGGAATTTAGGGGGAACCCCACGTCAATTTTTTTTTTAAATTTTGGCTGGGGTTCCCCTTAATATCCATACCAGACCCGAAGGGCCTTGTATGGAATTTAGGGGGACCCCCACATCATTTTTTTTTTTAATTTTGGTTCGGGGTTGCCCTGTGGGGAATTCCCATGCCGTTTTTATCAATGAACTTCTATGTGTATTGTCGGCAATGCAATAGCCGCGGTAGTTTTAAATGTGTTTTTTCCTTCAAAATGTCATTTTGCTGTCAGACTGTTCTAAACACGGGAAACATGCGCCCCTTTACAGGCATACTATAGACACCCCCCAGGTACGAAATTTAAAGGGATATTACACTTTTATTGTTTGACTTTAAGCATTAATAAAATCACTGCTCCTGAAAAAACGTCCGTTTTTAAAACTTTTTTTTGCATTGATCCATGTCCCCTGGGGCAGGACCCAGGTCCCCAAACACTTTTTATGACAATAACTTGCATATAAGCCTTTAAAATTAGCACTTTTGATTTCTCCCATAGACTTTTAAAGGGTGTTCCGCGGCATTCGAATTTGCCGCGAACACCCCAAATTGTTCGCTGTTCGGCGAACTTGCGAACAGCCAATGTTCGAGTAGAACATGAGTTCGACTCGAACTCGAAGCTCATCCCTAGTGGCCATACCAGCATTCACTGCGCAGGCATATAGCGCCTTAATCACCACCAGGAATCCTGCATTGAGCAATGACATGCAGCTATTGCTGGTGTGCATGCATATATAGACTGGAAGGGGCCATTAGGAGGCTGGAGGAGATCTGCAGCACTGAGATACAATCAGATTACCAAAAGAGTTTAATTAGTATATCATTTTCTTTAAAAAAACAAACTAACTAAATGTCATCCACTTGTTTTCTTCTACTTTAACCATAAAGCTGGCCATACACTGATCGATCAGTTAAATTTTGATAAGTGTATGGTAGTTCTTGCTTCAAAGTGTCAGAAACCATGAAATCAGGATGAGACAGAAGTACAGTTAAATCACACTTGTTTAATAATAAAAGTAAAAAGAACAAACTTAGTCAAAACATAGCTAAAGTTCAGTAACTGGAACGGATAGTCAGACAAGCCAGATGTCAGGTATCAATGTATTGGAACAGCAAGCAGGGTCTGGAGCCAGAAGGGATGTCAGCAAAGCAAGTCTTGAACAGGATCGCAGGAGAGCATCTCAGTTTCTGTGATGTTGACCAAGGCGAAGGCAGAGCTCCTCCGGACTGGACGGCTTAAGTAGGCAGGACTGACGAGCAGGATATCATCAACAGCTGAGTAACTGGAGAGATAGGAGCTGGCAATTAGCCAACAGCTGAGCGGCCAGCTCAGAGAAGGAAGGATTAAGCCCAGCCCTGACAGAAAGGAGCTGCTTCTGCTTCTTTGATCGACTTTGTCAAAGGAACAAATATAGTCACATAGTAGGTGAGGTTGAAAAAAGACACAAGTCCATCCTATGAACATGCTTGGAAACTTTTCTGGATCAGTGGCTGTAACCGTGTTTGATTAAAATGTCTTGGTGGGAGTGAAGTTTCCTCCATCTAGTTCATTTATATGAATGGAGGAATCCGTTATATCTTTATAGTTCTGTCTGATGGCTGTGTATGGCCAGGTTAAAGTGGTTGTAAACCCTCACATATACCCAGTGAAGTGACTGGCCTCAGGTGATACACAGAAAAGAAACAAATCCTCCTACAAATCCTACCTGTTTATCTGCAGTCTTCTCTACAGCTGTTGAAAGTCTAGAATTTATAAAGCTTACGTGAGAGTACAGTAAACAGGGCAGAGAGCTGCAATTACACTCTGCAGAACTCAGTGAGGAGAGACCTGAGAGCTGATTGGAGGGAAGGGACACAAAACACAGGAACAGAAACAAGACTGTCAATCGCAGGCTGTGTGCTGGAGCTCCCTCCCCATCACCTTTTTTGTCTTGGTGTCAGGAAAACTTGTCAGAAGTGATTAATGCTGATAGCTGAGGACTCAGAGGAGCGAGGCAGCAGACAGAAATGACACTTAGTGCTCCTAATTGAGACAAATACACACTATAGAGGGATGTGCTTTGTTCTTATTTCATGTCTAAGGTTTACAACCACCACAATCAGCTGCAGAATGGGACAGGAAGTGCAACTTACAAGTTTTACAATGGTAGAAGCGTATGACTTTCTAACCAATGGGGACTGTTATGGGACTAGTAAGAAGTGAATTGTGCCGCAAAAGAAAAATAAAACAATACAACACACACTGGCCCAGCGCTCACAGTGACCTTGGCAATATTTCAGCAAAGTTTTTATTTTAATTTTTTTTTTTTTTACATTGTATTACTAGAAAAAAAATTACTGTGAATCAAAATCCTGATTTTTTTATTTATTTTTTTTTCATAAGGTCACTTAAGGTCTCAGCGTGGAAAGGGTGGAAACTAATGTCAAGCAACTGAAGATGAATATATTATAATATGGACTTTATTATGTTTCTTTGCAGCACAAACCCCAATTGAAGAATTCACTCCGACTCCAGCCTTCCCAGCACTCCAGTACCTGGAAAGTGTGGATGAAGGGGGAGTGGCCTGGCGAGCAGGGCTGCGGATGGGAGACTTTTTAATTGAGGTACTCATATATCTATTACAATCACTTTCCTTTGCCTGGAAAATTCAGTCAATCGTTTCTTCTCTATAGCCACTAATGTGTAAGTTCGCCTTTATAGCATTTGGTGCACAATTCTACACATGTTCTTTAATATTTAATCAGTTGTTATCCTCCTTTTTTTTTTTTTTCTACAATTTTTCATATTACATGTTTCTGTTTTTCATAGGTGAGTTATCTTTGCATTAAAGTAGTATTAAACCCTCAATGTTTTTTAGTTTAACACCTTCAGCACAGCAAAATGAACATTCCACAGTAAACTGTTTAACATTTTCACACCAGCACTTGCAGTTTACAACTTTCAATGCTGCTGGCTCCTGCTCTCTCAGTGCTGCTTCCCTGAACTTCTGGTCTTCACAGGGAAGAGTTAACAGTGGGCAGTGCAGTCTGTTTGTTTTAGGAAGGGTGAAGGGAGGAGAGAAGTGGGCAAGTCCGTTGCAATAATATCCTATGGGGCTGTGTACACAGGACCCCCCTCCTCGCCCCCCCCCCCCCCCAGTCCCGCTGACTTGGATTGCGGCAATCTCTTGTTCTGAGCCCGGGTATGGCCGCCTCAGTGGTTCCGGGACTTAGAAATCCCCTCAGCATTCACACGTCTTCTTCCCCACTGGCAGGACAGGCTACGCGGGTTGTGCCCATGTGACGGCGCCGACCAATTAGAATGCTTCGAAACATCCCTCCTGATGGGTTACGTTTTGGAGATTCAGCTGAAGGGATTTCTAAGCCCCGAACCACTGAGGCGGCTATGCCGGGGCTTAGAACGGGAGATCGCCAGTGGCTATCCAGGTCAGTAGGACTGGGGGGGCGGGGGGGTGAGGAGGGGGTCCTGTGTAAGTTCACCTTACAGATTCTTCTGTAAAGGTGAACTTTCCCTTTAATGACTGTTTTTCAACCTACATATCAAATTGATGATCATTAGCACCTGCTTGGTATAATGTGTTAATCATACACTTGGCTCTAATCCTACCAAATCCCAGACATTGTGCAAGTGTAAGAATTGATGCTGGTCTGAAGCCAAAGGGTAGTCAGACCAAATCTTGATTTGATTTAGATTTTTCTTCTGTTCGCTAACTTTGCATTTTGTAAATTGATAAAAATAAAGAATAACATATTTATTTTTGAAAGCATTCTTAATTTACAGCATTTCTTCACACCTAAAACTTTTGCACAGTACTGTATATACATGTTTTTTACGCAGGTTAGTGAGCATAGGTGTTAGGAGGGGTTATGGGACATTTTTAAGACTTATTGGAAAAGGACCTGGGGGTCCTAGTAGATAATAGGCTCAGCAATGGCATGCAATGCCAAGCTGCTGCTAACAAAGCAAACAGAATATTGGCATGCATTAAAAGGGGATCAACTCCAGAGATAAAATGATGATTCTCCCACTCTACAAGACTCTGGTCCAGCCGCACCTAGAGTATGCTGTCCAGTTCTGGGCACCAGTCCTCAGGAAGGATGTACTAGAAATGGAGCGAGTACAAAGAAGGGCAACAAAGCTAATAAAGGGTCTGGAGGATGTTTGAGGAAAGGTTGCGAGCACTGAACTTATTCTCTCTGGAGAAGAGACGCTTGAGAGGGGATATGATTTCAATTTACAAATACTGTACTGGTGACCCCACAATAGGAATAAAACCTTTTCGCAGAAGGGAGTTTAACAAGACTTGTGGCCACTCATTAAAATTAGAAGAAAAGAGGTTCAACCTTAAACTACGTAGAGGGTTCTTTACTGTAAGAGCGGCAAAGATGTGGAATTCCCTGCCAAAGGCGGTGGTCTCAGCGGGGGGCATCGATAGTTTCAAAAAACTATTAGATAAGCACCTGAATGACCACAACATACAGGGATATACAATGTAATACTGACATATAATCACACACATAGGTTGGACTTTATGGACTTGTGTCTTTTTTCAACCTCACCTACTATGTAGCTATTTAGGTTCAGGATGAAATTCTGCTTTAAGCCCATCTTCTTTATAAATCGATCAAAGAATGCCATTAGATTTTTTGTATATGTAAATTGAAAACTTAAATGTACACGATATACAATAAAACCTTGGTTTTTAGAGCGTTTTGCAAGAGAAGCAAAGTTTTTAAATAAATTTTGATTTCATATACAAGCGATGTCTTGATATACAATTCATGTCACAACTGAGTATAAAAGAGAAGAGAGGCGCCTCTAAGTGTAGCAATGTGGTTACATTTAATGAAGGTACAACATTTAGCAACTCACATGGTTAATTAAAACAGGCACATCTAAGTATGCAGGCATCCGGGGTAAAGCTGTTCACATAGACTGTCCTCCACATCGCCATCAACGTCGTCCTTTCCACTTTACGCTCCACGAGAGGTTCAAGCCTCGCTTTCAGATCGTTCTACTGCAGGGTGGTCTTCCCAGTCATGATTGCAGACTGACAGCGGTGAGAGCTTGCGGTACGGAGGACGGTCTATGTGGACAGCTTTACCCCGGATGCCTGCATATTTAGGTTTAATGTACACCGGACGTTTTTACAACCTCTCCTGAACGATTTAACTTGACAGATAACCCACGTTGAAAACGTCAGTTTTGCCGTGTTTACTTGCCCCGTTTAGCCACGTTTGCATTTAGAAGCATTTGAAAACTTTTTTTTTCTTTTTTTTTTTTTTTTTCAAAATAGCCAAAAATGAAAAATGCCTGTAAATGAAACATGGTTAAATGCAAGTTACCGCATTTAGCCGCGTTTGGCATCTGAAACATCGGAAACTTCGGCATCTGAACTCATTTTTTTACCTTCAAAGAAAAGCCCATAAACGCAACTGCCTAAAAACAACATTAAATGAACCTGTGTACATGTACACATAAGATAACATTGGTTGAGTTCAGGGGCAGTTGAAAAAGCTTCCAACTGCCTCTGACCGTCCGCTTACCAGCAGCAGTGTACATGAGGCCTTAGATGTGCCAGTTTTAATCATCAACATGTGAGTTGCTAAATGTTGCTACACTTAGAGGCGTCTCTCTTCTCTTTTATACTCTGTGTAGCTCCTGATGGATTTTGCTTCTAATGCCCTTGTGGAGGCTTCCATTTGTGGATGGACATTTTATGGTCACATTGCTATAATCTTTTTTATATGGACTATAAACTGAAGGACCTATGAATAATGGTCATGGAACGAATCATTTGAGTTTCCATTATTTCTTATGGGGAAATTTGCTTTGATATACAAGTGCTTTGGATTACAAGCATGTTTCTGGAAGGAATTATGCTTGCAATCCAAGGTTTTACTGTATTAGAAATGAATTTTGAAACCCAGACAATGAATGAATATACAGTTGAAATTAATATATGGACTTTTTTTGTAGCTTTCTGCTCTCCCCCTTCCCCCTTCAGCATGTACACTATTAGCACATGTGCTCTGCAACAGAGCCTGGCTGGCCCCTAGTTCTGGCCATCTTGATATACAGGGGGTTACAGAACGTGAATAAAAAGACCAACTTGGGTGGAGACATTGCAGAAGTGGCCAATTCTTCGTTTGCATTTTTTAACCTGTACTGGATAGCTGTAACATGCCTGCTTCACATTTTCACAGTATAAGGTCTCTGTCATATTTATTACAAGTGTGCTCCAACTATAAAACCAGAATAATTGTATGTAAAGTAAGACGGTGATTTGTGAGGCAAAAATTATTTAGTGCACAAAATATGTGATCTGTGACATGTTTGCTCTTCTTAGGTGAATGGTCAAAATGTGGTGAAAGTTGGACACCGACAAGTAGTGAATATGATTCGGCAGGGAGGAAACAACTTAATGGTAAAAGTTGTCATGGTGACCCGAAACCCTGAAATGGAGGATGCCATGAGAAAAAAAGGTATGCTAGACTTTTATTTATCTAGGTTTTATTACTATTACCATCTAGTTACTATTTTTTTGTTATTGTGAGGAATAAACCGTTATCAGATTTAGGGCGGGTCCTTTTTGATCTTAACGTTTTTGCCAATTATAAATAGTGAACCACGGAGAGAATTATTATATTCTCACAAAAAAGTTGCCAACATCCCAAACAATAATTCGATAAGAACCCTAAAAAAAGGGATACAAGTACCCCCCGGTACAATGGAACTTTATGGGCGAACAGGAAAAGAATCCTATATCATAAAATATCATTTATTTAGTAACATTATTATTAACAAAATAATGTTTCTAAATAAATGATATTTTATGATATATGATTCTTTTCCTGTTCACCCATAAAGTCCCATTGTACCGGGGGGGTACTTGTATCCCTTTTTTAGGGTTCTTATCGAAATTAACATTTTTGCCGATGCTGTTGTTGAGTTTCGACACCAAGAACTTTAGAAAAGTCAACCCCTTTCCTTGCCCAAACCCATTAATATGATGTAAAATCATCCCTAGGGTACATTTTATAAGTATCTAATGTGTGTATTTATATTGGTACGTACATATACAGTATATATGTGTGTGGATATGCACAGTAGTAGCATGTATTTACTGCTGTGTTGTTGGCCAAGATCTAGCATGTAAAACTTTGTTATATTAAAGCGGAGTTCCGCCTAATTTTTTTTTTTTTTAAGTCAGCAGCTACAAATACTGCAGCTGCTGGCTTTTAAAATAAGAACACTTACCTGTCCAGGGCACCCGCGATGTCGGCACCCGAAGCCGACCCATCCCTCGGCTCTCGGTTGGAGGCGCCACCATCTTCGGTAAGGTAATCAGGAAATGAAGCCTTGCGGCTTCACTTCCTGGTTCCCTACTGCGCATGCACGACTTGCGCTGGGCGATCCCACTGGTCCCTGCTGTCTTCTGGGACCTGTGTGTCTCCCAGAAGACAGCGGGGGGGACAGAGAAGGCCCCGGAAGTGGCGTAGATACCCGTGGGTGGCTCGGCTATCTATGCCCGGAAGTGGGAGCAAAATACCTGTATTAGACAGGTATCTGCTCCCTCCTCCCCCCTGAAAGGTGCCAAATGTGACACCGGAGGGGGGGGGGATTCTGAAAAGCGGAAATTCAATTTTTTGGGTGGAACTCCGCTTTAAATACAATGATAATAAAGTATCTAATCTAAATTAATCCATGGGCCCTTTCACGTGGGTACCTTCTGTTCCAATTAGCAGGGGATCTGTCTGCTGATTAGAGCTGAACATGGTGGATGACAGGTCTGTGTCCACTTAGTTTCTGCAGAGCCGACACGACCAGACCCGGCTGCGCTCTATTTAATATTTTTATTATACAGAATTTATATAGTGCCAACAGTTTGCACAGCACTTTACAACATGAGAGCAGACAGTACAGTTACACAACAATTTAATACAGGAGGAATCAGAGGGCCCTGCTTGTTAGAGCTTACAATCTAGAAGGGAGAGTCAAGTGAAACAAAAGGTGATAACTGTGGGGGGTGAACTGATGGAGAAAATAAAAATACAGTTGTTAGGTGAGGGTAGGGTTGGCTTCTCTGAAGAAAAGGGTTTTCAGGGATCGTCTAAAAGCTAATAGAGTAGGAGATAATCAGACAGATTGGGGTAAGGAGTTCCATAGGATTGGAGAGGCTCTGGAAAAGTCCTGGAGGTGAGCATGAGAGGAGGTGACGAGGGAGCTAGAGAGCAGGATGTCTTGAGAGGAACAAAGAGAATGAGTAGGTTGGTATTTTGAGATTAGGTTAGTGATGTAGCTGGGAGCGGCTAAATTGTGGATGGCGTTATAAGTTGTTAGTATTTTGAATTTAATTTGTTGTGTGAGCGGGAGCCAGTGGAGGGATTGACAGAGTGGGGTAGCAGACACAGAACGATTGGTAAGGTGGATGAGTCTGGCAGCAGCATTCATAGTGGATTGAAGAGGTGATAGACTATGTAGAGGTAAGCCAATGAGGAAGGAGTTGCAGTAGTCAAGGCGAGAGATGACCAGCGAGTGAATTAAGAGCTTTGTTGTGTCATTGTTTAGAAAGGGGCGTATTTTGGAGATGTTGCGGAGGTTGAGGCGGCAAGATTTGGACAGTGATTGGACATGGGGCTTAAAGGAGAGTTCAGAGTCCAGGACTATACCTAGGATCTTGGCGTGCGGGAATAGGCTTATAGTTGTGCCATCGATTTTGACAATGAGATCATGGGAAGGTGCACGGGGTGGAGGAAAAATTATAAGTTTGGTTTTGGATTGATTAAGTTTGAAGAAGTGGCGTGACATCCAGACTGATATATTAGTGATACGTGAGGAGACTGAGGGAGTAAGCTGAGGGATAGAGAAATAGATTTGGGTGTCGTCAGTGTAGAGAAAGGGACTGGGGAATCTGTGTCCTCAGTCCCTTTCCCTGCTTTTAGGGGTTGATTAAAAAAAAAAATTGTAATAAATATTTAACAGTAAAATTGTAAAAATAATAAATATATATATATATATATATATATATATATATATATATATATATATATATATATAAAAAAAAAAAACACTGTCATTGTCCACTCCCCCCCCCAAAGAAAAAGAAAGCATTGTAAAAATAATAACAAAAAATATATAAATTGTAAAAAATTATAAATAATTGTAAAAAATAAAATTGTAAAAATAAAATAAAAATAAAAACTACTGACACAGTCCACACTTCAGCAGTGCCACCTATCAGTGCCCATCAGTGCTACTGTCACATGTCATTAAAAAATAGTATCGGTAATCGCTATTGGCGAGTACTTGAAAAAAGTATTGGTACTTGTACTTGGTCTTAAAAAAGGAATATCGGGACAACCCTTTTACATGCAAGTTACAATTTGTCTAATAAACTGGTTGTTTCGTTTTAATGCTGCACTTGGCGCACTGTGTTTTTGTTTTTGACCCATGCAGAGATTCCTTCACATCTCCTACTGACCCTGTCCTCTGCCTCGCTGACCCTATCTCCTGCCCCACTGACCCCATGTTGTGCCCTACTCACTTCTGTCCTATACCCTGCTGACCCCATGCTCTGCCCTGCTGACCCTGTCCTATGTTCCTCTGACCCCAGCCTCTGCCCCATTGACTACATATGTGGCACTTGGACGAATCATGTCTCAGCGTCTGATGAGGAAGCTTGATTAGGGCAGCCCAAAATCAAAATATACCACCACCCCCTATAATATAGAGTGGGCATGTTCTGAAGTCCACAGAGAAAGCTAGGAAAATGACTAATGACAGTCAGAGAACACAAAGTTATCAGCTCAGATTTCTTGCAGGTTCGATGGGTATTTTTTATGCACTTATCAAACAGATATAACAAAACTCTTTCAAAGGAATACTTTGCAGACCAAAAGGAAGCAAATAAGGGAAGTTCACTAAAATGCTTTGCATACCTTTTAACCTAACCCCTTAAATAACCCCTTAACCTTTAAAAGAGAACTCCAGTAAATTGTACAGTGTACCATTGACCATTGTAACTTGGGAAGAAATCAAACAAATTAGGCCTCATGCCCACGGCGTTATAAAAACGGGCTGTAAATCTAGTACATTTTAAAAAACAAATTTTATCAGCATTTTGCATTGACGTCAATACATGTTTAGTCACGCTAGCTTTCAGTCGTGTTTCTCTGCCTCTATTCAAAATCAATGGTTTCCTATGGCATTTGGGGCCCTGCACCCCCCCCACCCCAAAGCACCTCGTCCCCATGTTGATGAGGACAAGGGCCTCTTCCTGACAACACTGGACGTTGGTTGTCGGGGTCTGCGGGCGGTGGCTTTTTGGAATCTGGAAGCCCCCTTTAACAAGGGGGCCCCCAGATCCCAGCCTCCCACCCTATGTGAATGAGTATTGGGTACATTGTACCCCTACCCATTCACCTAAAAAAAAGTGTCAAAAATAAACACAATACACAGGTTTTTATTAAGGCGTCTCTTCCAATTTCTTCTCACTTTTCCGTCAATGTCTTCTCCCTCTTCTGGTTCTTCTCGCTCTGCTGTCTTCTCGCTCTTTTGCTGGCTCTTCTACCTCTGCTCTTCTTCCGATGTTGACTCAATACGATCTCCCGGTGTAGTGCTGGGTTTGTTGTGTGCAATGACTTATATTGGCATGGGGCGGGGCCACCCGCTGACATCATCTGGAGCACCCGCCCCGTTATGACATCATCACCCCATCATGCACCAGGCACGTGTTGAGGGCAAGTGGCCTGGTATGGTCCAGGAGGGGGGGGGGAACCGCTCGCTCGTTCCCTCCCCTTTCCCGACCTACCAGGTTGCGTGCTCGGATAATGGTCTTGTATGGATCTTAGGGGGGAACCCCACACCAATTTTATTTTCATTTTGGCAGGGGTTCCCCTTCAAGATCCTCACAAGTCGCGCCGCAAGTTGGATCATCATGGTCCGACTTCTGGTGCGACTTCTATTCAAATCAATGGGATCCCATAGGGAGAGAAACGCCTGATGAGGCTTAACGCTCTGTATAAAGCGTTAAGCCGCGTTTAACAGCTTTTACTGGCGTCTGCCGTTTTTACAGCTTTAGCGCTGGAGCCTCAGAATGCGCTGGTCCTGTGTTTTGTTTTGTTTTTTTTTTTTAGCTTAAAACGCCTATGCCACTTACAGCTCAAAAATGCCTGTGTGGGCATGAGGCCATTGAATAACATGGAGAGGCGTTTTTAAGCTATAAAGAAAGCTCCTAAATGCGGCTTTAAAAATGCCTTAGAGTTGCCCCTGGAACAGAAACGTCTCACAGCCAACGGTGCTTCCCTTTTTGCTATTCCATTGCAAACACCTTTTCATGTGACAACGTTCAAAGATCGTTCCCCTTTTTTAGAGATAGAAATTAAGAAGAAAATTTGAGAAAAAATTCTGCCTAGGACTCCACTTTAACCACTTAAGGACCAAGCCTCTTTCTGAGATATGTTGTTTACAAGTTAAAAACAGTTTTTTTTGCTAGAAATTGACTTAGAACCCCCAAACATTATACATTTATTTTTCTAACACCCTAGAGAATAAAATGGCGATCGTTACAATACTTTCTGTCACACCGTATTTGCGCTGCGGTCTCACAAGCACACTTATTTTGGAAAAAATACACTTTTTTGAATTAAAAAATAAGACAACAGTAAAATTAGCTCAATTTTTTTATATTGTAAAAGATAATGTTACGTCAAGTAAATTAATACCCAACATGTCACGTTTCAAAATTGTTCCCGCTCGTGGAATGGCGACAAACTTTTACCCTTAAAAATCTCCATAGGCGACGTTGAAAAAATTCTACATGTTGTGAGTTACAGAGGAGGTCTAGGGCTAGAATTATTGCTCTCGCTTTACCGATCACGGCGATACATCACATGTGAGGTTTGAACACTGTTTTCATATGCGGGCGCTACTCATGTATGTGTTCACTTCTGCACGCGAGCTTGTCGGGATGGGGCACGTTTAAAAATCTTTATTTTTTCTTATTTATTTTACCTTTAATTTTTTATTTTTACACTGTTTTTTAAAAAAAGTAAAGTTGTGTCACTTTTATTCCTATTACAAGGAATGTAAACATCCCTTGTAATAGAAAAAAAGCATGACAAGACCTCTTAAATATGAGATCTGAGGGTCAAAAAGACCTCAGATCTCATAATTACACTAAAATGCAATACAAAAAACTAAAAAAAAAAAAAATAATTAAAAAAAAAAATGGCCCTTTAAGAGCTAATGGGGGCGGAAGTGACGTTTTGAAGTCGCTTCTGCCCTGCATTGTTATGGAAACGGGTGGGGGCCATCTTCCCCTCACTTGTCTCCATGCCCAGCAAGAGTGAAGACCCGATCGCCTCCGCCGCTGCCGCCGGCTCCGGTAAGTGGCGGAGCGTACCGTAGCACGGCAGGAGGGAGGGGGGCCTCTCCCACCACCGATAAAAGTGATCTCGTGGTGAGTGTGCCGCAGAGACCACTTCTATCTGAAACCGGACCGCTCACTGAAGAAGAGGATACCGGGGTTATGGCAGCTAGCTGCTGCCATAACAACGATATTCCTCTTCAAACAGCCGACGTATAACGACGGTGGGCAGTCCGGAAGTGGTTTTTAAACTTAATAGCGCAACAAAGTAACTAACTAAACTTTGATTATTACTAGAGGAATGCTCTCACCAATAAAGCTAGTAGAGCTGCTAATCTTTGCAAGCGCCATAAATATCCAGAGGTAATACTGTAGCAAACTAAAACATAAAAGAACACAGTGTTCCAGAGTATCCCCATAAATAAATACATTTAAACAAAATGATTGCAGGAATAGATTAGACATTAACCAGGCATATTGACAGGCTGGTCCCAGGAAGAGATTTACAGAGTCTTGGATACCGATGGAGCATACTCTACTTTCTGGGGCCAGGTTAAGGTGGATGTAAACCTACCACTCACCCAGTATAAACTAATTGCACAGTATTAATGTGTATGTATACACACACACACATGCAAGCCTCCTTGCAAATGTCACCCCCCAGCAGTAGGAGCCCTGCAAAACTCTGGAATTGGTGGGTGGGTCTCTTTGCTGGAGCTCGGTGGGTGGAGTTGTGATGTCACAAGACCACCTGCCAACCTCTACACTCTCCTGCTCTTTCTACTGGCTCTGCGAGCTGACTGCACCATGAATGTCCTCCTCAGTCACGCTGATCATGCCCCGTGATGAGTAACATCCAATCAAAACTCAGGAAAGGCACCACATGACTTCAGCATGCCCAATCATGTTGAGGTGTGGAGCAGCCAATTCTGGGAGAGCTGGAGAAGAAAAGCTGGAATCGTAGAGTCTCATAAGATAAAGTATCTGTTTTTTTTTATCTTACTAAAAAAAAGACAAGAGGATTGCTCAGAGCTGGATTAACTCTTTATGGCAAGACTGGGCTTCTTCATTAAATTTTTTTTTCAGGTTTACATCCACTTTAAGAGTGGAGGAATTGAGAGGTCAAACGAGAGCTGCCAAAAACTGAATATGTGCTCTGTGCATTTGCTTAACCAGCAAGCCCTTAAAACTCTCTAAGGGGAGAATATTTGCAAAAGCGCCACCGCAAGTGCATTTCAGGACACATACATACATCACAGTGCCATGTGAGCAGAGCAATTATTAATGGTTTATAGTTCGAAATCTCTCCCACTGTCAGCAGCTGAACAAAGCACACTAGCGCAGCTCCCCTGATACCATCTCGCTCGGCTAGCTCGCAGACATTTTTAACAGGCAAAGTACTTCCTTCTTGTGCCAAAGTTTTCTCACCCGTTCTTGCCTCCTGCAAATTTCTTTTGGCCCGTGAGGCACTGTAACGTACCTGGAAGTGGAGCCTGACGTCCAGAGCCCTGGTAAGGTAACTGGAAGCGCCAGAACACAGTGGAATGAGTGCCTGACTGGTCTTCCATTAAAGAATACTGAAGAGTTGGTTGTGTGTCCGGGAATAGTGGGAAGACAGACTGGAAGCTCACTGGAAGGTGTACTGGAGTAGAGTTCTGACACCGATCAGCAGGCTCAGATGCAGGGATGAAGTCTGTAAGCAGGGTCAGGCAGTCCAGGTCAGCAACTAGCGGGCAGATCAAGTACATACAGAAGAGTAGTTGGAGGTCAGGCCAGGGTCAGTAATATCGGGCTGATGAGCAGAAGGAGCAGGCAGAGATAAAATCCAAAGATAAGCCAGGGGTAGGTGCCGGCAGCATCCAGGCAGAACCAGGAGCAGATCAAGTTTGTAGCAGGAAGTCAACACAGGAACAGGTAGCAGATACTCAGGGAATGTAATAGACGAAACGGCAATGACCCAGGGCAATAGTGCAGCCTAAACAGCCTGCCTGTGTGCATTTGTGCACCCGTTTGCATGCTTGCACACAAGAATGCGCACCTGCAGGTTGGCCATGGAGAGAGCTCCTTATTGTTCCTCACCTGCGCACAGGAATGTGCCTTTCCTGACAGGCACCCTATCCTGTGGGGGGAAGCAGGGCTTAGCAGCAGGCTCCGACACTACTCAGTATGGTTGTAACTTATGGGTCCGATCACAAAACTGCAATAAAACTGTGCTAAAATGCATGTACACAGAGCTGATACACTGCAGGGAAAGTAGTTTACATTGTAATCGATGAAACTCTTATGCAGCATAAACACGATCAGATTTTCAGACAACAAATGTTTGATGGGAGCTTTTTATCAGAAATTCCAACCGTGTGTAGGCTCCATTGGACATTTTTTGTCGGAGTTTCTGAAAACAAAAATTTGAGAGCTGGATCTCAAATTTTCCGACAACAAAATCCGTTGTGGAAAATTCCGATCGTGTGTACACAATTCCCACGCACAAAATTCCACGCATGCTCGGAATCAAGCAGAAGAGCCGCACTGGCTATTGAACTTCATTTTTCTCAGCTCGTTGTACGTGTTGTACATCACCGCGTTCTTGACGGAATTTCCAACAGCGTTTGTGCGACCGTGTGTATGCAAGACAAGCTTGAGCCAACATCCGTTGGAAAAAAATCCCAGGATTTCGTGGTCGGAATGTCCGATCGTGTGTACGTGGCATTAGTGTGTTGCATTACAGTACAGTGCTTTGTGGTTTTGAAAAAATCTTGCCTACCGCATCTTTCATGCGATTCCTGGAAAATTCATTGTTTAATTGTTTGAAGTTGATGGATGTTTCTTTTTTTTATCCTTCGGAACTGCTGTGTTGTACATTAAGGTCAATAGTAACACACTGAAAATGCACAAAAAATAAAATATGAATTTGAACCCCCTTTATGTAGGTCTTATGCATATATGCAGTGGTAGGGCTGGTGGGCCTTTACACCCAGCCACTGCATATGTGCTTGATAAAAAGGACATCTTATGCCGAGTACGTACGATTGGACTTTCCAGCAGAAAAGGTCAGACGGAATCATTCCGTCGGACATTCCGAACGTGTGTGGGCTTCACCGGACTTTTTCTTTCTAAAATTCTGACGGACCTAGAAATAGAACATGTTTCAAATCTTTCCGACGGACTCAATTCCTATGGGGAAAACCGTTCGTCTGTGTGCTATTCCGACGGACCAAAAACGACGCAAGGGCAGCTATTGGCTACTGGCTATTGAACTTCTAGCTTATAAAAGGAGAAAGAGGGGGGGGGAGAAGGGGGAAAAAAAAAAAAAAGAAATGGGGAGAGAATGGAAATCCCCCTCCTCAAATAAATGGGACTTTAAGGGAAAAAACTAAGTCTAGTAGGTGAGAATCAAACACGCTTGATAAAATTAAACAATATTTATTGAAATACAGTAAAAAGTAGTATTGTCAATACATATACAAACATATGACCATTCAGTAGTAAAATCCAGAATTCATACGTGACTAGAGCCAACATGTTTCGCAAAAGAATTTTCGCTTCATCAGGGCTAGGCACGATGTAATTGATTCATTTAAACTGTGTAAATAATGAACAGTCTTAGATTATATAGTGGTCATACATATCATCAGATCATAACAATGAAAAAACATCAATTATATGAAATTATTGTTCACCTACTGTTAAAATTACAAAGGAATAAGGCTATTACCACCATTCACCGGACATCAACCGCTGAACAACCCAGCACGGACTGTCTCTGGGTGCCAGATCCCAGGCAGACAATACCGGTAGGAGGCCTGGACCACACACTTAGGGCAATATAGGCTGGTAACCCGTACTGAAACAAAGACGGGAAACCCATGAATTCCACTCATTCAAAATCAATCATAAAAAGTACTGACAATGGCCAATTGATGGTCAAACAAATAAGAAAGTTTCAAATAACGCCCACAAGTATACATTATATATCATTGGTTTAAGGGGGACATTCATTTAATTTATATGCCTATGATGCTGGTAATATGGGTTTATCATAGATACAGGTATTACATCCTTATTTACCTTTTATTACAAATGAAACAATGTCTATTGGCCTTTCATTACAAAAAGGTATGACATTTTCATCTGACCTTTGACTATAAATTAAATAAATGTCCCTCTTAAACCAATGATATATAATGTATATTTGAGGGCGTTATTTGAAACTTTCTTATTTGTTTGACCATCAATTGGCCATTGTCAGTACTTTTTATGATTGATTTTGAATGAGTGGAATTCATGGGTTTCCCGTCTTTGTTTCAGTACGGGTTACCAGCTTATATTGCCCTAAGTGTGTGGTCCAGGCCTCCTACCGGTATTGTCTGCCTGGGATCTGGCACCCAGAGACAGTCCATGCTGGGTGGTTCAGCGGTTGATGTCCGGTGAATGGTGGTAATAGCCTTATTCCTTTGTAATTTTAACAGTAGGTGAGCAATAATTTCATATAATTGATGTTTTTTCATTGTTATGATCTGATAATATGTATGACCACTATATAATCTAAGACTGTTCATTATTTACACAGTTTAAATGAATCAATTACATCGTGCCTAGCCCTGATGAAGCGAAAATTCTTTTGCGAAACATGTTGGCTCTAGTCACGTATGAATTCTGGATTTTACTACTGAATGGTCATATGTTTGTATATGTATTGACAATACTACTTTTTACTGTATTTCAATAAATATTGTTTAATTTTATCAAGCGTTTTTGATTCTCACCTACTAGACTTAGTTTTTTCCCTTAAAGTCCCATTTATTTGAGGAGGGGGATTTCCATTCTCTCCCCATTTCTTTTTTTTATTTTTTTATTTTTTTTCCCCCCTTCTCCCCCCCCCTCTTCCTCCTTTTATAAGCTATACGTTAACCAGGGATGAGAAAAACTGTCTGAAATGTCCTCCTGATATAGTCCAACCATCTTTTTCCTAATATGGCTATTGAACTTCCTTTTCCTAGTCCCGTCGTACGTCATCGCGTTCTAACCGAACAGACTTTGGTGTAATCGTGTGTAGGCAAGTCCGTTTCAGCGGAACTCCCTCGGAACTCCATTGGAACTCTGTCAGAAAGACCGTCAGAGTCTACTCTGACAGAAAGTCCGGTCGTGTGTACGCGGCATAAGAGGTGCTGGGACTTTGATATGGGTATAAACAGGGAAAAAAACAGAAGAGCCCCTTGGATCGGGTTATGCTGTTCACAAAAGACAAAGCTACCCTTCAATCAGCACACCAGAAGGTTACCAGAAAAAGTTGTGCATATATGGAAGAAACCCCAGACCAAAAGATAAGGGTTCAAATAAATTTATTGATATTGTGTTAAAGTGCTAGTAAACCTCACTTTGTGATTTTTAGGTAAGATGAATATCTCTAAACGTGCACCCTTTATGAGATATTCACTTGTTTGGCAGCCAGTGACGTCAGCGGTGCATGTGCTTTAAAGGAACGGCATACTCGTGCCAAAGTAATAATAGATGAACCTTTGCGAGCCACTTACGGATAAATGCCCAAAAAAATATCAAAATAGTGTATAACCAATCCTGTGTAACCAATCAGCTGCAAACACTCAATCACGTTTCATAATCGTGTAAGTGACAAATAGAAAAAATGTGTCTGCGCTAGATAAAAATTATCGTTTCAATAATAAATACAAAAATAAATACGTAAAAAAATTGTTATAGCTAACCAATAAATCAAAAAATATCCATAAGTACATAAATTTGTAAAGTGCTCAGTGCTATATCAAACATGCAATAAAAGTGCTCAATCAGAAAATAGAATATCAAAAAATTCGATATAAGTGCTCAATCAAGAAATTGAATACAATATAAAAGGGAATATCTTCTTGTGAATCTAATAAAGTCCAAGACAATGTGCATCCAAAAATGTAAAAGTGCCCAAAAACATTGTCCATATTCAGTGAAATCCACACATCTTTCCTTCTGAAGGTGTATCACCATAAAACGTGCTAAAGTGTCTTCCAGTGTTCCCCACAAGCATATATGCTCACCTTCTTGCGTGTGACACAGTGGTTACACTCTGTCAAACCAAGCTTTGGAGACACTCCTGTGCTCTAATGGAAACCGCTGTGTAGATCTCCAATGCTCTCAATCAAGGTTATATATGCAAAAAGAAAAGAGACTCCATAGTGCAACATTGCATGATGTAATAAAACGTTTTATTGAGAAAAGACTAACTCCCCTTGTGGGGGTACTCACATACTGTGGGTGCGTTAGTGCACCATCCTAAACAGATTAAAAACGGCCGATCTCGTGGTATGGCGTGCGGTGCGGTGTGTCATACGAACTCTCCCTCTCTCTCTCTCTCTGCTGACAGCTCCGTCCAGGCCCCTCCCCTACGCGTGTTCGGCACCGGGATCACGTGCCTTCATCAGGGGCCGGCCATTTTTAATCTGTTTAGGATGGTGCACTAACGCACCCACAGTATGTGAGTACCCCCACAAGGGGAGTTAGTCTTTTCTCAATAAAACGTTTTATTACATCATGCAATGTTGCACTATGGAGTCTCTTTTCTTTTTGCATATATAACCTTGATTGAGAGCATTGGAGATCTACACAGCGGTTTCCATTAGAGCACAGGAGTGTCTCCAAAGCTTGGTTTGACAGAGTGTAACCACTGTGTCACACGCAAGAAAGTGAGCATATATGCTTGTGGGGAACACTGGAAGACACTTTAGCACGTTTTATGGTGATACACCTTCAGAAGAAAAGATGTGTGGATTTCACTGAATATGGACAATGTTTTTGGGCACTTTTACATTTTTGGATGCACATTGTCTTGGACTTTATTAGATTCACAAGAAGATATTCCCTTTTATATTGTATTCAATTTCTTGATTGAGCACTTATATCAAATTTTTTGATATTCTATTTTCTGATTGAGCACTTTTATTGCATGTTTGATATAGCACTGAGCACTTTACAAATTTATGTACTTATGGATATTTTTTGATTTATTGGTTAGCTATAACAATTTTTTTACGTATTTATTTTTGTATTTATTATTGAAACGATAATTTTTATCTAGCGCAGACACATTTTGTCTATTTGGCATACTCGTGCCGTCACCTCAGAGCTCTGTGCAGCGGCCGCGATTCCCGCATGTGTGTGCGGGAGTGACGTCATTGCGGTCCGCCATTCAAGCCCTATGTAGAAACTCCACTTCTTCCTTCCTCCTGCACAAACTTGGTTCCCTTATGTACAGCACCAGCTGGTCACTTCTGATGGAACTAACAGTCACTTGTTAAGTCAGCGACAGCCCATTACAGGCTAGGAACTTGCTGTCCCTTTTTGTTAAAGTAGCACATGTGGAGTGAACAGCATCTCTCATCACCTTCTGCTTCACCTTAGACACTAAGCCCAGTTCTACTTCTGCAGAAATGCTAGCCTGCCTGGCTGCTCCCAGCCCACCTGGCTGCTTTCTTCTCCCAGTCCTCCTGACTGACACACACACACATAGAGATTCCCCAGAGCAAGGTTGGATGAAGACTTGGCACACCGCTGTCTTCAAGAGAGCACTGCTACAGCTGTAAGTCTCTTACCCTGTCTGAGCCTGCACCGTGCTGATCTACACACTGTCTCTCCTTGCTCTCTCCACTGCCTCTCCGGCTTGGGAACCCTCAAGGGCCACCAACAGTCTCTCCTCAGCACTGCTTCTCCATCTTCCACCCAATTCCCCTACTGGCATGAGCTCCTCAGTCCCCAGCCAGGCCCACTCCTGGGGATTGGCTGAGGGCCCATAAATATTCAAGGCAACCCCTCCTAGCTTCCGCCCACTATTTTCTACAACATTCTTCAACATTTTAGAAACAGGGGGAGGCACCAGAGAGCTGGCAGGATAATTCATCCAGCCCTGGCCTATAATAACCTTGATACAGATTTAGAGACTCAGGTTTATCCCTGGGCCAGACTATAATTGGTCTACTCTATACTAGTAGCACACACTAGAGGGTGCTACATAAATATAATTGTGACAAACTGTGTGCTAATAATAAACTGATATAAATTATACTGCATATGTGCATTGCATTCTTGTTCTAGGTTGCACTCCACTATCATCCCCAGAATTGGGACTGAGCTGTTATAGACGGCTAATGATCAACCAATGACATTTGGTAGATGGCTCCCAGTGACATCTGCACTGCACAGCCCGTCACAGTGTGGCAAGACTGGGAGTCATGCCCAACAGCTATGAACAGTACGGCCCATTTAAAATGATGGCTGCAACCAGCCTTAAAGGGAGCAAATTGAAAAAAGATTGTAAATAAAAAAGGACTTAAAATGCACATAAAACTCCTATTGCACTGTGTGCAGTTTTAACGTTCTGCTATTTAAAAAAATGCTTATAATTTACACTTTATCTAATGAGATGGTGTGAGCAGGCACTACCTGTCAGAGTTGCCCAGCCTTCAGCATTGAGGGCACTGACGGCATTTAGAAAAGGGTTTTAGAGATTTTCTAGTTTTGTGCTCCTCTAGATGCCTGCATTTTTGTTTCTGCATCCGATTTTTTTAATATATAGAGAGAGATTACTACAAGAAGCATTTACAAATCTTTGTGCTAATTGCAATTATTGCCATAGCGATAGTTGGCAACTGGAGACACAGAAACAGAATTCTACACTTACTGCTAGAGGGACAAACTTTATGGGTTACTATCCTTGGTCTTCCAAATGGGGCATCCAAAAAACAAAACAGAGGCAGCTACAGTAAATAACTTCTTAGTTTGCATGAGTATTACTCAGGGCTCAATCTTGAGTCCCTTACTTTTTAGCATTTACATTTCTATACTTGGCCAACTGCTTAGATCATATGGGTTCAATTATCACTTCTATGCTGACGATACTCAGATATACATTCACACTAAACTGGATTCAACTTTGGCTGCTTCCCTCCTATCTAACTGTAGTCATGATATAAAACCTTGGATGGCCCATCATTCCTTCAATTGAACTATGACGTCATGCCCCCCCCCCCCATCAATTATGTAAGGCCAGTCCTAATAGCTTATCTATAGATGGCACTACTGTACTTGAGCTTCAGTCTAAATGTAAAAATCTAGAGGTGATATTTGATTTAACCTTTGATCCACATATATAAAATGTTGTCAGAACATCTTTTTGAGAAACATTGCTCGGCTGCGTCCTATGCTATTATACACTGTAGCTGAAAAGCTGAACCATACATTTGTGTTCTCCTGACTAGACTATTGAAATGCTCTACTTACTAGTGTAGCTAAATCCACTATTAATCGACTACAATATGTCCAAAATTAGGCAGCCAGAATCTTGACTAGGACTGGTACAAATTATCCTATTACCCCTATCCTGGAATCCTTGCATCGGCTACCTGTCAGGCTTTGCATGGACTTTAAGATCCTCTTGCTCACCTATATGGCTCATCGTGGCTTGGCACCCCATTATCTTTTTGAACCTTTATCAACTTACCCCCCCGCTCGTAGCCTCCGCTACTCAAATTCTGGTCATCTGTGTGTCCCCTACTCACCTACACTCAATGGGAGACAGAGCCTTCTCCTGTTATGCCCCAAAATTCTGGAATTAACTTCCAAAGAACATCAGAAAGTCATCTTCTCTAAACTTATTCAAATCAAATCTAAAAACGTTTTTCTTTAGACAAGCTTTCACGTAAATTTCCCTTTTTCTTCTGTTTCACCCTGTGTATTTCTTGTGTTTTCCTTGTAAAGCGCTTTGAGAAGCTACCTTTTAAAGGCACTATGTAAAATAAAGTTAATTATTATTATTGGATTGTGTGTTTTGTTTTAAATTCATTGTGATAGAGTCATTATTTGAATGATCAAAATGTTGGTTTTATTATACAGATAAATCTCTAACACCAGCAGTGGTTTAAAACGAACAGATATGACATCTTAATAAAGAGGATTTTTTTTTTTTATTATTCTAGTGCCCCAGCAAACAAAGCGAGTTACTCCACCTGCAATATCATTACGTTCCAAATCCATGACATCAGAATTGGAGGAAATGGGTAAGCATTGCTCTGTATGGCTTATGACCGGCAGATCAAACAGATGCTCTGCATGAATGTCTTTCTATCATAGTGGCTTTCAAATTGCATGTTTTGCTGCATTACCTTCACTTTTTTTGTAAACGTAATTGGCTGTTTTACAGTGTTTTCAAAGAAACCCACCAAAATTTCATAAGAAAATTAAAATGTAGTCCTTTATTATAATTCTTTTAAAAATAATATATATGTGTGTGTATCTATAGATAGATAGCTACACGGTGCTGTGAGAAAGTATTTGCCCCTTCCAGATTTTTTTTTGTTTGCATATTTGTCACACTTAAATAATTCAGATCATCAAACAAATTTTAATATTACACAGATAACATTAGTAAATACAAAACGCAATTTGTAGATTGCTAACTCACACAGGCTAGCACTTGGTACTGTTGCTCAGTTTTCCCATTGGAGTGCCATGTCTTCCCCCCGCAACTCCCGAGCCAGACACCTTTTCCATTTTGAGGTGTCATCTTAAGCCTCGTACACACGATCGGATTTTCTGACGGGAAATGTGTGATGACAGGCTGTTGGTGGAAAATCCGACCATCTGTATGCTCCATCGGACAATTGTTGTCGGATTTTCCATGGACAAATGTTGGATAGCAGGTTTTAAAATTTTCCACGGACAAATGGCTGTTGTTGGATTTTCTGAGCGTGTGTACACAAGCCCGTCGGAAAAAAGTCCAAAGTACAAACACGCATGCTCGGAAGCAAGGATGAGCCAGAAGCGGTCTGTCTTGTAAACTAGCATTCATAATGGAGAATTAACATTCGTGACGTGGCAAATTACTGTATGAAATCTTGAAATGCAGCGCACAATTCTCTTCTTCTTTAATGGGATAATAATGAAGCTGCTTTGCTGTTGATACTGATGGAGTTATTGCAAACGATTTTTCAAAGGCTTTTTTTTTCTAGTGGTATCAAGAATAATATTATTATGCTTGTTTTTTTTTTTTTTAATTTGGACAAGTTACCAAAACACCATTATCCTGTAGTTTTTAAGATCAAAGATACAACTATGTTGGTGTCCCTTGTCAATTTTACATTGTATTTTTTAAAATGTAACTGCATACTCCCAAACTGTCATTGGAAGTAAAACACATAGCCAAGTAGTATTCTCCATATTTTTTTTTATTGTGCATTAAAAAAAGAAAACAAATAAAATTAGACATGCTATCTGCTAATAGAACGTAACCAAAAAGTGCATTCTATGCATCCAAAAATATAGAAAATATACCAAATCAAATCATTGTTCAATCAAAAAAATAATGTCAAAGCAATAACTCCAAGGCCAATAATAAATAACACGTTATCTCCTCCGATTCCGCAACATGTCTGGTTGACGAACGGCCATTCAGAAACAAACTTAAAAGTGCGAACTGAAAAGCGTGAACCAACACTCACCAAACTTCTACTAACACGAAATTAGCAGAAGGAGCCCAAAGGGTGCCGCTAAAGAGCTGAAAAACAATGTAGTACGTCACTAGGTTTGTATTTGTTGGCCGACAATTCCTTGCCGTTTGTATGAGAAAACAGAAATAGTGTAGCGCTAATATAAGAAGTGAAATAACCTCACATTATGTAACATGAAGACCATTACATCCTTCAACTGGCGAACCTCAAAATAAATAAAAAAGGGGACATCAAGAAAGTGAATGAATTAGAGTCCTCAGTGAGTATATGACTCATACAAAGTGATGGGATGACAGTCCTCAATAAGTGTGTGACGTTTGGACCCAAAGAAAGGTACGTTCAGTTTGGTCAAACAAGCTTGAGTGGTAAACTTCCACGGAACCCTATCAGCTGTTTACCACTCAAGCTTGTTTGACCCAATTGAACATACGTTTCTTTGGGTCCAAACCTTCCGGTAAGCCTCCCTATTGTCGGTGGTGGTGTTCTTCCTATTCCAGATGTCATGTGCACACTGATATGTTCCACGTATGAAGTCACACACTTATTGAGGACTGTCATCCCATCACTTTGTATGAGTCATATACTCACTGAGGACTCTAATTCATTCACTTTCTTGATGTCCCCTTTTTTATTTATTTTGAGGTTCGCCAGTTGAAGGATTTAATGGTCTTCATGTTACATATTGTGTGGTTATTTCACGTCTTATATTAGCGCTACACTTTTTCTGTTTTCTGATTTATACACATATCCTACTGGCCGTTATTCTTTTGGGCAGCGCAGAATTCTTTGTTATATCTTGCAGTTTGTATGCAAGACAAGTTTGGGCCAACGCCCTTCGGACGAAAGTCCACAGTTTTGTTGGCCAACAATCCAATCGTGTGTAGGAGGCTTTAGATTGTTATATAAGCTGATTTATTTTACAATGGACATCTGCTCCTGAAGAAGTGGGATTATTGTCACAAAACGCATTGCGCTTAAGGATTTACCCAATACTATGTTTTGTTAAAAACTTGGAAGAGTGGTACTTGTATATGTATCATTATATGAATATTATGTTGATTGTATGCTGATACACGGTGTTCACAAATCAGCTTGTTTTTAAATTTTCCTATTCATGTAAAAGATTTTCATCTATTGCTTAATAAATCTTTTTATGCAAATGCTGTACCTCATTCAAAGTGCCATGAAAAATGTTTCTAATACTTTGTATATGCAAATAAGGCACCAGCACACATTATTATTTATATGATGGCAGTTTTTATATGATGATTTCATTTATTAAGGGATAAAGCTGTCCAAACCTGATTGGTCCTATGTGAAAAAGTAAATTGCCTCCCGAACCTAATAACTGGGTGTGCCACCCTTGGTGGCAACAACTGCAATTAAGCGTTTGCGTTAATTGGCAATGAGTCTTCCACATTGCTGTTGAGGAATTTTGGCCCACTCTTCTTTGCAGAATTTATTTAATTGAGCCACATTGGAGAGTTTTCGAGCATGAACGACCTGTTTAAGGTTATGCCACAGCACCTTAATCGGATTTTAACCTGGATTTTGACTAGGCCACACCAAAAATCTTCATTTTGTTTATTTTTTGAGCCATTAAGAGGTGGACTTGCTGTCGTGTTTCGGATCATTGTCTTGCTGCATAACCCAAGTGCGCTTGAGCTCACAAACTGATGGCCGGACATTCTCCTTCAGCGCAGAATTCATTGTTCCATCAATTATGGCAGGTCCTCCAGGACCTTAAGCTGCAAAGCAGCCCCAGACCATCACACTACCACCATAATGTTTGACTGTTGGTATTATGTTCTTTTCATGAAATGCTGTGTTACTTTTACGTCAGATGTAACAGGACACACACCTTCCAAAAAGTTCAACTTTTGTCTCTTTAGTCCATAGAATATTTGCCCAAAAAGTCTTGGGGATAATCAAGATGTTTTTGGCAAATTTGAGATGAGCCTTTGTGTTCTTCGTGGTCAGCAGTGGCTTTCCTCTTGGAACTCTCCCATGGATGCCATTTTTGCCCAGTCTCTTTCTTATTATTGAATCATAAACACTGGTCTTAACTGAGGCAAATGAGGCCAGCAGTTCTTTAGATGTTCTTTTATGACCTCCTGGATGAGTTGTCATGCTCTTGGAGTAATTTTGGTAGGCTGGCCACTCCTGGGAAGGTTCACCACTGTTCTAAGTTTTCTCCATTTGTGGATAAACGGCTGTCACCGTAGTTTGCCTTACAAAATGTCTCTGTGTCCCTTTTCAGACTGATACATGTCAAATACTTTGTTTCTCCCCCCGTTCTTGAATTTCTTTAGAACGTGGTGTGCTGCTTTTTAAGATCATTTCAGCATGTTTAACTTTGTCAGACAGCTTCTATTTAAGTGATTTCTTGATTCAACAGGTCTGGCAGTAATCAGGCCTGGCTGTGGCAAGTGAAATTTAACTCAGCCTTCCAAACAAAGTGGTTAATCACAGTTCATATATGACATGGGTGATCAACCTGTGGCCCTCCAGCTATTGCAGAACTACAAGTCCCATGAGTCATTGCAAGGCTGACAGTTACAAGCATGACTCAAAAAGGCAGAGGCATGATGGGACTTGTAGTTCTGTAACAGCTGGAGGGCCATAGATTGAGCACTCATGATTTAGCAATTACTTTTTCACATAGGGACAGGAAGGTTTGGACAGCTTTTTCCACTTAATAAATTAAGTCATTTAAAAACTGCATTTTGTATTTACTCTGGTTATTTTTGTGTAATAATATTAAAATTTATTTTGATGATCTGAATCATTTAGGTGTGACAAAATGTATATATAATTTATATTATCTTTAACAATACTGTTTAGCTTTACATGGTTTGTCTGAGGATGACTCTTGGGCATAGTATACACTTGTGGGGCAGCTGTATGGTGGTATACACATGCCATGGCTGAGATTCTTGTTGTCAATGCAAAAATGATCTTCCATGATGTGCTCAGTGGTCAGTACTGCCAATAGGCTGGTTTTAGAAAGTTAAAACACCAGGCTATCTAAAAAAAAAAAAAAAAAACTTAAAAAAAGTGACCATTATTTTCAGCCAATAACAACTTTTTTGCATAGTTACATTAGTTGAGCTTGGACAAATGTAAGTGTGCATACCTCATACCTGAGGGATCATTGGGAAAGGTAACAATCACTGTAGTAGTCTCCACTACTTCAATGATTGGTGCAGTCTTCAGAGTCCTGTGCCAATCAGCCTTCTTTCTGACCACAGGGGTCATTTGCTTGGCAGGGCCACTATTCAAAAATCGCTTTGTAATTTTTTTTAATGAATGCATGGCGTTCTCTGATATGGAAGGGTATCCACTCGGGACAGGACCCAGAAGGTAGTTGCAATCACTGTAGTAGAAGTGACTAGTAATTGTCAACTTCTCCGACGGTCCCTCAGGTATGATAGGTGAGACTGTACAGATATATTATACACACACATATATTTTATTGCTGAATATGAGGATGCTTGCATAAGCCCACAAAAAAAAAAAAGTAACATACTGTAGCAGATGTTAGACATCCCAGCAGCACGTTGATGATTATCTTTAAGCACATAGTTTAACCATTTCAGCTCTGGAAGGTTTACCCCCCTTCATGACCAGGCCATTTTTTGCGATACGGCACTACGTTATTTTAACAGACAATTGCGCGGTCGTGCGGTGCTGTACCCAAATAAAATTGATGTCCTTTTTTTCCCCACAAATAGAGCTTTGTTTCGGTGGTATTTGATCACCTCTGCGGTTTTTATTCTTTGCGCTATAAACAAAAAAGACTGACAATTTAGAAATAAACAATATTTTTTACTTACTGCTATAAAACACATCCAATAAAAAATGTAAAAAATATAATTTCTCCATCAATTCAGGCCAATATGTAATCTGCTACATATTTTTAGTAAAAAAAATCTCAATAAGCCTATATTGGGACATTTTAATGGAATTTTTATTTATTTTTAGTAGTATCGGTGGCGATCAGCGACTAATAGCAGGACTGCAACATTGTGGTGGACAAATCAGACACTAAGCAACACTTTTGACACTTTTTTGGGGAACCAGTGACACCAATAAAGTGATCAGTGCTAAAAATATGCACTGTCACTGTACTAATGACACTAGCAGGGAAGGGGTTAACATCAGGGGAAATCAAAGGGTTAAAAAAAGACATAACTACATGTATACACAAGATGCAGACTCATTAATTGGTCTCTAGTGGGTGCATGCTTCCAATAATAAATTCCAAAATTTCCTACACACTGCTGATATCTAGACTTTTATACAAAAGTATGATACTTCTATTCATTTGTCAAAAAATATCAGTGGCAATTTGACAACTGTTAATATGGAATAGGTATTATCAATATGTCTACATTCATCATGGGTATCACCAAGAGTGCATTGAAACTTAAATCTGAGCTCCTGTCCTCAAAATAATGTCTAAATACCTGAATCTGAATGGTGTGCTTTGTGTATTTCTTCCAGATCTGTGCAGTAATCCAGCCTGAAATGTTGCCTCTGTACAGGAGCTTCCTGTAATAATGACCGGTCTCTCTGCTCTCTCTCTTGTGCAGGGTGAGCGGTCTTGTCTCTGCCCCCTCCTGTAGTTTTCTGCAGGCAGCAGACTGGGAATGGGACTGCTGGGTCCTTATGTACAGCATAGTGATGATGTCCCTGTTGCTTTTATATGACTGTATCTGAATTTGCAAAGGCATTTGGTGCACACAAAGTGGATTTACATCCTTCATGGCCATTGAGAAATATATTTACATGAAAGTTTTTGTGCCCAAAGTTCAGCGCTAAAACCACAGACCATACCAATTTTAAGCTTGTCAATATCTGGGACAATTATTACTTATTTAAAAAAGCAGAAGCAACCCCCGCCTTTTAATATGTCCTTCAAATGGCCATTTACTTCCATCATTGATTCTTTGGGGCTTCACCTTTGATTGGTTTGTAGGACTCTTCAGAGACTTTTCTTGAGTCTCATGGGATCGGATCTGTTTTAAACCTTTACAATGGCATTTATTAGCCTCAGTCTCCATCAATGTAATGTACTCCTCAAATAACTGGTGAGAAAGTTCATCCGCTGAAAGTAAAAGAGCAAGGGAAAACACACACAAAGTACTTCTAATACAGCAGGACAGTGTGTGGACTATTCCTGTATAATTGAATGACAGGCTCTCAATTCATCAGTTATGCCGCGTACACACGGCTGGACTTCCCGGCAGAAAAAGTCAGATGGGAGCTTTCGGTCGGACATTCTGACGGTGTATATGCCCCATCGGACTTTTTCTGTCGGCATTTCCGGCTGACTCAGATATAGAACATATTCTAAATCTCTCTGTTGGAAATGCTGACAGAGTTTAGACCGTTCGCAAGTCCGGCCGTGTGTACGCAGCATTACTCCATCTAAAACTTAATATTGCATGAATATGTTGAACCCCAGCTACCTTAAAGTGGTTGTAAACTCTGTTACACCACTTGTACCTACAGGTAAGCCTATAATAAGGCTTACCACTAGGTACTGTAAATACAAACTTGCACCGTTTAGGAGATATTCACTATATGCACTGCTACCAACGTCATTGGCGTATGCGCACTGAAGAAACAGCAAGCTGGTGCCGTTTCTTCAATGGCTGCGCCATGACTGGCGGCTCCCGTGGGAGTGATGTCGTCACGGCTCCGGCCAATCACAGCGCTGGAGCACGGAAACCGGAAGTAACTCTGGTCGGCCGTGGTTGCAGCGTGCGGGCGGCACTGCGGGGCATCGTTCTAAGGTAAGTATTTCATAATGAGCTAGTATGCACCGCATACTAGCTCATTATGCCTTTGTCTTGCAGGGTTTTTTTTATTTTTCTGGAAGTTTACAACCTTTTTAATCTGACCATTTGAGATGAATTGAAGGGAGTGTGTCATTGAACTATATCATGGGTATAAATATGTGAATATGCATTCTTTTAGGAGATGCACATTCCAACAACTAAAAATTTTAAATATATGCATTAAAAAAAAAAAAATTAGCTCTGCTAAAGGGGGCATTTGTAAGCCCATGAAACACTTTGACTCTTACACAAGTGTAGTAGTCTCCCCGACTTCCGAGGGCCTGATGGTGACCCCCAGAGCCAGGGAGAACTGACATTCTTCCTCAGGGTGCAGGTTACTAGGCATAGTGCAAGGTGGAAAGATTGGGCGCCACTCACTTTTTGTACAAATGAACAAAGCGTTTTATTAAAAGGAACGGTGGGGAGAGAGGATTTAGCACACTGCTTTGTGGCAACTGCTTCTCGTTTACCCCTTGACATGATCAGGCTCCCCTCAGGCCCAGCCTCTAACACATGCGGTTCCGCCCCAGGATTCGGGCTTAACCTTGGCTGCTCCTCCTTTGTGGAACCCCAAACTGCTGGATAGGCCTTAAGTGGACCTAGCAGCCGGTATGCCTCCTTGATAGGCCTCAGGCTTCAGGCCTAACAACCAGGAGCTTCTCAACACACACCCACCCATGCCATAGCCTCGGGTGGGAAAAACCCAGATCACCTTACTCCTCCCAAATAAATAGCCTATCCCAGCATACACAGCGGTCAAAGAAACTCCTGTTGATTGGCTGAGACAAGCTAGTTACCCATTACCTGAATTTATAATAATCCATCATTCTAATGCCAAAAGCAACAGTGCCACCTATTGACAGAAGAGAGAGACTACCCCAAACTCAGACTAAGGACAGGAATCAGTGGATCAGCCTACCAATTAGCCATGCTAGTTACCACCTAGCACAACTAGATTTATTATCAGGCCTGTTTAGGACCAGAGGTCAAGGAAATTAATAGTTTTTGTACTACTTTGTGAATTCTGTCAAAAACGCCTCTTTGTAGACCCTTCATGTATCTGCAGCTGCCTGAGAAGAGAAATTACACTCCTCAGCATAGATTTTTTGCACAAAAGTGGAGCTCAATACAGCATTGGTATCCAATGTGTAGGCGGGGTGCAGCATGGTGCAGCAGTAATAATTCACAGTCAGGTGCAATGGAAAACCTGCATTGAAATAATGCTGTTAAGAGAACAAAATGTGGCCTGGCCGTCTCGTGCCTAAGTGGGATAAAGTCCAGAGGAGTTCCGACCCTTCACTTTCCCTTCTCCTCAGGAACCTTTCCCTACTGCTAGTTTTGTCCCTAACAGATGGGGTACCTTTCCCCACACTACCCACTCCTGTAAAGCATATCAAACCTGGGAGCCAGGGCCTTAAATTGGCTCTGCCAAGTCATATGGGGCGGTAGCATCCTACCAGATAGATTCCCCAGTGACCCAGGAAACCATAGATGAACCATATTCCTCTTAACCTCCTCTCCAGCTGCAAGGCCGATGTGGGTGAGCGCCACCTGCAGTGGAAAAAGTAGACTGCACCTGCCTGCAAGTGCCTCCCACCTACAGTTCTAAAAGGGGTGAAAACATGTCAGAGGGTTTAACCCTTCCCAATTCTAGTTTAAAATAATTTTTTGAGCTCCCTTTAATTGCAGCCATTGCATTGCAAGCTTGATTTCACCTTGTACTGTATTTACAGTGGAAATGATGAGAAACAGTTGAAAAATCATTACATTATTTTTTTATTATAATTATGCAGTTAGTTTATGCTGCCTCTAAATGGAAATTGGAGAAATTGTTTATTGTACGTTTAATTTGTCTTTAGGGGAACCTACTTTTGTTTGAATGATAATTCTAGGAATGTTTAGTCCATGTAAATAACTGAGATTAATGTAGCTAGATCAGTTTACTTCTGTTCTAGTCCCAGGCACATTAAACCAATTACACCTACGTGTTATACTTTTGTTATATTACATTCATAAGTTAACAAGATATTTATATCTTATACAAAATATTACTGAGATTGGACAGATTCACTTTAAAGAATAATCTATTCTATTTTAGGCACCATAAGATGATTGTACATGATTTTTGTGTACTTCATTGCTGCTGAGTTTACCTGCTGGAGAGCTTTCTTAAAATTTTAACCTGCTAAGGGCCCCAAAAACATCTCACTGCCCCCATGTGACAATGCACAGGCTTGCGATTGGTCGCTGAGGCACGGGGAGCTGATGGCGGATCTATGTATGGTTTCCTTATGATGCTAACTTTGCAGTGGCTTGCAGAAACCCATTGCTAATTTCTCTCTGAATGCAGTTAAAGAGCCAAAGGGTTAGCAACACATCCTGGCAACTAGAATAATAAAACTTAAGTTGCGCTAAATATGAAAATCACAATTTAGGTGACATATAGTGCTGATGAATTAAATGAATAGTGAACATTCAAAAAAAGTCCATAAACACAAATAAGTATAAAATAAAGTGAATAAAAGGGAGAAAAAACAAATAATGGAAGAAACAAATGATGAATAGATGAGAAAATAAATGAAAAAATTAGTCCATTGGGGTAATGAGTTCCAGAGGATATCCACCTTCACCGGAGGGGAGAAAAAGGGGAAAAAAAAGGAAAGGAGTAAGGGGTCCCAGCCTTGCATAGAGTTTCACAGGCTACCAGCAGTGGGGCTGCATGGGACACCTGTGCTCTCTGCCTGCAGCTAAACACCAGAGCCCCATGCACTGGGGCTAAACACCCAGTGTGTATGGGCCTTACACTGTTTAATAGATTTTCTTTAAAAACAAAGGTTTTAGTTGAATTCTATTATGCTGGGCTTCTGATGTTTCCCTGCACCTTTAAGGAAGAATGGACTGCCTCTAGGCATATGTGTCCTTAATTTATCCATTGCTATATGTACTTCTTAAAGCGGTTGTAAATGGAGGAAAACATAAATAAATTCCGGGCCCCCTGCAAGATGATGTCATAATGTGTTAGTATGCATCGCATACTAGCACATTATGAAATACTTACCTTAAAACAAAGCCCTCCAGCGGCGTACTGTCATTGCTGACAGGGCTTCTGTCTTCACCCACGAACTCCAGCCATTTGAATAGCAAAGCCGCAATGACGTCACTCCCGCACATGTGCGTGGGAGTCGTGGCACAGGGCTCTGAATGGATGGCATGCCTTCCCTTCAGAGCGCTGTGCGCATTCACCGGCTTCAGAAGTATTGAACGGTACACGTTTAGAATATATTCATTTTACCTACAAGTAAGCTTTATTATAAGCTTACCTTAAGACTCCTTTCACACTGGAGGCGTTTTTCAGGCACTTTAACGTTAAAAATAGTGCTTGTAAACTGCCTGAAAAAAGCCTCAGCTGCAATCCCAGTGTGAAAGCCCGAGTGCTTTCACACTGGGGCGCTGCGCTGACAGGGCGTCACAAAAAGTCCTGCAAGCAGCTTCTTTGCAGCGCTGTAGGAGCGGTGAATACACCACTCCTAAAGCGCCCCTGCCAATTGAAATCAATGGGCAGCGCCACCTAACCGCTGCAGCGGCATTTAGCGGGCGCCGCTAGAACGAAGGTAAAGTGCTGCTATAAATAGCGGCGCTTTACCGCCGACGCCTAGGCGCTGGCAGTGTGAAAGTGCCCTTAGGTAAAAGTTGCAGAAAAGAGTTTATTACCACTTTAAAAGTGCACTATGCAGAGGGCTTTGACAAGTCAGTGCAGTTTCCACATGAATTTGAAAATGTTGTGGAACCAAAACTTCAGTTTTTAACGTAAATTGTTTTCACTGTTAAATTCTTCCATGTGCACCTTATTTTAAAAATGAGTTCTAAATTGGGGCAATTGCCATTTTTGTTTTTCTTTAAAATTGTTCTGTGCTGTGCCCATGGTGGTCAAAACAACAAGTTCACTTAACTGTTCCCCTTACCTGCACATACAGTACCCCCAGGAGAGAATTCCTAGTACTTCTGAATATGAGGGGCATGTGACTCACTACCCTCCCATGTGATGGTTCTGGTGCTTGTACACTTGGGTACCCAGTGCTGTCATAAGTGGGTATAGAGAAGGAGTCCTTAGTCTTGTAGCAAACGGATGATACCTATATGCACCTGGAGAGGGGGACAGATAGAACATAACTCATGGCACAAAAACTTTCACTTAAATATTTTCCTTAATAGCCACAACTTTGTGCGCACTAAGTGCCTTTGCAAAACCAGAATTTACTTTGTATAAGTAGTATTGACGACATCACTGTGCTGTATATAGCCTGTGCAGAGAGCAGAGCTGTGGGAGGGACCCAGCAGGCCCCACCCAGGACATGCTGCCTGCAGAAAACTACAGGAGGGGGTGGATACAAGACCAGTCACTCTGCACAAGGCGAGAGAGCAGCAGTGACCGGTCTTTATTACAGGAAGCTCCTGCACAGAAGTAAAGTTTCATACTGAAAAGATCTGGAAGGATTGCAAAAAACACACACCGCGATTCAAGTAAGAACACCCATGCCTCTTGCATGTAGACAATATTTGCTTATCCTGGAATCCAACTATAAGTAAACCAGTCGCTTTGCCTTGCATGAGCAGGAAACAGTCTTTTTTTTTATCTCTCAGGGTATCAGATATAGACATTATAGCTTGTTATTAACTGTACAGAAAAGAAGAGCCACAGATGGTTGTGTAATAGTGAAAACAAATCCCACAGTGTTTCAGTGTTGGGAGGATAACGTGTAGGCCCTCTGTGTGTCATGCCTGCTCTCCAGGACATAGCAGTATACTCTGCAGAATACTATGTTCCAGGCCAGCCTCCAGGGGATTTCTGCCATCAACTCTTACTGTCTTGTCATTGTGCTAATTAAACAGGATGTAAGCATGTACCGCTTGGAGTCTGTTCAGCTGTGCTTGGTCTCTTTCCCATGTTTGGGATGTTGCAATTTGGTGTTTAATTTAAAGAGAAAATATCATTGACTTCTTGATGTGTTTTATGATTTCCACAAGGGATCCTTACAGATCTCTGCATACATTCATATTTGATGTGGATCGGAACTCAAAATTACATTTTATACATGGGAATTAAAAATTGTAATTTAAAGGAACGTTTAAAACAAAAACAAAAAATATATAAAATAAAAATAAATTACAGGTTATACTAGGTCAGGGAATGCCTTGGAAATAATTTAAATCATATTCACATGAAAATTAAAAAATAAAGTGACAAAGTATCAAATGTAAAAAATGACCCGTTGAACGAAAGGTTAAAACGGTTAACAGGAAGTGTTGGACAGTGGTCCTTAGTGAATTTTAAATAGAACAAGCCTTTATGAGTGATGTAGACAGCAGGGCACATGGGTCCTAGTTTTGTGTATTGGGTGCAAAGTGCATTGGGAGATCCTCTATGATAGTGATGGCGAACCTTGGCACCCCAGATGTTTTGGAACTACATTTCCCATGGTACTCATGCACTCTGCAGTGTAGTTGAGCATCATGGGAAATGTAGTTCCAAAACATATGGGGTGCCAAGGTTTGCTGTCACTGCTATATGATAATACCTGGGGTAGTCAGAAACAGATACAAATTCTAGATATTAAACTGATTCATTTTTAGGCCATGTGAATATACAGTAAGAGCCTAACTACAGCTAAAAAACATTTGTAATCCTCTAAAGAATTCACATCCCCGTGTACAAAAAAATAAATACTTTAATGTACAAACATGGAACAGGTCAAATTATCTGCCTTTTTTTTGTCTAAGTGAAAAAAGCTTAGAAATCTTCTCAAAGTCTTATAGCTTCCTGAGCCCTCGCTTCTCTTTGTTTGTTCACAGGCTTATAATTTAGAAGAAATCTAAATCTGTTGTACTATACCGGTTATATAAAAAGACTTTGACGTGCAACATTATGATGGCATGTTCAAGTTGACAGACGTAACTGTAAAGCTGACGTACATACTGTATACATACAATATACATTTTATTTTGCAATGTATTATCAATTTATCACCTCACCCAGCAGTAATTGTCCACCCAGTCAGTATGGCACCCCCAGCAATATATTCCCACACCCAGCAATATATGTCTGCCCAATAAGTATGGCTCCCCCAGCAATAAATTCCCCCACTCAGCAATACATGTCCACCTAATCAATATGGCTTTTCCAGCACTATATTACCCCACCAAACAATATGTGTCCACCTAATTAGTATTGCTTTCTTAACAATATTTCCCTCCATATAACAATACATGTCTGCCCAATCAGTATCGCTCCTCCAGCAGTATATCCCTCAACCCAGCAATATACTGTATGTCTGCCCTGTCAGTATGGATACCCAGCAATATATCATCCACCCAATCAGTATGGTTTCCCCAGAAACATTGGCCGTCGCTCTATACGGCATAGGGTGCAGCTGCCCCCAATCCAGGCATCTGGCCCCCTAATCTATATGTGGGGGATTCCAATGGGTTTTTTTTTTTAAGCACATGATTAGAGCCTGAGGCTCTAATTGGGATTCAAAAAAGGGTGGACCCACTTGTGTGACAATAGCGAATGAACATTTGCTATGGTCTTCCTGCTTCTCCTCCCAGCCAATCAGGAAGCGTGCGATTGGCTGAGAGGAGAAGCGATTGTATTGGCTGGTCCCGGGGGTTGGGGAGGATGAACTGAGATCCAGAAGATGGCCGCCGTCATCGGCTCTGCATCTGTCATCTCTGCATTGCCGCCAAGAGCCCACGTGAGTACCACCCACCTGGATCGGGTGGACTGTTTGCTGCCGCCCTCCGGCTGGAGCACCAGCCACCGATGCCCAGAAATATATCCCCCACCCAGCAATACATGTACACCAAATCAGTATGGTTGCCCAAGCAATACACCTACCACCCAACAATACATGTTCACCCATTAAGTTTAGTTTCCCCAGCAATACATAACCAGCCATCCAGCAATAAATGACCACCCAATCTGTATGGCTCTCCCAGCAATTTATCTTCCCCACCCAGCAATATATGTCCTTCCTATTAGTAAATTCAATATGTTTGACCCCCTCTCCCAGCAATAGTCATACCTCACAGAAGGATATGTCCATCTTTGCTGCAGTGTAGCTCTCCTTCCCAAGGGGAAAAAAAAATTCTAGCAGGGAAATGTAACTCATTCCCCTGATTGACAGTCACGTCTGCCTATGGAGAGTAAAATCTAAATAACATTCCTTAGCACTCAAGAGGCTGGAAGGGATGCAGGTAGAAAGAGAATACCAGTATTCTAGCCAAGTGGAGCAGATTGCAAAAGCTGTATTGGTGGTAACACCAGGATGACACAGAAAAAAGGAACTCCCACTAAGTTTCTGCTGCCCACTTCCCTAAAACAGTTGTGTGGGCTTCTGTGTCTTGCCATGATTTTGCCATGCTGCCTAATTTAGGGGTGTATTTATCAGTGTTTTTACCTAAAATTCACACAATGTTTACCCAACCTTCACACATTTTTCTAATTAAATGAAAGAAGAAAAGTGTGTGATTCCTGGGTGAAAGTTGTGTAAATCTTAGATTAATAAAATAATCGGACCTGATGGTTTCACCTTGCTATGAAGGCCTGAACATAGGACTAAGCTCTGCTAACTACCATCCCTGTGTGTCATTAGCATGCTCTTTCTTGCCACTAAGGCTGACCGGACAGTGGAATGGGAGTTAGCAAGACCTAGACATAAAGGCAAGAAAAGCTTTGCCCCTTTATCAAAGTGATGCAAAATAACACAAAATATCTGCTTAGCTTTTGACTGGGTCAAATAGGTAATCTGGGATGTAATTTATTGTTAATGAATGTTCAGGATAAATGAATGGACCCTTGACTATTACCACATGGCAGACTAGGTAGAGCCACAGATGTACAATAATCTGCAAACCAGTCAGAAGTTGATGATAATTTCTCTATAAGGTGTATTCTTAAAAGAGGTGTTAACTGTTGCTCATTTTCTCTCTTTTTCCTCGTTGTTTTTGGTATCCCATTTCATTCCTGTGCATACACCTTTGCATTCCTACATTCCCTATATTTAATCTGATTATGTGCTAACTATATGTATATTATCATACTTTTCTACTCATTTGTTGTCTGTTTCATGTTATTAAACATCAAGTGGAAAAAGGTATATTTACTTAACTGTTGAAGGCAGCATAAGATCCTCCAACCATTTCTATGTTTGTAAAGTTTCCATCCAGAAAGAAAGTATTAGAAGAGTAATGTTTAAAGGGATCTTGTAATATCCTTATATGTAAACTAAAATTACAGCCTATATTTCAAAAAATGCTCCATGATCCAGGGCATACATTGCACTGACACCTCATTTTTGCACCGACACAGCTTTTCCCACCTGGCATCTCACAGTCCAAAAAGGGTGCCGATATTGACCAGTTAGGCACACTAGATGGTCTCTTAGATGGTGGTTGTGCTTGAAGCAAACGTCAAAGGCATTGTGCAGTGTACATCAACGATTTGGGAAACCCCAAACACATAAAAGAGAATATGGTAAATAATAAAAGTACTTGCCGTCTGCATTTCGGCTGTAACATTTTTTTCGAGGCATTTCTGTTTAGACTACCTGTAAGCATTTCCTGTTACAAAAAAGTTATCGTATCTACTATAATTCACCAAAAACATAAAGGTGGCCTTTTCCAAGGCTGTTTTTAAATTATGAATAGAGTGAGGTAGGATTTGATACCCACCTAGGCATTTAGAGCTGTTTATGCCCACGGCTTGACTGTGAGCCGCACCTCCTTGTTGCTCTGTTTAGAGTGGTTTCTCTTCAGGTAGAATCCACTAATGGGCCAATGACACCATATTTTTTGCAAATATTAAAAAAACTATTGTGGATGGAAGAAGAGGGTGATCCTTTTGGGAAGTCCCCAAAAGATATAAAAAAAATAGGTTTCAAGCTTCCACACTTCACCTATAACCGAAAGACCACTTTTTTGTGGACTAAGCCCATATAACAAGCCTGTATGTGTTCAGGGAAGTGATTGTGTGCCTATGCCCATGCAAGAACATATGAATCAAGCAGTCATACATTACAGCTTTCTACCAGCCACTTCCACCTCATTTTGCTGGTAAGACATTTTAGCTTCATGGATTCTTTGCTGGAAGCAAGTGGAGCTTCATCTTGTTATGTGTAAGTTTTTTCCTAATGTTACTTTTCTATATGTGAGGTATGAAGACCTTTGCTGTTTGATGCTTTCTATGCAATCTATTTTTTCTGAGCCTGTCTGAGAGCAGAGGCCACAAGATGACTGCTTTCAATACCCATGTATTTCCCTCTAAAACTAGTTTTACTTATGTTACTAATGGTTTGACTTTCCTGTCTTCAGGAATAAGCTCCAACAACTGTCTTCCCCTGTCTATTGAGAGCGCTTCCATATTAGCAACCAAGACACTTGCACTAGACAGGAGAATGACAGTTGGGGTGGCTTAGCTGCAAAAAGGTAATCCAGAGGCAGGAATCCCATGGAATCAGTTCTTAGACAGACCACACGGGTTAACACAGGGAAGATTATGTTACAAAATTATCCCTGGTCATAACATCCTAAAGATGATTGCCCCCCCCCCCCCTTCTTTTTTCTTCTGCATGGAAATACAAAAAGGGTTGTTGGTTTTTTAAAGTTCTTTGACATTAAGTTATTAAAAGTGAAAGTCCAGTTTTCTTTAAGGGGAATAAAACAACATTGTCATAGGTTTAGTCCTTATTGCAGATACCTACTTTTTTCTCTTATGTACTAGAATGCCTTTCTTGGTATGTACAGATTTGAGTAATGAGAGCCAGTTACATATATATATATATATATATATATATATATATATATATATATATATATATATATATATATATATATAAAATGTGTGCAGTACTTTATAGTATTTGCAATTATGCATACTTACTACTTAAAGCTTTCAGTTTCAGTTCAATACAATGGTCACAAAGTGCAAAATGTAAAAATATGCCAGGTGCAGTCCTAGATCAATTCAAAAATTTGAGCATATGGTGAAAAAATGGTAATCAGAGGTTACCTTGAGTCAAGTGATTAGTACAAGTCATGCTTGGCCCTGCCTTCTACTTCTTGTTTGACTTCATATCGGTCTAGGATGCTACCCAGCATATTAAAGAACAAATAAGGAAGCTTGGGAGTTTGTAGAGGGTAAGGCCAAGCGCAGATTTCACAAAAGAAATTGAGATAACTGTAGTTGCCTAAAGCTCTGGATCTACCAGTCATTTGGGCTTGCTCCTTTTACCTAAAGGAAAAAATGATTTTAGCCCGGATCAACCTCCAGATTAAATTAGTTAATTGGGTATAGGCAGATATTCATCCAATGTAATAATGGGTGCAGTTTGGGTCGCCTTATAAGGCATACAAAAAATAACAAGGAAAAAGAGATTCCCCAAAGAAAGGCTGAAACCCAAACACAATCTGTCAAAAAGCAATATATTTATTAAGCTATAAACACCACACAAAGAATACAAAAATAGGCAATTATGGGCAAATCAGGGAGGATATCAATTGACTAATTAAAATTGATAACGTTATCATTATCACCTGCTGTCCGGATGAACTGCTTTGCTTGAAAGTCCTGAGTTATCACTGCCATTAATAGGTTTTACCGGTCACTGTGGTCAGTCTGTATATACCACTGTTCAGCTCCCGGTCTGGCACTAAATTTTCAATTGTGTTCAAACCACTGAACCTCCCTGCAACATTACCAAATTAATCCACATTCATCCACCCCACCCCCACACCGCCACACCGCCTGTACTTGGACTTATCTGAGGTCTTACATTATCCAATTTCTAGCTGACCTAGTTAGAATCTGTTGCTGTGATTGGTGTGTGTATGGGGTATGTTTGGCCGCGGCTCCGTTGTTTTTAATGATAACGTTATCAATTTTAATTAGTCAATTGATATCCTCCCTGATTTGCCCATAATTGCCTATTTTTGTATTCTTTGTGTGGTGTTTATAGCTTAATAAATATATTGCTTTTTGACAGATTGTGTTTGGGTTTCAGCCTTTCTTTGGGGAATCTCTTTTTCCTTGTCCTTTTACCTAAAGTAACCTCTACTTATACATTAAATATAATATGCTCAGTAATGAACAAGCTTCATAAAAGGTTTTCTTCAAAGTATGACACATTGAATTTAAACTAATATGTCTCTTGTTTCCTTTAGTTTCTCCTTGGAAAAAGAAATCTGGTGAGCATAACTTTTTTTTTTCTGTTTTATTTCAAATTAAATTGTTATTACATAATGTCTAAAAAGGTTTTCTATTTAGAAATAGATCATTATCGGGTTGGTGTCCAACTACATCTGAGAACTGCAAACCCATTATCAGTGTGTGCTTCAGAGTTGTAGTAAGGACGCTATTGGCTGCTACTTATAAACTACTTACAGCTAGATTGACGTTAAACAGACAAAAATAAATTGGTGTCAAGAACCAAAAATAATAAAAAATAATATCACTAAATAATATATGAATGGTTTATAAATAATGATTCTTCAACAAAGGTGCACCTGTCCTTTACATGTAAAGAATGAGGTAAAGCAATAGAGCCCTGATCGTCTCCCAGTGCAGCTTCTTGCTGTGAAAAGAATTAAAGAAATTACATGTATTTACACAACTGCATTAGAACATGTATTTAAGACTTTTTTTTAAATTAATGAATAACTAAGTGGTGATTTTTAATAACTGGCTGGGGTTTTATTTGTCTTACAAATTGTGCTTCCAAACACAAACATATCCACAGGGAAACAGATGTTATTTTTCTGCATCCACGGCTTAATTTCCTATTTACCTGGAATTCTCCTGTTAAAATGTATACGTTGTAATGCGGTAGTTCAACTGTATATTTTTTGATATGGCAGATATAAAAGACACAAATTAATGCAACTGTGTATACAATATTATGTAATCATTATTTTGTTTTAACGCAAACCATGTGTGTATGTGAATTGGACTTGGTATCAGGCTCTTGCAAGCCACAGTTCAGTAGCCCTTGAGTTGGAAGAGGGAGAAGCAGAACAAGGAGTCAGTCAGTTGTGATGCAGTGCTTATGGGGGTGCTAACAAGAAACGTGCTGATACGAGGAGAGAGCAGAGTGATTGATACGCCCATCAATCTACTGCAATGGGTTCATGGGCACTGGTGTGACACTGTAGTTGTCCCATGTCGGCTCTAAGATCAAGAACTGAGTGATCACCGATTTCTCAGTCTTCGGTCTACTTGGAGCAGAGAGCAATTACTTTTGGTCACCGTTAACTGCTCTTCTCCAGTGCTCACTGAAGCCTTGGGCAGGGGAGGGGGCATGTGCAGTTGGCCTAGACTCTCAGCAGCTTGCTGGGAGGCAGAGCAAGCTGTCAATCAGGCAGCTGGGTTGATCCCAACAATATTGTTAGGATCCTTCCAGAGTCTGGAGTGGCTCTGCCCCATCAGCTAATGGCAGGCATGCAGAGCAAAAATAAGTGCACTCTTTTGACCTACAAACGAAGTATGGCCAAAAAAACTTTGGCCATACTTCTGTTTTAACTGCAGCAGAGAAGTCTCCTGCCCTGCAAGACGGGACTGTGCTTCGACAAAGCTTTCCAAATCCTAGAACTGGATGAACAGAAATATATATTCTTTGGCATGTAAAACAACTCCCATATATGTATTTTATTCATTATTAAGCTGTTTGCTTGAAACTCAGCTTTAAGATCATGGTGCAGTATGAAGTAGAACCCCCTCCTTTAAGTGTTAGGATTAACGCCTCAACAGCAATTTTCCGTCGCCTTTTATGATAGCACAAGGAGGCAACTGCAGAAATGAACAGTGGGGACTCTTTCACAGCTAGACTGTCAAACATAGGTCATTCCGTTGGCTGAATGGTTTCCTCAATGCACCATTCATGGCTGTTTTCCACTACTGATGGGAGCAATCTTGTTATGTGCTATTTCACAATGGAAAATAGCCACACTCCTGTGTGCAGCACGTGGGTTGAGCACTGAGCTGTGACTGAATGAAGCAAATAAATAATTTATCACTCCGTGTTTGTACTCCTTTCACACATTCCTCTCTTGAAGAATGTTCTTTAGAAGAGAACTTGAGAGGAAATACAAGATTAAATAATAAGCAAGTAAGCCCCTGAGCAATGCGTTTGAAGAATTGGCTGTAGAGTTTTGTGGCCCACATGACATGAGTCTTAAGGAAAGGTACAGTTTTTCCAGTACCTGTGGTGAAGCTGAGATTGGAGCAGAATTTCTAGAATGTCTAGAAGCTATAAAGTTAACACCAGCAAGCTTGCTTTTTGTTTGGAAGAAAATGTATGAAAAAATCCAGACAAACACCTTGAAGCCTAAATGTAGCTAAAATAAAAAAACTAAAAAAATCAGCACAAGGGACATCACAGGATTTATGAATGGAGGAGCGGACCTTACAATCATCCACATGTCCTCCATTTGTAGATCTTGTTCCTTTCATAGAAACAGTAGTGCTGCTTCTATGAATAGAGTTGCTGAGTGGAAATGGCAGGCATAGTCACGCTCTCTTTATGAGAGCCTGTGATACCACTGTGCTAGAAAATTACTGTGTTAGCATTGGGGTGGTCACAAACGGAGGAAAATTTCTATTAAAGAGTTCCACCCAAAAATGGAACTTCCGCTTTAAGGGAGGTGCCACCCTGACATGCCACATTTGGCATGTCATTTTTTTGGGGGGGAGCCGTTACCCTCTTTTTAGAGGGTCCCAGCTCCCACTTCCTCCCGGCGCGCTGTGGCACCGGAAGGGAGACCACCTCTCCCCCCTCCCTCTCAGCAATCATCTGGGACACATCACAGGTCCCAGGTGATTTCCCGGCCAGTCACGGCGCGTGGCTCTCGCATGCACAGTGGGTGCCTGGCTGTGAAGCCACAGCCGGGCGCCCACAGTTACAATGCAGCGCCGCAGAGAGGAGGTGGAGACGAGTGGGGCTTCGTTCCCCCGCATCGCTGGATCCCTGGACAGGTAAGTATCCAATTATTAAAAGTCAGCAGCTGCAGTATTTGTAGCTGCTGACTTTTATTTATTTATTTATTTTTTTTAAGCAGAACTCCACTTTAACAGAGGAATCAGTAAAAGGGACACATCCTACTAGCTGTGCAGTGCATCCAGAAAGTATTCACAGTGCTTTACTTTTTCCACATTTTGTTATATTATAGCATTATTCCAAAACAGATTAAATTCATTATTTTCCTCAGAATTCTACAAACAATACCCCATAATGACAACATGAAAGAAGTTTGTTTGAAATATTTGCAAATTTATCAAAAATAAAAACGAAAAAAATCACATGTACATAAGCAGTCACGGCCTTTGCTCAATACTTTGTTGAAGCACCTTTGGGACCAATTACAGCCTCAAGTCTTTTTGAGTATGATGCTACAAGCTTGGCACATCTATTTTTGGGCAGTTTCTCCCATTCTTTTTTGCAGGACCTCTTAAGCTCCATCAGGTTGGATGGGGGGCGTTGGTGCACAGCCATTTTCAGATCTCTCCAGAGATATTCAATTGGGTTCTGAGCTCTGGCTGAGCCACTCAAGTACATTCACAGAGTTGTCCCGTAGCCAGTCCTTTTGTTATCTTGGCTGTGTGCTTAGGGTCCTTGCCCTGTTGGAACATGAACCTTCGCCTCAGTCTGAGGTCCATAGTGCTCTTAAGCAGGTTTTCATCAAGGATATCTCTGTACATTGCTGCATTCCATCTTTGTTTCGTCAAACCAGAGAATTTCGTTTCTCATGGTCTGAGAGTCATTCAGGTGCCTTTTGGCAAACTCCAGGTTGGGTTTCCGCCTGGCCACTCTACCATACAGGCCTAATTGGTGGAGTGCTGCAGAGATAGTCGTTCTTCCGGAAGGTTCTCCTCTCTCCAGAGTTGAAAAACATATATGTAAATGTAGCGGGCACCTACTTTTAGGTAGGTGACCTTTTTTGCTAGCTTCCCATGTCAGGTAAATTTAGACAGGCTTGTGCTATTACAGCAGGCCTGTTGTTGTCAATTACCATTTGAGTGGCAGGTAGTTTATGTGATAGTCTCGACCAATCATTGATTTGCTTGGCAATGCCCCGGGACTCTCATATAAAAAGGGGGTCACGTGGTGTCCGGGGAGTTCGAGTCCAGTCCTGCTCTGAGGAGCGAGAGAGCTAGTCTGGTTCCCGGAGGGGGAAGTGGAGGTTTTTCCCCTCCGGGGAGCCAACGGACCTTCACCTTAGCGAGAAGGGTGAAGAACCGGTCCTCATGGAGGAACAGACAACGTGTTGCAGCGTGTGGTTGCTGATGTCATTGGCCGCCTCTGCGGGGAGGGGAGCGGGCCACAAAGCGGAAGGAAACTGGGTGATCGATTGCTTAGGAGCGACACACGGCTATTGATCAAGTGAGTGAAAAGTCCAAGGGAGAGATACTGTCCAGAGACTGAGGGATGTTGGTACGCAAGTCAGCAAGACAGGTGGTTGTGGCCTGTGACTTTGGGTTCAGCATTGCCCCGGGATTCCAATCAGTCAAGCGGGAGAGGTCATTCAGAGTGACTCTTATCGTTTATTCTCTGTCAGAAATCTACTCCCATCTTCCCTGAAAAGTAATCATCCAGTTTTGAATCACTGTTACCCGTAATGCTGTGAGTCTTTGCAAGTGAAGCAAAGAAAAGATCAGAAATTAACCAAAGAGCATCTCAAAGAAAGTCCTTTTCCCATCCCAGTTTATGTTGATGAATAAAGCACTAAGAAAAAGCATTAAGGACTGTGACTTTTAAATCTATGGGCTGCGAGGGTTGAGTGGTAAACGTGAATTACAGATAACAATTATTTAGCCGCTCCTTCGGGGGTAAGCGCTGCATAAATTTATATCTACTGAAGTTTTTTGTAGTTCTTTTTAGCCAGGCTTGTGATTTAAGAACCTCCATTAGTCAGTACAGCAAAGGCAATGACTCTGCTTTTCTTCAATGAATTTAAGAATTACAACTTGAACAAAGACCCAGTTTACCAAGAAAGCCTGCACACTGATGACATCATGTTTTAGATCAGGTTTATTCAAGGTCTGTAACCTTAACAGTCCCTGCCTAAAGCCATGCCTCTTGACATGTTTCATCCTGATAGTTCCTAATTATAGCGCTCAAAGACCCACCTCCAGACTGCTGATTGGACATTTTAGAAATAGCACAATGTTTTTTACCATACTGTGTGCATGTTTTGATAGGCTGAAATCACTGTGCAAAGCAATAGAGCTCTGAATAATACTTGGACTCTATCTGTCTGAGTGTTTCTTGTACAGAAACAAGAAAGCTAAGATAAATACAAATTCAGGAACTTATATTGTATTTAAAATATGTTCAATTACTCTTAATTTATATATTTTTGGATGTAGTGTAGTAGATGAAGTGGAAGGGAAAAGATAAATGGTTTTCAAAATTTCTAAGTGTGGCGTGCATTTGTATTCAGCCCCCCTGAGTCAATACTTTGTAGAACCACCTTTCACTGCAATTACAGCTGCAAGTCTTTTTGGGGATGTCTCTACCAGCTTTGCACATCTAGAGAGTAAAATGTTTGCCCATTCTTTTTTTGCAACATACTGTAGCTCAAAGCTTTGTCAGATTGGATGAAGAGTGTCTGTGGACAGCAATTTTTCAAGTCTTGCCACAGATTCTCAATTGGATTTAGGTCTGGACTTTGAGTGGGCCATTCTAATCCCCATTCACATGATCGGACTTTCCGACAACAAAACCGTGGATTTTTGTTGGAAGGTTGTTGGCTCCAACTTGTCTTGCATACACACGGTCACACAAATGCTGGCCAACAATTACGAACGAGAGAACGTTGTGACGTACAAGACGTACGACGAGCCAAGAAAAAGGAAGGAAGATTGAACAGTGCTCCGTGAGATGTTCAAAGCTTGGGATGATTTTTTATAACCTAACCCTGCTTAAAAACATTTCCACATTCCTGACCGGTCTACTATGTTCCTTGCCATTTGTGATGCTGTTTGTTCACTAAGGTTCTCTAACAAACCTCTGAGGGCTTCACAGAACAGCTGTATTTATACTGAGATTAAATTACACAAAGGTTGACTCTATTTACAAATTTGGTGACTTCTGAAGGTAAGTGGTTCCACTAGGTTTTAGTTAGGAGTATCAGAGTAAAGGGGGGCTGAATACAAATGCACGCCACACTTTTTAGATATTTATTTGTAAAAAAAAATGAAAACCATTTATCATTTTCCTTCCACTTCACAATTATGTGCCACTTTGTATTGGTCTATCACATAAAATTCCAATAAAATACATTTACGTTTTTGGTTGTAACATGAAAGAATGTGGAAATTTTCAAGGGTTATGAATACTTTTTCAAGGCACAAGGAGCTTTATATCTGCATGCTGAACAATTAGCAGTTTAATCTTTTTTTCAAAATTGCACCTATATTTCTCATTTATAAAAGGATTTTTTTCCAAGGCAAATAATTAGCAAAAATGTAGCTTTAAAAATTAGATTAGAATGGCCCAGTCAAAGTCCAGACCTAAATCCAATTGAGAATCTGTGGCAAGATTTGAAAATTGCTGTCCACAGACACTCTCCATCGAATCTGACAGAGCTTGAGCTATTTGCAAAAAAAGAATGGGCAAACATTTTACTCTCCAGATGTGCAAAGCTGGTAGAGACATCCCCAAAAAGACTTGCAGCTGTAATTGCAGTGAAAGGTGGTTCTAGAAAGTATTGACTCAGGGGTGCTGAATACAAATGCACACCGCACTTAGAAATTTTGAAAACCATTTTCTTTTCCCTTCCACTTCACAATTATGTGCCACTTTGTGTTGGTCTATCACATAAAATTCCATTAAAATACATTTACGTTTTTGGTTGTAACATGACAAAATGTGGAAAATTTCAAGGGGTGTGAATACTTTTTCAAGGCACTGTAATAGTGGCTGTGTTTGGGAGTGCTTCTCCTACAACCCAAACAGGTAAGAAATGGAGGTCCCCAGATCTCTAGACTTTTAATGATAAAAGGAACTGGAGAGAATTGATACAGTACACTGGTACCTGGGTGGAAAACTGAATTACTGAGCAAGTAGGCTGCCTCCCAATATGTATTACAGTTGTTGGTAATAGTCACCTTTTAATATTTTATTTTTATGTAAAATTTTAAAATTCATTTTCAGACTGAACAACTTGTTGCGGCATCATCATTCAATAATTAATGTTATATCACAGTCATGTAATAGTTTAAGTTCTTTTAGGGTCTTTATTCCATATGTGCAAAGAGAGATCCAGATAAAGCTATAGAAAATGACAAGAATACTTAACTAAAGCTGCTGTTTTGCCATAGATTCCCCCTGCTTTTACACAGCATGGCTGACCAGGCTCAGACGCATGCATGATTTTCAAGCTCTGGGGTGAGACTAGCCTATTCCAGTTTGGGCTGTGGTAATATAGAACTTGAATGTAAGGAAATAACCAATTGTAGAGAAGAAAGTGGGCTAAGCCACATCCTGCTCAGTTAACAATTTGCTTTGGTGTAAGGTAAAGCTATGGTTATGTCCTTATATGGCCTCCTTGACCAAGATTTGGAGACATAGAATTCATTAGTGAGCCACATTATTAATAATGAAATATAAAATATACAGTTTCCCCATCACTCAACTAATGACTTTTGTTCTTTTTAGATTATGAACCAACTCAGAACACTGAGAAGAAAAGGACGGTGTACCAAATGGCACTAAGTAAGGGCTAACTCTCATTGAGCATCCTGTTATCACTTATTTATTAGAAAGTAAGCAAGACACCATTCAAATAAGTTCAATATACGAGTCAGTTCATTTTTAAACATTTCTTTCGGTAGGTAACCTGAGACGCTGATTTCGGGTCATGCTTTCATTAGACAAAGTGCGAATTTTGTCTCAGCTGGACCTTTTTTGCATTTCATTACAGCTGGGAAAAAAGAACAAGGTTCTTATCTTGCTTATGGCCCCAACTGTCATTTAGTATGAAATCATGGAGAAAGCACGAGCATGCAAAATCTGCACCTGCAGACTATTTACTAAGGGTATATTCTTCTAGAGGAATTGGTCAGCGATAAAGGGGGTAGGGTTGGATTCCAGGTAGCAAATGCTTAATGACCTTCAGAGTCTACAGATACAGCAGCAATCAAAGCCTCAACTAGTAAATACACCCTATCTATGCAACATCACATAACCTAGCTGGTTTCTGCAACATGGAAAATGTTATAATTATCTCTATCTACACACCTGTGTGCTGATTTTTTGTCTATTTCCTTTTTTTTTAAGAAATATATTTTCTATAAAAATTTGTAAATGAAAGAAGCAATACAAGCCTCCTGTGCCTATTATATATGGCCCTTGAGATTATGATACATGCAGGAGAGGCAGTAACAGTGGCAAAATGATGCCCCTTCAAAAAAAAAAGTAAGTTATTTTGAAATAGAAAATTGAACATTTCTGGATACAGTTGAGAAGGCTTAAACCTGTCTCAGATTTTTATTGCTGACTTTGTCGCCATTGGGAGATTTCCCCTCACTTCCCCGTCACACCTGATATGTAATGTGTAACCATGACAGGCAGTGAAGGGAAAAGTATGCAATGGGGTCACAGGCAACAGTAGGAAGCTGATAGAGGCTTTAACCCTTCCTGGCAAAATTATGTTTTTTATTGCTTAGCTTTTAGGATAGATTTCCCTTGACTTCTTTCTTACTGCAAGGGAAACCAGAAATATGGAGAAATGTCCTCAATGGAGACACAGTTTGACACAAAATGGCTACTCGCCATAGTCACAGCCTCAATTAACCCGGCAGTCAGCTCCAGGGCACAAATGGTTTCCAGCTTCTTCTATTCCTCAGCACCCTAAAGAAAGGGGTGCCCTGATCCGCTGAAATGTGTTAACTGTATTTTTTTTTTTTAATTTACTAGAAATCGGATCCTAAATACAGTCTGTTGCACTTTTTATTGCTCACCAACTACACACAGTTGTTATATAGCTGATGAACTAATACTTCGACTGATTCCCCCGAGAGTTGAGCAGCCTAGGACTGAACAGTGGACCCTACAAGCCACTGCCTTTTGAACTCCTCTGACTTGGGTTCAAACCACCCAGCAAAACCCAATTAGATCATCCAGTGCCACTCTACACATGAGAGTGTTTATCAATGGAAACCTCACATGGTGGGCATGTAATGGAAATAGTATGCTTTGCTCAGATTTTTGGAACTAAAATTTGTTTATCCTCTTCATCACAATACGGAGGAATAAACACATGCATTTACTCAGCACCATGTGCTCTAAGATGCCATTTTGATGTGCTCCTTCCCCTATGGTCACATGGCTGTCTCTAATACCCCTTTCCTTCCCATACAGACAAGCTGGATGAGATTCTGGCCGCAGCCCAACAAACCATCAGTGTGAATGAGAGTTCTAGCCCAGGTACCCTGGCATCACTTGGAACATCACGAAGTGCTGGGAAGGGTTTTTTCTCCTCTGAGGTACAAAACTGCTGAACTACATTTAAGTTTGCATTTTCTAACTTCTTTTACACAATGAATCATCTAGGCAGGATTTTAATGGAATTGAGCATCTCATATGCATGCTTTACCTGTTACAGCTGAGTTCCTGAAGTTGATACAGTTTATAGTGCCGTTGGGATCTGACAGTCTTTATCAAGCCCTAACATGGCTCTTTTATTGCAGCTCAGAGTTCAGTTGAAAATTACTGTTCACAGACGCTCTCCATCCCACCTGACAGAGCTTGAGCTATTTTGCAAAAAAAAGAATGGGCAAAAATTTAACTCTCTAGATGTGTAAAGCTGTAGAGACATAACCAAAAAGACTTGCAGCTGTAATTGCAGCGAAAGGTGGTTCTACAAAGTATTGACTCGGGGCTGAATATAAATGCATGCCACTCTTTTCACATATTTATTTGTAATACATTTTTGAAAAACATTTATCATTTTTATTCCACTTCACAATTGTGTGCTACTTTGTGTTGGTCTATTACATAAAATCCCAATAAAATACATTTACGTTTTTGGTTGTAACATGACAAAATTTGGAACATTTCAAAGGGTATGAATACTTTTTCATGGCACTGTAATTCTGAGTTGCAGACAGTTTCTAGTCCCTTCTTTTGGGCCTTTTAGTGGCTGTTGCCCACCCCTCAGTTGGATTGCTTTTGGACATCTTGACTGTTTCTGATTGAAATGAATTGAGGGACAAAAGATAATAGGTTGGCCAAGAGAAGAACCTACTTATCTGCAGTATGCTGGGATTTCTGCCATTGCAGGAGACCTCCTACATGTCTCAAAACAGATGTGTAATCTGCTGTATTTTCTGGGGAAATAACCTTGCAGGAGCTGCTATGAAACCTTGTTCCGCAGTTTTTGCACTGCCTTCAAAAAAGGTTATGTAAACTAGAAATCAGTCTGTATCTGGAATGAAAAAAAAAAAACAGTCCATGTGTGCCGTCATATTTGATATAAAATATATTTATCTATGTGTTTTCATAGCCAAGTTATGGTCAACATAGAGTCCCAAGTGCGCAGTCTGTCTTTGAGGGTCCATCCTATTTGTCCTCTTCACCTTCCCAGGCATTGATGCTACGACAGAAGTCTATTGGTAAGTACAGTCTAGCAAAACGTGTTTAAAGAACCAAACATTTTTTTTTTCGTTTTGGATAAAGTGGGGAAGTGTTAGAATCCCAGTCATGTCCTCATTAGACTTGCTGTAAAAGTGATTATGGAATACAATGGCAACTCAGAGTCTGATTTTTAACTCAAGACAAGTGACCGCTTTGCTGGTCATCCATGTTCACTGAATCATGCTGCTCACTATAATTTTTATAATTGTTTATCATTGACCTTAAGTTCTAATTCCAGTCAAAATGTTTTTTTTTTCTTTTATATAATCTTTGTTTCAGTTTTCAAAAAGAAAGGTTTGACAAACAATAAATAAAAAGGGGGGGGGGGCATAGAACGAAGGGCAGTGAACCATGAATCACCAGTCTGCACAGTCAAAATGTTTTAATTTGGCTTTGAACAGAATTGTTGAGGAGCTCTCCCCTCACTTTCTGTCTCACTGTCTCTGGCACAGGAAGAAAGAAAAACATTTCTTCAGCTGAGGGAAAAACTGTGTAAAAGCCTTTTTCCAGTAGAGTGGAGAAGGGTTACACCCTCTGTCTTTCTGATCATTTTTTGTCTGTTATTCTAAATCTAAATATATCTAAATATAGACTGGGACTATGGGTTTATGGGACTTGGGTTTTAAATTATTTATAAGATGCCATGTTATTTGTGAAGTGCCAAGTATGAGTTCAATATAAATTATTTACAAAACACCAGCATACTATATGCCACCAATGTTAAGTGCCATGAAGTCAATGTCTACCACATTGATTGTGTTTTCTCCAGTATTATTGGTCTTATCTTTGGATAGTAAAACAATGGCATTGTTTGGCCCTCTTCTCCTTTTCTTCCTGTGTTTCCAAGCATAATTTTATTTTCTAGTGAGTTGACTCTTCTCTGGGCTTCTAGTGAATGGTTGGGCTTGATTTCTTGAAGGATCTATTTGTTTCTTTTCCTTGCTGTCCACTATATTTTTAGAATTCTTCCCCAAAGTTTAAAGTCATTAATGGTTTTCCATCTTTCTTCTTAATTGTCAAGCAACATTCATAGAGTGTGATAGAAAATACCATAGCCTGGACAATTCTTGCCTATGTTCTCATTAGCATTTTTAGGTTCTTTTTCTAGATCTTATATCCTTGTTCCCCCAAAGATCAGTCGGTGTCAAATTTATTTACTACTGGACCCGTTGTTAATAATTGATCCAAGGTGGTAAAGGCTGTTTGTCTCCACCATCAGAACTAAATTGGCTTATTTCCTGTTGTATTAATCTATTTTTCTGGATATTTAGCAGATGTTTCATCTTTCAACTCTGATAGTTTAATTTCCGTATGTGCCTCTTATTTCTTCTAAACTTTAGGTCATTGGAATAGTGTCATCAGCATATTGAGTATTTTTGATGTTACTTGCACCAATCTTGAAACATCTACCATCGTCTTCCATCCTTGCTTCTCTCTATACAGGTTGAATATGTATGGTGAGAGAATGCAGCCTTATCGAATTCTTTTGCCAATATGGCCCTAGTCTGTTTCATTTTCTGCCATAGCTATGGCTTCTTGATCAGTGTAGTGGTTCTCCATAAGAACAATGAGCTCTTCAGTACACCCATTTGCCTAAGGACATTAATTACTTTCACATGGTTTGCACAGTTGTAGGCTTTGCAGTAATAATTGAAGCACGTGTTGAGCCTTCTATGGCTTGGCTTTTTCTTTTATCCAGCATAAATCTGCAGTAATGTTTCTAGTTCCTCTCTTTCCTAAATCCAACTTGTACATCTAGTAAATCTGTTTAAGTATAGGTTTGTGGTCTGCATTGACCAATCTTGCTGATGTAATATCGGGGAAATAGTTTAACAGTTTGCTTAGTCTTTCAGGTATTGGAATATAACCTGATCTCTTCCAGTTTGTTGCCCATTTTCAAACTAACTAGCATACATTGATCAGCACTTTGTATTTAATTTATTTGCTTGCAGTAATTCTGATGCACTGTAATAGTTTATGTGACCTTCCTTTGTGACAGCAATCTCAGTGCCAGTCTAACATCATATTCCATCACTGAAGGCTGTTTGTGTAGCTGGTCTCATAAAAAGTGTCCTTGCTAATAATGTCTTCCCTTTAAAGCTGTCCTGTTTATTATTTCCATATTTGCTTGATCTCTATTTTATCAGTGATTATTTCTCCACAGGCAGCTTAGTGCATACATACTCAGTGCTAATTTGTTTTTTCACACCTCTAGAAAGTGATCCTTGTTTTTCCAAAATTGTTCCTGTCCTCGATGTTTTCACAAATGTTATTGAAATATTGGTCTTTATCCTTTCTGGCAGCTCCCTGGAATTAACTACTCAGTTGTAGTACTATTCAAAATTTTTATCTTTCTTGATTTTAGTTTTCTCTTTTTGCAATTTTGCTGTATCTTCTGTCATCCACTTTAATTTCTTTTTAGTTTGTCCACATTTTTCTCTAGTTTTAACTTTAAGATTTTTTTAATTCACAGTTTATCTGTTTCCGTCAATTATGTCTAACATCTGCATTTTTTTCTGATATTTATTTTAAAGATAGTAGGTATGTTATCCAGGTAATATCTCATAGTTTTTTTTTTTTTCAAAATTTGCGTTCACATTTTAGAAGTTTGTGGTCTGTTTTACAATCTTTTCCAGGTCATGTCTTTGCTATTAACATAGAGCTCTTCCTTTTGTTTGGCACAGACTATGTAGTTGTATTTAATTTTGATCAAGTTTGTCTGGTTATGTCCAGGTGTTACTTAGGTTGCTTGACAAATGCATTAGTAATAAAGAGGTCATTTTAGACACAGAAGCTTATTAGCCTTTCTCCTGCTTTGTTTCCATAACCACATTGTCTGACTATTTCCTTCCTTATAATTTATTACCTTCGCATTCCAGTTGCCAATCATCAGCAATATGTCTTGCTTGCAGGTCTTGTCAATCTCAGCCTGGATTTGATTCTACAACTGTCCAACTTCATCTGCATCAATTTGCTAATGTCGTTGCTGACTATGAAAGACACACCATTTCATCTTTGTTTTTTGTGACTAGAATTATAAAATGATATTGGTTTCTGACTAAATGGGGTAGATTTACTAAAACTGGTGCACTTAGAATCCAGTACAGCTGTGCACATTAGCCAAACAGCTTCAAACTTCAAATTGTTCAATTAAACTTTGGCAATAAAACCTGGAAGCTGATTGGTTTCTAAGCAGAGCTGCACCAAATTTTGCACTCTCCAGTTTTAGTAAATAACCCCCAATATGTCTTAAGACTATCAATGTGAATCCACTGATCCCTAAAGCCTCGTACGCACGATCGGACTTAACGACAACAAAAGCGTGGAATTTTGTCCGAAGGGTGTTGGCTCAAACTTGTCTTGCATACACATGGTCACACAAATGTTGGCCAACAATTAAGAACATAATGACGTACTAGATGTACTATGTGTTTTTTTTAGCTGTTTAGCACCACCCTTTGGGCTCCTTCTGCTAATTTCGTGTTAGTAGAAGTTTGGTGAGTGTTGATTCGCGCTTTTCTTTTTTGCATTTTTCATTCAGCGCTTTTCAGTTTGCTTCTGAACGGCTGTTCGTCAACCAGCCATGTTGAGGAATCAGAGGAGATAACGTGTTATTTATTATTGGCCTTGGAGTTATTGCTTTGACATTATTTTTTTGGTTGAATAATAATGGTTTGATTTGGTATATTTTCTATATTTTTGGATGCATATAATGAACTTTTTGGTTAAGTTCTATTGGCAGATAGCATGTCTAATTTTATTTTTTTTAATGCACAATAAAAAAAATTGTGTAGAATAATATTTGGCTATGTGTTTTACTTCAAATGACAGTTTGGGAGTAGGCAGTTACATTTTAAAAAATACAATGTAAAATTGACAAGGGACACCAACATAGTTGTATCTTTGTTTTTAAAAACTGTGGGATAATGGTGTTGTGGTAACTTGCGCAAATAAAAAAAAAAAGCATAATAATAATATTCTTGACATCACTAGAAAAAAAGCCTTTGTAAATTTGTTTGCAATAACTTCATCAGTATCACCAGCAAAGCAGCTTCATTATTATCCCATTAAAGAAGTAGAGAATTGTGGGCTGCATTTGGAGATTTCATAATTTGCCACGTCACGAATGTTAATTCTCCATTACAAATGCTAGTTTACAAGACCAACCGCTTCTGCTTCCGAGCATGCGTGTTTGTACTTTGGACTTTTGTCCGACGGACTTGTGTACACACGATCGGAAAATCCGACAACACACATTTGTTGGCGGAAAATTTGAAGACATGCTAGCCAACATTTGTTGGCGGAAAGTCCAACAACAATTGTCCAATGGAGCATACACATGGTCGGATTTTCCGCCAACAGCCTGACATCCAATATTTCACGTCGGAAAATCCGATCGTGTATACGGGGTTTATACTTTGTGTTTAAATGATACATTTCCCTCTTCACTGTGTCCAAGTTTACCTTGATTTACACTCCGCACATTCCAATAATGATCCTGTTTTTACAAATTTGGATTTTCATTGCTTGCATTGGCAACATCATGGGCCAGACAGCAAAGACAATTTAGGCTATTTGTGTCTTCCACGCCTGCTGTAGTCTCAAAACCCCCCAGTAATATGTTGAATGTCTTCTGACCTAAGGGTCATCATTTGGAATTACATAAACATTCATTTTTTTGTTGATGTATTTGCCATTATCACCTCTGTGATCATCTATCATCAACCTTGTCCTGTATTGCTACTGCCCAGTATACATTATGTGGTAGGTTTTCCAATATACGGTATGTGGTGGATTTTTGTCTAGCAACCTGGGTAAAGTCTGTCTGTCATGGGTGACCCTAATAAAATGTAAAACTTCAGACAGCATAGATTTTAGCTTTCCTGATGCACACACAAGCCTCCTTGCGTCCGCAAGACTACAATATACAATATACAATCTAAAATGAGAAAAAAATTATTTAGTCAAGTGCAAAGAAAACTAGTCCCATCTTGTAAGTGTTTGAAAAAAAATGATGGTCCCAGGAATTCACTGAATTTTATACAATGTAAAATGTGATATATTTCACATTATCTTTTAACATGCTCTTCTGATGTATAGCAATCTGTAAATCTCTCATTCTCACTGTGTCACATATCTTGTAGGTGCTGGAGATGAGGAAAAGCCATTCTTGTCTGCACCCCCGATAAAGTTCAACCGCAGTCTTTCTGTTCCCAGTTCAGAAGATATCCCTCCTCCTCCAACTACTTCTCCTCCAGATCCACCATACAACACTGCCCCTTCATCTTCACCCAGGGTTAGCCCAGTTATGAGATCTAACTTCAATCACAGTGGAGATTCTAAAATTTTCTCCCCTACCATGCGTCAGGAGACGAGTATATTTGACCAGCAAATGATGGAAGCATCCCAGCGACGGGAGAAACTGCAGCAGCTATACCATCAAGATTCTGAACAAGTAGCAGATGACCAGATTCGAATGGGGACCTCTAACATGAGAAGTTGGAGGTCCCAAGCTCAGGAGATGCGTTATTTCAATCTACCTGCTAGAGCAGCAAGCACTGCAATGTATGTCCCACCCAAAGCAGTGCGTCGAAAAGGTCAGCTAGTCAAACAGGTAAAGGTGGAAAATGAACAACAGCAGCACTTGCAACAGCAGCAGCAGCAGCAATACCAATCACATCACCAGCAACAACAGGCCACCAAATCTCATGAAAAAAGTTCCATTCCCATTCCTACAATTATTATAAAGGCCCCATCAACCAGTAGTAGTGGAAGAAGCAGCCAAGGGAGCAGCATGGAAGCTGAAACCCAGCCAGATCCTATCCCTTCTTTGCAGCTGAGAGATAACATCGACTTCACAAGCCAGTTTGGAGCAGCTATTGTCGGTGCAGCACGGCGGGACCGTGAGTGGTTTAATGAAGCCCGTCGAAAGTCTGCTCTCTTTCTGTCTACTGATGAAGATACAGAGCCTACCCCTGCTCCAAGATTGAAGCATTCCAAATCTATTGATGAGGGTATGTTTTCTAGCGAACCATACATGCACTTGAATGTTCCTACCAATTATGTGGCCCCTGTAAATAGGGACATTTCTACTGGATACTCCTACCAGCCCAAATCTGGAAAGGGGTATGGACCCAGTACCACTAGCGCATTTAGCACTGTGTGTTCCACTTATTTACCACAGCTACAGTCATGTTCCAGTCCAATGACAATGTCCAATGTTAACCCAGTTGGAGGAACCACTCCCCTTATACATCCTTTGACTGGGAAAATACTAGATCCTAGTTCCCCTCTAGGCCTTGCTTTGGCAGCAAGAGAAAGAGCTTTAAAAGAGTCACAACAGCATACGAAGAATGAAATAGAAGAAAGAAAGTCACGCCCCTCATCTCCACGGTTTGCTGAACAAAAGTCACCAATAGAATCTCGAAGCAGCTCACCCCATCGACTCTGGGATTCAGGCCCAGTTAAAAGAAAAGAGATGGATTACAAGCCTTCTATGGTGTCCCAGGCTGGAGAAAGAAAATCAGATGAGAGTTCTGGCCACCGGTCCCCAGCGCTCTTGTTACTCCAAGGAGTTGAACATGGTAAAACTTGGGAGAAGAGGACAGAAGGCCAAGAAAAGATAGAATTACATGTTCGCTTTATGGATAACTCCACTCACAAGGATGAACAAGAAAATAATAGGATGTTGATGAGTAAGGAAACAAGAAATGAAAGGCCATTAGTCAGCACAACCAAGAACCATGCTCCCTTACCTAGCACAAATGTGGGGCCACATGAGACAAACTCCAAAGAGAACGGGCTCCCATTATTAGTTTTGCCTCCCCCAGCACCATCTATCGATGTTGATGATGAATTTCTATTTACAGAACCGCTCCCTCCACCATTAGAATTTTCAAATAGTTTTGACAAGCCTGATTCCCCATCAGGTGCATCAGGTGGGGCATCAACGTTGCCTCCTCCTGTACCTCCGCCTCCACCTGATTCTGGTAACAATCCTGCTATAGATTCTACAACGTCAAGTATCACATCTTATGACAGTGAAGTAGCCAATTTAACTCAGACAACACCAGAACTCAAAGAACCTCATGTTAATTTCTCATCTGTTGTGTCATCGATCCAAATACCAGCTTCAGACACCATAGATACTGTGACTGATTCTGGTATAGAGGAAATTGATAGTCGAAGTAGCAGTGACCACCATTTGGAGACCATTAGTAGCGTTTCTACTTTGTCAAGTATGTCTGGGCTTTCAGCAGAAGGAACAGAGCTTCTAGACACTTATATCACTTATCTAGATGGGCAAGCATTTGCCCAGCCTGAAAAGGCTGTCCTCCAAAATAAAATACGGTCCCGGACTTTCCCAAGCAGAACACCTGGATTACTCAGAGATCCCATTACTGCCACAAGTACTACTATTTCAGTTGCACCATGCACGGACAATGTCTTTACTCTAACACCATCTAAAGGGCCTTCACTCTGTGCTCCTGCAGAGGCAGCCAAGAATTCTCAGCGGAAATCTCCCACTCTGCCTTGGGAAGATTACTCCCAGGAAAAAACCTCTCCGGTCTCTACAGTAAAGGCAAATATGATAACAGAGTTAAGTTCCAAGCTTCAGCATATAAGTGGAGTTTCTTGGTCAAGGCCACCAGAATCGGCAGTATCATTTACACCAGAGAGACCAACCTCAATACAGAGACATAGGTATGTAAGGTTTTTATGTAAAAAGATTTTTTTAGGTATGTAAGATATGTATTCAGTAAAACTGAACCCATTAGCTTGAAGAGTAATGTGACTTTTATGTTACATCTTAAATAAAACTACAGTATTCTTTCACTGATTGCAAAGTTTTCATTATTAGTGTTTAACTGCTTCAGCCCCGGAATAGTTTAACCCTTCCTGACCAGAGCACGTTTTGCGATTCGGCACTGCATCACTTTAACTGACAATTGCGCAGTCATGCGACGTTGCATCCAAACAAAATTGACGTCCTTTTTTTCCCCACAAATTGAGCTTTCTTTTGGTGGTATTTGATCACCTCTGCGGTTTTTATTTTTTGCGCTATAAACAAAAAAAGAGCGACAATTTTGAAAAAAGTAATATTTTTAACTTTTTGCTATAATAAATATCCCCCAAAAATATATAAAAAAACCGATTTTTTTTTCCCTCAGTTTAGGCTGATATGTATTCTACTTATTTTTGGTAAAAAAAAATCACAATAAGCGTATATTGATTGGTTTGCGCAAAAGTTATAGCGTCTACAAAATAGGGGATAGTTTTATGGCATTTTTATTATTATTATTTTTTATTAGTGATGGCGGGAATCTGCGATTTTTATCGTGACTGCGACATTATGGCAGACACATCGGACACTTTAGACGCTATTTTGGGACCATTATCATTTATACAGGGATCAGTGCTATAGAAATGCGCTGATTACTGTGTAATGACACAAGCAGGGAAGGGGTTGAACACTAGGGAGCGATCAAAGGGTTAAGTATGTCCTAGGGAGTGATTCTAACTGTGGGGGGATGGGCTTCCACTCACATGACAGCGATGACACATCACTGTCAGGGAGCAGTGATTTCTGTCATGTCACAAGGCAGAACGGGGACATGCGTTGTTTACAACCCCGTTCTGCGGCCCGGTGACACAATCACCGGGAGACCGGCGGACTTCGAGTCCACGGCGGCGTGCACGCATCCACTAGCCACGCCAGTTAAAAGGGGACATACAGGTATGCACATTTGCCCACCGCTGCCATTGTGCCGACGTATATCGGCGTGCAGCGGTCGGCAAGTGGTTAAAGTAACACTTGATGCGACTTTTACATATTTACACTATTGCTCTTCTATAATTTTTGAATTGTATTGAATATAGATGCTTGTTGATTGGTCATTAGAATAAACTCTCCATATCTCATTGCAGTTACTGTCTTTCTCTTAACACATTGAGAAAAGACATCAGCCACAGAGGGAGAACATTGTTTAGAATTTGTTGGCTGACTCATGGGGGTTAATTTTACTAAAGACGAATTAGCTGTTCACATTGCAAGGGAAGTTTATCTTAGCTTAGTGAATGAGGTAAGGCTTTTCTGACTTCCATCTTCCAATCATGTACAAGCAAAAATACAGGGGTTTTTTTTGCATATGATTTAGTATTTTTTTGCAAAATGAGTTTTTACTATATTTCCTTGAAAATTACACAGCCTGTATGTCTGTAGTAAATCAAACCCACAGACTCACATTGTGAGGAGGATATATATATATATATATATATATATATATATATATATATATATATATATAGTTTACCATCAAAAAACATATTTGTATAAATAAAAATGTCCCATGACAAAAATAACATATATGGTATCAAAAATAAAGTCCAAGTGAATTTATCCTCCGTACTAAACAAATGGTGACTTCCAAAACAGTTGTGCTGTGATTGACCACCACCATTCAATCAATATGCTTACCAAAAAGTGGTATTAAACAAGCCTGTATGTAGCCTTTCTTTAGTCCCCCATGTGGGTAAATTGATATGTCTCCACCAAAATCCCAGACCACTCACTCAATCCTCCAGTTAATATATTTCTCAAAAGTCAAAAATGGTCATCATTGCATGTATGTGTGCCTTAGACTGGCTCTCTCTCCAGCTTTCCAGTATTCGCCAGTGATGGCTGTGTGCTACTAGGGGCCAGTGTACGGTTCAAGCCTCATTTTCAGTGCGGTACATTCGGCAGGAAATGACGTCAGTGTCGCACAACCAGCCTCAATGTGTTTTGCATAACTAATGCGTCATCAGGAAGCGATGCTGCAGCTGCACTCCATTGATTGCTCAGTTCTCAGTCTGCTCTGAGCAGAGAGGTGGTGACTGTTAGTCACTGGCTCTCTGCTCTGCCCCTCCAGTGTTTACTGGAGCATCAGGCTGGGAAGGTGGTGGGAGCAGCTGGATTTGACTCTCGGCAGCATGCCATGAGGCTGAGACAGCTGCTAGTATTGTGTACATGTTAGACGGTATGTGTTCCTGTGCGATTCAGGTACCCGTCCTCAAGGGAGGTTTGTTGAGGTGGAAGGTGCTGACAAGGCCACCCACAGTTTGAATTTAAGCCGATTCAGCAGGAGTCAGCCGAAATTTGAGCCAACTCAAACTTCAGGTTGCAATCTTGAGAATATGCAGGGATAAAGTGTAAGTCCATCTTTTCAGAAAAACTAAAAAGGCGAACTAACATCCTACAACCTTCCCACCCATCCCCCCCCCCCCCTTGGTCCCCACTGTACTTTTGTGATGAGCTGTCAATGCCCACACAGCTGGTGTAGCGGTCCAGGGATTTGAAATCCCAGCTCTTCTTCCAGTTCTTTCTGTAAGGCTTCTGGGATGGGTCTGATTGGTCAGCACTGTCATATTACTGCTTTGACCAGTTGATATTGCTTTGATTTATTCTGGAAGCCCTACAGAAAAAAGGGTTAGAAAAGCAGGGATTTGAAATCCCTGGACTGCTACCCCAGCTTCAGGGGGCACAGCTCATCACCCACGGAGATAAGAAGATCGAGGAAGAGGGTGAGGTGGGGAGGGGAGGGTGAAGGGTGTTTGTTCAACTTATCATTTTTTTCTGAAAAAAGGTAAACTAACCCTTTAACTCTTTTCACTTGTGGTGGCTGAGTGTAGAGGGGGGTAGTAAAGGCAAATATTTTGTATTGTGGAGCTAGTGTTAAGGTACTTTCTCTTTCATGAGCAAAACAAAGCTTTCCTTTAAGAACACATTCTTTTTAGGATTATATTGCATTCTATGCATTTAAATGTTTTAGTTTTCAGCTCTGGATCTCAGCCGCTGTGAAAGAAATGCAGGAAGATCAGTTGGAGGATGAGTCACAGTGACAGATCATTGTATCTGTTCTAATGATAGCCTCACCTGTGCTTATGTCAAGAGATTCTGTAGGCCTGCACAGCGGCGGGAGACTTGACACAAAGCTATTGATTTGCAGTCCTTTGATGGGGAGGGTTTTTGGACAATTCCCAACACTGAATACTGATAAATAATTAGGATGTATTGATTCAGCTGCTGATTTTAAGCTAGAGATAGAAATCTGTTATTTAAATACATATATGTAAACTATGTAGTCTACCAGAAGTCTTTGTAATTCTGTCCTCAGCCTGACAGCACATCCATATAGGTGACATTGTTTTACTCAACTACAGTTAATATGGACATTGGGGTTGATTTACTAAAGGCAGATAGGCTTAGTGAATGTTGTGCAGTTTCACTTTGCAAAGAATCCCTAATCACGCGCAAGGAAAATAAAAAAACTACATTTTTGCTTGCACATAATTGGATAATGGAAGTCAGCAATGCTTCATTAAGCTTTAGGGCAAATTCCTTTGCAAAGCAAACAGCCTATTTGCCTTTAGTAAATGAACCCTACAGTGCTTTTAACTAGCCCACTACCACCCTCCCTCAATCAAGTATACTTATTCAATTACACTCCCCTCTCCCCACTCTTCTGTCTTCAGTTTCAGGGCATAGGCAGATGGCATCATAGTACCATCTACATGACAGTGCTTGGCCTGGTGAAGAAGTCACATGCGTCCCCATACTGGAACACTTGCTCTGTTATCAAGGGCTCTGGCAGTGCGGGGAGGTGGTGAGGGATCATGGCTGGGGAGGTGAGCTATATGTTGATACCTCCCCTGCCTTGGCTTGGCTTTGACTCCTTGTATATATATATGTATAAATGTGAGTTAGGGACCTTAGACTGTAAGCTACTGGAGGGCAGGTACTGATGTGAATCTACAATATATACTTTATGTAAAGTCCTGCATAAATTGTTGGCATTATATAAATACTAATTATAAAATAGAGAGCGGAGCTCATCAGTTTGCTACTTCTTCTTTTACTGTCTAGTCACAGGGTTAGGGAGGGGACCTGTAAGTGGAAATAGAAACTGCAGCAGAGCAAGCTAACATCTCCAGTCTTGCCAGGTGTGCTGTGTAGCAGACCTCTGTACATTTTTAGGACTGGTTGGACAGAAATGCAAGTGGTTTGGTAGGTAAAATAGCTCTCACAAATGTAATTCATCTGTGTATTTATCGGTTTGCCTGAAGTTTATCTTTAAGTCTAAACTTGCTTCTGTGTTTTGATCACAAACCAATGAAATTAGCATTTGGCGCTCATATGCTTTTATTTAAAAACCCTTCTCTACAAAGTTTGATAGATTTGTTTTACTTTTCCTTTAGTTTCTTCCTTATTACTCATGAATGGTTAAAAATCACCTACACATTTGCATACTGTTTGCTTGCAGTACAGAGAGATTACCATCATCTTCTTGTAAACTGCTTTATTTTACTTTATTATAGGATAGTGGATGATTCTTCTGCTTCTTTAATCTCTTCTAAACCTGTGAGCAGTCTATTTCACAACTGGCCTAAATCCCCACAGCCTACTCCAAAACATCCCAAGAGTGTGGATTTTGACATTCGACCAACCCTGAGAAGAGCACCAAGTCCATCAGCCTTGCCAACGGAGCACAAGATAAGTCCTACACCACGTCCTTCTTCTTTACCCATCTTGCCTTCTGCCCCTGTTTACACGGGGGTCTTTGACCTGAGGGGCTCCCCCACAGCTGGAGGAGATGCCTTCCCTGGCTTCCAGACGGGCAGTAGGTCCCTATCCCCAACACATTTCATTCTACCCCCGACAGAAAAACCATTTGCATCTAAGCCCATCCATTTCTGGACAAAGTATGATGTGGCTGATTGGTTGGAGTATTTAAATCTTGGAGAGCACCGAGAACATTTTCTAGACAATGAAATTGATGGGAGCCACTTACCATCACTGACCAAGGAGGATTACATTGACTTGGGAGTTACCAGAGTTGGCCATCGAATGAACATTGACCGAGCTCTGAAATTCTTTTTGGAGAGGTGATTTAAAGTCATTGGGTTCCATAGTTTCAACATCTCGGCATTCATCCCTACAAACCTATAAAGATTTGGTACAAGGTCCCTAGAGTGGAGGATCTGAATGTACTTTGAATCCAAATGAATAGCAAAACAAAAAGAAATCTTATAAACGATATAGATTTTATATATATATATATATATATATATATAAATATATATATATATATATATATATATATATATATATATATAAATATATATATATATATATATATATATATATATATATATATATATGTATGTATGTAACAAAATGCACAGAATTTTCATGAAATGATTAATTCACCAGCTGCTTATTTTACTATGTGGGGGCAATGAAGGCTTTATCTTGAGCCATGATGTATGCTCAGTAGCTGGAGGCACCAATGATTGAGGAGATCACACTAGCACTGCAGTGTTCTATTTTCACTGTGCCCCACTTTATGTGTTTCCTACATCCTAACTGTCAACACAGAATGTAGTTTGGTAGGCAGAAAGTGAAACATGTTGGCTGAATGGAAATCTCAATTGTTAATATTAAATGAGGGGAGGACAAAAATTCACAGAGGCATAAGCAGAGTCTTCCCTAATACTGTGGAACCGCTGTATGTGGACTGTCAGAAAATGTTTGGAAACAACATTTTTGCCAAATTTTAATACAAAAAAAAATTAGATGCCAACCCAACTTAATTTAAATGAAAATGTAATCTAATTGTTGCCATCTGGTATGAAAGTCGGGGGTATTATGCTTCTAAAACTGTAAATGAAGTGGGCACCCAATGATCTTTAGATGGTGTTAAACTGCTTACCAGGGCTAATGATCTCTTGACAACCTATAAATTCTGGGTGACCTTTTCTTTGTACTGTTTTTGGAAGTATTAGCATTTTTGAAACTTATGTATGGTTTACAGAATTCAGACAAGTTACGATGGAGATCAATTTTTCACTTTAGCTGAAAACTGAAAGTATATATTTGCTGGATATTGAGGTGGAGTATTATCTCTTGTAGGCAATCATGGTCAAAGTATTTTTTATTTAATCAGGACTAAGTCTTTTATTTTCTCTTGGTAAAAGAATGTGTTTGCATAGATGACCTTTTACTAGACTACTGAACATTGAGTTTAGGTGTTTTTGATCATCTGGGAATAGTGTATTTTTCAAGCACACAGCAAAGCATATTGTTGTGGGAGCTAGACTAATGGTCATGAAAGGGCTTGTTTGTCACGATAACCCCTAACCTGGTCATGTGACTAGTTTCCATTGAGTTTATTTTCACACATATGTTTTGCTGTGTGCAGTGATAACTACACTTGAATTGTTAAAGCTCCCCTGGTTGTCAGCCAACAATCAAGAAGCACATTTTGATAAAAAGCTTAAAGGAACATAAAGGAACGATACTGCTTGAAAAGAAGTTGGGGATGGTCAAATTTGCTCCTGTTTCACTCACAGTTTCCAATAGTCAATTCTATGCTTGTAGTAGGCACTGCGCTCTCTCTTGCTCTTTAGCCAAAGCCGAAGGACCACTGTGCTGTTGTGACTGAGACCCTGGTTTCTTTAAACTCAGACACAACACTGTCTTAGTTAACTTTGTCTATTTTTTGTTTATTTATTCATTTATTTTTAAGACTGTGGATAGACTCATCGTGGTCAGGCTTTATATCTAGTTGTTCTCATACTAGCTATGAGAAATTTTGCAGAGTAACAAAATACTTGAGATAATCAATGGATATCTGAGATTTATAGCCTTATTTTATATTTACTTATTATTTATTGGTTATGTATGGATGTGTGACTCACAGGAGACAATACAGCTGAGCTGAATTCCTCTAGAGCACTATAGAATTATTCTGACATCTATTTTGTAAAACGCCACTTTAACAGGAACTCTACTTCCTGGACAAAACAAAAGTTTACTGTTTTATTAGGTAAAGCATATGTAGTGTGGGTGCATTGGTTTTGTTCCTCATCTACTACAGTATATGGCTTATTAATTTTGTTTGATCAAGTAGAAATGTTTGAGAGTAATGTTTAGATCAAATTATCTGTAAGTTAGAAACTAAGTAGAAGATTGAAGGTAGGGTGTGCATAATTGTCTCCAGATGCCAAAGAGTGTTTTCAAAGTGTGGCATATGGCCTACCCAAAATGTTGCGCCTAAGTGAACTTTTACTTGCTGTATGTATCATATGGCACTAAAGTCTACTGGTTTTCGAGTTAATTTCCCTTAAGACTTGGCAAAGCGATGAAGCAGCATCATCATAAACATTACATAGGAACCTTCCATATTCGATTAGTTACCCAAGTCATTTATGTGCCAAATAATCCTACGGTCTTGACCAACAACAAACTACCAAACCATTTTTGTTTAATTAATGTCTATTTCTATGAAGTGAGATCCTCCAATGTATTATATTCTAGATTTAAAAAATCTCAGAAAAAAATTGTAAGTGTAAGTTTAGCCAAAACCTTTTTTTTTTGTTTTGTATAGAGTGGGAAAGGTGAGAACCTTTGTCAGATTTATACTGCTATTCAGTGCTCAGTTAGAGAAATGTACCCAAAATTCACTGTCCTGCTTTTACCAGTCAGGAAGTAAAAGGTACTCTCCAACAGCAACACCACAGACAACAATGAAAATGCTTTTCTTAAATAGAGTAATGAAAGGATAGAACCCTTTAAATATTTTTATTATTACAAGTGACACTGTTGCAATTTTTCCCTCACTTCCTTTCTGGTTTCCTTGTCAGCAGGACAGGGAGTGAAGTTAAATCTCTTTTACAGAACCCTAGATAGTAGCAAACACTTGAAAGAAGCTTTAATTCTTTCAAGACCTATCCAAAACTTGTAAAACATTTTTGGCTTGATGTGCACATTAAAATAAAAATAACATACACTTTGCCTTGGCCATTTTTTAAAATTATGGCATTATGGGTATTCTTAGGAAAACAAAATCATATGCCATACCTATTCTTCATATACTGAATAAAAATAACACTTAATGGCCTGGATGATATAAGGAAATAGAGTAAATCTTAAATTGCTATTTCATTTCATCCTGTAAGATTTTTGTAATGTGACGTATTTGCCTCCACCCTGGTCTCTGCTTTGCCCTAGTGAAAAAAAAAGGAAGAAAGTTTCACATTTTCAAATCCTCTGGTTATTCAAGTTGTCAGGGATATGATTCATATTGGCACTTTGTAGCTCTCAAGATGCGCTGCTCTTTTATTTCTCCAACAGCCCATTATCCTGTCTTAAGGGCTCAGAATTTTAACATTTTCTATTTTTATCTTTTCTCTCTTTGCCAGTAGAGAATAAGATATTGATGCTACCGAAAAATATATCATAACAAAATAAACTTTAAGACTGTCTTCCAGATCATAGAGGGCATCAATTTATTTTTATTTTCTAGCTTGTGCTTTGAATTTTTATAAAAAAAATACAAGTAATTATTTCTGTTTTCTGGTAAATATTAACTTGTGTAGATAACAGCCTTTAGCAAAAAAAAAAAAAAAAAAAAAGATTTACCGTAAAGAAAAAGTTTTTGTGTCTTACTCAACTGTAATAACCAACAAAGGAAAACAATATGCTAAATTTCCTATATATATTGGTCATTTATTACATCTAAAAAAATGTATGTCAGGAATGTGAGCCATTTTTTGTGTTAAATATTAATATTGATTTTTGCAATTATGAAAGCTGCCAAAATGGGTGCATGAATGCTGTTAGTACAGAGGGTAATTTCATTATTATTTTAAAAGTAATTTGCAAAAATTGTGATCCATTGAAGAAGAAAATGAACAGATTAGACATAGGCTGTAGATCCGAGGGGGACATGCAAGGAAAATAAAAACAGCAATTTTGCTTGTAAATGATTGGATGATAAAATCAGCAGAGCTTCCCCTCATTTCAGATCTCCCCCTGAGATCTACAGCGACTGCACTTCCAAGTGCACTTGCAGTGCACTTGTAGTGCAAAGTGGATTTGCCTTCAGTAAATCAACCCCACAGTCTTTTATTACCTTGACCAGGGAAAGTAAACACAAACTGAAGTGGAGTTTGTTATTTGCGTTCAATGGTATTTACTTGACCCTCTTGCAAGTAGATGCAGATGGCCTTTCTAACCAAATCATATTATAGGCATCAAGCACCTGGTAGCTGCTACATCACATTTTCCATTTATGTCTACATAATCTCCATTTGTGGGCTTACTAGGAAAACCACAAATGTTGCCAAAACTTATCATCGTTATGTTTTTTTAAACTGGACTTATACCTACACACTTTGCTGTTTGACCGAACTAGCCTTTTAGTAGCTTGATCTTTTCAAGATCTGGCCAACTATGCTAAATTCAATGATATAGACATTTATTATAGACACAAATGTGTGGATCACAGACGTCATACTCCAATTTACAATTTTAGTATTCAATCAATGTTGGTCAGATATTGATTGGCAGTGGATACTGTTTTCATATTGTACCTTGAATTGGTATTTGCAGGTTAGGTCCAAAATAAAATATTGTGCTATCTTAATTATTCCCTACTTGATCCACTTTCTACTATCCAAATCCTATCCAACAAGGTCAGTTGTGAAGGAAGATGTATTATAACAGTCAAATTCTTAAACCCTGTATCTTCAGAATGCAATTTTCAGAATGCAACATACAGTACTGAAGAAGAGGTAAGAAAAGTTGTTATAAATCTTTTTTCATTTTGAAGCAGGCTTTAAACTGCAGTATCTCTGCCTTGTGTTATGGTATGGAAGTTCTCCTTCTAATAGCAGTATCTACCTATAAGATCAGGCTTGAAAGTAGTTCTGTAGGGGTCACTGCAAGGAGTGCATTTTTGCATAGCTAAGTGAACCTGTGTTTACTCTGAACACACAATAATATGGGAATTTAAATGAATGCAGAACTAAAAAGTATTTTAAAGTAAATACAGCTCCAACAGTCTCCTTTAGTAACCCAACCTTAATTTTTTTATCACTATTGTAGGATTCGATCTTATTTATAATTATGCATTTACAAAAGCCCACGAAGCTTTGTATTTTGGTTAATGCAGTGAATTCCAGTCTGTTAATATACATTCCCCTTGGTCATTATGATCGGTTTTATTATTTGAGTGCAATATTTTAAAGTATATTTGAAAGACTGTACATCATCAGGTATTAGTATATCATGTTCTACAAAAACAGATGTTGACTTTTAATTTTTTAACCTAGATCTCACATGGATTGTTTTATGCCAGCTAGGAACAATTGTGTTCAAATTCAAACTGAGACATATGAAACCATTAGATTTTCTTTACTCTACCTTAAAGCTGGATACACACTATACAATTTTCTTTAGATTTTTTCCTTTAGATTTACCAAAACCATATAATATGAGATCAAACCTTAAGAGTTTCAATTTGTATGCAATCAGGTAGGCCCTTGCACTACATGGTTTTGGTAAATCTAAAGGAAATCTGACAAAAGTTGTATAGCGTGTATGGGGTCTTGGGCCACTTTCACACAGCTGTCTGATCAGGTCCACCTGTCAGTTTTTCAGGTGGACCTGATTGGACCCGCCAGTCTCTTCTATGGAGTGGCGGACGACGCAGACTCTTGCCGCCATCCAATGCAATCCTGTCCACCAAAAACAGATGGATGGTGGTTGTAATTCCCATCTGTCCGGTGGATTGGATCCGATGGCATTGAATGGAAATGGACAAGTGGTGCATAGCGGAGCAGACAGGGACCTGTCTTCCACCTGCTCAGCGGGGATCCCCCACTGAGCAAGCGGATTGCACTTAGCAGGAGCGCCCGTGTGAAAGGGGCCTAAGACATTTTTAGTGAACAGAAGATCTTTCAGCTAATGTAGAGCATAAGCTCTCTAGTAACATTATGCACTATGGGGTTGATTTAGAAAAACTGGAGAGTGCAAAATCTGGTGCAGCTGTGCATGGTAGCCAATTAGCTTTTAACTTCAGCTTGTTCTATTAAGCTTGACAAAAAAAAAAACTGAAAGCTGATTGGTTACTATACAGAGCTGCACCAGATTTTGTACCCTGCAGGTTTAGTAAATCAACCCCAATGTTACATACCCTTAGTGATAATAGCCCTCTTTCTTTTTTGTGCCTGCGTTATTAGATACAATTTTCATATTATGACTTCTCACTTTTTAAAGTCCAGCAAATAAACTATTAATTTCCTCTAAATGTAGTTCATTGCCAGAGGAGAAAGTTAGATAATAAAATGATTCCCTATGTACTTTAACATAAAATTGCAATTAATTTATTTTTTACATTTTTTTTTCAGTACATTTTTGAAAATCCGTAAAAAATACATTTTATATAATAGGATATTGTATCCATTTATATTTAAATAGGTAGTTTCTTTACTTAACTTTTTGTGTTGTAATAACAGTTTAAGGCAGAAAATAAGTCAAAACTTATTTTATGGGTATAAGCTGTATTAAATATGAAGGTATTTTAAAAAAAAAAATCACGCAAACAATGAGGTTAAATAAAAATAAACCTATAATGTGAACTAATGTGTTTACCTAACATGCACTGTAAATTAGTTGAAATTAAACTATACAGAAAGAGTGTATATTATCTAATAGTTTATTTTTTTCATTATCTTAAAACATATCACCTATCTGAACATGCTACCTGTTTATAAAATAACCCACATTGAGAGATTTATATTATATACTATATAAAATAGATTTTTTTACTTTAAAATGGTCAATTATTAATCTGAGTATAAAATAAATTGAATGCAACTATATATATATATATATATATATATATATATATATATATATATATATATATACTTTAAACTATTTTCTGTTACTTATAAAATCACTGTCAAAATGCAGTATTCATCTATTCAAAGATGTGTTTTCTTAAGTTAAGATGTAGTTTTGAACCCTTTTAGGAGATATTTCACAAAGAAAGAAGTTTACTACTGTGAATAGCGCAAATAAAAACCAGTTACATATAAAACATTTTACCATTGCGATGTTAGTCCAATTTAATTTAAATATTCCCGTAGCTACATAGGCTGACAAAATCAACATTTTAACAAAATAAAAAAAAAAAAAACGTTTGTTGTTTAAAATCCTGCTGTATGTGTTTTATTAATTTGAAGATTAAGGGAACCATTGCATGTTAGTCCAGTGAACTTATTATTGCTGAAAACAGACGGTAATGTTTCCTCTTAATCTGACTAGGGATTAGAAACACACATAAAGTGAATACTACCATTTGAAAATGATTTTACATCCGAAAAGAAAAACCTGATTTCTTTTGGTTTCTGAAATAAACAGTTTACTTTTTTGATGTTTACATTGATAGTTGACCAGATTGGATACAATAAAAAATAAGTCACAGAGACTGATTTACTAAAGGAGTTGATAATCTTCACTCAATAAATTGTGTGAACACACACTTTTCACTCATTTGAATAGCAAATTCCTTTTTACTTATTTCATCTGCACATGATTGTGTTTCGAAAATGATAAGGTATTTGATTTTCACATTGGATCGAAAACTGAAGTGAATAGTCACACAGTTTGAGTAAATCAGCCTCACTGGTTTCACTAGTTACCAGTTAATGCACTAGAACACACACAGTTTAGCTCTTATTTAAAAAAAAAACACATTGTTAAATATTTCCCTATTTTTGCTTTCTCATTCAATTGGTGAATTTTGAAGCATCTTAAAATGTTTACTTTCTTTTTTTATCTAAAATGACTGCAATAATGTACAAAACTATGTAAAATAAACTAGTGCATGTTATTAAGATTTTTAATGTTAACAGGTTGCCAATGTAATATCTGCCAGGGATTATGTAATAATGTATACTTGAACCAATGAGAATGGTTATAATATTTAGAAAAAAAGTTCTCAGAAAATATATTTAGTCAGTTTTTTTTAATTATAACAAAGTAATATAATCTAAAGAGGAAATTTCCGCTACAATAAAAAAAAAAAGTACTTAATTTTTACCTAAATATAAATATATATATATAAAATGGGTTAATAAATTCCTGAAGACAGATATGAAACTCTGATTAACTATTAATTGTCCTTGTTTATGTACCTATTTAAAAAACCTAAATTCATTTTTTTTTCAACCATATTTAAGTTTTATGCATTTGAAATAGTTTTCCTTCATTTTTTAGATGTTTAAAATGTTTATATTTGAAGTGTTTTTGGTTATGAATTATGTGTAAAATTTTAGCAAGCAATTTGAATATTTAATGGACCATCCACATTCTCTACACAGTAAATTATTTGGATGCTGTAAATTATCTTAGATTATTTAAATGCGTATATTTTCTTTTAAACTATGTATACTTCTATAAAATGATAGCAAATTAAAAAAGGCATTCAAATGAAAAATAAAGCTCTATAATTTTATAACCAAGTTAGATTTTAATCACTGAGGATTACATAAAGTAGTGGAAGTTGAAGAACAGTGTTACATAGAAAAAAAAATATAATTTAAAACCTATTTTATGCACTATTATAGTGGTACATACTTGGCTAACATAAATTAATATTTGTTAGCTTCCTGTGTATACCACTTATAACGGAGGCAAGTAGGTATGCACTAAATAAATATGTTGCATTATTTTTTATTGTAATGGCACATCCTTTTTTCTGTTCACAGTTAGGAAATTATTTACCAAAGTATGTAAATATTACATCAGTTTGACAAACCAGTGCTTCACTCACTGTCAGATTAGGAAAATATACTCATCTTAACATTAGGGGATGTATTTACACATTTTTTCACACAAGAGTTACAGGATTCAAACCTTTTTTTTCCCAATGGAATCAAAATAGAAAAAATGTATGAATCTTGATTGAAAGTAGTGAGGATCTTATCTGAAAACATTTATAAATACATCCCTAGATGTTTAAAACATTTTCTGGATTTGCATAAAGCTAGTATTAGTCCATTCTGTAAACTTTTTTTTTTTAAATTATTGTAACATTTACCTAAAAGTAATTTTGATAGCATTTTCTCATTTTTTTACATGCTTTTATTTTCATATTTTTCATTGTCTTCGATATAAATATTTGTAAATGCACCCCTAAGTGGTCATCTTTATATAAAGAAATATGTTCACTCTTTCTTCTTTAATGATTCTTGAGATTTGTTCCATTGATTAGCCTAGAAGAAAATCTATTGTGCTTAGTCTAATCCGATCCAAAGATGTGGTTTGAGAGAGAGGAGCAGTGAAGCATAGTTATTGTGCTTTACTACTTAAGAAGAAGCAGAACCTTGCCTGCGTAATGAGCAAATATGTCTGCTCCATGTACAAAAAAAATATACAAATGCACATAGAAAAAATGTTTTTAGAATACTAGAAATCTTTGATAAAATTATTTACATTAATCTGATCAGACTATCATGATTTTCTAGGTTTTTCCAATACCAGACTCATAGGAATCTCATACATTCTGTTGGATTTCTTGTTTAATTAGCATTACGAAGAAGGCAACTGTAGCAGTGATACGCTATTTATTCCAGCAAGAGGAGCAAAATATAAGATATGTACAGAAGAGCTGGTAACTACAGTGTGGAAATGCTACATATACATTGTGAGAATTCTGGTAAACCTTTACAAATTCTTATATGCTCCCTCAAGGTTTCCTGCCTATTATTATAAGACCAGTTTCTGTTTTATAATAAGAGAAACACTGGAGCCCTGGAACACTGGAGCCCTGGAATCCCTATAGATCTGCGGAAACTGTAACTATAACTAAGCAGACAGTAATGGGCATTGCTAAGGATACTTGAACCATTATCCAATTTTGGGCTGACCCCTAAGAAACCCAGTGAGCCAATTACAAAAGCAGAGGAATGAAAATTTGGCAAGTTCTGTCCTTGAAGTACTGTTTTTTTGGCTTTAAGGAACGGTAGGCATTAAAGGTATAGTTCACCTTTACCAAAAAAAAAAAACAAACTATTCAGATAAGGAACAGCTGTAGATAAAAACAAGCTGTATAACTTTGACCAAAGTTGAATAACTTTTTTCACAGGAAGTGGAGAACACATGATTCTTGTGTATGATTTCTGTGTAGAGTGGAGCTCCAGTGACTGCAGTTTGCAGCTACTGAGCCATTCTGTTGTTACTATTAATTAAGCCTGGGTTATGCAGAAATATATGATGTTTTTGATGGTTTTTATGGGAGTTCAGATTGTATATTGTGGGAGAGCACCGATGATTACTCATGACTTTGAAAGACAGCAAGGACAAGATTGATGCTAAATCTTGAATGTCCGATGATCTGAGCTTACTTGGTTCACCTTCTGCCCAACTCCTGTGAGCTGCTGTTGGATACAGGCTCGGATGCTGATCAACATTACAGGCTTGTTAAGCTTGCCTTTTGGTAAGCACGTAATTCATGTGGTGGAGGTGCACATCTGCTGGTGGTGTTTTTGTCAAGAGTTCACGTCACTTGCATTCAATAATTGGATTACGTTCTATGATCCCTTGAGGACTGTTTATCATTCATTTTCTTTATGGGTATACAGACTGTTTTCCTTTGTACCACGATCACTTGCTCACTTTATATATTTTTTTAGCGCAGCTTCTCTTTTATATTTTGCAATGTTACATGTGTATATCTCATGTTTGAGCTGCTGCTATTTTCATAAAAAATAAATTTTCACTGTACAGTAATTTTTAGTAGGTATAGCGCAATATTTTCCTATTTATACAAAGTTAAATAATGTCCTTGCTAAACCAGAGGTATCAAACTTAATTTCATTCAGCGGGGGATGCAGGGGGGGCAATGGGGCCATTGCCCCCTCCGAAAATATTACTGACTGACTTCTGAGTCTCTCGCTCTCTCTCTCACATCAGCAGCGGCAGAGAGAGAGAGAGCCTGTTGTCTTCACACCACGTTGGAGCCTGGAGAAGTTGGAGGGAGGAGGTTGGTGGAGCCGCACTGCTGGCTTGGCCTCTACTGTTCGCTGCACTGGTTGCTGGCACCTGTGCTGCCTGGCGTCTAGCAACCAGTGACGTCAGTCACATCCAAGTCGCTGCTGAGGAGGAGGAGAGCCCCAGCATTCAGAGCGGAGCCTTCTTCCTCTTCTGCACCTTGTGTGAGTGTTGGCTCCACCCACCTACTCCCTCCATCTTCACACTTACCTGTCCAGGGCGCCCGCGATGTCCGCACCCAAAGCCGATCTCTCCCTTGGCTCTCGGGTGCTGCCGCCGCCATCTTCGGTAAAGGAATCAGGAAATAGAGCTTTATTTTGGTGGTATTTGATCACCTCTGCGGTTTTTATTTTTTTGTGCTATAAGCAACACCTTATTTTCTGCCAGTGCCCCTCCCAAGACTAGACTCTGGATCTGCCCCTGTTTTCATTGCGGACCACATCAGCATTATGAATGCCCTCAAAGGGGCGGTTGCATTTGTAAGACTATATAAATGTATCTACTCTTTATCATATTAAATAATTGCCTCTGCATTCGAGTCTTACCAATTTTAGTAATAACTTAAGATTTACGCTGTGAAGGACTGCTGCAGACCAGCATGGAGCCCACTCACACAGGAGTAGCAGATAATGCAAGTCTGAAAAGGAGGATCGCAGACTGCTGGTATCATTCACAAGAAACTTTATTGGAGACTGCTCAGCAAGAACATGGAGTTCTGTTTGAGGTGTGTGGACCACATGAAATGACCTGGAGAGCCAGATTTGGCCTGCAGGCCTTGTGTTTGACTCATCTGGTCTAGACCATTCATGTAGCCTAACTGGAAAACTTCTAGGATGTGACCATCACAGGAGCGAGCTCTTGCTCTGATTGAAACCCCCCTCACATAAACTTTCTCGCTCCTTATTCAGTTACCTGGGCCGGTGCTACCACTAGGCAAACTAGGCAGCCTCCTAGGGCGCACTACTGCCTAGGGCACCCAGCCACTGGTGTTCCTACTCTCTTCTCTCTGCAGCAAGCAACTAAGTCTCAGCATCAGCCGCTCCATTTGCACATAGAGCTCACTTATGTGATAGTGAAGGTGAACAGTAACACTAGGCTTCTATTAGCATTGTCCTAGAAGTTTCCTAGTAAAGGCTTCTTAAGGTACATAAATGGCCTACACCTATAGCAAGGGTATTATTGATATTCAACTATAGTCACAGCTTGGGTTTATCTACAGGCTTCCCTTATCTGCATAGGCAGTTTTTCGGTAACGGTGAACTAACCCTTTAAATTACAAAATGGCTTGTGTAGCAATTATGTTACATTCATTTTTTACCAATTTTTTTTATTTTTTCCTAGAGATTTTGTAATTCCAATCCTGCCTTAGTTGTTTGATGTTTTTTGATTGAATGGCACAATGTTTGCTAAATACCCAATGTGTCTATGTGTTTCAAAGACCTGCATCAGCTATACCATATCTATGGTTTGATATTATCCGAAGGCCTGCTTTGGATACAGCTGTAAACAGTACTGTACTTGTTCTACAAATATAAATTTCTAGTGTATCTTAAAAAAAAATCTCTTCCCCTCAGTTCATATGTTCTATTTGAGAGATAGATAACCTATTAAAAGGATTGTTCTTTTTCAGCTGTGAAATTAAATAATTTTAGATGAAGAACTGAAAAACAAAGGTTGTACTATATTTTTCTTTATTCAAAGTGCAATATCTTAAAATTTAAAATGTTGAAAACTAATTTTATATTATATTATTTACAGATATAGCCTATTGTATTCTTAATAGCACACTGTTTTTTGTTTTGCAATATGTTGTGTGATTTTCTTTAAAGAAAACTTTTTAAGTTCTGCTGAGGCTTAGGTCTATAGCATGTGTTGCACAGAATATATTCATCTTGTGTGAACATGTGCACATTGCTTGCGATAATATAAAATACTTACATTAGTGTCTATAAATAATGTTATAGTAATGTGTATATGTAAGCTCCACAGCAACATTAAGTCAGACGTCAACCATCCAATTGCGGACATTTGATCCGTTATGGAATGATTTAGTTTTATATTTTTTATAGTACATAAATGCATAGAGAAATCTAAATCACATATTAGTCTTAACCTACAAGTAATTTTATTTGTAATTTATATATTTGACTAAATGCATGCCAAATGGCAGAACTATAAAGAATTATAAATATACCAACTTTTTTTAAGTTGTACATAGATATTCATTACTAAGCATAACCTAAAAAACGAGTGCCAATATATCTTTGTTAAAGTCTGTATGGTATTCACTCTTTCTAACACTGTGTTCAGAAGGATTTTAAAACACTTAATACAAGAAATATTGATAGGATGTGCATATGTTTTTGTTTGCTTTACAGCTACGTATTTCATATTAACAGTTAATTTGCATCTACATAGAAACTCTCAATACAGGGCAGGCAAAAAATTATCATAAAATTCACTTAGCAGTCATAAAAATATACTGTATTTATACTGATATTGTTTTTGTTGCACAATGTCAATTGAAAAATAGCTTTGGCTGCAAAATACCCCTGGGTCCCACTTATGAATAACGTAGGAAACTGATATATAGAGTGGCGCTACGTATTGGGAGATGGGAAGCATTTTCCCCCTTTGTCTTGGTTGCTCGTTGGCTCTTTCTGTGGTTTGGATAATGTATTATCTATTTAAACACTCATTAGGTAGATACGTATCTACCTGAGTAGCTTTCTAGAGCCACTATAGTGCTGATGGTAGCAGATTTAGTTAGGGCCAGTAACTACAGGAACATAAATTTGAAAAGGTAATTCTGGTATTTGCCAAAGAGAATGGACAGTTTGAGAGTATTTATGGGTTGAAAAGACTAAAAATATTTGTGAGCTGCTGTTGGCTGCTTAAACTTAGTTCCTATTTTTCTTAAAACAACTAAGCCTATACAAATTATGCATAAACTCTGCCCTATATTTTTTTATTTTAGCCATGTGACTATTGTCAATGAGTAAATATTTCTTTTTAATAGCTGTTTTGTTTATTAAACCATCGTCATACTTCAAGAGTAATAAATCCATAAGCCAGTTCTGTAATATTTTTGGGTGCATTTTCTGAGGTCTTACTTATACTTTGGTTAGACAATCTTTAACTGGGATCTTTTGAAATGGGGATTTTGCTACTATTGATCTATGTCACTCTATTCAGTGATCCCTTTATATGTTATCCTAGTGTTTTTACTTGATATTCTAATGCTTTCTTTAAAGGCAACAGATAAGGCAAGTATTTTGGCATCTCCCTTAGAGGAACATTTTGAATTGAGAGTGCAAATTGCAATGTTAGTCCACTTCACGGCTGGCATTTTATGACTCATTCATAAAATGCATGTCGTGGTGTGGAATCTATTCAGTGATCCCTATTCAGTGATCCCTTTATATGTTATCCTAGTGTTTTTACTTGATATTCTAATGCTTTCTTTAAAGGCAACAGATAAGGCAAGTATTTTGGCATCTCCCTTAGAGGAACATTTTGAATTGAGAGTGCAAATTGCAATGTTAGTCCACTTCACGGCTGGCATTTTATGACTCATTCATAAAATGCATGTCGTGGTGTGGAATCTGCAGTGTTCCATGGCAAAGAGAACTCCATGAGTGGAGGAGATGCCAATTATCTTACTTTAACAAGTCACTTGACCTGACATTCTTCCCAACTTATTTTTCTTCTGCTCATTCAATTCAGAATAGCACTACACTGGCTTTGGACATCAAATAACTGTGCTTTATAAATGTGTGATATTTTTTTTTCTCTAAGCAATGCTATGGCTGCGGTAAGGCCATACCACTGCTTTAAAAAATTCGCACTTAGTAATGCTATATAAGTGGCAAAATTGATTTAATTGCTCATGCTGATATTTACATATTCACTTTCTATACTAAAGTTCACAATAATATAGGAGGTTTGCATCAATTTTACTGTCCAAACCGGTTTAAAGCAAAACCCACCATTTTTTTCAGGTCTGGGTGCAGTAGACTGCGTGTTTACAGCTTTCAATGGCCATGAATTGTTGATCCCCTACCAAACACAAGAATGACCAGATGCTATTTAGCTTTTAAGTCAAGTTCACTTTCTAAAGTGAATTTTCCATATATTGTTTATAAACACTCCACCATATGGCAGAGACCCAGTAATGCTTTAGGCATTCTTCAGCATTTCTGTTACCCCCACCCTTTAATATATGGAAAATTCACTATGGCAATGATATAGACAGCTTAACTGAAAGACAACAGCTGTCAATTCTATGTCAGCGGTGGGAATGAATCTACCAATTAATGCAATGGAGAGCTGTAAAGAACCAGTGTTTATTTATTGGTAGGTTGTTCCACATTGAATTTAATGGCTAAAAAAATGTGTCGTAGTAGTAATATTAGGTGATAAAAGGTCTCGAATATGTGGAAAGCTGAAGAGTTTAGGCAATGTGTATAAAAGCTTAACGAGTGACATACAAACTAGTAAGGTGGAATTGTTTAAGGCTGGTAATAAATCTTTTGTTAGACTGCCCTACCAAAATACTATTACTTGTCTTCCTTCTTGTTTGCATTTTGCAAATAGGAGCCAACTGGAACAAGTAACAGAATAATGGTTCAGCTTACACTGATCTTTCTCATGTACCTACCTATCTTTTTTATTGTTTCTATATGAACAGTGATTGTTTGTAAACTCGTTTGTAAGTATATAGGTTAGAAAGGCATTACTAAGCAAGCCCAGAGCATAAAACTAGTAAGTTTGGACTTGGCATTAGGTAGTTAACCTAGGGCATATGTGACAAGCTAATCAAGCAAATATAACCCTACTCAACACTTAAAGGCCAACACAGGTCTAAGATGTGTCACACAATTTGCCCTCTTTAAAAGATTTGATGTTTGATGATGCAGATTATTGTTGTTTCCTGCTAAGCTATCTCTTCAAACAAGTGTATATTTTCCCTTGACAACTGTTTCTATCAAGAAGCGGAATTATTTCCCTAATTTCTAACTGCTTTAACATAGCCAAAAAGCAAGAAAGGGAGAGTAGTACAATGGATTTTATCATATAACTGACAGACCAGGGACAACGTGCTTGTTTCCAGAGACAGCTTGCCAATTTCCTGGAATACTTTTGCCTGTCTTCTAAGACTCATTGAGGTTGATTTGTTAAAGGCAAATAGGCTTGTCACTTTGCAATGGAATTTTCACTTAGCTTGGTGAATGAGGTGAATCTCTGCCGACTTCCATCATACAATTATTTTCAAGCAAAAATCCTTTTTTTTAAATTTAATTTCACATTATTGGGTATTTTTTGCAACTTGAATTTTTACCACATTCACTAAGTGCAAACACAATTGCAAAGTGAAAATTCAATTTGCAAAGTGAGCATCCTCTACTCCTTTAATAAATCAACCACGTTGTCTTAAAAAAAGAGTGTATTGTGGTACAGCACCTTCATATAGTATAAATTTAGTATAAATATAATATAATTTATTATTTTAAAATAATCTTTCAAGAGCCTTGGTTCAAATTTACTTCCATCTCTTGATAAAGTGGCAGCAGACACATACAAAAGCTTTCTGCATAATGAGATATTACCATGTTATTTGAGATACTTACTGGAATCATAAAGGGCTCTGCCTCCTGATAAAAACATCTACAAACACAGTGCTCTCAACATCATCTACAAAGTGCTCTCAACTTATAGACCTATAACAAAGTAGGCAACTTGGCATTCATTTAGACATGCACACTCTTGGTGCTAGTGCACAACTAGCTGGCAGAGAAGGTCAGTAAGCATGAACATTAAAGGAATGTTGAGGATGTCTTTTCATATAACATCAGAAAACATTTAAGCCTTTCTCCTCCCTTCAGCACTTTTACTTTGTATATGTTTTCAAATACCGCTCAGAAGTCCTGCTTTGTACACATGGTTAGTCTATGCATTAAAACAAACTAGCTAAAAACGAGCAAAATCACATTTACATTTTTATATTGCATTTGATGATTTTTTTCAAGAGACAGCTTAGCAGAAGGCAAGAAAATGTTGCATCTTGGTGTATAAACCTTTGAAATAGGTTCTGGAAATAATCCATATACTTTGAATTGGCTTGCTAAGTCCATGGTGGAATTTCTATCTTGATTATGTAAGGCTTTTCTAAAAATGTATAAGTACTTAAGAGTTTAGCCTTGTTGCCTTGTGTCTGAGCCAGTACCTCATTTTTTGAGGAAATCACATATCTACTTGAGTGTAAAGATGGGGCCTCCATTGCCAGTTTTTCCTGTGAGTCAATGTATAGGTCATCTTATAATTCACATTTCTTGGTTACACATCTTAGCTAAAAGAAGAGAGACATAAGAGCATGGTGTATTTAAACACTATTTTTATACAAATAAAGAAAATCAAAATCAAAATGATTGCTTAGGTTATCTGTGGGGAGATTTTATAACCTTTAATCTATTGTATGTAACGGGTATTTAAAAATGGTCCTTCTGTGGTTTCTATGGGTTTCGCTTCCCTAAAAGTGGCATGCTGTCCTTATAGACCAATATAGAAAAATACCTAATGATAATTATATATTGATATGCATTTCCTATATGGGCAGTTATTAAGAGTCATAACTAAAAAGGAACGTATAAACTGCTGCTTTTTTTGTGCTAAGTAAGTAGTTTGTCTTCAAAATACGACCCTTTCTTTACCTTACCTGACAAAAGACACCTCTAAATGAGCCTTAGTGAAAATGAGGTTCAGAGTTTCAGGCCTGTATACAAGGGTAATCTTCATTTTAAAGCCATATCTGCCAAGAGACAACTTCTATATTTTTAAAGAAAGTAGGAATTTGAGAATGCAGGTGCATACACTTACAATTGACTGGACTGTTCTCTTTTCATTAACGAGCCCGACTTTCGGTTTCCTCATCCCCCTTGTTGGGATTGGTGGTGGAAGACATTGGTATAGGTCCACAGAGCAAGAGTTGGGTGGGTAGAGTGGTTGATATATATCCTTATATATTATTATGAAGGTGGGTGGGTAAAGCTCCTGTGTGTCTGCAAATGAATGTTTATTATAAATGCATAGGGAGGAAATTTTGGATGAATGTAAATCCTCCGCACTTAGTGGGGAAAGACGTTTCTGCTGCCGGGAAGGGCTAATGAGTATAACTCATGTATTCCCAGGGAAGGTTGGTAAGTAGCGTTCGTCTACTCCTTGGTACGGTCGCAATGGGTGCCTGTGTTCTCTGATTGTAATAAAAAAAATATGTGCCAACCATTTTGTGTCTTGCTTTATTTATTTTTTTAGGTTTAAAAATTTTGGGTGAGCATTGCAGCAAATAAAAAAAAAAAACAAAAGAACAAAAAAAAACAAAAAGAAATACAAAACTAAAATATATATATATATATATATATTGCAGATCATTAAAGTGCACCGCCCCCCCTCCAAACACAAACATGAATGGTGCCTGCACATGCATAAACATCAAGTCAATTTTTTTTATTTCAATCGTTAATTTTTCCAGGCTTTTCCAGGTTTCCCTGAGGCACCCTGAGAAGGCCACATCACCAATTCCTTTAAAGTAATCTTGTCTAATATCAAGCACCCACAGTATGAAATCTGGGGAGACATGCTATTAAGCCACCTAAGATTATGTATGGTGCATGTGCCACATCTCTTAGAGAGCATGTATCATACAAGATCTATGGTGGCTTGTTATTGCTCAAAACCAACCTGCCTTGATCTCGTAGGGTACAAGCACTGTATGTGATTTTGGATGGCTTCTCATTGTTCAATAGCATTTTCCCCCAAACCTCACAACTACGCATGTGCCAGATCTGGCAAGACATCCTTTTTTATAGGCCAGCAACAAAAGAAGCTAGAAGAAGCCAGCTGCCGATGATGGAAATTAAAAAAATAGCAGCATGGGATCAAGGAGGGAGAGCCTATTGGAAAAGGGAGAAGCCAATAAAAAAAAAAAACATGCTTCCACTGGTAAGGTAATTGGTTTGCCTGACCCAACTTTAAAGCCCAACTGAAGTTTTCTATATTATTACTGTAATGTAGTCAGACTGCATAAACAGAAATAACTGTGGGCTGCTCTTTTATTTTTTAATACTACTATTTGATCGGTGTGGGTTAAAATACCCTGTGTGATCAGCATGCTAGCGATCCTGATTGCTGATCAACACACAAAGCAGCAGTCTGCATCTCCAGCTGTACAACAGGCCCTCTTCTCAGTGCAATAGTCAACAGTAATCATGCTCTGTGGAGCACTGAGCAAGCAGTGTGTCACACCACTGGAGAGTTGGACCATTGCACTCTGTTTCTAACTTCTTATGTCTCTGCTGTGCCCTATAATGTGGATGCTACATAATATATAAATGTAGTTGAACTGTGTTTTAGATGTTTTTATGGAGTTACACTTTAAAACCTACTTCACTCCAAACTTTTTTTTAAGGTGAGACAAGTTAACTCACATACTGACTTTTTATATCTCTTGGGGACTCCAGTGAAGAGAGATTCCCCATAGAATTTCCAATTCTGACAATTTATGCGTCTGTTACAAATCTATATTGTGGTTTTGGCATACCTCCAATAAATTTGTCATAATGTCAGATACACAGTTGGAAAATCCATCTGGGGAAGAAGGCAAACTGAAAATCTGAGCCACGGTAAGTGATTCAACCCACCAACGATGACTTAAAATTGAAATATCAGATGTGCAGCATTTAAAACCTTTTACTTATTTGCAAGTGCCTCACATGTAGCATCTTGTTAGTAAGCGTTTGGTTAATGCACTGACAAATGGCTCAAGGGGTCCTCTATTAATCTTAATGATGTGCAACCCCAAGTTATCTGATTTGTATTTGCAAGTTCCTATAGACTTTTTGAGCATGTCAGCTGATTATTAGCAGATAAACCGTTCATATATAATATATTAATATCAAAGTAAGGTTATACTGCTACTTTGGTTCCTCTTCTTTGATTGCATGTGTTCTTGTGCTTCTTTCCACCTTGTCTTCTGATTTGTAAGTGCACTATAATGAATTTGTATGCGTCTCTCCAGTATCTGAAAAAAATTTCACTATGAAGGCTTACAATTACTAACATTTAGGCTGGGTTTAAACCTATGCAAATTGGATGCGGGTTTCCCTCTCTATGGAGCTGGTTCACATATCTCCGTTGCGGCTGCAGAGCCACTTGCACAGGAACGCTGTGCATCTTTGGCTACATTCCATTTTAAATTTTTCAATTCTTGCCTGAATTCGGCCCTGATTTGTCCCTGAAACAGAGAACAGGGACGCACCAGACCCCTGCTGTGAGCTGCATCCATCAGAGGTGTGAACCCAGCCTTTTTTTTAAACTTTATAATCTTTATTGAAACATTTTCCAATAAACATCTTGCCATACAAACAACCCAGTAACAACTACAGATAGTGGGAGCCTGCTTCCATATTTTTATTTTTCCCCTAAATTTAGCATGGAGTGGGACAATGTTATCGGTAATATAATGTTTAGAGTCTTTTGTAATATTTATTCCCAGATATTTCATTTTATTCACTATTTGGATCGGGGCAACCTCCTCTAGCAGAGGGCCTTCTAAGTAATCCACAGGTAGCAATACAGACTTTTGCCAGTTTATAGTAAGCCCAGAAAGTTGACAAAATTTTTTAATAATATCGATGGCCTTTAATAGGGAGGTCTGTGTATCTCTGAGGAATAGTAGGAGATTGTCCGCATATAATGCAACTTTTTCTTCCACTACTCCCCTTTTGAATCCTCCCACCTCAGGGGAAGACCTAAGGGCTATTGCCAGAGGTTCAATGCGAGGATGAGGAGTAGGGTTGACAAAGGGCATCCCTGCCTCGACCCCCTCGTCAATCCAAATTTATCAGAATATTCACTGTTCACCTTTACTTTTGCTACTGGCATTTTATACAGCATTTTTACCCAATTGATGAAAGTCAGACCAAATTAATATCTGTGGAGGGCCCTTGCAGGATTTCGCCATTCAAGACAATCAAAGGCCTTGGCGGCATCCAAGGACAAAATAGCCCTGTCTCCATCCCCATCTGTTGGGACCTGAAGATTCAGATATACCCGCCTTATGTTTGTACTAGTAGATCTACCAGGTATAAATCCCGTCTGGTCGGGGTGGACAAGTTTCTATATAATTTTATTCAACCTAGCCGCCAAGACATTTGCGAGAATTTTTATATCTGTATTCAATAAAGAGATGGGTCTATATGAAGATGTATTAAGTGGGTCTTTACCCTCCTTGTGTATCACTACTATAGTGGATTCCCTCATAGATGAGGGGAGCTCTCCCTCCATCACTGACCAGTTCAAGACCCGCAGCAGCTCAGGGAGCAGCAACTTCCCGATATGTCCCGGGAATTTCTGGCCCGCCATCTCCCGTGTGACCCGCTGTAATTCCTCTATTGTTATAGGTAGGTCCAATTCCTCCCTGTCTGTTTCAGAGAGAGCAGGGATCCCTAGGCCCCTGAAAAAGACATCCATTTCCTCCTGCCGGAGCTATACAGCCCCTCATAATATTCTCTAAACTTGTCCACTATTTCTGGCATATGGGAGGATACCCTACCCTCCCCTATGCTGATCGTAGGGACCACAGAAGGGGGTGAGTTTGTCTTAACAAGATGGGCCAGCATTCTACCTATACTTCCCCCTCCCCAAAGGCGAGCTGCTTCTGAAAAGGTTGTTCTCCACTTTCCTAAACATTAACAGATAATTCTGTTGTTCATCTGACCAGGCCCTGAGTCTAGCGGGTGTTGGGTCATTAACATATTGTTCTTCCATTAATGCCACCCCCTCCCCAGTCACCCTTTCCCAATCCTTGGTCCTTTTTTTGATTTTTGACACTTGTATCATTATACCTCGAAAGAAAGCCTTCAAGGTATCCTATACCACCCCCTCCGAAGTGGTACCTCTATTTAAATTAACAAATTCTCTTAACGCCGTTAATACCTCATCCAGCTCACCCATCAGTTCCATCCAAAAAGGGCTTATTTTCCACTCCCTGGGGCGGTTACTCTCCCCTAATTCTACTGACACTGTCACCGGCGAGTGATCCAAAAGGACTCTTGGCATGTAGCTTACATTCTTTACCATAAATGCCTCCTCATTCCCCAGAACCAGATCGATTCTGGAAAGTGTGGAGCGTGTCCTGGAAAAGCGTGAGTACTGCCGGGCTTCTGGATTCCGTACTCTCTATATATCCTTCAGACCAGCCTCCCCAATAAATTGGGAAAGACGGTCATCCACAGCGGTGCCTGATGTATCCCCGGGGGGGAACCTATCAACTTTTCGATCCATGACCGTGTTAAAGTCCCCCATAACTAACACCTGCACATCCGGCTTATCCAGCACAAACTCCATTAATTTACACAAAATCACAGTATTAAATAGGGGAGGGACGTATATGTTAACCAGCACATAAATTCTGTTCTCTATCTTACAAAACAAAAAAATATACCGTCCCAGTTCATCCAGTCTTAGTCTGCATGCAGATGACCATAATCCCAGATCTAATCAAAATGCTCACCCCCCTAAAATATGAGATATGAACAGAATGATACTGTGTTTGAAAATCTCCCCAACCCAGTTGGGGTATAGAGATATTAGTAAGGTGTGTCTTCTGCAGGCAGAGTAGAGCAACCCAACCCTGTACATTTTTGCCATCAAGAGAACTGCGGCTTTCTTCCCTGGGTTTTCCAAGCCCCGGACGTTCCAGGAGCATATAACCAACTTTTTTTTCTGTGTACAGTTAACCATTTAATATTCCAAAAATATATTTATATTTTTCAATCTCCCAAAAACTAATTGTGTACTTTCTATAAACATTGTGCAATCTTTATTTATTAACCAATACCTCTTTTTCTTAGTGTGCTGTTTCTGTGACATTTTTGTGACTAAATGATTCTTGTATCAAAATGTGTTTATTCTTCATACACCCTTTTAAATTAATTTCATACCAATCATACCATCCAATCCTCTCTTGTACCTTACTCACCTCCTCTCTAGGTTTGTGTTGGGGCGTTCTAAAGTGACCTTCACATGTGTTCACAGTGTTGAATATTATCACACCCTCAAACCCTCCCCCCTCCGAAAAATATAAAAAACAAAAAGAATAGCCTAAAAGAAAACAGAAAAAATTCTCCCAAACCCCTTTGTGAGAAGGAATTATACACATTGTTCCTTCTATCCTAAATATGCCCCCCTCCCAAACTCCTTAATTTTCGAAATTAGTAATATGCTGTGTCTTAGAGTCAATTGTGCTGCTGATTATACTCCTAGTTTCTGTCTTCAAAATAGAACATTCAGGCTCATCTATAATCTCACCTTATGGGTTGCCAACCACCCCGCCACTCCCTCAGGAGTGTCAAAGAACAAGGTCTCCCCTAGGGCGGTTACCCATAGTCTTGCTGGGCATAGCAATGCATAAGTTACTTTCAAGTGTGGTAGTTTGGGTCTGGGCCCTCACTCCATTCAGGGAGCTCCACAATCCTCACATTTTTTCTTCACATCTTATTTTCCATGTCATCCATTTTTATCTCATAGTTAACCATTTGTTCTTTTACAGTTCCTATCACACGCTTAAGGGGGTTCAGATCATCCTCCACTAAGCTAACTCTCCCCTCAAGGGCGATGGTCCTTTCACGAACCTTTTGCAGGTCATACCTAACAAAGGACAGCTCTTCCCTAATTGTTTTAAGCTGCTCAGACAGTCCATTTAAAGAGAGCTTACAAGAATTAATTGCCTGCAAGACATCCTTTAGTGATGGTTCTTCTATTAAGGTACCCGCCCCAGGTGGTGAATTTGGGGTATCCTTAACTTTCTCCCTGGATTTCCCTGCATTATTCACTTCCATTGCTGCTACCACTTGCCTGTGCCCTTGGCTTTTTCTCGCAGCTGGAGCCGCAGACTGTGGCTTAGAATTTGCTTGCAGTTCTGTTGTCCTCCGTTTGGAGAGGTCTGGCCCGGAGTATGCCTGACTCCCCTTTGCGGTTCACTGCAGCTGCATAGTAGCGCTGGCACTGTCCTGCTGCATTCACTCTTCCCCCTCTTTCTTGTCATGGCGGGATATTTAATAGCCCAGTGCTTCCTCTTCTACTTGAGGCGGGGCAGCACCTGCACCCCCCAAAAAAAGGGGGGCTGGTGCCCGGAGACATGCCTGTTTCCCCCCCCACTGCTATTAGCTCACTGTCCACTAGATGTCAGTACTGGGCAGGCTAAATCTCCTCTGGTAAATTTGCAGTGCAGAAAGGATCCACTCATGTTTTAAATGTAAGGTGTCCCTCCTCGCCATACAACAGTGGGTTCATAGGACCTGAGTGAGGGAGAGCTAACACAGTCTGACTGGGAAGCACAAGCCATCCTCTCTAAATCTCCTTTAAGGGTTAATCCTTCCTCAACCTCCAAATCCTGGCCCTTGGCTTCCTGCCAGTCTCTCACACTGGCGATGAAACTGTCTGTTTGAATATAGAGTTTGAATATAGAGGAAAATGCATTGAATGTCTCTCACTCATCCACCGTTACTCTGACAAGCTGGTTCCTGATTGAGGGAGGTCTACCCTTGCCACACAGTGCTTCGAGGGATTAAGCTTCCGGGTCTCAGCGTTCAGTGCTTGGCTTTTTCCCAGCATGCACTGCTGCTGGAGTTTTTCCTCCATCTGGGGAGCAGGGTGTGAGCCTCCTACGCCGCTGCTGCCGCCGCTCAGCCAAGCTGCTATCAGACCGAGAGCCCCAGAGTCACGTGGCCACGAAGCCGTCACCGCTCAACCGGCAGACCTTGCAAATCCTCGGTCAGCCTCTGCTGCTCTTATTAGTGTCCCAGGATGACAAGGTAGGAGAGGGAGAGGTGCCACGTACGTTCGCTCACATCCTCATCCGGTCACGACCCCTGATAAGAGGCATGAAGGAGCTTGGCTCGTGAACCCAGCTCTAGTCCTGTTTCAATTAGCGTGTGCTGTGTTTCTATCCTGCTCTGCTGAGTGCTCCCAACCACCACTAGGGGGCGCTGTTTGGATAAAGGAAACCTGCTTTGCATTTGGGCAGAGTATGTAGCCTGTTTCTCTGGAGCAGCTTGTCTAAAACATGGCCAGAATCCCAGTTCTGGAAGACTCTAGGCCACAATGTCTGAGTCAAGGCAACCCATCATTTAGGCTATTTTCATAGTCTGAAGGGCACATACAAATGCGCAATTCACAATTAAAGAACAGTTATACGTTAAAGTACAGCTGTCTCAAGAGAAGTATGGGGGCTACCATTGATGGCCTTTAAAAAAAATGTTAGATGCCTACTTTGAAATCAGAATACTGTAGTAGCACTGCTGTAAAAAAAAAGGAGCAGAATTCTTTATGTCTATGCTTGTTTCAGGTCAGTGGCTCAGAAAATATTGAAGTCAAAGCATCAGCATGATGAGGACGAATAATCCCATAAGAAGCAGTCAACGGCAGCCAACAAAATTCTCCTGTGACAGGTGTTTGATACAAAAAATCTGATATTTCAAGTTGGGGACTTAGGAGTTGTGGGTTGATCGGTTCAGATAATGCTTTAAAAAGTGCATTTTCCATACTCTCCATGTCATAGCTGCAGAGAGACTTTCACTGATATTCTCAGAGAGGTGACACAGTGATTGTTTTTTTCTTCTTTGTTTTTGTACTAAATGATGCTGAAGTAATACTGTTACAAACTTGGTCCAGATTTAATTTCAAACCAAGAATATGATGAAACAAACGAACAAACTGAAGTTGCCTTTGGTGATGATGGATGATCAGTAGATCCATACATAGGTAGCTATCTAGCTATCTCACATTTTCCTTTTAAAAAAAATAAATCAAGGCTTACCCCACCTCTTCCAACTTCCCAAGCTCTCTGTTAATCCAGTAATGTGATGAATGGTCTTACTGACATGTAGGGAGGCACAGGAGATGGAAATTGTGGGGAACGTTGAGATGTATCTGTAACTTCAGTACATCTCTAGATCTAATGACTGCTTTGACAATTTTGTACTGAAGCTAACCTCAGCTTATACTTATCATTTGTATATCTTGTCTAGTTTTCTGAAGGCTGTAAGTACTTGATAAGACAGTGAACGCACCATCTATTGCTGAAGGACAACAAATGTGGTCTTAATGTTGGAAACTAATACAATTCTACCACAATCACCTGCAGCCCCATTTGTGTAAATGGTGAATGCCATTTTCAACCAAAGATATTTGTGAGGAATCACAAAAAAAGTTAAAGGAAGGTAATAAATGGCATAAAGTTAAACTTGTGCTACTAGTGAATTTGGGCTTAAAGCGGGGTTCCACCCAAATTTTGAATATTATCTCTATGCATTCTCTTCCTTGCCTAGATGCTGACATGCTGTGTAAAAAAATTTAAATCGCCGTAGTTACCTTTTTTTTTCTAATCTTCTTAGCACTTCCTGGTTTTCCTCCCATGGGAGTAGGCGTGTTTCTAGCCTCTCCCAGACCTCCCACAGTCCCCTGGGAGCTAGTCTCAGGCTTCCCAGCATGCATTGTGCAACAGCGTCATCACAACATCTCGGTGAATGCTGGGAGCACAGCATTCACCGCATCCAGGAAATACATGCTTGTGGGCTTCAAATGCCCACAATGAAGATGGAAACCGCCTTCAGTGAATTTCATAAGTTATTCTTTACAACGAAATGGGACACAGGCGGACTTATTACACAGAACATGTGAGTAGATAATCATGAGAAGAAAAGTTTGTGAATGAACTCCAAAAAAAAAAAACGATAGATAGGTGGACCCCCGCTTTAACATATCACATTCAATGCATAAGACAAGTTTTAAAAATGAAAAATGATCATTATTGAAATAAAAGTAATTTTTGGAATTAAAGATGGATCCACACTCTTCTGCTGCCCTTTATAGCTACATCGTAGAAGGTAAAATTGCACTTCTACAAAGCTAAGCACAGCGACTGGGATCACGGTTTTTGATGTTTTGTGATTTTTGCAGAGGCTCCAAATGCAAAATGAAGTATTTAGCAGAATATGGGTTATTGTTGGGATCTTGTTTAGGGGTTCATTTTAAAGTAGAACTCCAGGATACTAATCACTTTATCCTCTCCCCCCACCCCCAACCAGAGATTTTTCTTGTTTTCCTATGTAGTTTGTACATACCTATAAACTTGCAGTCAAGATAGGCTGAAGAGGATTACTGAAGTACACCGCTGTTCTGGGACTACGTGTCCCATAAGAGTGCTTCACTAGCTGTTGGTACCGAGCTAGCTTGGTAGATCTCAGTTTGGTAGCTTGTACTGTCCACACACTGCAGAGTGCAGAGGCATCATCATGACATCACTCAGTGAACTACAGGGTGTGTGTTTATGACAGCTGACCCAGAGGGGAAGGACATGGAGATGCTGGTCATCTTATTCCCTGAAAGTAAAGGAGCGGACCTGAATACCTAATGCAAAGTTACAAGGCTAGCAGTGAAAAGAAAGGGCTTTTGAAAGCAGATGAAGTTTCTGGGTACCATTCACAAGGCAAGTCTGGAGTGCTACTTTCAGGGCAAAGTTTTAGGGATGGAGTTAAGGGTTGAGGGTATTTTTTTTCTTTTTTCTGTGGATGAAAATCCGATCTGAATCTGTATACCTTTCCTGTTGTTTTTTTTTATAGCTTTATACTACAAATTTAAACTACCCCCTGGCAAAGAAAACAAATGTATCCAGGCCTTTAAGGAAGATGTTAGCACTTTAATGAACAGCCTGCAAACATACTGGCTAATTGCCACTGCCCCAACCCCTACCTGCTCTTGAATTTTTAGTCATCATACAAGTAGCACTCTGATCTCCTTCCTACAAAATAAACCATCTAAACAGAGTTCCCCTTCCATCTATCAGACTATGAATTACACCCCACTACTCTTATGCCCCGTACACACGGTCGGACGTTGATCGGACATTCCGACAACAAAATCCTAGGATTTTTTCTGACGGATGTTGGCTCAAACTTGTCTTGCATACACACGGTCACACAAAGTTGTCGGAAAATCCGATTGTTCTGAACGCGGTGACATAAAACACGTATGTTGGGACTATAAACGGGGCAGTAGCCAATAGCTTTCATCTCTTTATTTATTCTGAGCATGCGTGGCACTTTGTGCGTCGGATTTGTGTACACACGATCGGAAATTCCGACAATGGATTTTGTTGTCGGAAAATTTTATAGCCTGCTCTCAAACTTTGTGTGTCGGAAAATCCGATGGAAAATGTGTGATGGAGCCTACACACGGTCGGAATTTCCGACAACAAGGTCCTAGCACACATTTTCCGTCGGAAAATCCGACCGTGTGTACGGGGCATTAGAGTTTCAGATATCATATGTTTCATAATTCCACTATTAAGACCAAAGTTATGGTCATGGAAATATAATGTATGGGTAATTATCTACCTTTTGAAGGTCCATACACTTAGACCAGACCAGACTTGCCCCCAAAAAATATTCCCTCATGGCAAATAAGCACCCATGGTTATGTATTCATGCACCCCTAAAATATATCTTAGAAGCTTTGGAATCAGATGGTAGTCTGAGGCTCCATTCACACTAGTGTGACTTGTCATTCGATTTTGGACAGAAAGTTGCATGACAAGTCATAACCCATTGATTTCAATGCCACCCATTCCTATCTATGAAACTTTAAGTCGCAGTAAATTTCAAAAGATTCCTGCACTGTTTGATGCAACTTTCCTGTAATTTGAGTGCCAGAAAGTGTAAAGTCACATTAAAGTTGCACTCAAAATCTTGTATCTTTGAAGTCATACTAGTGTAAACAGAATCAGAGGAGTAGGAGACCTAAATCTGTTCAAGAACATATAGGATGGAATACTCAGCACTGCTAAGGTGTGGCTGGGTGCATTTTCTTGGTAAATGAACACCCTGTCCTTGGTACCTTCCGTGCAAATTCTGTTGAAGTGTTCCTATTTTGGGCCCCCACAAGGTAATCCACCAAGACCACCCCTCTGCATTCCAGAAAACTGTTGTCATTACTTATTCAGCAGAAGACTTCTCTGGGTGAGTGGGTGAGGCTGCATGCTTCCATTGTTCGGTTTCAAACCTGGGTCAGTGGTGTTTCCTCCATTTTTAGGATCTTTATTCACATTATTTTCTGGATTATCATGTAAAATTGTCCCTCCACAAGTTTCATATATTTAGCTATTGATAAGAGATCAGGAGCTTTGGCATATAGTAGGCAGAAAAACCTGTTGTGTTTGACACATGGCAAATAAGTTAGCAGCAGAAGTTAGAACCTGCTACCAGTTGATAGGTACAGTATTGATTTATGAATCATGTTACCTATGTTTTTTCTTTGAAGAGAACAGAAACAAAACCCCATTCCGCCAGGCGTATACAACCTACATTTATTTGTAGAAATGTGCACAATGGAAATATTTAATTTCGGACCGTTCATTAAGATAATTAAATTTCATCATGTTCGTTATGTTAGAATGAATTCATTTTTGGAAATCATTTCATAGATTCGGAATGCTTTTCGTATATTTGGATTCAGTTAGTATAATCAATTACAATTTCAGAAGATGGTTACAGTTGTGCTCATAAGTTTACATACCCTGGCAGAATTTATGATTTCTTGGCCATTTTTCAGAGAATATGAATGATAACACAAAAAACGGAAAATTCCTATCATAATACTTACCGTAATTTTCCTTTCCTGATGGACTCCATGGCAGCAACGTGTGGGTTAAGTCCCGCCTCTACTACCCTATAGGACACTACTCCCATAAATCTTTGCTCCCTGCCCCCGGCCGTGTTCGGTAACTAGCCTACTTCAGCCATTCGGGGAGGGAACTCCTGCTGCCATGGAGTCCATCAGGAAAGGAAAATTACGGTAAGTATTATGATAGGAATTTTCCGTTTTCCTGACAGACTCCATGGCAGCAACGTGTGGGAAATAACTCGCCATACACACCCGGGTGGGCTAAATGCTGAACAAAAGATTTATTTAACACTGTCGGCCGACAGCACTTTTAAACCAAATTTAACAGAAGATAAGGTTGCTGGCTCAACACAATAATGGGTCATGAATGTATGAATCGAAGACCACGAAGCTGCTCTACAGATCACATCAGGAGCAACGTGACGTGAGGCCGCCCAGGACGTCGACAGACTTCTTGTAGAGTGAGCTGTAACCGCCTCAGGAGGAGCCAAGCCTTTCTCTCTGTAAGCCCATTGAATGGCTTGAACCACCCAAGCCGCGATGGATCTGACAGAAGCTCTAGAGCCCCTGTTTTTCCCATGGAATAGAACAAAAAGGAATTCAGATTGACGGAAAGATGCCGTAACTTCCAGGTATTGATTGAGAGTAGCTCCTACATCGAGAGGGTGTGGATCTGGACCTCCAGTGGATTTGAAGGTAGGGAGTGTGATATCCTGGTTCTCGTGAAAGACCGAGGTAACTTTGGGATTTGTCCCAAGCATTGGTATTAGGACCACTCTGTCCGGAAAAAAGGTGATGAATGGTTCCTTGGACCCCAGGGATTGAATTTCCGAGACCCTCTTCGCCGAAGTTATAGCTATCAGGAACGAAGTCTTGAGGGTTAATTCCCTGACTGAGAGAGATCTGTCAAGTTGAGCAAAGAAATCCAGGACTAACGGAAGATCCCATTTAGGGAATCTAGGTCTCCTCTGTGGCCTAAGTCTGACTGCTCCTTTGAAAAATTGCTGGACCAGAGGGTGCTTGGCCCATGCGACTCCGGAGAAAGCTGATATTGCGGAAACCTGGACACGCAGAGAACTGACGGATAGTGAGATGTCCAGACCCGTCTGCAGAAAACTTAGAACGTCCTGAATCGCCAGATTATCACAGGAGCTGGACCTGGAAGACAAATGGTTGCTAAATTTCGCCCAGATCCTCTCATACACTCGGTTAGTACTATTCCTTCTTGAACTAAGGAGAGTGGGAATTACTTCATCCGGGCAGCCTAGCGCCTCCAACCTTCCCCTTTCAAAAGCCAAGCCCTTAGGCGTAGGTGATCCGGGCAAGGGTGTAGCCTCGACCCCTGAGACAGGAGGTCTGGTCTGGATGGAAGAGGGATCGGATCTCGGACACTGAGGAGTGTCAGGAGAGGGAACCAGGGCCTGTTGGGCCAATAAGGAATTATTGCTATCACCTCTGCTGTCTCTGCCCTGAGCCTCTTCAGGAACTGGAGGATGATCGGAGTTGGCGGAAAGGCATAGGCTCTGTTGAACCACCATTTCTCCGTCAAGGCATCCACCCCATACGCTTGAGGGTCCCTGTACCTTGAATAGTATCTTGCCATCTTTTTGTTGCAGGGGGAGGCGAACAGGTCGACTTCCGGAAGGAACCCCAACGAAAGAATCCACTTGAATACTTCTTCGTGGAGAGACCACTCGTTGTTGTCTAGGAGCCTCCGAGAAAGAAAGTCTGCCTGAACATTCTGAACCCCCGGAACATATGTCGCTGTCAGATCCTTCAGGTTTTTCTGGGCCCAGGACATAATTGGCTCTACCTCTTGTAGTAAGGAGAGACTTCGAGTCCCTCCTTGCCTTCTTATGTATGCCACTGCTGTGGTATTGTCCAGTCTGAGTAGGACCGAGGAGCCTTGAATGAGATGCCGAAATGCCAGAAGTGCCTGGAAAGCTGCTCTCAGCTCCAGGATGTTTGACACTATCCTTCTGGAGGGGAATTCCCAAGTGCCCTGAGCCACTTCCGCCAGACAGTGGGCACCCCAGCCCCTGTTGCTGGCGTCTGTTGTTATAGTCACCCAAGCAATGGGAAGGATAGAATGGCAGTTGGAGAGGTTCTCCCGTTGGAGCCACCATAGGAGAGAGAGCCTCATGGATGCAGTAATCCGAATCAGCTGGGTCTTGCTGCCCTTCCACTGGTGAAGGAAGCCCTTCTGAAAAGGCCTCATTCTCCATTGGGCCCACCTCACCATCGGAATCGCCGCCACCATAGTGCCAATGATCCTCAGGCATTGGAGAGCGTGAAGATGAGGAGTAGAAAGAGCTGGGTGGATCCTGTCTCTGAATGTCGAGATCTTCTCTTCCGGTAACGAAATGGTGCCTCTGACCGTGTCGAAGAGGGCACCCAAAAACACCAGAGACTGCGATGGGTCTAACTGGCTCTTCTCCTGGTTCAGAATCCATCCGAATTCCTGTAGTGTGGAAATCACTTGCCCTCTGTGTGCTATGAGTTGCACCCTGTCTTGTGCCAAGAGAAGCAGGTCGTCCAGGTAGTGATGTAGACGAATCCCCCTGGTTCTCAGGAGAGCTACTATTGCCAACAGCACCTTTGAGAATACCCGAGGAGAAGTTGACAACCCGAAGGGAAGGCATGTAAATTGTAAGTGAAGGTTGCCCACGGAGAAGCGGAGAAATTGTTGAAAGTTTTCCGCGATGGGAACGTGAAAGTAGGCGTCCTTGAGGTCTATGGACACCATCCAGTCCCCTGGTTGAACTGACTGTTGAATTGTGGAGAGTGTTTCCATCTTGAACCTCTCCTTTTTGATGAAGCGATTTAGATGGGTTAGGTCTATGACCGGCCTCCAGGCCCCACTCTTCTTCTGAACCAGAAAGAGGGGAGAATACATTCCCATGCCTTGCTGGCTGACAGGGACTGGGACGACAGCGCTTTGGGCCAACAAAGATTCTATGTAGGCTAAAAGTATTGTCCTTTTTTCTTCTGATGCCGGAAGCGTAGTGGGTACCCACCTGAGTCTGGGAGGGTCGGTAAAGGTCCAGGCATGACCAGAGGAGACTGTCTTGATTGTCCAGAAGTCGTGAATCGAGGCCGCCCAGACATGCCGAAAGTGGAAGAGACGGGCCCCCACACGGTCTGCCTGAGCGGGCCCACTTTCAAAAAGATTTGGAAGGTTGCCTCTCCCCTTTCGACTCACTACCTGCAGCCTTCTTAAAGGACGATTGCCTTGATTTCCAGGATCTGGAGAATTCCCGGCCTGGCTTGTAAGTACGAGCCTCTCTGGATCGATCTTGATATTGCCTCTTCGGGAAGGATCTTCTTTGGCCTTGCAGGCGTCTATCCTGAGGTAGGAACCCCGACTTCCCGCCAGTAGCCCGTGTAATGGCCTCATCCAGTTTGTTGCCGAAAAGAGAAGAGCCCCCGTAGGGAATTCGGCACCATACCTGCTTAGAGGCTGGGTCAGCCAGCCAAGGGCGGAGCCAAAGAGCCCGCTTGGCGGTGACCGACGAGAGCATTACTCGGGCCGCCAGGCGAATGATGTCAATCGAGGCTTCACCCAGAAAAGCCGATGCTAGCCTTAATTCTTGAATAGGCGAGTTCTTCGCTGTGTCATCTGAAATATTCCTTAGCGTATCTTGAACACTATCCGTCCACACCTCCATAGCTTTGGACAGGGCTGCCAGGGCTAAGGCTGGTTTGCAAGCCATGCCTGCTGTAAGGTACACTCTCCTCAAATCAGCATCAATCCGTCTGTCCAGAACGTCTTTAAAGGACACTGTGTCCTCCAAGGGGAGTGTCACGTGTTTCACTAGCCTCATCACCGCTGCGTCCACCAAAGGAGCTGATTCCAGATGCTTCACTTCTTCCTCCCGAAAGGGATAAAGCTTTGAAATTTTGGTAAGCATGGAGTTTTTCTTCTCCACCTTGCTCCATTCATCTGTGATGATCTCGCCCAACTCAGAAAAGAAAGGAAAGTTAACTCGCTCCTTCTTTAGCTGTTTAAAGAATTTTCTCTGTTTGGGAGGGACAGCCGTCGCATCCTCCCAATTTAGAGTTTCTCTAATCGCCTTGACCAAGGGAGGTAGCAGAGTGAAGTCAAAACCCACACAGGTATTATCTTCATCCGAGTCACTGTCAGAGTTGACCACTGAAGGGTGGCTAGGAACAGAGGACTCCCAGGTGTCCTGCAACTGAGTTTCCCTCACTGGGGAACCTGGTGGCTCTGCCTGAGGGGTAACAGGCCGGACTGCCTCAATACCCTTAAGTGACTCCTTCACAACCCTCTCAACTAGGGCTTTAAGTTGCTGGTCCGAATCACCTCTTTCCCTGGAAGCTTTGGCGAAGCAGGAATCGCACAGCGATTTACCGACAGGTACTTGTGATCTGCATCCCCAGCAGACACTTGAAGAGTGGCTGGAGTGGGCCACTGAGGAGTGCGAGCGCTCCTCACTACGGTGTCCTGATTTTGAGGAGGAGCCGTAATGTTTAGATTTGGAAGAGGATTGCCGGTGATGCGACTTTGACGAATCACTTCCTTTGTGCGAGCTGCGACGCTGTTCTGACCTGGAAGGGCTAAAGCAGAAGACAGAGAACCACAGAAACAAAACAGAGCAGTTAGAAAGAACGATCATCTGCGGAAATACACCCCCCCCCCCCCCACCCGCCTAAGGACCCTCGGCAATGGGACCTGCCCTTGTACCTTGTGAGAGGAGGCTGGCCAGAGGCAGGCGGTGGAGAGCTCATGTCTTGAGAAATATCCATCTGACTGCAAAGTTAACGTAAGGCATATAAATTAACTCTGCTATGAGCCAGGGAGCAACAGCCCTCCTGTATGTAAAGCTACTTACCAGTAGCTGATTCACTGGAGCGTGGGGAAGAGCCAAAAACAGCTTGCAGGCATTCCCAGGGACTGCAGGCTATTTCCCCAGTTTAAATAGGGCGCCCCAGTGACGTCACCGCCCGTGACGAGCGAACGCCAGTGCGCATGCGCGATTAGCGGTGATTTGCCGCCATCGCGCATGCGCGAAAACCAAGCCTCGGTTTCGTGCCGTCCGCGCATGCGCAGTACGGCCGGACACAAAGTGAAAGTAAAAACGGCGGCTGGAACGCAGGAAGAACCAGCCGCCATGCCTGCAACCACCTGAACGTTAAGACGAGGGGAAAAGACACACAAGGGAGAGGAACAACAAGCAAATCCAACAGAAACTGCTGCCATGATAGCAAGGAAACATCTCACCAATCCCACCACGATCATCAGGCCGAAGGTAAACACCGGACTTTCCAGGGGCAACAAGGGGTCACCTGCTAATAGCTGGCTATCCAACCCATGCGCGGCCTCGCCTGCCAGTGGCCAGGGGAAACGGCTTCTTCCTGCGCCTCTTCCAACGCCCCACTCCATACCCTGCTAATAGCTAGGGCTTAGCGGAGTAATGCGACTTTTCCCGATCCAAGTCGCAGCTCGGCCAACCTTGATCGTGGGGATAAACATCTTCAGGTAGGAAGACCAACACTAGGTCTTGCGAGGAGGACAAAAAAAGAACACGGCCGGGGGCAGGGAGCAAAGATTTATGGGAGTAGTGTCCTATAGGGTAGTAGAGGCGGGACTTAACCCACACGTTGCTGCCATGGAGTCTGTCAGGAAACATTTCTTTCACTCATGGTTAGTGTTTGGCTGAAGCCATTTATTATCAATCAACTGTGGTTACTCTTTTTAAATCATAATCACAATAGAAACTACCCAAATGACCGTGATGAAAAGTTTACATTCTCTGGTGATTTTGGCCTGATAACATGCACACAAGTTGACACAAAGAGGTTTGAAGGCTATTAAAAGTAACCATCCTCATCTGTGATCTGTTTGCTTGTAATTAGTGTGTGTTTATAAAAGGTCAATGCGTTTCTTGACTCCTGACAGACCCTTGCATCTTTTTTCCAGTGCTGCACTGACGTCTCTGGATTCTGAGTCATGGGGAAAGCAAAAGAATTGTCCAAGGATCTGCGGGAAAAGGTAGTTGAACTGTATAAAACAGGAAAGGGATATAAAAAGACATCCAAGGAATTGAGAATGGCAATCAGCAGTGTTCAAACTCTAATCAAGAAGTGGAAAATGAGGGGTTCTGTTGAAACTAAACCACGGTCAGGTAGACCAACTAAAATATCAGCCACAACTGCCAGGAAAATAGTTCGGGATGCAAAGAAAAACCCACAAATAACTTCAGGTGCAATACAGGACTCTCTGAAAATGTGATGTGGCTGTTTCAAGATGCACAATAAGGAGGTACTTGAAGAAAGATGGGCTGCATGGTCGAGTCGCCACAAAAAAGCCATTACTACACAGATGCCACAAAGTATGCCACTTACATTACACCAAATAGTACAGAGACAAGCCTTAAACCTTGTGGCACAAAGTAATTTGGAGTGATGAGACCAAAATTTTGCTTTTTGGGCATAACCTTAAACGCTACATTTGGAGAGAAGTCAACAAGGCCTATGATGAAAGGTACACCATTTCTACTGTGAAACACAGAGGTGGGTCACTGATGTTTTGGGGATGTGGGAGCTACAAAGGCACAAGAAATTTGGTCAAAATTGATGGCAATGCAGTATGTTATCAAAAAATACTGGAGGAACATTTGCATTCATTAGCCAAGAAGCGGTGCATGGGACGTACTTAGACATTCCAACGTGACAATGATCCAAAACACAAGGCCAAGTCGACCTGTCATTGGCTGCCGCAGAATAAAGTGAAGGTTCTGGAGTGGCCAACTCAGTCTCCTGACCTCAATATCATTGAGCCACTCTGGGGAGATCTCAAACGTGCAGTTCATGCAAGACAGCCCAAGAATTTACAGGAACTGGAGGCCAAGAGGAATGGGCAGCTTTACCATCTGAGAAGATAAAGAGCCTCATCCACAAATACCACAATTCAAGCTGTCACTGGGGTATATAAACTTTTGATAAGGTTCATTTGGGTAGTTTCTGTTGCCATTATGATTTAAATAGAGTAAACACAGTTGATTGATAATAAATGGCTTCAGCCAAACACTAACCATGAGTGAAAGAAAAGTTTTTGTCTTATCATTCATATTCTCTGAAAAATGGCCAAGAAATTATCAATTCTGCCAGGGTATGTAAACTGATGAGCACAACTGTATATTCATTATATTTTAATCTATGCTATTCTAGTCTAATTTATTTTGTTTTATTTTTTTTTTTCTATTCTTATCATCATCTTATTTCATGTTCCAGTATTTATTGCAATATGTTTCTATTTTTAATTCAAATTCATTTTCAAATCCAATTTCAATATAATTGTTATAATTGTTTTTGGATTTGTTGTAATACTATTGTAATTCGGATATTCAGATACATTCGAATATCTAAAACCAAATTTTTGGCTGAAAAATTAATTGAAAAGAAACGCACAAGCCTATTTTTTAGCTTCCTGGCCAAAATCTCCAAAGTACCTCCTTGCTCATTTATGACCAGCACCAGGAGCACACAAATAAAAACCCTCCATTATATAGCAGCACTATACCCTTCATTTTTGCTATCCACTTGTTTCACCAGCAGGTGAAAACCTGGAGTGGGGTGGTGGTCAAGGAGTCCCTCCACACTTATTTTCTTAATCAGAATCCAAAGCCTTGATAAGCAAATGTGTCAGTTGTAAAAAGCTAAGTGGTACTAACAAAAATTCAGGACTTCTAAGGTACCATCCATATAAAAAAATATCCAATATCACCAGTCTTAAAAATTACATTATTTTTATTGATTCACAATTCTTAAGACGGTCTTTATAATTACAAATGCTGTTCATAATGTCCATACATGTGCATACTGACCTTGTAATATACAGCCTCTAGTGTACATCCCCCTCTAACAGCAAATTTCCTTCTACAAATACAGCAAGAGCTTTGATTTTTGTCTTGGCTGGTAAGGGGACCTCTCAATGCGTTTTTCAAGTCGACAGACCTGCTTCATCAAGAGGTATATAAAGGTAAGAAACTTACATGAACAGCAATGGTTATTAACCAATATACAGTATACAGAGGATTTATTGCTCATAGGTAAGATGGCATCTCAGGCGGTAATCACAGCTCTACTACCATGGTATCAACCACAGAAGAGGGGAAAAATTAGGAGAAAGTAAAGGAGGAGATCTTCATTGGACAGATAAACCATGTGTATTTTGTTCAGCATGTCCACCCACGGTCACCTGGGTGCTATGGGCTGATGGCACTTGTGATTCTGTGATTTTGTGATTAGTTGCCTAACATTCACCAAGACTCAGCTCCAGAAGCTCTGACTGGGCCTGAGGGTATTTAAGGCCCCCCTTACATACCCCCCCACCTAACATTCAACTGGTCAGAGCTCCAGACAGTGAGTGCGAGGGTATTTAAAGAAGCACAAGTGCCGTTCTTCCATAGCACCCAGGTGACTGTGGGCAGACATGCTTGAATGAGTAGCATGTTTTTTTTCAGGAAGTTTGTCCAAGAAAGATCTCCCCCTTACTTTCTCCTGGTTTATCCCCTCCTCTGTGGTTGATACCGTAATAGTGGCGCTGTGATTACCATCTGTGATTCCACCTTAGCTATCAGGAATGAATCCTCTGTACATATTGGTCAATAACTATCGCTGTTCCTGAATATTGGTTAGTATCATACAGACATGTGCACGCCGGAAATTTTCATTTGGTTTCGGATGCATTTGTTCATTGAAGAATTTTATTTTGATTCATTATGTTGAACCAATTCCCTTTCTAAATTCATTTCATAACTTCAGCATTCGTTTCATATAATCTTTGGTCTAGGTGGATTTGAAAAATTTTGTAGGTTTTCCCCAAACATTGCTATATATTCGATATATTATTGAATCAGAGGGTTTTGATATTTTCGGATGCTAGTCCAACCCACCAAGGGAAATGGCATGAGCTGAATGGACAATATTGACTGGTGTCATGTGTATCCGAAAAAACGAATGGAACAAAATTTTGATCCATTCGTTATCCGAATTATCGAACAAATTGAATTAATTTTCCCATGGGCCCAAGCTGCTATTGCATCATGTGACATCATCCGAATGAAACAAATGCATGTAGTCATTTTGTTATAACTTTTTTTTTTTGATTCGTTGACATTCATTACTATGTTCATTTGGAGATTCGTAAACATCTGAATCCCCAATAATGAAACTTTTGTAAAAAAAAAAATTGTAATGAAAAGCACATGTTTAGTACCATATAGTTTTTGATATTGTTTTTATTATCAACTCATGTAATTGAAATTTTCAATAAAATCAAACAAAAGAAAACATTATCCACATCCTATAGGTAATAATAAAGAACATACCACATCATAGTAATATATAAAACACAAGACATGTTACATATACACATATAAAAACACATTGCAGAAGTCCCTACAAAAAGGGGAAGAAAGGGGAGAAAAAAAAAGAAAAAGAGAGAAAGAAAAAAAGAAGGAAATGCCACTAGAGACTGTCTAATCATCAATAAATTATCAATAAATGTTATAAAGAAACACATAATGATACTCTAGACCAGTGATATGCAATTAGCAGACCTCCAGCTGTTGCAGAACTACAAGTTCCATGAGGCATAGCAAGACTCTGACAGCCACAAGCATGACACCCAGAGGCAGAGCATGATGGGACTTGTAGTTTTGCAACAGCTGGAGGTCCGCTAATTGCTTATCCCTGCTCTAGACCATTCAGATTTTTTTAGACCCCAATAAGGACATCCCTGCCTTATCTTCCTTCGTCCAATTAGATGAAATATATAATTTACTACTCCCTATCTTCAACTCCCATAGTGATGTTGGATATATCACACACAAAAACAAAAAAAAAGAAAAAACGAAAGAAAAACAAATAAAACCACCAGAAATAGCTACTCAAACCGAAATCTCCTCGCTAAACCCAACTCTGAACCATTTTCACATCCTCCCTCTAACCCATATATAAATTCCGTAATTCAAGGGATTCCCTCAGTACCTTCCAAGGGTGCCAAATTTGGCAACATTGTTCATATGTGTCCAGTTCCTGCGACAGAAGAATCTCCATCCTCTCAATATTGTCCATCTCTGTAACCCACTCAATCAACGATGGAGCATACGCTGACCACCAGTGGCGCGGTATAACTGCTCTTGCAGCTGTCAACCAATGTCTCAAAAGGCCTTTTTTAATGCTTTTATACGCGCCGCATAAAATGGATAGCAAAGTAATTTGTGGTGTGTTGGGAATAGCTACCCCAGTTGCTCGAGTATGAAGCTAGAGTATCATATCCCAAAATGTATGCACAGAAGGACATTACCACCAAATATGTAGTAGCGAACCCTTAGCAGAATGACAGTGCCAACACAGGTCTGAGACATTTGGTATATCCAGTGGAGCAACAATGGTCATCTATACCACAGAGAAAGGAGTTTGAAATTCGTCTCATGTGCCTTAGTTGCTAACGACATACTATGTGTAAGGATATGCTTTTTCCCATTCCTCTGATTTAATTTGGACATTCAAGTCCATATTCCACCTATTTGTAAACTCCGGGAGACATGGATGGAGTCTAAGAATAAGAATCCTATACACTGCAGACAAAATGTGTTCTGGTACATTTTCTTGTAATAAAAAGAACTAAAAGGTATCTTGCTCTCTATTGAATACATCCCTGAATAGGAAGGAGGAAAGAAAAGACAATAGTTGCCGATATTCCAGTCAGTGTTTAATTGATTGCTGCTGTATAGGAATCAAATTTTAAGCAACGGAAGATCTTCCTGACAAAGAGTTTGAGCTATTCGACGATATGACTCCTTGCTCCATACCAGAAAATGTCTCAGAGCCAGTGCCGGAGGGAACCCTGGATTACCAAACAGGGGCGTCATTAATCCCACTTTAGGAGAAAGTCCTAGTTGAGTCTGTAATTTATCCCAAGTACGCAATAAGTGTGCTGTAAGAAAAGACAAAGAAGAAACTGTACCCCGGACAGAGATATCTAACCAGGGAAGCGCCTAAAGATCAAAAGGGGCAATTGACTGTTCTATGTGTACCCATTGTTTAAGGTGAGAATGATGGAACCAATTTACTAATCTAGTTAACACCGCTGCAACATGGTAGTAATTAAAGTCCAGTACCCCTACACCCCCCTTAGCTTTAGGGAGAGATAAAATTCTCTTTTGCAGTCTAGGTCTATTGGAACCCCAAATAAACCTCGTAAAAGCAATTTGTAGAGTAACAAAGAAAGAATGGGGGGTTTTGGAAAAGATAAAGAAAACGCGGTACTATATCCATTTTCAAAATGTTAATCCTCCCAAACCATGAATACTGGGCTCAATTGTACTTTTTAAGATCTTGTATTGTACGCTGCATAAGATGGTAATATTTTTCTATATATAGCCTATTAAGATCTTGTGGAATTTTTATACCCAAATACTTAAGTGTCGAAATACAGCTCTTAAATGGGAAATTATTCCCAAAAGCCTGAACTTGATGTGGTGACAGAGATACATTAAGAATTTCTGATTTTGATAAATTTACTTTAAAATTACTCAGGGCTCCAAAACGCTGAAATTCATACAGAATAGATGGCATGGAGACATGTGGGTTGGTGACGTAGAGTAACAGGTCGTCAGCAAATACTGCCAACTTCACCACCTGCCCGTCTAATGGTATGCCTGTAATACAAGACTTTTGTCTAAGAGCACCCTGACACGTAACATTTTGAATAGGAAAGGTAGAAGATAGAGATTGAGTAATCCGTATTCTTGCTCTTTGCTTAGTATACAGTGTCATCATTTTCCTTGACAGGATTGGTCCTAGATATTGTTTTTATGATAGAGGATGTTGGTACATCGTCTCATAGAAGCCTTATTACACAAGGACCATGCCCTCCTTGCTATCCTAAAAAGCAGAACTCTGGATTTCCCAAAATACCAATACCCCTCTGGAGTCTTTATCTACTGAACCACCACCAGCTGGCCAGTGTCTCACTAATCTTTATGTCAAACATCTATCTTTCAGTACAGTTTTGTGCACTGTGTCCCAATCTGTACATTACTATATTATAAGGGACAACCCCCCCCCCCTTGTGTTGCCACCAACACACACTGAAGAAACCCATACACACACCCACAGACCTGTTCTTCAAAATTATGAAAATGGTGCAACAGAAATAGATAAAAGGTACATATACAAATGAACTTCTTATTTGAACCAGTTTTTTAAATATACTGTTGCAAGTGCTTTGTTATACCTGTTCGATAAGTGCAAATTATTGTCAGCTTGTAACTTCCTGCACTGCACTCTTATCAGCTATCTCTGATAACCACAAAACTCTTCCCACTGTGTTAAAGACCAGGGGGGCGTTTTTGTAGTCCTGTCCTATGGTGACTCTGCTGGATCTCCATTGATACATTATAGTGAGCATTGTCTCCACAGAACAGAAAGCGTGTTACTAACAGGATCAACAGGTGAACATAAAGAGAAAAAAATCCAGAAAGAAGAAAACGAATGCAGCCACCACATTTGAGGACTGGTAAGCTGCAAAAAATATCAAAACAGAGCCCCTCTTCCCCAATAAAGAAGAGGGAAGTCTAATGGGACCTTAAATGTGCCTCAAGAAAGAAGTTACATATCATATAAAAATAACAATAAAAAATCTTTATTAACAAAGTTAAAAGCAGAATAAAAGCATATTAGATGACATGCACAAGGATTATTGACAAGTGTGACAATTTTGCTTCCTCAGGATCCACACCTGGTGTGCAATTTGATAAACATTTATCTTAGTTATCTACAAAGAAAATTGCATTTATTATAAACATTTATTATACAACATCAAAAAAAATGATGTAACATCAAAAAATATTAATACATATATAAACAAAGTTGGAAAAACATTTGTGCATTTGGATGGTGAGGGGAGAGAATGTTGATCTGCTATTACGCCAGTTTTTACATGATTTTCAATAATCCTTGTGCATGTCACTTAAAAGTGTTACTAAAACAACAACAGGAAAATCAGTCTGTAAATGCAGTAAAGCATGCTGCTTATACTTACTGTGAGTGTTTGATCCTGTCTTCTCTGATCCTCCCCTTATTCCATAGTCCCCAATTTATCTTCTGATAGACCAGAGCCTTGGGGGCACTCTGCACATGCTCAGTTTAGTGAGTATTGCTAGAGAGTTATTTTTTATTCTTGGGAGAGTGCATGTGATCAGCACAAGGCCAATCAGCACTGTCCAGACAGAGGGTCAAGGGTCCTGCAGCCTCATAGGATAATGAGGGGAGAATGATAACTCCTCCTACAAGCTTTAACCAGACACTGATAAAAGTCACAAGACTGTTATATACTTGTAGCACATTCTAGTTAGGGAGGTGCTAGAGTGAGGATCTTTCTGGCAGAGTAGAAAAATGTAGGCAGGCCTAGCTGGTGGCTAGGACTGTTTTTTTAATTCTGGGCTGGGAGTGGCTCAGGGCAGAAGCTGGTGACTCACAGGCAGCATCACTGCCTGGGGTATTCCAAGTAACCTTGACCATTCCCCAACTTGGATTGGCAGGGTGCAGGCCTCCCTAAATACCTGGGATCAGCCCAGCTGGGGAGGAGTTGTCGGGTGGAAGAGCTGGAGTGAGAGATTGTGGAGGCTGTCGGGCCCACAGGGAGCTCCCCAGTCTGGAGGGGAGGGGGTGACCCCCAGCTGGGGCTCAGGTGCATCCAGGAGGAGTGACGAGATCCTGGAAGGAGAGGCACATAAGAGAGCAAGTAGAGGACAGCGGGAGAGAACGCTTCTAAGAGTCTCCAGGGAGGACTACTGATTGCAGCCAGGAGGGCTGGTGAGTGAGCACAGTTGGGAGGACTGGGGAGGCACGCCTGAGAAAACTGGGAGTTTGCAGTTTATAATGGGTTAAGAACCAGAAGAGAGGACTGTGGGAAGGGCAGTGGAAAGAGGTCTCTGCAGCCAGGCTGGTTGGCAGGGCCTGAAGAGAGCTATTTGGCAGTGGTAGCTGAATAGAGGACAGCTACCCCCTGAACTATTTCTACACCACAGGGGCCCAAGGTCCCTGCCTGCAAAAGGCAGTTCATTGAGGCCTGGCTGAAGTAGTGTCAGGCCTACCCATGCAGTGATAGCTATTCTGGAGGAGTAACAGTCTGCAGCAAGGGAAGTGCGGGAGGAGAAACGGTGTGCAACAAGTGTTTGTGCTGGAGAGACGATTGGAGTGTATATACTGGAGTTTATTTAGAAGTCCTAAGCAAGTTTGTACTGAATATTCCTGGGCATCCCATTTCCCATCCAAGTTAAATCCCCACAAATAAAAAAACAAAACAAAGCTATGGACTGGTCTATGTCTCTGAGGGACTGAGAGACTGGATGTCTGGCTGGGCAGGGTGACATGTTAACCACTACATTCAGCAACCCCTACGGGGGGCATGGCTACATAATGCTGATAGGAAAAGATATTTAGCAATTTATATTTACTAAAATTATTGAATTTCAATGTTCTGTATACTGTGGGAGACCAGATATGGTGCATGCAGGGTCCTGGGTTTAGTAACACTTTAATATGCTTTTATTCTGCTTTTAACTCTGTTAATAAAGATTCATATGATATGTAACTTCTTTCTTATGGCACATTTAAAGTCCTATTATACCACCCTATAAAAGGCTGGATTCACATCTATGCATTTTTAGTGCTTTTTGAATTTTGCAGATGTGCACTACAGAACGTGTTCCATGGGAAACCATGTTAAATGGACTGTAGTGCAAATCGGCAAAATGCAAAAAGCACTAAAATGCATAGGTGTGAATCCAGCCTAAGGGGGGGTTGCACTGTTTTGAAAGAAAATTGAGGGATGGTGCCGCTGAGAGAAAATGTAATGTGTATAATCTGGGGGGCTCCACCACTTTTACTATTTTGGTTTAAGCTGCAAAATATTACATTTTTGTTCATGGGTTTAGATATGCTTGAATGTCAACTTTGGGTGTTTTATACATGCTTGGATATTACCTCATAACAAAGGAACTAATATGTGTAACTTGTCTATTTCTAATTTCTTGATCTTCAGGGTATGTTTAAATTCTTGCAACATTTTTTAGCTTCAAAGCAGCATTGATGTCACATAATGTTTACTGGCCTCTTTTTAATAAGGTCACTTGCTTGATTTTTTACTAAGAAGCTTGCTAAATCATCCAAATTAGTCTGACCTAAATCTTTTTAAAATGATAACCCAGCTAATCAAAACAGCAGAGCAAGCTAAGCCAGTTAAAAAAATAATCTGATGGAACAGTAACTACATGTTCTTTAATTGAAGGCATTTATAGGAATTAAAATCTGTTAGGCCTGAACTAGGTAATGATATGAGGCCTATAGGTAAAGGGTCTGTGATGTGATGAGCAAGCAATACTCTGTATCTGACAAGCAGATTTAGTGTAATACCAATAGAATAATTACTCTTGGTGCCTCTCAGTACTTGTACTCTCAGGACTCCTGATGTGGGTATCATTCTGAGTGGATCTGGGGAGATTTAGCGCTAATACTTTTAATAAAGTAAGTCAGTGAATGCACTTTACTAAAAACCTGAGAGAGCAAAATATGGCGCAACTCTGCAAAGAAACCAATCAGCTTCCAGTTTCTTTTGTCAAAGCTTATTTGAACAAGCCCAAGTTAGAAGCTGAATTGGCTACCATGCACAGCTGCACCATATTTTACACTCTCCGGTTTTAGTAAAAAAAAAAAAAAAAAAGTCTGTTTAGTGGTAGGGCCTGGTTCACACCTATGCAGGTTGCAGTTTGCATATTGCAGGTGCATTTTGCATTTTTCAAAAACAAGAAAAAAGTCCCTGGCCCTTTCCATAAAATGCCCAGATGTGAACATGACCCATATGAAACCATGTTAACCGCTTCCGGACCGCCCACCACACATTTACTGCAACAGGGTGGCCTGGCTGCATGAAGCAACGTACCTCTTTGTTGTTTTCTCTTCGGGGTCTGGGGCGTGCACATGTACGCCGCTGGGGACCCGCTCCCGCTGTGATGGGATGGCCGTCGGGACCTGTCGATCGTTCACTGGAGAGGCAGAACGGCGGTCTGCCTTGTTTATCATTCTGTCAGAGAGGAAGAGAGAGGTCTTGTGTTCCTGCTAATCAGGAACACATCTCTCTCTTACTCCAGTTAAATCATCTCCAAAACAGTTAGAAATCACTCCCTAGGAGCACACTTAACCCTTTGATTGCCCCTGATGTTAACCCCTAACCTGCCAGTGTCATTTATACAGTGACAGTGCTTTTTTTTTTTCGTGTCACTGGTCGCCAAAAAGTTACATAGTTACATAGTAGGTGAGGTTGAAAAAAGACACAAGTCCATCAAGTCCAACCTATGTGTGTGATTATATGTCAGTATTACATTGTATATCCCTGTACATTTTGGTCGTTCAGGTGCTTATCTAATAGTTTCTTGAAACTATCGATGCCCCCCGCTGAGACTGCCTGTGGAAGGGAATTCCACATCCTTGCTGCTCTTACAGTAAAGAACCCTCTACATAGTTTAAGGTTAAACCTCTTTTCTTCTAATTTTAATGAGTGGCCAAGAGTCTTGTTAAACTCCCTTCCGTGAAAAAGTTTTATCCCTATTGTGGGGTCACCAGTACGGTATTTGTATATTGAAATCATATCCCCTCTCAAGCGTCTCTTCTCTAGAGAGAATATGTTCAGCGCTCGCAACCTTTCCTCATAACTAATATCCTCCAGACCCTTTATTAGCTTTGTTGCCCCTCTTTGTACTCGCTCCATTTCCAGTACATCCTTCCTGAGGACTGGTGCCCAGAACTGGACAGCATACTCCAGGTGCAGCCGGACCAGAGTCTGGTAGAGCGGGAGAATTATCGTTTTATCTCTGTAATTAATCTCCTTTTTAATGCATGCCAATATTCTGTTTGCTTTGTTAGCAGCAGCTTGGCATTGCATGCCATTGCTGAGCCTATCATCTACTAGGACCCCCAGGTCCTTTTCCATCCTAGATTCCCCCAGAGGTTCTCCCCCCAGTGTATAGATTGCATTCATATTTTTTCCACCCAAATGCATTATTTTACATTTTTCTACATTGAACCTCATTTGCCATGTAGTTGCCCACCCCATTAATTTGTTCAGATCTTTTTGCAAGGTTTCCACATCCAGCGGAGACGTTATTGCCCTGCTTAGCTTAGTATCGTCTGAAATACAGAGATTGAACTGTTTACCCCATTCTTCAGGTCGTTTATGAACAAATTAAACAGGATTGGTCCCAGCACAGAACCCTGTGGGACCCCACTACCCACCCCTGACCATTCCGAGTACTCCCCATTTATCACCACCCTCTGAACTCACCCTTGTAGGCAGTTTTCAATCCATGTACTCATCCTATGCTCCATGCCAACGGACCTTATTTTGTACAGTAAACGTTTATGGGGAACTGTGCCAAATGCTTTTGCAAAATCCAGATACACCACGTCTACGGGCCTTCCTTTATCTAGATGGCAACTCACCTCCTCATAGAAGGTTAATAGATTGGTTTGGCACGAGCGATTCTTCATGAATCCATGCTGATTACTGCTAAAGTGCTAATGATACCGTTCTCATTACTAAAATCTTGTATATAGTCCCTTATCATCCCCTCCAAGCGTTTACATACTATTGATGTTAGGCTAACTGGTCTGTAATTCCCAGGGATGTATTTTGGGCCCTTTTTAAATATTGGTGCTACATTGGCTTTTCTCCAATCAGCTGGCACCATTCCAGTCAGTAGACCATCAGTAAAAATTAGGAAAAATGGTCTAGCAATTACTTGACTGAGTTCCCCAAGTACCCTCGGGTGCAAGCCATCTGGTCCCGGTGATTTATTAATGTTAAGTTTCCCAAGTCTAATTTTAATTGTGCAATACCACAAGTGTTTGGCGCAAAGGTTAAAAGCAATAATCCACATAAATGACAATAATATGCATATAAATGATGAACTGGAACAAGGGAAAGAAAAGATAATAGTCCATGATGGTGTGCATAAAGTCGATGATGATGTATAAAACCCACATTCACGGCAGCCTTCCAATGGGTATGGAAACCATATTCCCAAAAAGCACTGTAACAAAAAAAGAGCAGCAACAGAGATTGCACTCACATTTGTGTTGAGTTAAAAAGGCATATGAGAGTCCCAGATGTAACTGGAGGGGTCCATTAGGTCGATCATCCCTGCCATGGATGTCAGACTGGTCTTTCAGATGCACTGTGTCCACCAGACGGCAATGGTGGAGGAGTACCAGAATGAGGCTTGGAAGGCAAACAGCAATCCAGGCGAGGGGCGATGACATCACACACATGCGACACGTTTCCTGAGTCAGCAAGGCGTGAATGGCATGACGGCTGCACTCCTTTGTCAAGCTAGTTACTATGGGACTAGTGAAGAGAATATATGGTAGGAAGTAAGGGGAGTGGTCATGAGAAGAAGCTATATGGAGTAGGGGGAAGTGGTCATGAGAGGAAGCTGTATGGAGTAGTGTCAGCAGAACCGGAAGGGGAACAAAGTGAAAGTACGGAAAAAAGCAGAGGGAACATGATTGAGATGGAGACATAAATGAATGTGTAATGCTGGGGATGAGAATGTAATTAAGATAAAGAGGTGGACTGTAAATATAAACGGACTGTAAATAGAGGCATGAGTATGAAAATGTTGTTAGTATGAAAATGGGCAAATTGACAGAATTTTCACATGGAACAAGAAAACCCGGTCCTATCCTGTTGACATACCATCCACTCATGTTTCATATCAGCTAGTAACCCCCACATTTCCCTCTTCTGTCAATCAACCTTTACCTCTCATGAGTTTGCCATCTCTTCCCCCTGCCCCTCAAACATCTGCCATTCTGTGATGCCTGCGCGCATATATATGCTTATGTGTGTGTTTTTTTTTCATGATCATATCACCAGTTTATCATGTTATATCAGTTTGCACATGGAGTGTACTACATTTTGTTCCCCCCCCCCGTCTTCCCCCCCTTTTCAAATGACTGTTCTCCCATATATTACATCATTTTAGACGGATAGTCACTATAGTCTCTTTCTGGACTATATCATATATTATTTACTACATACCATGACACAGATTGGGTTTGTTTTAATTTACATTCTACATTTTTTTTTTTGTTATTCTGTATTTTTAATTTCCCTTCAGTAATTCATGCCTCTATTTACAGTCCGTTTATATTTACAGTCCACCTCTTTATCTTAATTACATTCTCATCCCCAGCATTACACATTCATTTATGTCTCCATCTCAATCATGTCCCCTCTGCTTTTTTCCGTACTTTCACTTTGTTCCCCTTCCGGTTCTGCTGACACTACTCCATACAGCTTCCTCTCATGACCACTCCCCCCTACTCCATACAGCTTCTTCTCATGACCACTCCCCTCACTTCCTCCCATATATTTTCTTCACTAGTCCCATAGTAACTAGCTTGGCAAAGGAGTGCAGCCGTCATGACATTCACGGCTTGCTGACTCAGGAAACGCGTCGCATGTGTGTGATTTCATCGCCCCTCGCCTGGATTGCTGTTTGCCTTCCAAGCCTCATTCTGGTACTCCTCCATCATTGCCGGCCGGTGGACACAGTGCATCTGAAAGACCAGTCTGATTACACATCCATGGCAGGGATGATCGACCTCACGGACCCCTCCAGTTACATCTGGGACTCTCATATGCCTTTTTAACTCAACACAAATGTGAGTGCAATCTCTGTTGCTGTTTTTTTTATTAAAATAGTTTTTAAGTCTGCACCCAGAGGCGCCTCCTTTCTTTGTTTCTTACACTAATTTTAATTCTGTCCTCTGTTAACAATGGAGGTGCTTCCTGTGATGTGTCATGAGGATAAACACTGCAGTTTTGGTTACTGAAGCCCCTCGATTCCCTCGTGAAGACTGAGAAGAAGAATAAATTCAATACCTTCGCCATCTCCCCATCCTTTGTAACCAGATGTCCTCATTCTTAATGGGGCCCTCCTCATATAGGTGCAGTCCATCCCTTCTATAGTACTGGTTATTGACTGAGAAGTCGGACCAGTCCTCCAGGAACCCAAACCCCTCCTTACTACACTAGCTCTTCAGCCACTTGTTTACTTCCCTAATCTCCCTCTGCCTTTCTGTTGTGGCTCGATGTACTGGTAGTCTTCCTGAGAATACTACCTTGGATGTCCTTTTCCTCAATTTAGCTCCCAAGTCCCTAAAATCGTTCTTTAGGACACTCCATCTGCCTCTGACTTTGTCATTGGTTCCAACGTGCACCATGACAGCTGGGTCCTCCTAAGCCCCTCCCAGTAATCTGTCCACCAGATCAGTGATGTGCCGAACCCGAGTGCCCGGTAGACAACATACAGTTCGGCGCTTCAGGTCTTTGTTACAGGCCTTATTGGCCTCTCTGTCCTTCTAAGAATTGAGTCTCCTACCACCAGAATCTGTCTTTCCTTTCCCTTTGCTCTCTCCCCCCCCCCACTCTCACTGGAGGGGTTCTTCCCCCAGCAGCTAGGAGAGTCCCTCAGCTCCAGCAGTGCTGGTTCCTGACTGGTTTCACAAATGTCACTCAATGGAGCGTACTTATTGGGATGCTCCAGCCCCTGGATCAGCCTCCCTGGCACTTTCCCTTCTACCCCCTCTACCCTTCCTGACTGTCACCCATCTATTCTTTCCTAGTGCCTGCACCTCTTTGTCTCCACCCGCCTCTGTGCTGGCCTCTGCCAGCACCTGCCATGTACATTCCTGGCTCTCCTTTAGTATGGAGGGACTTCTCAGTGCTGATAGTTGCTTCCCCAGATTCAGAACCTGGGCTTAAACAATGTGCTTAAATTTTGCACAGCAGTATTCACCCTCGATCGGATGATCAAGGAACGCATACATGCCGCAAGATGTACAACGAGTAACCACTCCACACCCACCGGGCATCGTACCTATTAAATTTAATGAGGATTGGGGATTATACCCTGTCCAAATTACTTAACATCTAGCTTCCTCACACGAATACTCAAGACAATACACAGGTACTCAACAAGACAATACACAGGTACTCAACAAGACAATACACAGGTACTCAACAAGACAATACAACAGGCACTCGCAGACCTACATTCACTCACAGACCTACGTGCACTCACAGTACACAAGTACACATTACACAATACGCAAGTACTAATGATCCACACACACACTACTCAGACAACACTCAGGTACTCACATTACACAGGTACTATGACCCCTGTTATAACTTTCTGTTTTAAACTCTGGTTTTTAACTCGCCACTTAGTTCCAGCAAGCTCAAAGATGAGCAATGAGTTCTACAGAAGGTTATATAGGCCTCAAGCACCTGTGACCAATTAACCACTCCCCTTAATTAGTAGGCTGAAGGAAGCAAAGAAAAAAAAGCTGTTTAAAAAGTGTCAGAAAAAGGTGTTAAAAAGCTACAAGGAAAAGCCCCAAAAAGAACCTAAAAATGCAACCCAGCAATCACCAGCAGTCAAAAAGCAAAACTTGTTTACACTACCACTCAAGGTCCCCACTGTTTAGCTTCCAACCAGCATTCTAGCTGTCTAAGCCTAAGTGTCACTTAGTGTCCAATATGTTCGCCGCAATGTCGCAGTCACACTAAAAATCGCTGATCGCCGCTATTACTAGTAAAAATAAAAATGTCATAAAAATATTCCATAGTTTGTAGACACTATAACTTTTGTGCAAACCAATCAATAATCATTTATTGGGAATTTTTTTTACCAAAAATATGTACCTGAATACATATTGACCTAAACTGATGAAGAAATTTGATTTTTTACATTTTTTTATTGGAAGTGTTTTGTAGCAGAAGGTAAAAAATATTGTTTTTTTTTTTTTAAATTGTCACTCTTTTTTTTGTTGATGGTGCAAAATATAAAAACCGCAGAGGTGAACAAATACCACCAAAAGAAAACTTAATTTGTGGGGAAAATAGGACATGCATTTTGTTTGGGTACAGCATTGCATGAACGCGCAATTGTCAGTTAAAGCAATGCAGTGTCGTATCACTAAAAATGGCCTGGTCATGAAGGGGGTGAAACCTTCCGGAGCTGAAGTGGTTAACCACTTAAGGACCGAGCCTCTTTCTGAGATTTGGTGTTTACAAGTTAAAAACATTTTTTTTTCTAGAAAATTACTTAGAACCCACAAACATATATATTTTTTTCTAACACCCTAGGGAGTAAAATGGCGGTTGTTGCAATACAGTACTTTGTCACACCATATTTTCGCAGCGGTCTTACAAGCGCACTTTTTTTGGAAAAAATACATTTTTTTGAATTAAATCAGACAAAGTAAAGTTAGCCCAATTATTTTTTTATTTTGTGAAAGATAATGTTACACTGAGTAAATTGATAACCAACATGTCACACTTCAAAATTGCGCCCGCTTGTGGAATGGCGACAAACGTACCCATAAAAATCTCCATAGGCGACGTTTAAAAAATTCTACAGGTTGCATGTTTTGAGTTACAGAGGAGGTCTAGGGCTAGAATTATTGCCCTCGCTCTCACATGTGTGGTTTGAACACCGTTCTCATATGCGGGCGCTACTCACATATGCGTTCGCTTCTGCGCGCGAGCTAGGCGTGCTTGAAAATGTTTTTTTTCTTATTTATTTTACCTTTAATTTTTTTATTTTTACACTGTTCTTTTAAAAAAAATTGTCACTTTTATTCCTATTACAAGGAATGCAAACTTGTCCTTGTACTCCTCACATGGTTGCCACCATCTGAACCAAATAAGTTTATCATTAGACCACAGGACATGGTTCCAGTAATCCATGTCGTTAGTCTGCTTGTCTTCAGCAAACTGTTTGCGGGCTTTCTTGTGCATCATCTTTAGAAGAGGCTTCCTTTTGGGACGACAGCCATGCAGACCAATTTAAAGCAGTGTGCGGCGTATGGTCTGAGCACTGACAGGCTGATCCCCCCACCCCTTCAACCTCTGCAGCAACGTCTATTTCCCAAAGACAACCTCTGGATATGACGCTGAGCACATGCACTCAACTTCTTTGGTGGACCATGGCGAGGTCTGTTCTGAGTGGAACCTGTCCTGTTAAACAGCTGTATGGTCTTGGCCACCATGCTGCAGCTCCGTTTCAAGGTCTTGGCAATCTTTCTATAGCCTAGGCCATCTTTATGTAGAGCAACAATTCTTTTTTTCAGATCCTCAGAGTTCTTTGCCATGAGGTCCCATGTTGAACTTCCAGTGACCAGTATGAGAGAGTGAGAGCGAGAACACAAAATTTAACACACCTGCTCCCCATTCACACCTGAGACCTTGTAACACTAACAAGTCAAATGACACTGGGGAGGGAAATGGCTATTTGGGCTCAATTTGGACATTTTCACTTAGGGGTGTACTCACTTTTGTTACCAGTGGTTTAGACATTAATGGCTGTGTGTTGAGTTATTTTGAGGGGACAGCAAATTTACACTGTTATACAAGCTGTACACTCACTACTTTACATTGTAGCAAAGTGTCATTTCTTCAGTGTTGTCACATGAAAATATATATTAAAAGATTTACAAAAATGGGAGGGGTGTACTCACTTTTGTGAGATACTGTGTGTGTGTGTGTGTGTGTGTGTGTGTATATATATATATATATATATATATATATATATATATATATATATATATATATATACACAATCCAAGAGAAAATGCACACAGTCTGTAAAAGCCTGTGTACCTGGGCTAATGAACCTGAGTGCTTTGGACCTGTTGGTCTACTCATAAAAGGATATGCAAAGCTAAAATAAAATTCCATAAGCGCTATAGCTATGAGTTGCTTGTAAAATGTCATAATCTAAAGGTTTGATGACCCAAACCCAGTGCAGCCATCAACCACTGGAACAATGGATATACAGAAAAAAAGACAATTTAAAGATGGCGCTTGTAACGATATCAAGTACGGGACATGACAAGCTGTAGCTAGCTGCCATCTTGTGTGGAAGTAGCCATGACAGTTTTGCTAACCATGTAACCTCACAGAGAACTCTGAACTCCGTCTTCCCCACCTTAGGAATTCAAAGCTTTTTAAGTTCAACAGAAAAGGTTATCTCAACAGAGAAAACAGAGCAGGCTAAGTCAGTAGGAAAACATTTGTTGTAAGGGCAGTGTTCAGGCCTGTCGTAAAACTGTCACCCTCCCCACTCAGAGCCCTAACAGACCTCGGTCGTAAAGTCTTCTGAATAGACCTCATAAGAATAAGTATGAAATTTCAGCATGTTTCATAACTTCTGACTTAGTAATAGCACAGACATAATCTGGATATATTTAGCTTCCTCAGATAATATGGAACGTTTCAAGTCCAGACACCCCTATGTCAGGTCATATGGGAAACCCCTGGGACCACTTATTCCTCCAAAGCAGGCTATACGTTATAGATATGGCATGTTTAGACTTGTTTTGAAGGAAATCTCAAGTTGAATAATAATATGGATATTTGGAGTCTGTAAACCCTATAGATGCAGATATATGAACATGTATTACAAAATGTACCTGGGACGTGGTCATGAGTGTAGACACCTCCCAGCAACCAACCCCTACACCAGCTGACCAGATGATTGGTTACTGGTCGCTGTCAACACCCCTTCTGATTTGACAGAAAAGAGGAGATGCCAAGACAATGGTCAGTTCTCCTTTTACCATCCAAGAAGTAACATCTGCCAAGTCGAGAACCGATTACCTAGCTCATCGATCGAACTCTGATCAACCCTCGGACATTAATTGCAAGTATTCTCTCTTCCCAATTCTACCTTATTGCTTTGTGGCTGTATATTGTCTTTATCTTTTTGAAACATCTTTTTTCTGTAAATATTTTATTTGCATCAACTTTGACCTTTTCATAATAAACCCTTATGTTGAAAAGTGTTAACCTTGTCTCTAAAGCTCCTAATGCAAGCTATAAACGAACCTGCCTCTTGAAGGGCGCTACTGTTGTAGAGTAAGACTCTGAGCAGACCTGTCTGTAGTGGCAGTGTGTGTGTCAGACGCTTATTCTAAAATTATAATTGGTATTGCAAAATTACGAGTCTCCCCCGGCTCGGTCTTTTAAACGGGGGTGGTGGCAGTTAAAGGGTTAATTGTGTAATTAGCCCAGTGACAATCACTCTCAGGCTGCTCGCACCTAGATTGTGGTCCCGCAAGCTGGAAAATCTTTGTGCTGGGCGCAGCTGAGAGTGGCATTGTTACGTAAGTGACAGCGTGGTGTGAGGTTGGCCGGTCCTTTGTCGCGAGTTAGCGAGGAGGGCAGGGATCTGACATCCGCGTTCGTCACATATTGGCTGGCAGCGTAGCGGGATAGTTTCGCATTAAGAGCATTCAGTGCATTGTTAGGAATTAGCTCTGCACTGAAGGATTGTAACCTTTTGTGGAAACAGTCCTTAGAGACAAGCTGGTGCATATTTTTTTGATTTTGATTTTTTCAAGAGAGACATACAGCAACAGCTCCTTCCTACACCTTCTTCCTATTTCTTCTTTCTGTTCTATCCTTTCTGCTTGCAACATGTCTGGGTTATCAGCATATAAAAAGATGAGCAAGAATGAACTGACTGTTGAGTGCGCAGAAAGAGGAATTGACGTTGGTGGCAAAAATCGTGAAGGCTTGATAAATGCCTTACAGGAGTTTGATATCCGTGCACACCAGAACCTGGGGGAAACTGGACCAGAAAGGGTTTCAGCTACTCCAGAGCCCAGTGGTTCAGAGGCGGCCTCACCAGATGGGCAAGCAGAGACTGACACTGGAATACCACGGATTGTTACCTCCAAGCCACCACAAGAGCAGGCCAGCATCAGATTGCCTGAAAACATCATAGACTCTCTTCAAATGCAAGAAACTCTACAAAACCTCAGGGAGACGGATCCTGTGGTGTACCTGCAGTTTCTGGAACGCCAGGCTGAGAGAGAGGAACGCAGGGCTGAGCGAGAGGAACGCCAGGCTGAGAGGGAGGCTGATCGTCGGCACGAATTGGAGATGGCTAGGCTCCAGCAGCAGCGACAGGCTCAGAACCTCGGATCCCTAGAGCACAGGGATGCCTCTCTGCCAGTGATCCCGGCAGCCAAATTTCCAGTTATGGAAAAGGACAGTGACATTGACGTGTATCTACTGTCGTTTGAAAAAACTTGCCGTCAGTACCATCTGCCCCCAGCACAATGGGCCCGGTACCTGACGCCAGGGCTACGAGGCAAGGCCCTGGATGCTTATGTCGAACTGTCAGAAGAACAGTGCGACGATTATGCGGCCCTAAAAGCTGCAATCATCCAAAAGTTTCAGCTAACCCCGGAAGTGTACCGGAAGCGTTTTAGGTCCTTGCAAAAGGGGCCTGGGGACTCATACATGGATGTGGTAGGTCGCTTACGTACCACATTCCGGCAGTGGACTAAAGGCTTGGAAGCCGATTCTTTTGAATCCCTGGAAGATCTTATGATTGCAGATCAACTTTTGCACATCTGTCCTACAGACGTCAGACAGTTTGTGCTGGAGCGAAAGCCAGCCTCTGCCAAAGCAGCAGCAGAACTGGCAGATACCTATATCCACTCTCGGGTATCTGACCATCGCAAGGCTCCTCTGAATGGCTGGAAAGGAGGGAAATCGCACACGGCAACCCCTTCTCTGCCTACCAAACAAGTTCCTCAGCAGCCGGAACCTGCAACTCCTGGAGCCAAGGCCTTCCTAACTGACAAACGCAAATGCTACAACTGTGGGGGAGCCGGACATCTCAGGGCGCAGTGCCCTGAGCAGAAGAAGACGACATCACCTGGCCATCCGGCTAGCAACCCTTCCGCTGTGCTGCTCGTCAGTGGGAAACCTCCCGGAACCAATGCCAACTTGCAGCCAGTCATCGTAGGCCACCGGACTGTAACAGGCTTTCGTGACACCGGAGCCGAAGTCACATTGGTCAGACCAGAGGTTATAGAAGAAACAGACATCATCCCAGAGAAGTTCCTTACCCTCACCGGAGTTGGGGGGACCCGTTCCTGTGTACCCCGTGCCTATGTTTTTATTGATTGGGGTGCCGGAAGTGGGATGAGAGAGGTGGGTGTCTCGGAGGAGATCCCCACTGCGGTGTTGTTGGGTTCTGATTTAGGTACCCTTGTTTCATACTATGCCCCTGCTAAAAGCACCCCAGATGCTCCCACGGATCTCTCCGGACCTCCCAAGGTACTGTTTACAGATGTTGGGGTAATATCTGGGCAACCTGTAGATGGACAGAGGGAGGGGGAGGGTGGAGTGGAAGTGCAAGGTCCTCCTTCTTTAGAGACAGGAGAGGAGGCCCCCTTGCCAGTGAAGGTAACTGATGTATGTTCCAATGATGCTGAACTGATAAAGGTTAAATGTGATGATAATGATGATGATGATAATGATGATGATAATGATGATGATAATGCATTGCCAGTACTGGTGGTCACTCGCAGTGCTGCAAAGGCAGCCGAGGTGCAGGCCCTGGTCGCAGAACAGCAGGAGGAGGTCTCTGGGCCCTCTCCCTGTTCTGACCCAGTGGACTCCACCTCTGTTGAGCCTCAGCAGCTGTCCATGTTTGCCACAGGACTGCTGGCTGGGACCTGTTGTTCCGCCTTTGAAACAGCACTGCAGACAGACCAAACACTAGCACAGCTCAGGAGTCTAGCTGATCGCCCCCCTGCAGAGAATGACAAACAAAAGGTCTATTGGGACAAAGGTAAACTGTACAGAGAAAATATCCCTGCAGAGGGGAATGAGGCTGACCTAGGTAGCAGGCAGCTGGTTGTACCCAGTCAATTTAGGGGACAGCTGCTAAAAGTGGCTCATGAAATTCCCCTCGCAGGGCACTTGGGGATCACTAAGACCCGAGGGCGGTTGATACATAACTTTTATTGGCCTACAATGCTCGCTGACATAGCTGACTACTGTCGGTCCTGTGTTACCTGCCAGCGAGTTGGCAAGGCAGGGGATGTACACAGGGCTCCGCTAAAACCTTTGCCTGTGATTGACGAACCTTTTAAGAGGGTGGCAGTGGATATCATTGGGCCTTTGGCCATCCCTAGCAGTTCAGGCAAACGTTTTATCCTTACAGTTGTCGACTATGCCACGCGTTATCCGGAGGCGGTGGCTCTCTCCTGCGTCCGGGCAGACAAGGTCGCTGATGCTCTGCTGGGAATCTTCACAAGAGTGGGATTCCCGGCTGAGCTCATCAGCGATCAAGGCCCTCAGTTTGTGTCCGACTTGATGCAGGCTCTCTGTCGGAAAATACAGATGACGCATATCATGGCCAGTCCTTATCACCCACAAACGAACGGTTTGTGCGAGCGTTTCAATGGAACCTTGAAACAAATGTTGTGCACCTTTGTGCACTCCCAGGGTAAGGACTGGGAACGATATCTGCCTCATCTGCTGTTTGCTTACAGAGAGGTGCCTCAGGAGTCCACAGGCTTTTCGCCATTTGAACTTTTGTACGGACGGAGGGTAAGAGGACCCCTGGACCTAATCCGTGAGACCTGGGAGGGCAAGATTGCCGACTCAAAGGTCTCTGTTGTGGATTATGTCCTAAAATTCAGAGATAAAATGGAGACGCTGGTGGAAATTGTGCGGGAGAACATGACCCAGGCCCAGACTAGGCAGAAAGAGTGGTATGACCGTAACGCTAGGGAGCGGACCTATGACATTGGTCAGAAGGTGTATGTTCTGCTTCCCCTGCGGCAGAACAAACTCCAAGCAGCATGGGAAGGCCCGTACACCATCACCCAGCGTCTGAATGATGTCACCTACTTGGTCAGGTTGGGAGAAGGGCGTAGACGGCAGAAGGCCATTCATGTTAACATGATCAAAGCCCATCATGAGCGCACGGCCTATGTCATGCCGGTCTGCAGCAGGCCAGAGCCCGAGGAGGCTGATCCACTTCTGGACCTGCTAGCAGACACCAGGGAGGTAGACTCAGAACTCCTGATAAACTCCAATCTTACCCCCACCCAGGTACCTGGACTGAAGCGAGTGCTGGCAGTACATGGTAGCAGGTTTACGGGAAAACCTGGGAGGACACACCTCGCTGTCCACCAGGTGGACACCGGGGCACATCCCCCCATTAAACAGTCGGCCTATCGCGTCTCCCTGGAGGTGCTGGCCGACATGAAAAGGGAGGTGGAGGAAATGCTGCAGCTGGGGGTGATTCAGAAGTCCCACAGTGCCTGGGCGTCCCCAGTAGTCTTGGTTCCCAAAAAGGACCAGACGACCAGGTTCTGTGTGGACTACCGGAAGCTGAATGCCATCACTACTGCAGATGCCTACCCCATGCCCCGGATTGATGAGTTGTTAGATAGGCTGGCGGCCGCCCGTTATATAACAATCATGGATCTGAGCAGGGGGTACTGGCAAATTCCTCTGGCCCCTGAGGCTCGGGAAAAGTCGGCCTTCATCACCCCATTCGGATTGTTTGAGTTTACCGTCATGCCGTTTGGGATGAAGAATGCCCCAGCTACCTTCCAGAGAGTCATGAATGACTTACTGGAGGGGCTGGAAACCTTTGCCGTAGCCTACCTGGATGACATCGCCGTGTTCAGCCCTACCTGGGAAGAACACCTGGTGCACCTGTCACAGGTCCTGGACCAACTGACGGCTGCCAATCTGACTGTAAAACCCAGTAAGTGTCAGATTGGCATGACTGATGTGCAGTACTTGGGACACCAGGTAGGAGGAGGTACCCTGAAACCCGAGACAGGGAAGGTTGAGGCCATCCTGGCCTGGCCTACCCCTCAAACCAAAAAGCAGGTTATGTCTTTCTTGGGGACCGCTGGCTACTATAGGAAATTTGTATGTAACTATAGTAGCCTGGCCAAACCTTTGACTGACCTAACCAAAAAGAAACTGCCCAAGGTGGTGTCTTGGACACCAGAATGTGAGCAGGCATTTCAGGCCTTGAAGGAGGCGCTGGCCAGCGCACCTGTGCTGCAGGCTCCAGACTTCACCCACCGTTTCCTTGTGCAGACGGATGCCTCTGCCTTTGGATTGGGTGCAGTCCTGAGCCAGGTGGACGAGGCCGGAGAGGAGCATCCCATCCTCTACCTGAGCAGGAAGCTGCTTCCCAGGGAAGTAGCATATGCCACGATCGAAAAGGAGTGTCTTGCGATCGTGTGGGCTCTCCAGGAGTTACAAACGTACCTTTATGGACGGCACTTCACTGTGATCACGGATCACAATCCCTTGAGCTGGCTAAATCGTGTTGCTGGGGAGAATGGCAAACTACTTCGGTGGAGCCTAATTCTTCAGCAATACGATTTCACCATCCAGCATAAGAAAGGCAGCGCCCATGGCAATGCTGATGGGCTGTCACGACAAGCCGAGCCCGCAGGAGTCGGTTGTGTCAGGAGGGAAATTGTAGTTCCCTCCCATGCAACCACCTAAGGGGGGAGGTGTAACGATATCAAGTACGGGACATGACAAGCTGTAGCTAGCTGCCATCTTGTGTGGAAGTAGCCATGACAGTTTTGCTAACCATGTAACCTCACAGAGAACTCTGAACTCCGTCTTCCCCACCTTAGGAATTCAAAGCTTTTTAAGTTCAACAGAAAAGGTTATCTCAACAGAGAAAACAGAGCAGGCTAAGTCAGTAGGAAAACATTTGTTGTAAGGGCAGTGTTCAGGCCTGTCGTAAAACTGTCACCCTCCCCACTCAGAGCCCTAACAGACCTCGGTCGTAAAGTCTTCTGAATAGACCTCATAAGAATAAGTATGAAATTTCAGCATGTTTCATAACTTCTGACTTAGTAATAGCACAGACATAATCTGGATATATTTAGCTTCCTCAGATAATATGGAACGTTTCAAGTCCAGACACCCCTATGTCAGGTCATATGGGAAACCCCTGGGACCACTTATTCCTCCAAAGCAGGCTATACGTTATAGATATGGCATGTTTAGACTTGTTTTGAAGGAAATCTCAAGTTGAATAATAATATGGATATTTGGAGTCTGTAAACCCTATAGATGCAGATATATGAACATGTATTACAAAATGTACCTGGGACGTGGTCATGAGTGTAGACACCTCCCAGCAACCAACCCCTACACCAGCTGACCAGATGATTGGTTACTGGTCGCTGTCAACACCCCTTCTGATTTGACAGAAAAGAGGAGATGCCAAGACAATGGTCAGTTCTCCTTTTACCATCCAAGAAGTAACATCTGCCAAGTCGAGAACCGATTACCTAGCTCATCGATCGAACTCTGATCAACCCTCGGACATTAATTGCAAGTATTCTCTCTTCCCAATTCTACCTTATTGCTTTGTGGCTGTATATTGTCTTTATCTTTTTGAAACATCTTTTTTCTGTAAATATTTTATTTGCATCAACTTTGACCTTTTCATAATAAACCCTTATGTTGAAAAGTGTTAACCTTGTCTCTAAAGCTCCTAATGCAAGCTATAAACGAACCTGCCTCTTGAAGGGCGCTACTGTTGTAGAGTAAGACTCTGAGCAGACCTGTCTGTAGTGGCAGTGTGTGTGTCAGACGCTTATTCTAAAATTATAATTGGTATTGCAAAATTACGAGTCTCCCCCGGCTCGGTCTTTTAAACGGGGGTGGTGGCAGTTAAAGGGTTAATTGTGTAATTAGCCCAGTGACAATCACTCTCAGGCTGCTCGCACCTAGATTGTGGTCCCGCAAGCTGGAAAATCTTTGTGCTGGGCGCAGCTGAGAGTGGCATTGTTACGTAAGTGACAGCGTGGTGTGAGGTTGGCCGGTCCTTTGTCGCGAGTTAGCGAGGAGGGCAGGGATCTGACACCCGCGTTCGTCACATATTGGCTGGCAGCGTAGCGGGATAGTTTCGCATTAAGAGCATTCAGTGCATTGTTAGGAATTAGCTCTGCACTGAAGGATTGTAACCTTTTGTGGAAACAGTCCTTAGAGACAAGCTGGTGCATATTTTTTTGATTTTGATTTTTTCAAGAGAGACATACAGCAACAGCTCCTTCCTACACCTTCTTCCTATTTCTTCTTTCTGTTCTATCCTTTCTGCTTGCAACATGTCTGGGTTATCAGCATATAAAAAGATGAGCAAGAATGAACTGACTGTTGAGTGCGCAGAAAGAGGAATTGACGTTGGTGGCAAAAATCGTGAAGGCTTGATAAATGCCTTACAGGAGTTTGATATCCGTGCACACCAGAACCTGGGGGAAACTGGACCAGAAAGGGTTTCAGCTACTCCAGAGCCCAGTGGTTCAGAGGCGGCCTCACCAGATGGGCAAGCAGAGACTGACACTGGAATACCACGGATTGTTACCTCCAAGCCACCACAAGAGCAGGCCAGCATCAGATTGCCTGAAAACATCATAGACTCTCTTCAAATGCAAGAAACTCTACAAAACCTCAGGGAGACGGATCCTGTGGTGTACCTGCAGTTTCTGGAACGCCAGGCTGAGAGAGAGGAACGCAGGGCTGAGCGAGAGGAACGCCAGGCTGAGAGGGAGGCTGATCGTCGGCACGAATTGGAGATGGCTAGGCTCCAGCAGCAGCGACAGGCTCAGAACCTCGGATCCCTAGAGCACAGGGATGCCTCTCTGCCAGTGATCCCGGCAGCCAAATTTCCAGTTATGGAAAAGGACAGTGACATTGACGTGTATCTACTGTCGTTTGAAAAAACTTGCCGTCAGTACCATCTGCCCCCAGCACAATGGGCCCGGTACCTGACGCCAGGGCTACGAGGCAAGGCCCTGGATGCTTATGTCGAACTGTCAGAAGAACAGTGCGACGATTATGCGGCCCTAAAAGCTGCAATCATCCAAAAGTTTCAGCTAACCCCGGAAGTGTACCGGAAGCGTTTTAGGTCCTTGCAAAAGGGGCCTGGGGACTCATACATGGATGTGGTAGGTCGCTTACGTACCACATTCCGGCAGTGGACTAAAGGCTTGGAAGCCGATTCTTTTGAATCCCTGGAAGATCTTATGATTGCAGATCAACTTTTGCACATCTGTCCTACAGACGTCAGACAGTTTGTGCTGGAGCGAAAGCCAGCCTCTGCCAAAGCAGCAGCAGAACTGGCAGATACCTATATCCACTCTCGGGTATCTGACCATCGCAAGGCTCCTCTGAATGGCTGGAAAGGAGGGAAATCGCACACGGCAACCCCTTCTCTGCCTACCAAACAAGTTCCTCAGCAGCCGGAACCTGCAACTCCTGGAGCCAAGGCCTTCCTAACTGACAAACGCAAATGCTACAACTGTGGGGGAGCCGGACATCTCAGGGCGCAGTGCCCTGAGCAGAAGAAGACGACATCACCTGGCCATCCGGCTAGCAACCCTTCCGCTGTGCTGCTCGTCAGTGGGAAACCTCCCGGAACCAATGCCAACTTGCAGCCAGTCATCGTAGGCCACCGGACTGTAACAGGCTTTCGTGACACCGGAGCCGAAGTCACATTGGTCAGACCAGAGGTTATAGAAGAAACAGACATCATCCCAGAGAAGTTCCTTACCCTCACCGGAGTTGGGGGGACCCGTTCCTGTGTACCCCGTGCCTATGTTTTTATTGATTGGGGTGCCGGAAGTGGGATGAGAGAGGTGGGTGTCTCGGAGGAGATCCCCACTGCGGTGTTGTTGGGTTCTGATTTAGGTACCCTTGTTTCATACTATGCCCCTGCTAAAAGCACCCCAGATGCTCCCACGGATCTCTCCGGACCTCCCAAGGTACTGTTTACAGATGTTGGGGTAATATCTGGGCAACCTGTAGATGGACAGAGGGAGGGGGAGGGTGGAGTGGAAGTGCAAGGTCCTCCTTCTTTAGAGACAGGAGAGGAGGCCCCCTTGCCAGTGAAGGTAACTGATGTATGTTCCAATGATGCTGAACTGATAAAGGTTAAATGTGATGATAATGATGATGATGATAATGATGATGATAATGATGATGATAATGCATTGCCAGTACTGGTGGTCACTCGCAGTGCTGCAAAGGCAGCCGAGGTGCAGGCCCTGGTCGCAGAACAGCAGGAGGAGGTCTCTGGGCCCTCTCCCTGTTCTGACCCAGTGGACTCCACCTCTGTTGAGCCTCAGCAGCTGTCCATGTTTGCCACAGGACTGCTGGCTGGGACCTGTTGTTCCGCCTTTGAAACAGCACTGCAGACAGACCAAACACTAGCACAGCTCAGGAGTCTAGCTGATCGCCCCCCTGCAGAGAATGACAAACAAAAGGTCTATTGGGACAAAGGTAAACTGTACAGAGAAAATATCCCTGCAGAGGGGAATGAGGCTGACCTAGGTAGCAGGCAGCTGGTTGTACCCAGTCAATTTAGGGGACAGCTGCTAAAAGTGGCTCATGAAATTCCCCTCGCAGGGCACTTGGGGATCACTAAGACCCGAGGGCGGTTGATACATAACTTTTATTGGCCTACAATGCTCGCTGACATAGCTGACTACTGTCGGTCCTGTGTTACCTGCCAGCGAGTTGGCAAGGCAGGGGATGTACACAGGGCTCCGCTAAAACCTTTGCCTGTGATTGACGAACCTTTTAAGAGGGTGGCAGTGGATATCATTGGGCCTTTGGCCATCCCTAGCAGTTCAGGCAAACGTTTTATCCTTACAGTTGTCGACTATGCCACGCGTTATCCGGAGGCGGTGGCTCTCTCCTGCGTCCGGGCAGACAAGGTCGCTGATGCTCTGCTGGGAATCTTCACAAGAGTGGGATTCCCGGCTGAGCTCATCAGCGATCAAGGCCCTCAGTTTGTGTCCGACTTGATGCAGGCTCTCTGTCGGAAAATACAGATGACGCATATCATGGCCAGTCCTTATCACCCACAAACGAACGGTTTGTGCGAGCGTTTCAATGGAACCTTGAAACAAATGTTGTGCACCTTTGTGCACTCCCAGGGTAAGGACTGGGAACGATATCTGCCTCATCTGCTGTTTGCTTACAGAGAGGTGCCTCAGGAGTCCACAGGCTTTTCGCCATTTGAACTTTTGTACGGACGGAGGGTAAGAGGACCCCTGGACCTAATCCGTGAGACCTGGGAGGGCAAGATTGCCGACTCAAAGGTCTCTGTTGTGGATTATGTCCTAAAATTCAGAGATAAAATGGAGACGCTGGTGGAAATTGTGCGGGAGAACATGACCCAGGCCCAGACTAGGCAGAAAGAGTGGTATGACCGTAACGCTAGGGAGCGGACCTATGACATTGGTCAGAAGGTGTATGTTCTGCTTCCCCTGCGGCAGAACAAACTCCAAGCAGCATGGGAAGGCCCGTACACCATCACCCAGCGTCTGAATGATGTCACCTACTTGGTCAGGTTGGGAGAAGGGCGTAGACGGCAGAAGGCCATTCATGTTAACATGATCAAAGCCCATCATGAGCGCACGGCCTATGTCATGCCGGTCTGCAGCAGGCCAGAGCCCGAGGAGGCTGATCCACTTCTGGACCTGCTAGCAGACACCAGGGAGGTAGACTCAGAACTCCTGATAAACTCCAATCTTACCCCCACCCAGGTACCTGGACTGAAGCGAGTGCTGGCAGTACATGGTAGCAGGTTTACGGGAAAACCTGGGAGGACACACCTCGCTGTCCACCAGGTGGACACCGGGGCACATCCCCCCATTAAACAGTCGGCCTATCGCGTCTCCCTGGAGGTGCTGGCCGACATGAAAAGGGAGGTGGAGGAAATGCTGCAGCTGGGGGTGATTCAGAAGTCCCACAGTGCCTGGGCGTCCCCAGTAGTCTTGGTTCCCAAAAAGGACCAGACGACCAGGTTCTGTGTGGACTACCGGAAGCTGAATGCCATCACTACTGCAGATGCCTACCCCATGCCCCGGATTGATGAGTTGTTAGATAGGCTGGCGGCCGCCCGTTATATAACAATCATGGATCTGAGCAGGGGGTACTGGCAAATTCCTCTGGCCCCTGAGGCTCGGGAAAAGTCGGCCTTCATCACCCCATTCGGATTGTTTGAGTTTACCGTCATGCCGTTTGGGATGAAGAATGCCCCAGCTACCTTCCAGAGAGTCATGAATGACTTACTGGAGGGGCTGGAAACCTTTGCCGTAGCCTACCTGGATGACATCGCCGTGTTCAGCCCTACCTGGGAAGAACACCTGGTGCACCTGTCACAGGTCCTGGACCAACTGACGGCTGCCAATCTGACTGTAAAACCCAGTAAGTGTCAGATTGGCATGACTGATGTGCAGTACTTGGGACACCAGGTAGGAGGAGGTACCCTGAAACCCGAGACAGGGAAGGTTGAGGCCATCCTGGCCTGGCCTACCCCTCAAACCAAAAAGCAGGTTATGTCTTTCTTGGGGACCGCTGGCTACTATAGGAAATTTGTATGTAACTATAGTAGCCTGGCCAAACCTTTGACTGACCTAACCAAAAAGAAACTGCCCAAGGTGGTGTCTTGGACACCAGAATGTGAGCAGGCATTTCAGGCCTTGAAGGAGGCGCTGGCCAGCGCACCTGTGCTGCAGGCTCCAGACTTCACCCACCGTTTCCTTGTGCAGACGGATGCCTCTGCCTTTGGATTGGGTGCAGTCCTGAGCCAGGTGGACGAGGCCGGAGAGGAGCATCCCATCCTCTACCTGAGCAGGAAGCTGCTTCCCAGGGAAGTAGCATATGCCACGATCGAAAAGGAGTGTCTTGCGATCGTGTGGGCTCTCCAGGAGTTACAAACGTACCTTTATGGACGGCACTTCACTGTGATCACGGATCACAATCCCTTGAGCTGGCTAAATCGTGTTGCTGGGGAGAATGGCAAACTACTTCGGTGGAGCCTAATTCTTCAGCAATACGATTTCACCATCCAGCATAAGAAAGGCAGCGCCCATGGCAATGCTGATGGGCTGTCACGACAAGCCGAGCCCGCAGGAGTCGGTTGTGTCAGGAGGGAAATTGTAGTTCCCTCCCATGCAACCACCTAAGGGGGGAGGTGTAACGATATCAAGTACGGGACATGACAAGCTGTAGCTAGCTGCCATCTTGTGTGGAAGTAGCCATGACAGTTTTGCTAACCATGTAACCTCACAGAGAACTCTGAACTCCGTCTTCCCCACCTTAGGAATTCAAAGCTTTTTAAGTTCAACAGAAAAGGTTATCTCAACAGAGAAAACAGAGCAGGCTAAGTCAGTAGGAAAACATTTGTTGTAAGGGCAGTGTTCAGGCCTGTCGTAAAACTGTCACCCTCCCCACTCAGAGCCCTAACAGACCTCGGTCGTAAAGTCTTCTGAATAGACCTCATAAGAATAAGTATGAAATTTCAGCATGTTTCATAACTTCTGACTTAGTAATAGCACAGACATAATCTGGATATATTTAGCTTCCTCAGATAATATGGAACGTTTCAAGTCCAGACACCCCTATGTCAGGTCATATGGGAAACCCCTGGGACCACTTATTCCTCCAAAGCAGGCTATACGTTATAGATATGGCATGTTTAGACTTGTTTTGAAGGAAATCTCAAGTTGAATAATAATATGGATATTTGGAGTCTGTAAACCCTATAGATGCAGATATATGAACATGTATTACAAAATGTACCTGGGACGTGGTCATGAGTGTAGACACCTCCCAGCAACCAACCCCTACACCAGCTGACCAGATGATTGGTTACTGGTCGCTGTCAACACCCCTTCTGATTTGACAGAAAAGAGGAGATGCCAAGACAATGGTCAGTTCTCCTTTTACCATCCAAGAAGTAACATCTGCCAAGTCGAGAACCGATTACCTAGCTCATCGATCGAACTCTGATCAACCCTCGGACATTAATTGCAAGTATTCTCTCTTCCCAATTCTACCTTATTGCTTTGTGGCTGTATATTGTCTTTATCTTTTTGAAACATCTTTTTTCTGTAAATATTTTATTTGCATCAACTTTGACCTTTTCATAATAAACCCTTATGTGTTAGCGTTAAAGTGTTAACCTTGTCTCTAAAGCTCCTAATGCAAGCTATAAACGAACCTGCCTCTTGAAGGGCGCTACTGTTGTAGAGTAAGACTCTGAGCAGACCTGTCTGTAGTGGCAGTGTGTGTGTCAGACGCTTATTCTAAAATTATAATTGGTATTGCAAAATTACGAGTCTCCCCCGGCTCGGTCTTTTAAACGGGGGTGGTGGCAGTTAAAGGGTTAATTGTGTAATTAGCCCAGTGACAATCACTCTCAGGCTGCTCGCACCTAGATTGTGGTCCTGCAAGCTGGAAAATCTTTGTGCTGGGCGCAGCTGAGAGTGGCATTGTTACGTAAGTGACAGCGTGGTGTGAGGTTGGCGGGTCCTTTGTCGCGAGTTAGCGAGGAGGGCAGGGATCTGACACCCGCGTTCGTCACAGCGCTCTATGGGTCAATTCCAGTAAGTATATAGAAAACCATAGATAGAATAAAATATTTGTTTATTGCACTTGAAATCAATCAAGCAGAGACTGATAAAAGTTTATAAAAATGATGTTTAAACTTAAGTTTCATAAACTTTTAGCAATCTCTTGCTAAGAACATGCTCCAGAGTTTATAGATAGTGAACAATGGGGTTGGTTTACTAAAGGCAAATAGACTGTGCATTTTGCAAATTGCAGTTGCACTCTGCAATTGCCCTAGAGCTTAGAAAATGAGGGAGAGCTCTGCTGCTGACTTCCATCATCCAACCACATGAAAGAAAAAATGCTGTTTTTTTATTTCCCTTGCATGTGATTGGATATTCTTTGCAAAGTGAAGCTTTACTACATTTACTAAACTCTGAAGCAACTGCACTTGCAGAGTGCAACTGCATTTTGCAAAGTGCACAGTCTATTTGCCTTTAGTAAATTAACCCCAATGTGTGCTCAAAATGCAGAGGGATGTAATGCATTACTAATAATGTCCAAACACTAAACCTAAAATTTAAACATAGAGTCATTTAACATTGCAGAAGTGTTTCTCATTTATCAAGTGTCAAGAAAATGGTATACTGTTAATATCAAAAGCCAATTTCCAAGCTTTTGACACCTGTGAAGACAAACGTTTTATATGTTTGAATTTGAAACTAGGGTATCTCTTTGGTTTTAGGTTTTATGCCCCGTACACACGGTCGCACATTGATCGGACATTCCGACAACAAAATCGATGGATTTTTTCCGACGGATGTTGGCTCAAACTTGTCTTGCATACACACGGTCACACAAAGTTGTTGGAAAATCCGATCGTTCTGAACGCGGTGACGTAAAACACGTACGTCGGGACTATAAACGGGGCAGTAGCCAATAGCTTTCGTCTCTTAATTTATTCTGAGCATGCGTGGCACTTTGTGCGTCGGATTTGTGTACACACGATCGGAATTTCCGACAACGGATTTTGTTGTCGGAAAATTTTATATCCTGCTCTCAAACTTTGTGTGCCGGAAAATCCGATGGAAAATGTGTGATGGAGCCTACACATGGTCGGATTTTCCGACAACAAGGTCCTATCACACATTTTCCGTCTGAAAATCTGACCGTGTGTACAGGGCATAACAGAGTGTCCCATGGATCCTTCCAGATGCTTTTCCCCAAAACTGTATATATCACAAGATATGGACATCTACTCAGCAGCATCTGATTTTTGGACAATCCCACCAAACGTGAAGGAACATGTCCATGCAACCTTGGAAGCAGCGAGGAGAGACCCCATGGACAAACTTGGCCAACGTCTGGGACACAATGTACCACAGCATTAACAGCTTATAGTTGACCTCAAGACCCCTTTCACACTGGAGCGGTTTTCAGGCGGTATTGCGCTAAAAATACCGCCTGAAAACCGCCCCTAAACAGCCTCCGCTGTTTGTTCAGTGTAAAAGCCGAGGGCTTTCACACTGAAGCGGTGCGCAGGCAGGGCGGTGAAAAAAGTCCTGCAAACCGCTTTTTTGGAGCGGGGAAGGAGCGGTGTATTCACCGTTCCTTCCCCGCTCCTGCCCATTGAAATCAGTGGGACAGCGCGGCTATAACGCGGCAATACCGCGGCTATAGCCGCGCTGTACGAGGGATTTTAACCCTTTTTCGGCCGCCAGCGGGGGGTAAAACCGCACCGCTAGCGGCCGAATACCGCTGCAAGAACAACGGTACAGCAGCGCTAAAAATAGCGCTGTTGTACCGCCGACGCCCCCACCGCCCCAGTGTGAAAGGGGCCTAATGGTCTTCAAGTCACTGACCGCCACCATTAGTGGTATAAAAAAAAATTCCAGTATCTATACGTTTGTAGACGCTATACTTTTTATGCAAACCAATTAATATACACTTAGACATAGCGGAATACATTTTGGCCTAAATTTATAACGAAATTAGATTTTTTACATTTTTACTGGATATCTTCTATAGCAGAAAGTAAAAAATGTTGTCCAAATTTCTGGTCTTTTTTTGTTTATATGATAAAACACCCAGTGGTGAATACCACCAAAAGAAAGCTCTATTTGTGTGAAAAAAAATTATATAAATATTGTTTAGGTACAACGTTACATGACCAGTTAAAGTAGAGCAGTGCTAAATAGCATAAAATACCCTGGTCATAAAGAGGATAAAACCTTCCAGAGCTGACGTGGTTAAAGTGGAAGTAAACACTCTCAATCAACATTAACCACTTACAGACTGGAAGATTGTCCCCCTTAATGACCGGGCCATTTTTTGACAATTGCGTGGCCGTGCAGCGCTGTACCCAAATAAAATTGATGTCTTTATTTTCCCACAAATAGAGCTTTCTTTTGGTGGTATTTGATCACCTCTGCGGTTTTTATTTTTTACGCTATAAACAAAAAAAGAGCGACAATTTGAAAAAAAAACAACAATATTTTATACTTTTTGCTATAATAAATATCCAAAAAAATGTAAAAAAAAGACATTTCTTCATCAGTTTAGGCTGATATATATTCTACTACATATTTTTGGTAAAAAAAAAACCCAATAGGCGTATATTGATTGGTATGCACAAAAGTTATAGTGTCTACAAAATAGGGGATATATTTATGACATTTTTATTTTTATTTTTTTTACTAATGGCGATCTGTGATTTTTAATGGGACTGCAACATTGCGGTGGACAGATCGGACACTTTGACACTTTTTTGGGACCACTGACATTTATACAGCGATCAGTGCTATAAAAATGCACTGATTATTGTGTAAATGTCACTGGTAGGGAAGGGGTTAACACTAGGGGGCGATCAAGGGGTTAAATGTGTTCCCTCATGTGTGTTTCTAACTGTGGGGGGAGGGAGCTGACTAGAGGAGGAGACAGATCGCTGTTCCTGATTACTAGGAACAACAGATCTGTCTCTCTTCTCCTGTCAGAATGGGGATCTGTGTGTTTACATACACACATTGCCGGCGGACATCGTGGCCAGCAGCCACGCACATCGGGTCCCGGCCTTGCAGTGAGCAAGCGCGCCTGCTATCGCCCTCAAAGGTGCCTACGGGGATTTGCAGGATCGTGCCGACCTGCCTGCAGTATAATGACACTGGCTGGTCGGCAAGTGGTTAACTATTTTTGCTACTTTATGCTGCTAGTCTTAGTAAATAGATAGGAAAGTATATTATTTACTTGTTCTAAACATTATTCAAGATTGCCATGGCTAGAAATGCCAGGTGGGTGTTTTTCAGCGATTTGCTTTGAATATTAAAATTAATTAAATTGAGTTTTCAGTATGTGCTGCTCAGATTTAGTTAAGTTCCACTTTAAAATTATTTTTTCGGTGTACAAATCTTACAGATCTGGACACAAAGGCAGGGCACATTGGGAAATGTACCCCAGCGCTGTAATTTACAGAACTCAAGCATAGTTTAATCACCACTAAAATCTCATATATGATTAACATGATACTATCACCTGGAGAGCGTTTATATTTTAATTGCTAGCTTTCGTGAAAACAGCTGGTGATACTGATATTAAAGTGGTTGTAAAGGCACAGGGTTTTTTAACTTCATGCATTCTATGCATGAAGGTAAAAAACCTTCTGTGCGTGGCAGCTCCCCCAGCCCCCCTAATACTTACCTGAGCTTCCTCTTGATTTAGCGATGTCCACAAGAGCCTTGGCTCTCCAGGGACTCACACTCCTAAATGGTTTTTGGCAGGAGCCATTGGCTCCAGCTGCTGTTAATCACAGTCAGTGAGCCAATCAGGAGACGGAGGGGGCATGGTGGGGCCGAGCCGTGGCTCCAAGTGTGAATGAACATACAGAGCTGCAGCTCGGAAGCGCGCTTGCTTGGGTGCCCCCACAGCAAGCTGCTTGCTGTGGGGGCACTTGACAAGAGAGAGGGAACAGGAGCCGCCAGTGTGGGACCTGAAAAAAGGAGGATCCGCTCTGCTCTGTGAAAAAACACTGCACAGAGCAGGTATGACATGTTTATTAAAAAAACAAAAAAAAAAACAAAAAACAAGACTTTAATGCCGCTTTAAAGTTTTTTTTGGATCCTTTGTGTTATGGGGTGACAATGCTGTGCCCCATCATAATCTCCTGCCTGTAAATAACCCTGTCACATGCTCGCTCAAAGAAAATGATAAGATTCCTTGCTGATGTAGCTCCCTGGTGTTAGGCAGGGTTACTAACAAATTTAGTTTGCTCTGTGGTAACCAGCCTGGCTGATTGTTGGGGAGATCCACTGAACATTTCCTATATTTGGAGTTCGATGAACCTCTCTTTCTTCTGTCACTAGGTGGCATTAGATTGACAAAGGCTTAGTAAATCCGGACTAGGAGTGGATGGGTTGTCTCAGCCAATTGGCAAGGGTTTCTTTGCCCTTGGCCTGGTGGGAGAGCCTATTCGGGAGGGGTCAGGTGATCAGGGTTCAGTGCCACCTGGACGGCTGTCTGGGTGGATGTGTGTTGAGAATCTCCTGGCTGCTAGGCCAGAAGCCTGAGGCGTATCCAGGAGTACCTGGCTGCTAGGCGGTCTGAGGCCTATCCAGGTTGGAAGCAAGCAGCGCAGATTTGGGGCTTCAGGCTTGGAGCCCAACCAAGTTGCAGGGGGTTCTGCCAGCTGGAGAACCAAGTAGTTGCCACAGGTAAAGGAAAGCAGTTGCTGTCAGAGACGACCACTCCTGTCGCCAGAGGCAGGTGAGAACCAGAGTCATAGGTAAAGGGGACACTGTTGCCAGCAAGGGACAAACTCTCCTGTTATCAGAGGCCAGGTTCTGTAGAGACTGAAGAAATACTAGAGCAGCCCTTTTCACTAGCTGGGGACGGTGAAGAAGTTGGGAAAGCTTCAGCAGAGTCAAGCTAGGGACCCAGCGAAACAGTGTGGGTGACGCTTGCAGAGGATTCAGCAGGTTAGCTGAAGAGCCAAGTCAGGGACCCAGCGGGACATTGTGGGTGACACTTGGAAGCCACAGTGGGATAGTTGTGAAGGAGCTCAAGGCATCCAGTGGCGGCTGGAATCTGAAGAGTCTAGTGAGAGACTGGGAGCTCAGTGAGAGGATCTACGGGATACTGTAAGTTTTGATCTGTATTGAAGTTACCAGATCAGTTGCTATAGACAGTGGTCTACAGTTTGCTGCAATTCAGCTTAAAGGCCCTTAAACTGTATAGCTGTTCTTATATTCCTATTTTTGTCTTGGAGTCTGCCAAGTATATTTCATCTGCCTAAGGGTGTTCAGGCCCTAACCCTCTCTCCCCAGTTCTATTAAAGTGGTGTTCCGGCCGAAATGATACTTTTTAAATAAAAATACCCCTATAATACACAAGCTTAATGTATTCTAGTAAAATTAGTCTGTAAACTAAGGTCTGTTTTGTTAGTTTATAGCAGTAGTTTGTTATTTTATAAACTTACAGCAGGCCGTGGCCATCTTAAGTGTGGGCATCTGAAGCCAGACTGTATTTCTTCTTGGATCTCATCCTTGCAGATCTCGCACATGCTCAGTGCAGCACAAGCAGTGTAATAGGTTTCAGGTCAGGTTTCCATAGCAACGGCAGTTTCAGAGAAAATTGCCACCCCTTCCCAGAAGGCATTGCAAACAGGAAATGATGCGATGGGCCGTGGCCAGGGAGGAGGAAGTGAAAAATGAATGCAGCAGATATACAGTAGGTGCTGAGAAAAAAAATAAAAAAAATATCCAATTTGTTTACAGTGCACAGTTTAGTGAGGGATGCTGAAGAGTTGTAAAAGTGGGTGGAACTCCACTTTAAGACACAATAATTTTTTTTGCATTCTCAAATTGTCTGGCACCCAACTTACTCTAACTATACCACACCCACTATGTCTAGTAACCTACACTGTGAAGATGGATGTCTGCTCTCCCTGACTCTGGAGGTCATCATTAGGTCTTTGGAGGTCGGGGATGCCGCTACACTGATACACATTTCCCAGGCCATATTTCACTGTTTCGCTTTTTATCTGGGAACATTGGAAATTGAAGGTCAGCTTAATTGAAAGCCCTACAGTATATACATATATATATACTGAGCTAAATTATAAACGCAACACTTTTGTGTTTGCTCCTATATATCGTGAGCTGAATTCAAAGATCTATGACTTTTTCTATGTACACAAAAGGCCTATTTCTCTCAAATATTGTTCACAAATCTGTCTTAAATCTGTGTTAGTGAGCACTTCTCCTTTGCCAAGATAATCCATCCACCTCACAGGTGTGGCATATCAAGATGCTGATTAGACAGCATGATTATTGCACACGTGTGCCTTAGGCTGGCCACAATAAAAGGCCACTCTAAAATGTGCAGTTTTACTGTATTGGTGGGGTCCGAAAAACAGTCAGTATCTGCGGTGAACACCATTTGCCTCATGCAGTGCAGCACATCTCCTTCGCATAGAGTTAATCAGGTTGTTGATTGGGGCCTGTGGAATGTTGGTCCATTCCTCTTCAATGGCTGTTGCTGGATATTGTCAGGAACTGGAACAGGCTGTCATATATGCCAATCCAGAGCATCCCACACATGCTCAATGGGTGACATGTCCGGTGAGTATGCTGGCCATGCAAGAACTGGGATGTTTTTAGCTTCCAGGAATTGTGTACAGACACTTGCAACATGGGGCCATGCATTATCATGCTGCAAAATGAGGTGATGGTCGTGGATTAATGGCACAACAATGGGCCTCAGGATCTCATTGCATTATCTCTGTGCATTCAAAATGTCATCAATAAAATGCACCTGTGTTCATTGTCCATAGCATATGCCTGCCCATACCATAACCCCACCGCTACCATGGGCCACTCAATCCACAACGTTGACATCAGCAAACCACTCACCCACACGATGCCATACACGCTGTCTGCCATCTGCCCTGTACAGTGAAAACCGGGATTCATCCATGAAGAGAACACCTCTCCAAAGTGCCAGACGCCATTGAATGTGAGCATTTGTCCACTCAAGTCAGTTACGAGGACGAACTGCAGTCAGGCCGAGACCCCGATGAGGATGACGAGCATGCAGATGAGCTTCCCTGAGATGGTTTCTGACAGTTTGTGCAGAAATTCTTTGGTTATGCAAACCGATTGTTGCAGCAACTGTCCAGGTGGCTGGTCTCAGATGATCTTGGAGGTGAAGATGCTGGATGTGGAGGTCCTGGGCTGATGTGGTTAAACGTGGTCTGCGGTTGTGAGGCCCGTTGGATGTACTGCCAAATTCTCTGAAACGCCTTTGGAGACGGCTTATGGTAGAGAAATGAACATACGATTCAAGGGCAACAGCTCTGGTGGACATTCCTGCAGTCAGCATGCCAATTGCAAGCTTCCTCAAAACTTGGGACATCTGTGGCATTGTGCTGTGTGATAAAATTGCACATTTTAGACTGGCCTTTTATTGTGGCCAGCCTAAGGCACACCTGTGCAATAATCATGCTGTCTAATCAGCATCTTGATATGCCACACCTGTGAGGTGGATGGATTATCCCAGCAAAGGAGAAGTGCTCACTAAGTCTGGCCATACATGGTCGAATTTTGAAAGAATTTTCTTTTGAAAATCAGAAGATTTGTGCGCTTTGTGATCCGATGGTGCCACCATTGACTTCAAAATTTGGCCAACCAAGCCTTCAGTTTCACCTCATGTTGCTATAGAAAAGAATTTTCGTGGCTGGGAATCATATTTTCTTTCCAGGAATTTAATTTTCTTGCACATTTCTTTTTTGATTACATTTCTCTCACGATTCTCCCATCATTGATTAGAAAATCGTTAGTTTTTCAAAAAATTTCCAACATGTCCGATTACTCAAATTTGATTGCCGCACGAAAATCAGCTGTTGCTGCAGCCCTCTAATGGTGCAAAATATGAACGAAAATTCTTAGATAAGATTTTTGACAGAAAATTCTTTCGAAATTCGACCCATGTATGGCCTGCCTAACACAGATTTAGACAGATTTGTGAACAATATTTGAGAGAAATAGGCCTTTCCTAATGGCTCCATGTCAGCACAGCTGGGCATAGGCTACGCCCTCCCCATGCCTCCGGGACTTAAGGGCTCTTTCACACGGACGGTCCGTATGTCCATTTTTCATCCATCCGTTTTCGGATGAAAAACGGACATACATGTATCCATATGGAATAGCGGATGTCAGCGGATGAATGTCCGCTGACATCGGACCCGCTCCGATCCGAAAAAGTGTAACGGAGGAAAACCCTACTTTTCCATCCGTTTTCGGATCGGATCAGGTGACGACGGACTCTACGGTCCGTCATCATCCGATCCCCCATAGGGGAGAGCGCGCGCTCTGACAGGTCCGCAGCGACGGACCTGTCATCTTCCTGCTCAGCGGAGATCTGCGGAGCGATCCCCGCTGAGCAAGTGGGTGTTCACGGGGCGGATCATCACTGATCCGCCCCGTGTGAAAGAGCCCTAACTCATATAAGTTTGAGCCCACCTACAGCTTCGGCGTTCTTCTTTTTTCCTCCTATGTGCAGGACCTAGGTGTGCTCCTCTACCTGGCTGGTCTAAATGGCTGCCTGTCCGTCCATGTGTGGATTAGACTGGACGCAGTCCCTGGTGTCTCGGCTAAATGACCCATAATCCAGGGAGCCTCACTGCTGGTCCTCGGGGCAGCTTTTGTCAAGGCTAACAGCCTTGTCTGGGGTCCGCTGGGTCCATGTAAAGTGGGCAGCGGTGTTGGCAGAGTCTCCCCTATGCACGCACACCCGCGCTGTGCCAGTGTTTACAGTCAGATGACGGAGGATGGGTGAGCTAAATTTGAAAAATGCTTTGTATCCAAATGCTGCATTACTGGGTATTGTGGTGCCTTGCTCCCTGCAGCCTCTATGCATAGCCTGAGCTCCTCCACAGGGAGTACTCTGCATAACAGGTACACAAAGTAACACTTTGTTCACACATTGCAATAACCTGTTGGTGGCTTCTCATGTTTGCTTTACTGTTGTGCCATTATGTCAACCCCCTCAAAAGACCAGCATTTCCAGAGAAGGTAGAGAAGTCACCTGTGGATGACTACTAGAGCCAGCCTTGGCCTGTTGAGATATGGGATATCCTTTTATATTTCTATGTGCTCTCTGGTTTTTCACCAAAATAAAAATGGGGAGAAGCATGTTTCTGATGTCTACAATTCCCTTGGTTTGTGTACATTGCAGAATATTATTGTAATTCTGTTGAAAATTCCTACCTTTTTTATCACCGTTCTGAACAAACTTTTTCATTATGTTCTGATTCCTGGCAGGGCTAGGTTTAGCTCATAATCACCTGGTGAATCAGGGCTGTAGAGGAAGGCTTCAGTCTCCCTCTAGCAGTGATTAACCCTTTAGGGTTTTTTTTACTAACCAAATTATTTTACTGAATTGAATTATTTTTATGGGCTGTTTTTTTTTAAATGGCATGAGGATGATGATACCTAACAGGTTGTCATCTTTATTAAACAAGTGGCCAATACACTCAGAGGAGTTATTCCCACTTATCCTGTGAAGGTCTCGCAGCTTTCCCAAGCAAAACATCCCTCTTTAGACTCTAAGTGGAATACACGGATGGGCATGACAGTATGTATCCCACTGGCTCAAGCAGCCAGGGATTAGGATGACACTTAATAGGGTGTCACATGCATTAAAAACATTGTCAATACACTCTAAAGGAGTGTTTTCTGCTCAGCCTTTGAAGGGGTTACCTGCTCTGGCAATGAGAAGCTGCCTAGCCATACCAGGTGAAACAGCCCATTTTCCAAATTTCCAGATGGACATGACAGTAGCCAGGGATAAGGATGACACCTAATAAGATGTCACTGTAAGAGAAACCCAGGTAACAAGCGCGCAGTGGTGCGCAGGCATGGACATTCCAAGAGGTGCACAAGAAAGGACATGTACTGGCACATGCACGAGCCGCGCCCGCACACATGCGCGCATTGGTGCACGCACGCGCACACGTGTGAGCATTGGCGCCAGTCCGCCTATTTAAACCTGCCAGTGACTTGCACACTTTGCTGAGTGGTCTTTTCAGCTAGTGCCTGTTTACCTGCTCTATACCAGTTTCCTGTATCCCGAACCGGGTTTCCTGAACCTTCCCTTTGACCTCTGCCTGCCTACTTGTGACCCCAGCTTGTGCTTGACTTCGCTTCTGCCTGATGTTCCTGTACTTCATTGCCCGAATGTTTACCGAACCTGGCCTGTGTCCCGTCTCTGCCTCACGTCTCGGTACCTGCTCTGTCCGGCTGTTGATGACCCCCTGGCTTATGTCCCGGCTACACTTCCAGCTGCTGATTCAGCGACACTGTGCTCCTGTTCTCAGTTCCGGCCCAGCACTCTCCAGCCGCCTGGTTCCTGCCAAGACCCAGCCTGAGTCATCTGCTACATCGGCCCTCGTGCCACTCTGTGTCCTCCACTCCCTGTCATTACTACCAGGGGTGTTGGACAGGAGGTGCAAGCGAAGCCCCCTCTATAGTTCGATCTCCACCAGGTACGTGACAGTCACATTCAATAAACACATTGTCAATACACTCTAAAGGAGTGGTTTCTGCTCACCCTTTGAAAGGATTATCTGCTCTGGCAATGAGAAGCTGCCTAGCCATACCAGGTGAAACAGTCCATTTTCCGGATGGACATGACTGCATAATTCTGCTTTGTTCAAGCAACCAAGAATAAGGATGACGACACCTAACAGGTTGTCACATTCCTTAAGCCCATGGTCAATACACTCTAAAGGAGTGTTTCCACTCACCCTGTGAAAGGGTTACCGAGCAGTCTCAAGCCTTACCAGGCAAACAATCTGCTTCAGATTCTTCCAAAGAGAAGACAAACGAGCAGGACTGCAAGATTGTTGCCTCGTGCAAGCGGCCAAGGATAAAGATGACGACGACACCTAAGCGGTTGTCAAATTCATTAAGCATGTGGTCAATACACTCTAAAGGAGTCATTTCCACTCACTCTGTGACGGGGTCATATATGGTGCCAATGAGTAGTCTCAGAACCTTCTCAGGCAAATTAACCCTTGTCAGCTTCTTCCCAAGTAGAGGTGAATGAATATGTGATTCCTACTTTGTTCAGGCAGGCTGTGATTAAGATGATGGTGACCAAGTTGTCAAAATTAAGCATATGGTCAAGACACTCTAAAGGAATTGCTGAATTCATCTTCTGCAAGGGCCATCTATTCTGGCAATGTCCAGTATTCTATTCAGGGCCTTCTCAAGCCAATCAATCCTCTTCAGTCTCTTCTGAACAGGAAGATGAGGATGACCTTTGCCCAGATTGGTAAGGTTGGTGAAATGCCTTTAAATAGAAGTGAAGCTTTGGAAGTATTTGAAGTACCTCCAGAGGACAGCTTGACAATTCTTTTATGTTGGATGGCTCAAGTGCTCGGTCTACAAGATTGGAGTATGTTGTCACAGCAGGATGTGAAAGTTATGCCCTTTTGAACTGAAAGATGTCCAGGGGTTGGGCTCACCCCTCTGGTCAGTGTGTGTCCCTTGTGGGATTGGCCATATATATGTCCTTACCATCAGAAGATGTTGTAGCCTTCAAGGACAAATTCTATCACTGCATTTTTCTTGATAGTAGAAGATCAAGCCTAAATTTAATAGTGGTCAGTTTGGCTTCCTGCCTCAAGATGAATGTCTGCTGAGTTAAAGGAGACCGAAAAATTCAAGAGTCAGTTTCCACGCTCACTCTCACTTCAGAGAGGTTAGCTTCTGCATTTCTGGCTGGGAGTCCAGGAAAAACTGGGAAGATAACGCAGTAAGTCAGTAAAGAGTTCCATGTCAGGATGCTTTCTGTTATTTTGGGATTGTGCCTCCCAAATACATGCCTTAGGGGGTACTATGTGGCTCCTCTGTGGACATAGGTGCGGCTTTGGTGATTGACACGTGGTCCATTAAGGCAAGCATTTTAGGCAATATTTGGAGATCTTTCATCCCTCACGTCTCAGATTGAGCCTTAAAAATTGCCTCGCTCCAGCAGCTCAGGTTGGCTCATTTTAACTCTCGCTCCTGTTCAAGTCGGGTTTCTGGACCAGTGGCCTAAACGCGTGGTTGAAGAAACTAAATCGTCTGCAATGTTCCGGGGTAAGCCTGTCCTGGTGAAGTTGGACAGCGCAACGACTGTGGCCTACATCTGGAAACAAGAATCAGTCTCTCCCTTCTGAAGGAGGTTTCTCTAATTCTAGAATCTGCCCAAATCAATCTTCTGCAGCTATCTGCGGCCTATGTGCCTGGTCAGAAGAATCTTCAGGCAAACTATTTGTCTAGGACAAGTCTGGACAAACAATGAATGGTCCAAACTACTGCGAGACTTTCAAAAACTAATAGAGCTTGGTATTTTTCTTCTAGAGGTAGACTGCTCACATCCCCAGTCAACACTGAGTTGCTGAAGTTCCATTCCAGGGCCCAGAATCCGCAAGCAGCTGTAGTGGAGGTGCTGACTGCAGAGTGGATCTCCAAGACAGCTTATGCCCTTCTGCTGCTCCCTCTGATTCTCAGCTTCCAGCTGAGGCTGTGGCGGGGGAAGGTGACAGTTCTGGTGATGATCCCAGATTGGCCGAAGGGGCCTTTGTACCCATTGCTCATCCTTATAAGTGTCAAGGATTGACTTCCTCTGTAAGATCAAATCTTCACCAAAGTCCCATTCATCCAGCATCCAACAGGCTCAGGCTGATGCACTGTGAAGTTTATAAATACTCTTATGAAAACAAGAAAGGACAGCGCTAACCGTGCCTATAGTAGAATATGGCATAAATTCCCAGTATTGCTGATCAAGATTTCACGCTGAACTCTTCAGTAGTCTGTTCTGAAATGCCTGCAGGCATGGCTTGATTTAGGTCTATGCGCAAGTATGCTATAGGCACACAGTTCGGCTATCTCTGCCTTCACATACATTGGGCATCCAACACTTAATTATATTGTTTTTCAAGATGCAATTTGGTTGAAACCTCGAATTATTGTTTCTGAAATGGGATCTCCCATTGCTGTTGGACTTTATTACATCAGATGCCTTCAATCAACCTGTGGTACCTCTCACTGAAAACTGCTTTACTGGTGGCAATAACATCAGCCAGAAGAGTCAGCATTGGTGGCCTTGGGGTTTAAAGAACCCATACTCCTGTACTTTCCAGACAGGGTGGTACTCATGCCGATGGTCGAATTTTGTGCCTGAACTGACCTTCAGAGTCTATATCACAAAAGAGGTTGTCCTCCTACGTTCCTTTTGGGGAGTACTCAAAAAATTAGCCCATTGGATGTGGACTAAGCTTTAAAATGTTTAATCAAAGCTAGTTAGTTCCCAGCTGTGCTGACATGGAGCCATCAGGAAAACGGAAAATTGAATTTAAATACTTACCATAATTTTCCTTTCCTGATGGGCTTCATGGCAGCACAGATCCCACCCAGCTTGGTATGACTAGTTACAGAACGCCGAGGCTGTAGTTGGGCTCAAATTTATATGAGTTAAGTTCTGGAGGCATGGGAGGGTGGAGCCTATACCCAGCTGTGCTGCCATGAAGCTCGTCAGGAAAGGAAAATTACAGTAAGTATTTGAATTCAATTTTCCATTTTTGTGTACATAGAAAAAGGAGTAGATCTTTTAGTTCTGCTCATGATAAATAGGGGCAAACACAAAAGTGTTGCTTTTATAATTTTGCTCAGTATATATATATGTAGTGCTGACAATATTTATTTTTAAATAGTTGTAATGCTGTAAGGGTAATAAGTTGGTATATGGCGCCATCTAGCGGCCAAAATATATAATTACAGCACCTTTATATTTCTTTTATTGTTCAGAAGTTTGACATGGAAGTATTTTGTTTGTTTAGATCTAGACATTAACTTGACCTGCCCACAATGCTCAGTGGTTCCCACAAATCTCAGGGAACAGAACTGCATTGTGGGAAGACTATAAAAAGGCTGGGAGCGGCCATCTTAGCTCTCTTGTTCCTGGGACGCATGGCCGGCAGCAGGGCTCTGTGGGTGTGCGGCCTATCCTGTGAAGAAGCAGAACAGCAGCCAGCGATCCTGCCATCGATCACAGTGTGCTGGAGCAGCAGAAGTGATCGTCCCGGAGACCCGTGAGAGAGGTAACCGAGGACTCCCGGTCATCAATAAGTGGAACAGCGCAACAGCGTGATTGCAACTCCATACAGACTGAGAACTTGCGGAGCGGAGACACCCATCTGCCTGGATCCAGTGCGGTGACAGGGCTAACGCTCAGAAGTTTGTTCCACACTACACACATTCAAAGTTATAACAGAGTGTTGCTGGGACTGATAGTCCCACGGAACAATTCAATTGGGAAAATCACATTTGCACAGACTTACAATCAGATTTCAACATCCAGGAATTGATACTGGATGTTTGTTCCTTTCAAGTAAGAGTATTCAATCAATTTGCCTGATTTTAATTACTTTTGTGCACCACCTTGCACCGAGCAATTGGCCAAAGGGAAACCTTGTGGATTACAAATATTGATCTTCTTAGCTAGCAGAAGACTGAAGACAACAGGACTATTTCTTCCATCGCGGGGCTCCGCATTTAGTCATAAAAGAGAGTGACTGTACTGTCAAAGCAGGGGGAGCTCCCTAGTGTCTATATTGTGGGGTATTTATATTCCTGTGTCTTTGCGCTTGCTACAGTGTGCTGGAGGTGGGAAGGTGTCCGGAGTTAAGACAATATCACTTTGAACACTAGTCCCATCTGGAGACACACCAAGAGGGGGTCTATTCAAGAACATATATATATGTATGTGTATGTGTACAAAGAAATTGGTGAATATTTACTGTATTGTTGCACTACGTTGGTGTGATAGTGTAGTCACTGCAATAACTTTTAAATACCATTTCAGTAAAAGAAATCAAATTTGTCAAATCACAAATTTTCGTGTGCAGTGCTGTCTTTCTCCTGCAGGTGGAACAACAAACACCCAGATAGAGGTATATGTGTATAATTATAGTAAAGATATTGTGAGTTAAAATCTGTATAAATATCACTACAACACTGCACTACAGCTGTGTCAAAGGGATTGAACAGGTTTAAGGGGTGTAAGCTATCAGAGAACAGGCCCGATCAAAATCAGCAGCTCCTTCGGGGGTAATTGCTACATGTGGGGGGCTTGTCCGGAATAACTGTTTAGTTACTGAGAGTTTGAAAGGGCCTGCTTCAGAAGCTATCCGAAATTTGAAACTCAGCAAATAGAACTGTGTAACCCAAGAATACTTAGATATCCTGCAAGATGTGTTTGGACGTACTGAAAAAGTCTCAGACCTGATTTATCAACTGGAACACACCTATCAAGAAGCAGGGGAGAAACTGTCAGAATATATGAGACGGTTGGACAAGGTCATTCACCAGATCTTGAAGAAGGGGCTAGATCCTCGTGAGGTGGATGAAATTCGAGCCAAACAAGTTTTAAGGGGTGCCGAGCCTTTGGACCCATCACGCTCCAGTTAAGAACTCGTCAAGACGGATGCATATTGAAATATCCCAACCTGATTCGGATTGTACGGGAAGAAGAAGCTATCCTGGAAAGGAAGAAGGAAAAGACTCAAGAGCCGAAACACGCTGTTGGAGTCAGGACAGCTAGTATAATGGATGATGATCCTCAGATCTAGCTCCTAAAGACCCAGGTGGCACAGTTAATGGAGATGATGGCTCTGTTGACCGAAAAATCCCTTACTCCGCCTGACGGAGGGGCTAGAAAACCTGAAAATGTGTCAGACTCTACCCTTGAGAGGAAATCTGGGCTCTATTTTAACTGTGGAGGGGCTGGACACTATAGGAAAGTGTGCCCAAGCCCAAGGGCAGCAGTGAGACGTCAAAAGCCAGCAGAAAACTTCAAAGGGCCCCAGTGAAGGAGTCAACTGGGTGCCCTGTAACAGCCGCCAACTCCAACAAAACCCAGACACGCTAAGTTCTGAGGATAAGAGAGAGAACGAAGTTGAGAAAATGCCCAAGGAAATGAGGAGTCAAGATACGCACTAGCAAGCAGATTAAGCCAGACACTCCTTGTGGATTCCCTCCCAAGCTAGTAGGACCCTCCCCGATCATCCCAATCCAGGTGGAAGGAATCTACGCCAAAGCACTTCTGGATACTGGAGCCCAAGTGACTTTATTATACAAAGATTACTTATGAGAAGGCTCGGGCTATGTCCAAAAGCAGAGGGAGTAGAAATAAGAGGAACTTTGACCTCAAAGTAAGGATTCAAGATCTACAACCTGGCGACCGAGTCTTATTAAGAAATCTAGGTATTCCAGGGAAACACAAGCTGGCTAATCGCTGGAGGTCGCAGCCATACGTTGTATGTAGACAACTTCCAGGGCTGCCAGTGTTTGAAATTAAACCGGAAGGAAGTGCTGGACCAGTTAAGACTTGGCATCGGAATCACCTCTTACCCCTCACCGAAGCAGTCAGGATAATCCCAGAGGAGGAGTTATCATCTACATCCATGACTGCACGTCGGCCTGTAACTAGGTCTCAGCCTGGATCCTTGATAGCTGAGGATAGTGTGGAGGAAGACATGGACATCAGTTGGTTGTGGTCGCCTGATACATCAGATGTTGAAAGGAGTGTTTCATTACAGACAAACAGAGGATAGTGAGGCCCTTAGGCCAGAAGCTCCAGAGTTTGTACCATTGTCTGAACATTCTGAAGAATGTTTGTCTCCCACCGACTTTGAGGAACAGAGGACTGTAATAGAAGAAAATAGTGTTTGCCCAGAAGTAGTGGACCCACCTAAAAAACAAAGAAGAAAGAGGGACATTCGCTCACCGAAAAGACTAATATATGATACACTGGGCGAGTGTTCTGAAGTAGCTAAAGTCACCAGTAAAAGGAATGTCGAAGAGCCTAGTTCTCCCTCTGTCAATTTAGAAGGAGAGAGCCCCATTTCACCCCTTGACACATCTGTATCTGATATTGAGGTGACAGTTGTGGGTACACAGAATAACTTCCCAACACCTCAAAATTGGTGGGAAGCTCCTCTGTCGGTTTTGTGCACTCACCTAGAGGCCAAAATGTGTAACAGAAGCAGGGTCTTGCATATCTTTGGGGACCAAAGACTCAAAGCAGGGGGAGTATGTAGCGCTGACAATATTTGTTTTTAAATATTTGTAATGCTGTAAGGTTAATAAGTTGGTATATGGCTCTATCTAGTGGCCAAAATATATAATTACAACACCTTTATATTTCTTTTATTGTTCAGAAGTTTGACATGGAAGTATTTTGTTTGTTTACATCTGGACATTAACTTGACCTACCCACAATGCTCAGTGACTCCCACAAATCTCAGGGAACAGAACTGCATTGTGGGAAGACTATAAAAAGGCTGGGAGCGGCCATCTTAGCTCTCTTGTTCCTGGGACGCGTGGCCGGCAGCAGGGCTCTGTGGGGGTGTGTGTCCCACAGGGTTGCGGCCTATCTTGTGAAGAAGCGGAACAGCAGCCAGCGATCCTGCCATCGATCAGTGTGCTGGAGCAGCAGAAGTGATCGTTCCGGAGACACGTGAGGGAGGTAACCGAGGACTCCCAGTCATCAATAAGCGCAACAACATGATTGCAACTCCATACAGACTGAGAACTTAGGGAGTGGAGACACCCATCTGTCTGGATCCAGTGCGGTGAGAAGGCTAAAGCCCAGAAGTTTGTTCCACACTACACACATTCAGAGTTATTACAGAGTGTTGCTGGGACTGATAGTCCCACGGAACAATTCAACTGGGAAAATCACATTTGCACAGACTTACAATCAGATTTCAACATCCAGGAATTGATACTGGATGTTGGTTCCTTTCAAGTAAGAGTATTCAATCAATTTGCCTGATTCTAATTACTTTTGTGCACCACCTTGCACCGAGCAAGTGGCCAAAGGGAAACCTTGTGGATTACAAATATTGATTTTCTTAGCTAGCAGAAGACTGAAGACAACAGGACTATTTCTTCCATCTCATTTAGTCATAAAAGAGAGTGACTGTACTGTCAAAGCAGGGGGAGCTCCTTTGTGTCTATATTGTGGGGTATTTATATTCCTGTGTCTTAGGCTTGCTACAGTGTGCTGGAGGTGGGAAGGTGTCTGGAGTTAAGACAATATCACTTTGAACACTAGTCCCACCTGGAGACACACCAAGAGGGGGTCTATTCAAGAACACATATATATATATATATGTATGTGTACAAAGAAATTAGTGAATATTTACTGTATTGTTGCACTACGTTGGTGTGATAGTGTAGTCACTGCAATAACTTTTAAATACCGTTTCAGTAAAAGAAATCAAATCTGTCAAATCACAAATTTTCATGTGCAGTGTTGTCTTTCGTTTCACAGGACTTAGCCCACCTTCTTCAGGAAATTAAGTAACAGTCAAACTCTATAAAGAAATGTACATAGTTAATGGTTTCAATGTATGCACTATAGATTAGAGTCTTTAGTCTTTACAGTCCTTTTTTAGTTTATAGGGTTTTTTTGTGCAAATCTCCACCACACTGCTGGAGCATTGGCTCTGATTTGAAGAAGGGACTGTATGATTGGGGGGGGGGGGGACTCTCTGATAGGGGAGAGTGTGAAGGGGACTCTATGATAAGGGACTCTGATGTGATGGATGAACTGTGACATATAGGGAGGATAGATAAAAAAAAAGGACATATTAACCAAATATGAATAAAAACAAATATGAATGAATGCATAAAAATGATAATAAGTCCCAATAAGTGAATCATGTGACATTTATAAAGTCCTCCAGTGGACAGTGAAACCTTGAAAATCCCTCCAATGGGAAATGAACAAACAGCAAAAGTTGGTGAAAATCTTGTGACTTTTAAGGACGGACAAAGTGAATCCACCACCACAAAGAGTGCATGCTTACCAGCCGCACAAGTTTTAACACTTGTGGCTAATACCCAGCCAGGGCCTTTTCCTCCAGGGACTCCAGATGTCTGGTCAAGCCATATGACACAGTCATTGATCCTGCAGGTGGTCAGAGGCACGGCTGCCTCTGCTGCTGCTGCTGCATGTTCCCTAAGCAGGTCCTTCCTGGGCCTGATTGCTGAATGATAATCACCTGAACAAAGTCAGGGTTGGCTTGAGAAAAGCTACAGTGCCTGGGATGCAGATTTTCACTAACTTTTGCTGTTCATTTCCTATTAGAAGAATTTTCAAGGTTCCACAGTCCACTGGAAGACTTTAAATATATATATCACACGATTCACTTATTGGGACTTATCATTTTTATTCATTCATTTATATTTGTTTGTATTCATATTTGGTTAATATGTCACTTTAAGAGTGCAGCTCCTTTATCTATCTTTACTTGTGTGGATTTCACTTTGAGTTGCAGCTAGAGTTATTAGGTTTGTATACAGTGCAGTTTTTTTTTCTTACATATAGGGAGGACTCTGACGTGATGGGGGAGCTCTAACCTTATGGGCGGGCTCTGACATGATGGCGGGGCCTCTGATGTAATGGAGGGACCTCTGATGTGATGGGGGGGACCTCTGATGTGAAGGAGGGCTTTTGATGTGAACTGAATTTCATCAAGGCTGTTGTTTGCATCATTCTAGGCTCAGGTTTATAATGATAAGTAACATTTACACTTTTTTTTCAGCACTGAAAGCCTATCAACAAACACGATTCAACCCATTCTTTAAGGTAAAACAAATACTCTTCATTTCTGCATCTATTAGTAAAAACAGTGTAGGCCGTTTTTCTTAAAGCAAAGGAGAGTGTCATGTGACAAAACAATTTTTTTAGACCTCTTATCCCTTTTTTCAGCATAGCAAGAACAGTATTGGTCTCCACGACCACACTCACCACAGTGCACCCAACCCAACATGCATTCACCAAGCAATGGGGCCTGTACAGGAGAAAGCCTCCACACTTTAGCAGGACTCAATGGAAAAGGGCACCACTCATCCTCTTCAGGTGTTGCAAACTTACTGTCTGCCACCATTCACTGCTCACCCTAGAGTGCCCGATTCTCTATTTCTTTCCTTTCCTCACATGCTGCTGTTCTTGGGTGGATGTGCTAGTTTGCCTCCTGTGAGCACAGTATAGAATTCCTTTGAACCTATAGCCTGTCTTTAGATATTCAAACATTTACATATTCCCAACATGTAGCACATGAGCTTTAAAACAAGTCCCAACTGACCTCTGTTACTGCAGGCACTCAGGAACAAGTTGCCCTGACAGCAGAAGTACTGAAGTCATTCAAGTTTTTTTTTTTTTCTCATCAGCTTAACTCACCTCTGCTCCCCTTCCCAGAGCTCCCATTCTTTGCTTAGAAGGCTGCAGGGTCATTGCTGAGAGACGAACTGCAGTGAGAACAACTTGAATAAATAGTTTTCTTTGAAATTGGAACATTAATTGCCCCAGAGTGCCTGCAGCTACAGTGGTCAGCAAGGGCTTGTTTTAAAGCTCATGTTCTGTTTGTTAAGGTTGTAACTTTATTAAGTAAATACTTTAATGTCCATAGCCTGGCCACAGGTCAATTTAAAGGATAAATTCACCTTTTGGAACATGTTACATGTTCCATCAGTACTTGGGGTGGAATGTGTAACATGTTCCAGCAGCAGAAGTTATTCCCCCTCTCCCGTCCTCCCTAGTGACAGCAGGTGGACATCTTCTCCGGGTGCCTACTGTCCCTGTTTGAAAAAACCATGGCCGGGCGGACTCACGTCATTCATTCACAGTCTTCTGTGAATGGGAAACTACAAGTCCCGAAAACCTTTTGCAGCTGTTGGCTTGTAGTTTCAATTAACTACCATGGCGCTGTTGAGCCCTCTGGTAGTTCATTCATTTTTCCTATCAGTATGTATCTGCCTGGCTGTAGGAGGTACGAGTAGACAGACACACTGAGAAGTCCAGAAGATCCAGAAGATCAGCAGGCTACAAGAAAAAAAAAAAGTGCACATTTTTTACTAAGTATAAAATTGATGCGCTTTAAATAAATAGTGCACAATGTGCTGCTGCGACTTAGTTTAAATCCAGGAATAAAAAATGCATACATGTGAATAAAATAGATAAATAATTATGGTGCTAATACATGTGTTAAAATTGCCAAAATAAATCTTCAAATTGGTGATGTGACGGTGAATATAAATAAAATAATAATGACACTCTGAGTACAATGTCCAGATAGAGATAAATAGTGGGGGAAAGTAAAAATAATTAAACAGTTCCTTCCCTTAATCCAGATTGATTGACTCACTGGGTTAGATCGTTTGTCTCAGGATATTTAGTTTTTCTTGCATCCCACTTCAGCCATAATACTGCTGGTCATTCAGCTCTCAGGATAAAGGTTTTATGCAAAGCAAGCAAAGAAAAAATAGATCATTGTGCAGTGAACTTACTAGATAGTGCACAAGCAAAACAGGGACAAGAGATGCACTCGCAAACTCCCGGTCTATTAGAAGCATTCAAATATGCAGATTGCAGTCAGCCGCTGTGGACGAAGTTTCCCATAGAGAAACAGCTTCTGTTAACCTTCAGGTGTATTGCAGCACTGAACGTCCTAAGCTCCTCCCACGCGTTACATCACTGACACGTGACTTTTTCAAGGATCTGTTGAGCCCTCTGGTAGTTCATTCATTTTTCCTGTCAGTATGTATCTGCCTGGCTGTAGGAGGTATGAGTAGACAGACACACTGAGAAGTCCAGTGTCCAGAAGATCCAGAAGATCAGCAGGCTACAAGAAAAAAAAAAGTGCACATTTTTTACCTGCAAAAAAGATGTTCATTTTTTTTTTTTCTTTTAAAGATGAACTTACCCTTTAAGCTATCATTAGCTATGTTAGCGTGTCATAGAGGGAAACCAACATTAACACAAAGACCTTCTATGCACATAATACCAGCACTGACAATTTGTCAGCAGTGAAATAACACCATTTTAACTATGAGGTTGACTTTTAAAAATTTGCATGGACATTCTCCCCGTGAAAGCATGTATATTCATTATGTGCAAATAGGCTACATATGGAATGTAAATAGGCTATACCCTGTGCAGTTCAAATGTAAATAATTTTAAACGTAAACTACTGCATTTGGCCACTAGATGCACTTCCACTGGGCGAGTGGCTATTTCTTTAACAATCAACTGCTTTGTGAATCATTACTGAATTTTGTGGAAATGTTTTTTTTTAGAGTAGCTAACAACAGCTTTTAATGCTCACATCAAGCAGACAGATTCTTAATCTCTCATGATGTATTGGAAGAAATAAAGGTGCTGAGAGATTGCCGTGGTCAACGAAACCTATTCTTTCTTTAGAGTTTTCTTCTAGGCTTATCCAAAAATCCAGAGCCAAAAGCCAAACCTGAAGAGCAAAGAGCAAGAATTCCTTGTAATGCAAGCAGGTTACAGCACCTTTTTTGTGGTTTACTGAAACAGACTGCTTGATAAATAAGGCCCATTGTTTGGGCGCCAAAGCCCTTTACATGCCAGATGACTCTTACATTGTTTGCACTGTCAAGATTACCATTTTCTCAGTGTAACTTGCACTTATGTGCCAATTATTGCTAAGTCTCATTATAGTTCCATTCAAGCTCAGCCAATTGCTACAATTACTACCTATTTTGGGGTCCTCTGAGGATGATTTCTTGGAAGTGACCCAAACCTTTTGTTGTACCTCACAAACAACCAGCCTGATCTGCAGAGCTTGAAAACTGAGCAGAAGTCACTCATTCTGGCAGTGAAGCTGGTCTCATAAAAGCGCATTTCCTGTAAGCGCCACATGAGGGAGCAACAAGTTTAAGAGTGGGATGTAATGGCACTGCAATCAGAGACTATTTATATGTAAATGGAGTTGCTGCATTGTAGCTCTGCTATACACTTTTTATATATAGCATTCCTACAGTATGTGAATCACAGCCATTATATGCAAAGTGCGCCTTTGCAGAATGCTGCATGTCAGAATCGACAAATCAACTTCGCTTTTAGAAGTGATGCATCGTTGTAGTGCTGAACCTTGAGAATGTAATCACTGCTTGACAATGAGAGGTGTGAGCATTTAAAAAAAATATATATATGATATAAAAAGAGTAACACTTTATTTCGACACTGAACTGCATCAGAAAGAATTTTTTTTTATGCGGGCTATTCCTTCCTATATGAAGTAAGTAAGTATATATAAAATTCTGCGTAACTACAATTTGTCTTTTAAAGGCAGAACACCGTGCGTCATACTATGAGCAATTTAATGAGCAACATGAGTGCAATGTGAACATGAAGGGGTATATTTGTAAAAGAAATTGTATAGCTGTACATACATTGAAACAACATATAAATTCATTCTGTGCAAATGTTCTCATGGTTCTCTGTAGATCTAATGTGTGAATGGGAAGAATAATGCATTATGGCCACTAGATGGCGTGAAGTATCAAATAAACATAGGAAGGAAATAAACATGCTCATCGTCTCCATCTAGTGGCCATAATGTGTTTATTTCCCCATTCGCACATATAGTCTGCAGAGAATATAGCCTTGGGAAAAATGCATTAGGGCCACCAGATGATTCTGATCGGGTTGCCCTAATGCATTTATGCATTTTCTCATAATTAGTGCCATCAAGTGGTCATAATGCTGTATTTTCCCCATTTACACATTTGATGCATTACAGCAACTACTCCGTGCGCATACTCCGTGCCATCTAGTGGCCACCATAATTTTCCAAATTCACACATTCGATTTACAAAGAATAAGGCCTCTTTCAGACGAACGATCCGTTCAGGTCCGCCTAAAAAACTGACAGGCGGACCTGAACGGACCCTCCATAGACCTCTATGGAGCGTCAGATGTCAGCGGTGACATGTCCGCTGACATCTGACCTGCTCCGATCCCAAAAAGTGTAACGGAGGAAAAACCTACTTTTCCATCCGTGATCGGATCGGGTGACGACGGACTCTACGTTCCGTCGTCAGCCGATCCCCCATAAGGGAGAACGGCGCTCTGACAGGTCCGTCGCTGCACAGTGTGCAGCGATGGACCTGTCATCTGCCTGCTCAGCGGGGATCGGCGGAGTGATCCCCGCTGAGCAAGCGGATGTTCACGGGGCGGATCATCATGGATCCGTCCCGTGTGAAAGAGCCCTAAAGCCTAAAAAAATTTGGTTTTGCCTTATTTGCACAGAAGGAATTTACATGCAGTTTCAATGGATAAACAGCTATGCAGTTTTTCCCACTTTGTCTTTCAGGACAGCCACTTTGAGAGACCTTGGCTCCTCCCTTCCACAGGAAACACTGCTTCAGTCATTTTTAAAAAGCGTCTTCCCCTGCCGGTCCTTCAGTTGGTGTTTCCTCCGGTGGGGAGACACAGCTAGGAACTGAGGCCAGATTGCCAGTGAGGCTGAGGCTAATGTGTCCGATAAGGGAGTCCTGGGGCTACCGGGGACTGACGGTGCTTACTGCAAATACTTCTGGCCACCCCATCTTCTCTGGGTGAGCGGGTGGAAGATCCACCATCACATCCACAGCGATGGCGCAGGGAGGCAGTCCATTCCCCTCGCGTGCTGGTGCGGCCACATTGGAACTCAGGCGGGCCAAGTGGCGGGTAATATCACTCCCGGTGGGGGGCCTGGTGCTTCCCTATGACCCGCGTCTTCCGGTTCCAGACACGGACGCTGATAGCGGCTGGGGAGGAGCCGGGATAGCTGTACAGGCAGTGTGAGGCTCCACAAGCCATGGCCATGTCTAAGGCAGAGACAGCAGAGACAGCACACAGCAATGCCAGCTCCAGCCACTCAAAGGTAAGGGAAGCCTGGGGAAGGTTACTCCTTGTCTTTGTTTTTCCCTCACCGCAATAGTTCCTAGGGTGGGGGGGTGGGGCAGTCCCCTTTTGGGTGGTCAGAGGAGGAGGGAGGCTCAGGTTCCTGAGGCTAGAGGGCCTGGAGTGTTTCCCTCAGAAACATAGCCCATAGCTCTAAGAGAAAGTGCCCCTGCTGCAGGGCCACGTTAGGGGATTCCTGGACTAAGGTGTTATGCAGGGATTGCATAGATGGACTGGTTAAGGAGCAGGCGTCAGAGCAGGAGAGCGATTTGGCGGCCTCTGTTAAGGAGCTTTCCCCCACAATCCAGTCATTTAAAATTCTCTTTGAAGGGTTTCAGGCCCCGCAGCCTTTGGTAGCCCCTGCACCACCACAGGTTGCAGCTCCCTTGTGAGCACAGCAGGGCTCAGCACCAGTTCTGCCGGGCACCCTTTCCTGTGATGGAGGGACTCCTGAGGTCTCCAGGGAGGAGACTGGGGAGGAACCCAGACAGTACGGCCTCAGGCTCCCAGGCGGAGTCAGAGGAGAAAGGTCGGGATGGGTAGTCCAACAGACCATCTTGGTAAAAACTTTCCCTAGAGGAGGTAGAGGACCTCTTGGGGGCCATTTACACCACTCTAGGATGCCTTTGACACTCCACGATCAGATGTATCAGGGCATGGGGGAACAGAAGAAGAGGGTTTTCCCGGTCCATGATGTTCTGGTGGACTCGGTCAAAAAAGAGTGGCAGGACCGATAAAGGAAACCTTTCTTCTCCAGAGCACTGAAGCGGAGGATTCCCTTTATCGGAAGATTCATCGTCCGTGCGGAACAAGTGTCCGAAGCTGGACGCAGCCTTTTCTGAAGTGTCCAGGCACACAGATCTGGCATTTGAGGATACTATGGATAAAAGGATAGATTCCCTTTTAAAGAAAACATGGGAATCATCTGTAGGGAATTTGAAGCCGGCAATAGCCGTCACAGTAGTGGTCAGAAACTTAGAATACTGGCTTTCCCAGATGCAGGCACACATTGAGGCAAGGACCTCAAAGAAGATAATCTTGTCATCCTTTCCTATGCTTCTGCGTGGGGGGGGCCTACATAGCGGATGCATCGGCAGAATCCGTATGGATGTCCACCAGATCCTCAGCCTTAGCCAACTTGGCCAGAAGGGCCTTGTGGCTCAAGACTTGGCAGGGCAATAGCCAGGGCCGTCTTTAATATTGATTGGACCCTGGGCAAGAAATTTTTTTGGGCCCCCCTCCATGCAGTTTTTCTCTCCACCTGCTTTGAGACATACAATAAAAAGCAGCTAGACTCAAAATCAGTTTACTGAATCAGATCAGACAGCGATTGCGATTGGTTGCCAGAGGTTACAGTGTATCATTACTACTCACTGACTGGTTGCTAGAGGTTACAGCACATAATTTCTGCTTGTTGATTGGTTGCTAGAGATTACTGTACATCAATACCGCTCACTGATTTTGGAAAAGGGTTTGGGAGTTTCTTCCGCATTTGTAGCGCATAGAGCAGCCCATTGAAATGGGCTGCCCTACACATGACCTACATCTTTATCCACCCTGTCAGTACACCTTTGCATCCTTAAACCCATGCTAACCTCTGCACCCCAAACCTCCCCATCCTCTCCACTCCTCCTCCCCTTTAACTCTACCTGCCTCCTCTGCTCATCTTTGCACTCACCTTACTTACCTCTATACATCCCCTCCTTGCTCACCTGTGCACCCCAAACTGTATTTCCTTCGCTGTCTACCTCTGCACACCCCACACTACCCCCCCACCCCACTAATTCGCTTACCTTTGCAGAACAGGCAGATGGTAGGCTTAATGACCACAGTTGTAGGCAGGACTTTCAAGTATGCCCTTTACCTCCCCAGTGGGCAGCATTCAGTATAGGTGATGGTGGATATGACCTCCAGGGGGGCATGATATACATTTGAATTCTGCCTCTATTTACATATGAATCCTGCCGGTCTGCCGCTTTACATATGAATGCCGTCTCTATTTACATATCAATGTAGGTATTTACAAAAAAAACACAGGGTCTGCAGGTGAGTCATCTGTACACAACAATAGGGCAGAGCTGGGCAGCATTAGTAACAGAACTTTACACCAAGATATCAGGACACAGCAGGGGACTAAAACCTTAAGGGACAAGGGAATTTAAACTGGGATAGTTGCCAAGTATGAGGCAGCTGCTTTGGGCCCCACAACAATGATAGGGCCCAGGGCAGCTGCCCCTTTTGCCCTGCCTTAAAAACGGCCCTGGCAATAGCGCCTCCAAGGTCAAGCTATGTGGCCTTCCACTAATGGGAGATTTGCTCTTTGGGCCTAGGCTGGGACCTGTGCTAGACCGCACAGTAGATAAAAAGAAGTCCTTCCCGGTCAAGCGCACCAGGTCATGCAAAGAAGGGATTTCGTGCTCAAAAGTGCAGGGGTGTCCCTAAACCCGAGGGTGAGAAAAAACTCTGGGGACAGAGGAGCAAAGGCAAAGGGGGCACAATTTTTCGCCCTCCTGACCAGCCCCGCAAAACTCAATGATCGTCCTATCCCAGTGGGAGGAAGACTGAGGGCCTTTCTCCCACAGTGGAAGGCGATCTCCTCCAGTCAATTCATCCTAGCAATTGTAAGGAGGGGATACTGCCTCAAGTTTTTAAGACCTCCTCCACCAAGACTCCTGTTCACGGAACTCCAGAGGGGTGTGGAGAAGGCTGATGCCAGGCTGGGCTCTGTAAGGGAGTTGGAAAACCAGAACGTGGTACGCCGGGTACCAGCGGAGGAAGTAGGAGAAGATTTCTTCTCACGCGTCTCCGTAGTATGCAATTCCTCGAAAGTACAGACTTATGCTAAACTTAAAACTCCTGAACCAATCAGTAACGTACAAAAGATTCCGCATGGAGTCGATCTTTTCGGTCAGGGCACTACTAACTCAAAATTGTTACATGGCTTGGTGTCAGGGCTGGGCTCAGCCCTTCCTTCTCTTAGCTGGCCACTCAGCTGTCGGCTAATTGCCAGCTCCTATCTCTCCACAGTTACTCAGGTGTTGATGATATCCTGCTCGTCAGTCCTGCCTACTTAAGCCGTCCAGTCCAGAGGAACTCTGTCTTTCCCTTGGTCAACATCACAGAAATTAACTCCTGCGATCCTGTTCAAGACTTGCTTTGCTGACATCCGTTCTGGCTTCAGATCCTGCTTGCTGTTCCACTACATTGATCCTTAACCTTGGCTATGTTTTGACTACGTTTGTTCTATTTACTTTTATTATTAAACAAGTGTGATTTAACTGTACTACTGTCTCGGTCTGATTTCATGGTTTCTGACAGTAGGCGAAGGCCATGAATACAGAAAATACAGTCAATCCACTTGTTGGTAATATTTTTTCCAGGTTGAATGAACTGAATCACCGCATGGATCAGTTTGCCATGGTGTTACAAACGCTCTTGAGTCGCACGGCTCACCTGGAATCTCCCACTGTGGCCGCCCCGGTACAACCTTTGTTGCAGGCTGACCCTACTGCTGCTCCAGTCTCTGTGCAGGCATCTGCCTCGAGTATTACCTCTATAAGAGGTATGTCTGGTTCCACTCCGCTTCCCCAGCGATTTGGGGGCGATCCAGTCTAATGCAGAGGGTTTCTCAACCAGGTTGAGATATACTTTGAGATGCTGCCCCAGGCATTTCCCACGGACAGAAGCAAAGTAGGTTTTGTGATATCTTTTCTTTCTGAGAGAGCCTTGGCTTGGGCAAACCCTCTATGGAAGATGCAAAAACCTGTTGTCTTGAGCTACCCTGAGTTTGTGGCTTCGTTTAAAAGGGTATTTGACATTCCTGCATGCTCCGCTTCTGCTGCCAAGTGCCTCATGTCCATCGAACAGAGTACGAGAACTGTTGCCGACTACGCCATTGAATTCCGTACTCTGGCAGCAGAGGTTGCATGGAACAATGAGGCCCTTGTGGCTGCTTTTTCTCATGGTCTCTCGGATACCATCAAGGATGAGATAGCAGCCCGAGATATACCCAATGAGCTGGAGAAATTTATCACGTTTGCCATCCTCATTGACTCCAGACTCAGAAAAAGACTCTCTTTTAAGGAGCGCTTGCGGAAGCCTCCTGTACGTTTGTCTCTGGGCTTTGCAGTCCCACCCATGCCTCCCTCACCTCCCATGCCTGCTGCTACCGAGTCGGTCAGTGAAGGTGAACCCATGCACTTGGGCTTCACGCGTCTCTCTGCGGATGAGAGAACCTTTAGGAGGAGGGAGAAATTGTGCCTTTATTGTGACCAGGCAGGTCACTTTTTGAAGTCTTGTCCTACCCATCCAGGGAACGCCCGAACCTTGAGGTCCTCTCACGGACAGACCATAGGTGGTGTTGTTTCGTCCCCAGTTATCCAGAAGGATAAGCCCTTGGTTCCGGTTACCCTTTCTTGGGCTGAGTTGTCCGTCGAGATACAGGCTCTAATCGACTCTGGGGCTGCAGGACTGTTCCTTGATGCTGCTGCATTGATGAAGCACTCGATTCTGCTGCAGCTGCGTGACACTCCACTTGCCATTGAAGCTCTTGACGGGAGACCTCTACAGCCTGCCCATGTGAGGTTCTCTCCTGGCCACCAAAATGCAGTGAGACATGCTTCCAGAAGGTAGCCAAGGTCCTGTGCACCTCTTCACTCTCCTCCCTGCTGGAGGAGTACCACGATTTTAGCTATGTCTTTGACAAAGGTCAAGCTGGTAGTTTGACTCCACACCGGCCATATGATTGCGCAATTGACCTTTAACCTGATGCCATACCCCCTCGTGGCCGGGTTTACCCTTTGTCGGTCTTGGAGGGTAAGGCCATAGAGGAGTATGTTGCAGACGCACCTTCTCGAGGTTTCATCCGTAAATCCTCATCTCCTGCTGGTGCTGGTTTCTTCTTTATGAAGAATAAGAGTGGTGAACTGAGACCTTGTATTGATTATAGGGGTCTCAATCATTTCACGATTAAGAATGCCTATCTGATTCCGTTGATTACGGAAATTTTTGACCGCCTCAAGGGAGCAACGGTTTTCACGAAGCTTGAATTGAGAGGGGCATACAATCTTGTGAGGATTAAGGAGGGGGACGAGTGGAAAACTGCGTTTATTACCAGAACAGGCCATTATTAGTGCCTCGTAATGCCTTTTGGCCTTTGTAACGCCTCGGCAGTTTTCCAGGAATTTATTAACTATGTCCTCCGAGATTTGTTGCAGTTATGTGTGGTGGTTTATATCGATGATATCCTCCATATTTTCCAAGTCCCTGGAGAGCCACCACACAGATGTCTGTCGTGTGCTTCAGAAACTAAGAGAGAACAATTTCTATTGTAAACTTTAGAAGTGCGAGTTCCATCGTGAACAGGTTCAATTCTTGGGTTATATCATTTCCACTGCTGGTTTTTCGATGGACCTAGAGAAACTTTCGGCAGTTCTCCAGTGGCCCCAACATGGGGTTTACATCCTCTGCAGCATTTCCTGGGCTTTGCCAACTATTATCGGAAGTTTATACGTAACTTCTCGTCTCTGGTCAAGCCCCTGACTGATATGACCAGAAAGGATGGTAATCCACTGAGTTGGTTTCCGGAGTCCATTAAGGCCTTTGAGAGTCTCAAGGCTGCCCTTGTTTCTGCTCCTGTGTTGGCACATTCTGATCCTACTTTACCTTTTATCCTTGAGGTTGATGCTTCTGAGACTGGTGTTGGCGCCCTTCTGTCTCAACGCCCTACCTCTGAGAGCGCTATGCATCCTTGTGGCTACTTTTCCAATAAATTGTCACCTGCAGAGTGCAATTACGAGATTCGTGACAGAGAACTGTTGGCGATCATTTTAGCCCTGAAAAAATGGAGACATCTCCTCAAAGGTACCACTGTGCCGGTTCTCATTCTTACTGACCATAAGAATCTCACGTTCTTGTCTGAGGCTAAGCGCCTCTCTCCCAAAAGGGCGCGATGGGCTATTTTCTTGCCAAGTTTCAATTACATTGTCTCATTCTTACCTGGTACTAAGAATGTAAGGGGTGATGCCTTGTCACGACAATTTTCCTCCACTTCCAAGTTGGAGTTGGTTCTGGTTCCTGTGATTCCTCCTAATCGAATTCTGGCTACGGTTCGCACCAGTCTCACTTCTCCTTTGGGTGACAAAATTCTTGCTTCTCAGGTCCACGCTCCACCTGAGAAACCTTGTGAACGCTGCTTTGTCCCAGAGAGTCTCCGTACTGCCGTGCTCCAGACTTACCATTCTCCCAAGGCTGCTGGCCACCCTGGGAAGAATCAACTCTTTTGGGCCATTTCCCAACAATTCTGGTGGCCTAGTCTACGTGCTGATGTAACTGCCTTCGTAGCTGCCTGTTTCGTGTGTGCTCAGAGTAAGACTCCACGACACCTTCCAGTGAGCCTCCTACAACCCATACCCAATGGAGAGAGGCCCTGGACCCACCTGTCTATATTTCATTTTGGAGTTACCCAACTCCCAGGACAACACAATTATCCTTATGGTGGCTGACTGGTTACATAGTAAGGTTGAATAAAGACACCAGTTCATCCAGTTCAACCTGAGTCAGTGTGTGTCTACAATTGTCCCTATCCCTATACATTGTGTCTCATTAAGATACTCCTCTATTATATATTTAAGGTACCCATATAGTGCCGTCAATTTACGCAGCGCTCCACACATACAGTACATCGCACACTCACACGGTCCCTACCCCCAAGGAGCCCACAATTCAAGGTCCCCAACTCACATTCATATACTAGGGCCAATTTTGGACAGAAGCCAATTAGCCTACCAGCATGTCTTTAGAACAGGTTCTCAAAGATGTGTCATTGTATTCCACTTAAGAAGTTGCCCACTTCTAAGGAACTGGCCTCCATTTTTGCTAGTGAGATCTTTCGCTTACATGGGCTAGCCAAGGTGATTGTCTCGGACAGGGGTAGTCAGTTTGTGTCCCAGTCCTGGCGACCTTTTGTGCACAGTTGAGAATTCAGCTTGCTTTCTCCTCTGCATATCACCCACAGTCTAATGGGGCCACAGAACGAGCCAATCAGTCCTTGGAGCAATTCCTACATTGCTATATTTCTGACCATCATAACAAATGGTCAGACCTATTACCGTGGGCAGAGTTTGCTCACAACAGTGCATTGAATTCTGCTTCCCGATTGTCCTCGTTTATGGCGAATTATGGTTTCCAACCTTCTATGTTGCCTGACTCGTTTGTTCCGCAGAGTATTCCTGCATTAGAGGAGCATCTCCGTGGTCTTTGTTCCACTTGGGCACAAGTCCAGGAGGCTTTGCGACATGCTAATGATAGGTACAGACTCCATGCTGACCGCAGACGCCTGCCTGCGCCTTCCTATCAGGTTGGGGACAGGGTCTGGCTGTCATCTCACAACCTCAGACTTCATGTTCCCTCACTGAAGTTCGCACCTCGGTTTATTGGGCCTTTTCCTATTCTTCGCAGGATTAACCTAGTGGCTTACACATTAAACCTTCCTTCTAATATGTGTATTTTGAATATATTTCATGTCTCCTTATTGAAACTTTTGTTCTGCAGCCGCCTTACCACCTAGGTGCCACATCCTCACTCTGTACAGAATGAGAACCATGAGGAGTATGAAGTACAGTCCATTTTTGACTCCCGTAGGTTCCGTGGGCGCATACAGTACCCGGTGCATTGGAAAGGGCATGGTCCAGAGGAACGCTCTTGGGTCTCATCCTCAGATGTACACGCCCCTGTCCTCTGTGATTTCCATAGACGTTTTCCCCTCAAGCCTGGTGGTGCTCCGAGGGGGAGGGGTCCTTGAGGAGGGGGTACTGTCAGGGCTGAGCTCAGCCCTTTTTTCTCTGAGCTGGCCGCTCAGCTGTCGGCTAATTGCCAGCCCCTATCTCTCCACAGTTACTCAGCTGTTGATGATATCCTGCTCGTCAGTCCTGCTTGCCATAAAGCCCCGTCTGGTGGAGGGCTGCAGTAATAGTTGACTTTCTACAACTTTCTCCAATCTCCCGACTGCATCTCTGGAGCTCAGCCACAGTGATCTTTGGGTTCTTCTTTACCTCTCTCACCAAGGCTCTTCTCCCCCGATAGCTCAGTTTGGCCGGACGGCCAGCTCTAGGAAGGGTTCTGGTCGTTCCAAATGTCTTCCATTTAAGGATTATGGAGGCCACTGTGCTCTTAGGAACCTTAAGTGCAGCATAAATTTTTTTGTAACCTTGGCCAGGTCTGTGCCTTGCCACAATTCTGTCTCTGAGCTCTTCAGGCAGTTCCTTTGACCTCATGATTCTCATTTGCTCTGACATGCACTGTGAGCTGTAATGTCTTATATAGACAAGTGTGTGGCTTTCCTAATCAAGTCCAATCAGTATAATCAAACACAGCTGGACTCAAATGAAGGTGTAGAACCATCTCAAGGATGATCAGAAGAAATGGACAGCACCTGAGTTAAATATATGAGTGTCACAGCAAAGGGTCTGAATACTTAGGACCATGTGATATTTCAATATTTCTTTTTTAATAAATCTGCAAAAATGTCAACAATTCTGTGTTTTTCTGTCAATATGGGGTGCTGTGTGTACATTAATGAGGAAAAAAATGAACTTAAATGATTTTAGCAAATGGCTGCAATATAACAAAGAGTGAAAAATGTAAGGGGGCCTGTATACTTTCTGTCCCCACTGTATGTATATGTATATATAGCTGAGCGTGGTATCAGGAACTCGCTCCCCCAGGAACCCACAGAAGCGGCGTTGCAACAGAGTCCCCTGATGTCGTGACGCGCATATATTTCACTTTACACAAAAGAAATACTTTAGTGGCTTTGTGAGTATGAACAATCTGTTATATAGCATGTAATGAGAGTTTTTTTTAGAGCTGATGGTCGGCTCTCTTGTAATAACACCAGAGAGGCTAACCGGATAGCCACTCGGTTGGTATTGCAAGCAGCAAGTAGGGGCTCCCACTGCCACCTTTCGAAGCTCACTCAGGCTGCTGTCCCATCCCACTGGGAAACCCGAGCTACTAGCCGCCATATCCACCGGCTCTTCGGAGCCGGAATCTACTTTAATCTGGTCGGCGCTATGGTAACCCGGAATCTTAACTGCACCATTTTTTGAAAGTCGAAAATCTTCAAAAACGCTGACCTTGGTGTTTTGAATGCTTTCAAGTGCAAAGGAGGGATTTGGAGTCTTATAGACCCAAGATCCCTCGATAAAGACTACTGTCACATGTTTATTGCTGTCACAAGGATGTTACATTACTTGTGACAGCAATAAAAGTGATAGAAAAAAAAAATAAAGCAACAGTGTAAAAATAGTAATAAAAAAAATATAATGAAAAAACAGTGCCCCGTCCCCTGTGCTAGCGCGCAAAGACGAATGCGTGCGTTGGTTCCGCACACATATGCCAACTGCGATCGTCCCACACATGTGAGGTATTGCCGCGAACATCGGATCATTGGCAGTAATTCTTGCACTAGAACTCCTCTGTACATCTAAAGTGGTAACCCATAAAAGCTTTTAAAGTATCGCCTATGGATAGTAAAATTTACATAATTTGTCGTCATTGTACGGGCGTGCACAATCTTAAAGCGTGATATGTTTGGCATCTATTTACTCGGCGTGACATTATCTTTTACATTTTGCAAACAAATTGGGTCAAGTATTGTGTTTTTTGCATTAAAAAAAAAAAAGTATTTTTTCCACAAAAAACTGCGTTTAAAAAAACGCTGCGAAAATACTGTGTGACACAAAAATTGCAAAACCCAGCAATTTATTCTCTAGGGCCTCTGCTTTAACAAAAATATATAATGTTTGGGGGGTTCTAACAAATTTTCTAGCAAAAAAAAACCAAAACTGATTTTCACATGGAAAAATAAAGTGCCAGAAAATGCCCGGTCTTCAAGTGGTTAACACTTTAATAATTTATTAATATATAGAGAGCTACATTAATTTTGTCTTTATAGCTCCCTGTGGAGTTCAGTTTTTAGGACTACGCTGCTGGCAACAAGACTGCAGTCTGCAATGTCAAGTGCAATAATGAAAGGGCTGGTACAATTTAGCTACACTAAACATCGAAGCATGACGAGCCAGAACTTGGAACAAGAAACCTGTCCCTTTTTAAAATGGTATAAATCAATCAGTTGGGTGCACACACTATACATTTTTGTGATCTACTGTTCCAAAAATGGCGTTTTTATATATTTCAAGCTTAACTAGACCTACAATGTCCTTTCTTTGGACTTTCTTTTTTATAAAACCTTTATTCAGCACCAGTCTTCCTACTGTTGCCCTAATCCATCCTAGAAAAGGCAACTCCAATCCTAACAAATTGTAGGCTAGTGGGCAGCGCAATGGCTTAGTGGTTAGCACTTCTGCCTTGCAGAACTGGGATGCTTGGTTCAAATTCAAAATTCAAACCAGCATACTGTCTGCATGGAGTTTGCATGTTCCCCTTGTGCTTCAATGGGTTGCTTCCCACACTCCAAAGAGATTAATTGGCTCTTGTCTAAATTGGCACCTGTATGTGTGAGATGGGGATTATGGATTGAAACCTCCTTAAGGGCAAGGATGAATCTGAATGTACAATTTGTAAAGTGCTGCGTCCATTGTTGGCACAATATAAATACCTGTAATAATACTGAAAAGCTTTAGACCCTGCTTCTGTTCACAGTATAAAATTGTTATGTATGGGGAAAGAGGTGGCTCTTTGTATTTGTACCTAAGACAATTATAAAAAAAAACAATTTATTACTGATGAACAAGATATTTCAAAAAATTGTCTTCTTCAAAAAGATAAAGAACTAAAGGAAGCCTTTATGTGTTTGCAGCAAAAACTTACTACACATTTCATCAGTGCTGGGACAAGGCCATTTGGTGCCCAGGGCGAAGATGGCAAACTGCGCCCCCCGTTTTTAAGAAAGAATCAATGTGTTGATGGGCACATTTAATGTTAAGGGACACTCTAAGGGGCAAATTTTATGTTAAGGGGCACCCTGATGGGCACATTTTATATTAAGGGGCACTCTGATGGGCACAACAAAATGTGCCCCTTAACATAAAATTTGCCCATTAGAGTGCCCCTTACCATGAAATATGCCCATCAGAGTGCCCCTTAACATAAAATTTGCCCATCAGAGTGCCCCTTACCATAAAATATGCCCATCAGAGTGCCCCTTACCATAAAATATGCCCATCAGAGTGCCCCTTACCATAAAATATGCCCATCAGAGTGCCCCTTAACATAAAATATGCCCATCAGAGTGCCCCTTAACAGAAAATGTGCCCATCAGAGTGCCCCTTAACAGAAAATATGTCCAACAGCGTGTCCCTTAACATAAAATTTGCCCATGGACACATTTTATATTAAGGGACACTCTGGGCAAATTGTATATTAAGGGACACTCTGGGCAAATTGTATGTTAAGGGGCACTCTGATGGGCACATTTTATATTAAGGGGCACTCTGATGGGCACAACAAAACGTGCCCCCTAATGTAAAAACTGCCCTTTAGAGTGCCCCTTAATACAAAATGTGCCCATCAGTGTTGCTCTTAAAATAAAATATGCCCATCAGAGTGCCCCTTATCATAAAATGTGCCCATCAGCGTGCCCCTTAACATAAAATAAGGGTCACGCTGATGGACACCTCTTATGTTAAGGGGCACGCTGATGGGTATATTTTTAATGTGCACGCTGATTGGCACATTTTATGTTAAAGGGCACACTGATGGGCACAACTTGTGTCCATCATTGTGCCCCTTAAGAAAATATGCCCATCAGTGTGCACATTAAAAATATACCCATCAGCGTTCCCCTTAAAATAAAATTTGTTTGTTATCAGAGTGCCCCTTAACATAAAAAAAGCTGCCCATCAACGTGACCTTTAACAAAATATGCCCAGCCATGAGTGATCACTAGTTGGCCCACATACCTGGAATGCAGGAGGGCACATCGCACAACTGAAATACTGAAGGGGTGGATTGCGGAAGCTGCGAGATATGGAGAGCCTGAGCCAGGACCCGGGAACCATGAGTAACAGGGGGGCGGGGCGCGCACGTAACGTCACGCCCCTACTCACGGCTGTGAGAGAGAGCTCGTCTTTGCGAGACCTGCAGGGAGGAGGAGGGGGTGGGCGCACGCAGCGTCACTGGTTGCTGGGGAAACCCGTGGTCCCAGCAAACTAGTGATGGCGCCCCTACTCACGGCCCGTGAGTGCGAGCTCGTCTTTGTCTGCGAGACCTGCAGTGAAGAGCAGGGGGTGGGCGCATGCACACAGTGTCACTGGTTGCTTGGGAAACCCGCGGTCCCAGCAAACTAGTGACGGCGTCGGCGAAGGGCAGGACACTTCACTGCGCCCCCCCACCCCAATAAATTGTACCACCCAGGGCATCCGCTCCTTCCGCTCCCCCCCCTTGTACCGGCTCTGCATTTCATTACTGAAACCAGGAAAGGCAATGACTATCTTCCCTAACGTCCTTCTTCTTAGTATTGGATCTATGAATGACAAGTGAACTTTAATAGCTATACAGTTTATTTAAAGAGTAAATCCACTTTCATTGTGGAAAAAAACAATCCCCTCTGGGTGCTCAATGTACATTGCAGGAATTTTAACAAACTTTGTAGCAGAGTCCTACCTTTTGTAAGTGTTTGTCATAGGTGTTTGTTTGACTATGTCCTTTGCAGACTGAATCTGGATAGGGGTGACTCGCTCATTATAATCACCTGATGCACTCTGAGTTCTGATGAGAAAAGCTGCAGTGTCTGCATCCCTTTAGAAGTAAATAACCCATGGGAAGTATGTCATCAAGCAGATTCTTTCTGTTTGTTGCTGTTAAGAAATAGCTGTTTGTTTTACTAGACTGATTTCAGGCTGATTCTGAATGGGAGAGTCTGGTTCATTATAATCACCTGGTGCACTCTAAATATTAAGATGAGTAAAGTTGCAGGGTCTGCATCCATTTAGAAATATTACAACAAATGCATCTCCCATGGGACTTCATGGCAGCCAAAAAATATTGAAATGACACGATTAATAGAAAAAAAAATGTATTTATACAAAACATTAAAATTGCATCAATGCATGTGTAGCACCCTCTACCGTAGGTAGGTAGGTTTCTAAGTAGTAGTGTGGTTTGTTACTGCCAGTGAAGGTAAATTTTGGCAGGCCTAGCTGTGAGCTAGGCCTGTTTGTTTTTGATCTAGGGGCTCAGGAGTGGTTTAGTGTAGCAGCAGGTGATGACATGTACTTCATCTTTCTGGCGCCTCCTCAGAACCTCAGAGGGTTCTGGAAAAGAGGCAGGGCAGAGGATGGGAGTGGCATGGAGTGTATCTAGGAGCCCTGACCAATTCCCAACTGGGATTGGCAGGGGGCAGGCCTCCTATATATACTCATGGTCAGCTTGTTGTGAGAGGAGTTGTCAGATGGAAGAACTGAATGATGGAGTGTTAGACTGTCGTGGCCCTTGAGGGAACTCCCTTTCTGGGGGGCATGACCTCGGGTCTGGAGCTCGGGAGCTGTTGAAGGAGCCTGGAACAGGAGCAGGAGGAGGACAGTGGGTGTCAGGAACGTACTGCCCATTACAGAAGGCGTGCGCCTATGCGCACGCGCGAGTCATGGGCTTTGCGCACGAATGTGCGCATGTGCGCACGTTAGACGCGCTTTGGCGCCCAACACTCCATAAAAGATGCTCAATGATGCTGCCCCTTGTGGTTTGATCTGCTTCTGTTCCCTGTGTTCCTGATTCTGTACCAGTAGTCTGTTCCTGTGTTTGACCCGGCTTCCTGACCTTGCTTATGTCTCGAATCCTGACCTCGGCTTGTTTGATCCTGCTCTATAACCTGCCTGATTGCCTGTTGCCAAGACCCAGCCTGGACTCTGACTATTCTCTGCCTGCCGTTTTTGCTGTGTTCCCTGATGTGTATGACCCGGCTAGTCTGACTCCGCTTCTGCCTGCTAACCTGCATCCACTGCCCTGCAACCCTGCATCTGCTGACCTGCATCCGCTGCTCTGCAAACCTGCATCTGCTGACCTGCATCCGCTACTCCAGCTTCCACGTGACGAAACGACTTCAAGCAGTAAGGACTAAGCAGGCACCTTTACCTCACTGTGCTCTTACGACCACGGTTCCCACTCCAGTGGTCTCCAAGCCAGGGTGTTACGGGAGGTCTACCTCCGTACGTCAGGCTTACATCACAGGTACGTTACAGTGGGGAGCACTGCCGGGCAAGTCATTCAGGAGGGATCCATTCTGGAGTCGGTGAGTGAGAAGCACAGTGAGAAGGTCTGGGAGAGACATGCCAGGATTGGATGTGAAGCCAGAGGGAGAGACTGTGGTGTCGTTGAAGTCAAGTTGTTGCAGCCAAGAGGGTTGGCAGGATTTGCATTGGACTTTCTGGGATCAGTAGTCCACCAAGTTTTAGTTAGCACACTGTCCTTTTTCATCGATATGGGTTGCTACAACAAAGGGGATTGCAGACCCCTGTCTGCAAATGGCTACTAGTAAACTGTTGGGACTTATTCAGAGTGAGGCCTAACCATGTGCTAACGGTGACAGAAATCTAGGATTGTACAGTAGAGAAAGCAAAGTGATCTCAAGTAGTGTTCTGGAGGAGTGTGAAGTATTAGAGACTGTCAATGTTGATTCAACCATCTTTATTTAACAAAGCAAGATTCATCATTTGGGCATCCAATGTCCCTTTTCCCTAAACAAGTTTAATCCCCGAAATAAAAACAACAAAAAAACAAGCTAAAGACTGTTTATTGACTGGCAAAGTATGTCTGAAATGAATGTCTGGCTAAGCAGGGTGACGTATGGAACTAGAACACGCAGCAACCCCATGGGGGCACCGCTGCACATAACATTTTCTGGTCTACACAAAATACATCATACATATAACAGAATTGATTGCCAACGATTGTTACTAACGCATTTCGATTTAAAGTAATCTTCCTAAGGGTATATCAGATGGATCAAACATATATAGATAGACCAGGTTGAAAAGGTAAATAGTTGCTGCAGCACATCCGAGGGGAATCACAGAGCAGGGCAATAAGGCCAAAGACCCCCACAGGGGGCGGGAGGGGAAAAGGCAATCACATGAGGCAAAAGCCCACCACAGGCTGACTGCCCCCCAGAGTCTGAAAAGCAAGGTTCAGGTGTGTGAGATGATTAGGTAGATTAGAGGATAATAGTCCCAATTGGATCCTGTTTGAAAAACCCCTCAAAGAGGTATAAGTAACTTCTTATTACCATCTTGATATAGTGGAAGAGATGCGGTACTTTAGTAAATATAAACTGCTAAATACTTTTTCTCATTGGCAGTAAATAGCAGTCTTGTGTCTTCTATCAATGTCTGGTTAAAGCTTATAGGAGTAGTATTCATTCTCCTCTGACTGTCCGATGAACCTGCAGGACCCCTGACCCTCTGTCTGAACAGTACTGATAGATCGGTGCATGTGATCAGCATAGGCCCAAAGAAAGAAAAAAAAACTCTCTTGCAATACACACCTAACTAAGCATGTGCAGAGTGCCCCCTGTTGGAAAAGCAACAGCAAGTAGCTTTATAATGTGAACTATATACTGTATGCATTATAACTATCTTTACCAGTAGGTAGCACTGCAGTGTTATAATGTGTATTCCATGGTTATGTAATGAAAGGAGGTGTTTGTCTTTCCTCGCTGTGTTCTTGTATGCTCCTTGTTCATGTTCCATGAAAAGACATGTTTAGATATATCCTCCATGAAAGTAAAGTGTACTGCTGTATATAACATGCTTTCAGTGCATGATTTCTATACTCTGAAGAATAGGTTATGGGCCCAGGCATTGGATAGGATACCCCAGTGCATCCAGGCACCCCCAGCAGCACCCAGGCACTGGAAAGAGAATTCTGCAGCTCAGTGAGTACTGTATACAAGCTACTGAAAGATGGCAAGTGGTTCAGATGTGAAGTTTGCAATAGCAAAGCTAAACATCGCCAATTACCAGCTGTGGAAGTTTTAAATCACAAATGCTTCTCAGCAAGGGTGACTTGTGGCAAGTGCTGAATACAGACAGACCCACAAACAGAGAGATGGAGGATTGGGACAGGAAGGACAGGCAGGCAAAAGTAACTATAAGCTTACTAGTGGCAGATGACCAGATTATCCACATAAGAACAGAGAAAACGGCTAAAGGTATGTGTCTAAACAACAAGCTATTTCTACTAAGAAAGCTATATAAGGTGAGACTAGAAGAAGGCCAACAAATGTGTGTCCACGTGAAAACTATGCTAGAAATCATAGAGCAGCTACGCGCCATTGGAGAGAACATTAAAGATAACCATATTGTTGTCCTGCTGCTCTGCAGCCTTCCAGGGACATATACTGCTCTTATTAACGCTTTAGAAACCAGACCCGAGCAGGAAATAACACTGGAATATGTCAAAGACAAATTAATTGATATGACAGGAGGAAAGAAAATTAGCACCACGATGACAAAGCACTTAAGATGTACAAAAGGCACAAAGCACAACAGAGAAAGCAGAGCCTGTTTTTGCTGTAAAAGGACTGGTCACTTAAAAAAAGACTGTTCTATCTGGAAAGCCGAGCAGTGAAAGCTAGAACTATCCACAAAAGAAAGAGTCAAAGTAATCACAAAGGAAACTGAAGACACATAATGGAGTGGCACCTTTAAAGTGACACAGAGTGGCAAGCCACATGGCTGGTGCATAGACTCAGGTGCGACAAGCCACATGACTAACAAAGAGACCTTCTTCACAAACATTGATTACAGTGCAAAAGACAAAGTTTTCCTAGCAAACGGGAAAAGAATCACTGCAGAAGGTAAAGGCCAGGGCTTCCTGAACTGCATTACACCACAAAGCAAGCAGACTATCATTGTAAAGAAAGTGCTGTATGTTCCAGAACTAGAAGGCAGCCTTCTATCAGTGAAAAGTCTTGCAAACAATGATCTCACAGTTAAGGTCCAGGGTGATGAATGCACAATTCACAATAATAAGCGATTCCTCGCAAAAGAAAAACTGACTGATCACCTATACAGGCTAATCACCACAGACCAGCAAACCAATGTAGTCTCTAATGTCACAGGCCGCTGGGGCACAGAAGTCCAGAAGCTATACAGGACATTATAAAGAGAGGCTTATCAGAAGATTTGACAATAGCGCCTTGCAACATGCTCATGAAATGCAAGTGCTGTATGGAAGCAAACGCCACACATGCTCCCCTTCCATAGGCATCTCAAAAGAAAAACTACCCACCTCCTGCAGCTCATACACAGTGATGTATGCAGTCCAATGAAAACTCCCACGTCAGACGGGAACAGATATCTACTGACTTTCATTGATGATTATTCCAGGTATACAACTAGTTATCTAATGAAACACAAGAATGAAACATCAGAGAAACATCAAGTTCATTTCCATGTCTAGCAAAAAATTCCAACAGAAACCAGGAATAATTTGCACCGACAATGGAGGAGAATACATAAGCAAAGAAGTGGCCTCATACCTGAAGAGACAAGGAATAGTACACCAGACAACCGCACCATACACACCTAAACAAAACGGTGTAGCAGAAAGCAAAAATTGCACTCCTATATAAATGGTCAGGTGCATGTTTTCGGATGCCACCCTACCTCGCAAGTACTGGGGAGAAGCAGTCATGACTGCAACCTACCTACAGAACAGACTGCCCTCAGGAGCTATTAAAAGTACTCTGTTCAAAATATGGCATGGATCAAAGGCTAGCATAGGGCACATCAGAGTGTTTGGATGCAAAACATATGCCTATATTCCAAGTAAAAAGCAATCTAAGCTGGAGAACAGAGCCATAGCGGGTATTCTAATAGGCTACAGCAAGCAAACTAAGGGTTACAGAATCCTACACTCAAAGACTGAGAAAGTGACAATAAGCCATAGTGTTTATTTTGATGAGAGTTCATCATCAGAAATAAAGATCCCTGAAAGCTGTGAAGTTAATATGCTCAGCAAACCAGAAGAAAAGGTTAACCAAAGCCAACCTGTACAGGAGTCAGAACAAGAGGTGGAACTCACAATGCCTAAATCAAGTTCCCCACCAGTTCCTGCTGAACTGCCTGAAGTCAGAAGATCCACTTGGATTACAAAAGGGATACCACCCTGAAGCTGCCATTATCATACACTGTCAAAACACATAGCATACTTGAACCAACATCCTGGCAGAAGAAGAATTAAAGTCACTTCAAGAAAATAAAACCTGGACACTCACAGAGCTCCCTCCTAACCGCAGAACTATAGAAAGTTAGTGGACTTTCAAAGTAAAGTCAGACGAAGAAGGGAATATCCACAGATACAAAGCAAAACTAGTTGCCAAGGGTTACTCCCAGAAATTTTGTGAATATTACGATGAAACATTCGCTTCCGTCGTAAAACACTCCACCATCAGAGCGCTTCTTAGCGTTGCAGCCGGGAAGGGCATGCAAGTGAAACACCTAGACATTAAAACGGCTTTCCTATATTGAGAAATTAAGGAAGATCTCTACATGGAGTAACCACCAGGGTTTGAGCAAGGAGGCAGACAACCTTGTGTGTAAACTTCAGAAAAACATCTACGGTCTTAAGAAATCTGCAAGGATGTGGTATGAGAAAGTGAACAAAGTATTTACCAGAGAGGGATTCTCAAGAAGTAAAGCGCACCCCAGGTCACTTTCCAACTTCCTTCTATTTCCTTTCCTTAGTTATCCACAAGAGTCTCCGAGTACAAGGCCCGACTGAATTTGTGGGAGGAGTCTCGCCTATAAAAAGCCAGCCCCTGATCCTCTCTTCCGTCGGCATTTCTTCTCGTGTTATCCCACCCACCCATTCCCTTTATTTCACTTCTTCTTTATTTCTAATTACTTATTGGGTATGCCCCCTTTTAGGCATACTGACCTTGTGACCACGGCATACCCCAGGTCACTTTCTAGCTTCCTTCTATTTCCTTTTCTTTAGTTATCCACAGGAATCTCAGAGTACAAATATATTACACACATATATATATATATATATATATATATATATATATATATATATATATATTATAAATAATATATACACCCAGAAGTAGGATATATGGGCATTATAACTAGGAGTCAGACATGAAGCTATATGAAGGGTTGAAGGAAGATAGAAATCTAATAAGTACTCACAAGAGTGAAGTAGTAACAGGCATTTAGGCACAAATTGCAGAGTGTTCGTGAAGGGGGTACAGGCCTGAAGAAGGAGCTCCGTAAACGCGTCGCCTATTGGTTCTCCATATTCCGAAAGTGACGTCATCCCGCGGCTCCCTGTGTGTTCCAGATCCAGGAAGCATAAGCGACCACGGCCGCAGCCCGCTCTGAGTTACCAGCAAGCAGCCCCACAGATGTACCCCCTTCACGGACGCTCTGCAATTTGTGCCTAAATGCCTGTTACTACTTCACTCCTGTGAGTACTTATAGCCGTTTGTGAATTAAATTCATTTTTATACTGCACTTAGAGTGGCAACTGTGTTTTATCCTCAGCTGTTCCAGAAGTCGCTTCTTACTTTCCACTCGGGTGCCTTTAAGGTGCTATTACATGGACTTTATGGACTGTTTATTAGTATTTTTTTTTAAATTCACCCTGATTATCCCAATTCCCCATGTGTTAAATAGGCTGGTGTGCTAACACTGTTGCAAGCACCAACGTATTCCTATTTGTGATCTTCTCTGCACAATGTCTTTTAAAGTGATTTTTTTTTTTTAAATAGCAAACATGTTATACTTACCTGCTCTGTGTAATGGTTTTGCACAGTGCTGATTCTCCTCTTCTGGTGTCCCCCATCAACGCTTCTGGCTTCTCCTGCCTTTAGCGTGCCCCTATAGCAAGCAGTAAAGTATAGTATAGAGTGCCCCTATAGCAAGGTGCAAAAACTTCTGACTTTAGAACCACTCAGTTCCTGCTCAGGACTACATGTCCCATGAGGCATTGCTCCTCACACATTGACAGGTTCTCAGGCACTTACTGACATGTATGGATAGTGTACTGAGCTGTATGTGTGCTGCACTGTATTTCCTGATATGTAAACAAATAATGCATTCTGTATGCAGGCCAACTGATCGCCTGGCCGATTAATCGATTATGAAAATAGTTGGCAACTATTTTCATAATCGATTAGTTGTTGATTAATTGATTAGTTGTTTTGGCCCTACACATATCGCAGAGCAATCAGTAAGCTGCTGAATGTTGCCACTGTGACAAGACCAGACATAGCTGCAGCAGTGGGCATACTATGCAGGAAAGTTTCAGCTCCTTGTCAGTGTGACTGGAACGCAGTAAAAAGAGTGATGCAATACCTCAAAGGAACATTTCAGATGAAGTTACACCTACCAGCAACATCCAATCCAAAACTGGTTGGATATGTGGATGCTGATTGGGCCGGGTACTGCAAAGACCGCAAATCCACAAGTGGATTCATCTTCCAGTATGGGGAAGGAACCATAAGTTGGTTTAGTCAAAAGCAAACAACTGTCCCTCCATCTTCAACTTAAGCAGAGTACATTGCAGCAGCACACGGGTGTCAAGAAGCAATATGGATTCGTCAACTTTTTGAGGACATTGGGGGAGACATGTCAGAACCAATTCCCAATTTAGAAGACAACCGGGGATGTAAAAAGCTTACGCATTCAAAAAGGGTCAATCCTAGGACCAAACACATCAATGTCAAGTATCACCTACTGAGGGACAATCAAGAGCAAGGTGTTATTGACATTCAATATTGCCTGTCAGAGGAGATGACTGCCCATGCACTCACCAAGCCTTTATTGAAGGAACGTCATAGTTATATCCAGAAGAAGCTGAATTTAATTTGACAAAGCACACGCTGTTGATAAGGAGTGTTGGAAAAGCAACAGCAAGTAGCTTTATAATGTGAACTATATACAGTATGCATTATACCTATACCAGTAGGTGGCACTGCAGTGTTATAATGTGTATTCCATAGTAATGTAATGGGAGGAAGTGTTTGTCTTTCCTCACTGTTCTTGTATGCTCCTTGTTCCTCTTCCATGAAAAGACATGTTCTGATATATCCTCCATGAGAGTAAAGCATATTGCTGTATACAAGAAGCTTCCAGCGCATGATTTCAACACTCTGACAATACATCCCCCCCCCCCCGGCTCTCTTCTAGCAGGAAATGAATTTGAGACTGGTGAAGAAGGGGATTCAGAGGAGACAGGATCAAACAGCCTTTTTACACAATGCAGAGTATTAACCCCTTCGACTCCACAGTAAGTATACCACGCATGCTTTACTACATATACAGACTGATTTTACTGTTATAGGTTTAGTAACACTTTAACTATTGCTTCAAAAGGTCCTGAAAGTGAGATGACACTACTACTGTATGTACATTCATAAATCTACTATATAGAAAGTGCGTTTGTGTGTTGCTATCAAATAGGTAGCAGCCTATGATCAGAACAGGGTCCTTCCATACTAGACTTCCAATTATGGATTTGCTTTATGGTAGATCCAACGGAACCAATTTTAACATCTATCGGTCCAGAGCTATCCCACACATCAGGTATCAGTTTTCTGTAGAATTCATAATTTGTTATTTTCCTTTGTCAGCTAAAGCATATCTAACCATAAGAAGAACAGTTTTATATAGTGCTGATTACCGAGTCTTTAAATATGGTTGCTGCATTCAGGCTTTCAACCTTTTTTTTTTTCTTTTTTTTTTTACTTTGGATCCTGCCAGTAACACGTTTCCTGTTTTAGGGTGACAACCTTTACTGACCATACTGTGTCTATGGAGGAGCTGCATTGGCATCGGAAGACCCATTGTCACTACAGAACATTCTTCTCTATAACATGGTGATGGAGGGTGTTTTGTAGTTCACAGAAATGGCTTGGAATAATGTAACTGATAAGTCAGCATATGCTAAGAGCCTAAAGAAAGGTAAGATTTCTGGCAGGATAAACAGATATTATTTAGCACAGATATAACAAAATGCTTTCAATGGTATATTTAACAGACCAAAAGGGAACAAATAAAATAAGGTCATTGTTGTTCTTCAGTCGTTTAGTTGTGTCCGTGGCTTTTCTGTCCTCCGCTGCCTCCCGGAGCTTACTTATTTTCATGTTCATTGTTTCGATGATGCTATCTATCCATCTTGTTTTCTGTTGTCCTCTTCTCCTTTTTCCTTCCATGTTTCACAGCATCAGGGTCTTTTCCAATGAGTCCTCTCTTCACATTAGGTGGCCAAAGTATTCGAGTATTAGCTTCAGGATCTGTTCTTCCAGTGACTATTCAGGGTTGATTTCCATAGCCATATACCATAGCTTTGACTATACGGCTCTTTGTCGGTGCGTGATGTCTCTGCTTTTTATAATGTTGTCTAAGTTTCCCATTGATTTCCTCCCAAGAAGCAAGCGTCTCTTAATTTCATGGCTACAGTCACTGTCTGCAGTGATCTTGGAACTTAGGAAGATAAAATGTGTCACTGTTTTCATTTCTTCTCCTTCTATTTGCCAAGGAATGATGGGACCTGTTGCCATGATCTTATTTTTCTTAATACAAAGGAAGATGGGTACGGCGCCAAATAGAATGATCATACACTATCATAAACTGATGCTGCTCCAAAAATTTGTGAAAACGAATAAACAAATGGAAAATAATAAAGAGCACAACAGTAGTGCAATACAATTAAACTAAATATCATATGTGAATACACAATCAATTAAAATAAAATTAAGTCCATATATATATATTTCAAACATTGCTGTGAGACATGAATGGATGGATCTTCTATATGTTTCCAATCACCATGTGAGATTAAAGTGCTAAATGCTTCAAATAAAAGTGCTGAGTGCTTCAAATAAAGTGCTTCAAGTACTTCAAAATAAAGTGCTTCAACCGAAGTGGAATATCAAAATGCTCACCAGATTGCATCGGCCACCAAGTGACCACCAGGCATGTAGTAAACAGAAAGACCTCTTTCATCTGGTATGCCCCTTCATGGGTCTTTCAGCATAGACCAGCTGTTTATGGATCAGTCAAATCTCAATCCAAATGAAAAAAGTGGTATGCATATGTATATGTAGCTCCTTAAAAGGACCAGCTCACATCCAATTCATCTGCAAAGTGTGGCTCCCCATGAAAAGCCACAGAAAGGCATGGATAGTGTAATACAGTTTTTTAATAGCTAAAAACAGCAAGCCTTACAAATCCAGTTCGCTCAGTGTAAGGTACAGCAAATAAAACATGCAGCTTGTGGAGGAGAGCAGAAGCCGGTCCGGCACCATGCAAGTATACCTGATGCTCGGCGTGCGTCTCAGCTTATGTCTCAGCTGTGCGGAAGCGGAGGATTCGTGTAGTGCGTATCGAGCCTCACTTTCAACATATTTCTCGCTCGTGCGCGCGTCATCATGAAATGTCGTTGTGATCCACACAATCGAAGGCTTTACCTCTTAATGGATCACTGCTTTGCCATGGCAAAGGTGTAATTCAGTGAAGCTATGAGCTATGCCGTGTAGGCCCAGCCAAGACGGGCAGGTCACAGCAGAGAATTCTGACAAAACATGATCCACTGGAGAAGGAAATGGCAACCCACTCCAGTAACCTTGCCAAGAAAACCTCATGAACAGAAACAAAAGGCTACCAGATTTGACACCAGAAGATGAGTCCCCCAGACCGGAAGGTGTCCAATGTTCTACTGGAGAAGAGCGGAGGGTAATTTCAAGTATCTCCAGAGGTAATTAAATGGCGGGGCAAAGCTGCAAGGTCATTGTTAGGATTTATATAAACTTTACACCATAGGACAGCCCACTGCTGGAGCATGGGGGAGTAGAGGAGTGCGACGGCTACTGGGAGAGCAGAGGATTGTGTATGAAAAAGCTGCTTTTTCTCATACCCTAGATCGAAGCAAGCTTTTAACCCTTGCAGTGTGGGGGCAGTTCCACTGAAAGAGAGGAATTTTCCTTTCCCCACAGATGGGCTTTAAGATAAAACTGTAAGTTTGTTGTATTTGTGTTTTCAGCAGCTATTACATTGTAGAACAATCTTGTTTTTTCCATCAGGCCAGATCTCTTCTAAGATGTTGAAGACACGGCAGCCAAGACAAAGTACATCGCAATCCAATAAGATGCATATGGCTGTGGAATGGAGAAGCGTTGCTTTGGGTACTGTACCACTGATGTACATGCAGGCTATTTATACTGCGTAAAAACACAAGCAAAGCTTCCCATGTGGAATGGACCTGATGCTCTTTATTCACTGGGATGCTGGCCAGCTCCTTGTTAAATGGGATCTTGCCTTGTAGTTTGCATTACATCTTCAGGACTACAGTCATATTTCTAATGACTTAATTATTGTCCTATTTTTACCTATCGACCCTTGCATCTGCAGTTCTTGTCTTTCAAGAGCTTGGAGTATAATGATGATCAGCATTTTTATACCGGCTCCAAGTTTTATTTGATTTCTATTTAAGCCAATACCAGCAATCTCTGATAAGTAGCTTAGGAAGCACATGTTATTTAGTTCCTTCTTCGGATGCTTGGCTTCTAAGGCAGCCAGTATGTACTCTCCTCTGTAATAGAGTTGCACACTTCATATACTATATACAGTATTGTGGAAACATTTTAGACAGGTTTGAGAAAATGCTGTAAAGTAAGAATGCTTTTAAAATATATATTTTAATTGTTTATTTTTAGCAGTTTACAAAATGCTAAGTGAGCGAACAGAAGAAAAATCTGATTAAAATCAGTATTTGGTATGACTACTTCAAACCAGCATCAATCCTTACACTTGCACATTTTGTAGGATTAGAGACAGGTGTATGATTAACCAATTATACCAAGCAGTAGCTAATGATCATCAATTTCATATGTAGGTTGAAACACAGTCATTTGCTGAAACAGAAACAGCTGTGTAGGAGGCTTGAAAGTGGGTGAGGAGCAGCCAAACTCTGCTACTAAGATGAGGTTATAGAAGACAGTTGCATGTTATGCACCATGACAAGACTGAGCAGACACATGCTAATTATACTACATCAGCAAGGTCTCTTCCAGGCAAAGATTTCAAAGCAGACTGGAGTTTCAAGCTCTTTTGAAGAAACACAAAGAAAAGGGCAATGTTGGTAACCGTAGATGCAGTGGTCCCACCAAGGAAACACAATGCTCACTTCCATTTGACACTGAAAGCTGTCCAGCAGTGCCATCAGCACAGAATTGGCAGAAACCAGTGGGGCCCAAGTATATTCATCTACTGTCCAGAGAAGTCTTGCCATAAGTGGTCTTCATGGAAGAATTGTGGCCAAAAATCCATATCTCTGATGTGGAAACAGGCAACAGTGAAGCGTTTTGGAGGTTCCTTGCAAGTGTGGGGCTGCATTTCTGCAAATGGACTTGGAGATTTGGTTAGAATCAATGGTGTCCTCAATGCTGAGAAATACTAGCAGATATATCAAAGATTAATTAGTCTTTGTTCCTTCTTATTTGCTAGTGCCACATCCCCAAATCATACAGTATAAAGCAAAAGACCAAAACGTTGATGTATTTTATTTCATTTTGTTCACTAATCCTTTGGTAGTGTCTAAAAAATCCATCCAAGTATTGGTCCTTTTTAGGCTTCATGTACATTACAGCTTCTAAATGTGAGTTTAGGAGCTTTTAGCGTTTTTTGGCCAAAGCTAAACTTAACTCCATAAAAGCCTATATTGAGCCTTTATCTCGAGTCTTTCTAGGATTACATGAAGACAAAGAAAGGATTTGAGGCAGCCTACATCCACAGAAGATCTGTGATTATTTCTCCACGATGTTTGTAATAACCTACCTGCCGAGTTCCTTCATAAAACTGTGTGCAAGCTTACCTAGAAGAATTGATGCTGTTTTGAAGGGCTTTACACCAAATACTGAATTTGGATTTCTTTTCTGTTCATTTTTCATTGTGTTGATTGATAAAAATTAATTTACAGCATTTTTTTCTCACCTGTCTAAAACTTTTGCACAGTAGTGTATATTATATGTTATCCCATTAACTAGATTTTGGTGATGTAATTATCCAGTTGTGGTATATGTAGCACCCTTGTCCTAAACAGGGCTGCTAATAAATGTAGCTGTGCTAGGTGGTAGCTAGCCTGGCTAATTTGTAGTCTATTCATCAAATGGGTTTCTTCTAAGCCTGGTGTTACAGTATCTGTGATTTTTCTATTTTGTCAGTAGGTGGCACTGTTGCCTTTGGGATCAGTGTAATGAATTACAGGGAATGCAGGTTATTAGTGTGTATACTTCTCTCAGCCAATTGGCAGGAGTTTCTTTGGCCGCCGAGGATGCTGGAAGAAGGTATTTATTCAGAGAAGGTCAGGTGGCTGGGGGGTTCTTTCCACCAGGACTGCGATCTGGGTGGGTGCGTGGGGAGCAGCAGTTGCGGTGTAGGCATGAAGCCTGGGGCCTAACTACATGTAAAGGGGCTCAGCCTGAGTGGAGCCTGATCGATGCCAGGAGGCATGAGAGAGGAAGTTGCCAGAAGGTCAATACCTCTTGTTACCGGTAGCAGGTTGAGTGAGATGGAGTTCTGAAGGAGTACCAGAAGGGACTCTTCATAAGCTGGGGACTATGAAGTGGCTAGAAAAGCTTCAGGAGAGAACTCATCCAAGGAACTACAGTGGAATATTGTGAGTAAAGTTGTTGCTACAGGAGACAGCTGTTGCTATGGAATACAGATTGCTGAATTCAGCTTAAAGGCCCTTTTTCTGTATTGCGGTCTTCCTGGTTCTACTACTTGTCTGAGAAATCTGCCAATTTGCCATTGAATTTTCCTAAGGGTGTCCTGTGCCCTACCACTCTCGCCGCATTTTCCTGTTAAGAGAAATAAAACTTTGTTTATTTTTAAAAGTGACTGGCTCCCCTTTTGACCTTGCACAACACCCACCATGCCTAGTAACTTGCACCCTGAGGAGGAATGTCAGCCCTCCCAGTGTCTGGGGATCACTACCAGGACTCTGGAGGTCGGGTAGAGCGCTACATATAGAAAGGTTGTGATAACCCAATCTGTTGTAGGATAGGAAATCAATGGGAGAACTAGCTTGCTCATTGTCTGTATAGACTATAACAGAACTGTAGTATGGTCTTATCATCCAATAGGTAAAGTACCATAGACTTGTACTTCCTCACAATGGCAATACCTAAGGCGACCTATGAAGCACCTATGAAATGTTGCCAGACAACTCAAAAACACATTTTGGTATTGAGATTTCGGTGTGATTTTCGTACAGCACCCACATTCACGCACCCAAGGTGCTGTGACACCAGATGCAGGACAAGATTAAATTGCAGAAGGATAGTGCATGGTTGTAGTTAACGAATGACTCACTTCAGGGACCAGGTTAGGTTCAGGGTTAGGGTTAAGTGTGAAGGACCAGAATAAAGGTGAAGTGCTTGTGTATTAAGGGTTCTTTTAAGGTTTTTAAGTGAAACTCCAGAAAACACTTATTTCTAACTTTGGACATATTGATCTGAATTTAGCATTTGTTTTCTCTTTGTTGCTCATTTCCTTCTTCTTGCAGTTTATCAGAACATCAGTACCAATGATGTGTACATTTTTACCACCTAACTTTCTAGTACTGCCATGTTAACAAAGGTAATCAGGGTAGAGTTTAGGCACAGGGATGATCGGGCTAAGAACACTCTCCTGCTTGCATGCCTGAGCTAAGGGCAGATGGACTCCAGAAAATAAATGGTACATGAATCACCTGCCTCTTACTCAAGATGGCTGTGGCTAAAAATACTTGGGGGGGTCTTTTTCAAAGTGACTTCTTAACAAACAAAAGCATGGAGACATGCATGGATGGGTGAGTTTGTCTTGAATATCAAACATCAATTAAATAGTGTTTTCATTCTCTGGTGCTGAGATACCATTAAGCGCCACTTTAACCCATCCCTAAATGCCCAACACCATACAAACCCATGGGAATCAATTCCCTTTTTGAGTCCAGCTCCACCATTCCACCCTTTCATTTACACAAGAATCAGACCAAGGTAAACTGAGATACATTTCTGACAACCATAAGCAAGAGGCCCAGGTATGTGCAAGCCTTATATACCCGGCCAGGTGTGTTCTAGAATATTCCGCAGGTCACATGTTTCACCTGGATCATTCAGGTAACACTTGTACAGGTAACTCAGAAAAAAAAAATTAAAGAGACAGTACCATACATTACAGCAAGCAGTAATATGTTTATTTATTTAACCCCCTGCCGACCGGCTCACGCCGATATACGTTAGCAGAAGAGCACGTACAGGCATATTAGCGTACCTGTATGTCGCCCTTTAAGACGCTGCATTATGGAAGCACGCTCGCCTCCCGCCGCGAGCTCCGTGAGGGTGATTGCGGGTCCCGCTGACTCGATGTCCATGGGGATACCCGCGATCGTCTCACGGAGAGGAATAACGGGGAAATGCTGATGTAAACAAGATTTCCCCATTCTTCCTCGTGACAGGACACTGATCACCGCTCTCTATAATCGGGAGCGGTGATCAGTGTCGTGTCACATGTAGCCCATCCCCCCTACAATTAGAATCACTCCCTAGGACACACTTAACCCCTGCAGCACCAACTACTGGTTAACCCCTTCACTGCTAGTCACATTTACACAGTAATCAGTGCATTTTTTAAACGCACTGATCGCTGTATAAATGTAAATGGTCCCAAAATAGCGCCAAAAGTGTCCGATCTGTCCGCCATAATGTCGCAGCCACAATAATAATCGCAGATCGCCACCATTACTGGTAAAAAAAAATTATTAAAAAAAATGCCATAAAATTATCTCCTATTTTGTAGACGCTATAACTTTTGCGCAAACCAATCAAATGCTCATTGCGATTTTTTTTTTTTTTTTTTTTTTACCAAAAATATGTAGAAGAATACGTATCGGCCTAAACTGAGGATAAAAAATGTTTTTTAATATATTTTTTGGGGATATTTATTATAGCAAAAAGTTAAAAAATATTGAGTTTTTTTCAAAATTTCGCTCTTTTTTTGTTTATAGCGCAAAGAATAAAAACTGCAGAGTTGATCAAATACCACCAAAAGAAAGCTCTATTTGTGGGGAAAAAAGGACATCAATTTTGTTTGGGAGCCACATCGCATGACCGCGCAATTGTCAGTTAAAGCGACGCAGTGCCAAATCACAAAAAACGCTCTGTTCTTTGGCCAGCCAAATGGTCTGGGGCTGAAGTGGTTAAACAAGAAGGCAGGGGAGAGGCAGGGACCGCGAACCTATGCACATGGGCACAAATACATTTTGCCCCCTTAGGTCATTAGTAGCTTATGGAATGCTTTCAAATGTTACCTGGAGTTGCACTTTAATGCGGTTGTAAACCCTTACATATACACAGTGAAGTGACTGGCCTCAGGTGATACACAGAGATGAAACAAATCCTCCTACATAAGTTGTACCTGTTTATCCATGGTCTTCTCTTTGCAGCTGTCCAAAGTGCTGAATTTATACAGCTTATCTGTGCTTCCAGAAAGCAGGAGGCAGGGAGCTGAGGTTACACTCTTCGGAGCTCAGTGAGAGCTGATTGGAGGGAAGGGACACACCGCCCTTTACACAGCACACAGTAAAAGAGCTGAGGCTGTCAATCACAGGCTGTGTGTTGGGGGTCCCTCCCCTGTCACCTTTTTACCTCTTGGTGTCTTGAAAACTTGTCAGAATTGACTCTTGATAGCAGAGGGATGAAACCGCAAACAAAAATGACACTTAGTACTCTGGATTGAGACAAGTACACACTATAGAAGGATATGCTTTGTTCATATTTCATGTCTGAGGTTTACAACCACTTTAACCCCATGGCTTTGCTATAACCCCAAACTATCATCACTGAAATTCTGTGTCAGCACTTACCGTTCGCATTTTCATTTCTTTAAAGCGGAGGTCCGGCTGTTTAAAAAAAAAAAAAAAAAAGTCAGCAACTACAAACACTGTAGCTGCTGACTTTTAATAAGGGCACTTACCTGTCCAGCGAGCCCCCTGAGGCTGATCTGTCCATCGGATCGGGTGCCGGTGCCGCCATCCTAACTAAGGGAAACAGGCAGTGGAGCCTTGCGGCTTCACTGCCCATTTCCTACTGCGCATGCGCGAGTCGCGTGGCGCTTTGTGAATGGCCGTGTTGTTTTCTGGGAGACACACATGTCCCAGAATACAACGGGGCAGCTCACTAAAGAGGAGGAAGTGACAGAACAGCGCCGCGGAATAGGAAGAGGCAGATTAGGAAGACTGCCTAGCAACAGGGGTTTCTGGTAAGTAAAAAAATTTTTTTTTATATATATATATATATATTTTTTTTTTTTGTAGAATTTTAATGTCATTTTTTATTTTAGGGTGGACCTCCACTTTAACATGATATCAATTGCTGCGAAGTGACACACTTAGTTTATAGAAAGGCGTTTCACCTAGGCTAGGTGATCTGAAATACTGCTTTAGCTGCGGCCTCCCTTTGATGCAGAATGTTTGTCAACCTTTTATGCATGTGTCAGGATTTTCACAATTTAGTATAATGAAACTTAACAACATCGGGTCTTCGGGGAGCATAGATCCATTTGAGAAAATTGATAAAACATAACTGTGAGGAATGTGTGGTCTTCTGTGCCGCATTCAAATAAACCCGAGCGCTCAGCATTCCGTTTTAACAGCCAATTACAGGAGCATCTCGTGGCTCGGCTGCACCTTCTCCGCTAATAATTTAATGTTTATAAAGAGCTTTTTAAAATTCCACAGCATCTCGCTACGACATTAGTAAATGCAAGCTTTTAATATCTATAATTCACTCCGCTTGGCGTTTTGCCAGGAAGAACGTCTGACAGTCCTGGAAGAATTATTCCGTTCTTTTCTCAAGGCCAGTACTTTTTTTTTTTTTTATTAGGCTCCGAACTATCATTTATCCAAATTCAATTGACTCAAAACTAGAAGGGAAGTCAAATGCTTGGCAAGGCATAAAAAGATGCCTTTTGTAAGTCTTGTCTTACTGACAATCGGGAAAAAGAGAAGAAAATGTGGTGGACTTTTAAGGCACAATATATTTGAGAAGATTGTGTTAATTTTTAAGGTTTCAATTATTTAGAAAAATATAGAAAACATACAGTGGGGACGGAAAGTATTCAGACCCCTTTAAATTTTTCACACTTTGTTATATTGCAGCCATTTGCTGCAATCATTTAAGTTCATTTTTTTTCCTCATTAATGTACACACAGCACCCCATATTGACAGAAAAACACAGAATTGTTGACATTTTTGAAGATTTATTAAAAAAGAAAAACTGAAATATCACATGGTCCTAAGTATTCAGACCCTATGCTGTGACACTCATATATTTAACTCAGGTGCTGTCCATTTCTTCTGATCATCCTTGAGATGGTTCTACACCTTCATTTGAGTCCAGCTGTGTTTGATTATACTGATTGGACTTGATTAGAAAAGCCACACACCTGTCTATATAAGACCTTACAGCTCACAGTGCATGTCAGAGCAAATGAGAATCGTGAGGTCAAAGGAAATGCCTGAAGAGCTCAGACAGAATTTTGGCAAGGCACAGATCTGGCCAAGGTTACAAAAAAATTTCTGCTGCACTTAAGGTTCCTAAGAACACAGTGGCCTCCATAATCCTTAAATGGAAGACGTTTGGGACGACCAGAACCCTTCCTAGAGCTGGCCGTCCGGCCAAATTGAGCTATCGGGGGAGAAGAGCCTTGGTGAGAGAGGTAAAGAAGAACCCAAAGATCACTGTGGCTGAGCTCCAGAGATGCAGTCGGGAGATGGTAGAAAGTTGTAAAGAGTCAACCATCACTGCAGCCCTCCACCAGTCAGGGCTTTATGGCAGAGTGGCCCAGCGGAAACCTCTCCTCAGTGCAAGACACACGAAAGCCCGCATGGAGTTTGCTAAAAAACACCTGAAGGACTCCAAGATGGTGAGAAATAAGATTCTCTGGTCTGATGAGACCAAGATAGAACTTTTTGGCCTTAATTCTAAGCGGTATGTTTGGAGAATAACAGGCACTGCTCATCACCTGTCCAATACAGTCCCAACAGTGAAGCATGGTGGTGGCAGCATCATGCTGTGGGGGTGTTTTTCAGCTGCAGGGACAGGACGACTGGTTGCAATCGAGGTAAAGATGAATGCAGCCAACTACAGGGATATCCTGGATGAAAACCTTCTCCAGAGTGCTCAGGGCCTCAGACTGGGCCGAAGGTTTACCTTCCAACAAGACAATGACCCTAAGCACACAGCTAAAATAACAAAGGAGTGGCTTCACAACAACTCTGTGACTGTTATTGAATGGCCCAGCTAGAGGCCTGACTTAATCCCAATTGAGCATCACTGGAGAGACCTAAAAATGGCTGTCCACCAACATTTACCATCCAACCTGACAGAACTGGAGAGGATGTGCAAGAAGGAATGGCAGATGATCCCCAAATCCAGGTGTGAAAAACTTGTTCCATCTTTCCCAAAAAGACTCATGGCTGTATTAGATCAAAAGGGTGCTTCTACTAAATACTGAGCAAAGGGTCTGAATACTTAGGACCATGTGATATTTCAGTTTTTCTTTTTTAATAAATCTGCAAAAATGTCATCAATTCTGTTTTTCTGTCACGATTGGGTGCTGTGTGTATATTAATGAGGAAAAAAAATGAACTTAAATGATTTTTGCAAATGGCTGCAATATAACAAAGAATGAAAAATTTAAGGGGGTCTGAATACTTTCCGTCCCCACTGTATAAGAAACAGGGAATGCTTTAACATGTCTAAAACTTTATCACCTTCATTAGATATAAAATACAATCTATACTTCTTGCAACTGACGTGTTTCAGAGTACAGAGTTGTCTCCTTCTTCAGGGATATATTTTAGCAAGAAGAAATTGTGTTATACAATCTGACGGTATGGTTTACATTCCAATGGTTGTTTCTTTAAAAACATGCAAGAGCACAGTGTACTTTCAGATTCTCAACCAAGAAATCCTTAATGGTGTATTTATAACCAAATGTCCATGTCAGACCAAAAGGGGGCATGCAGCTCACCGTTGACCTGACCCCCCCCCCAAAAAAAAGGGAAGGACAGATGGGCAAAAAGTGCCTGAAGACCCACTGGGACCAGAGAAGAGAAAAGCCCTGTTGATGGTACGTGCTATCACCAAAATATATGGAGGATTGTGTTGTGGGAAGATATTAACCACAGCTTAGGTTGATTATCTTGTGACCACTCGCCTTGACCTCCAGCAAGCAGGTCAAGGTCAACGGTGTGCTGCATGCCCCCTTTGGGTCTGACATGGACATTTGTTAATAAATACACCATTAAGGATTTCTTGGTTGAGAATCTGAAAGCACACTGTGCTCTCGCATGTTTTTAAAGAAACAACCATTGGAATGTTAACCATACCGTCACATTGTATAATACAATTTTTTCTTGCTAAAATATACCCCTGAAGAAGGAGACAACTCTACTCTGAAACGCGTCGGATGCAAGAAGTATAGATTGTATTTTTTATCTAATGACGGTGATAACATTTTAGATATGTTAAAGCATTCCCTGTTTTTTATATGTTTTCTATATTTTTCTAAATAAATATTTTTGAAACCTTAAAAATAACACAATATTCTCAAATATATCGTGCCTTAAAAGTCCACCACAAGGGGATTTTCTTCTCTTTTTCTTCAATACTGGGCACTAATTCTTGCTCAATACTGCTGGCTAAATAATTTTTACTGACAATCAGGGGTCATGTAGTGTTCATTTTAAAGAGGAACTCTGCACTAAATGTCAGGTTAGAATTAGGTGGACTACCATCACCAACTTATTTTTGCAGTTTCGACCTCCAGGGCTGTTATCCATGCCTGGTTTCATTACTTAGTAAAGGCATACATTTCAGACCCCTATAAATGTCCTACATCAGAGATGTTCATACCTCCCAACTTTCTGTGATGGAAAAGGATAGGGATGCACGATATCATTTTTTTACTAGTAACCGATACTTTTTTTTAGTACTCGCCGATACCGATTACCGATACCTACCGCAACTGATTTGTTTTCACTTCAGCTGTCAGCAATGGTACAAAGCATTTAAAAGTTATTTACAAATTAAATATATAGATTTTTTTTTTACTTTTGCGCTTTTTAAATGTGAAATGTGTATGTTAATATATATATGTAACAAATTCAGTAACAAAGCAAACAAAAAAAAGTTTTAATTGTTTATCGTTTTTAAAATAGACGTGAACAAACAAAAAGCAGAAAAATAGTTAAATGGAAGAGAATGGGGAGTTAAGGCTGATTAGAGTAAATTAAGGGTTAATAAAGGGTTAAACAGAGGAACATTTGTTAATCCCTTTGATCTGCAGATGAAGAAACAGAAAGATTCAAAAAGAATCAATGTTTCTTTTTATGTTAGTGTTTCAGTGGCTGAGCAATGTTGTTAATAAACATTGCCGGCTGCTTTTTTTTCACAGCTCCAATTACCGAACTTCTTTAACACTTCAGCTGTCAACAGGGGAGACCCACTGACAGCTCAAAGAACTGAGCATAAAAGTATCGGTTTCAGGTATCGGTGCATTTGCAGGAGTACCGATACTTGTGCAAATACTCTGTATCGGCACCGATACTAGTATTGGTGCAACCCTAGAAAAGGACATCTATTAGCAAAAAGAATATAGGCAAAAAACACGCCCCAAACCACCCTTTTACATAGAGAATTAAAGTATAATTAAGGGCAAACCATTTTTTTTTTGAGTTTTGGATAGAGTGCAAAGGGATTAGAACCCCAATCAGGTTTTTACTGCTCTCTGTGACCCCCATTAAGGAGATTCACTCTCTATATTTGTCATGTTTACCATTATCATTGAAAGTGAAAGTAAAAGAAAATCCTAAATTTTGGGTTGTCCCCAGAAAAGTAATAGGAAGGAAATCTTCCAATAGGGATACTAGTTTTGGAGACCTGGGGGACCCCAAGGAATTCCTTTAATTGGCAGGGATTTCCTCTCCTTTGCAGGAGGCGCGCAGGCCGCTCGAGCACGGGAGGACGTCTATTGACGCCCTCCCGGCAAAGTAGGTCCGCGTTGTAGCTGTCATTCGGCTATACAGTCAGGTCCATAAATATTGGGACATCGACACAATTCTAATCTTTTTGGCTCTATACACCACCACAATGGATTTGAAATGAAATGAACAAGATGTGCTTTAACTGCTGACTTTCAGCTTTAATTTAAGGGTATTTACATCCAAATCAGGTGAAGGGTGTAGGAATTACAACAGTTTGTATATGTGCCTCCCACTTTTTAAGGGACCAAAAGTAATGGGACAGATTTAACAATCATCCATCAAACTTTCACTTTTTAATACTTGGTTGCAAATCCTTTGCAGTCAATTACAGCCTAAAGTCTGGAACTCTTATGCCCTGTACACACGATCGGACATTGATCGGACATTCCGACAACAAAATCCATGGATTTTTTCCGACAGATGTTGGCTCGAACTTGTTTTGCATACACACGGTCACACAAAGTTGTCGGAATTTCCGATCGCCAAGAACGCAGTCACATACGCCACGTACGACGAGACTAGAAAAGGGCAGTTCAGAAGCAAGCGCGGCACCCTTTGGGCTCCTTTTGCTAATCTCGTGTTAGTAAAAGTTTGGTGAGAGACGATTCGCGCTTTTTCAGACTCATGGTTTTCAGATCGTTTTCTGCTGTTCAGTTTGTGCTTGTGGGTTTGTATCTGGTCTTCAGTGCGTGCAAGCAAGTACAATTGACTTGTCGTTGTGTTTGTGTTCGTTACTGATTTTCAGATCGTTCTACACAGGCCTTGCTGTTCTTCAGTGCGTTCTGTTACTTCGTTCTGAGCAGCCGGCGTTTTCTAGCCATGTTGCGTATATGTACTCCTCGTAGAGTTCGTGCTGTGTGAGGGCTTGATGTTGGGGTCCTTACCTTGACACAAGTCCAGTCCATGAACAGGGTGGGGAGGAGTTCATGGACCAAGAATTGGTTGCTCCAGCGTGACCAGTTCTGTCATATGCCTTTGCTCCGTGAGATCCGAGAGAATAATCCTGATGATTTCAGGAACTTTCTCTGGATGACGGACCCCGTATTTCACCGTTTGTTGGCCTTTGCTGACCCCCTATATTAGCAGGCAGGATACCTGCATGAGGCAAACCATCACTCCAGAGCAGAGGCTCGTCGCCACCCTGCGGTACTTGGCAACGGGGAGAAGCCTGCAGGACCTCAAGTTCTCGACAGGCATCTCCCCCCAGGCTCTGGGGATCATTATCCCAGAGACCTGTTCTGCCATCATCCAGGTCCTGCAGAAGGAGTATATTAAGGTAAGATTTATCTTTTAACATCACATTTTATTGTATATAACGTTTGTTAATATATTGTATTTCTTTCCTCATTCCCTAATTACCATGATTGTAATGTGCTGTGAATGTCCCCTTTCTCCTCATGCATGCTGGTTTTGTTTAAAAAAAAAAATGTTTGTCCTTCATACATATTTGCCTTCACTTACCTCCCCAGCATGCTCTCCTGGCCCTATATTCACCTCGTGTAGTCACTTAACAATGTATTTTGTCTGCTCCATAGTAGTGCTTTACCCCAAACACCCCCTAAAATGTGTAAAAATGTGATTTGTGCTTTAAATTCAGGCAGAGTGGCAAAGGCTTTTTTTTGGTGTCCCAAAATCATTTGGAACCCTCCCTCCCCCCAACTGCTTACTCAGCTGATACCAATCCTCTATCTGCTGACTTTGCCAAACCCATACACACTATACCCACCTCTTTAGTGGTCAGATTTATGGATGAATTCCCCAAAGCATGTAGTGCAAGGGCCTGCCTGAATACTTTCAAATGGTACTGTTTAAATTTTTTGTATCCTATTATTATCTTGATAGGTAATAGCAGAATGTAAAAATGTGCTAAAATGTGTACAGTGTGTTTATCTCTTTGTATTATGACACTTCTTACCTGTCCAGTGGGCTGCCAATAGTGTAAAGTAAGGAGGGGCTGACCAAAGTAATACACATTATTTAGGCATTCATCTCTCAATAAAGTGGAGAGGGTTACCTGTCCAAAACATCTCCCCCACATAAAATTTTACAAATGGCCCATGGGGGGGGGGGATCTGATAGATGGACCTTATACCTTTGTCTTTAAATACATATACTGATGTTGGCCAAGAATGTTTGTGTCTAATCTGCTTTCCCTGTTTATGTGCAAAATGATTAATTTATTTTTCTTGTTTGACTCCACAGTTTCCTTCCAACCCACAGGAATGGCAGACTGTGGCCTCCCACTTTGCCCAGCGGTGGGACTTTCCTAACTGGGGAGGGGCAATTGATGGGATACCCATCCACATCGTCCCACCACCCAATTCGCGGTCATACTATTATAATTATAAGGGGTTCAATAGTATTGTGATGTTGGCAGTGGTGTCGGCTACTTATGAGTTCCTGTATGTGGACGTGGGGAAGAATGGCCGGATGTCCAGTGGTGGAGTCATCACCCAGACAGAGTTCTACAGGCGTCTCCAGAATGGCAGCTTGGACTTGCCACCTCCAGAAGACAATGAGGAAGGACTCCCATTCCTCTTCGTTGCTGATGAAGCGTTTGCGGTGGGGGACCATCTTATGCGGCCATTCCCTATGAGGACCCTCACCCCGGACCAGAGGGTTTTTAATTACCGACTGGCCAGAACCAAAAGAGTGGTGGAGAACACATTTGGAATCATGGCCAGCCGGTTCCACCTATTTCTTACACCCATACACATGGCAGAGTATAAACTGAATCATTACATCCGGGCGTGCTGTGTTCTCCACAACTTTTTAAGGCGAAATTCTGCCAACTATGCTGCCTCAGTTGGGCCTGAGGCCGGAATTCAAGTAAATGAACCAATCCTGACGGCACTTGAAAGTGGCCATCTTGGCTTGCCCCCCCTGAGTGCCCGCGAGGTCCGTCTTAGATATCTTGATTACTTTGCGGGTAGGGGGGCCATCAATATGCCAGACAATGTCTGATACATTTTTAAAATAAAAAAATAATTTTAACTACTAAAATCTTCGGTGACATTTACTGCTTGTGTTTCTTTTAGCTGACCCTGACAGAAATGTGGGGAGTCCAGAAAATGTTGTGATTGTGTAACCTTAAAAAGCACTGTTGGGTGTTATTTACTAAAGGAAAATACACTTTGCTCTACAAGTGCACTTGAGCCTGCACTGAAACTGCACTTGTAGTGCAAAGTGGATTTGCCCTTAGGAAATAACCCCCATTGTCACTGAAAACACCAATTTTACCTTAACAAAATTTTAGGAGCATTGAAACAATAATCCACACATTCTTGATTATCAATCTTTTTAATACCAGCACAATCACATGTGCATTTCTAAAAGGTTTTTAAAACAAACCACCATGTTTGTTGTATAACAATTTTTTCGGTAACATTAATAAATATTGAAATGTCCATTTAAGGTAAAACAGGCATGTTTCAAACAAACAAGAAATACACAAATATGAAACTTACAAAGTTCAACTTTTGTAGAAATTGAAGGCAATATCAGACATGAGTATTTAGGAACTGTGTTTGATATTGCGTTCAGATGGGGTGAAGCCACCCCTGGAAAAGCCAAATTTTGAAGATGCACACAAATTGACGAATGTCAACATGTGCTAGCTGCCATCACGGGGGATCAAGGGATGTGTTTTGTGGGTGCAACCCCTTCCTCTCAGCTACTTTATTATTGAGGAAGGGGTTGCACCCCCAAAATGCCTACATTGATCTCCCGTGATGGCAGATAGCACATGTTGACACACTGCGTGCATCTTCAAAATTTGGCTTTTCTATAAAATGGCAAAAAATGTTAAAAATGTTTACTTTACAAATACCACAAAAAAGGAAGGGATTTGGAGGTGTTTTAAACTCTCCCTAAAACATCAATGATGGTCTTAATTTTTTTTTTTTACATCATTGATGTTTTTCTGGATGTTTTCCAAGTCCCTATTACACCCCATGATCTCCCCGATCAGGATCTGTGCACTTTTACTGGTGAAATTACCTGAATCCACAACATCATGATCACCTAAAAATAGAGAAACAAAAACACACCATGTATTTTAAATATGCTGGCATCCATCTCTTACCTGAGCCTGTTTTCGCAGACACTCACCTGTTGTGGTGACTATTTCCACCACGTCTCCTTCCTCCTCCTCCTCTGCTTGGCTTTGGGGGATTTCACCTTCTTCATGAAGTGGGGGGTTTGTTGTCTCTTCTGCTGAGTGGTGTCCTCCGAGTCTTTTCTCCCCTATGTAAAAAAAAAAAATAGGTATACTTAGCACACAGATATTTGATGACAGACAGAGGAATATGAAACATTGCTTGGAAGTGGGGTACAATTGTCTGTTTTGGAGTTCCAAGATGAACAAATATTGTTTTCCTTTGTCAAGCTTGAATACTTACCTGTTTTGGACAAGCTTTACAGATGGAGTCACCCCTATAATATACACTGGAGCACCTGTGTGGGCCCCCTAATAAAAAGGGTGTTCTGGTGTCCTCCACTAGTGCTCCAGTGTCCAGATGTGTAAACAGCTGCTGAGTGTCCTCTCCTTACACAGAATCTAGTTTGCATTACATTCTAGTTACAAACCCATCTAGACTCCAAAATTATTTTAAGAGAAGTAGGCTAGAAAAAATGTATTCAAATGCATATGGCCAAAACAATGGTGTTTTCTATGCCGAACGAACAGTATTTCATACAAACGAACAATGTGCCCATGAACATGAAAGTTGCCATTTTAAACTGTACAACAGTAAAGAAAAGCACATGGAGCAGCAAGAACGTAATAAAAATAAAGAATAGGAACACAGCACAACTACTTACTTTTTTTTCAGCACTCTCCTGATCCTTCTGTACTGATCGTGCTCCCTTAATCGAGGTCCGACCACCGCTTCCTGAGCTGATCCTTGGATCGTCGTACCCTGAAATTCTTCTGCAGACTTTTGACTACTTTTGCAATGATCTTGGCCTTTCTGATATTGGGGTTGTGGTAAGGTCCATACTTCCCATCATAGTCGGCCCTCTTCAGTATGTCCACTATCTCCAACATCTCCCCAAAGGACATATTTGAGGCCTTAAATCGTCTCTTCCGGGCTTTTCTCCACCTCCTCCTCCTCGTTGCTGTAATTAGCACGCACCTGCTGTGTCTCCGCCATGTGCTTTTCCCCCACTGCGCCGAACTATAAAGGGCGGGGAATAGACTAGAAAGAACGTTAGGGGCGGGCGGAGTTTCACGCATGCGCAGTGTATATAAAGCGTAACACACGTGCGTAGTACGTACGATCTGTGAGCGGAGGAAGGAGTAATAAACAAAAGAGGCAGGCAGCGCTGGAGAAACTGCTGGAGTTGGTGAAGCCGGTGGTCCCCTATTTAAAAGCCAAAATTGGTGGCCTGAGGAGCACTTATCTAAGGGAGCGCAAGAAGGTCCAGGATTCCCAGAGATCCGGAGCTGCAGCAGATGACGTTTATGTCCCCAGGCTGTGGTACTATGAGAGACTGCGATTTCTGTCAGACCAGACTGAAGTCAGGGAATCCCTCTCCACTCTTCCTTCCACTCTTCCTTCCACCCTATCTTCCACCCCAGCTGAGGCTTCGGATGTCCAACCTAGGACTTCCAGCCAGGAAGAAGTGGAGGAGCCCAGCTGGAGCCAGGTAAAGCATCGTCCTACAGATTTCTGGTCAATAAATAAATGATGTTTACTAGATGTTATTATTGATCACTAATTGCTGATTTAATAAAGTGTTTTACATATCAATAGACAGTAGTGGGCAAAAATAATTGGGACAAGAATTAAAAATGCTGGGCTCAGAATGATAGTCTGTTATATTTGTTAACATTCAATTTGCAACAGTCATGAGATGAAAATTGTGTGTGATTGATGAATAAAAAACTAAAACGATTTCCCTTTTTCATACACAGGAAGACCTCAGCCAACATAAATCGGTGAACATATTACAACATATACAACAAGGACGAGGAGGCTGTGGAATGTGGCACACAGGAGGAGGCTGTGGAATGTGGCAGCCAGGAGGAGGCAGGGGTTAGTGGCAGCCAGGAGGAGGCGGAGCTAAGTGACAGCCAGGAGAAGGCCGGGACCAGTAGGAGCCTGACAGAATCGCAGGTTCCTCCCCTCCGCCTTCCAACCAAAAGACCCAGGAAGGGGAGTACCGTGCAGGATTCAGCACTCAGGCTGATACAGGAGGCTTCTGCGTCCCTCAGAGCCACCCCCACTCCTGAATAGGCCTTTCCCTGCATGGCTGCCACAAAACTGCAGGGCATGCAGGAGGGTCAATGCCTCCTGTATGAGGACCTTCTTTACAAAACACTAACTAAGGGGGTGAGGGGCGAAATCACACACAAAACCCACCTGTGTGAGTTGGACCATCCTCCTCCTCCTCCTGCCACAACTCCACCACCATAGACACAGCATGGAAGGAAGACCAGAGAGTGATGACCTGGGTTCAGTCTGGTCTGACAAAAGATGCAGGCTCTTGTATGACCACAGCCTGGGAACATACATGTCATCTGCTGCTGTTCATCATCTCTTGGACTTCTGGACCAGACTGCACTCCCTTAGATATGGACTCTTCAGGCCAAAAATTTTGCTGTAAAATAATTGATGTCTGCCCTGGGAGTTAAAGGCTTCGCCAATTTCTGATGTTTCTCCAGCGTTGCATCCCTCTTTGTTTGGTTCTGAGCCCTTAATGAAGGATTTTTTGTTTCAATTATACTCGCCTATGTATGTTTTCCTTCAAAAAGGACAGTTTGTTTGTTAGGAGGCAGGTACATTTCTAAAATACAATGTGAAATTAACAAGAGACACCAACACCAAGCAATCTCCTTGAGATTAAATAATACAAGATAATAATGGTGTTGTGGTAACTTGACACACAACACACCCAAAAATATTCTGGAGTAAAAAAAAAAAAAAACACGATCAGGCTTGAAAAAAATACAAACCACCCAAAAAAACCATATATCTTTTTTGACAGATGTGACAAATCAAAATATATTGATGAAATCATAAATAATAAAGAAAGAAGTTTGTGAGAAGTCTGTGTGAATATCAGCAGCAAAACTACTTCATTCTTCTAGCATTATAAAGAAGAAGAGAGTGCGCTGCATTAAACAATTTTAAACATTGCAGCCTGACGAAAGTGCTATATCCATTCCGAATGCTAATTTTACCAGACCGAGCTGTTCTGTCTCGGAATTTCTTCTGAACATGCGTGGCACTTTGTGTGTGGGAATTGTCCACACACGGTCAGAATTGACGCAATTGGATTTTGTTGTCGGAAAATGTTATAGCCTGCTCTCAAACTTTGTGTGTCGGAAAATCCGATGGAAAATGTCCAATGGAGCCCACACACGGTCGGAATTTCCGACAACACGCTCCGATCGCACATTTTCCGCCGGAAAATCCGACCGTGTGTACAGGGCAATAGACATTACGAGACGCTGGGTTTCATCCCTGGTGATGCTCTGCCAGGCCTCTACTGCAACTGTCTTCAGTTCCTGCTTGTTCTTGGGGCATTTTCCCTTCAGTTTTGTCTTCAGCAAGTGAAATGCATGCTCAATCGGATTCAGGTCAGGTGATTGACTTGGCCATTGCATAACATTCCACTTCTTTCCCTTAAAAAACTCTTTGGTTGCTTTCGCAGTATGCTTCGAGTCATTGTCCATCTGCAATGTGAAGCACCGTCCAATGAGTTTGGAAGCATTTTGCTGAATATGAGCAGATAATATTGCCCAAAACACTTCAGAATTCATCCTGCTGCTTTTGTCAGTAGTCACATCATCAATAAATACAAGAGAACCAGTTCCATTGGCAGCCATACATGCCCACGCCATGACACTACCACCACCATGCTTCACTGATGAGGTGATATGCTTTGGATCATGAGCAGTTCCTTTCCTTCTCCATACTCTTCTGTTCCCATCACTCTGGTACAAGTTGATCTTGGTCTCATCTGTCCATAGGATGTTGTTCCAGAACTGTGAAGGCTTTTTTAGATGTTGTTTGGCAAACTCTAATCTGGCCTTCCTGTTTTTGAGGCTCACCAATGGTTTACATCTTGTGGTGAACCCTCTGTATTCACTCTGGTGAAGTCTTCTCTTGATTGTTGACTTTGACACACATACACCTGCCTCCTGGAGAGTGTTCTTGATCTGGCCAACTGTTGTGAAGGGTGTTTTCTTCACCAGGGGAAGAATTCTTCCATCATCCACCACAGTTGTTTTCTGTGGTCTTCCGGGTCTTTTGGTGTTGCTGAGCTCACCAGTGCGTTCTTTCTTTTTAAGGATGTTCCAAACAGTTGATTTGGCCACACCTAATGTTTTTGCTATATCTCTGATGGGTTTGTTTTGTTTTTTCAGCCGAATGATGGCTTGCTTCACTGATAGTGACAGCTCTTTGGATGTCATATTGAGAGTTGACAACAACAGATTCCAAATGCAAAAAGCACACCTGAAATTAACTCTGGACCTTTTATCTGCTCCTTGTAAATGGGATACTTAGGGAATAACACACACCTGGCCATGGAACAGCTGAGCAGCCAATTGTCCCATTACTTTTGGTCCCTTAAAAAGTGGGAGGCACATATACAAATTGTTGTAATTCCTACACTATTCACCTGATGTGGATGTAAGTACCCTCAAATTAAAGCTGAAAGTCTGCAGTTAAAGCACATCTTGTTTCTTTTATTTCAAATCCATTGTGGTGGTGTATAGAGCCAAAAAGATTAGAATTGTGTAGATGTCCCAATATTTATGGACCTAACTGTAGCACGGATCTGAAGAAGTTAATGAGGTAAAATGGCAGAAGCCTTATACAGGAAGCAGAGTTAATAATATATAACATCTACGTTTCAGAGCTGCCTGTCACCTTAAATATGGGGTCCTTCATGGCCCCAAAACGTTGGTGGCATTTTTTATTGTCCATGCTTTCTACATATGACTTTTGCAATTTGACCTCATTAAAATTGTGAAGTATGTTGGCTGAGTGATTGTTGATGGCATTACCATTTGCTGTGCACGTCTGACTGAACAAGGAAACATATGGATCTGGTGCTGGATGGATTTATAACAAAGTTTTTTATTGCTGTCTGTGCCCGTTAGGGAAATTAACCCCCTCTGTTTATCATATTTGCCATTATCACTCTGAAAGTGAAAGAAAATCCCACATTTTTGGTCATTCCCAGAACAGTAATCGTGAGGGAATCTTCCAACTGGGACATTACACCTGGTGACAGTGGTGACAACCATGAAATCGGGGTTTCCCTCACTTTAAAGTGATTTCCTCTCACTTGCTGTTTTGGCTATGTCCTTTGGGTTAATTTAACATCAATGAATATGTTCTGCATTGTGATTCAGGTTATAATTATCGTTGAATTTATATATTTTTATAATTTATCTTATGGTCATATATATCTTCGTTTTTCATGAATGTATTATTTTGGTTTGCGACATGTCTCGCTTGTTTATAATTGGTACATATTTTGTCGTATGTAAACCTGTGGCAACACGGGGCAGCTGGCTATTCATAGCTATTTTATATATATTTTTTGTTTAGGTGCAAAATTTACTTGTTAATCCACAAGATGGCAGTATGTGCTGTTTTGCCTTCTGGTAATTGATTGGTATAGACACACACCAGAAGTCATCCTTCTAGTTAAGTATTCTTTCACCTGGGGAGTTAACACACCCAAGGAGCTCTCATGCACCATTTCGCGTGACCTATGGCAGCGCTTCCCTGTTTTGCCAGTGAGTTATTTAAAGCACAGGTGCAGACGTGTGGGTATACCCCTGATGATGTCATATTTGACGAAACGATCGGCGGGACACTACGCACACACGTTCTGCACATGTGCAATTGGATTTTAAAAAGACCCGTATGTTCATTTTTCCTTGCAAGGATTATTACCGCAATTTTTTATATATTTGCCTTGGAGTATTTGAACTGCAACTCCTGCCTTTTAATAAGACGTCTTGAGAAGACATTCTATACTATTGAAGCCTTTTTATCTTTTTTATATTATCCTGCTGTTCGCATCATTGGGATTCAAGTGGATGTCCATAGATCCTTCTGGAGCACAATGCTGAAGTCTTCCATCGGCGACTATTGGATTTCACTAAAAGCGCTGTTTGACCCCCCTGAATAAGGGAGGTCGCAGGCTTTCTGGTAAGCCTTTTATCTTAATGAGGTGATGGAAAACACGGTGATGAGCACTCAATCTACATTATATGCTGCACTGTGAAGTCACATATTGGATTTCAGCAATTTATGAACAATTTCTTTCACCTTTATTGTTTTGCACTTTCGTGTGTTTTTTATGCGACTTTGGTTTCCTTCTGCATTGTCGCATGGGATTGCATTAAATTAAATATTTTTGTATATAACACAATCCATCACATTTGCACTGTATAGTTGCACTTTATTTGAATGTATGCTACTTATGGTATTTGTTTATGATTATGGTCACATTACAGATTTATTATTGTGTTATATTTTCTTCACATATGTTCTCATGCACAGAGTCTTTTTGTGCCCGAACTTAGTGTTGCACTTTACAATTTGTATATTGTTTGCACTTTTGTGCGTTTTTAATGCGACTGTTTTCATCTTGCATTTGTCGCATGGGATCGCACTAAAACTAAATATTTTGGTTGCATATAATACAATTCATCATATGTGCACTATATTTGAATTATGCTATTTAACGTTCATGGTCATATTCCACTTTAATAATAGTGTTTACCTTCATATATGTTTTTATGCACAGGGTCATCTTGTGCTTAAACCTAGCGCTGCACTTTATTTTTTGCATTTTTATTTTGTGCCCTGTATCTGGATTATGTGCTTAGCTGCAGGCCATTAACTGGCAAATTTTTCACATCGTTTAATTCATTTATCGCTTAGCGCAGATATATCATTTTTATTTCTGTACCATAATCTTGATTCAGTCCTAAGTCAAATTTCACAATTTAGAGTGAATGCAAACTGTGGTGCAAATATACAGGCCCTGCAAGGAAGAATAGGGTAGAAGGCTGTGCAGTGCTGACGAGGCCGCAGGACCAAGGTCTTGCTGGCTTGGGGATCGGTGGCAAAGGCTGGCAAAGAAGGCTGGGGGCAAGTTTTCAAATAATAAGTGTAAAAGCACTGGAAATACAGTTACAGTTTAAAAGATGGCTTACCATGTCTAGGTTCTGCAATCTTACAAAAGCTGAAATATATTACTGATGGGTAAGACCGTCATTGTAAAGGTCAAATGATTCTGAACCCTTTATATCAGACAGTCTAAACAAGCGTTCCTCCATGGGTTTCTTGAGCTGTGGCTGATTGACCTCCCATCTGATGGCCCCTGCATAATTTTGGGTCCGATGTCTCCTGGCATAGACAATGTGTATGACCCCAATTATCTTTTTAGATAAATGTAAGGGTGGCATTCTGATTACCACTCTAAGGTGGAATTCAACCCACTGGCCAACAATGTAACAAGCATGCTTTCCACTGATCCCAATCAACTGATGACCTGAAAATTATTAGGGATGAGCCGAACACCCCCCCGGTTCGGTTCGCACCAGAACATACCGAACAGGCAAACAATTTGGAAGAATGCACGAACACCGTTAGTCTATGGGACACGAACATGAAAAATCAAAAGTGCTCATTTTAAAGGCTTATATGCATGTTATTGTCATAAAAAGTGTTTGGGGACCCGGGTCCTGCCCCAGGCGACATGTATCAATGCAAACATTTTTTTTGAAAATAGCCGTTTTTCGGGAGCAGTGAATTTTTTTTTTTTAATGCTTAAAGTGAAACAATAAAAATTAAATATTTCTTTAAATTTCGTGCCTCGGGGGTGTCTATAGTATGCCTGTAAAGCGGCACATTTTTTCTGTGTTTAGAACAGTACCACAGCAAAATGACATTTCTAAAGGAAAAATTGTCATTTAAAACTGATCGCGGCTGTAATGAATTGTCGGGTCTCGGCAATATAGATAAAACTCATTGAAAAAAAGGGCATGGCCCCCCCCCCAGTCCATTACCAGGCCCTTTGGATCTGGTATGAATATTAAGGGGAACCTCGAAACAAAATTTTTTTTTTAAATTGCGTGGGGTCCCCCTAAAATCCATACCAGGCCCTTCAGGTCTGATATGGAAATTAAGGGGAACCCTGCGTCAAGTTTAAAAAGAAAATGGCATAGGGGTCCCCCCAAAATCTAACCAGACCCATATCCAAGCATGTAACCTGGCAGGCCGCAGGAAAAGAGGGGGGACGAGAGAGCGCCCCCCCTCCTGAACCATACCAGGCCACATGCACTTAACATGGAGAGGGTGCTTTGGGGTAGCCTCCCAAAGCACCTTGTCCCCATGTTGATGGGGACAAGGGCCTCATCCCCACAATCCTTGCCCGGTGGTTGTGGGGATATGCGGGCGGGGGGCTTATCGAAATCTGGAAGCCCCCTTTGACAAGGGGACCCCCAGATCCCGGCTCCCCCATGTGAATTGGTAATGTGCCACTTTACAGGCATACTATAGACACCTCCCAGGCACGATATTTAAAGGAATATTTATTTTTTTTTGTTTCACTTTAAGCATTAAAAAAAATCACTGCTCCCGAAAAAATGTCAGTTTAAAAAAAAAAAATTTGCATTGATACATGTTCCCTGGGGCAGAACCCGGGTCCCCAAACACTTTTTATGACAATACCTTGCATATAAGCCTTTAAAATGAGCACTTTTAATTTTTCATGTCAGTTTCCCATAGACTTTAACGGTGTTCCGGCAGCTTTTGAATTTGCCCCGAACACCGCATAATGTTTCACTGTTCGCAGAACATCTGAGCAACCAAAGTTTGGGCTGAACTTATGCTCGGGCCGAATTGTTCGCCCACCCCTAAAAATTATTTCAAGGGTTCTTCTGGGGTAAAAAAGGTTTAGAAAGGCTGCTTTATATAATACGTCTTATTATTAACTTGCAAGTCTCTGTTACTGGCATAACAGGCATATTGCACACAGAATTTATATCAGAACAGTTACCATCTATATATAATTTATACACAGTATACACCAGCTCAAGAGGAATCGGACCTCTATTAGTCACACTTACTGGAATTGCTCATGTGAGTCCTTGTCTCGCCCTTGCCTTATATTCCATATATTAATTGCTGCACAGAAGCTGCCACTGCTAGTGAATTACTTGGATGTCTTGGCTTAATGCACATTAAATAAAATGAATATGGCTTTCCAAGCTCCTCTGAACAAAATGGTTACTAAGCTGAATTAAGTGTAAAAGCTTATTCACTCTTGTGTGTTTTGGACTCTTGGCAGCCAAATTAAATCTGCAGTAAAGATTAAACAAACTTAAAGAGGGAAGGTTAGTTTATTTAAAAAGCCAAGCCCAGAGCATGGTTTTCTGGGCCCACTAAATGGGTCTCTTTATTGACAAAAGGTCAACTTCAAATTAAGCCTCAACATTTCCAGCAAACTGGAAATGTAGGACTTTTATTGTCCTCTATTGTCCAGCAGCCCTGGCACAGCAGTGATTTTTCTTCAAGGCCGGGCCCTGCAAATCAGTCCTTTTTCTTTCCTATAGATGGGTGTATAGTCAAACTCCAAGTAAAGTAGAGAGCTAGCAATAGGAATGAATCCCCATACATGAACTATGGCCTACATGCGTTTCAGCTATGGGGCCTTAAAAAAAGGTACTGCACATCTGCCATAAAATAAATATGTGGGCCTCTCTTGCTGACCTTCTTTTGACAATGCCTCTTTACTAGCTACATTTGAATTTAATTATTATGGTTCATATATCTGGAGCTGCACAAAGAAAGTACAGCGCTACAAACTCGGTGAATCAAGACAAAAAAATTAACCTTAAATGACTATAAAGCATTTAAGGTTTATAACAAGTGATAAATAAAAAGAAAAAAAAAAGGTATTACAAAGTCCACCATATACATAGAAAGGAAAATTTCCATCAAACTCGCTTGTAAAAACCCATAGGTGCAAAATTTGTGATGGTTGTTAGAATTGAGATGATGTACAGTGCTCCCTGACCAAAGAGTGTATTGCAGCTGTTTACCGGACAGTATTGACCACTGACTTACACATGGTCGAATAGCGACCATTCCACTGCACATAATCTGATTTTAACGATCATCACATTTTTTTGCACCTATACGTTTTTTACCACCAAGTTGGAGTTGGAGATTTCCCTTTCTGTCTATGGTGGACTTTACTGGTGGACTTTGTGATGAATTCCTTTTTCTTTTTTTTTCTTCTCTCTTTTGGATTACTTATTTTTTAATGTATCACTTGTTATTACTAATGCCTATTAGTCATAGTAAGGTCATTTTTTTTTTTTAAATCACATAGACACTTTCTTTGTACATTTTTATATTAGAGTTTTTGTATATGGACTCCTAATGCTAGCAGCTTTGTATAATTATTTTTTTTGTTTTTTTTCTTGAGCTAATAGAAATCAGGGAAGGTCAGAAATGGTGGCTCCAATATTTTTCTATTGACCAGAATGTTCCCATACTACAGAACAGGCCAAAAAGACCAGCTTATGGCATTTAATAATTTAGTTTGAAAAATGAATACATTAAAAATGCACTTGTAAAAGAATGGAAAATAGTTGGCATGTAGCTGACCCCAAGTGAGAGTGTCAGGGTGAAGTCAACCTCACTCACTGCCATTGATAAAGGAGGACAAAGATGATGAAACCTCAAAACATGGAGCCACTTCATGGAGTCCTCCTAAGTTGTCTGTGAACATTGGTGTAGGCATCTTTCTAGCCTGAAACCAGGTCCTTCCAAATACACTCAATAAGGATACTCAGTGGTTTTTACTGCAGCCCTGTACCCCAATTTTATTGTCAGCTGCAGGGTAACAAATCTGACCACGTGCTCCCCAGCTCTGGGATTGGGTCCATGGTGCAGAAGGTTCCTTATTTAAATTGCATCAGTCTGTGCCTCTGTGCTTGTGATAGCATTTCCTGCTGACCAAGTGTGCCTGTTTAACTACTCCTGTTGCTGTTCTTTGCTACCCTGTTTCCCCGAAAATAAGACCTAGCGTGATTGTCGATGATGGCTGCAATAAAAGCCTACCCCCCAAATAATCTCTACCCTTTTTCCCCGAAAATAAGCCCTACCCCGAAAATAAGACCTACAAGGACTTTAACTAGGGCTTATTTGGGGGGGTAGGGCTTATATTGCAGCCATCACTGACAATCACGCTAGGTCTTATTTTCGGGGAAACAGGGTATGTACTTGGATTATTTTAGTGCCTGCTGCCTGCCCTTATCTTTGCTACAATCTCCTATTCTTCTACTGCCTGCCCTGACTTTTGCTACATTCTCAGATTTGTCCACTGCCTGCCTTGACCTTTGCTACATTCTCAGAATTCTCTGCTTCCTGCCTTGATCTTTGACGCTGATCTTTGCTATGTTTGCAGATTTTGCTTGCTGCCAGCCACCAGTCCTGACTCCTCCAGAGTGTCTTCCATCTTGTTTCTCCCATCGAGGTAGGGGATATCTACTCTTTTACTTTGGGTCCATAAGCCACATCATATAGCCAGAGTATATGTTTTCTAGTGATTGTAAAGAATTCTTTTTAAAATAACAAACATCTCTATACTTACCTGCTCTGTGCAACAGAATTGCACAGAGCGGTCCCAAACCACCTTTTCTCGGGTCCCCCGATAGTACTCCTGGCTCCTTCTATCTGTCTTGTGCGTGCTTGCCCCTGAGCTCCGCTACTGCATCCTTTAACACAGACAGCGGGACTTGGCCCCATTCCCCTTCCTTGTCACTGGAGTTGATTGACAGGAAGGGACTGCCAATGGCTCCTGCTGCTATCAATCTGCCCCATGAGGAGGGAGACAGCGGCGAGAGCTGCTGCTCTTGTGCACGACGCTGGATCCGATCAGGCTCAGGTAAGAATAAGGAGGAACTAGGGGGATCCTGCAGCAGAGAAGGTTTTTTTCACTTTAAAGCACACCTCCCTGTTCAGTATGCACCAGAACATGCGAACAGACAAAAAATGTGTGCGAACATCGTTAAAGTCTATGGGACACGAATGTGAAAAATCAAAAGTGTTCATTTTAAAGGCTTATATGCAAGTTATTGCCATAAGAAGTGTTTGAGGACCCGGGTACTGCCCCAGGAGACATGTATCAATGCAAAAATAAGTTTTTAAAATGGCCATTTTTTCAGGAGCAATGATTTTAATAATGCTTAAAGTGAGACAATAAAAATGAAATATTCCTTTAAATATCGTACCTGGGGGTGCCCTTAGTCTCCATGTAAAGTAGCACCTCTTTCCTATGTTTATAACAGTACCGCAGCAAATTACATTTCTCTACCGCTGTAATGTATTGCCAGACCCCGGCAATATACATAAAAAATTATTGAAAAAAATGGCATGCCCCCCCCCCCCCCCCAGTCCATTATCATGCCCTTTGGGTCTGGTATGGATATTAAGGGGAACTTCACGCCAATTTTTTTTTTTTAAATGGCGTGGGGGTCCCTCCAAAATCCATACCAGGCCCTTTAGGCCTGGTATTGATTTTAAGGGGAACCCCAGGCAAATTTAAAAACAAATGGCGTGGGGTCCCCCCCACAATCCATACCAGACCCTTATCCGAGCATGCAACCAGGCAGGCCACAGGAAAAGGGGGGGGTGGAGACAAGGGTCTTATCCCCATAATCCTTGCCCTGTGGTTGTGGGGGTCTGCGGGTGGGGGGCTTATCAGAATTTGGAAGCCCCCTTTGACAAGGGGAGCCCCCAGATCCCCCCCTATGTGATTATCCCTACCCATTCACCAAAAAAGTAAAAATGACAGCAGACAGTTTTTGACAATTCCTTTATTTAAAAAAAAAAGTGTCCCGCAATGTAGATCTATCGTCAATCACGGCGTTGACGGTCCCGAGAAGAAAAAAAAATGGAGAAACTCCGCCACTGCGATCTCGCAGTGCATTATCAGGCGTTCCGTGGCGCTTAAATTTTCCACGAATGCCCCATATGTTCGGTTAGTTTCTTAAACTAATGAACACCCGATGTTCAAGTCGAACTTGTGTTCAACTTAAACCACGGCCTCACCCCTGCATTAAAGTGGTTGTAAAAGCAGAAGGTTTTTTTTCTTAAGGCATTAAGATAAAAAGACTTCTATGTTCAGCAGCTCCCCTCAACTCCCCTAACACTTACCTGAGGTCCATTTAGATCCAGCGATGTTCCAGCAAATATTTGGCAGCCTGAGACTCTCCCTCCTCATTGGCTGAGACAGCAGTGCGGCGCCATTGACTCCCGCTGTTGTCAATCAAAGCCAGTCAGCCAATGAGGAGAGAAAGGGGGCAGGGCCGGGCCACGGCTATGTGTCTGAATGGACACAGGGAGATGTGGCTTGACTCGGGTGCCCCCATAGCAAGCTGCCTGCTGTGGGGGCACTCAACAGGAGGGAGGGACCAAGAGCACTGAAGAGGGACCAGAGAGGAGGAGGATTTGGGCTGCTCTGTGCAAAACCACTGCACAGAGGTAAGTATAGACATGTTTGTTATTTTTACCTAAAAAAAATGAAACTTTAGTATCACTTTAAAGTAAAAAAAACTTGAGGCTTTAGAACCACTTTAGGTCCTGAAAACAAGAATTGGAGAAGGACTTTAAAGGCGACATGAACACCAAATTGTTAAAAAGTACAAATTTTATTACAAAGGAAATTAGAACATAACAATAAAATCATGTCTGTGCAAAGACAAATATTTGTCTTTAAGGAATTAATATAAAAATACTGCGCTATACACATAAACAATAACAGCCAGTACTACAATCTTAACAAAAATTGTGTGAATGAATAAAGTGAAAACAGTGCAGCACTAACAATCAAATGTTGAATATTGACATATGAACATAATGTGATATACAAAATAAATTGTAATTAGCATATACAAAAATCTCTAACACCATCATCTGATTGATAGTGTATCTAAATAAAGTGCACTGTGCAAATTGTAAATCAACATTGGTAGTATAGTCCCATTGGTGATTAAAACATTAATCCATTAGTATATATTGATGGGAAGGAATTCAGGAGTGTAGGACTAAAGGAGTCCCTGCCGTGTGTGCATTCACCACCCAGGAGAGAAGATTAAATACGCTTACTAGAAGGTAGCATCAATCAGGCAGTGATATCAAAGCTCTGGATAGCGAGTGGTACAATTCCTCCTCCTCAGCTGAGCCACCTCAGGCAACCTCAACCCGGCATATAAGAAAATGGATCAGGATGGCAATGTCCCAGATGGTAAAAAACCTCCTTCCACCACAGAACCGTTTGGTAGGTTTAAGGTTAACAGCATTCATAAAAAACAACAGAAAGCCTCCACATAGTGAAAAACCTTATCGATTCCAAGATGTATTGCATCAAGTAAAAAAATCTCCTCTGTGATCACAAAAGCATAAAATTCAAAAAGGTGCAATGGCATGGAAAGGACTCATTAAACTGGGTACCACAGTTGAAGTCTTCGTAGACGAAACGCGTCGGTTTTGATGAGTCCTTTCCATGCCATTGTGCCATTTTGAATTTTTTTTAGATAAAATAAATGAATAAAAGCTGATTATTGTAAGCACTCCTGGCCAGGCTTACTGGCCAGATCTCCAGGTGAAAATAAAGTAAGAAAACCTAAAAATGGAAACAAATGCAGCCATCACATCTAAGAACTGGTAATCTACAATATAATGTTTGCTTTTGGGTTTAATACTGCATTAAGCAGGAAAACAAGGTTCTGAAAATACTAATGCCCTGTACACACAGTCGGACTTTCCGACGGAAAATGTGTGACCGGAGCTTGTTGCCAGAAATTCCGACCGTGTGTGGGCTCCATCGAACTTTTTCCATCGGAATTTCACACACAGTTTGAGAGCAGGATATAGAATTTTCCGACAACAAAATCCGATCGTTTAAATTCCAATCATGTGTACACAAATCCGACGCACAAAGTGCCACGCATGCTCAGAATAAATTAAGAGACGAAAGCTGTTGGCTACTGCCCTGTTTATTGTCCCGACGTACGTGTTTTACGTCACCGCATTCAGAACGATAGGATTTTCCGACAACTTTGTGCGACCGTGTGTATGCAAGACAAGTTTGGCCCAAAATCTGTCTGAAGAAATCCGACGGAATTTGTGGTCTGAATGTCCAATCGTGTGTACAGGGCATTACACTCATTACTAAGAATCAACTAATCATATTATTATGTATAATATCTGTAAAAATGAATTATTCATGCCATGGAGTACTGCTGCTTCTTGTTGGCTGTCCACTCGGGCACGCTGCTCATTCATATAGGGATGAGAAGAGAATACTCGTTTCATATACCTTTATACCCTCAGCTTTTCTTCCCTTCCTATGAGTGGCCAATTGCCAGGCCCAAGTCCTATTACATGGGGGTGGAAGTTGGGGAGTGATTTCTTTTTTTTATTTAAGTCTTTATGTAGTGGTACCCCGTAGGGGCTGCTGGATATTGTGGTCCACCTGTCACCTTGCCCAGCCCGGCAATCACTTCCCAGACACTCCAAGACAATGAACAGTCCCTTAGCTTTGTTTTGTGTTTTTATTGAGGGATTATAACTTGGATAGGGTTAAGGAATTCATGGGATGCCCAAAAAGATTTTTGCATAGCTTGGGACAAATTATAAACTCTCCTCTATCCCCAGCACAACTCTTGCTGCAGACTATTCCTTCCTCTTCCTCCAGCACAACTCTTCAGGCACAGCTAGCATGTGGTTAGGCCTGACACTGGCTTCAGCCAGGCCCTAGCAACAGCCGTTTATAGGCAGGGACCCCTCTGGCTTAGCAAAAAGAATGCAAAGTTCTGGTGCTAGTTGTCCTAGGTGGACTACTGATCTCAGTCAGCCCTCTTCAGGCCCTGCCAGCCCTCCTGGCTGCAGCTGCCTGTCCCCACTGCCCATGACACCACAGTCCTCGCTAGCTCTACATCCATCTAAGATTGTATCCTCCCAATTCGCTCCGGAATGCCTCCCCAGCTTTCCTGGCTGTGTGCCACTCACCGACACCTGGTGAATCCCTCCTGGAGACTTGCCTGGCAGTACGCTCCACTGTCCTCTCCTGCTCCTGGTCAGGACACCCCTGTGGTTTGTCTGAGGGTCCCTTCCATTCTCGAGCTCCAGGCCCAAGGTCACCCCCCCAAACTGCGGAGTTTCCTCAAAGGCCACGACAGCTGGTACTCAATCTCCCAGTTCTTCTACCCGACAACTGCTCCCCAGCAGGGCTGACTCTAGGTATTTAAGGAGGTCTGTCCCCCTGCCAATCCAAGTTGGGGATTGATCGGGGCTCCTTAAAACACCCTAGCTCCACCTCTCTTCCCCTCCTCCCTTCTAGAATCCTCTAGAAACCAGAGGGAGGTAACCAAGAAGTGATGCTGCATGTGAGTCACCTGCTGCTACGCTAGGCAACTCCCAGCCCACACAGATCAAAACAGACAGGCCCAGCAACAGCCGTTGCCCAGACAGGCCCAGCAACAGCCTGATTAAATTTACCTGTACTGACAAAAATTCTACTACTAGCACTTACCTAAAGTAGAGGGTGCTACATTTATTTAAGGTATGCAACATGACAATGTAGTATGACATGACATGTAGTATGTTCATTCTCGATGACAACAATTAACATTGATACAATATCGAATACAAACAGGGGGTTTAAAGACCGCATTAAAGCAAAAGGCCAAGTTCCTTACAATAACATACATTGCCTAAAGGCTGGCCGTGGCATCCACAGTGAGTACAGACATCCCAACCTGCATAAACTAATTTCAGGGAGGTGACGCTTTACGCCGGCGCCGACCCCCCCCCCCCAAATGAAATGCAGCCTTACCAGTGCCAATTAAATGCAGCCTAACAGTGTTCATCCATGCCACCTCATCAGTGCCTACCAGCGCAGTCTATTAGTGTCCATCGGTGTCCATCAGTGCAGCCTATCAGTGTCTTTCAGTGTCACCTCATCAGAGCCCACCAGTTCAGCCTATCGGTGTCCATCAGTGCAGCCTATCAGTCTCCATCAAGGCCACCTCATCAGTGCCAACCAGTGCAGCCTATCAGTGTCCATCAGTGCCACCTCATCAGTGCAGCCTATCAGTGTCCATCTGTGCAGCCCATCAGTATCAATCAATGTCATTCAGTGCCACCTATCAGTGCCCATCAGTGCAGCCTATCGGTGTCAATCAGTGTCCTTCAGTGCCACCTCATCAGTGCCCACCAATGCAGCCCATCAGTGTCCATCAGTGCCACCTCATCAGTGATTTCCAGTACAGCCCATCAATGTCCATCATTGCAGCCTATCAGTGACCATCTGTGTCCATTCGTGCCACCTCATTAGTGCCCACCAGTGCAGCCCATCAGTACCACCTCATCAGTGCCCACCAGTGCAGCCCATCTGTGCCACCTCATCAGTGTCCATCAGTGCCACCTCATCAGTGTCCACCACTGCAGCCCATCACCGTCCATCAGTGCAGCCCATCGGTGCCCACCAGTGCAGCCCATCAGTGTCCAACAGTACCACCTCATCCGTGCCTACCAGTGCAGCCCATCAGTGTCCTTCAGTGGCACCTCATAAGTGTCCACCAGCGCAGCCTCAGTGTCCACCAGCATAGCACCCCCGGCTCTGTCCTGCCCCCTCCCCTGGCAACAGACAGAAGACAGAGCAGCCCGAGCAAGCATGCTCCATTTGGCCACTCGGGTTGCTCTGTCTTCTGTCTGTGGCCAGGGGAGGGGGTGGGACAGAGCTGGGAGAGTGCCTAGTGCAGCCAAATGCCGGAGACTTGGGATGTCTGTGAGTATATCCTGTATTGCGGAGAAAGTCACATAGGAGAAAATGACTGCCATGTATGTACATACCGAGAAGATGGCACAGATTGGTAGGCACATAACTACTATAAGGTGGGGGGGTTAAATAAAAACCTCATATGATCATGACCAGGCCTCAAAGCAGTTTCACCAAATGTCAGCAAATACCAGGTAGCTTTTTTCTTGATTTTGAGAGAAAAAAATCAACACTTCGGGTGTCTAGGAAAATGGGAGAAAGGAGAAGAAGAAAAAAGGGGAAGGGGAAGAAGTCTGATTCCCATATGGGAATGATATCAATTTAGGAATAGGTCAAATATTCATCTGAGAAATAGAACAAGTCCCAGTACAGCCATTGTGCGTTGTGTTCCTCCATCTTGTCCCCTGAGGGCAGCAGTCAAGCGCTCCATCTGTTGAATATCGCTCACGCCATTGCAAAACTTTAGGTGGTGATTGTTGTTTCCACATGCTGGGGATGCATGCCCTGGCAGCATTTAGAAGATGTTTCAACAAAGACTTACAAAATGTCTTACTGGGCATAGGGGTTAAGTTAAGGAGCATTGCAGCTTGGTTGTCAAAAAGGAAGATATCTGTAAGTTTGTGAACAATCTTCAGGACCTGTTGCCAGAAAGGGTGGAGCTTTGGACAATCCTAGTAGATATGGAGTAATGTGCCAGTCTGGGAACCACATCACCAACACAATGGACTGTGTCTGGGAAATAGTGACACTAGTACTGGCAGGGTCAGATACAAGCGTGTCAAGATTTTAAATGTAATCTCCTGGTATTTTCTGCAAATGGAAGACTTGTGAGACAATAGAAGCACCCGTTTATTTTGGCCCTCCGAGAATGTAGTGTTAAGCCCTGTACACACGATCGGACTTTCCGACGGGAAATGTTGGATGTGAGGTTGTTGCCGGACAATCCGACCGTGTGTATGCTCCATTGGACAATTCTTGTCGGACTTTCCGCCAACAAATGTTGGCTAGTATGTTCTCAACTTTTCTGCCAACAAATGTATGTTGTCGGACTTTCCGATCGTATGTACACAAGTCCGTCGGACAAAAGTACAAACACGCATGCTCAGAAGCAGAAGCGGTCGGTCTTGTAAACTAGCGTTTGTAATGGAGAATTAACGTTAGTGAAGTGACAAATTATGAAATCTCCAAATGCAGCACACAATTCTCTTCTTCTTTAATGGAATAATAATGAAGCTGCTGTGCTGGTGATACTGATGGAGTTATTGCAAATGAATTTTCAAAGGCTTTTTTTTTCTAGTGATATCAAGAATAATATGTTTTTTATTTTTTTTTTTATTTGGGCAAGTTACCACAACACCATTATCCCGTAGTTTTTAAGAAGATACAACTATGTTGGTGTCCCTTGTCAATTTTACATTGTATTTTTTAAAATGTAACTGCCTACTCCCAAACTGTCATTTGAAGTAAAACACATAGCCAAGTATTATTCTATACAATTTTTTACTGTGCATTAAAAAAAAAAAAAAAAGAAGATAACCAGTGCAATTTATGCATCCAAAAATATAGAAAATTTACCAAATCAAATCATTATTCAACCAAAAATATAATGTCAAAGCAATAACTCCAAGGCCAATAATAACACGTTAGCTCCTCCAATTCTGCAACATGTCTGGTTGACGAATGGCCGTTCAGAAACGAACTGAAAAGCACAAAAAGAAAAGCAATAAATGAAAAACGCGAAAAGAAAAGCGCAAATCAACACTCACCAAACTTCTACTAACATGAAATTAGCAGAAGGAGCCCAAAGGGTGGCGCTAAAGAGCTGAAAAACCACGCAAGACATCACTACATTCGTAATTGTTGGTCAACATTTGTGTGACCGTGTGTATGCAAGACAAGTTTGAGCCAACACCCTTCGGACCAAATTCCACGGTTTTGTTGTCAGAAAGTCCAATCATGTGTATGAGGCTTTAAGGTCTCTTTCCCATTTGTGTATATATGGAGGATCGTGCTGGGATGTAACTGCAAATAAGATACCGTAAGAAGAGGAGAGAGATTTTTGTAAGGGCGGGAAGTGATCTTTGTGTAAGCTATGATCCAAAACAGCCAGGTAATCTGAATGACAGAAGTATGGTGCAGCTGGGCCTGAATAGCAGAGAATCTAATAACATTAACTTAATCTGTTACTTTGCCCTTGAATGGATAAAGCACAGGCTCCCTTTAAGGTCTATTGGCATATTTTAAAAGGTGAAAAATTAAAGCTGAATTCCAGAAATGGCAATTTTTACATTGTTATGTTGGTCCAGCTTGGACCAATGTGCCATACCTGTGGGATCCCTGTGGAAACTGGAGATCACTGTAGTAGACACTGCTACACTAGTGATCTCCACTAGCTTTGGACTCCCGGCACACACACCATTCAGGGAGCACTTTGCATTTTCTCAATGAAAGCTATCTCTGACTGGATGAGGTGGAGAGGTGGGGGTGATTTACAAACTTTTCATGTGACAACACTGAAGAATGACACTTTGCTACAATGTAAAGTAGTGAGTGTACATTATAACACTGCAAATTTGCTGCCACCTCAAAATAACACAACACACAGCCATTAATGCCTAAACCGCTGGTAACAAAAGTGAGTGCACCTCTAAGTGAAAATTAGCCATTCCCCCCTCCCCCCCCAGTGTCATGTTAGTGTTACAAGGTCTCAGGTGTGAATGGGGAGCAGGTGTGTTAAATTTGGTGTTATCGCTCTCACTCTCTAATACTGGTCACTGGAAGTTCAACATGGCACACCATGGCAAAGAACTCTCTGAGGATCTGAAAAAAAGAATTGTTGCTCTACATAAAGATGGCCTAGGCTATAGGAAGATTGGGAAATAGATGTATGAGTGCTGCCAGCATTGCTGCAGAGGTTGAAGGGGTGAGGGGTCAGCCTGTCAGTGCTCAGACCATATGCGGCACACTGCATCAAATTGGTCTGCATGGCTGTCGTCCCAGAAGGAAGCCTCTTCTAAAGATGATGCACAAGAAAGCCTGTAAACCGTTTGCTGAAGACAAGCAGACTAAGGACATGGATTACTGGAACCATGTCCTGTCGTCTGAAGAGACTAAAATAAAGTAATTTGGTTCAGGTGGTGTTAAGCGTGTGTGGTGGCAACCAGGTGAGATGTACAAAGACAAGTGTGTCTTGCCTACAGTCAAGCATGGTGGTGGGAGTGTCTTCATCTGGGGCTGCATGAGTGCTGCCAGGACTGGGGAGCTACAGTTCATGAATTAATCAACCATCAATGCCAACATGTACTGTGACATGCTGAAGCCAAGCATAATCCCCTCAATTCAGAGACTGGGGCGCAGGGCAGTATTCCAACATAACGACCCCAAACACACCTCCAAGATGACCACTGCCTTGCTAAAGAAGCTGAGGGTAAAGATGATGGACTGGCCAAGCATGTCTCCAGACCTAAACCCTATTGAGCATCTGTGGGGCATTCTCAAACGGAAGGTGGAGGAGCGCAAGGTCTCTAACATCCACCAGCCATGTGATGTCTTCATGGAGGAGTGGAAGAGGACTCCAGTGGCAACCTAGTGAACTCCATGCCCAAGAGGGTTTAGGCAGTGCTGGAAAATAATGATGGCCACACAAAATATTAACACTTTGGGCCCAATTTCACTTAGGGGTGTACTCACTTTTGTTGCCAGTCATTTAGACATTAATGGCTGTGTGTTGAGTTATTTTGAGGGGACAGCAAATTTACACTGTTATACAAGCTGTACACTCACTACTTTACATTGTAGCAAAGTGTCATTTCTTCAGTGTTGTCACATGAAAAGATATAATAAAATATTTACAAACATGTGAGGGTGTACTCACTTTTGTGATATACTGTATACTTGCATTGATCCAGGCTGGACCAATATGTAAAAATTGGTATATCTGGAATTCAGATTTAAACAACTTAAAAACTCAACTGGGCGCCACCATCTTCTTCTGCCTTTTCCATGACAACAACATGTTATTGTCACTGTAAAGAAGTAGATACTCATACAGGTATCTGAAAACATTTAAAGTCCAGCTCCAGCTGAAATTCAACTTTAATACAAAGTACTGTGGCTCAGGCAACACATCAATGCATTTGATTGCTAAAAAAGTAAGGGCAGGTGCATTTTTATTATTTTTTCTGGATCACTTCACTTTGCAAAGTCATTGCTGGTGTCATTTCTTTATTTAAAAAATTTAGTATGGTTTCCAAAATTCAAAAGGCCTAGAGCTTTAGAGAAAAAATGAATTTTGTTTCAGAGCTGCAACACAGATCGAGTCCACAGGATGGAGATACAGTGTAAGAGAAGAGGAAGGGTCAGGACAGACGTTACCATGAAAATAGTGATGAGAAGCAGAGATGTTACAACACACAGGTCTTACAAAGGTGGGGCACTGCATAAAATAATGTGTCATCTCTTTTTGTACTCTTAAGAATACTGCCAGGAATCTTTCTTTCTTTTTTTTTTTTAAGTCTTGTTTTTGAAAGGTCTATGAGCTTTCAATGATGTTTTATATCTTTATTTCAGGTACTTATATAGTGCCGTCATTTTGTGCAGCACTTTACATATGTAATTATACATTCACATCAGTCCCTGCCCTCAAGGAGCTTACAATCTAAGGCCCCAAACTCACATTCATACATACACATACTAGGGCAAATTTAGACAGGAGCCATTTAAGCTACCAGCATGTCTTTGGAGTGTGGAAGGAAACTGGAGTACCCGGAGGAAACCCACACAGGCATATGGAGAACATGCAAACTCTAGGCAGGTAGTGCCATGTTTGGGATTCAAACCAATGACCCTAGTGCTGCCAGGTGGAAGTGCTAACCGCTGTACTGCCCATATTTTCTCCCTCTGTTGTGACAAATGGTCCCATGTGCTAGACTCACAGGAAGTCTATATTGCAGGTAGGATGTCTTTTTCCTAAGGCTTACCATACACTTTAAAATCTGATTATACAATATTTGCACAATTTACAAAATCCATGAAATATGGTGATCTATCTCATCAATATGATCCAATCAGGCAGGTTCTTGCATTACATAAATATTGGTAGCTGTAAAGGAGTTTGTACAATTAGACTGTGATGTGTGTAATGAGCTGAGGGATAAGAACTTCTTACCATAGTTTCCAGGCTACCTGACTGGGTGGCTACAATTCATTCCAAAGGTGTTCTATCGGGTTGAGGTCAGGACTCTGTGCAGGCCAGTCAAGTTCCTCCACCCCAAACTTGCTCACCCATATCTTTATGGTCCTTTCTTTGTGCACTGGTGTGCAGTCATGTTGGAACAGGAAGAGACCATCCCCAAACTGTTCCCACAAAGTTGGGAGCATGAAAATATCCAAAATGTTCTAGTATGCTGATGCCTTGAAGCTGGGTTCACACTTGGTGCGGACGTGGCTCACAGCTGGGGTCCAGTGCATCCCTGTTCTCCATTTCAGGGACAAATTTTGGCCTGAATTCGGACCTAAAACAGAGCCAAAAACCAATGATTTGGACCAGTGCACAAAGCAAGGTTAATAAAGACATGGATGAGCGAGTATGGGGTGAAGGAACTTGACTGGCCTGCACTGAGTCCTGACCCCAACCTGACAGAACACTTTTGGGATGCAAGCCAGGCCTTCTTGTTCACATCAGTGCCTGACCTCACAAATGTGCTTCTGGAAGAATGGTCAAACATTCCCATAGACACACTCCTAAACCTTGTGGACAGCCTTCCCAGAAGAGTTGAAGCTGTTAGAGCTGCAAAGAGTGGGCCAACTCAATATTGAACCCTACGGACTAAAACTGGGGTGCCATTAAAGTTCATGCATGTAAAAGCAGGTCCCCCAATACTTTTGGTAATATAGTGTACATCCACATTGAATGCACCAAATGCCTTTGCAAACCTAGTTTTTACCTTGGAAAAGTAGAAGTGACATGATTACTATGCTGCACACATTATGTGAAGAGTGCAGAGCTGTGGGAGGAACCCATCTGGTTACACCCACTACAGGCTGCCTGCACAAAACTACAAGAGGGGGCAGAGACAAGACCAGTCACTCTACACAAGAGCTGAGAGCAGCAGTGAGTGGTCTTTATTACAGGAAGCTCCTGCACAGAGACAAATGTTCACACTGGATTACTGCGCAGATTTAGAAGAAATACAAAAATAACAACAATCATGTAAGAATAAGTGTTTCTTCTATGTTGACAATATTTGGTTATGCTGGAGTTCAGTGTTAGGTTATCCTTCTTTTTTTCCCCCCAAAGAATAAACAGAAACCAACCGATATTCTTCATATGAGCTCAGTATTTGCAGAGATCCCTCCTTTTTGCCAGTTATATTTGATGCTAACCTTACAATACACATATGCATTTGTTTATTAGCAGTACATAGATATTACCTGAGAATAGATTCCAAAAGCATGATGGCTTTTCAACGTTGTAGCGTCGCAAAAGGAAAAGGTCCATAAGCCGCACATCATGAGGCAGACCCATGTGCATGAAGTGAGATGAATGGCAGCCTCAGCCCAGACTCCAGCCAGACCACATCCACAACATGTTTCGCTCTGCCCCTTGGAGCTCAATCATGGGGATCAAAGTTGTATTCATCTACTTTCGCTTTTCTCACTGTTTTTAAATGAATCATAGTGATGGGTTATTAGGTTTTGTGTGTACATTTTATCTTGCATTATTAAGTTCGGTAAGCCACATGGGTTTTTTTTTAAAACATGTAATGGACCTGTGAGCTTCACCAGCTGGTTATATAAAAGGTTTCATTTGCAATGTTCTGTTTCAAATGCTGATAGATGTGATAATGTATCTTCTAGACTCGGTCTATCAGGTATGTCATTGCAGAGCATTCTCTGATTGGATTAGCTGGAGAGGCAGAGTGATGACGTCACAATCTCCACCCCAACCAACTAGAGAACTCTTTGCATTCATTGAGAAAATGCAAAGTGTTCTCTGAATGGCACCCATATCGAGCGAGTGTGTTTTCTGCTTGTCACAGTACCCGGAGGCTGGTGGCAGTCACTGTAGTAGTGGTGTCTACTACAGTGGCTTCCTGCCTCTACAGGAATAAATAAGCCAGGTCTGACACATGCAGACTTACATTGGTCCAAGCTCGACCAATGTAACCATGCACAAACCCTTCCCATGTTGACCATTTGTGAAATAGGAAATGCTTATCAAAATTACAAAGTTGGTGAGTGCAGCTAGTAATTATATGATGTGATGGACTCACCCGGGACAGAGACTTTTGGAGGGGACTGAATGCTGGCCTCTTCCCTACTGATTATGGGCCCTGAATTTTGGGGGAATGGTGCTCTTTGTGAGCTGTATACCTGGGGATCATTGAGGTGGTGTTACTTTGGATTCAGGCTCATCTCCCCCCAAGACACACAGACTCTGGGAACCCTGTAGATGCCATATTAGAAATAGTGACTGATTCATACTGTTGGGACACATACAGTTAGAAGATGCTGATGTCATCAACTCCAGCCACCTGTCTGTCTGTTGTCTGCTATAATGTAAATAAGTCTAGTATGGCTTCTAAGAGCCCATTGTTGTTTGTGATAATTAACCCTGCTATTGTGTGAAGGACTGCTGTGTTAATATTTATGATAATGTGTATTGTATAGTCAGTGAGCTAGAAGACGGCAAGTCTACCCTGAAAGGTCATATCTCTGGGTCACTTAGTCTGGGTAAATGATTAGTAAACTAGCTCATGTTAATTAGGTTTCTGGTTACAGTTTGTATTGTCAGCCTGCTGTATATATTTATGTGTCATTGCAAATAAAACAATCCATGTTCAGTAACCAAACGAGTGTTGTCTTGTTGTGTTTGTTGTCAGTGGTTGGAATATCTGATATCTATAGTCAGACTGGGAGGAAGTGGTATATGACAAAAGCACTCAAGCAGAGTGTGGGAAGTTTTGTTACATATAGATTATGCCATTGGGACAGCCAGGTGTAGAAGGAAATAAGAGCATCCCAAATAGGTAACCTGCGGCCCACTATCAAGTCAGTTCAGTTGTAAAGTTTTCTTGTTTGAATAGATTCTACCTTTAGTGAAAAGATTTCATTAGCCTTGTAATGGAACATGATTTATAAATGTTCATTGGATCTTTTTTTTTTCTTTCAACATTTGCGTCTCTGTCTGCATTTGTTAGAACATATTGTATTGATCTGCAAAGCTGCTTCCTCAAGAATGTAAAACAGTTCAAAACTTTGTTTGTCTGCAGAGAAATGCTGATGAATGTTTGGCTTATAAATCTCAGTAAAGATAATTAATAATGATCCATAAGGTTAGAAGAGACAAGCTTTTAGTATATGGTTGGGGATTTGCCTGTGACTTGAAAGTGTTGGGACCAATTAAATACATGATTGATGTTAATTCTAATGTTTTAATGAGCGTTATACAAATGCATCCTGCTGTAGGAGCTCTACCATTCATGCCATGAGTTACGAGGGGACTCTCATGCCCTCCCCCCAAGCCATCTTACAACTTTGTGCTTGTTCACACTTGCTCAAAATGCTGACACTTATCAAACACGCCTATAACATTAATGCGCCTTAATAGGTGCATTTGATAAGCATTTAATGGACATTAAAAATACCCCCCCAAACGCCCTATGTGCGTTTGTGCCATGGTTGACATGCAATTTTTGGCGTGTTCAAAATCTGCATCACAAATGCCTATTATTAACTATAATCTACTAACACGCTGCAACTACACTGCAAATGGTTGCAGAGCATTACCATAGACTTAAATGGAAGGCGTCGAAGAGCTTCAAAAACACCTCCAGACTCGACATGAGGCTTCAATTTTGAAGCGAAGCGACGCTGACGTTTTATGTTTTGTAAGATTTTGTTTAGGTTTGACTGTGTGCTGTCCATTGTATCATTTGCATAGGCATTTGAAGGGTGTTAATAACGCCCCTCAAACGCTTGCTTTCAATGCCAGTTTGAACTAGGCCTTAGTGACATCTAAATCCTTTCCAGTTCCCCTAATAACTGTACCTTTATACTTCCCCCTCCCAATTCTTATACCCACCTGACTGTGACCCTGGCAGATGGACAATGCAGTTCTTCTGCAAAGTGCAGACACAATCCCATTAATTCCTGGCTGTCTATCAACCCAGAGATAGAGGGCCTCACCACAGAAATACATGGGATTAGTTTGCCCATGCGCATAAGACTTTGGCACCAGCCAAAACTTTCTAGCAGTGGTTATGTGATTCCTCATGGGTCACACAATGTGACTTTGCCAGGATTGTGGACAAGTCATTATAAGATCTTGATGGTAGAGGTGGGGATATATAAAGGATCACTTTACAAAATTTAAATGAGCACAAACTGTACATGTCCCTTCCTCAACTATTGACATTACTTCATCCTCAGGCCCCTCACAGTTTAATTCCACTCACATTCATATCTCTCCCTCAGCTTCCTTACCAATGCAATGTCTATGCTCTATCAACACAAACCAAGACCTGACTGTCTCGGTAAACAGTTGATAGTAACCCTAGAAAGGATTGTGCAATTATACTGTAATAATGTAATGTAATGTAATGCGTGTGGAAAGTTGAACATTTATCTTTAGTCCGTAGCGCAGACTTTAGCCCAGGCTGATTGACTTTTTCCAGGTTCCATTCCCTGTGAGGCACAAGGCAGCCAGCAGATCACAGTCACTCAACTCAGAAAACAGGCAGCGCATGTCTTTTTTAATTTTTTCGCTGGTTTAACTTGGGTAGGGTGCGGGTTTCGTTTTTGGATATTCCAAACTAGCAGAAAGATAAAGGAGGACATTTCTAACAAAACTGTGTCTAAAGGGTGCAACCACCTCTCTTGTGTTCAGTGTCTAGTGAACTACAACTCAGGGAACCCAATTGTGAAGGTAAAACTTGAGTCAGCAAATTGGAGTGAGCTTTCCAAAAAGGTAGCAAAGACAGTCTTTGATCTTTTAGGCTTGTACTCGCCGTGTCCTGTCTACTTCAATGCTTTCTTGCAGTATCAGCCAGCCTCTGCACTGGATACCTTCAGGTCAGATCCTCTGCGGACTTCCTGCACTGCTCTTCAGGAACTCTGGACGTGGGTCCCCTATCTTTAGCCAGAGCTGCAACCCAGATGGCCTCTTCTAAGCTACAGTTATCAGCCCAGAGGGACTAAGCCCTCAGGGTGGATTTTCTCCCATAGAAACAAGGACCCTGCTGTTCCAGGCCCCAGCCTATGTATACCCACCTCAGCCCCCTAGGGGTATATGAGGAGAACTCTTCCAATGAGGACACTAGTTTTGGTCACCCTGGTGACAAACAAGGATTCCCTCACCTTGGAGGGATTTTCTTTCACTTCCTGTTTTGGCTATGGGACAGGAAGTGAAGAGAGAAATCTCCTCAAAGGGACATAGATGGCAAAAAGAAAATTGACAGGGGTTATAACTCTACCTTGCTCTATCTAAATAAAAAAAAAGTTTTGTTTTTAGATAATTTTTAAGCTCCAGCAGTGGTGATACATCATGGAGGAAGGCATTGTGTTTTGGCTTGATGTTGTGAACACATCTATTTTACAATAAAGATTCTTGGAAAAGAAATATGTTTTAGAGTTGTGGCTTCTTCTTTTTGTATTTTGCATTGTTTGATACTAATCCAAATAGATGGGCACAGCAGATGTGCAAACATTTAAAGAAAGTATCTAATGAAGAACAGGCAGGAGTAAATATGAATTCTGCTTATACATGACCCAGTTCTGTGGTTTGATTGGCACAGTCCTTTGAACAAGAAATATCACAGAACAAAAAAAGATGAAAACTAGCTCCATGCAATAAAAAAAAAAAAAAGAGAGAACAGGTGAAAACTGCAGATATGTCTTCGGGAACACACTTGCAAGAAAAGCTCTGTTTGTAAGAAACTCAGCAGTAACTCTGGAACACCGCATTTTTAAAATGCAGCACAGTGACAAATTTTTCTCTCTTTCTTACTTTAACACACGGACAGTAGCAATTCCATCTGTTGGCACCATCTTTGTCCATCTGTTTAAACATTTATAGCAGCAAAAGATAATTATAGTTAAACTCTGTAGAAAGCAACCTGACACAATTAGGCTATGATGAGAATTTAGAGAAACTGTCAAAGTTATAGCAGAATAAAAAAGCCATATCATGTAATATCTGTGTCTTTAGTTGAACCTAACAAGGTGCGTTGTCTTTAAACTGCACGTCTCAGTTTTCTATTTTAGTGGCTGCCAGGTGGTGGCCTCTCTACTGTGCGCCTTTAGCCAGTTGCTGATCCCCTTACCTCACATAGTGCCTTCCAGCTCCCATAGCCACCCAACCTCTTATAGTAGCTTGCAGCGATCTTTGACCTTTCACAGCGCTCCCAGGCCCCCGAAGGCTCACAGCCCTCACAGTGCCACCTAAATTACCACAGAGCCTCCAGCCCCCCATTGTACCCCCAGCCTCCAACAATGTCCCACTGTGCACTTCTAGTCCCTGTAGTACAGTTCAGTCTTCCACAGTGCCCCTGAAATGCATCCAGCCTCCCGGAGAGACCTCCAGCCCTCTTCAGATACCTCACCCCCCTTAAGTCACACCCTTCAGAGCCCAGATATTCAATGTCCCTCAACATTTAAATACATATTTTGTATTCCCATAATTTTATTTTGTTTTGTGAGTATAAACATATTTTTTTTTTATATACTGTTGAGACATGGAAGGTTTTGAAAGAATTTACCTGGCCCTGGTCTCAATAAGGTTGGGAACTACTGCTCTATATGATCTGTAGATCTTCAGCAGTGAAAGGATACATAGAATCCAGAAGTTAAGTAAGTAATGTCATTTCTCATAGACGGATTGTTTTTTTTCCATTCAGCCTTCTATCGAATGGGGACAGCCACACATATATTGAAATTTGGCCAGTCCCTGCTGAACTGGTCAAATTCAAAGCATCTATGTTTAGCGCACCCCTGCAAGAGCCTTTGGTTTAGTTTAGTTTTGTTTTGGTAGTTTTGGTTATTCTGCTTTCACTGAATTGAGTGGTGTAATACCTTGACCACTCTGACACGCCCTTTACACAAATATATCACACCAGTTTAAAATGACCTTGAGTATATTAAAAATGAGTAAGTCAACAAAGGCAAGGTTATACAACTGTAATCACAACCTTTACCATTTACTATTATGCAATGCAATCATGAAACAGACTTAAATATGGAGATTTTTCACTAAAGGTGACTGGGTCCAGATTTGATATGTAACAGGACCCCCTGAGTCCAAACAGAGTAGCTACAAGAATGTTAAAACTTCAGGGAGTTAAGCAACCTCTTTGACTCAGGGATGGCCCTCCTAAATTAAAGTTGCCTTATATACAGAAGGTAAAATATGTATTGAACATGTCACCATTATTCTAGGTAAATATATTTCTAAAGGTGCTATTGACATCAAATGTTCACAGAATGTCGGCAACAACCCATGCAATTAATATACAGTATACAAAGAAACCAAAACAAATAAGTTCAGAAATGAAGTTATGTGTAATAAAATGGAATAAAACAGGGAAAATGTATTAAAAACGCTAACTGAAGTTTATTTAATACTTCACACAAAATCCTCTGTTGGTAATGACTCCTCCATATGCCTCCTATATGGACAAACTAGTCACATGCATTGCTCAAGAGTGATTCTGGCCCATTCTTCCACACAAACGATCTTCAAATTTTGAAGGTTCCCTGGGCCTCTTCTATGAACTCTGATCTTTAGTTCTTTCTATAGATTTTCTATTGGATTCAAGTCCGGTTATTGGCCGGGCCAGCAGCTTTATTTTCTTTCTTTGAAACCAATCGAGAGTTTCCTTGGCTTTGTGTTTGGGATCATTCTCTTGCTGAATGTCCACCACCCTTTCCTCTACGTTATCCTAGTAGATGGCAGCAGATTTTTATCAAGAATGTCAACATGACATTTGTCAATACCGTATGCTGAAAAACACCATGATGTTCCCACCTCCCAACTTCATTATTGGTATGGTGTTTATGGGATGATTGTGCAGTGCCATTTGACCTTCAAACATGGTGTGTATTATGACATCCAAAGAGTAAAATTTTGGTCTCATCTGACCAGACTAAATTCTACCAGTATTTCACAGGCTTGACTAAATGTTGTGCAGCAAACTTTAAACAATGGTTTTTCTTCAGCAATGGATTCTTGCATGGTGAGTGTGCATACAGGCCATGGCAGTTGAGTGCATTACTTATAATTTTCTTTGAAACAATTTTACCTAATTCAAGGTCTTTCTGAAGCTCTCCACGAGTGGTCCTTGGCTCTTGAACGACTCTTCTGATAATTCTTTTCCCTCCTATGCCAGAAATCTTGTGAGGAGCACCTGGTCGAGGCCAGTTTATGATGGAATGATGCTCTTTCCACTTCTAGATTATGGCCCCAACAGTACTCACTGGAACATTCAGAAGTTTAGAACTCCTGCTGTAACCAATTCCATCAGTATGTTTTTGCAACAATAAGGTTGCGTAGGTCTTGAGAGAGCTCTTTGCTTTAACCTATCACGATATGGCCTTTTTATAGGCCATCATTTGAGACTGAACCAGCTGATATTAATTTGCACTGATAACGGGTAAGATTGCTTCCTAATTACTGATAGATTTCAGCTGGTGTCTTGGCTTTCCATGCCTTTTTGCACCTCCTTTTCTCCATGTGTTCAATACTGTTTCCCAGTGTCATTCCATTTTATTACACATAACTTAATTTCTGAGCGTATTTGTTTTGGTTTGTTAGTATGCATGGATTGCATGGGTTGTTACTCACATGTGGTGAAAATTTAATGTCAATAGCATCTTTAGAATTACATTAACCTAGAAAAATGGTGACGTGTACAATACTTATTTTACCCGTTGTATATAAAAATACAAAAAAAGGATCTTTAATAAAATAGTGAGACAAGTGCTAATAATTAAGGCAAGAGGAGATTGTCCCCAATATGTCATTTTTTCTTTTTCTTTTTTTTTTTTTTTTGCTAGCTTAGTTAGGGCCCTTCTTTGATGGTGCACAAGTGGTGAATCTTGGTTAGGTCCGTCAATCTTTCTAGAGGTGTTTGTAAGGGGATACTTTAGAAAAGAAATAGAAACACTGATAGGGGAAGATAGTTTGAAACAAGTGAGAGGAGAGAGTAGGAAGAAGTCTATTTCTATTTGATTCCGAGGACCTGTGATATAGCAGTATCTGTTTGTTTCTGTAATTTGTGTAAAATGGGTTTTACAACCCTCTCTCACCAGTCCTTGTTAACTAGTCTTAATGGCGGAGGGATTACTTTCAGCTTAATAGCTCGAACTTCAGGTAGACTGACCTGATATATGTGTATCCAAGTCCCGGGTCCCCTTTGGTCTAATGAGAACCTCCAGAGTTAGGGATAGCGGACATCCTTCTACGTAGAGTGGGTTACGAGGCATGGTGGTGTGATGCCAGGTAGATGCATGGGCACCAGATATGAATGAATGCAAAGAGATTTATTGTTTCTTAAACAGAGCAGTGGGAGAGAGGGTTTAGGGTCAGAAAACCCTTTTAGTAGTTGCAATGTTAATTGGCAACTCCGAGACTTCTGTAGGTAAACAGCCATACAGGGAAAGGCACCCAGCCGGACACCGCATCTACATGTGTAGACACGCTGTCTCCTATGACAGCAATCTTCAACAGTTACACTGAACTCTTTCACTTCCTCTACAATCTCCTATTACAGATCTTCACTCAACTGAGCTCACAGTCTCTCTCACTAGACTTGCTGATCCACTGCCACTGGATCTCCTGAGCTCTTCCAACCTTCTCGCTCAGTATCTTCCTCAAGAGTCACCCCCGCGTCCCTGCTGGGTCCCTAGCTTGGCATCCAAGATACTTCTCAAGCGTCACCCCAGTGGCCTGCTCGGTCCCTGGCTTGGCACACAAGGCTGCTCTGCAAGTGTCGCCTCTGCTGGATGGGTTCCTGGCTTGACTCCTACTGAAGTTTCCCAATTCTTCACCATCCCCGGTTGGTGAGAATACTGCTCTTGTACTTTCTTCAGCTATTCAGTGGTCCCTGGTAATAAGGTGGATGGTCCCTTAGTGGTGACAGCTTCCCCTCTACCTCCGACCATGACAGGTTCTCCGGCCGGCAGAACCATCACTTCTGGTTGGACTGCAAGCCGAACTCCCAACCCTACGCTGCTCTCTTGCTATTGGATAGGCCCTCAGACAGCCTAGCAGCCAGATGTCCCCGGGATAGGCCTCAGGCTCTGGCCTAGCAGCCCAGGACAGCACAACACATGTCCACCCAGACAGCCATCCAGGTGGCACAGAACCCCGATCACCTGACCTCACCCAAATAAATAGGCTCTCCCAGCAGGCCAAGGGACCCAAGAAGATCCCCGCCCATTGGCTGAGATACCCCATCTATTCCTTATCTGTCCTTGCAATGCCCTTGTCTTATCTAATGCCACCAGATACCCAGCCATCTAGTGACAGAAGAGAGAAGTGCAGCAATTGCAGAATTGGGGTGGAATCAATTGATATCCTATCAATTGACCAAGGCAACTATACCTGGCATATAAATTTACTAGCCACCCTGCCTAAACATCAGGGTGCTACATTTGAGAAATGATGATTAACGACCAAGTCCGTACTGGGATGTAGAAAATGCAAGCAATGATTGGCAAAATTTTCCTTGACACACTGAGAAGTCACAATATATACAGGAATATACTATCAAACTCTCCAAGAAATAACCATGAACCACACCTTGTTGTAATGGTACCTGCTGTTGAAGCTGACAAGTCACTCTGGGATAGTTGCTGACTGTTCAAGATGCCTGCTGCCGTTTTTCTGAGGTAATGGTGGCAAGAAATAATACTTATAGCTTTGTTGACTGTTAAAGAAGGCTGCCGTCCAGTCCCTGAAGTAATTGTATAGGTAATAGTGGCCATGGGTGAGACTGATAATTCACTCTGGGATTGTTACTGATAGGTAAAGATGGCTCTCTGAGGTATTGGTGACCACAAGTGAAACTGACAGCTTTGTTGACTGTTAAAAGATGGCTACTGTCCTCTTTCTGAGGTAATGGTGGCTGTGGGCGAGACTAACCACTCACTCTGGGATTGTTATTTATTGTTAAAGATGGCCGCCGTCCTTTCTCTGAGATAATGGTGACCACAGGTGAAACTAACTGCTTTGGTGATTGTTAAAGATAGCTGACGTCCTCTCTCTGAGGTACTGACCACGGCAGGACAGGAACATTAACCAGGCTCTGTGCTCATATCCCTGCATCCTTCCACTTCTCTGATCTGATGTGAGGTTCAACTTTGAGGAGAGGGTAGTGTTAGATGTACTAGCAGATTTAGATAGACTTGACTAACAAATTGAAGTCGAACTCCAGCTAATGTTTTTTGAAGTTTATTTACAGCAATCATTTTTTTTTTTTTTTGGGAAAGATTTTACACGATTGAATAAAAGCACCCCTGTCTCTGTAAAATGGTTTGTCTTAATTGCCACTTTTGCTGGTTAGCTTGGTCTGTTAAGGAAGCTGAAAAATAACAGACTTACTGTCTAGAACACCAGATGAAAATAAAGGTTAAAAAAGAAACTAAAGCAATGCATCTTAGAATTGGCAAGCTGAAATATATAATATTTTTGTGTTAGTGTCTAATACCGCTTAAAGGAACAATTATACTTCTACTGTCCTTGGTGCTCCTGACAGCATGTATAACACTTGTAAAAATACTTTGTGTTTTCTTTTTTAGGTGTGACCTCTCATCAGTTGCCACATTGCCCTTTCTGGACTTTTTGTAATAGCTGATGGCCTCTGGACAATACTATAATAATTCAGGAAAAGGTGATGTTTCCATACACACACAATGTTATGTTTCTGTGCAGCTTTAGATGCATCTGATAGGGTAAATAATTCATGCAATTTACTGCCGTTTTTTTTTTTTTTCCGTCTGTGTACTGAAAAGGTATGGAACATTTTCTGTGCATTCAGCATGTTGTTCCATCAAGAATAACACTAAGGAGTCCATTTATAAAAAAAAAAAAAAAAAAAAAAAAATGTTGGCAAATGCTGGCCGTATTTTGCTAAATACAGTGATTTCCTGTTATTCAGCTGCATCTATTGGTCATATTGTGGTATTTTTCCTGAAATACCACAATCAGAAAAAATAGTGCATTATGGCCACTAGATGGATCTGACAATAGTAGTAAATCACTGTATTAGGATGGGTTCACACTATTGCCATTTAGATGCTGATTTCACCGCATGCAATTCACATGTCGAGAGACTGTGACCGGCTCTCTATGGAGCCTGTTCACACATCTCCGGACCGGGTCCGGCATGAATTGCATAGGAGTCCTGTGCATTTTCTGGTCAGTTTCAGGTTCGAATTCAGCCAAAAATTTGGGCTGAAATTGGACCTGAATCGGTGATTGGGGACTCACTGGACCCCTCCCGTGAGCCATTCCCTGCTGCTGTGTGAACTCAGCATTAGGGCCAGTTCACACCATAGAAACACAGTCCAGATGTGTTCCAGATGCTTTTCTGCATGCAAATTTTTGACATGTTCCAGTGTGTCTTTGGTGCATTTTTGGTGCAGTCCAGTGCATTATTTCCACCTATTTTTTCTTAACCTTAAAGTGACACTAAAGGTTCGTTTTTTTTTTTTTTTTTTAAACAACAAACATGTCATACTTACCTCCACTGTGCAGCTCGTTTTGCACAGAGTGGCCCCAAACCTGGTCTTCTGGGGTCCCTCGGTGGCTCTCTTGGCTCCTCCCCACATGAGACAACCCTCTAGGAGAAGCGCTTATCCCAGGGGGTTACCTTGCGGGCACGCTCCTGAGTCCAGCATTCGGCGTCCATAGAGGCCGAATGCAGGACTCGGCCCGGAGCCCCTGTCATTGGATTTGATTGGCAGCAGCGGGAGCCAATGGTTGTGCTGCTATCAATCTATCCAATCAAGAGCCGAGAACCCCGGGCAGAGAGAGGGCGCGTCCATATGGGACAAGTTCGAGGGTTCAGGTAAGTAAAATGGGGGGGCTGGGAGGCCGGTCACTGACAGGTGTTTTTTCACCTTAATGCATAAGATGCATTAAGGTGAAAAAACACAAACCTTTACAACCCCTTTAAATAAGGGCATGTGTGTTCCAGTGCATTTTTGGTGCATTTAGATGTGTTCCAGTACATTTTTGATGCGTTTTACTGGAGCTGCAAACACTGGTGTGAACTATGCCATTGAAAAGCATATAACCTACTTTCCATGCGTTTTTGATGCAGTAAAAAAAAAAGAACTGGACTGCATGTGGTATAAATTGGCCCTTAAACAAAATATGGTAAGAATTTGTCAAGAATGGGTGAATGCTTGTCACATCCACTCAACAATTAAAAAGAAAAATAGATCCCAACCGCAAACTGCATTTACTCATATGGGACACCGTAACATAAATAATACTTACACAATAAGAAAGAAAGCATTTTATTTGTCTATGCTTTGGAGTTGCACAGGAAATAGCTGCCAGCGTAGCCCCAAAACATCTGATGTGCACACGCTCTTAAGCAAACACTCAGAAAGACAAGCAGGAGTTTGCATAGTTTTCCAGTGTCTTGCAGGTGTTGTGATTTCCTCGCAAGGTGGTCCAAAATGTACTGGCGGGTTCCATTGAAAATGACCTGTGTGCCTATGAGTGGCATTGGGAAATTAGGGTGTAAGCAAGGGATAGCAACATATCAAATCCTTGGTCTATGAGGTTGATTTAAAGAATAAAAAACCCCCAAACAGGTAATGGGACTTTAAAGGCAACAAAGTGTTTAAAAAAACATAGTTTATTCATTACAAAAACAGAAAGATAGATACAAAATCGCAATATACATATAAATTTAAGAATATTGATAATCATATAACCACTAAAAACCAGAACATGAAGCGGTCATAATGTATGTGCAGTCTTCCACATGGCCCTACGCTTTTCGGGATTTATCTGAAGCGTCCCTTCATCAGGGACAGTCAGTGGAACAAAAATCGCACTCAGAATCAAAAGAAGTTATATCAATAATGTGTTACATAAATACAGTGTAATCAAATACAATACATAATTGCTCTATATCATAACAACATACGGCATAATAGTTCCATAGAGGGGAAACATACCAAAACCTAACATGGTTGAAGTCTCACCGCCACGACCACGGCGACGACCGTATCCGACAACACCCCAAATCCAAGGGGAAAGGGGAGTGTGGCTGGCCCCACTTTATCCACACTGGTCCACCCACACACAAAAGCAATGCACACCAAAAAAGGACAGTACCACCGATGTGAATCAAAGCTGTATCAGAAAAAAATTATACATGTAAGATTATGTGGCCTGTTTTCAGGGAAAAACCAGTTATAATAAGCGTATGATTTTCATTGAGAAAACTAATAAGGGTCACAGGTATCCTACCTTGACAGAGTGGAAAGCAAAAGGGAGAATGTGTATCAATGAACAAGCAGAGAGGGGCAATCCAAGCTGGGGAAAGCAATGTAGTCAAATGCTCCTAAGTACATTTACTTAAGTGATGTCCAACCACATAAAAGGGATTCTGCAGACAAAGGAAAATACAAGAAAAGCCCATAAGCAAGGTAATTTGCAATATAAATGACTGAATGAATTGCTGCAGTCAACACACTGAATAGCAAAAGAGGGGTGGGTGAAGCAAGTTTGGAAATCTATACTTACAGCACCCTAGAAGCTATCAGATATATGGAGCTCACAAAGCCAGCCGACTGTCCGTCTGTTCGTTTCCCCACCATCACCTACACTGACATTGACTCCCAGTTATTTCCTGGTTTAAAAAGACACCAGGAGGTGACGTCAAACGCGGCGCCATTCGAGAGTGACATCATCGCATCAGTACGTCGTTGTCCGGGGGTAGACGAGAAACAAATCAGTAATCACGTGCCGTGGGAGCGGCCATGACGTACTGCCGCTCTCCACGGCCTCCATCATCACAACACAGTGGTGGATATCAGAATTCCAGGGCCACCGCCCCTGGATACACAGGCAGACACCGATCAATGCAACTGGATGTTTGATGGGGATTAAGTAGCATCATAGTAACCAGGCGAATTACTTAGTGAAATAGAAAACCTAAACATGAGTACAAAAATAGAATAAAGCCACAAGATTCAAGTAAAATAAATCACACTTCGATGCACATATCCCTCAACCAGCAACAACGCCACAGATGTCTGGGAAATAGGACCCTGGACACAGGGCTGCAGGGCGCCCCCCACAGGCAAAGGTCTGTGAAGAAAGTCCTGCAGCAACGGTCCACCGACGCAGTGAGGCGGCCAAGTGGACAGACATCACCGGGCAGTATAGCTGCCCATTTGACACTATCCTAAACGGCCGCCAAAAACACAGGCCCCCCCACCAACGTATTGATGGGAGGCCTACCTGCGCCGAGCTGGAAAAAGGGGGGTCAGCAGATCTAGAAATCAATGGTCATCCAAGCCGGGGTATGGCACGGGAGACTTCAACAAGTACCTCAATAGAGGGGTGAATCTGAAAAGCATAACAAGATAAACCCAATAACTGTATATACTTAAATTACAAACCATAAAATTTAGGAGAAAAAAAAAAAAAAAAGAAAAGAAAAAGAAAAAATGTATCCATATAGCAATCACGAAGGAGGCAGTTTATTCCTTCTCACAGCCCCCAGATGAGAATCCCTCTAAAAAGGGTCTATAACTGAATTGTTCATTAAGTCCCGGGGGCGAGGTGGCAGCAAGGTCTGCAATCCAGCGAGTCTCCCGCTGTAGCAGAACCTTGTTACAATCCCCTCCCCTTGGGATCCCAATCATTCATCCCAGTCCCAGGGGCTGGGATGATGATTCTGATTTTTGTTCCACTGACTGCCCCTGATGAAGGGACGATTCAGATAAATCCCGAAACGTGTAGGGCCATGTGGAAGACTGCACATACATTATGACCGCTTCATGTTCTGGTTTTTAGTGGTTCTATGATTAGCAATATTCTTACATTTATATGTATATTGTGATTTTGTATCTATCTTTCTGTTTTTTGTAATTAATAAATTATGTTTTTTTAAACACTTCATTGCCTTTAAAGTCCCACTACCTGTTAGGTGTTTTTTTATTCTTGATATTTAGGGATGTTGGCAACCCTTATGATCTATTTGGATGGTTTTCTCTTTTAAAATATGAGGTTGATTTGGTTGCTTCTAAATAGTACAGGGGAGGATATAGAGCTAGTGATATTTTTTCCATGTGACTTGAACGTGTAGTGATAGAGCACCAAGTATGGTGTATCTATTAAAGGTTCATGATTGCCACAATTGAAAATCAGGCTTCAAAATGCATACAGGAAGCACAATCCTGTCCATATAGAATATCCTATTCAGATCCACCCTAATCAGTGTTGCCAACAGTGGCGTCGGGAGAGGGGGGGGGGCTGGAGCCCTGAGTGGGCCCACAAAAAGCCTCGGGTCTCGGGCATTCACAAATCTATTATTAGCCCCGAGCCCAAGCGGGGACCCATCTGACTCGGAGCATGGCCGAGTGACATAGGGACACCTATTACTATACCTTCATTCCTCTCTGTGCAGGTTTTTAAGAGGACTGGAGGTATTGTAGGGTTGGAGATCCCAGATGAGGAGCAAGGAGAAGTCAGACATGTATGGAGCTGTAATGCAGTGGAAGCGTAGTGCAGACATGACAGGGTGCAAGTAGCTTAGGAACAGGTTAATTAATGTGGGAGTGTTTTAGGGAATTCTTTTCCCTGTTGGGATTGGGGGATTAGTGTATAGGGGAGGAGTGTGTAACTTTGGGAAGTAGCTGGGGGGAGTGGAAAGTTCAGTCGTGGGTGAGACAGCTTAGAAGAACGTTCCCTCCCTCCCGCCCTAAAAAATGTGGTTAAAATGGTTCTTACCAGAAAGTGGGTGGCGTCAGGTCCTTGACGACAGGAGTATATATATATATGTATATGGATATATAGATATATATGAAAAGGAGTTTTTGAAAACGTTGGGACACATCCCAGGATGGAGTAGTCCGGTTGGTCTAGTGTCAGTTTGTTGGACCAACGGGTACTAAGTGGGGGTCTGTGGTCAGTTAGTGTGTCCTCGAGGCGAGTTAGCGGCTGGGGGCAGATGCTAACAAAAGGGGCTACAGGCTCAAAAGTTAAAGAGGGTCGTCAGGGACCAGGAGAAAAAACAAAATTACTGGAATTTCGAGTTTAAAATCTTTTTGAATATTTTAAATATGTAAATTCAGTTTTAAATATTTGAAATAAAAGTTTACAGTTTTTTATTGGTTTTTGTTAAATAAAGGCCGTAAAGGCCATTTACATCCATTCAAGTGTCAGCGTCATTAATATAGAGGTAAGAGTCACATGTATTGGTGGGGCAGTAAGGTATCTGGCTACCCTAGTCATGCCTTTTTCTTTGATGTGGGTCTTTCAAGTGCTGTTGCCAAGGGACTGCGTGGCAGGTCATCATATGTGTGGTCAGGCATGTATTGCCAAAGCGGCTGCTGTTCTGGCCATGCTTGATCCGCTTCAGACAAAGGTTGCAAACAGCAACGTTATGATCTGATACACACATGTCGAAAAAGACCCACACCAAGGAACTTTTAAAAGTCAGAGGAGAATCAGCAGCGCCCTGCACGTGCGAAGCTCTGCGGTGTGATGCAATAGGGTGGCTGCCCTTAAGCTGCCCCCTAGAGGACATCCTGCCTCGCTGGAGTTGTGCCTCCTCCTCCTCCTCCTCCTCTCTTTTCTCAGGCACCCAAGTACAGTCAGTGACCTCATCATCCCCTCCCTCCTCATCATTAGAGCAAACTTGGCAGTATGCTGCAGCTGGGGGAACATGACTGCCAGTTTCTTGTACTTCTTGGGCACCCCCTCTCTAGGCTCACATTACTGCCTTCTTCAACCTGGGAACCAACATCTGAGCCATCAAATCGCTGCGCATCCTCCAGCAGCATGTACCCAACACTGTGGTCGAATAATTCTGGGGACTCCTCTGTGCATGATGGTGGGGCTACGGAAGGAGTGACTGTGAAGAAGGAGCCGGTGGAATAGGCCGCTTTGGCAGCTGCGTTGGAAGGCAAACTACTCTGAGCCTGGGTGACAGAGGATGAGGAGGATGGGGGACGGCTTTGTTATCCACTCCACCAACTCTTCTGCATGTTGTGGCTCAATAACACGGCCAGCAGCAGAAAAAAAGGACAAGCGTGCCCCACGGCCACCTGCAGAGGATGCACCATGTCCATGACTAGCAATGTTGACTGAGACACAGAGGCTGCTTGCCCTCTATTAGTGGCCTGAGAGCGTCTACCTCTCCTTGGTGGCCTTCTGGACATGATATATATTTTGTTTTGCAGCACCACACTACACTGTATTAGATACTGTGTACACCGCCTGCACTGTATTAGCAACTGTACTACGGCTGCACTGTACTGTGTACACCACCAGAAGTGTAGTCGAAACTGTACACACTGTATTAGATACTGTACACCCACTGCACTGGCAACTGTACTACAGCTGCACCATATTGTGTACTGTGTACACCGCCAGAAGTGTAGTAGAAACTGTACACACTGTATTAGATACTGTGTACACCACCTGCACTGTATTAGAAACTGTACAATGGCTGCACTATATTGTGTACTGTGTACACCACCAGACATGTAGTAGACACTGTACAGACTGTATTAGATACTGTGTACACCACCAGAAGTGTAGTAGAAACTGTAAACACTGTATTAGATACTGTGTATACCGCCTGCACTGTATTAGCAACTGTACTATGGCTGCACTATATTGTGTACTGTGTACACCATCAGAAGTGTAGTTGAAACTGTACACACTGTATTAGATACTGTGTACACCGCCTGAAGTGTATTAGCAAGTGTACTATGGCTGCACTATATTGTGTACTGTATACAACACCAGAAGTGTAGTAGAAACTGCCATTTACTGGCAGGAGAAAAGTGCCCATTTTTTACTCGCTGCCAGTAATAATACTGACAGTTGGCAACACTGACCCTGATTCCTTTTCAGTGCTAATCTGGTGATCTTGGTAGTCATTTGGTGGTGATACTAAGGATCCATGCACACAGGCTTAAAAATCGCTGCTACTACAGGAGTTTTGTGTTCTGCCTGTAGAAACAGCTCAATGTTATCCTATGTGTTCATGTTCATGTAGTTGGGACAACTAGAGGCATATTTTGAGCTCAACGTTTAGAGGCAGGAAAAAAAAACCCTTCTAGTTTGTATTTCTGATTGGAGCTTTCTGGTAGAAAAAAACTCTAAACTCTGCTAAACTCGTCTAAACTATATACAAAAACGCTCCATAAGAGCACTTTTTTCTGCCAAGGGAACTGGCGTTTTTTTAAGCCCAGTGTGCATGCAGCCTAAAACAGTCCCTGTGCTGCTTCTTGCAAACAAAATTAATGCTATAAAAATTAAGTGCAAAAGTTGGAAATACGCTAGTAGAATTTTCGAACAAAAGTTTGTATGAAAATTCTTAGGAAGATTAGTATGAAAATTATCAGAACATTCAATTGTCGCTCAAACGTGCCGATCACATACGATGTCTGTGAGATGCGAGTTCAGCCATACAGTTGTATGGCTGAACACCCATTAGATTTGCAGGAAAAAAAGTGCAGGGACTTTTTCTCCCCCGTGTAAACTGCCTGCGGGAGAGATGTGATGTGGAAACCAGAGCTGTAATCGCGCTGGTTCCCACATCACATCAGTGTGAACCTAGGCTAAATGGACTTTTAGCCTGGGTTCACATTGATGTGAATTTACAGTGGGTTTGATGCGTTTAGGAACACACAGATTCGCAGGTCATGTAAAAAGTATAGTATTCCATGGCTTTGGTTTACATCTATGCATTGCGAATTTGGTGCGAGAAAAAAAGGGTCCTGTGCATGTTGACTGCGGGAGCGATGCAAATTCCTATGGTGCAGTGCAAATTTTATCTGCATAGGCTTCAATTAAACTTGCAGTAAACTTGCATCACACAGTTCACATCTCAGTGGATTGTTTACTGTCTGCCTCCTGAAACTTTAAAATCGCTGTAAATTTGCAGTAAAAATCGCGGTAAATTCAAACCTGTCTACCTCAAAACGCAAGGCAAATTCGTACCTCACACAGGGCAAAAAAATGGATCAAATTTGTAGTATATCGCATCGAGGTAGTGTGAACCTAGGTTAAAGCTGAATTTCAGGAATTCAGCCACTTTGTAAAAAGTGAAGGCACACTGTGTGTTAAGTCTAAAGTGCTGCATGACCTCTCCTGGGCATATCTCTATTATTTACATTTGACAGATGTTTCGCTCTGCTGGAGAGGTGTTCTGGGACCTGAGAGGAGAGAAACACACAGAGCAGCTATGCCCGCCCCTCCCCTCTGCTGCCTATTCACAGAAGCCTTTGTATTTTGTGAATGTGTTCACACAATATCAAGACTTCTGTGAATGGCCAGGAGGAGGGGAGGGGCGGTAACATCAGTTGCAGCAACTCTCCTGTTCAAGATGCATAGCTCAGACTGATCAATATTGGGCTCCTGGAACTACAGCGATGGCTGTCTTCTGGGAGTACTATAAAGCTCTCAGATATAAATAAAGGAGCTAAGTTTTAACAAAATCACATACTGTACACTGTTAGAAATTCGTACATTTGGGAACTTTTTCCATCCTGGTCCTTTGAAAAAAAAACTTTGTTTTGACCCCATTAATGATTAGAAAAATGAATGAAAGTTCTTACAACATTCTTACGATGAAATTGTCAATCATTTTTCTACAATGGTATACCCAGCTTTAGTTGTTTATCTCAGCAAGTTGCATAACAAAAGCTTCAAAAAGTACACTCCCACTGCCCTCCTACTGACCCTGTGGGGTAGTCAGTGTGTGCTGCTAATGCCACAGAATATAGAGAACTCACATTATGGTAAATTTGGTGAATGTTCTGATTTTAGAACAGCTGCAGGATGCCTGAATGCACTTTTAGCCCCTATTGTTTTCATTTCCTGCCTGGAATTGCTCTTTAAGCATGGAAGGTGACCTACTGCTAACCAACCCTACAGAAGGGGCAACACTGGTAAGAATCTTTCAAGTTGCCAGCCCATATAGATCTGAGATTTCCCCCATATACAGTACTATTAAAGTTAGATAAGCAACCAGTTGACATTAGAGAGCAGTCAGAGAATACACAGCTGGCAAAGTTGGAAGATGTCCCAGGAATTGGAGGTGAGCTGAAGGAGCTTGTAGGTACAACGGGGTCACTGAATTCTGGGTAAAGATTGGACAGGAGGAACATAGAAGGGTCATATCTCTAGTGTGTCAAGTGGGGACCTAAGGCATTCTTCTCCTCGGGAGCCTCATTCAGTCTGTGTATGACATTGAAAGAGTATATCCCATTTAACTAACTGTGCCATATATCAGAAATATCACTGTGTACAATATGACATGTTGACATTCATTGACTGAAGTGCATTAGCAGAGACAGTAGTAAGATTAGTGAGGATTATTGATTAGGAGGTAGACTCTTCTTATCTTGAGATACTTTTTCTCATATATTGTAGAAGACTGTGCCCTAGTATTGCCAGTTATCTATCCAACCAGTTAACTATTACAGTACTATTTAAATGGAAACTCCACCTAAATGATGAATACATGCAGAAAACATATGCATTTGCCAGAAATATAAATAATTATCCACACTTTTCTGATTCACCCACCCCTTGTGCTCCATGCCTGGAACTCAGCTCTGCAAACTTTAGGGTTGATTAACTAAAAGCAATAGATCAGCCATTCTCAACCAGGGTTCCTCCAGAGGTTGGTAGGGGTTCCTTGAGGTGTATCTGATTGACCTACCTTTTTGATGGAGCCTGCATAGTTCCACAGCCAATGCCACTTGGCAGAGCCTGCGGATGTTTATAGCTGTCTGTAAGGGTGCCATGTTGACCAACAATGAAAGCAGCATTTTTACATTGACCCCTGATGAATTTCAGGGTTTCCTAAAATGTAAAATTTCATTCAAGGGTTGCTCTTGGGGAAAATGCCTCTATTGTTGCTGGTTGCTGGGGTATCTATTGTTGCTGGTGGGGGATCTGTTTTTGTGTGGGGGTCTATTGTTTCTGGGTAAGTTTACTGTTGCTGGTGGGGGGGGTCTTATCTTGCAGGGGGGTCAATTGTTGCTGGGTTGGATCTACTGTGGAGGGAGAGGTCTATTGTTGCTGGCTGCTGAAGGGTCTATTGTTGCTCGGGTGGTACTTTGTTGTGGAGGGGTCCATTGTTGCTGGGGGAAAGTCTTTTGTTGTGTGGGGGGTCCATTGTTGCTGGGGGAAAGTCTTTTGTTGTGTGGGGAATCTGTTGTTGCTGGGGGGTCCTTTGTTTCTGGGGTGGAGTCTATTGTTACTGGGGTGGAGTCTATTGTTTCTGGAGTGGAGTCTATTGTTGCTCATTGCAAGGGATCTGTTTTACTATCTTTCTTGTTTTCTTTAACAAATTTCATAGAAATGACTAAGTAGCCCAAAATACTTGGTTCTGTATTCTCAGAAAGGTGCTGTACTGGGAGGTGGGTAGGGGTGAAACCAAGGGATGGTGCTCAGATGGGTAGGAGGCGGAGACGAAGGGTGACTCGGAAGGGTGGAGTTCCTGCATCTGTTCCCTGAGGAAAAAAGCCCTGCCTTACACTGCTCTGAGAAGAAAGAATGTTTTAAAGCAGCGGTCACCAACCAGTGGTTCATGGACCACTGATGATCCATGGGAAAATGTTAGTGGTCCTGCCGCAAATCAACATTGTGGCGGATGTATACCACCCATTGTTGTTTTCAGTGTTGTGTTTAATGCACGCTGACAGTCAATACTGTCAGCGCACATTGATACCAGATGCCTCCTCTGTGCCGGGAGTAGTGCAGAGAGCAGAAGGTGAAGAAGGATAAGACTTCAAATGGCAGCGCTGATCACAGATGTAAGAGGCGCACAGAGCTTGAGCACGTGGCTGGATAAGGAGGTGAGATCCAATGATGAGTGTGTGTAAGGCAGCAATGTGATGCAGAGGATTGGGGGGGGGGGCAGAGAGCCGGAGCCTCGTGTGTATAAGGCAGCAGTGTGATCCAGGGGGAGGGGGGCAGAGAGCCAAAGCATTGTGATTAATGTTAGTGGTCCGTTGGATTCAAAATTGTGAGTTTAGTGGTCCATGAGGTCCGGAACATTAGCGACCCCTGTTTAAAAGGCACATACCGTATTTTTCGGATCATAAGATGCACTTTTTCCCCCAGAAATATGGGGGAAAATGTCTCTGCATCCTATGGTGCGAATGTGCCGCTGACACCGCCCCCCGTCGCCGCCACAACCAGAAGAGGCAGGAGAGCGGGGGACAGACATCCAAACCTCCGTGGGCACCGGGCGATCCCCCTGCTCTGCCAGACACAGAAAACATAGCATTCTGCTGCTCTGTCAGCAGATGGGATAACATCAGGTAAGGCTGTGTTTGTGGTAATGGTCACTCTGCATTATTGGTCACTCTGCATTAATGGTCACTCTGCAATATTGGCAATGGTCAGTCTGCGTTTATGGCAATGGTCAGGCTGTGTTTGTGGCAATGGTCACTCTGCATTAATGGTCACTGGAAAATATTTTAGTACACCATTTGGTTCAGAATATTTTTTTTCTTGTTTTCCTCCACTAAAACCTAGGTGTGTCTTATGGTCAGGTGCGTCTTATGGAGCTAAAAATACGGTAGGTATTGATTGGCAAGCCTGCGCTATTAGAACAGTTTAAAAGTGGAGCTTTAGAATAGGACAAGGACTGGCATTACATCCCAATATGTAGCATTACAAATACAATTAATGAAAGTGTGTGACTTACTTTAGTGGTACCAAAGAACATATACATTAACGTAAAATATTTTACAACATCAAGAGTAAATATAAAAACGTCATACGTTAGAGAGAATGAAGCACTGTCAGTGTACATGATGCAGTCCAAATTTTCAAAAAAACTTCAATGCACTTTGTGGCTAGCTTCACCACGAAGATAAACTACTTGAGATCACTGTATCATATAGAGAAAATATATATTGAACATATAAGGAGGCAGAATTAAAGGAGGTCATTAAAGTAGTGGATGTGTATGAATTGTTTTTGGAGAATAGAGATATTGTTTAGTGCCACTTTAAGTACATCTAAAGCCAAAATGTTTTTTCTTGCATTTTGGAAAGAATATTCAAATGGTAAAACTATGTGTCCTGTTGGGGAGATTTCCCTTAGTTTTCCTTATTCCTGCTTTGGTGGCAACTCAAAATGTTGGATTTTCATCCAGCAGGACAAACAGAGTGCACAAATGTCCAAACTACTATAAACACTTGACAGAGGTTCTTACTCTTCGCTACTATAAACTACATTTAAAAAAAAGTTTGGGCATTGGATGCACTTTACCTAAAAAAAATATACATTTTTATATATTTCCCTACATAGATTTTTGTTTTAAAAGAGGACGGTGACAAGGTCAATACAATTTGTTAATTACAAGGCAGAATATCCTTCTCATTTAATCAATACTTCCTCATATCCAGTAAATGCGGATTATCCCCTAGTATCTCCATTAACCATTGCAGGTTTCTTGAACTGGTTGCGATATTGCTGACTGTGCTTTCTCTGCCAGAGATTACATCATAAGCAGCAGATTGAGATGGAGGGAAGCCAAACACCTCAAATTGGCCCTTTTACAGGGATAAAGGCAACATGCTGACTCTGCAGTCATCACATCACCAAACTCTGACTCTAAAATATTAGGAGGGGTGCAGTGACAGAAACTGTGACTCATTCGGGCCTATTTAACACGGCCATGGAAAAAGCAATAACAATGTAACTCATTTTTGACAACACAGGCTCATCTGGAGATTTGATGGCTGTATTTAATGGTACTGAACCTTTAAAGAATATGAAAAGTGACATCTCCTTCCCATACCTCACCCCCAACCCACTTATATTCATCAGCCGCAGCCCTTACCTTTGTAAGGGCTGCGGCTGATGAGCCTGACGAGTACTCGATGCTTTTGAGTATGGGAGACCTCCTCCCAGGATGTGGTGGTTGGACATGAGGAAGACTAGGTCAGCAACCTTGTGTCAACTTCGACACCATCCCACATGGAGCATACACAGGTTAGGACTGCAGAGCAAAAGGAATGTTGGGGGGCCGCAAGAAGGGTAATATGAGTGGGTTGGGAAATGGGCTTTAAAGAGACTCCATCCCTTTTTTGTTAAATTTTTCATTAAAGTGTATGTAAATCTCAAACTGTGTTTTTTTTTTTTTTTTTTTTTGACCTTTTGTCAAGTTTTTTCGTATTGCTGTTTGTATCTGCACTGGGGAGATTTACCTTCTCCGTTTTGTCCTGATGACTATTGTCACTAAGACAGAAAGCGATAGGAAATCCAAAATGTTACTGTTGTCATCAGAGCTCTCCTGATAGTTTCACCTATTCCGGTGATGACTGTCTAAGGCTGGCCATGCATTATACAATTTTCTTGTTCAATTTCCTTTAGATTTACCTTCAACTATGTACTGCAAGGGCCTGCCTGACTGCATAGAAATTGAAAATGTTTAGGTTTGACCTCATATTATATGGTTTTGGTAAATCTAAAGGAAAATTGTTCAAGAACATTTTTATAATGTATGGCCAGCCTAAGGCCTCAAACACATGGGCTCTTGAGGCTATACAACATAACATTTGGATGTTTTCATGCACATGAGTGCCTGGGGCCGTATAACATAAAATTTGGATGTCGTCCTGCACGTAGATGCCGGAGGCAGTACAATGTAAAATTTGGATGTCCTCATGCACATACAGTATCTCATAAAAGTGAGTACACCCCTCTCATTTTTGTAAATATTTTACCTTTTCGTGTAACAACACTGAAGAAATGACACTTTGCTACAATGTAAAGTAGTGAGTGTACAGCTTGTATAACTGTATAAATTTGCTGTCCCCTCAAAATAACTCAACACACAGCCATTAATGGCTAAACCGCTGGCAACAAAATTGAGTACACCCCTAAGTGAAAATGTCCAAATTGGGCCCAATTAGACATTTTCCCTCCCTGGTGTCATGTGACTCGTTAGTGTTACAAGGTCTCAGGTGTGAATGGGAAGCAGGTGTGTTAAATTTGGTGCTATCACTCTCACTCTCTCATACTGGTCACTCTCTGAGAATCTGATAAAAAGAATTGTTGCTCTACATAAAAATGGCCTAGGCTATAAGAAGATTGCCAAGACCCTGAAACTGAGCTGCAGCACGGTGGCCAAGACCATACAGCGGTTTAACAGGACAGGTTCCACTCAGAACAGGCCTTGTCAGGGTCAACCAAAGAAGTTGAATGCACGTGCTCAGCATCATATCCAGAGGTTGTCTTTGGGAAATAGACGTATGAGCGCTGCCAGCATTGCTGCAGAGGTTGATGGGGTGGGGGGTCAGCCTGTCAGTGCTCAGACCATAAACCCGCACACTGCATCAAATTGGTCTGCATGGCTGTCGTCCCAGAAAGAAGCCTCTTCTAAATATGATGCATAAGAAAGCCCACAAACAGTTTGCTGAAGACAAGCAGACTAAGGACATGGATTACTGGAACCATGTCCTGTGGTCTGATGAGACAAAGATAAACTTATTTGGTTCAGATAATGTCAAGCGTTTGTGGTGACAACCAGATGAGGAGTACAAAGACAAGTGTGTCTTACCTACAGTCAAGCATGGTGGTGGGAGTGTCATGGTCTGGGGCTGCATGAGTGCTGCTGACACTGGGGAGCTACAGTTCATTGAGGGAACCATGAATTCTAACATGTACTGTGACATACTGAAGCAGAGCATGATTCCCTCCCTTGGGAGACTGGGCTGCAGGGCAGTATTCCAACATAACAACCCCAAACACACCTCCAAGATGACCACTGCCTTGCTAAAAAAGCTGAGGGTAAGGGTGATGAACTGGCCAAGCAGGTCTATAGACCCAAACCCTATTAAGCATCTGTGGGCATCCTCAAATGGTAGGGGGAGGAGCGCAAGGTCTCTAACATCCACCAGCTCCGTGATGTCGTCATGGAGGAGTGGAAGTGCCAATAACTCAAAATATGAGATCCCTAGAAATAGGTGATACTTTACATTTTATTTAGACAATTTTCTTATTCTCCAATTGCTTTCTTAAGATGATTTCGAAAGCCAGCTATGGGTATGCAGTCTAGACTTGTAGCATATTAGTCAGATTAATTTCTGAAAATATCTTTATTTTTTTTATAATCACTTTTCTTCTTTATTTAAGACAAATACCAACATACAACATACACATTACACAAGGTATCTATATAAATCCTTTCATTAACACGAACCACAGTAACCCCCCCACCCCCCACCCCCCTGAAAAAAAAACACTGAATCTCTGATCATATTGTTTTCAGAAGGAAGAAGAGAGAAAAAAAAAAAAATAAAAATAAAAAATGAATAATAATACCACACCCATTTATCTATTCATAACCAAAACTCATTTCGTGCAACACATTATTCAAAATATAATTTAAGAAGGAAGCTTTACAGCACCCTATTACATGTATCAAGCAATCTACAGAAAAACAAACAAACAAAAAAGTGTATAATTTCATGTTGCTATTTTCGTGTTCTATTATTTTTAGTGTTTTTATTCAATTCTTTTATTATTTATTTTATTATTATTATTATTTTTTGTTCTTTCCATTTCAATATTCCAATCCACCCTTATTTGTGTCATTTCATTACGTGTTGCCTATTCCATGCCTCATTTACCATTATAAGTTATCCTTCTTTTAATGACATCAATCATCTCTCCACTGCACCTCCCAGGGGGGAGAGCGTAGGGGAAACACCCCCCTCCCAATTTCCCCTCATCAGATGCATCCAAAGAAAAAAAAAATCACAGACTATCTGATGCGAAACACAGCACTATCCCCCGTAGGGTTTAATCCACCCCTATTTCTGAGTAGTAGTACAACCATCCTGCCCATGTGCCCATTTATTCTGTTGATCCTTAACCCTATGTATCCTTCTCTCTGCTTCCATTATTTTTTTCCACCTCTCTCCTCAAATCCATTATAGTAGGACATCCAGACTGCTTCCAAAATCTAGGTATCAATACTTCAGCTGCATTTAGCAAGTGTGGAGTAACACTTCTCTTATAAAACCCTGCAGATGATGGCATCCCATGAAAGGGGGTTCTATAGGTCTAAGTGTAATTTTCTTAATCCAAGGAGCTATCACCTCCCAGAATACTTTAATCTTTGGGCAGTGCCACCATAAATTAAGAAATTAACCCCTTTGATTACATCCCCTCCAGCAGTTAACATCTGCCGATGGGTATATCTGAGCCAGTCGAACCGGTGTACGATACCATCTTGTCAAGAACTTATATGACATCTCCTGTCTATGGGAACTTGTTGAGGTATGGTGTGTTGCCCCTTTCACCCTTTTAATTTGTTTGGATGTAAAATTATAACCCAGCTCCCTTTCCCATTCTCGGATAAAATAGGGAATTGTCATATTTTGGGCACTCAGGACCAGCTTATACATTGGAGACAACATATGGCCCGGCTCTGATAAGTTGACACACCCTTCCTCAAAAATAGTAAGCGGGTTCGCTGGCCTAACCTGATGCTTACACTTATTAAACAGATCCATCAATTGATGATATACGGCTATTGGTATCTCCCCCAATTTTAAAACCAATTCTGCCAATGGTAGCAATTTACCCTGTGAGGCAACGCTAGCACAATTACCCTTCCCGTCCATCCCCCAATGGTTTAAACTCCTTTCTTTTCCCCCAGGGGGAACCAGGAGAATCCTTCCAGTGGTGTCATGGGGGATTTTGGGGGGGCAAACTTTCCCGTACTATTCATTCTATCCCAAATAGTGTCGTTTTCGTCAATGGTGAAGCATATTCTGATAACCCCCTATATGAAACTGCAATCCAGGGGGCTCCAGCCAGGTTCCTGCCCACTAGTGTTTTCTCCAGAGGCACCCAAAAGTTTACAGGCAGAGTCATGGCACCAGTTCATAATGCGAACCAGAGCCATGGCTCTGTAATAAGTCACTATATCTGGATGTCCTACCCCACCCTCCCGTTTTCTGTCTCCTCAGAATCTCATATGCCAACCTAGGGTGTTTATCTCCCCATACAAAGGTCATAACAGCCCTTCGTATTTGTCTGAAGAATGTCTGTGGGAGAGTTATGGGTACGGTATGTAAGACATAAATAAGTCTAGGGATTACACTCATTTTAAGCGCATTTTACTCTGCTGAACCACGTCAAAGTGTGATTTCTCCACTTCTGCAAGTGTTTTAATATAGATACCACCAAGGGTCCATAATTTAGATCATATAGGCGCTTTACATCTGAAGAGATATAGATCCCCAAATAGAATATAGAAATCAAGGCGCCAAACAAAAGGAAAAGATTGTTGCAGAGTATTCGTCATCCTCACAGGCATCAACACTGATTTCTCAATATTTATTTTAAAATTAAACACAAGGCCAAACATGTCTATTTTCAACATCAGTTCTGTCAAAAACTCTTGGGGAGAAGAAAGATACAATAGTAGATCTGCGTAAACTGAGATCTTATGTTCTGTTGATCCGACACAAATCCCCTTAATCCTCCTATTTCTCCTAATCGTTCGTAGAAAGGGCTCCAGCACCATAGCAAATAACAATGGGAACAATGGGCATCCCTGCCTAGTCCCATTCCGTATCTCAAAATAATCTGATAATCTACCATTGACCTTAACCCTTGCTCTAGGATCTGCATACAATGGCGTCACCCACCTCATCATCTGTTCTCTCAGACCCATCTCCCTCAAAACTCCAACCATAAACTCCCACCCCACCCTATCAAATGCTTTTTCAGCATCCATTGAAATTACTACGCTCGTGGTCTGGTTCGGTCTGTTTTTCATCCAATGCAGTACATGCAGGGCCCAAATAGTGTTATCTCTGGCCTCACGGCCCTTGATAAACCCTGTTTGATCTGGGTGAATCAGTTTAACCATATGGTCTTGTAACCTAAGGGCCAGAATATTGGCCAGGAGTTTAGTGTCAGAGTTAAGGAGGGAGATGGGCCTATAGCTGGCACAGCATTGAGGATCCTTCCCTGATTTCGGAAGAACCGTCATGTAAGCCAGCAGTGCCTTTGAAGGCAATGGGTTAGAGACCGAAACAGAATTAAGGTATTTGCACAGACGGGCCAACAGGATTGAGGAAAACTTTTTTTAATACATATTTGTGAAATGTAAAAAAAAAAATGTAAAAAAAAAAAAATGTAAAAAAAAAAAGAATTGCGCTAGGTGCTCAAAAAGGTGAAAAAATAATTGATAAAGAAATGTCCGTGAAGGAGGTCCTGCTGCTAGACACTATAATCCCAATACAAGGGCACAAGAAACAGATGTAAAGAGAACAGTGTAGCACTGGACAAATACTATGAGTGAAAAATATTGTGAAATTATTGTAAAAGTATAAACAATCAATGATGAATACCATCTAATGATATTAACTAGTGAAAAAATACATTAAATCCACAAATCCATAATTGATGAAAAAACAAATATAGTGAATAGAAAATAAAAAGTTCTGAATTATAATGTGATTAAAGTCCAAAAGTTGTTCCATGCGGAGTTCTGGATTAGTAATCCACCGCCAGTGCTGCCCACCAGCTGGTGATAATGTAATGAAGGCTTACCAGAGAGCCAGTGACCGCCCTTACTCAGGGGGGTCAAAACAGGCTTATAGGGCGTACACACGGTCGGACTTTGTTCTGACATTCCGACAACAAAATCCTAGGATTTTTTCCGACGGATGTTGGCTCAAACTTGTCTTGCATACACACGGTCACATAAAGTTGTCGGAAAATCCGATCGTTCTGTCCGATGGAGCCCACATACGGTCGGAATTTCCGACAACACGCTCCGATCGGACATTTTCCATCGGAAAATCCGACCGTGTGTACGGGGCATTAGTAGAGGGAGAAGTAGCGATGAACTTCAAGGGATGTCCTTTAAGAGACTCTGTGAGGAATCTTGCTGACCCGCTTCCTGGGCGACTATATTCAACAGCAACAGAGCGCCAATTCGGAAGATGTGGTCCCAAAGATACTTCCAGTTGTGATGGACCCCAAATGCCATACGACAGAGGGATCAGACAGGCTTGGGATCTTATATTATCTATATCAGATGTTGTTGTATTCATCAGATGTCGCTCAGATACTGGACACAGATGGAAGAACCTGTTCAAGGTGGTATCCTCAGGTCCTGGACTGTGAAGGCTCCAAGTACTCCCCTGTTAAATAGCCGTCTTCAACGATGTTCCATGAGGGCTCCAGGGAATGATCATGTAAAGCAGAAGGAAGGAGAAGGACTCAAATGGTGCAGGTCAAGAACCAATGAGGTTTATTAAGAATAAAAGTTCAGATGGTAAACACCAATCAATAAAAGTGATCACAGGAACAAGTAAAAATTAAATAAAAGCAATGTGGGATACAAGAAATGCTAGCCCGACCGGTTTCGACACTAAGGGGTCTTCGACTGGGGCACATCTTTACATATTTGTGAAACCACCTGGTCCCAATGGCAAAGCTGCAATCGCTCCTCCCAACTCTTCAATAGAAATTTCCTTATCCATTTCCTCAAGGGCCGCAGATGGAATAGCCTGCAGCTCTGAGGCCTCAAGATACTCCTGAATTCTGTCCACATGTCCACCATCCATCGCCCCCGCATGAACGTAGTCTATATTATATAGAAACCCATAGAAGCAGTGAATTTCGGCTGCTATTGCTTGGGTGTCCACTATCTGCTTGTCGCCTACCTTTATAGTGTGAACATGGCGCAAATCCTGTTGTTTCTTTAATTGTCTAGCAAGTAGTCTCCCACCCTTGTTCCCTTGTTCATAGAAATGGTTGGCAAAATATCTGTGTTTATTTTGAACTTTTTGATCAAGAAGCTGTTTTAAATCTGCCCACAGTTTCTCTAGTCTCTGCGGGTCCCCAGGTTTTAAATGGGCCTTGTGTCTAATTTCAAGTTTATTTATTTTTTATCTAAAAACCCGACCATTTCCTTCTGTCTCTCTTTTTTAATATGCAAACCCATTGAAATTAACTCCCCTCTGATGACCGCCTTGTGGGCTTCCCATACCACTTGGTCAGACACCTTCTCTGATGTATTGGTCTCAAAATATAATGCTAATGTGCGGGACAGGGTTTCCACCTTCTGTTTATCATCCAAGATAGATTCATTCAATCGCCATGTTCTTTCCACGTCCCCAATCAATTCCGAACATATCGTTAAGCTTATCGGGGCATGGTCTGACATGGTGATTGGCTCAATAGTTGATGAATTTACATATTTAAAATAATATTGATTGACCAACAACATATCGATCCTTGAATATACGTTATGTGTTTTGGAGTAATAGCTGAAAGCCCTGTCCCGCTCGTGCAGCACTCTCCAACTGTCCACCAAATGCAAAAAAGAGCGAAGGTGCTGTTTAACATGACTTAAAGCCTTATGAGACACAAAGGTTTTCCCCAAAGAGGTGTCTAAACTGGGGTCTAAGATGATGTTAAAATCCCCTCCCACCAGCAGTAAACCTTCCCGGAACCTCCCCAAAATGTCCAAAGTTTTAGATAGAAATTTAATGGTGTGATTATTGGGGGCATATATAGTAGCGAGGGTATAACACTGACCCTGGATCTTGCCCTTAACAAAAAGGGGCCTTCAGGGTCTGCTCATATTTCTGTCGGTACTAACGGGCATTGTTTATGAATAGCTATTGTAACTCCTCTGGCCCTAGAAATAGGTGAGGGTGCATGGAACCATTGATTATATGGAAAAAGAGGCATACGAGGGGTCGACCCTGCCATGAAGTATGTCTCTTGCAGGAATACTATCTCTGCCTTCATGTAACGCAGTTCATGCCAGAGATGACCCCTTTTGCCAATCGAACAGAGCCCTCTCACATTATATGATACAATTTTAATTCTACCTGTCATTCTCTCACTACTTCCATTAATCTCTTGCTATGCTGCTGTCTGTTCCCAGCTTTCTGAACTCTCTTGCCCTTGATGCATTTGGTGAGGAGAAAGAAAAAAACCCCCACACAAAACCATCTAAAAACCCATAACCTACTGTGCCACTGTCTACGGCATGTCCCCCTAAAGGGAGGATGAGTCCGTGCAGAGGTGCACCACCTGTGCACGGAGTCCCCCCCTTCCGCCTCTTGGCAGAAAACATAGTCCCTTGTCTCGGGACCGACCTAATGGGGGAAAGATGGATAAAAACACCCTGGGCTTCCATTTATATCCTTATAACATTCTTATTTAGCTGTATTTCAGCACATTGCCTCCAATATCCCCAACGAAGGGGTAAGAAAAGAAAAAGAAGAAATATTTTTTGGGGGGGAGAAGGGAGAGAGAGAGAGGAAAAAAAGGGGGGGAGTGGGGGGGGAGAGAACAGAGGGAAAAAAAGCAAAACAGCATCCCCCCCACCTGAAGAATATCCCCTCCCATCAATTCTGGGCAATCCGCTCCTCCCCTCTTAACCTCTTTAACTTTATCCCACTACTCGGGTATGTCTTTCTAAGTCCAAATGATCTTCCATCGAATTTTAACCGGTACTTGTTGCCGTCGTTCTGGTCGTTGTAGTGATGGTTTACAATTATTCAATCTCCAATCCGGAAAGTCCACCAGAGGGAGCTATAGCACCTCTGTAAAGTGTTGCAAATCATCTTTAGTTTTAAGTGTTGCTGTTTTCCCATTCCGTGTTGCTATAACCTTAAAGGGATATCCCCAATGATATTTAACCTCAGCTGCTCTTAAAATTTCCAACAGTGGTTTGATCATTCTTCGTTGCATAAGAGTTCTATATGATAAATCTGTAGAGGCTGTCTCTGGTTTCATCACAAGTCCTTTGCTGATTTTTGCAGATTCACTGCTGGGCTTTGTAGTACCAAAGCTTTCCCCTTCCAAGGGTTCAGCCATCCCTCTTGGGGTTTCCTCCACCTCCTGAGGGTTCGGATCCCCTCTAGCATGTTCGCCCTCAGGGTCCACAACTTCACCCACGTAAATAACAGGGTCTCTACCTTTTCCCAAGGGGTCCCTCTCCGGATCCATGCAACTCTGCCCTGGGCTTTGGGATACAAGGCCACCGCCAGGAGCCACAACTTCCCTTCCCAAGCCTGTCATTCCTCGGCCCTGTGCACGGGGATCATGTCCGGTCCTAACCGCTTCTCCCTTCAGGTCAGGGGAGCTGAACCTCCTTCCCACCTGGGCCGCGACTCTCCCACTTGCACTCCCTGGATCCGCGCTCTGTGCCACAAGGTAGGCCCGTTCGCCTGGCTCTTTCCCCCACCGCCGAGCGGGAGTGCAGCTGTATGGCAGCATGTGGACATGCCGTAACCGGTCAGGAGCCCGCTGAACACCGCTGCCTATCTTACTGGAGCCCGGGGATCACAGAGCAGCACAGCAGCAGTCAGCGTGTCTGTTCATGCCACGCCCTCCCCGAAAATATCTTTATTAATTGCTTTTTCTGAGGTCATGCCTGTAGTATTAGGAACAGTTGTGTTAGAAGGAATAACTTGTCTCTTGATAGAGATTATGCCATCACAATAATGCCCTGGAGTTTCTTATGTGTGAGTACTCAACTTTTTTATGCAAATGACACCATGGCTAAACATGTAAACTCTGTATTTCTACTGACCCTTTTTATGTAAATGTCCATTATTTATTTATTCCACATTTATTTTCATCACCTGGCTGCCCTGCTAGATAAAAATTACCTGGAATGCTACTTACTTGGCTTTCAGAGCTGCTTGTTCTGAAGCTAATAAATCAATTTGACAATCAGACATCTTTAGTTTTTTATTTGTCCATTTAACAAGGTTTCTACTTAATGGCTCTGTAATCTATCATGAAATTGCTTCTTACCGTGTTTTTCTGCCTCCTTGTAACATCCTCCATTAGCCCCTGAAACCCTCCTTTCGCTCCCTCACTTCTGTTTGTTTGGAACGAATAGTGCACATTAGTTCTGGTCATGAATACTGCTCTATGCACCCTACAAATCTTATAATCCATCTCAGGAGTGAGCAAGTGAGGGTGACTACACTCATTCATACAGTGGTACCATGGAGAACGTAACCATCCTCTAACAGGAAGTCAGATAACAGCATTTGGTGATTTAGAGGAAGCTAAGGGCAATAGATGGAACTTTTTTGAGTTACTAGTATTTTTTGCTTTTTAATTCAGAATTAATGTTGCTTTAAACTAATCAAAGAGCGATTAAGGCATAAAACAGTTAACAGGTACAATAATAATTTACCTATTTACTGATCCAATGTGGCCAGCTCATAATGACATTATCTCCAATGGTTTTGCCCAATTTTACATTTTTGAAAATAACGAGTTGTAAAAATCAGAATGTAGTCCTGTTTTGTTTTCCCCAATCGAGATTCCAGCAGTCTCTTAATGGCATTAAACGAGCAGCCCTCCTTAATTTGTTGGTGTTCTCGCTGGCTGTAATCCTGCACTTTTCCTGCAAGGGGAGCGAAAAGCTAATGTTATTTTAGCTCTGAGCGGAAAGCTGCAAAACAGCAAACAACAGGAGGGCTTAAATGAAAGAACAATCTCAGAATAGATTTAAAATGCATTCTGAGCAGTGTCAACAGGCAAGGTACATAGGGCTGTGGAATCAGCACGGAAACTTTTTCAGAACAGCATGTAGAATGCTCACAAAACAGATGTATTACTGGATGTATTTATTTAAGTGTTTAAAGCATTATATAATGGTCTTTGCAAGATTGCAATAATTTCTTAAGATGCTCAGATCTACAGGGGGGAGCTATATTCTGCTGGGCTCAGGGCTGTATAAGAAGATCATTCTGACCTGCAAACCCATGAATGATGGTTCCCAGGCTTCACCTTCTTTGGTCTGCATCCATGTTTTCTGAATGTTACCATAAAAATGGACTATTAGAACCAGCATGTTGTATGATTTATGCAGAGCTCCCACTGAAATGTACCATTTATTTCTTGTATTTATATCGCTTGGATAGCGCTCTATAGAGTACACAAAATTGTTCACATTCATTTCTGTCAGAACTCACAAATTAATGTTCCTACCACATCCAAGGGTAATATGGGTTAAAAGCCAGTTAAAGTGACATTAAACAATATCTTTATTCTCCAAAAAGAATCCATACATATCCACTAATTAATGTCCCTGTGCGCTATTTTTCATGAAATTGTTTCTTACTGTGTCTTTCTGCCTCCTTGGGATGTCCTTCATGAGCACCCAACCTCTCCTTTTCCCCTTAATTTCTCTTTGGAAGGAGCAGTACATTCAATTGTAGTAATGTACCCTCTATGCATGTTACATATCCCATAGCCCCATCTTGGGAGTGAGCAAGAGAAGGCAACTACAGTCTTACATACAGTGGAGAACGAATGTAGCCACCCTCTACCAGGAATAGATCATGGCAGCAAAAAAAAAAAAATAATTTGGAGGTGAATGAGAGCAATATAAGCTACTCTTTGGAGTTAATAACACACACTTGAATATATTTGTATTTTTAAACCAGAGTTCAGTGTTATATAAACTGATTAATATTGTATGGGTTGCAGGATGAAGACCCAAGCAAACATGGGGAGAACATGCAAACTACAGTATATGCAGGTGTTTTTGGTGTGACTCAGGCTCAAGATCCCAAACTGTAACTATGCAGCCAATCTCAAAAACAAAGGGTGACCAATCTGGGCAATGCGGACACATTCATCCCTTCTTTGCCATTGGTGCCCTCTGCCTTTCAGCTGCATTATATCATTAATGTATATCTTGTAGCAGAGTGCCTGTGAAACATGGTAAAATGACAGGAAAAGTAATTGATGGGATATATGTTCCTCTACTGATTCTTAGATTTACAATCTAAGGTAATACCAGCAAAAACTTCAGGGTAAAGAAGGATAGTTCTTTACCCTGTGTTGGTAATGTCTGATCCGGGGCTGGTTTTATTGGGAGTCTGATAGAGCTCTGGGTGGGACAGACTCCCAAGTGCTGGACCACAGCTTAATGTTTTCCTTTCAGGTCTTGATTAAGGCAGCTGGTCCTAGCTCTCGGGGAGAGTGTGTGTCTCCATGTGAGGAGGCATCTAGGAGCATGGCTGCTTGTTTTCCCTAACTTTGGATACAAAGTGTTTGCGTTTGGAAGGACATTTACTACATAACCAAGGACTGGTCATACTACAGACACAGTAAGGCTCGGTAGAGCAGAATTTTATTTTTGTTTGATTGACGGCAAGATGCCCTTTTTCTTCTGTTTGGAAATCTCCTGTGCATTGAACATGGTGTTTTCCTAAAGAGACTATGAGTTTGTCCCTGCCTTGAGTCTGATTCCCTACAATCTGTACTAGTGATTGCAAATACTAAAACCCACTGCACCTCCAAATCATATGCAAATGCTGACTTTTTGGAAGTCTGGCAAACTGCGTCAGAGAATTGTTCGGGTCTATCCAATTGCAGGTTTATCCTATTGCAGGTAGACAGGCAGTGCTCTGCAGTTCACAATAACCAACTAAAGTATTGTAGAAGTACCTCAACAGGAACTGATGGGGTTTTCTACTGTTTTCATTGATGATGACCCACCCTGTAATTGTACCTGATAATACACCAACATACCAATGGGTATATATCGGCTTTAAAAAAAGCCCTGTGGAAAAGAGTTTGTTAAACAGGTTTAACTATAGTAAATGCAACAGCTCAATAACAGCAAAATTATTCAGTAATACAGTGAGGGGCCTTCCCTCCAATGCATTGGGGGAGTAAAGACTGACTCCGCAAGCAATAAATATTAACAACAATAGCAACCTTCATATGAAGGTTTTTCTAATCCACAAGGGTTAGTATACAGTACCTTCCCAAAGGTCTGCACAGCAATTAATACAGATGAGTCGTTGGATCTCCTTTTAAAGTATATTTCCACTTTTGAGGTCAAATTTGAGAAAGCCCCGCTATATATTTGTTATGTGTTCCCATTCACTCAGCATACCTAAAAAAAAACAAAAACAAAAAACATTTATTACTTTTTTAGATATTTTCTAGAGAAGGTGTCAGGGCTAATTGCAAGATTTTTGAACAATGTCAAAGTGAGTCTGTCCCAAGTCTGTGCCTAGTGACATACAATGCCGGAAGCCCAGCCTCTACACCTTTAACCCTTTATTTAGGGCAGACAGTGTTCAAATCTAGTTACAATTGATAATGAAGATCTGCTTGCACACTGCAGACAGAGTTGAGTATAGCAAACAAAACTACCCAGCCCCCTCATTAACTAACAAACAGAACTACCTAGGATGTTTCCTTGCTGGATGGTCCAGAATAGTGCATCTAAAAAATGCAAGCTGCAATTTTAAATATTTTATACAAGTTATGCTATATGAGGAGGAACATGTAACAAATCTAATTTGGGATGCAAACGTGGAAATACACATTAACCACTTCAGCCCCGAAAGATTTGGCTGCTCAATGACCAGAGCATTTTTTGCAATTCGGCACTCTGTTGCTTTAACTGACAATTGCGCGGTCGTGCGATGCTGTACCCAAACAAAATTGACGTCCTTTTTTTTCCCCACAAATAGAGCTTTCTTTTGGTGGTATTTGATCATCTCTGTGGTTTTTTTTTTTTTGCGCTATAAACAAAAGAAGAGCGCCAATTTTGAAAAAAACACAATATTTTGTACTTTTTGCTATAATATCCCCAATTTTTTAAAGAAAGGCTAATTTTTTTCTCAGTTTAGGCCGATATGTATTCTTCTACATATTTTTGGTAATAAAAATTGCAAGAAGCATATATTGTTTGATTTGCGCAAAAGTTATAGCGTCTACAAAATAGGGGATAGATTTATGGCATTTTTATTATTATTGTAGCAGGTACCTCTCCAGGCTGATTGAATCCATGAGGGGAAAGCTACCTGCTAGCAGCTGCATGGGCTTTTTCACCCCCCTTCCTCTTCTCTCACACACAGAGACACACAGAACTGCTTGCACTGTAGCCTCCCTATTGGAAGAGACTGACAGCCAATCACCAAGAAACAGCAGCAAAGCATTGTGGGAGATGTAGTTTGCAGGAGGAAGTGGCTCTGTTAGCTGGATCAGACCTAAACTACAGGACAGACAATGCAAAGCACGCAGAGCTGCCTGCTGGGAGGAGTGATGAAAGAGAGGCACAGCCTGCTTTCAGCCTCTCTGGATGCCATTCAACACTTGTCAGCAGGAGGTCTGTGTGTGACAAAGTAGTGAGAGACTGCGGCCTATACAGCGGAGAGCCGGATCGCCCGCCTCTGAGGGATCTCGGAGTACAGCCCTGCTATTCTAGCAAGTGGACCGGTCTGCGCTTCAGGGCAACTGGAAGCCCCTGCTGTCAGGGACCTGTCAGCACCAGACGCGGGCAAATCGTGCGCGCATGCATGCCCCTGCACGAGCTGTGCAACAATGCCCATCTACTGGTGCACATCAGCGTGTCCCTCATGCGCGCGCGTGTGCGCGACGGTGCATGTGTGGCAGGCGCGGCAGGCGCATGCGTGTTAACGTTGTTTGGCGCCACTGAGTGCATAAAGGACTCTCAGCTGCACTGGCGCGCTGCTGTTTCTTCTTCAGCTTCTGTGATCTGTTACCTGCACCTGATTGATTGTTCTGCTATACCGACCCGGCTCTGTCTGACTACCCCGCTCTCTCCAATCCGACCCGGCTTGGCTGACTCTGCTACTACCTCTGCCTGTGATCCGTTGCCGACCTCTGCCTGTTATCCGACCCTGCTTTTGCCTGTGTTCAACTGCCTTGTTTACCTGCCAACCCAGACTGTCTGACCCTGCTTGTGCCTACTGCCTGCTCCGTGTGCTGCTGCATATCCAGCTCCTGTTCCAGTGACCGCTGCACCTGCATCCATCAGCTCTCCAGTCTGCTGTCTGCCATGGACCGCCTACACCTGCAGTCCAGCCATCCCTGGAGGGATCTCTACTCTGCTACCAGCACCAGTAGCTCTTACTTCAACAGGCACTCCTACCCACTGTGCTCACGAGACTACTGTCCCAATTCCAGTGGCTCCTGAACCAGCGTTGTATGAGAGGTCTCCTCCTACAAGTCAGGCTCTACTACCAGGTACCTAACACCTGCACTTCAGTCCATTGGGAGATGCAGCACGGCGTGGCGGCGCTATCTTCACCAGACAGAGACACCAGGGAGGGATTCAGGACAGAGCCTCACAACCATTGGAGTCTATTGTGGTGAGAGGGCACCTGCCTATTCCAGTAGAGATTACAGTATTGCTGAGTGAGTTCTTTCTACAAGACTGCTGGTGAGACTTGTAGTTCCATGGAGGTGAATCTACTTTTTCTCAGGCATCATACAGCTGGACTTTGGCCCCTTGTCTTCTCCCCTGTGCTGTAAGGTCAGTACTGTATTGCACTCACATGTAAAGAGGAATCTACAAGTGGTGATATTTCTTAAGTTAAGCAATCATCAGCACATCTTTTGTTATGCAGTCATTTCTTTCCCTTTGTCTCTGTGGATTACAAATTACAGCATTATACTGCAGGCTAGCTGAAGACATCTGGAATTTAAAGAACTTTCACCATCTTCTTCTTTTACTAAGCATTGCTGCTCTACTCACAAGTTGTTCCCTGAATTATAGCCTAGGGGGAGCCATTTGTGTATATGCTTAATTTTACACTGTGTTCCTGAATGTAAAGATTATATACTGCATTTTGGTCTGTTTGTTGAGGCCTCAGTGGAAAGGTATTTAATATATGTTTTGAAGATATTGAGTACCTATCCCTCTGTGCACCTGTTAACATATATTCCTTAAGGTGATTATAAGGTTATAGGTTATGTATATGTGCATTAAGTGATAACCATTGTCAATCATAACTTGTGTTCATTCATGCTTTTTATTGTGTTCCATTACTTATCTCAGTAAACCTTTGTGAGTGGTGCAGTGATATTGTGTGAGTTTCTTATTGCTAATGTCACATTGCAGAATGGAACCCAAGGTGTCAGAGGTGAGAGAGGATCTGCAAAATTCATTCCGTTCCAAGTAAACTTAAAGAACAGAATTGTGTTATTGTTATTATTATTATTGTGTATTATTATTATTATTATTATTATTAGGTTGTTCCATTAACCATCTTGCTAGGTGTGCCAGAGGGGCTGGGACAGTTCTTTGGGGTTGAGAGGCAGAGTAACAGACTGAACCAATAAAAAGCATCTCCTCCGGGGGTGTTGCTATATATTTTTTTTTTTTTACTAGTAATGGCGGTGATCTTTTATCGTGACTGCGACATTATGGCGGACACATCCGACACTTTTGACACATTTGTGAGACGATTGACAATTATACAGCAATCAGTGCTATAAAAATGCACTGATTACTGTATAAATGTCACTGGCAGGGAAGGGGTTAACACTAGGGGGCGATCAAGGGCTTAACTGTGTTCCCTGACTGTTTGTTCTAACTGTAGGGGGAGGGGACTGACTAAAGGGGATGACAGATCGTGGTTCCTAGCTATTGGGAACTCACAATCTGTCTCTCCTCACAGAACAGGGATTTGTGTGTTTACACACACATGTCCCTGTTCTGCCTCTTATGCCCACGATCGCTCATGGCCGGCGGTCATCACGACCGTCGGCCACAAGCATCAGCACCCCCACAGTGCAGCGCACGTGCCTGCTATCCCGCTTAAAGGAGCTGACGTATGTCTACGATGGCTCGCGGGATCGTGCCGACCTGCCGCAGTATAATGACGGAGGCTGGTCAGCAAGCAGTTAAAGCAGCATTAACTTTTATTCACTTCTTGCCTAGCCCAATTTTCAGCTTTCATCGCTGTCAAATTTTGAATGACAATTGCGTAGTCATGCAACAGTGTATCCAAATTAAATTTTTTATAATTGTTTTCACACAAATAGAGCTTTCTTTTGGTGGTATTTAATCACTGCTAGTTTGCTAAATAAAAACAAAAAAAAGACCAAACTTTTTCACTGATGTGTGCTGATGAGGCTGCACTGATGGGCACTAATGAGGTGGCACTGATGAGGAGGCACTGATGGGCAATGATAGGCGGCACTGATGGGCACTGAAATGCAGCACTAACTTGCATCACTGATGGGCACAAATTGGCGTCACTGATGGGCATATATTGGTATCACTGCTAGGGCTGCACTGATAATCAGGGCACTAATAATCAGTGCCCTGAATATCTGTATAGGTCTCCCCTGTAAGGAAATGCCAGTGATCTGCTCTCCTCACACTCTGTCAGTGTGAGGCGAGGAGACAACTGTCATTTTCTTGTTTACATGTGATCAGCTGTGATTGGACACAGCTGATCACATGCTTAAAGAGCCGAGTCATCAGCTCTTCACCGAGATCGGGGTCGTGCTGTGTTCCATCTCGCCCGTAATCGCCACGCTGCGTGCCCAAGGGGCGCCTAAGTGTGTGGTGAGACTGTGGTGACATCGTCCCAGAACAACGGAGCATCCTGCGGGATGGTAGTTAAACTCAAACCAAAAATGTAATATGTTGCAGTTTATAAATCATTAGATGATGGTGGCTGAATTAGTCTCCTGTTTTTAGACTTTTTGTTCTTCTGTTTTCACCTGGTAATCCGGCCAGTAACACACCTCTTGTAAAAGGGGGCCTACACTCGGGGGGGAGGGGGGGGGAGCAAAAGAGACACCTTTGGAGGACAGCAGCGTTGACAATATGAGGGGAGGGGAGTGTCAGATGTACTAGCAGATTTAAATAAACTAACACATTGAAGCCAATTTCCAGGTCACACTTTAAAAGCTGATACGCAAAATATATATATATTTTTTCTTTTTGCAATAAAGGTTTAATATGAATGAATAAAAGCTGACCATCGTAATCACCCCTGTCAGTGGTAAATGGTTTGTCTCCGCTTGTTCTGTTGAAAAATAACCAACTTACTGGCAGGATCACCAGGTGAAAATAAAGGAAAGAAAGCCTAAAAAAGAAAACTATTGCAGCCACCACATCTAACAATTGGTAAGCTGCATTATAATAAATTACTGCTTTTAGTACATTTGGCCAGATGTAATAATGTCCCAGGAAAGTAAAGTTGAACTTGACAGAGTGTAGCCAATGACCATTCCCTACGCTGACATCTAACATTGTCCTCCTGGACACAGCCTGTCTCCTGATGGCAGCTTCTGCAGGTTGGTGTCTGGCCAGTGGACGTGGATCAATATGAGCCACATGGCTGTTGCCATTATGCAGGGAGCCCAACTGGAACTGGCCACTCTGCTCTCAGGTTTCTTGGTCACCTTTCCGTGATGGTCTCTGGGAATCTGCAGAGAGCAAAGCAGAATGCAAATGGAGGAGACAAGGTGCGTCAATCTAAGTGCATTATGTATGAACAATTTAATGAAGAAATAAAAGGTGGTCAAGTGGCTACTCACAACTTCTCCATTTGTCTTCCAGAAGTTTTGCTTCAACTCCCAAGGAAGCTGCCGCTGATGCAATCTATTTTATTTTATTTCATTAATTCCTCCCGACCTCCTATTGCCTTCTTTATATATTATAATTGTTTCAGATTTAAACATTATATACATATTATCAGTTATTTTACTTTGACTTGTTGCTATAATGTTTGGTTAGTCATTGCGCCATCTTTTCCTTTTCTGTCAAAGCAGAATGCAAACTGCAATATCTGGGCTTCCATGTTGCTCTAAAAGTTCTCTCTTTTTCTCCTCTTACAAGTCCAGTGTGCTCCCTGCACGTGCCCTGCGACTTCCTGTGCTCCACCCTCCCCTCTCCCTGCGGCCTATTAGCCACTTTAAGGGAGAATGTTAACCTGTGGCACAGCTGCAAGAATGTCTGGCTCATGCCCCTTAACCACTTAAATACCAGCACCTTCCTGCCCAAGCCAGTTTTCAGCTTTCAGCGCTGTTGCAATTTGAATGACAATTGCACGGTCATGCTACACTGTACCCAAACAAATTTGTTATCATTTTGTTCCCACAAATAGAGCTTTCTTTTAGTGGTATTTGATAACTTCTGCAGTTTTTATTTTTTGCGCAACAAATAAAAGGCCGAAAATTTTGAAAAAAAACAAGTGTTTCTGTTAAAAATTTTTGTAAATAAGTACGTTTTTATTCTTCAATGATGGGCACTGATATGGCTGCACTGATGGGCACTGATAAGACGGCACTAATGGGCACCGATGAGGTGGCACTCATAGGAGGCACTGATAGACACTGATAGGTGGCACTGATGGGTACTTATGGGTGGCACTGATAGCTGGCATGGATGGGCACTGATGGGCACTGATAGGTGGGCATGGATGGGCACTGATAGGTGGCACTGTTGACACTGGCACTGATGACATTGGGTGGCATTGCTGGGCATCACTGATTTAAAATGGTGCCAGTCAGTGCCCATTTGTGGGCACTGATTGGCACAGGGCACATGTGGATGGTCATGGGGTACATACCTGGCCATCCACATGTTGCCCGGCTCACTGGTGGTCCTGGTGGCTTCCCTGGTGGTGTAGTGTGGCCGGTCGGCTCTCCTCTACTCCCGTCTGTCAGTCGCGAGTGAGGAAAAGCCGATCAACGGCTCTTCCTATTGACATCGTGATCAGCCATGATTGGACACGGCTGATCACGTGGTAAAGAGCCTCCGCTAGAGGCTCTTTACCAAGATCGGTGGAGAGGTGTGTCAGATTGATCGAGCACGTGGAGGCATGTTATCCTGCTGGACATCATATGACGCCCAGTCAGGATAACTGAACCACCGCCCAGCCGTCAATCTGCTATAGGCCGGGCGGGAAGTGGTTAAAGGGCCACAAATGGTGAGATTTGGCATTAATGGTTTGGGGTTTTTCCCCAAAAAATTATTATTATTATTATTATTATTATTATTTTATATATTTTTTTAAATATAATATATATTTTTTTCCCCAAAAATGTATCATAGAGAATCCATCAGGAAAATGTGATACCATCCTTTGGCTCTGATTCTAAGGCTGGGAGAATCAGATGTAACTGCAAATGCTGCTGAGGATATCTCACCACCGGAGTCTTAAAGTGGTATGAAAAGAGAGCACATATTTAAAGTATATGTAACCCCTCACCTTGTAAAACAACCCATAAAGTTCAAAATAGAAATTAAAAGTTCCCCTCCTTCCCTCTCTCTGTCTCTCTCGTTCTCTTTCTCTCTCCCTCTCCCATTGGAGATATACCAGCTTCAACTCGTCTGAGAAGGCTGTCCACAAGGTTGGGGAGTGTGTCTATGGGAACCATTGACCATTTTTACAGAAGCACATTTGTGAGGTCAGGCACCCATGTGGACAAGAAACAGGATACTTTTTCATACAAGTACATGGTACAGCATGCACATACCAGGAATATGAAATGTTGGGTTTACATATTATTTAACCTACCAGTCATTATTGATGTAGCTCAAAGTCCATTTAAAGCTAGACACGTGCATTCGTTTTTGTCCGAATGCATTTTCATCCAAATTTCAGGTATTTTCGTTATCGTTTTAACAAACGATAACGAGAGCGCGGAATACGAAAACCGAAAGATCCGACATAAACAAATGTTTTATTTTCATTTTCGTTGTGATAACAGTTCAATATAGATAGGAGATTAGACAAGACGCTGACAATAACAATCTGTGTCTATCGAACCTGTGGTCGAATGTGCCTAACCTTAACTCTATTAGTCCAAGATTATTCTACATAGAGAGAAAAGATTCGACATAGAGAGAAAAGATTGCTGCTGGAATTGGGTGGGGGAAGTAAAATAAAAATAATGATGATGATGAATGTTATTGGCCGATTGTAACCAAAGAGGAGGGGCAGTAAAATAGCTAGAACTAAGTACAAACATACAGCCAACTTACTTTCACTTACGATTTGCTAGCAGAGAGAGACACACACTGAATCATTTCAGAAGACAGTCAATCTTAGCTGGTCCATTTGTCAGAGAACCTGAATTTAGCAATTAAGCATAAGCACAGCAGCAGAACAATAGTGAAGCAAGCTACAGTTCAACTTAACTTTTTCATAATAATCTGCTGTTATTGTGTTAGTGTTGTGAACTTGATAGTGATACTAGTGTTGTGATAGCCTCAGAGGCTGCCCGTGTTGTTGGGGGGGGGATTTATTATTATAGATTCTATATTATAATGCCATATCAATATCTGACACAACGTCGGATGCCACGCCCGCCATTGCACTTGGAGATTGAAAAACGAATGTGAAAGTTGACTGTTGGGGTAGAGTAGACCATTCAACATGAACGACGATTCGACAAAGCAACGAAAAACATACAAACGTCCAATCTTTGGCTTATATATGATTATGTCTGTCGAAAGTTCTAAGAAGATTCGACGGAGCAGCTAAACTGTACGACGCTGCAATCGTACATTTCCGGTCAAATGCATCCGCCCATAGGCTATGGCGTACAGTTTAGCTGCTCCGTCGAATCTTCTTTGAGCATTCGACAGACACCATGAGCCTTCAATGACAGATTCGACCTTAATTAATTTGGATTTTCCGACTAATGCAATTTTTAACGAAAAACAAAATAAATAAAAACGAATTTCGGGAGTAACTAAATAAATTTATTTTTCGGACGAAAACGAAATTCCGAAACGAAATATTTCAGTGTGCCCATGTCTAATTAAAGCCAGTTTTTTTTTTTTTTTTTTCAGTATTGGAGAAAATAACCTACTGAGTCAGAATACACTGATCAGCACTGCAGTCAATTGGCTGCAGCCACTGATCAAATGAAAATTTTCCAACGTTCCCGTTAAACAAAAGTTAATCATTAGACTGACGTCTTCTGAGAGGAAACAGCCATAGATAGATTGAAATTTGCCCAGTTCCTGCTGAAACTGGCCTAATTTCGATCCATCTATAGCCAGCTTAAGGAGGGATATCCACTGACTTTGGGAAGATCTCCGCTTCAAGCTTTGTCTCTAGCACAGGAAGTGAAGTGCAATCTCCCTGATGTAACAAAGACAGAAAAAAAAAAATTGATAACGGTCCTAACCAGTATATAAATTTTAATCATCTGTAGGGTAAGCCTTTTACTGCTACTAGTGAAAACATACTCAGTCATTAAACAGTGTACAACGGCTCAAAGAAAAAAATCTGTTTCTGCAAATATCTCTGTTTTCAAAGCAGGCAGGCTCTGGGAATACATTAAATACACTGACCTGTATTTTAGAGGATAAAAATAGGTGTTTATCGCTTTCTTACTAAAGCCTTGGTAACTGGCATGATGCTTACCAACTGAATTGGGCTATCACAAAGGTTGCAAAGTCATTTATTTATGGATACAGGGGAACTTTGAAAATTCAGTTGACTTCCTAAGAATAAAATAAATTATTTACAGATAAAGCATCTCCTTGTATAGCACAAATGTGAAACATATATTTGTTCTCTTCTCTACATAGACCAAGCTACTGCAGTAAGACATTGGCTTTTTCTGGTGCCCAGACAGGCTTTAATGATGTCTTTGTCTCATCTGAGCTTTTCTAAAATGGAAGGGCAGGGATGAAAAATAGATAGGAAATGTGTCATGGGTTGTTACCTCCTGGTAGTGGTGTACGGTAAATAGACTTGTGAAACAGCTCCTACCACTTCCCATTGCTATTTCATCTTGGTAAATTCAGAGACAACAAAAAAGCCAGTCTGTGGCCCGATTGGCAAAGTTGAAAAAAGTATAACCCTGCGCTTACCCTACGGGAAAGCAGCTCACACAACAAATAAGGATTTTGTCAAAATTTCAATGCATAGACAAGTGTAGCGCTGTGGGTTTAAAAAACTTATATAGATATAAGAATAAAGAAAACGTCTATGTCAAACAGCAAACATTGCAAAATATGACAGCTTAACAAATAAACAAAATAAAGTCTCTGATGTTCTTCAGATCTTTTAAGGACTGAAAGGGACTGATGTTAGTCCAAAAGTATGTATAGTTCCTTATTCACCACGTGGATAACGCATGCAAAGGTGTGATGGACCCTCCACATAGAGAAAAAGTGAAGGCTTACCAGAAGGATTGAACTCATAAGAACGTACGTTCAATGAGTCAATCAAGCTTATAACCCCAACGGGCAATCAAAAGGAGGAACCTCACGATTGGATGGCAATAAAACTTCAGAACATATCCAGACTCCTAACGGAACTTTAGAATGGATAGCAAACCTTCCCACGGATCATCTCAGATGGATAGTCCATATAAGAATAAAGAAGGGGGGCCACATAGCATAATACCGTTTGGAAAAACAGATTTATTAAAATAAGTAAACAACTTACATTTCGGTAGTAAAAAAAGCGTTTCAAGTAAAATTATGGCAGGCAGTGGAGTCTCCCGACGCGTTTCGTCTTAAAAGACTTCATCTGGGGTACTCACCCACTGCTGCCATACCCCTTAATATAGATATCTTAGCCCCCTTAATGAGGATACAGCTCGTGTCTAAATTTCTAAGGCACTTCTGGGTTTAGCCAAGATGGCGGACCCGCGTGCGTTCCACGCCTCTATTTGGTGTGTGTATATGCGTTCCAGCATTGTACTGGGATGTTATTATAGAGTGTAATGAGATTATGAGTGTAGGGATAAACTAAGAATAAAGACCACTTCCTTGTGGGGATGTCCCCAATATAAAACAATTATTAACACTCTCCATTCCGTAGTGGAGAGTGTGGTCCGAGATAGGGAAGAACGAGTAGCCGGATGTGCGTCACCCATTCGGACGGGACGAGCGCGAATCACTTCCCTTCACATGGACCGCTAAAGGTAAACAGCGGTTCAAGCCTCGTTTTGGTGTGTATCCACCTAGCAATAGAGCGTGCGTCACCTATTTATTTTTATTTTATTTTTTATTTTTTATTTTACTTTTATTTCTATTATCTTATCACGTCACGTCCTATTAATTTCATTATTTTTCCCATCACGATATCACCACTCACTGAACACACTGAGTGTTAATAGTCATTGATATATTATTTTCATAATTATACATATTCATTTATTCATTTAAAGATCATATCTCTTGCTGCGCAGATTTGAGTTTATGTTATTGCACACTGTGCTTTCCCATTGTTGTCAATACAGAGTTTAACTGACGTCACTGGGTTGATTATTATCAGAATGAGGCTTGATCTGTTGTTTACTTCCAGCCGCCCATGTGATGGGTAGTTACGTGCCTCCGCCCAGTCCGACGTGGTGACGCACGCTCTATTGCTAGATACACACCAAAACGAGGCTTGAACCGCTGTTTACCTTTAGCGGTCCATGTGAAGGGAAGTGATTCGCGCTCGTCCCGTCCGAATGGGTGACGCACATCCGGCTACTCGTTCTTCCCTATCTCGGACCACACTCTCCACTACGGAATGGAGAGTGTTAATAATTGTTTTATATTGGGGACATCCCCACAAGGAAGTGGTCTTTATTCTTAGTTTATCCCTACACTCATAATCTCATTACACTCTATAATAACATCCCAGTACAATGCTGGAACGCATATACACACACCAAATAGAGGCGTGGAACGCACGCGGGTCCGCCATCTTGGCTAAACCCGGAAGTGCCTTAGAAATTTAGACACGAGCTGTATTCTCATTAAGGGGGCTAAGATATCTATATTAAGGGGTATGGCAGCAGTGGGTGAGTACCCCAGATGAAGTCTTTTAAGACGAAACGCGTCGGGAGACTCCACTGCCTGCCATAATTTTACTTGAAGCGCTTTTTTTACTACCGAAATGTAAGTTGTTTACTTATTTTAATAAATCTGTTTTTCCAAACGGTATTATGCTATGTGGCCCCCCTTCTTTATTCTTATATGGACTATCCATCTGAGATGATCCGTGGGAAGGTTTGCCATCCATTCTAAAGTTCCGTCAGGAGTTTGGATATGTTCTGAAGTTTTATTGCCATCCAATCGTGAGGTTCCTCCTTTTGATTGCCCGTTGGGGTTATAAGCTTGATTGACTCATTGAACGTACGTTCTTATGAGTTCAATCCTTCTGGTAAGCCTTCACTTTTTCTCTATTTGGAGGGTCCATCACACCTTTGCATGCGTTATCCACGTGGTGAATAAGGAACTATACATACTTTTGGACTAACATCCGATTGGCAAAGTTGCCCATTGTTATATGCCTAATGCCGCGTACACACGACCGGACTTTCCATCAGAGTAGACTCTGAGGGTCTTTCCGACAGAGTTCCGCTGAAACGGACTTGTCTACACACGGTCACACCAAAGTCCGTTCGTTTAGAACACGATGACGTACAACAGGACTAGAAAAAGGAAGTTCAATAGCCAGTAGCCAATAGCTGCCCTTGTGTCGTTTTTGGTCCGTCGGACTAGCATACAGACGAACGGTTTTCCCGATAGGAATTAAATCCGTCAGAAAGATTTGAAACATGTTCTATTTCTAGGTCTGTCAGAATTTTAGAAAGAAAAAGACCGATGAAACCCACATACGATCGGAATGTCCGACGGAATGATTCCGTCGGACCTTTTCTGCCAGAAAGTCCAGTCATGTGTACGCGGCATTAGAATAAGTCAGACATCTGGTTTAAATAAAGATCAAATTTCTTAATTTAACAAAAAAAAATCCTGTTGCTTTAAATTGCCACTTCCTCAATTCAGGGTATTAACATTAACCAAAAGTAAAAAAGAAAATCCCAAATTTTGGGTTGTCTACAGAACAGGAATCTGGAGATATTTTCCAATGAAGTCACTAGTTCTTGGGACCCTTGTGACAAGCAGGGATTGCCTCATTTTAGAGGGATTTCCTCTCACTTCTTGCTTTGGCTATACGAAAGTGAAGGGAAATCTCTCCAAAAGGACACAGATGGCAAAAATAAACCTTTCAGGGGTTATAACCCTCCCTTACGCTATCCAAAATGAAAAAAAATAATTGCCTTTAGTTCTATCTTAAGCATGGTTAAACTTGGGACAAACAGATATATACTCAAACAAAAAGGTTAAACAAAACTGCTTAAAAAGTGTCAGCTAGGGTTAAAGTGGTTGTAAAGCCTTAAAGTGTTACTAAAGTCAAAACATTTTTTTTTTCATTAAAATAACAAATATGTTCTACTTACCTGCTCTGTGCAGAGGTATTGCACAGAGTGGCCCCAATCCTCCTCTTCTGGGATCCCCGGCGGCAATCTTGGCTCCTCCTCTTCTTTTGAGGGACTACCATAGCCAGCTGCTGGCTATGGGGAGAGCTTAGTTTCTATGTGTTGATGGAGCCACTCATCATAGACTTACAAAGCAGGACTTAGGCCAGCCCCCTTCTTCCTCCTCACTGCATCTGATTGACAACAGCAAGAGCCAATGGCTCCTGCTCCAATGCTGTATGAAGAGTAGTGTCAGAAACAATGAAATCAGGCTGAGACAGAAATACAGTTAAATCACACTTGTTTAATAATAAAAGTAAAAAGAACAAACATAGTCAAAACATAGCCAAAGTTCAGTAACTGGAACAGATAGTCAGCCAAGCCAGAAGTCGAGGATCAATGTAGTGGAACAGCAAGCAGGATCTGGAGCCAGAAGGGATGTCAGCAAAGCAAGTCTTGAACAAGATCGCAGGAGATAGTTTCTGTGATGTTGACCAAGGCGAAGGCAGAGATCCTCTGGACTGGACGGCTTAAGTAGGCAGGACTGACGAGCAGGATATCATCAACAGCTAACTGTGGAGAAATAGGAGCTGGCAATTAGCCGACAGCTGAGCGGCCCACTCAGAGAAGGAAGGTCTGAGCCCAGCCCTGACAGGAAGTAAGGGGAAAAAAGATGCAGCCGTGCACAGCATTGATCTCTTCTCCCCTCTCTTCCCCTTCACACAGGGAAGGGGGGGGAGGGCACAGGGACACTGAAAACCTTGTTTACCTTAATGAAAACAATGCATTATGGTAAAAAACGTTTTTAGCTTTAGTAACACTAAGTTTATTACCTCTCTCTCCTCATTAGACAGATTGATAGCAGCAGGAGCCATTAATTCCCGCTGCTGTCAATCAAAAGCTGTGACACAAGAGTGGGGGGGCGAGTCTCGCTGTGTGTGCCTCGGTAACGCACCCATCAGGGAAATCGTCTTTCCATGGGGACACCCAATGAAGTGGAGTGGCCTCAAGCTCCGGCAGGGGACCCCAGAAGGGGAGGATTGGGGCTGCAGAGGACCCCAGAACCAGAAGGGGAGGATTGGGGCTGCTCTGTGCAAATATATATATATATATCTTTATATGATGCAATGACATGGTCATTAGCCTCCATAAAAAGAGCAAAAAGAGCGGGGCTTTACATGAAGGGGTAAGGTTTTGTATTGAATTATTGTAATGAACATATCTATGATATATAATATATTTGTGGCACATTATTAATTATATTTCATATTCAGTAAAACTCATATATATATACACATAAATAGGTACCTTCATAGTTTGAAATTACTCTAATCCCTAACAATGAAGAGGGATGAGAAAATGTACTAGATAAAAACTTTATTATACATGGATGAATACACAATTCAAAACAGTCTGGCAAACACATGATGGGTGATGGAACCCAACGTCTTTTGGCTAAGAACAATTGGTACTGTAGAAAATATACTGATATAACACATGATTGAAACACGACATCTGTTGTCTCAACGCATTTCGTGACTTGGCGTCACTCATCAGGAGCAATCGTTTAATGCTTCTGCAATGACATAGATACATTTCTAATTGATCCAGTATATTCATAAATAATCAAATAAAAAAGGGGGGGGGGGGTGGAACCCCATCTGGTACTTACAGGGTATCCATGTACTGATGGTATGGTACTGTGGGTCATGAGTCCCCCCATGTATGGGAAACGTCTCCCGCGGGAGCTGAGATGGCGTGCTCCGCGACAGACAGTCCACACAGGCCTCACTCGGGACGGACAAGCATCAGGCAGTGAATGATTAGTAGACATGATACCAATGACAAACTGTAACTGTAAAAATGATATGATGTGTGTTAAACCAAGGATGCATAACATCCCCTGTCTAGATAGGAGAGGTCGGGCAAAGGGAGAGAAAATGTGATAAGTGAGGCTGAAACCAAAAATGACTGATAGAAAAACAAATGAAGGAAGTCCCAGAAAAGAAAGGAGAAGGGACACCCAACAAAACCAAGAAGGTGAAGGGAATATTGGGAAATGAAACACAGACTGAAAGGACGAGGGATGTTACCTGCCAACCAAGCTAGGAGGCATGCGGTGTGTGATGTCCTGTGGAATGAGAAACGGCTATATGCTTGAACCATCCAAGGATGGTTCCCATATATGAGCGCCACCGCAGAAAACATAAACGCCATGCATGCGAGCAAAAGGGAAGGGGAAGCGCCTATACCAATGCAGAAGAGCCACCTAGTAGTTTGGAACAAAAACACTTGCCATGCTGATCATAGCTGGATAGTCACTGGAATAACGACGCCACAAGAAGTAACGCCACATGCCTGGCGTGAGAGGCATGACATTGACACGCAGTGCGCGCACACCCATCCCCTGCAAGAGAAGGGCGGATTGTTTGTGAATATACAAACAATACAAACGTATCAATTAGAAATGTATCTATGTCTATGGCAGAGACACATTACACGCTTGCTCCTGATGAGTGACGCCAAGTCATGAAACGTGTTGCCAACAGATGTCGTGTTTCAATCATGTGCTATATCAGTATATTCTCTACTGTCAAAAAAGTTGGAAGGTCCTGCGCTTATCCTCACCCTTGGTTGAGGCAAATTAATAAAAGATGTGACTTTTCATTTAAAAGTCATGTTTTATTAATTTGCCTCAACCAGGGGTGAGGATAAGCGAGGGACCGTCCAACTTTTTTTGACATCTTTAATACGAATACCTGTTCACTGCTGCAATCCTATTATAATAATCAGTATTGATATTTTTGAATATCATAAAAATAGAAGGATTAATCCTGAAGAAATATTTGACAAACCAAAATATGAATCTAATGGTATCTTTATGAGACTTAAAAATGTACTTGTCGCTGAATCACACACATCATGGGATGTGGTATTTTTGGAAAGGTACATTAAGGATAAAATGATTTCAAGAAGTTTATGGTGGAACGTCTATCCTGATAAAAATGAAAAAGAGTTGAAAGTGTGGTTTCAATATTTTAATGTGGGCCTGGGCTTTCTTGTGTTTTTGGTAACCAAGAAGAGAGCAAAGGCGGCTAGATTACAGGCAGAAATTACTGTTATTTAAGAAAGATTAATCCCCATAATAAGGAGGAAATGTATCAAGTTTATATGGGAGAATTAAGGGAGATTATAGCAGAAGAAGAGGATCAACAAAAGAAACAAAAATTAAAAAATACAATAGGGATGTGGAGGACTAGAAATCCCAGAATGTTTTTAAATGGAAAGAAAATTTTAGAGAACCTAATACTAGCACAGCTTCCACCAATTAATCAATTCAAGTTAGGAAGGAGGGAGAATGTGGGGGTGAGACCTTGAATCCATATACTCAAGGATCTAGATTAGGTTATGTCACCCCCTAGGACACCGAGATCCTTAGGGAGAAGGAGGGCTACTCTAGACCTTATCATGGGGAAAATAAGCTGGGTAGACTCCAACAGGGACCATCAAACAGACCGATTAGGGAATATTCCTCCCACAATAATCACAATAAATCACGTAACATTCAGAAAAAAGGTCCCAGACAGCCAACATGGCAACAAGGGGGAATAACCCTGAAACATATTGGAGGCCGCAGTCCCAAAATTATTATGTGGAAGGACATGGTATCCCCAAGGGGTAGATCAGTTGGAAAACCGGTATGAACCTTTATATGAACAAGATGATGAGGAGGAGGATTACGATTTGAATTATGCTTGGTATGATCCGCCTCGTACATAACATTACCCCACAGGAGAGAGGTTCTGGAATGGCCCCACTCAGAACCAGATCCAATAATTTTTTAGGCAAAAGTCGGGGATCACGAAAAGGAAAACAAAGAGAGGATGTAGAGGAGGGAAATGGAAACATTCCCAAAAAAGGAAGTGATCAACAATGAGGGTAACTTTGATCTCAGTGGGATTCAACTAACTGACATAGAAATGAACACTTAGGCTCGATTCACACCTATGCATGTTGCTTTTGAGCGTTTTTGGAGGTTTTTTTTTCATGCTTGGCACGTTTTTGAGCAGCGTTTTGTAGCGTTTTTGCGGCGTTTTTGCCGCGATTTGCGTTTTTGCGTTTTTTTTTTTTTCATTTTTTTTTACAGTCTTAAAAAAAAAATTACAAAAAAAAAAAAAAAACGGCAAAAACGCACCAAAAACGCACCAAAAACGCTGCAAAAACGGTGCACTTGCGTTTTTGATGCTTGTCCATTGAAATCCATTACATGCAAAACGCTGCTTTTTGCATGAAAAAAAGTCCCCGACCCTTTCCAAAAACGCAGAGATACAAAAAAGCATTGATGTGAACATGTTCCATAGGAACCCATGTTAAAAAATTCCCATGCATTTCTGCAAAATGCAAAATGCATCAAAAAACGCGCTAGTGTGAATGGAGCCTAAGGGAGAGGTCTCAAGTTTGCTCCCAACAAGTCCCTCAATAAGTTTAACATGTTTATAGATGTTCAGAAATTTATTCGAAAATTAAGCATTAAAATTTTTTTTCCAATACGGCTACCAAGGGGGACAATCAATATGGGGGGCCCTCTGATGTGGGTTCTAACCCCCAGGTAAACCTTCACCTAATTTTTCGGTCTTTAAAGATCTGGTGTTGAAAGATCTACATGAGGCCAAATTTAAGAAGGTCCAACAGAAAGATAAACATCAGGGAATCAAATCCCTTTGCATTAGGAAAGACCTTATTATTATCCGCCCTGCCGACAAGGGAGGGGGTATTGTTTTGCTGAAGAGACAGGATTACGAATGGGAGATAAATAACCTCTTAGTGGATAGGGCCACTTAAAGCATTTAAAAAAAAGACCCTACTAATATGTATGCAAGACATTTGAATCAAATAGTAAAAGCAGGGTTTGAATCCAGTTTAATTAATAAAAAAGAGACTTTTTGGTGCCACTTACACCTAGAATCCCCATCATTTACTACTTCCCGAAGGTTCACAAGAGTTTGTCACCCACCTGGAAGACCCATTGTCAGTGGGATTAACTAAGTAACTTCCAGGATTGGAAAATATATTGATGTGTTCGTGCAACCTTTGGTTAGTAAGACCCCGGCGTTTTTGAAAGATACCATGCAGATAAAAAGGGAAACCTCAGAAATATAGAGGAAGGCATGTTATTAGTAATGGCTGATGTTTATTTGCTGTACACTTTTATCCACCATCAGAAAAGGCTACCAAGCAGCAAAATATTTTCTTGATAAAGATGACCGGTTGACCACCTCTCATGAAGATTTTATTCTGGAACTCCTATGCTTCACTATGGAATATAATTATTTCTTTTATCAAGGGAATTAGCAGCAGACCAGTGTGGTGACAGGGGCTAAATTTGCCCCAGTCTAGCCAACCTTTTTATGGCTTTATGGGAAAATGAAGTTTTTTACAGACATGCATCCTAATTTAAGATTTTGGCATCACCATATAGACAACGCCTTCTTTATATGGATGAAGGATGAGAACTCTCTTCGTGTCTTCATGAGTGACCTGAATGCCAATGACTAGGGTATCAGGTTCACCCACGAATGGAGTAGTACTTCCATTAAGTTTCTGGATATAACCATATTTAAGCAACACATATAATAAACTTTTGACAAAGACGTTTTTTAAAACCACTGACAGAAATGGCTTTATACCAGTGGGAAGTTGTCCTCATCCCAACTGGTTACAATCTGTACCTAAAAGTCCGTTCCAACGGATTAGGCGAAATTGTTCTAAATTAGAAGATTTCAATCCACTCTGAGAGACTGTTTTGTAGAAAAGGACCAGGGGCGTAACTAGAAATCACAGGGCCCCATAGCAAAATGTTGTATGGGTCCCCCCCCTGCAAACAGCCCCCCCCCCCCACAAAAAAAAATGAACTAATGCCATTGAACAACAGATTACCACACTCATGTGGCACAGTACCCAGGCAACAGCTTAAAATAATTTCGAACAACAAAACAAAATTTGCCAATAAAATCTACAGGTTACATTCAGTACATTATAGTGTAAGTAAAGTCAAAGTTTTTTTCAAGTTTTGCACGCCCACAACTAACACCCAGGGCTTGTGGGGAAGAGGCCCTTGTCCCCATCCGCATGGGGACAAGGTGCTTTTCCAGGCACTGTGCAAAACAGTTGACAGTCTGTCTCCCACTCCCTTCCTACCTCCTGTCCAGACTCCAGAGCCTCCTCACATGCCGAAAACAATGTCCCTTCACAGGCGCGTTCGAGCGTTCTGCCCTGCCAACTCCGCTCCTGCCCACTCTGCTTTCTGGTCCTGCTGTATGGGGCTGCGTGTGTCGGGACATGGCTTAACAGTAAACTTACATTCCTCATCCTCACCGGGCATAGTTGCCAACATTGTAAAAAAATTTATAGGGACACTTTTTTGTATGTGGGCAGAGTCTTATAATTAGGGGGTGGACATTTATTTGTAGGTGTGGCCTAGTGATGGAAAGAAAAAATGCAAAGCGTGCCACAGCGAACAATGGGCGTCGTTTAAGTGTAATATTGGGCATGGCTTAAAGGGACGTGACTCAAAGAGGGTGTGGTTAGAGTCTGAGATGAACGAGGGATGGAGGGAGAAACAAAGAAAGAGAGAGAAGGAAGGAAAAATGAGGAATAGAGACAGCAGGCCCAGATCATACACCACAATAGAAATATGTGTATTCCAGAAAGTTTACCAATAAGCAGATAACGACACACCAAACATTTAGTGTTAGCGCTTCAATTTACCCGTCACCATGGTTGTTATGGTTTCAGGGTGATTGAAGCACATGTTTCTATTATTACATTGTAATATAAAATGAAATAGTTCAACTCACAATAATGCAGAATCAGTGGTTTCTCTGTGCGTGTCACTTGCCACGTCGCCTGCCCCCAGATGCCATCAGGTGTCCCCAGCGGAGTGCTTCCTTACATCTCAGGTGTTCCCAGCAGAGGGCTTCCTTAGATCTCAGGTGTCCCCAGTGGAGTCCTTGCTTAGATCTCAGGTGTCCCCAGCGGAGTGCCTCCTTACATCTCAGGTGTCCCCAGCGGAGTGCCTCCTTACATCTCAGGTGTCCCCAGCGGAGTGCCTCCTTACATGTCAGGTGTCCCCAGCGGAGTGCCTCCTTACATGTCAGGTGTCCCCAGCGGAGTGCCTCCTTACATGTCAGGTGTCCCCAGCGGAGTGCCTCCTTACATGTCAGGTCCCCCCCCCCCCAATTGGAGCCCTTCTATATCCCAGTAGAGGTGTCTCCCCCGCCATTACTGAAGGCCGAGGGGGAACAAAATAGAGGCAGAGCCGGCCAGCTACAATAGAAATTGAGCTGCGGCACCGCCAACCCCCCACCCCTTTCCACAACAGGTCACAGATGACAGACAGACTGGGGACAGGGGGTGGGCAGCGCCGCAGCTCTATTTTTATTGTAGCCACTCGGCAGGCTCCGCTTCTAACTCATCTGGTCTTCTGGAAAATGGCGGCTGGCAGAGACATTATCTCTGCTGGCCGCGGACCCCTAGCAGCAGTGGCAGGCATCAAATCAGGAAAAAAAGAATTCTATTAGCGACTATGAGCGGGCCCCACTCGACTGCAGGCCCCATAGCGCCCACGTGGGTCACTATGGCGGTAGTTCAGCCATTGAGAAGGATTATGATAGCAGTACTCTTGAACCAGAAATGCAGAGAATATTCACTCTGGACAGAAATACACTTCTGGTCCCCAAAGAAAAGAAAATAAATGTCTTTAACAAACTTGAATGGTCCATTTTTTTACCATCTTTCACATCTCAGTATAGATGGGTTAATAAAATTCTGTCGAAACATTGGAAGATCTTGAAGGGAGATAATGTATTGGGTTTATCTCTTCCTGATGAACCGAATGTTATCTTCAGAAGAACCCAACTGTTCAAGGTTTTTGGCGGCAGAATGGGACTCCTGCACAAATCGCCGTAGCTGTACGGCGGGCGCTTTAAGGAGTATAGGGGAGAGTGCGTCCCTAAGGAGCTGATGTGCGTGCCCTGCGATGTCCTGACAAAGCGAGAACGGGGATTTGTGTGTGTAAACACACAAATCTACGTCCTGTCAGGGGAGAGGAGACAGATCGCATGTTCCTAGTATATAGGAATAACGATCGGTCTCCTCCCCAAGTCAGTCTCATACACCACAGTTTGAACATACAGTGAGGGAACACATTTAACCCCTTGATCGCCCCCTAGTGTTAACCCCTTTTTTGCCAGTGACATTTATACAGTAATCAGTGCATTTTTATAGCACTGATCGCTGTATAAATGTCAATGGTCCCTAAAATGTGTCAAAAATATCCGATCTGTCCGCCGCAATGTTACAGTCCCGATAAAAATCGCAGATCGCTGCCATTACTAGTAAAAAAAAAAAAAATAATAAAAATGCCATAAATCTATCCCCTATTTTGTAGACACCATAACTTTTGCACAAACCAATCAATATACGCTTATTGCGATTTTTTTTTTTTTTTTTCTTTTTACCAAAAATATGTAGAAGAATATATATAGGCCTAAAATGATGAAGAAATGTATTATAGCAAAACGTAAAACATTGTGTTTTTTCCAAAATTGTCGCTTTTCTTTTGTTTTATAGCGCAAAAAATAAAAACCGCAGAGGTGATCAAATACCACCAAAAGAAATCTCTATTTGTGGGAAAAAAAGGACATACATTTTGTTTGGGTACACTGTCGCACGACCGCGTAATTGTCAGTTAAAGTGCTGTATAGCAAAAAATGGCTTGGTCAGGAAGGGGGTAAGTCCTTCCGGGGTTAAAGTGGTTAAAAGGTTTTTGCCCATGTAGACGGTGTAAGGTTTGTAGGGAATCAAAAACTGAGGACCGCCTCCTTTACATCCCATACTACTGAATGTACATTTCCCATTAATGAGTTCATTAACATGTGGAACCGTAGGTGTAATATACCACCTGAGGTGCCTGTGCGGGTTCCAATATATTGGGGGAACCATGCGGGCACTTAAAGTGAGGATAGCAGAACACCTTCCCAACATTAGGAAAGGTTTCAAAGGGCACAGCGTGTCCAAACATTTCAGTTAATACCAAAATAGAGATCCAGCTTTGTTGCAGGTCACAGGTATTGAGAAATGTACCCCCCACTGGAGGGGGAGTAATATGAAAAAATCCATATCCCGTCGTGAAACACATTGGATTTTCTATTTACGTACTATAGACCATTGGGGATGAACATTGAATGGGACATTCATTGTTTCATTGATAAGTTAACTCCCCTCCTCTTACATACTTTTTAGCATAGTGCTGGTGTTAGGTTTTTTAATAATTTATATTTTCTTAATACAATATAATACATTTTGATGGTTAATAAGTCAATATATTCAATGGGGGTCCATTTTTATAAATATTTTTATACCCTATGTGGATTATATAATCACTGTGATTAATTGTTTGCTAAATTGTGTTATATGAAATTATGTTTTGTATACATTTTATCCACTAATGTCTTTTTCATATTGTGCTTATGATGATCCGCAAATACTTATATGTGTAAGATTAATGGCGGATGAGAGTACTGCGGAGAGATTCACTTCATCTCTGTGTCCTGATTTTTATCATTTTCAGAAAACATTATTCTTTCAGTTTTCATAGATCAAATATATATTTTTTACATTTTTTTAATTTGTAATTTTCAATCTGAATGTAACAGCAAGTATCAATTAGAACCCTGGTGGCTTAGTGTTCTTTAAAACTCACTTGGAGTAATATGTATGTCCAATAAAAGTGACACCAAAAAGGATGCACAGATGAATTTGACTTCAGGTGTCACACACATCCACTTGTTTTTCTATGCTGCTAGTAGACGTCTTGGGTGAGTCTCCTTTCCCAGCTAAAGCCTATTACAGGCAAACGCTGTCAGGGATGGGCTCAGCCCTTCCTTCTCAAAGCTGGACGCTCAGCTGTCGGCTAATTGCCAGCTCCTTTTCTTCACAGTGACTCACCTGTTGATGATTTCCTGCTCGTCAGTCCTGCCTACTTAAGCCGTTCAGCCCAGATGATCTCTGCCTTTGCCTTGGTCACATCTCTAGGGACGCTCTCCTGTGTTCCTGTTAACCACTTTAAGACCAGCCTCGTTTTGGATTTTAGGTGTTTACATGTTTAAAACAGGTTTTTCTGCTAGAAAATTACTTAGAACCCCCAAACATTATATATGGTTTTTCTTCTAACACCCTAGAGAATACAATGGCGGTCATTGCAATACTTTTTTTTGCACTGTATTTGCGCAGCGGTCTTATAAGCGCACTTTTTTTTGAAAAAATTAACTTTTTTGAATAAAAAAATAAAACAGTAAAGTGATCCCAATTTTTTTTTATATTGTGAAATATAATGTTACGCCGAGTAAATTGATACCCAACATGTCATGCTTGAAAATTGCGCCCGCTCGTGGAATGGCGTCAAACTTTTACCCTCAAAAATCTCCATAGGCGACGTTTAAAAAATTCTACAGGTTGCATATTTTGCGCTACAGAAGAGGTCTAGGGCTAGAATTATTGCTCTCGCTCTACCGGTCGCGGCAATACCTCACATGTGTGGTTTGACCACCGTTTTCATATGCGGGCGCTACTCGCGTATGCGTTCGCTTCTGCGCGTGAGCTCGTCGGGACAGGGGGGTTTTTAAAATTTTTTTTTTATTTTTATTATTTATTTTACAATATTTTATTTATTTTTACACTTTAAAAAAAAAAAAAAAATTGTGTCACTTTTATTTCTGTTACAAGGAATGTAAACTACCCTTGTAATAGAAAAAAGCATGGCAGGACTTCTTAAATATGAGATCTGGGGTCAAAAAGACCTCAGATCTCATATTTACACTAAAATGCAATAAAAAAAAAAAAAAAAAAAAAAAAAAGTCATTTAGAAAAATGACATTTGAAAAAATGTGCCTTTAAGAGGCGTGGACGGAAGTGACGTTTTGACGTCGCTTCCGCCCAGCAGTGTCATGGAGACGAGTGAGCGCCATCTTGGCCTCACTCATCTCTATACACACCACGGCAGAGGACGCGATCGCCTCCGCCGCTACCGACGGCTCCTGTAAGCGGCGGAGGGCACCGGATCGCGGCGGGAGGGGGGGGCCCCTCTCCCGCCACCGATAAAAGTGATCTCGCGGCGAATCCGCCGCAGGGACCACTTTTATCTGAAAGCCGGCCGCTGCACGAAAACGGGGATACTGGGGTTATGGCAGCTAGCTGCTGCCATAACAACGATATCCCCGTTCAAACTTAGGACGTATATAGTCGTGCGGCGGTCGGGAAGTGGTTAAAGACTTGCTTGGCTGACATTCCTTCTGGCTCCAGATCCAGCTTGCTGTTCTACTACGCTCATCTCTGGCTCCCTGGCGTTTTGGCTTGTCTGACTATCCGTTCCGGTTCCTGAACTCTGGCTATGTTTTCTCTGTTTACCTTTTTATTATTATTAAACAAGTGTAATTTAACTGTACTTCTGTCTCAGTCCGATTCATGGTTTCTGACAAATGCGTCGGGTGGAGCCCATTGTGAGATGTCTATCCGTTTGAGCAGGCTGGTGCAAACTGCCGCTCTGTTTTGTGTGTAATCTTTTTGCTGATTTCTGATTGCCTTGATGTAAGTGTTTGTTTATTTAGTGTGCTGTTTTTAATAAACCCCTTGTTGAAGCGTACTGCACTACGAGGCTTTCCTCTTCTTCCTACACGTTTTTGAGCCTATCCTTGAGCCTTCATATTGGATATCAGTCCATCTACTGATACGGAGGTTCCGGTGTTTACTGACAAATTGGATCTCCTGTCACTGACCAGCTTGTTGGAGCCTGTTGGGATTGTTATCCAGCGTTTGAGATCTCTATAATCTGAGATCCACACATTTCGGTAAGAGGCGAATTTATGTGGTCATGGGTTATTTACAATTTATGCAATTTGTGATTTGAAGGACATTGAAGAATTTATTCACTTGGTTCACATAATTCCCTTTTCTATAAGGGTCTTCCAGTTGGACACTTAATTAATTCAATTGAATCTTTGGACTGAATCTTATCATTATTTAGATATTTTTTCTAATTTTTGTTCTTTTTTAAGAAATTGGTCATTTAAAATTCTTTTCACTAACAATCACACTTTTATAATTGAATGTGAGGATTTTATGCCCCCATCTTTTCACTGTAAATTTATTGACTAGCGCACCTATTTTTTTAATCATATATTCTCTACTGTACATATCATTCTTAGCCAAAAGACGTTGGGTTCCATCATCCATCATATGTTTGCCAATTTTTTATGGACTGTTTTGAATTGTGTATTCATCCATGTATAATTAAAGTTTTTATCTAGTACATTTTCTCATCCCTCCTCAATGTTAGGGTTTAGAGTAATTTCAAACTATGCAGGTATCTATTTATGTGTGTGTGTATGTATATATGTGTATGTGTGTGTATATATATATATATATATATATATATATATATATATATATATAGAGAGAGATAGATAGATATAAGTTTTACTGAATATGAAATATAATTATCAATAATTAATAATGTGCCTCAAATATATTATATATCATAGATATGTTCATTACAATAATTCAATACAAAACCTTACCCCTCGCATACTTCATGTAAAGTCCCGTTCTTTTTGCTCTTAGTATAGACATGTTTTTTTTTTTTTATAATAAAGGCTAGTATCACTTTAAAGGCTAAGTTCACCTTTTTTTTCTAAATTCCAGCTCCCCTATGCACCAATATAGCATTCATGTACTTTTTTTGCAAAAATATCAAAGCTTTCCATAAAAATCTACAGACATGTACCTTGCTGTCCTACATCCATGATTCCAAACATATCTATTGCTTCTGTCTTACCCCCTTACAGACTAGAGGTTATGACGCAGTAATGAGTTGCCCAGCTGACCTCATTAGCACACACCCTGCATCATCCACCCTCCCATTCCCAGGTGCACGTTTTTTAAATGAAATGCAATCAATCAGTGATCACCCTTCTCACTAAATACATAATCAGATTGCATAGTGTATGGCAATCTTTATACAAGTACATAGGAGGGAGTGGACAGAAACACTCAGCTGCCGAGACCTATTCACATCTCTGCATAGCGAGAACTCGCATTCCCACATGTACTTTTTCTTGTTTTTTTTGCAGGTGGGGAGGTGTTTTGGAGCATTTTCACTCATCACACATAGGGCAGCTCATCCACCTGAATGTGCTGCTCTACATGCAGCAATTGCCCCAAAGACGCTTCAGAACTTTTTTTAAGAGTGGAGCTTGGTGTGTATTTTACTGCAATTTTTGGTGCAGTGCATATCTGAAATGCAAGGAAACGCACAGATGTGAATGAAGCCTCATTGTTATTGTGTTTCACTTTCAGGCCATTTTCTTGCATTTCAGAAATGAGCTGCACTGACTTCGGAAGCTTCTTTGGGGCGATTGCTATGTGTAGGGCAGCACATTCAGGTGCATGGGCTGCCCTATGTGTGATGAGTGAAAATGCTCCAAAACACCTCCCCACTTCACAAAAAAAAAAATGCATGTGGGAATGCAAGTTCCCGCTATGCAGAGATGTGAACAGGGCTTGACAGCTGAGTGTTTCTGTCCACTCCCTTCTATGTACTTGTATAAAGATGGCCATATATTATGCAATCTGTCTATGTATTTAGTGAGAAGGGTGATCACTGATTGATTGCAGGTGGATGATGCAGGATGTGTGCTAATGAGGTCAGCTAGGTAACTCCTTCCTGTGTCATGACCTACAGTCTGTAAGGAAGGAAAGACAGAAGCAATAGATAGGTTTGGAATCATGGATGTAGGGCAGTAAGGTACGTGTCTGTAGCTTTTATGGAAAGCTTTGATATTTTTGCAAAAAAAGTACATGAATTGGTACATAGGGGAGATGGAATTTAGAAGAAAAAAAAAGGTTAACTTAGCCTTTAAGCTTCAACTTGTTTGTTTCTCTCTTAAAGTTAATTTGAAATGACATGGCCATGTAAGGGTGACAACGGTTTTGAACAACTCCACTGCAGAATGAGCATTGTCACCCAGGTACAGGAAGTATAAAATAGCAGATGTACTGTACTGGCAGGATTAAAGGGTAATATAACTGTGATACACAATGGATTCAGGCAAAAACAAAAACTGCTGTTTTAATGCTAGTGACAATTTTTTAGTGTTTGTCCATAGTTCTACCTTAAGGTGTTCCCATCTGTAGCCACAAATTGTAAAAAGAAATCTCCACTAAGACAGCATGCAATAGGCAGACTTTAAAATCCTCAAATAAAACAACACAGGGAATAGAATTTAAAGTGAGCAAGCCTTTAATTTTCTTGTATTGATCCTTCTCCAGGCTCCTGTAAATCTAATGTATAGGATTCAGGGCCTAGTGCAGGAACAGATGTTCATTTTATTAATGTCAGAGATGAAGAAAGGGGATTTCATTATACCAAGACAATGACAGAATGGCAAGGCAGCCAGACCGAGTTGAAGGAGGGGAAAGCAGTTTTCAATAATCAATGTTACAAAACCATGTTATATTGTGAGCAAGAGAACTCCAGATACAGCTTACTGATCAAACCAAATCTGCTAGTATTTCTCAGGGACAATTGACCAATTGACTGGTCAGTACGGTGACCAGTATTTTTTTCCTGCACTGGAAGAACGTGTATGTGTCCTATTAACACTGCAACGCAGCCTGGCCCTGCCATGCAGCCTGCCTCCCATGCCGCTGTACAGCAGGGCAGCGCACTTGCCCTGCTGTACAGTGAAATAAATGAAGTGTCACTGTTTTGCACTTCAAATAAAGTTCATTCAGAATGGTGCTGACTCTCGGACCACACCACCCCCCTACCTCCAGCTGCTTTTAGAATGGGCAACTAAAGGGACAGTAAACAGTTTGCTGCGTGACAGCTGTCCATTTATGTGTGAATGAGCCCTAAAGTATAAATACTGGAACTATAAAAGCCCTGTTCTCAGTTTTCCAGCCAATCCTGCCAATCTGCACATGTGCCAGTTAGAGTATGTGGATGGTTTAAAAACAATGTCTATTTGGTTACCTGAATGATGCTTCAGTTTATGTAAATCCAATGTGACTACAGTGTCCGGGCTAGATGGACACATATTGCAAATACAGGTGCCAAAGAAAGGTCAGCACACCTATCAATAGAAATATATCACTGGTGCATAGGAGATGGAACTTAAGCGATGAGGACAATTAAAATCAGAATATTTGAGATATATATCACAGTACTTGAGTAAAAGAAGCATCAGAATATGCATCCAAATTTGCAAACACAAAACACAGAAATATTCTTAATGTTGTGAAGTCATTCCTTTGGGAGTACTGAGAGTTTTGTCGAAGTTGGAAGGTAAAAAATGAATTAGCCAAAGGCTCCAAAGTTTTTCATACTTGGCCACTCTATCCAACAGCATGGCCTCTATCTTGGCGTGGATCATTGCTTACGTTATTCTATGCTTGGCTGCAAGAACACAAAGGGTAGGAGATTATCATGCTTTTGTGATCCTTTGCTTCGTTTACATTTTTTAGATTATCCAAGCCACTTTCTCAGTGTGAGGAAAATATCCCAGAATTAACTGACACACACACAGCCTCCTTAATCCATACACCATTGAAAACCAGATGTTATTGTCCAAAAATAGGATCGGAAGAAGGAAAGCTGCCGTTTTTAAGAACAATTCAAAACTTTAGCCTTGCGAATCGAAAGATTAACACCTATGAAGACTTTCTATGCCACCACGGATGGGCTTAGTAACTAAAACAAAGTGGTTCTGTTTACATTTCCTATCGTGTTCTTGGACAAAAGCCTCTGCCTTTCCCTGTTGCTTGGATTAGGGTGTCTGTGCTATCTGTGTGGATTTAAATGCTGGGAAAAATTGTGCAGGAAATGTCCCATATGCTGTGAAGTCTCCCACAACAGTTTTTAGGACTAACCGGGGGAAATATAATTAGCATAAGATTACCATGCCACCACCTGACCCACATACAATATGAATTGCGACCATTCAGAAACCTGTTTCCTTAAGCTGCAAGATCCCCTGGACATTTCATGTTCATTGCAGCTGTGATTCTGGTCAGGAATGACTTTTATTGCATTAGAATGCTTAATACTGCCAGAGGGAGGAGGTCAAGTTGTTTTTAACACTGCAAGTAACCATTATCAAATGAGTCTAGCGTGTGTTATAACTCTTTACAGTTTAATTCACCTACCAACATATACATTAGACTGATCGTTCTAGTGATTTTGTAGTGCTCAAACAGTATTATACATGGAACAAACTAGATGCAGCGCTAAGAAATAAGTGTACCCCTGATTTGCATCAAAGGAGTAAATTATAAAATCTAAAGTGCAGTGAACTGTTGTGGGAGACTCCACAGCATATGGAACATTTCCTGCACAATTTTTCCCAGCATTTAAATCCACACAGATAGCACAGACACCCTAATCCAATCACCAGGTAAAGGCAGAGCCTGTTGTCCAAGAACCCGATAGGAAATGTAAGCAGAACCGCCTTGTTTTAGTTACTAAGCCCATCCGAGGTGTCATAGAAAGTCTTCATAGGTGTTAATCTTTCGATTCGCAAGGCTAAAGTTTTTTGAATTGTTGGGGCATGCCCCAGTTGAAGTACTTTTGTACGAAACATGTCGGGTACATAGTCTGCTTAACGCTACATACCACGCTTGTTTTTATTATTTTTTGTGATCCCCACAATTTGCACTATGTGGAGGCCTTCTTTTTTCTTTATATGATCCACATTTTTTCCTGGCGGGAGGAGCACTATATAAGGAACATCGTGGTGAAAGTCCGGTTTCTTGCACCATGCGTTCTTAAGGCTACTCATTGAGTATATACGCACTTATTTGAATCACTGCACTTTATATTTTATATTTTACTCCTTTGATGCAAATCAAGGCTACACTTATTCTTAGCGCTGCATATCCTTTGTTTTATGTTTTTATGCAATTAGTCTTATTGCTGATGTTGGCAGCTTATATACACTGGTAGCACAATTTTCTTCTTTCACTAGTATTATACATGGCACTATTCTCAATTAAAGGTCACTTTTACAACTTTGTCTTAGGCTGGCCATACATTAAGCAGTTTTCTTTCCTCCAACCACTGGTCAATAGATCAAGCTGATATTTACAGATAAAAGCAAAGTAGGAGCAAAATCCTCTTTATCACCCTTTTTTTTTTAAAAAAAGGTCCTTATGAAACCTCTTTTCAGAACTGGTCTAATACAAAAACTAAGAATCTGAAGGTAAACAGCTTCTGCTGTACTTTCTCTTTTGAAAATCCCCAGGAAATATTGTGATTATGTGTTCATGATGTATGTAATGTGTATTTAAAAAACACAAAGATTTATTATATAAACCAGAAAATGTGAAACATAAGTTTATATATGTCTAAGTTTTACAGACAAAAAAGCATTAGAATAAAATTATTTGCAAACCTTTTAGTTTCCCTCTAACAGAAGGCAGAACAATTAGAGATGTCAGTCTTTGTGGAGTTCTCTGAGTTCAGTACCAAAATATTTCTGCAGCCCTCTCTTTGATCTCTTGGCTCTCTCAGCCTTTTCAGTTACAAAATTACATAGTTAGGTTAAAAAAAGACACAAGTCCATCTAGTTCAACCAAAAAAAACCCCAAATACACAATCCTATACCCACAGTTGATCCAGAGGAAGATGAAAAAAACCCCCAGCAAAGCATGATCCAATTTGCTACAGCAGGGGGAAAAACTCCTTCCTGATCCCCCCGAGAGGCAATTTTTTAAAACCACCCCTGGAGGGAGTCTATTCCACATTTTCACAGCTTTTACTGTGAAGAAACCTTTCCATATTTGGAGATAATCTTTTTTCCTGTAGATGTAAAGAGTGCCCCTTGTCCTCTGTGAGGACCTTAACCACTTAACAACCGGCCCATAGCCGAATGACGGCTACAGGGTGGGTTGATAACTCTGGGAGTGTGTACATTGACGCCCTCCCAGAATCGCACTCCCACGTGCCCCCTGGGGGCACACGGGAGCATCCATGACCGCCGGGTCCAGAGGACCCAGCGCATCATGGATCATGGTAAATGGGCACTGACAGCAGCCGTTTACCACCTGATCACTCCGTCAATTAAAGGAGCGATCACATGATAACAAACCGGCGTGATATCCGGTTCCTCTCTCCCCTCTCTGTCCAGTGTGAGTGGAGAGGGGAGAGATCGGATGCAGCAGCACTGTGGGCTGGATGTGTAGTGCCCACAGCGCTGCTCAGTGACACTGACAACTGTAGCCTCTGCCATCCCTCCACCATACTCTGCATCCTGCCATCCCTCTGCCATCCTGCCATCCCTCCACCATACTCTGCCATCCTACCATCCCTCCACCATATTCTGCAATCTTACCATCCCTCCACCATGCTCTGCATCCTGCCATCCCTCCTCCATACTCTGCATCCTGCCATCCCTCCACCATACTCTGCATCCTGCCAATGACTCCACCATACTCTGCATCCTGCCATCCCTCCAACATACTCTGCCATCCCTCCACCATACTCTGCATCCTGCCATCCCTCTGCCATCCCTCCACCATACTCTGCATCCTGCCATCCCTCTATCACACTCTGTCATCCCTCTACCATACTCTGCCATCCCTTCACCATACTCTGCATCCTGCCATCACTCCACCATACTCTGCCATGCTGCCATCCCTCCACCATACTCTGCCATGCTGCCATCCCTCCACCATACTCTGCCATCCTGCCATCCCTCCACCATACTCTGCCATCCTGCCATCCCTCCACCATACTCTGCCATCCTGCCATCCCTCCACCATACTCTGCCATCCTGCCATCCCTCCACCATACTCTGCCATCCTGCCATCCCTCCACCATACTCTGCCATCCCTTCACCATACTCTGCCATCCTGCCATCCCTTCACCATACTCTGCCATCCTGCCATCCCTCCACCATACTCTGCCATCCCTCCATCCCTCCACCATACTCATCCATCCTGCCATTCATCCACCATACCCAGCCATACTCGGCCATACTCGGTGATACCCAGCCATACTTAGTGATACCCAGCTGTACCCGGCCATACTTGGCCGTACCCAGCCGTTCTCAGCCATATTCGGCAATACCCAGCCGTACCCAGCCATAATCAACCGTACTCAGCAGTACCCAGCTGTATTCAGCAGTACCCAGCCATACTCAGCAGTACTCAGCCATACCCAGCCTCTGTATGTGGCCAGGCTGTGGAAGTCTCCCACATGTGGTATCACCATACTCAGGAATAGGCAAATCTATTTTGGGGTGTAATTTTTGGTATGTACAAAAGACTCATTATGCCTCATAGATTATACGTTGGGGTGTGTGCTTTCCAAAATGGGGTCATTTTTGGGGCCTTTTGCATTGTCCTGGTGCTCCAGGAATGCCTGAAGGTGCTCACTGCATGTTGGACCTCTGTATGTGGCCACGCTGTGTAAAAGTCTCCCACATGTGGTATTGCCATACTCGGGAGTAATAGCAGAATGTAGTTTGGGGTGTAATTTGTGGTATGTATATGCTGGGTGTGAGAAATAACCTGCTAATATGACAATATTGTAGAAAAAAAAACGAAAAAAAAAACTTGATTTCTTTCTCAAACATCACGTGACACAGAGCCTCAGTAATTACTGATCGGTTATATAGGTATCACTAGGTGATTGGACACTGGTCACACCCCAAACAAGAAGTTCAACCCCCTATATAATCCCTCTCCCTGCAGGGATATCTCAGTTTTTATGCCAGTGTCTCAGGTGATGGACGTGTAAAGATGTCCTGTGCTGAGCTCCAAAGGGATTATCCTATATCCTATACTTGGGCAAGCCAGGCGAACCGGATCCATTTCAAAGTGTCTTTTCTAGGCCAAATTGAATGGTACCGGGGCCTAGTGTCCGAAGAAACAAGGTTTTACCTGTAACTCTTCTCTTTTTAGAGAGCTGGACCCCGCATATCAGAAAATGGTTTTCTATCCTTATTTCTGGCCGGGTGCTTTACAGGCCAGAACTGTGGATCCCCCTATTTGTAGGGGGCCCCGGTCTCTGAAGGTTTTTTCAAACGGAGCCCACCGTCAGAGGTGAAGATTGGGTCTGTATAACAGAACCCTGCGGGTGGATAAGGTAAGGGAGATTCCACAGATTTTTTTTAATTCTAGTAAGTTTTCTCCTTTAAGGTAAATGCATGCTATGCCTATCGTCGCCACCAGGGGCTGCCAAGAGCACATACCTTCTCATGCTGATGTCGGTCTCAGTGTTTCCACGCTGCACAAGCTCCTCCGGCCGGCTCAGGTAGGATGGGATGGGGGGCTCTCCTTAGGGATATCTCCCCCCCAGACTAGGGGGAGGCTGCAGGTGGTCTGTGAGGCGGTTATACACCGCATTTTCACCACCACCGCCATTTTGCCATGTGCAGGCCCCATCACTAACGGCCTCTCTCCTTCCTCCCCCTCCCCCAGCCTTCCCTCAATGCTGATTCCGGTTTTCGAAAACTAAGGGGGGGCGGTAGAGGGGGGGTGGGGCATCAGCACAGTGTCCAGCATGCTCAGACGCCCACACAGGCCGGCTGCATGGCTGGGAAAGGCACACTTTACAGGTGCACTAAGCCTTGGAGGGACACAGAGCTGACGGTCGCATGTAAGGTGGGACACAGGCATTCCCCTAGGCAGCATTTACTGAAGAAACACCAGACTGGGCATTTGGTAGCAGGGCTTTTAGCCGGACTACATCGCTCAGCAGTCAGTGTTTATTTTGTGATACCTCCACCTTGTTGCTTTGCACTATGGGTAGAAGAGGTTCAAATACACCAAGAACCAGAGACTCTAGGGGATCTCCGTCAGGTTCTGAGGACCCCCTTTTTGGCAGCACCTCCCCCCCCCTTTAGGGGCCAGGGACAGCTAGCCAGGGAGAGCCGTTGGGGTCAGGGGCTACACTTCTGGCACTTCAGCCCCTGTATACATTACTAAGGAGGTTTTTTTCTCAAACCATTAAGGATTTAGAGGAAAGATTAAGGGCCGTAATTGCATCTTCACTCAGTGGAGGAAAACGCACTAGGTCTTCCTCTGTTACCCGGGACCCTCAGGAGATGAGCTCTGGGATAGGGGAGAGAAATCCCTTTCAGAGGATTGGGATGGGACGGATGATTCCTTCTCTGAGGAATCAAGTGGAGAAGGGCCCTCTTCAGCTTCTCAGGATGAGAAAGTCTGAGTACAGATCCTTGCTGGAGTGGTCCGCTCCACATTTAAAGTACCCGTATCTTAATAAGTTAAAGAAGCCTCTATTTCTTGAGGTCACTGAAGCCTCCTCAGACAACACATGCTTTTCCTGTTCATAATTTACTTGAAAAAGCTCATTTATTCTGAGTGGGATCACACAGATAAACGTTTTTTCCGCCTGAAAAAGTTTTCAACACTTTATCCTATGGAAGAAATTTTTATAAAGATGTGGGGGATACCGGCTGTTGGTGCCGCCATTTCCTCTGTAGTCTGACTTGTCCTGTAGACAATGCTCAGAGGCTCAGGGATCCTGTGGATAAAAGGATGGAATCCCTATTGAAGGATATTTTCTCCTTAGCAGGTTCAGTAGTTCAACCTGCAGTGGCAGCGATCGGAGTCTGTCAATACTTAAGAGACCAGGTTAAGCAGGTCATCAAAGTTTTAATTGAACAGCAGGCCCAGGGGTTGGCTAACCTTCCAGCAGCCTTATGTTTTGCTGTTTACGCCATTACAGATCCTATCATGCAAACCCCTCGTTTTTCACTTGGGTTGGTGCGTATGCGTAGAATCTTATGGTTGGAAAAATTGGTCAGCTGAAGCACCATGTAAGAAACTTCTGTCTGGATTTCCATTTCAGGGTGCAAGGTTGTTTGGAGAAGACTTGGATAATTATATTAAAAGGTTCTCTAGTGGGAGAGCACTCTCTTACCTGTTAAGAAGAGGAGTATGCGTCCCTCTTTCAAACAGACTCTTTTCCCCAGTGCCAGGGGCATCAGCCTCTAGGCAGTCGCGACGACCTTCTCCGTCTGGATCAAGAAATAAGAGTCAAACCCCAGAGACAAAGGAGTCCTGGGGGAAGAAGCCTGCTAGACAGGACTCTAAGGCCTCTTTATGAAGGGGCGCCCCCGCGCGCTCGAGTGGGGGGAAGACTGCTACAGTTCTCAAAAGCTCTGGCAGGAGGATATCAGGACAGATGGGTAATCTCCACGGTAACCTTAGGTTACAAACTGGAGTCCCAAGAGTTTCCCTCTCCTCGTTTCCTCAGTTCAAGTGTTCCCAGAGATCCAGAGAAGAAGCAGTCGCTCCTTATAGCGGTAGAGCGACTTTTGTCGCAAGAGGTCATTATGGTGGTTCCCGCGAAGGATCAAGGATTGGGTTTTTATTCCAACCTTTTTTACGGTCCAAAAGCCAGATGCGGGTGTCAGACCCATTCTGGATCTAAGGGATCTGAATCGATTCTTAAGGATTCGGTCCTTCCACAGGGAATCAATTCGGACAGTAGTCTCCATCCTACAGGGAGGAGAATTTGCGGGCATCGATAGACATCAGAGATGCATATCTGCATGTGCCCTTTTTTCCTGCTCATCAGAAGGTTCTGCACTTCGAGATAGGAGGGCGTCATTTCCAGTTTGTGGCTCTGCCTTTCGGGATAGCCACTGCACCTCGAGTGTTCACAAAGATCTTGGCTCCTTCTCTGGCCAGATTAAGGGCTCAGGGTATAACTATCATAGCATACCTTGACGACCTGCTCTTGATAGACCGGTCGGTAGCCTCGTTGAACAGGAACTTGAGGACCACAGTCAAGTATCAGGAACACCTAAGTTGGATCCTCAACCTAGAAAGATCTTTGCTAAAACCAGTAAGAAAGCTGGAGTATTTGGGTCTGATCACAGATACAAGCCAGGAACAAGGTATTTTTACCTCAGGCAAAGATCACTGCCTTAAGGGAGCTGATTCTGGCAAAAAGATCCTCTTGTATACGGGACGGATGCGGTGGTGATTCCGTGGCATCGGTTCTCACTGTTTTCTGCATTCCCGCATATTCTGCTACTGCCACGATTCCTTCGCAGGATCAGGCAGGAAGGTCGGTACTTCTGGTAGCCCTCGCTTGGCCCAGGAGGACTTGGTATGCAGAAATAGTAAGGAGGACGGTGGGTTCCCCATGGACCCTACCGTCACGCCCAGGCCTGTTATCTCAGGGTCCAGCGTTCCATCCGGCCTTACAAACATTAAAATTGGCTATTGAAACCCAGGTTCTGAAGAGCCGTGGGGTTTCAGGTCCTGTGATATCTACCTTGATCAATGCAGGGAAGCCAGCTTCCAGAGTAATTTATCATAGAGTCTGGAAAGCTTATGTATCCTGGTGTGAATCCAGGGGTTGGCATCCCAGAAAATAGGTCATAGGTAGAATTCTTGGTTTCTACAATTGGGACTAGAGCTGGCCTTGAGTACCATCAAGGGCCAGGTCTTGGCCTTTATCAGTACTGTTTTAACGGCCACTTGCTTTGCATTCCTTGGTCCGAAACTTTATGCAGGGGGTGACGCGTCTTAATCCTCCGGTTAAGGCGCCCCTAAACCCCTGGGACTTGAATTTGGTTCTGTCTGTTTTACAGAAACAGCCCTTAGAACCAATATGTCAGATTCCTTTGGTCTTGCTGACAAGGAGGTTAAATGTTTCTGGTAGCCATCTCTTCTGCAGTTCTTTCCTGTTTTTCCTGTAAAGAGCCTTATTTGTTTATGCACAAGGATAGAGTGGGATTGCGCCCTCATCCTAGTTTTTTTACCGAAGGTGGTTTCAGATTTTCATCTAAACCAAGACATTGTTCTGCCTTCCTTTTTTCCAGATCCCTGTTCTTCGGAAGAAGGGTCACTACATTCTTTGGATGTAGTAAGAGCAGTCAAGGCCTATCTGCAGGCTACTGCTCAAATTCGCAAAACAGATGTTTTTGTTTGTGCTGCCAGAGGGTCCCAATAGAGGACAGGCAGCGTCAAAATCTACCATTTCTAAATGGATTCGACAGTTGATTATTCAAGCTTACGGTTTGAGACAGAAGATTACCCTGTTTCAGATCAGGGCACATTCCAGAGCTATTGGTGCTTCTTGGGCAGTGCATCACTGGGCCTCTATGGCTCAAATCTGCAAGACCGCAACCTGGTCTTCAGTTCAGACATTCACCAGATTTTATCAGGTGGATGTGAGAAGGCATGAGGATATCGCCTTTGAGCGTAGTGTGCTGCAGGCAGCGGTACAGGGTCCTCAGGTCTGATTGCACCCTACTTGGTTGTGGTTCCCCTCCCCTCAGGTAGCATTGCTCTGGGACATCCCATCAGTAATTACTGAGGCTCTGTGTCCCGTGATGTCCATCGAAAGAAAAGGATTTTACAGGTAAGCTGTTATAAAAAATCCTATTTTTGCAAAGAATTGTGGGGAAAAAAATTACAACTTCAAAATACTCATCATGCCTCTTACTAAATACCTTGGAGTGTCTACGTTCCAAAAAGGGGTCATTTGGAGGATATTTGTACTTTCCTGGCATGTTACGCTCTTAAGAAATGAGATAGGCCGTCAGTACTTCAGGTGTGATAAATTTTCAGAGATTGGCACCACAGCTTGTGGACTCTATAACTTTCAAAAAGACCAAATAATATAAACCGATTTGGGTTATTTTTACCAAAGATTTATAATTTGCAAAATTTTATAACAGAAACTAAGAAAAATGCATTTTTTTACCAAATTTTCAGTCTTTTTTTCTTTTATAGCGCAAAAAATAAACCCAGAGGTGATTAAATACCACCAAAAGAAAGCTCTATTTTTGGGAAAAAAAAGGACAAAAATTTCACATGGGTACAGTGTTGCATGACTGAGTAATTGTCATTGAAATTGTGAGAGCACCGAAAGCTGAAAATTGGTCTGGTTAGGAAGGGGGGTTTAAGTGCCTAGTGGTTAAAGTGAATAACTCAACACCAAGTTCACTATATGGACCACTCCTCTTCTAAAGAGGAAATAGATTCAGCTCCTCTAGTTTTTCCTCATGGCTGAGCTCCCCCATGCCTCTTATCAGTTTGGTTGCCCTTCTCTGCACTTTCTCCAGTTCCCCGATATCCTTTTTGAGAACTGGTTCCCAAAACTGAACTGCATATTCCAGATGAGGTCTTACTAATGAGTTGCAGCACTTTGCTGCATGGGCAAACTCCATGGGCTCTAAATAGGGGTTCTCCTGATACCCCAGGATCTCTCTTGCTCCTCTCAGACTTCCAGATTGTCTCATTCCATTGGACTTATATAGTCGTCTCAGCTCTCTGAATCCTATGGACAAGGAATCTCTCCTCCAGCATAGAATGATGGCTCTCAAGTGGAGCACCCCTGTCTCCTAATGGGGGTCTGAACTATGCCCAAGTCCTTCACTATAAGGATTGTGCACACCTTCACTCACAGCCACGGCTGGTCCCCTGCAAGACCTGGACACTGAGTTAGAGATTTCTTTTTTCCCAAAACCCTTCAAAAACTCAACTCTGGAACCCAATCTGGCAATACCAAAACCTAAAGAAAGCTGTAAAAAACATTTTTTTTTCCCGCTCATAATTGATACTCCAGAGCCCCACACTCTGGGGGGAACCCTGTGTCACTTCTACATCCATTTTCCCAGTGACAGGGCCTTGCTCAGTCACATTTTATTGTGGCTGCTAGCTGGATATGGCAATACTTTTACAGGTGGCTGCAGGCACATCTCATTTTAATCTTGCTACATATTAGTGAGATATGTTATGAATGTAATTGCACTTATCCGTAGCATGAAAACCTGGAACTACCTAATTACCCTGTTTAGCTGCACTTAAACTGAGAGAGTCAGGGACAGCATTAAGAGCCAATTCGGCTGTCCTGCAGTGCACATGTGCTGACAGTGAACACGCAGAGAGCACAGTGAACAGACTGATGACTCATCAGGGTGCTGCTGCTTTTTCATTAATTAGCAGGTAGGGGTAGGTTTTTGACCAATTATTGCTTCTGCTGCAATAAAGATAGAGAAGACTGATGTGACCCCATTGACAGGGTTTTCTGGAACTTCGAGAAATGAAACAGTATGTTAGTCTTTGGCAGGTAAAGAAGAATTGTTTTTTTACTTTTTTTTTTTTTTTTTTTTACAGCATTCAGTTCATGATTGGAAAAAACTACATGAAGTACTTTGTTCCATCTTTCTAAGTTCCCTGGAACACTAGCTGTGATTTCAGACAGGGTCCCCAACATTGCGGCTAGCAAGGAGAGGGCTGCTTTGAGCGCCTGTCTCTGGCTTGAGGCAAACACCGGCATGAGGAATGCAGAGGCAGGATATGCGTGTCAACCTCCCATCCCTTTGCATTCCTCATGGTGGTGCTTGCCTTGGGCAAGTTCTACAAGATGACGACAGGTGCTCGCTATCAAAGCAGCCATCTCTTTGCTAGCTGCATGTCGGGTGGCCATGTGCCAAGAAGGGCCCCCTGTCTGACTTTGTAGCTAGTGCTACAGAGCACCTAGGAAGATAAGACAAAGTACTTCATATACTTTATCCCATCAAGAACTGAAAGATGTAAAATGTAAAGAAAAAGGTGATAACTCTTTAAAGCATCTCCCATGTAAGTATTTCACCTGTGTATTTAGCTAATTGTGTGGGGTTTGGCTTTAAATGTAAAGTGTTTTATTAGAAAGAGTACCCAACATTAAAGTATTTGTCTTAGACACCATACCAATTGGGAAAGTTAATATACTGTGATATAAAAAATGTGTAAAAACACAGTAACAAACACATTTAAAAAAAAAAAGAACAGTTAGCTTAATTACTCATATAATGCGCATGCAATTATCAGAAGAAAAGGTGGTTTGGACAGAAATAGCTGTAGAATTTCTTTTGTATCTTACTAGGAATAAATATAAATTTGTGACTCCCAGATCCTGATTTTCATAACAGGGCAGTTAGAGCTGCCAAGTCTTTAGGCAGGTCTCTCAAGTGTCAATCTTTACAGTTAGAATTCTTTTAGAGATCCTTATTTAATCAACTGTTCAAATTTCAAACTCTTGCAAAAATAATGTGGCTGTTCTCCATTTAAAAGCTTTATGGGTCCAGGTGACCATTAGTACATCAAAGTATTATACCCTGCTCCAGCTCAGTCTACCTCTTTTGTGCCCCTAATCCAATTCAGGTGCTGGTCTGGTTTGCATCATTTATATGATGATCGCTGTCATTTATACAGCGATCGATGCTATAAAAATGCATTGATTACTGTGTAAATGACACTGGCAGTGAAGGGGTTAACCACTAGGGGACAGTGAAGGGGTTAAGTGTGTCCTAGGGAGTGATTCAAACTGTTAGGGGGCTGAGCTTTAACACACAGGACAGTGATCACTGATCTCGATGACAGAGAGTTGTGATTACTGTCCTGTCACTAGGCAGAATGGGGAAATGCTTTGTTTACAAAAGCGTCTCCCTGTTCTTCCTCTCCGTGACACGATCGCGGGCACCCGGTGGACATCGAGTCCGCAGGACCCACGGTCACGGAGACTGCCGGCCGCAGGTGCGCGCCCGCGACACCGCTTCTTAAAGGGGACGTACTTGTACGCCCTTTTTCCCACCAGTGCCATTCTGCCAGTGTAATTCGGCATGAGCTGGTCGGCAAGCGGTTAATGAAGTCCAAAGTCATCTCGGCCCTCTACCAGTAAATTTTAGAGCACTTCATGCTTCCCTCTGCTGACCAGCTTCATGGAGATGCTGATTTTATTTACCAGCAGGACTTGGCACCTGCCCACACTGCCAAAGGTACCAATACCTGGTTTAATGATCATTTAGCATTATAGTCAGTGTTTATCTGGCGCTCCAGATGGAGTAATCCTTAGGGGTATAGTCTGTGGCTGTAATAGCCGGATGGTGATGTATTCATAGAAAGGGGTATTAATGGTTAAAAAGGAAGGCAGCCATCCTTCAGAGTGTGCCCAGAACTCTGCAAGACATGTACTGTAAGAAAAAAACAGGAAGGGGGAGGCGCCGACCTGAGTATAGTATTAACCCCTGCTTCACCTTGCCCCTTGCTATAATTTATTGTTTACTGATTGGTCTGCTGGAAGTTCCAGTTTCACTGCCACATCCACATGCTCTCCATTTTGTGTATATATATATATATATAGCTGTCCTCCTCTAGAGGGCAGCAGGCCAATAGAAGGAGCAGTCAGCTCCGAGCGCGTAGCCTTTCATCACTGCAGCCCCGATTGACGACAAAATTCCAGCTCTGCCTAGGTCCAATCAGATGTCGGTGACATCACTTCCTGTTCCATGGTCCATGCTGGTCTGTGTGGAGCTGCTTGGTTCCTTTGCTCCTGGAGAAACACTGTGATCCATTCCAGCCAGCTTCTCAGCCAGCTTCTTTCCAGCTATCCAGAACAGTGGTGGGACCCACAGAGCCATGTGGAATGCCAGGACTGCACTTTACTTTGACGAGCATGCATCTTCTATCCTCTTGTAAGGCCCCTTTCACACTGGGGCGGCGTCGGTTTTACCCCCCTGCTAGTGGCCGAGAAAGGGTTAAAAAACACCGCAAAGCGCCTCTGTAGAGGCGGTATAGCCGCACTGTCCCATTGATTTCAATGGGCAGGAGCAGTGAATACACCGCTCCTTCCCTGCTCCAAAGATGCTGCTGCCAGGACTTTTTTTTCCCATCCTGCCAGCGCATCACTCCAATGTGAAAGCCCCCGGGGTTTTCAGACTGGAGACAAAGCAGCGGCACTTTCGGGTCGGTTTGCAGGCTCTATTATTAGCGCAATAGCGCCTGCAAACCGCCCCAGTGTGAAAGGGCCCTAAGTGTTTTTAATCTTATCCTATTAAAGTCATCATTTTAATCCTACACTCAGGTCGGTGCCTCTCCCTCCCTGTTTTTTCCTTTGGTTTAATGATCATGGTATGACTGTGCTTGATTGGTCAGCAAATTCGCCTGAACTAAACCCCATAGAGAATCTGTGAGGTATTGTCAAGAGGAAAATGAGACATGAGACCCAACAATGCAGATGAGCTGAAGGCCACTATTAAAGCAACCTGGGCTTCCATAATAACATATTTCGCTCTGTGTGTTACACATCTATATAAAATATGAGTTTCACTTTTTTAATTGAATTACTGAAATAAATTAACTTTTTGTTGATATTCTAATTTTATGAGATGCACCTGTGTGTGTGTGTGTGTGTGTGTGTGTGTGTGTATATATATATATATATATATATATATATATAATATACACACTGAAAACACTATCCCTTCTCTTCAGGGAGCACACTATCTAGAGAAATAAATGGAAAGGAGCCTTATGCCCCGTACACACGATCGGACTTTCTGACAACAAAACCGTGGATTTTTGTTCGAAGGATGTTGGCTCAAACTTGTCTTGCATACACACGGTCACACAGATGTTGGCCAACAATTACGAACGTAGTGACGTACAAGATGTACGTGATATCTCCATTACGAACGCTAGTTTTACAAGACCGAGCGCTTCCGGCTCGTACTTGATTCTGAGCATGCATGGACTTTTGTCCGACGGACTTGTGTACGCACGATCGAACTTTCCGACAACAAACATTTGAGAACCTGCTAGCCAACATTTGTTGGCGGAAAGTCCGACAACAAATGTCCGATGGAGCAAACACACGGTCGGGCTTTCCGCCAACAAGCTCGCATCCAACATGTTGTCGGAAAATCCGATCGCGGCATGTGGCATTAGATTTCAATGTGAAATAGCCATGTAGCTTTACAGAAGTCTGTAGAGAAATATAGAAAAGGTGGTGGCAGTTGTTTACAATTGCTTAAATCTATTTTTTCCTTTTTGAAAATAGCTGTTCCCATTCCATAACACAGTGGCAAATAAAATATTAACAAGTTATTGTTTGTTCTCAAGCCATGACATTTTAATTAGGCACAAAAAAAGCTGTTCATGCTATCCTGGTAATAACTGTAATGCATTTCTATCCTCTTGAAAAGTACTTCTTTTTGAGTTTTATACTTAGCAAACACTTGTTCGATGAAATTTTTGTTGCGACCTGTTTTAGTTCTTTGCTGTTTCACAGATGACGCTCATGTTCTCAAACTGGATCTTGCTCACTCGTTGCTTCTCAAAGGCTTTTGGCACAATTTGTTCTATGGATTTCAGAATATCCCAGTGGCTAAAATCATTTTTCTGGCTGGTAGGAACAAAGAGAGATACTGAAACAGCTATTTAATGGAGCTGTGAAGAGGCCTCACACTGCCGAGAGTTTTCTAAGAAAAAGGATAAAGCCTTTCTTCGTTGTAGAGAACATTTTTAACACAGTGGTACAGGAGGCAACTTTTAAAGGTACATTGAAGTAAAAAATGAAAATGTATTGAAAACATAACTCATTTTTTTTACAGTTCTGTATAAAGTGAGAAAAGATTAGAAGCTCAGATTTAAATGCTGTCCCTGCTCCTGCAGACATATATCAGCATCAGGTACCTTTGTTGCAGTTTAGAAAAAATAACCTTTGTTACCACGGAAGGTAGGGTAACTTCTCCAAAGGATCCAATAATACCTCTTTGCACAAAATGTTCTGTCTTAATTTCTCCTTTATGCTCTGACATACCTTTATAGACCTTGATTTGTTCAGACAGTATGACGACTTTCTGATTTGGCAAAATCCACATACAGTAGAACTAAAAAAACACACAAGTTAAATCCAATGCAATTTTACTCATAAAGTATAGAACAGGCAATGTTCTTTCAGTCTTTTGAAGTGGAATGCTGTGTACACACGAACAGACTTTCAACGGACTGAACTCCGAAGGACTTTTTGACGGACTTTCGACGGAGTTCCAACACAACGGACTTGCCTACACATGATCACACCAAAGTCTGATCGTTTCGAACGTGATGACGTACGACCAGACTAAAATAAGGAAGTCCATAGCCAGTAGGCAATAGCTACCCTAGCGTTGGTTTTAGTCCGTTGGACTAAACAGATTTTTCGACCGGACTCAAGTCCCTCGGAAAGATTTGAAACATGTTCCAAATCTAAAGTCCGTCTGATTTTTCGACAGCAAAGGTCCGATGAAGCCCATACACGATCGGATTGTCCGGCGGATTCGTTCCGTCGGACCTTTGCTGTCTTAAAGTCCGGTTGTGTGTTCACAGCATAAGAAGGGGTGGGGGGGTGGGGAATAGATTGATCACTTTGCAAGTGCAGTTGCACCCTGAGCTTAGTGAATGAGGTAAAGCACTGCAAACTTCCATCATCCAATCACGTGCAAGTAAAAATGTTGTTTTTTTATTGACCTTGCATGTGACTGTTTTTCAAAGTGAAGCTTTACCACATTTATGAAAGCTCTGGGAAAAATTCCCTTGCAGAGTGCAACTTCCCTTGCAAAGTAAACAGTTTTATTTGCCTTAAGTAATTAAACCCCGAAAATGTTCTATGTCTTGTGTCTGCGAAGAAACTGAAACTTAACTTGGAGTAATGTAGGCCTCTTATGGCTATTGGACCCTAGGGTCAATTACGGTTGTATTTTGGACAAGGGCAATTTTTGGAAAGAGAACAGAGAGGAGACATCCAAGGAGACACAGTGGAAGGCCTTTAAAGGATCAGTTCACCTTTTTTACTATATTTTTTTGTACCATATTTGGGGTGTAACATGTTACAATTGTAGTGGCCCCCACACCCCCTCAATCCCCTCTCTTCTCCCCGCGCTTGCTGCCACTATCTAAATTAAACTCAGCTGTGCGGGGCTCAAACCCCCAGCCACATCATCCATTCGCAGTGTTCTGTGAACTGGAAAGCTACAAGTCCCAACATCCTTTGTGGCTGTTGGCTTGTATCTCGCAATGAACTACCACGGCGCTGTTGAGCACTATGGTAGTTCATTTTCTCTTCCTGACATTATGTATCTGCCTGTCTGTATGAGGTATGAGCAGACAGATACACTGACAAGTCTGCATGGCATACAATTACATAATACGAAAACAACAGATGACAGCGTTTGTAACTTACATAGTCAGGTTAAAAAAAGACACAAGTCCATCTAGTTCAACAAAAAAACAAAAAAAAAAATACAACCATACAATCCCATATACACAATCCTATACCCACAGTTGATCCAGATGAAGGCGAAAAACCACAGCAAAGCATGATCCAATGTGCTACAGCAGGGGAAAAAATTCCTTCCTGATCCCCTGAGAGGCAATTGGATATTTACTGTATCAACTTTAGCTATAAATGTTAGTACCCAGTTATATTATGTACAACTAGGAAAGAATCCAGGCCTTTTTTAACCACTTAAGGACCAGCCACCACAGTTGTACTGCGGCAATGTGGCTGGTTCCCGCAAATCGCCGTCATTGTACGTTGGCTTGTACACAGCAAATTGTGGGCGCACACGTGCCACCTGGCCAGTGGGGGAGCCAATCAGCGGGTGGGGCTGACTCGATGTCCGCCTGCCACCCGCGATCGTTCCCCGCAGTGACAGAACGGGGCTGCCTGTGTAAACAAGGCAAATCTCTCTCTGACGGGAGATCACACAGACCTCTGTCTTTCTGCTTTGCAGGAAGGCGGATATGTGTATTTCCCCAGTCACACAGTCCCTCATACAGTTAGTAAACACACTGAGGGAGCACATTTAACCACTTGATCGCCCCTAGTGCTAACCCCTTCCCTGCATATTTTTAGCAGTGATTACGGTAATAATGTCACTGGTTCCCAAAAAAGTGTCAAAAATGTCAGTTAGGTGTCCAATCTGTCCGCTGCTATGTCGCAGTCCCGCTAAAAACCACTAATCACTGCCATTACTAGTAAAAAAAAAAAATAATAATAAAAATGCCATAAATCTATTCTCTATTTTGTAGACACTATAACTTTTGCGCAAACCAATCAATATATGCTTGTTGCGATTTTTTAAAAATTTTTTTTACCAAAAATATGTATGCCCCCATTTTTGGGGGGGATATTTATTATAGCAAAAAGTTAAAAAAAAATGTTTTTTTCAAATTTGTGGGTCTTTTTTTGACTATAGTGCAAAAAATAATAACTGCAGAGGTGATCAAATACCACCAAAAGAAATCTCTATTTATGGGAAAAAAAGGACATCAACTTTGCTTGGGTACGTCGTCGCACGACCGCGCAATTGTCAGTTAAAGCGACGCAGTGCCGTATTGCAAAAAAAATGGTTGGGTCATTAAGGGGGAAAATCTTTCGGTCCTTAAGTGGTTAAAGCAATCTACTGAGCTGGCCAGAACCACCTCTGGAGGGAGTCTATTTCCACATTTTCACAGCTCTTACTGTGAAGAAACCTTTCCGTATTTGGAGATGAAATCTCTTTTCCTCTATTCGTAAAGAGTGCCCCTTGTCCTCCGTGATGGCCTTAAAGTAAACAACTCAACACCAAGTTCACTATTGCCTCGTTTTCACTGAGCGAATTGGTTCGGATCGGTACAGTTTGAATGGCCTAGAATGGTCCGGTCTATTCTGGTGAGCGTTTCCACTGCAAGTGGGACCACAAGGGGCCATACAGGGTTTAGAAAAAATGCCTCAGCATAGCACAGCAGAGGGTTTTCTGTCAGCCAATCAGTGGAATGTATCGTAGCTCCGCCCTAACCGAACCGTTCCATTTTCTATGGCCCAACATCTGAAGCAGGACCCTGAATGGAGCGGTACAGTTCGGTTGTATGGGCCAACACCCAAAATAGCATACCGAACCGATCCACTCAGTGGAAACGAGGCATATTGGGACCACTTATATATTTGTATGTGTTGATCATATCCCCCCTTAATGTCCTCTTCTCAAGAGAGAATAAATTCAGTTCCTCTAATCTTTACTCATAGCTCAGCTCCCCCATGCCTCTTATGAGTTTGTTTGCTCTTCTCTGCACTTTCTCCAGTTCCCCCATATCCTTTTTAAGAATTGGTGCTCAAAACTGAACTGCAATTCCAGGCGAGGTCTTACTAATGATCTGTACAGCAGAAAAATTATATCTCTCTTTCTCTGCAGTCCATGTCTCTCTTAAAGCGGAGTTCCACACAAAAATGGAACTTCCGCTTTTCGGAACCCTCCCCCCCTCCGGTGTCACATTTGGCATGTTTCAGGGGGGAGGGGGGTGCAGATACCTGTCTAAGACAGGTATTTGCACCCACTTCCGGCATAGACTCCCATGGGAGTCTACGCCTCTATGCCTCTTCCCGTCCCCACCGCGCTGTCTCCTGGGAAACACACAGCTCCCAGGAGAGAGCGGGGACCACTCGGGATGCGCAGCGTGACTCATGCATGCGCAGTAGTGAAACGCTTCACTTTCTGATTCCCTCACTTAGGATGGCAGCGTCAGCTGCCGAGAACCGAGCGTCGCCTGCCAACATCGCTGGACCCTGGGACAGGTAAGTGGCCATGTATTAAAAGTCAGCAGCTGCAGTATTTGTAGCTGCTGGCTTTTAATATTTTTTTTTTTTTGGCGGTGTGGGTGGACCCCCGCTTTAATACAAGAAAGGGCTTTGCATGCTTTGGAAACCACAGCTTGGCATTGCATGCTATTATTTACGCTTATGATCTACCAAAACCCCCAGATCCTTCTCCACCATTGATTCCCCCAGTTGTACTCCCCCTAGTATGTATGATGCATGCATATTCTTAGCTCCCAAGTGTATAACTTTATATTTATCAACATTAAACTTCATTTGCCATATAGTTGCCCAATAAAACAGTCCATTGAGGTCGGCTTGTAAGTTGCAGACATCATGTAAGGACGTTATTCCACTGCATAGTTTAGTGTCATATGCAAAGACTGAAATGGTACTTTTGATTTCAGACAAAATTAATACACAATACATGGCAAAACCCATGAGCAGTGTAGTCAATTAAAATGAAAAAGTCTTTTTTTTTTTTTTTCATTTTTTTAGTTACCAAAATAAATACATTTTCCGTGGTTTCTTATTTGTGCTTGTTGGCTTCTGTGTAAGATCACCTCGGTTGTGGATTCTGGAGTAGTTGGTCCCTCATGGACCTCTGTGTGACTTTTATTGCAAATGTATTTTAATTAACTTATTTTTGGTTATGCTGTAAAATATAAAAAAACAAAAAAACTTCATGCTTTTTACTCCTGTAAAATATTCTAAAGTTTGATTGGATACTGTTTGATGTATCTTGTAAATTCAGATATACTGTCTGGCTATACTTTTGGCTTTTATGTGCATGTTCAAAACACTCAACTGGTTTTATCTACCCATGTGAATGTTTGCTGGTCTACCTGGCTAGAGAAAGGCTGGCCACCCACGGAATTTTACCACTTTCCAACATCTTTCAAATGCAAAAACAGCTAAATGGAGAAGATCAACTGCCAACAGCTTTGATTGTTTCATGGCGTCAATACAATCTGTAGGTGGTTGATTACCTTAATCTGTTCAATTATTTTATGGATGAAAAGCTGGTTGAAAGAGCCTGAAAACAATGTATAAAGCCAGCATTTTAATCTCTTAGCTTAGGTTTCCACTATAGATTAATAAAGTTGCAGCATTTTAGTGCGTGCGCCTTTTGCCAGCTAAACTGCAGTTACAGATATGCACAAAAACACAGTGTTTATATATATCGGGTGTTCGTTTGTTCTAGAAATGAACCGAACATATGGGGCGTTCGCGGGAAATTTTAGCGTCGCGGAATGCCCCATGATGCACTGTGAGTTCGCAGTACATTGCTGTATGATTGGTCAAAGCATGCATCTGACCTGCATGCTTTGGCCAATCACAGCACGCTCTGCTGAGAGAGCCATAATTTGCCAAAGGCAGGGTGCCTTTGGCCAAGCATGGCTCAGGGGGACTAAGTCAACGCCCCACACTATTTAAGGCTGCTTATATAGCGGCCGTGTATAGTGTGTGGACGAAGATAGATTGAGCTAGATTAGGCAGCCAGGTTAGTTACTGGCAGTGTATTTGTTATATACAGTATCTCACAAAAGTGAGTACACCCCTCACATTTTTGTAAATATTTTATTATATCTTTTCATGTGACAACACTGAAGAAATGACACTTTGCTACAATGTAAAGTAGTGAGTGTACAGCTTGTATAACAGTGTAAAATTGCTGTCCCCTCAAAATAACTCAACACACAGCCATTAATGTATAAACCCGCTGGCAACAAAAGGGAGTACACCCCTAAGTGAAAATGTCCAAATTGGGCACAATTAGCCATTTTCCCTCCCCGGGGTCATGTGACTCGTTAATGTTACAAGGTCTCCAGTGTGAATGGGGAGCAAGTGTGTTAAATTTGGTTTTATCGCTCTCATTCTCTCATACTGGTCACTGGAAGTTCAACATGGCACCTCATGGCAAAGAACTCTCTGAGGATCTGAAAAAAAGAATTGTTGCTCCACATAAAGATGGCCTAGGCTATAAGAAGATTGCCAAGACCCTGAAACTGAATCTGCAGCACGGTGGCCAAGACCATACAGCGGTTTAACAGGACAGGTTTCACTCAGAACAGGGCTCGCCATGGTTGACCATTTAAGTTGAGTGCACGTGCTCAGCGTCATATCCAAAGGTTGTCTTTGGGAATTAGACCTATGAGTGCTGCCAGCATTGCTGCAAAGGTTGGAGGGGTGGGGTTCAGCCTGTTAGTGCTCAGACCATATGCCACACACTGCATCAAACTGGTCTGCATGGCTGTCGCCCCAGAAGGAAGCCTCTTCTGAAGATGATGCACACGAAAGCCCGCAAACAGTTTGCTGAAGGCAAGGAGACTAAGGACATGGATTACTGGAACCATGTCCTGTGGTCTGATGAGACCAAGATAAACATATTTGGTTCAGATGGTGTCAAGCATGTGTGGCAGCAACCAGGTGAGGAGTACAAGACAAGTGTGTCTTGCCTACAGTCAAGCATGGTGGTGTGAGTGTCATGGTCTGGGGCTGCATGAGTGCTGCCGGCACTGGGGAGCTACAGTTCATTGAGGGAACCATGAATGCCAACATGTACTGTGACATACTGAAGCAGAGCATGATCCCCTCCCTTCGGAGACTGGGCCGCAGGGCAGTATTCCAACATAACGATCCCAAACACACCTCCAAGATGACTGCTGTCTTGCTAAAGAAGCTGAGGGTAAAGGTGATAGACTGGCCAAGCACGTCTCCAGACCTAAATCCTGTTGAGCAACTGTGGGTCATCCTCAAACAGAAGGTGGAGGAGCGCAAGGTCTCTAACATCCACCAGCTCCATGATGTCATCATGGAGGAGTGGAAGAGGACTCCAGTGGCAACCTGGGCATGGAGTTCACCAGAGCTTCACAAGAGGATTAAGGCAGTGCTGGAAAATAATGGTGGCCACACAAAATATGGACAATTTGGGCCCAATTTGGACATTTTCAGTTAGGGGTGTACTCACTTTTGTTGCCAGCGGTTTAGACATTAATGGCTGTGTGTTGAGTTATTTTTGAGGGGGGCAGCAAATTTACACTGTTATACAAGCTGTACACTCACTACTTTACATTGTAGCCAAGTGTCATTTGTTCAGTGTTGTCACATGAAAAGATATAATAAAATATTTACAAAAATGTGAGGGGTGTACTCGCTTTTGTGAGATACTGTATAGCACAAATTCAGCAGAAAGCCTAAGTTTAGGTAAAACTAAAAAAATCAGGGACAGTAGTTACATTTAATGAGAAGTTTCCCTTATTGGTGCTAGCTGTACTAGTTCTCTTTGAGCTTTCGCTTTTTTAAGGTACTGAGCCATGTATGAAGGAGATAAAATGAAAGAAGTGAAAATGGCCACACAATTTAAATTTTGAGCAGCTACACCCTTCTTAACCACTTGCTTACTGGGCACTTAAACTCCCCTCCTGCCCAGACCAATTTTCAGCTTTTAGCGCTGTCGCACGTTGAATGACAATTGTGCGGTCATACAACACTGTACCCAAATGAAATTTTTATCATTTTTTTCCCACAAATAGAGCTTTTTTTTGGTGGTATTTAATCACAGCTGGGATTTTTATTTTTTGCTAAACAAACAAAAAAAGATGGAAAATTTTGAAAAAAAAAAAGTTTCATAGTTTGTTAAAAAATTTTGCAAACAGGTAATTTTTCTCCTTCATTGATATGTGCTGATGAGGCGGCACTGGTGTGGGCACTGATAGGCTGCACTGATGGGCACGGATAGGCACAGTTAAGGTGGCACTGATAGGCACAGTTAAGGCAGCACTGATGGGGACAGATAAGGCGGTACTAATGGGCACTGATAAGGCGGCACTAATGGCCACTGATGGGTGGCACTGATGGGTGGCATGGATAGGTGGCACTGATGGGCACTGATAGGTACCACTGATGGGGGGCACTGATGGGCGGCACTGATGGGCAGTGATGGGCGGCACTGATGGGCACTGGTAGGTGACACTGATGGGCACTGATAGGTAGCACTGATGTGCAGCACTGTTGTTGCACTGATGTGGGCGCTGATGGGTGGCACTGTGGGCGCTGATGGGTGGCACTGTGGACGCTGATGGATGGCACTGTGGGCACTGATGGGTGACATTGGTGGGCACTGGTAGGCAGCATTGCTGCCTATTGCTGTGGGGGCAGATGATCGCTGTGATCGGGACTGATGTCCCTCTCATGGCCACCGGTGATCAGGTTTTTTTTTCCTCCTTACGCTGTCAGCACGAGGAGGAAAAATAGCCGATTACTGGCTCTGTTTACATCACATGATCAGCTGTCATTGGCTGACAGCTGATCATGTGGTAAGGGGTCGGGACCGACCCCTTACTCTGATCCGTGATCAGGCGAGTCTCATAGACTCGCTGATCACCGAGTGCGCCGCGCGTGCCCTGTAGGGGGCGCGCAGGGCGCTCGTGCACAGGACGACGTCAATGGACGTCGTACTGGCAATGTAGATCCGTGCTGTTGCCCTCATTTGGCAATAGCGCGGATCTGAAGAGGTTAAAGAGGAGCTCCAGTCTCTTGTGTCAAAATTAAAAGTCAGCAGCTACAAAAACTGTAGCTACTGACTTTTAATAAACCACTCACCTGTCCCACGATCCAGCGGTGGGCTTACCCAGGCCATTTTAACCTACTGTTGTCTGTTCCCGGTGCCTGCATCTTAACTGTGACAGCTTGTGGCTGCAAATTGTGAATTGTCCCCCAGTTTTATGGTACCTGTCAATTTTTACTTTTTGCTATAATAAATATCCCAAATAAAATATATAAAAAAACTAATTTCTTTCTCAGTTTAGGCAGATATGTAGTCTTCTACATATTTTTGGTAAAAAAAAATCGCAATAAGCGTATATTGATTGGTTTGCGCAAAAGTTATAGCGTCTACAAAATAGGGGATAGATTTATGGCCTTTTTATTATTATTATTATTATTATTATTAATATTATTTTTTTTATTACTAATGGCGGGCAATCTGTGATTTTTATTATGACTGTGACATTATGGCGGACACATCGGACGCTTTTGACACTTTATTTTGGGGCCATTGTCATTTATACAGCGATCAGTGCTATAAAAATGCACTGATTACTGTGTAAATGACACTGGCAGGGAAGGGGTTAAACACTAGGGGACGATCAAGGGGTTAAGTGTGTCCTAAGGAGTGATTCTAACTGTGGGGGGGGGATGGACTACCACTGACATGACAGCAATCACTGCTCCCGATGACAGGGAGCAGTAGCTCCCTGTCATGTCACTAGGCAGAACGGGGGAAATGCCTTGTTAACATAGGCATCTCCCCGTTCTACCTCTCCACACCGCAATTGTGGGCCACCAGCGAACATCGAGTTCCCGGGACCCGTGGGCACGATCCCCCGGCATGCGGCATGTGCACGTGCACCCGATAGACGGCAAATTTAAAGGGACACTCATTTTCTTGCCTGTGCCATTCTGCCAATGTACATCTGTGTGCGGCGGTCGGCAAGCGGTTAAGATGCATGCTCCAAAGTGGTCTTCCTTCACTACTTAAAGAGTCCTGCTCGTTAAAATGCTATTAACACCAAACACCAAACACCATTAACACCAAAAATGAATATGTAATATATTGTAGCTTATCAATTCTTAGATCTAGTTGTTTTCTTTTTTATGCTTTTTTTTTTTACTTTGTTTAGCTGGCCAGCAAGTCTGTTTTTTTTTTCCCTCCCCCCAACAGAAAAGAAAAATTGGCATATAGTATGTTGAGACAAACCATTTAACACTAACAGCGGTCTTAAGATTGCCCGGTTTCATTCATTTATGGAGAAGAAAAAAAAGGTGCTATAACTGCCTAAAAAAAAAGTAGCTGGAGTTTGGCTTTAGCTTATTATTCTGGTCCATCCAAATCTGCTAGTACATTTAACATTACTCTCTCCCTAGAAGGACAATGCTGCTGTCCAAAGGTGTCCCCATTGTTCTTTCAGTTGAGTGGAGCCACCCTAAGACAGGAAATGTTTTACTAGCTGGATCACAGGTAAAAAAATCAAATATAAAAAAATGTCTAAAAAAAGAAAACGAATGCAGGCACCACATTTAAGAATTGGTAAGCAACAATATGTAACATTTTTCTTTTTGGATTTGATACCACTTTAAGAAACCACATGCATGTCAGGAGTCCAAAACTTGGTATACCAATGATTGTTCCAGGTCAGGAAATATGATAGCCTTGGAGCCTACAAAACAAGCCTTCCAAGGCTTATAAAGTGTGGGCTGGAGTTTGGCTGCAACGATACTGCTGTCCAAAGGTGCCCTCTGTGCTCCTTCATCCAGAGTGGGGGCACTCTAATATAGGAGGTGTGTTAATGACCAGATCAGCCTAAAATAATGCAGCCATCACATCTAATGATTGGTAAGCTGCAATATATTACATGTTTGGTTTTGGGTTTAAAGAATATAAAAATATAACATTTCATATTCCTGATATGTGCCTGCTGTACCATGTACGTGTATGAGAAAGTATCCTGTTCTCTTTGTATTGCTTCCTTTGTGTGAATTCCCTGGTGTTCCTGCCAATCCTTCTACGTTCCTATTAAAAACTGACCACACTAGCTTGGTTAATTTTCTGGCTGTGCTGGGAACTCAGCTTGCTCTCCTCCAATAAACAGACTTTCAGACTGGTCCTGACATCCCCCCCCCTTGCTCCTTCAGCCATTCAGTGAGAAAATCAGTGTGCTGCTGTTTCTCTCCCCCAGCTCTTATGCAGCTGAGAACAGAGGATATTTGATCACTTATAAAAAAGGAGAAAAATGTGTTTAGAATTTATTTTTATCTGTACATTTATCTATGCCATTCATTTCTATTTTACAATATGTTTTACAAGGTGAGGGTTTACATATACTTTAATACCGCTTTAAATAAATACGTCTGCTGAACAATCGTAAGTAGCGGCAAGGTGTGAAATGTCTGACCTGAGCATCATGGGAACTGTAGTACAACCACAGCTGGAGTGCCCTGCACTGCTATCTGCTTGCTAAATAATACGTTAATGAGATTTGGAATGCACTAAGTGGAGACGATTAGTGATCTCCAACAGATATTACTGCCAGCAAGCATAACCTCGGCAGCATGTAAAAAAAAGAACAACATTTTTTTTTTTTCTTTTCCAGAACAGAAGAAATGTAATTTATTCCAAAATCGTAACATCATCTAATGATTGAAACTTCAAAAAGATGTGTATAATATAAGCTGCAAATTGAAATCAACCTTTTAACCTCCTGCAGATTATCCCCCGTATGAAGCTAAAAAAACTCATTAAAATAATCTTGCAAGTGCATATCTCTAGCCTGGTAATTTAGGACTATTAATATTTTTGATGTGTGTGTATTCAGATTCTGCTGCGCTCCCTTTGTGAGACACTCTTACAAACCTTTTAAACTGTAAGTAACGAAGATACAGATAGAGGATTCAGCGCGCTCCACTTATAATAGACACGGTTTCCATGGTAACGTGGTCCTCTTGACTGACAGGCTCAGACCAGTTCGTTTAGTTTCCCTTTGGGCACCAGTTTCTCTGCGATGTGTTACACTGTGTGCTAATACAGAGGAAAGGATAAAAAAAGAAGAAATAATAAAAAAGAACAAAAAATCTGAAATTAGAATTTTGAAGCCTTCTGTACAAATGTAAAAGAAAACAATAAGGTTAAAGCCATGTGGTCCTGGGAATACCAGGGAGCGGCGAGACCGACCAAGATGGCCACATAATGAGGTAGCTCCTCCAAGCCTAGGCATGCAGCTGCATTAACTTCCACTAATCCCTTTCTGTATCCACCAGGAGGCTCCCGGGAGTAGGGGGAGAGGACTACGGCAACAGACAGTGGAGAGTCCGGTGGTAGCTCGGCGCCAATAGAAGACGGAGGGTGAAGGAGGCTCGCAGTGGCTATCACGAGGCTCACAACGGATGTCACGAGACTGGTGTGCTGGAGTACGAGCGGAACACCATAGATGCCAACCAACCTTCCTCCACAATCTCCCGTGCCTGCCGAAGCGCACAGCACGCCGTGTCTTCGGCGGTCGGAAGGTACAAGTTCCAAGCGGGACAGGAGACCCCTGGTGGCGGTGAGCTTATTGCCGGTACACAGTGCTCCCCTGGGTATAAACGCAGAGACCGGTCGGCTGATACCTGGGTTGAGAAGGTGATCAGCTGGAGAAGATTGACTCGCTACACATAGTCTGGAAAGAAGACAGCAAACATAGCAAAGTGGCGCGGGAGGTCTGCACATACAAGCCAAAGAAAAACAGGTTTTAAGGTGAGAGCTAAAACTTTCTATATAAATAACCTGGACTGTAATATGCCACCTAAAAGAACCCATGCACAGAAACCCCAGAGGGGATCTACAGGGGGTACAGCTAAAAACGCCCCCAAACACCAATCTGCACAAAAGTCTGATATCAAGGGGTTCTTCCAACACTTAGAGATACAAGGTCAGCAAGAAGCTCCTATAATAGTAGAAATGAATACATCTGCTCCTACTGGAGAAGCTGAGTTAGAAAGATCAAGCACCAGCCCCCCCCCCCCCTTAATTATGCAACAAGCTACAATATGAGCAGAGAGATCAGAAGGGGGACCCTGGGATATGCAGGCATATATACAATCCCTACCAACAAGAGAGGATATGGATAAATATCTTTACAGATCGGAAACTTCATATAAAGCTGAATTACAATCAATGGAAACATCTCTGGCAAATACGCAAAACAGGATGGATATTATGGAATCCAGAGTAGCAATTATTGAACAAAAAATGGTACAATTTGAAAAGAAAAATCAGTATCGCTGCAGCCAAACAGAATCAATGTTTATAGTTCGCAATTACTGCCATTGACGATCTTGAAAATAGAAACAGACGTAATAATATTAGGGTCAGAGGTCTACCAGAGGCAATGGGCTTGGAGGACCTTAAACCGACACTACAGGGTGTATTCAACACCCTGTTGAAACGTCCAGCAACAGCTGAACTAGAGATAGACCGTGCACATAGATCACTAGGCTCTAAAAATCCTGATCCTATGAAGCCAAGGGATGTAATCTGTAGAATACATTTTTTCTATATTAGAGAAAAGATCATGGCGGCGGCACGTCTGCAAAGGACTATAGAATTTGATGGAGCACAGCTAATTTTGCTGCAGGACTTATCCAGATATACTCTGATTATGAGGAAAGCAGTAAAACCTCTTTTGGAAGCCCTTAGAGAAAAAGATATTCTAAACAGATGGGGATTCCCTTTCCAGATTATAGTACACTACAAGGGACAAAAAGTAATATTTCAGGATAGTGGAGATCTCCCGGACTTTTTGAACTGTCTTCAGCTACCTAAAATTGATCTGCCTCAATGGCCCCAAACATATCAGGATTTCTCAGGAAGACCTCCTAGAGGAAGATAGAAGTAGAGGAGAAACGGGGACATGGAGGGTGGGGGGGGGGTGGGAGGATGGGAGGAGAGAGTCAGTAAAGAGAAACCCCCCCCCCCTTTTTTTTGGGTAGCAATGATATAATATACACAATATATGTTTACACATTGTATCACTAAGATGCACTCACTATCATTGTTTTCTTTTTTTTTTTTTTCTTTTGAAATGTTTTGTTACACACAGTTGGGTGTATAAATAGACACAATATGCAAATTAGAGAGATACAATTATAATTGCTTGGAGTAATTCACAGATAGTTTTATGCTTGGTATTGCCCCTTATGTCTAAGAATGTTCACTTCCTTATTGGTTTTTCTTTTTTTCTTTTTTTTCTTTTTTCTCTCCCTTTTCTTTCTTTCTTTCCTTCTTTCTTTCTCCTTTTTCTTCCTTCCATTCTTTCGGCTTTTTGTTCTCTCTATAAGATTAGATAAATATATCAGAAGTCAGGTTACGAAAAGATATTTATATGTATGTAAATATGCCTGGGCTGGGCGCGGCCTACCCGAGGGAGGTCTCTTCATACCCCTAATATAGGGAACTTACAGATAGTAAGTCTAGACTCAAAGGAGGGTTTCTCATGTAGGAAATTGCTTGTTGTGTGTGAGTCCCCCCCCCCCCCCCCTCCTTCCCCAATAGATGGGCTCAGTAAAAATTTGCTCCTTCAATGCTAGAGGATGAAACTTCCCATCAAAAAGATCACAAATTTTATACTCTCTCCATAAACAAAAGGTTAGCGTTGTCTTCTTCCAGGAGATGCATTTTCGCTCAAATCACATACCCAACATACAGAATAGGTACTATCCTACATGGTATCATGACTCTTTCACTTACTCTAAATCTAGGGCAGTCTCCATAGTAATCCACAGGTCTCTGCCTCATCAAGTTTTGGACAGCTGGAGGAGCAGAGATGGAAGAGCTCTGCTCGTGAAGCTGTCCATTTATGGAAAAAAATATACATTCATTAATCTATACCTACCAAACTAAGATCAGATCAAGATGGGTATACAAATGCTGATGGATCTTATGGAAAGAGTGGACGGCGTGACTCTGGTCTGGGGGACTTTAATTTTGTCCTCGACTGGGATCTGTATACTACCGCATCTCGTCTGTCTCAAGCAGTTAATCACATGAACAAGATTAAAGCCACCTTGGATAGAAATCAATTGATAGATATATGGAGGGTTCTCCACCCAATAGACAGAGATTATACATTCCACTCAAAAGTCAATGGTACTTACCATAGATTGGATTTTTTGCTTATAAATCAAATGGGGGTAGCACTGGCATCTTCCTCTGAGATTGGAAGTTTTGTCTGGTCTGACCATGCTCCAGTGTTTCTGGTGCTGGTTATAATGAGAGGAGTTACATTAAAATGGTCATGGAGATTAAACAACAATTTACTTAAAGACAAGATCTGTATGTCAGAGATTAGGCAAGCAGTTTATAATTTTGTGATTGACCATGTAATGGATACTACCTCCTTACCTGTGCAATTGGAAACACTAATATGCGTATTACGTGGTCTCTTTATAAAACAGGGTGTGAGATTAAAAAAAGAAAGGGGGTGAAATATCTTTACTTTTAATAAGATATTTCAAAACTTGAAAAAGTGCATAAACACAATTCAACTTCAGAAAATGTAATAGTGTTTGTAGTTCTATCCGTTTATCTGTTAATACTATTAAATGAACAGACTCTATGGCTTAGAGATAAAAGCTGTGCGCTGTATTATCAATATGGAAATAAACCAGGTCGGCTCTTGGCAAGGGCACTGCGCCAACGTATATCTACGACCTCTATAGTAAAAATTAAAACAACATCGGGAGAAATGACACATGACCCTGAAGGAATTTTAAAATCATTTCATTCTTTTTACTCCAGATTGTATAACATACCAAACCAACAAGTGGGAATGGATCCCGAAACTTTTCGGCAAAATGTACGCCAATATATAAAGGAAACAGCAAAACCAACCCTCACGGCGGCAGAAATAGAGGAATTTGATATGGAATTTTCTGGGGTTGAATTGCAAAATGCAATTGATTCACTAGTACCGGGCAAAAGTCCAGGCCCAGACGGTTTTACCCTGCGGTTCTATAAGACACTTAAAAAATTATTGATTCCTATCATGAATAGGACCTTCAATTCGGTATCTGCCTCTCAACCTTTTGCCCCACAAGGAATGGAAGCATATGTCTCGCTTATTCCAAAACCTGAGAAAGACCATACGTTATGTGGAAATTATCACCTGATCTCTTTAACAAATATCAATATTCGAATATACTCTAAAATTATTGCAAACAGACTTACACCAATCCTACCAACATATGTTCATCTGGATCAAGTGGGATTTATAAGGGGTCGAGAGGCAAGAGACAATACATTGAAGACTCTAACATTGGTAGAATATGTCCAGAGGCGCGCCATACCATCCTGTCTATTGGCTGTAGATGCTGAGAAAGCATTTGACAGGGTGGGATGGTGTTTCTTCGAAAAGACTCTAAAGCAATGGGGAATAGGTCCACTACTTTTGGAGAAAATAATGGCCTTGTATTATAACCCAACAGCTAGAATACGTACAAACGGAGTCCTATCCGACCCAGTGATAATATCAAATGGAATCCGAAAGGGCTGTCCCCTATCCCCTTTGTTGTACGTATTAGTAATGAAACATCTGACCACAGCTATTCGTAAAAACGTAGATATACAATGGATAGAAGTCAGGGAAATAGAATACAAAATGTCAGTATACGCAGATGACTTTCTGTTGTATATAACTAATTCAATAGTAACTATATCAAATCTTATCCAGAAATGTAACCGTTTCGGAATACTGAGTAATTTTAAAGTCAATTACGAAAAATCAGAGGCTTTGAATATTACATTATCAAGACAGACCCTAGACCTTCTCCAAAGAAATTTTTCTTTTAAATGGCAAAAAGTAGCCATTAAATATTTAGGAACACACATTTCTAGAGATCTAACTAAACTTCAAGAACTTAATTATCTTCCGATAATACAAAATATAATAAAGAGGCTTCAAAAGTACGACACTGTTTTTTTTCCTGGATGGGAAGGATCATTGTAAAAATGGACATACTGACAAAAGTGTTATATATATTTCAGACAATTCCAATATTCTTTCCAACAAATCTACTAGATCAATTGCGTAAGGCCGCAGGGAGATTTATACTGGCACATAAATCATCTTGAATTAGAAGATATATATATGGGCAAAGAAAGATGGAGGCTTGGCTCTCCCAGATTTCTCAATGTATCTCCGTTCTGTATTTATGTCTAGGATAGTGGATTGGTTCCATAACGCAACATGTAATCAATGGGTGAAATTGGAGGAAGATGCCACAGCCGTAAAATTGAAATAATTACCATGGATAACCAGAGATCTCCGACCTTCTAAGAGAGAAATGCCATTCTTGGTATTCTCAACACTGAAAGTGTGGGATGCACTATTGAAGAGAGAGACCTGGTCTACCCAAATGGGGCCAATGACACCTTTTATTTTGCAATCCTGAGTTTCCACCAGCAATGGAAACTTTGACCTTTTTAAAATGGCACAGACACGAGGATGTGAGAGTGGTCCAGACCCTGGTGGAGAACAGACTCCTCCTGCTGGATTCCTTAGGTCCAGAAAGTAAGACCAAATGCATGCAGTACCAACAACTTCAAACAAATACCAAATCTGTGACATTTTTTTTTTTTTTTTTTTATTAGACAGACCATTAACAGAATTTGAACAACTATTATTACAAGAATAAAGACCAGATCACATCTAAAGAACAAGAGTTACATACTTAACTAAGTGGGAAGAAGAGCTGGAGATGACTATCCCTAGATTAAAATGGGAAAAAGCATTTCTATTAACTCATAAATTATCTTTATTAAATAGACATCAGGAAAGGAATTATAAAATCTTAGCAAGATGGTATAGATGCCCGGTAGATATGCATAAAATTAATAAGGAAAATGAAGAGGTATGCTGGAGATGTCAAAATGCAGAAGGCACAATGTCACACATATGGTACTATTGCCCGGAGGTTTAGATATGCTGGTCAAAGATTTATAATATATATCAAGAAATTGAAGGAAAAAATACACAACCAGATGTGTTTGTCTGTTTTATCAATGATTCCAGGCTCTATAAAGTCTATAAAAAAAGATATTTTAAGACACATGCTAACAGCAGCATGTACTGTTATAGCTGGAAAATGGAGGAAAACGGCAGATCCCTCAATCGAGGAATGGGTGTGCGAGATAAGTGAGATGCAGTCCCTGGAAACGATGATAATGACAGAAGTAGGTCTTAGGGAACAAACCTTGAAGATATGGCAACAATGAGAGGAGTTCAGAACCTCAGCAACTTTATCAAATTATTTGTAGAGTAACTTTATAGGGCCCTTCTGATTTCCCTTTCTTCCCTGTTCCCCTCCCCTTCCATTCCCTTTCCCCTCCCTTTCCCTCCTTTTTTTTTTTTCAGTAGTGGATAAGGTGTGTCTGAGTGAATGGTTATCTAGGTATGAATAAGTTTGGATAAAATTAACTTTAGAACTTTGGATTGCTAGAGTGAGTGGGAAAACAGAAGATATAAGCATGGACCTATATATAGGACAGAGAGTTATGAATTAATTGTAAAATTGCACCTACAATATATCCAAGAAATTTTTTGTTTTTATATATGCGTATATGTTGTGTAAAATGGGGAAAAAAAATATAAAATAAAGATTATATAAAAAAAAAGACCTTCCGAAAAAAATAGGGAATCAATATTATTAAACCAACTAGGAAGATTTATGATAACGCAAAGAAAATTTAAAACTTTGCACAAAAAAACAAACAAACCTAAAAATGAAAGGTGCATCACATGAACCAATGCATTTTATTTTAACCACTTGACCTCTGGAAGGTTTTGCCCCCTTCATGACTGGGGCATTTTTTGTTATTCAGCACTGCGCTATTTTAACTGGCAATTGCACAGTCATGCAAATTTATGTCATTTTGTTTTACAAAAATAGAGCCTTTCTTTGGTGCTATTTGATTATTATATAAACAAAGAAAGAGAATTTTGAAAAGAGCTATATTTTCTGTTTTCTGTTATAAATAATCAAAAAAAAATCACATTTCTTAATAAATTTAGGCCAAAATTTATTTTACTACATTTCTTTGCTAACAAAAAATCCCAATAAGTGTATATTAACCACAGCTCCTGACCAGGCCATTTTTTGCAGTACTGCGTTACTTTGACTGACAATTGCGCGGTCCTGTGACATTGTACCCAAATAAAATTGATGTCCTTTTTTTTTCCCACAAATAGAGCTTTCTTTTGGTCGTATTTGGTCACCTCTGTTTTCTTTTTGTTTTGTTTTTTGCGCTATAAACAAAAAAAGACCAATTTTGAAAAATATTAAATAAACAATATTTTTTCTACTATAAAACACATCCCATAAAAAAATGTAAAAAATCTAATTTCTTCATCAATTTAGACTAATATGTATTCGGCTACATATTTTTGGTAAAAAAAAAAAATCCCAATAAGCGTATATTTATTGGTTTGCGCAAAAGTTATAGCATCTACAAACTAGGGGATATTTCCATGTATTCTTTCATTTGTTTTGATTTTTTTTACTAGTAATGGCGAGGATCAGCGACTTATAGTGGGACTGCGACATAGCGGCGGACACTGACACTTTTGATACTTTTTTGGGCACCAGTGACATCAATACAGTGATCAGTGGTGAAAAGTATGCACAGTTACTGTATTAATGACACTGGCAGGGAAGGGGTTAACACCAGGGGTAATCAAAGGGTTAAATGTGTCCTAAGGGAGTGTGGGGGGGGTGTAACTGTGGGAAGACAAAGATCCGTGTTCCTGCTTAGTAGAAGGATCTCTGTCTTCCCTATTAACAGAACATCGAACTGCCTTGTTTACATAAGCAGACCGCCTTTCTGCTTCTGTCGAGAACGGTCGGCAGGTCCCCACGGACATCGGATCCGCTGATTGGCTCAGTGACACAGACTCGGAAGTGACAATCATGTACCTGTATGTGATTTCACGCAGAAGAGCCTTTCTAGTGTCCCAATTACTGCCAACCTTACTGACCAGAGTAGTAATGTGTGGTAGACTGTAGAAGGCCTGCAGGAGAACCTGGAATCTGCATAGCAGCGCCTTGTGGCTTTTTGGGTTCCAGGGACACTTATTAGAATGTTTACAGGTTTTCATTTATTGATAACACAGATAATTCCAGAGCTTGCTTTCCAGTATGGTATTTGTAACTCATAGGGTAAAATATTCACATTTAACTCTCAATATTTCTTTTTTCCCTAATATCAGTTGCCTTTTAGAGACCAAAAAGTGTTTTAGCTATGCAATGCAGCTTATACCTCTAAATCATGGAGGCTCTGGTTGCGCTCTCTGTTTCAGATAATGTAATATAAAGCTAGTGAGTCAGCTCAAAGTGACAACAAAGTAATGTGATTAACGTCAAAGAAGACTTTCTGCTAGAAAAGATTTAAACAGCAGGGGTGCAAAAAGTAGTTTGGATGTCTCAAGGATATTCTTTTATGAGATTTTTTAGATGTAAATTTCAATTAGATTTTAGTTTTCAATCTTTTATTATTGCCCAGGTAATTGTCAGATTTGTAGAAAGGCACGTACTTTTTTTACAGTTAAAGCGCATGTCCAAGATATTAGCAACCACCCAAACCCACCCCCCTCTATTCACTGATATGAAAAAAATGTAAAAGTATACAAATTCTCATTTTACTTTCCTGAATAAGTCAAGTGACAACCCTTCTGTCTACTTCCCAGGGTTCTTTATTCAGGTGTCCACATCACTTTCCATTGGTGAAGGTGCCACTTCAAGCAGCTAGGTCCTCTCTCATTGGGCCCAGCTGGCTGCCTTTCATGTAATGTCCCCTGCTCCCATGTAATGTCCCTTGCTCCCATGTAATGTCCCTTGCTCCCATGTAATGTGCCCTGCTCCCATGTAATGTGTCCTGTCCCCATGTAATGTGCCCTGCTTTCGTGCAATGTGCCCTGCTCTCTTTAAATATACTTTGCCCCCATGTAAAATGTCCTGCTCTCTTATGTGCCCTGCCCACATGTAATGTGCCCTTCTCTCATGTAATGTGCCCTGCTTTTATGTACTGTGCCCTGCTCTTATATAATGTGCCCTGCTCTCATGCATACTTACCAACTGTCCCGAATTTCCTGGGACATTCACGGGATTTGGACCTTTTTCATGATTTTAGCATTTCCCGGTAAATGTCCCGGGAAATTCTTTTTTCCCCGATTTTTCGCGGCTCCCCGCCGCCTCCGTTAGAGGTCCGCGGCCAAGACCAAGAGGCAGCGCGCTGCCCGTGGCTTGCCTCCCGTCGGAAAATGCATCCGACGAACTGCGCATGTGCAGTCTGACGTCACACCAGCTGATCGGGAAATCAGCTGGGGTGACGTAACATAGGAGGCATTATCCGACGGGAGGCACTCATCGACATTACACCGGCCGGGTGGCTGTAACACAAAGACCATTGTGTGCTTTCATCCCGCCCAGCCCCTCTCACCCAGTTAAACCCCGCCTATTCCCCACAGCCCCTCCCACCCTGATACACCGCACTCCCCCCAGCATGCTATGACCTAATGTAACCCGGAAGCTGATATGGCTGTAAGCCTTCCTGTGTAGCAGCGCTGTGTAGGAGGAAGCGGCTTGCGTTCCACGCCTCAGCTGGGTGACACTGTCCCTGTTTTCAAGTGTTATGGTGGGACAGGAGTACGGAGGAGGCTGGAGAGTGCAGCAAGGGGTTATGGCGGCACCTCTCTTGTCACTTTCCCCTGTCTTATACTACTCCAGGTACCCGGAGCCCTGAGGATACCTGATGTAAGGAGGGCTCCACTGGGGACACCTGATGTAAGGGGGGGGCTCCGCTGGGGACACCTGATGTAAGGAGGGGCTCCGCTGGGGACACCTGATTTAAGGGGGGGTACGGCTGGGGACACCTGATGTAAGGGGGGCTCCGCTGGGGACACCTGATGTAAGGGGGGCTCCGCTGGGGACACCTGATGTAAGGGGGGCTCCGCTGGGGACACCTGATGTAAGGGGGGCTCCGCTGGGGACACCTGATGTAAAGGGGGGCTCCGCTGGGGACACCTGATGTAAGGGGGGCTCTGCTGGGGACACCTGATGTAAGGGGGGGCTCCGCTGGGGACATCTGATGTAAGGGGGGCTCCGCTGGGGGCATCTGATGCAAGGACAGACTCTGCTGGGGGCACCTGATGCTAGGACGGACGGAAGGTTAAACGCTCAGGGATCCCACTGATTCGGCATTATGGCGAGTTGAATGATTTCATTTTATATTACAATGTAATAGAAATAATGCACTTCAATCATCCTGACACCATAACAACCATGGTGCCAGGATGATTGAAGTGCTAACACCAGGTGTTTGGAGTATCTTTATCTGCTGATTGTTGAACTTTCTAGAATACACATTTCCATTGTTGTGTAGGATCTGGGGCTGCTGTCCCTCCATCCCCCCCCTTTCCCTTTCCATCCCTCATTCATCTCTGACTCTAACCACACCCACTTTGAGCCATCGCCATTTAAGACATGCCCACTTTCACGTAAACCACACCCATTTTTCGCTGTGGCGCGCAACATTTTTACTTTCCCCCTGTGCCACGCCTACAAATTCATGCCCCGTCCCCTAATTTTAACAAGACTCTGCCTACAGCCAAAAAAGTGTCCCTAAAATATTTGGCAACTATGTGCTACAATGTTGGCAACTATGTGTCATGTAATGTGCCCTGCTCCCATGTAAAGTCTTTGTTTAGAAAGTTTGGAGACTCCTGCCATAGAGGAACATCATTGTCAGTGTAGAACGGAAAGTGTTTTATAATATCATAAAACTTTCCTCTCTCCAATTCTGAGTTGCTCAGATGTGAATGGGGCCTAAGAGAAGTATATTATTGTTGTTTACACATCTTTAAACCACTTGCCGCCTGTATAACTTTTACGGCGGCAAGGTGGCACTGCTAGTACGTGATACGACACTCCGGGGTTTGGGGTGCGCATGCGCACCACCAGTGACCTGCTCCTGCTGCGATTATACATAGTGGGAGCTGATCTGCGGGTACCGCAGACTCAATGTCCACTGGTACTCGCCGATCATCCAGCACAGAGGCAGAACGGCAATCTTTTAGATTTTTTTTTGTAATATTTGGTGTTATTATTCTATGTATTTTTAAGATCTGTAAAAGGATAGCCATGGTGTGATAAAATATTAATCATGACAAATATGAAATATGCTCAATACGCTATTTAAGCTGCATATACTGTGGCAGCTAGAGTACCCCTTTAACATTGGCTTTACGCGCTTTTGCTTGTCCAGTGACAGGAGGATTTTTTAAATATGTATGCTGAATAGTTCTGTGGCTATTGAGAATCCCTTTTTTAATCTTTTTAGCTGCAGGCTATTTAAGATGATTCAGGCTGCCTCATCTGGGGGCTAGAGCCTCCCTTTATAATAAAAGCTTGCAGCAGTGCCGGTTGCATCTTTGGAAACATGTTTGTTTATTTAACTGAGGGTTGAGTACGTGGTCGGTTCCCGCTGACGAAGTCCCGCCCAGGACGTAACGCTTACAGGGGAGGAGCCACGCATCACCTGCGACCATCTTTTTGTTTTCTTGTTTGATGTACTATCGTGGGGCGCTTGATATATGCACTTGTTAAAAGTGCTTGACTTTTACCTTTTTTTTAATAAATATACTGTCTACTTAGTAGAGAGCACTAGATGTTTTTCTGTTTACTTTTATATATACTGTGGAGGAATCGCGTCTTTGCCATTGACTGACCACCGGTTGACTTTTATCTACCTATTGGAGAAAGCACTTATTGATCATCCTGATTTCAGGGGTCATATAAATAATGTTAATGTCATTGATGGAGGCGTTACAGTCATTTTGACACTTGCATGCTCGATTGAATGCACATCTTCACAGTAGCTGACATTTCTTGATTCCTCTATTGATGAATTAATGTCAGAAACCATGAAATCAGACTGAGACAGAAGTACAGTTAAATCACACTTGTTTAATAATGAAAGTAAAAAGAACAAATGTAGTCAAAACACAGCCAAAGTTCAGTAACCGGAATAAATAGTCAGCCAAGCCAGAAGTCAGAGATCAATGTAGTGGAACAGCAAGCAGGATCTGGAGCCAGAAGGGATGTCAGCAAAGCCAGCCTTTAAACAGGAACGCAGGAGATAGTTTCTTCTGATGTTGACCAAAGCGAAGGCAGAGATCCACTGGGCTGAACGGCTTAAGTAGGCAGGACTGATGAGCAGGATATCATCAACAGCTGAGTAACTGTGGAGAGATAGGAGCTGGCAGTTAGCCGACAGCTGAGCGGCCAGCTCTGAGAAGGAAGGGCTGAGCCCAGCCCTGACAATTACCTTGGAGATAAGGACTTTTAGCTACATTATTTATTTATTTTTAGCTAATTTGTGCTGCACTGTTTTATTTCACAGATTGGTGATCTGCCTATGTAAACAAGGTAGATCATTGTTCTGTCAGAAGGGAAGGCATTGATCCTATGTTCTTGCAAAGCAGGGACGTGAATCCATGCCTTCCCCTAGTAAAAGCACCTCCCACACAGTGCACAAACACACTAGCTAGGCACACAGTTAACCCTTTGATCGCCCCTGATGTTTAAACCCTTCCCAGTCAGTGTCATTAGTACAGTGGCAGTGCATATTTTTTTAGCACTGATCACTGTATTAGTGTCACTGGTTCCCAAAATGTGTCAAAAGTGTCAGTTAGTGTCAGACATTGCCAGCCGCAATTTCGCAGTCCCGCTATAAGCCGCTGATTGCCGCCATTATTAGTAAAAATAAATAAACATATAAAAATATCCCATAGTTTGCAGACACTATAATTTTTTGCGCAAACCAATCTACACTTATTGGGATTTTTTTTACCAAAAATATGTTACAGAATACATATTAGCCTAAGTTTATGAAGAAGTTTTATTTTTTTCATTTTTTTATTGGATATGTTTTATAGCAGAAAGTAAAAAATGTTTTTTTTTTCAAAATTGTCGGTCTTTTTTTGTTTATAGAGCAAACAATAAAAACCGCAGAGGTGATCAAATACCATCAAAAGAAAGCTCTATTTGTGGGAAAAAAAAGGACATAAATTTTTGTTTGGGTACAGTGTCAGACGTCATACGGACCTGACAGTGGGGGGGTATTTACACACAAAATCCGGTTACTGCAGCCACTGGGATTGTGTGTGAAACTGACAGGCAAACTCCTGCCTGTCAAGTGAGAGGATTCGTGTGGCGACGATTGCTCTCACACACCCCTGGTACCAGCGCCACCCCCTGCCATGCTTGGCGGGCTCCGCTTGCCCATCGATGGGCCCAGGAGCTCCAGGGCAGGTGCCGGTGGCTGGAGTGGAGGAAGAAGAGCAGACACAAGTCCGCTCATCTCCCCTTCTTCTTGTGACCTGGAAAGCGACATCTCTGACATTTCTGATGTCAAGCTCTCTGTGTCCCTAGCTAGCTCAGCCGGGAGATAATGTACTCTACTAACATTCAGTAGAGTACAGGGGAGACATGCAGGGTCTTTTAGACCCTTCATATCTCAATAAAGAGAACCTGTAACCAAAAAACCTCACACAGGGAACCTTTTTCCCCTATGTGATGAAAAAAAAAAGTTAAGGAATTTTTTTTTCATTTTTTTTTTGCAAAAAAATCGTTACACTCAAGCACATAAACCCCCCCCCCCCCAATAATATTTTTTACTGAGGCCCACCACCCCTACATATACACACGCACAAACATAAACGCATGCTTTGTGGCTTCTACGCGTGAAAACGTTGATTGCAATACACATGTTACATATCGCTGCGTACTCTGGAGTGAGAGCAATAATTCAAGCACAAGAACTCTAAAACTAAACTGATACCTATAGGGGGCTTTTGAAGGGTTGTCTATAGAAAATATAGGGTACTGAAGTTTGACGTCATTTCACGGGTGCACAAAAATTTAAGGTTTGGCATGTTGGGTATCTATTTACCCAAATTTTTGGTAAAATATAAAAGATGAGGATGCACTGAGTAATTTATTGCGTTTGTTTGCCCTAAAATTCACGTGTGTTCTTTACAGAAATGTTGTGTTTCCTACACCTTTGCGGTAATATCGTGTGACATAAAAAATTAGAACTACCACTATTTTATTCTCTAGGGTGTGCGTTCATAAAATATTTAATATTTGTGGGTTATGTGTAATCTTCAGGCCTAAAATTATTTTTTAAACGTGTGCAAAAAACGCAGAAGTGGCTCTGGCAGCGTCATTGTAAAGTCTTGTTTTTTTTTTTTAAATAACAAACATTTTATACCGGTACTTGCCTCCTCTGTGCAGTGGTTTTGCACAGAGCAGCCCTGATCCTCCTCTTCTCGGGTCCCTCTTCGGCTCTCCTGGCCCCTCCCTCCTGTTGAGTGCATTCAGACACGGAGCTGCCATTCAGCCCCGCCCCCTCTCTCTCCCGATTGGCTGACTTTGACAGCCGCAGGAGCCAATGGTGCCACTGCTGTGTCTCAGCTAATCAGGAGGAGAGTCCCAGTTGGCCGAGGGACTCGTGGACATCGCTGGACAGAGATGGGGCTCAGGTAAGTATTAGGGGGTGCTGGGGAGGCTGCTACACACAGAAGGCTTTTTATGTTAATGCTTACAATGCATTAAGATTAAAAAAACCTTCTGCCTTTACAACTCCTTTAAGGCATTATTTATGTTTCCTGCCCAATCTGTGATTGGTGGATTTCCCCATTAGTCAACATTCATAGCATGGTGTAGTGTAGTACCTTGGACACCTGGAGGGTGGAAGGTCATGTCCTCAGTCTATATTGAGTGGTCAGTGGATGCAAAAGTTCTTGGTTTCCCCAACCCAGGGTAGTATGATGAGCAGGCCTCTTCTGAGCATGGGCACCGTCCCACTTAATCTACATGCAGGGCGCTGGATGTATGGATTTCAATGGGATTTTTTTTTTGAAGCATGTGATTAGAGCCTGAGGCTCTAATTGGCTTTAAAAGGGTGGGCTCGGGGCTCTAATACACTTCAGGCAGTGTACACAGTATATAATACAGTACAGCTGGTGTACAGTTTCTAATACAGTGCAGGCGGTGTACACAGTAATGAATACAGTGTTTACAGTTTGTAATACACTTCAGGTGGTGTACACAGTATATAATACAGTGCAGCCGTAGTACTGTTTCTAATACAGTGCAAGCGGTGTACACAGTATATAATAAAGTGTGTACAGTTTCTAATACACTTCAGGTGATATACACAGTATATAATACAGTGCAGCTGGTGTACGGTTTCCAATACAGTGCAGTACGGTGTTAAAAAATATCCCCATTATGGCCACCAAGGAGAGGCAGAAGCTCACAGGCCACTAAAAGAACAGTGGTGGTCATGGACATGGTTTATCCTCTGCAGGTGGGTCACGCTTTTCCTTTTTTTTTTCTGCTGCTGGCCATGTTATTGAGCCACAACATGCAGAAGAGTTGGTAAAGTGGATAGAACATTTTTTTTCACGTAAGGCTAGTACAGCTCTCTACATTCATATGGAAGGCAATGTTTTGACCTTGTTGGTCAGCAGCAAGGTTCATATTACAACTGACTCATGGTCCAGCAGGCATGGGCAAGAACGTTGCCTTTCCTTCACGGCGCACTGGGTAACTCTGCTGGCAGCTGGGAAGGATGATGCAGAACAGGGTTCAATGTTGGAGCTTGTTCCGCCACCAGGTCTCCAAAAAGCTGGTGGTGATTCTGCCACAACATCTGTATGCTCCCCTCCCTCCTCTTCTTCCTCTATGGCTTCTTCTGCAGAATTGTCCTCTGAATCAGCAGTGCTCCATAAGCGCTCAAGGGGCTACGCAAGCAGTCAGTCTAAAAGATGCCATGCAGTGCTTCTGCCTAGGGGACAGGAGCCACACTGGGGCAGAGATTCTGTCAGTTCTGCAAGGGCAGGCTCAGAGGTGGTTGAAGCCATGGCAGCTTAAGCTAGGAATGGTTGTATGCGACAATGGCACCAACCTTTTCTCCGCCCTCCGACAAACCACGTTCCATGCTTGGCACACATCCTGAATTTGGTGGTGCAGCATTTCTTGACCAGATACCCAGGCTTACAAGATCTCCTGAGTCAGGCCAGAAAAGTCTGTGGTCTTTTCCGGTGGTCATACAATGCCAGTGCTCGGCTGGCTGACGTTCAAAGGGAATTTAACCTGCCCACCAAACGTCTCATTTGTGACACGCTCACTAGGTGTAACGCAACATTGGCAATGCTGCAGTGGCTGCAGACACAGCAGAGGGCCATCAATGAGTACCTGTGTGAGTATGGCACCAGGACAGGGTCAGGGGAGCTTGACTTCTTTTCACCACACCAGTGGCTACTGATCAAGGATGCATGCACTGTCCTGTCACCATTTGAGGAGGCCACAAGGATGGTGAGCAGCCACCATGCATGCATCAGTGACACTGTCCCTCTAGTCTTCCAGTTGGAGCACACGCTTAGTGGAATCATGGACAGGGCACTTGAAGCAGAACAATGGGAGGAAGAGCAGGACTTCCTTACCTTTCAAGGCCCCCTTTATGCAGATAGCATTCCTGTGGGTCGTCAAACACACAGGAAGAAGAGGAGGAGGAGGATTGTGTCAGCAAGGATGTAGAGGATAACACGCAGCAGTCTTCAAGGGATGGTTTTCAGTCCCCAGAAACCCAAGGAGTTTTACGTGGTTATGAGGAGGTATTTCCTGATAATGTGATCCTTAGTGACCCAGAGGACTCAGAATCGAATGCCTCTGCAAACTTACGCTGCATGGCCTCCCTAATTCTGCAAAACTTTACAGTCTGGCAACCCTTCTTGATCCATGTTACAAGGGTAAAGTTGCAGAACTCATCCTGCCATCGCAGAGGATAAAACATCTTCAGCAGGCCTTGAAGAAAAGTTTATAAAGTCTTTCCAGACCCTGGGAGGTTACCATTTCCTGGTGCTGGACAACGTGTTTCTGAGGCTTTGTTCGGTCAAGGAAGAGCAGTGGAGAAGGTAGCCTGGCTGACCGATGCCTTTAAACAATTTTTCAGTCCTCAGTGCCAAGGTCTGATACGTTCAAGCAACCATCGCCAGCGTCTGCATTATATGGTGCAGGAATATCTAGGGGCAAGAGCAGACTTGGAGACCTTTCCAACAGATAATCCACTGGGTTACTGGGTCTTGAGGATGGACCACTGGTCAGAACTTGCTCACTATGCAATCGAGTTACTGGCCTGTCCTGCATCCAGCATGCTTTCTGAATGCACATTCAGTGCTGCTGGAGGGTTTGGAAAAGCAAAGAGTGCGCCTGTCCAGAGACTCCGTTAATAGGCTCACATTTATAAAAATGAATCAGTCCTGGATCAGCAGCTATGAAGCCCCTGATGCTGATGTAACTGATTGAATTTGCTATGAATCTGGGATCCCTTGAAGACTGCCTATGCTGCTTATCCTATTCCTCCTCAATCTTGATGATGCTAGCTTCCAATAATATTTTTGGTGTAGGGCACCACGAACACCCGAGGCCCAATTTTTCTGCCCCTGTTTAACAGGGGCATGTAATTACAATTTTTAAAATAATATTTAACAGCAGGGCCCGTTCCTGTGCCCAACAAGAGTAACTGTGAGGAGGAGTTACAGTGTTCAGGCACCACCAACACCTAAGGCCCAATTTGTCTGCAGAGTATATAGTGCAGTCCGTATAGTATATATACTGCAGTTCAGAGTATATAGTGCAGTCAGTATATATATATTACAGTGCATATATAGTGCATTGTACAGTATATAATATATTGCATTGAAGTGGTTAAGGGTTCCCCCCCAAATCCTCTTGTCCCCATGTTGATGGTACAAGGGTCTCGTCCCCACAACCCTGACCATTGGTTGTGTGGGTCTGCAGGCGGGGGGGGGCTTATCAGAATCTGGAGGCCCCAGATCCTGCCCCCCTCATCCTACCCCTATCCATTCACCAATAAAAGCCTCAAAGTAAAACCCACAATACACAGTTTTTGACAAGTCCTTCATTGATTTTTATCTATATTGTCGGGATCCGGCAATATATTACAGCCGCAAGCAATTTTAAATGACATTTTTTCTTTTAGAAATGTCATTTTGCTGTGGCACAGTAAAACACATCAGAAAGATGTGCCACTTTACAGGCAAACTAAGGGACAACCCGGGCACGATATATAAATGAATATTTCATTTTTATTGTTTCACTTTAAGCATTATTAAAATCACTGCTCCTGAAAAAATGACTGTTTTAAAAACTTTTTTTTTTTTGGCAATAACTTGCATATAAGAAAATCAAAAAGGGGTTGGAAGCCTGATCCCCAGTCAGGCGACCAAAGAATGGGGCATATTGGACTATTACGGTACAGTAATTAAGGGTAACCATATAGAGCAAGTAACGGCAGTAATAAAAATTATAATTCATTTATTGATGCAACGGACAAAACATGATAATACAATAACACTTAATAAAAGTACAGGCATATCACCAATGGATTCAATAGTATACAGTACAGCACAAAATCTCAGATATCATATTCCTCGACTAGTTTTGCGGACACAATCCGCTTCATCAGGAGGGAATCTGGAGATGAGTTATTCTGACTAAACAGTCTGAACCTGACGATTGAAAAATACAATGAGGTTTACAAATATACATGATCAGTACAATTTATGTTCCAGCATCAAAATTTACAAATAGGTAATGAAAATAGGGGGGGGGGGGAGGGGACGAATCTGCTTACCCAGGTCCCAGCAGACCCCAGGCGCAAGGCCCCACCACCAACAAATGATCTCCCACGGCGACCTGGGGGAGCTGATGAAATAACGGGATAGTAAGGATAAAATGTATATTGGGATTGAGGTAACCTAGATAGCCACACACAAGAAGAAGTAAAACATGAAATAGTGAGTATGGAGAAAAAGTGATGACAAGGGGGGGTGATGGGTGAATAATGTGAAAGATGCCAAAAAATGAAGTCACAAAAGGTGACCAAACAAATAGGAAGAGATGATCATTTATCATCTCTTCCTATTTGTTTGGTCACCTTTTGTAATCTTTTATTCTCTACATTATGCGACTTCATTTTTTGGCATCTTTCACATTATTCACCCATCACCCCCCCTTGTCATCACCTTTTCTCCATACTCACTATTTCATATTTCACTTCTTCTTGTGTGTGGCAATCTAGGTTACCTCAATCCCAATATACATTTTATCCTTCCTATCCCGTTATTTCATCAGCTCCCCCAGGTCGCCGTGGGAGATCATTTGTTGGTGGTGGGGCCTTGCGCCTGGGGTCTGCTGGGACCTGGGTAAGCAGATTCGTCCCCCCCCCCCCCCCCCCCCCCCTATTTTCATTACCTATTTGTAAATTTTTATGCTGGAACATAAATTGTACTGATCATGTATATTTGTAAACCTCATTGTATTTTTCAATCGTCAGGTTCAGACTGTTTAGTCAGAATAACTCATCTCCAGATTCCATCCTGATGAAGCGGATTGTGTCCGCGAAACTAGTCGAGGAATATGATATCTGAGATTTTGTGCTGTACTATATACTATTGAATCCATTGGTGATATGCCTGTACTTTTATTAAGTGTTATTGTATTATCATGTTTTGTCCGTTGCATCAATAAATGAATTATAATTTTTATTACTGCTGTTACTTGCTCTATATGGTTACCCTTAATTACTGTACCGTAATAGTCCAATATGCCCCATTCTTTGGTCGCCTGACTGGGGATCAGGCTTCCAACCCCTTTTTGATATTGATTTCTGGATGATGGTACATATACACTTTTGCTACCTTTATATTTTATTGTAGAGAGGCCACTTCTCTAACTTGCATATAAGCCTTTAAAATTAGCACTTTTGATTTTTCACGTTCGTGTCCCATAGACTTTAACGTTGTTTGCGTGTTCGCACACATTTTTCGTCTGTTCGCATGTTCTGGTGCGAACCGAACTGGGGGGTGTAAGGCTCATCCCTACTGCTGACTTTAATTTTTTTCTTTGGAGCCTGGAGCTCCTCTTTAAGATGCCGGCACTGAAGACAGAAGATGAGATGTCAGAACGGTTGGGGTGAGCCCATCGCTGGATCCTGGGACAGGCGAGTGTCTGTTTATTAGAAATCAGCAGCTACAGGTTTTTGTAGCTGCTGACTTTTAATTTTTACATAGGAGACTGGAGCTCCTCTTGAACTGCGTTATTTTAGCTTTCTAGTTTTCCATCTATCAAGTTCGAAAATCTACTTCTTCCAGCATGTTCTAACTGGATAGTCTTCAATGTCCAATTTACTATTAAACACAACATTCATACTTTGTTCCACTTACAATATAGCAGAATAAAGCTGGCATAATGCTTGCAGCAGTGTACATTCCTTTTCTTTACCAAATTAAGTTCTCTTTAAAAATAAACATTAGGTGAAGTCGATGCGCACAGACCTTGCTGAATTGTGAAGCCAGGAGGGAAATAATACAGGGAATTCAATCATGTGTTACATTGTATAGAAAAATAGAGCGTGGAATATGTAGTGTGTTGTCAGCATTGCTGTTGGTTGAATGCTGGAGGGACTGGAAACTTGTATATATCAGTCATTTTGCATGTTCCCTTATCTGTTACTCTGCCACCCTGTAAATTAGACATCTTACAGTGAAGCTCCTATTTTACGTCTGAAAATGATATTAACCACTTGGCTACTGGAAGATTTACCCCCTTCATGACCATTTTTTGCTATACAGCACTGTGTTACTTTAACTGACAATTGCGCAGTTGTGCGACGCTGTACCAAAACAAAATTGATGTCCTTTTTTTCCCACGAATAGGGCTTTCTTTTGGTGGTATTTGATCACCTTTGTTATAAATTGTTGCGCTATAAACAAAAAAAATACTGACAATTTAGAAAAAAAAAAAATATATTTTTTACTGTCTACTATAAAACAAATCCAATGCAAAAATTGAAAAAAATTGAATTTCTTCATAAGTTTAGGCCAGTATGTATTCTTTTTTTTGGTAAAAAAAAAAAATCCCAATAAGCGTATATTGATTGGTTTGAACAAGAGTTAGTGTCTACAAACTATGGGATATTTTTAATTATTTCATTTTTTTTTTTACTAGTAATGGCTGCGATCAGTGTTGCACTGACTCGCACAGGAACGCGCGCCTGCACGTACATGCACCCACATGGATTCAGAATACTTTATTAATCCCAAAGGGAAATTATTAAATGAATGTCAAATTGGCAACAGAGGCTGTGTCTGTGCAGCTGCTGCTTCCCAATTGACATGAATGGGACTGTCTGTGCATCCTGTGCAGTCAAAACATGGCCCTTTGCATCACCGTAGCTGTACATCGGCTCGTGCAATAGATACAGTGGGCACGCTGTACGTTGTCCACCGGCCACCCACGATCGCTCTACAGAGAGCCAGAATGGGGACAGATCCCCGTTCTGTCAGGGGAGTAGAGAGTGATCGTCTGTTCCTAGTGAATAGGAACAGCAATTTCTCTCCTCCTCCAGTCAGTAAACTCCCCCCACAGTTAGATCACCACTAGTGTTAACCCCTTCCCTGCCAGTGACGTACAGTAAGCATTTTTATAGCACTGATCGCTGTATAAATATGTCCGCCGCAATGTCACAGTCCCGCTAGAAATCGCTGATCACCGCCATTACTAGTAAAAAATATTTTTAAAAATCTATCCCGTAGTTTGTAGACGCTATAACCTTTGCGCAAACCAATCAATATACGCTTATTGCGATTTTTTTTTTTCTAAACCAAAAATATGTAGAAGGATACATTTTGGCCTAAAATGAGACTTTTTTTTTTTTAATTTTTATTTGGGATATTATAGCAAAAAGAAAAAAAAATTGCTTTTTTTTCCAAAATTGTTGCTCTTTTTTTGTTTATAGTGCAAAAAAATAAAAACCTCAGAGGTGATCAAATACCACCAAAAGAAAGCTCTGTTTGTGGGAAAAAAAATTACGTAAATTTTGTTTGTCACACGGCTGCGCAATTGTCAGTTAAAGCGAAGTAGTGCCGTATCGCAAAAATTGGCCTGGTCATTAAGGGGGTAAATTCTTTTCGTCCTTAATGCCGTGTACACACGATCGGACTTTTCGACAGCAAAGGTCCGACAGAACAAATCCGCCGGACAATTTGATTGTGTGTGGGCTTCATCGGACCTTTGCTGTCTCAAAATCAGACGGACTTTTGAAATAGAACATGTTTCAAATCTTTCCGACGGACTTGAGTCCGGTCGAAAAATCAGTTTGTCTGTATGCTAGTCCGACAGATGAACGACGACGCAAGGGCAGCTATTGGCTACTGGCTATGAACTTCCTTATTCTAGTCCGGTCATACGTCATCACGCTTGAATCAGTCGGACTTTGGTGTGATCGTGTGTAAGCAAGTCGTTGCGTTGGAACTCTGTCGAAAGTCCGTCAAAAAGTCCTTCGGAGTTCGGTCCGTCGAAAGTCTGCTCATGTGTACACAGCGTAACGCTGCTTTCACACTGGGGCGGGGGGGGGGGGGCGTTAGTGGTAAAGCACTGCTAATTTTAGCAGCACTTTACAACTGTAATAGCGGCGTTTTTCGGACACTAGCGGGGCGCTTTTAACCCCCGCTAGCAGCCGAATAAAGGGTTAAATACGCCTGAAAAGCTCTCCGGCAGCGGTGCCCATTGATTCCAATGGCAGGGTTATGGAGGAGTGGTAATAACAAAGAAAAATGCTCCCGCGCACAAGTGGGTAGCTGAACAAGCGGTGTATAAACACAGGCCTTGCTGCCCTCAAGGATGGGGGATCCTAGCAGACAACGAGAAAAAAGAAAGAAAGGGCGCACCAGCCATGTCTATTAAAACGTATGATACTGCTGTTTGTAAGTAGTTCCTTTTTATCATAAGTTTTAATAAATTTTATCTAAAGGATAATGCACATGGCTGGTGCGCCCTTTCTTTCTTTTTTCCCCTTATGGAGGGGTGGTGTACACAAGGCTCCCACACCACCTGAAAGATGCTGCTTGCAGGACTTTTTCTAACATTCTGCAAGCGCACCGCCCCTACGTGAAAGCACTCGGGCTCTCACACTGGGGAGACGTTTTTCAGGCGCTATTTTTAGCCCAAAAGCGTCTGAAAAACACCCCAGTGTAAAAGGGGTCTAAGTGGTTAAGGATTGGTAAGCTGCAGTATAATACATCTTTATTTTTGAGTTTAATACCACTTCAATAAAAGATTCCTGCTCATTCTTCCTGTACCTATTGGCACTGTGGTAGCCAAATAGCGACCTTCTTTCTTGATCTCTGGATGCCCCGTCTTCATGCTGGCATCCTTTGAAACCAAAGTAGGGAAGGCCACCATTGCTCACACCTGTTCCAGGCTTTGTTCCGCTAACGATCACAGCTGTTCCTTGAATTCGGGTTACTGGGGCAGACTGCTGCTGTGATTAGCAAGATCCTTTCATCTCGGCTACGAGCTTCTACATTAAAAGACTCGGGGAAAAAGAAAGTAGGAAAAAAACACTCCTAATTGTATGTTATTCCAGCTGTAATCTAGTAAAGCTTCTATCTTGCTCTTATTTACTATAAACAAAGGCGTTCTTCACTTAGGCGTTTTAACTCCTTTGTAAGATGAATCATACCTTTCTAGGGCATATCAGAGCTTTTGTAGGGTCACACTGACTTGCACAGCTTTAGCTATCATTTCATCCAAGAATTAATGTCAATATAATAACAGTGGTAAACTGTAGGGAGTAATACGGCTTTACATAGCTACTGTACATAGTTAAAGTGGATGTAAACCCAATGTCATCCTTTCTAAACTACTGCCATAGGGGTTATCTATAAGGATATACACGCCCCCTACATGTATCTTTACCTGTCAAATGTCTCCCCTCTGTCTGTTATGAGACCCGAAAAACTGCAGATTCTGTGGGTGGGTCTGTTGTCTGGAGCTCGGTGGGTGGAGTCGTGATGTCAGACTCCCCGCCCACCTCTACACTCCCCTTGTCAGTATGCATTTTCTCCTGTTTATTTCCAACACTGAACTTCTGCTATGATCTCTAACATCCAGTGAAAAGACAGGAAAGTAACCACATGACTTTAGCATGCCAAATCATGCTGAGGTGTGGAACAGCCAATCCTTGCAGAGCTGCTGAAGAGAAAGGAGTGGGAGGGAATTAAAAAACAATGCCTGTCTTAGGCTAGTGCACGAGATGTAAATCACCTGTCACTCACAGCAAGGGGGAGGATTTGACAAAGTTTTTTCTGTTTGTCAAATTTTATCTCACTGAACAATAAGAGGATTGCTCAGAGATGGTTTAACTCTTTGTGGCAAGACTGGGCTCAAATAATAGGAAATCTTCTACTCTACATTGTGACATAAAAAAAAAAAAAAGTTTACATCCACTTTAAGCTGGCCATATATGGATTGAAATTTGGCCAGTTCAGCCGGGACCGGGTGAGTTTTGATAAATGTATGGCCTTTCCTTCTCAGCAGAAGTTGATCTAACAATCAACTTCTGTCAAACGGGGTCAGATATATGGACAGAGACCAGCATCAGAAATCTACAGAAAATATGGCACCGACATCCCAATAGAAAGACAATTTTTGGAGATATGGGACTTTATGGGTGCATTTAAACACAAGAATCATTCGAGAGTGTATGTAAAAATATATACAAAGTATTTTATAAACTGAACAATATCATAAAACCAATGCACACAATACAGTCATAGCCATAAGTGTGCGCAAACATCCTTTTTTTATTGGGTGATACTTGTCATGTGTACAACTGTAGCCCAGTGGCGGCCCGTGCATTAAGGGTGCACGGATGCCGCCCCCTCTCTCCTGCCACCCCTCTATCACCAATAGATAGATTCATGCAATGCATGAATCTATCTATGGCCACCGCTTCCACCCCTGCCACCCCCTATTCAGGGGCCTGGCCCCTTTTCGGGCGCCTGAATTACAGCGGCGGGGGGGTGTTTTTGAAGCACCTAATTAGAGCCATAGGCTCTAATAGGCGTCAAAAAAGTGACCTGCGAGCGCCATGCTGGGCACTAGTAGGTCACTCAGCTGTGTTAGAAAAGCGAATGAATATTCGCTTTCCTAACACTAAACTGCCCCTGCGCCAATCAGGTGCTCAGGTCTGTTACCTGTCACCTGATTGTCTGCAACGACAGGCACCGCTACTGGACACCTATCAGGAGGAGAGGATGGGAGATGAGGATGGCAGGAGACACACGAAAGACCTCAATCGTCGCTTTCACCCGCTGCCCCACCCAAGACAGGGTAAGTTCCGGGCAGATGGCGGGTGGGGGGGGCACACTGGCAGCATTTGATGGGCACACTGGCAGCATTTGGCACAGTGGCTGCGTTTGATGGGCACAGTGGAGGCATTTTATGGGCACAGTGGCAGTGTTTAATGGGCACAGTGGCAGTGTTTAATGGGCACAGTGGCAGCGTTTGGCACAGTGGCAGCATTTAATGGGCACAGTGGCAGCGTTTAATGGGCACAGTGGCAGAGTTTGGCACAGTGGCTGCAATTGATGGCACAGTGGCTGCAATTGATGGCACAGTGGCTTCATTTGATGGGCACAGTGGCAGCGTTTGATGGGCACAGTGGCAGTGTTTGGCACAGTGGCAGTGATTGATAGCACAGTGGCAGCATTTGAGGGCACAGCGGCAGCATTTGGCACAGTGGCAGCGTTTGATGGGCACAGTGGCTGCGATTGATGGCATAGTGGCAGCATTTGAGGACACAGTGGCAGTGTTTGGCACAGTGGCAGCGTTTGGCACAGTGGCTGCAATTGATAGCACAGTGGCAGTGTTTGATGGCACAGTGGCAGCGTTTGATGGGCACAGTGGCAGCATTTGATGGGCACAGTGGCAGCGTTTGAGGGCACAGTGGCAGCGTTTGATGGCACAGTGGCAGTGTGCTGTAGCCATATATACATAGATGATATAATATATGATATGTTAGTTTTTGATGTACTAATTTTTGTTTCCTTTTTTTTTTTTTCTTTTTTGTGCATATTTATAGTTATCTGACGATAGGTCTTCATATTTAATAAAGAAATTTTCACGTTCTTTCCTGAAGAAGCCGTATGGCGAAACATGTCGAATATATGAGCGTGATGAAAACATGAATGTGATTACAGTAAATCATTGTCAATAATAGGATGTTTGCGCACACCTATGGCTATGACTGTATTACGTGCATTGGTTTTATGATATTATTCATTTCATAATAAATTTTGTATATATTTTTACAAACATTCTCGAATGATTCTTGTGTTTAAATGCACCCATAAAGTCCCATAGAGCTCCAAAAATTGTCTCTGTCAAACGGGACTATTGGAAAACTTTTGTTGATAAGCGGCTGCAGCCACTGATCAGTGTATTCTGATAGTGGAGGAGTCCTGTTGTCAGAATACAACAGCACAGCAGGGAGGGTTCTTCCATCCACCTTGCTTGTGTGGATGGTGGATCCATAATTTCTTTTTTTGGATCAGCTTGCTGGCTGATTAAAAAGAAAAAAAAAGAGCCCTCTGTGGTCAGCCTTAAAGAGGAAGTAAACCCTGATGGGTTTTACTTCCTCTTTTTTCCCCTGCAAAGTAAAAGCATAATGGGCTAGTATGCATCGCATACTAGCCCATTATGTTGCACTTACCCACAAATGAAGCCCGCAATGTCCCTGCTGTTGGCCACATCCATCATCACCCCTCTTCCTCCCGGGGGCCGTGGACTCCGGCTCTGTGACTGACCAGAGTCGCGTGACATCACTCCCACGCATGCAGGAGGGAGACGTCGGTCACGGCACGGGCCCTTTAGAAACAGCACGATTGTGTCCTTTCTTCAGTGTGCATGCGCCGATGACTTTGACGCAAGCGTATATGGTAAATATCTCCTAAACCGTGCAGGTTTAGAAGATGTTCCCAGTACCTACAGGTAAGCCTTATTATAGGCTTACCTGTAGATAAAAGTGGTGTAACAGGGTTTACAACCACTTTAACCACTTCCCGCCCGCCCTATAGTGGATTGACGTCCGGGAAGTGGTTCTGTTATCCTGACTGGACGTCATATGACGTCCAGCAGGATAACATGCCACAGCGCGCCACCGGGGGCGCGCATCGCTGCGATCGGTGGAGCGGTGTGTCAGTCTGACACACCGCTACACTGATCTTGGTAAAAAGCCTCCGGCAGAGGCTCTTTACCACGTGATCAGCCGTGTCCAATCACGGCTGATCACGCTGTCAATAGGAAGAGCCGTTGATCGGCTCTTCCTCACTCGCGTCGCATCGGCGGCTCTCCTGGCAGGGGGGATCTGCGCTGATTGTTTATCAGCGCAGCCCCCCCTCAGATCACCACACTGGACCACCAGGGATCGCCACTAGGACCACCAGGGAAGGGGCAACATGTGGATGGCCAGGTATGTACCCCATGGCCATCCACATGTGTCCAGTGTGCCAAATCTGTGCCAATCAGTGCCCACAAATGGGCACTGATTGGCACAATTATGTTGCAGTGATGCCCAGCAATGCCACCCTTAGGGGCATCACTGCAAACAAGTAATGCCATCAGTGTCACCCATCAGTGTCCATTCATGCCACCTGTCAGTGCCCATCTGTGCCCATCAGTGCCCATCTATTAGTGCCCATCCGTGCCCATCTGTGCCAACTATCAGTGCCACCCATAAGTAACCATCAATGCCACCTACGAGTGCCCATCAATGCCACCTATGAGTGCCCATCAGTGCCGCCTATAAGTGCCCATCCGTGCCACCTATGAGTGCCCATCTGTGCCACCTATGAGTGCCCATCAGTGCCGCATACCAGTGCCACCTATCAGTGCCCATCAGTGCCACCTATCAGTGCCCATCAGTGCCGCCTATCAGTGCCCATCATCAGTGCCCGTCAATGCCACCTCATTGGTGCCACCTCATCGGTGCCCATCAGTGCCGCCGTATCAGTGCCCGTCAGTGCAGCCATATCAGTGCCCGTCATTGAAGAAGAAAACGTACTTATTTACAAAAAGTTTTAACAGAAACAAAGAAAAACTTGTTTTTTTTCAAAATTTTCGGTCTTTTTTTATTTGTTGCGCAAAAAATAAAAACCGCAAAGGTGATCAAATACCACCAAAAGAAAGCTCTATTTGTGGGAACAAAATGATAAAAAATTTGTTTGGGTACAGTGTAGCATGACCGCGCAATTGTCATTCAAATTGTGACAGCGCTGAAAGCTGAAAATTGGTCTGGGCGGGAAGGTGTCTAAGTGCCTGGTATTGAAGTGGTTAACCAGTTTGAAAAAAAAAATACAAGTCCATCCTAGTTCAACCAATAAAAAAAAAAAAAATAATTTATACACAACCTCCATGTACACACAGTCCTGTACCCACAGTTGATCCAGAGGAAGGCAAAAAAAAACAATAAAGCATTATCCAATTTACTCCAGCGGGGGAAAAGAAAATTCTTCCTGATCCCTCAGGAGTCAACCGAATATTTAACGTCCTCTTGTGTTATTACCTATAAATGTTCGTATCCAGCTATATTTTATACATTTAGGAATGCAACCAGCTCTTCAAAACACTCCACTGAGCTGGCCAGAACCAGTTTTTGCGGGAGTCTATTCCTCATTTTCACAGCTCTTACTGGGACGAAGCTTTTCCGTATGTGAAGGTTAAATCTTTTTTCCTCCAGACATCAAGTGTGTCCCCTTGTCCTCTGTAATGACCTGAAAGTGAATAACTCAACACCGAGTTCACTATATGGACCACTTATGTATTTGTACATGTTGATCACATCCCCTCTTAATCTCCTTTTCTCACGAGAGAATAAATTCAGTTCCTCTAATATTTCCTCATAGCTGAGCTCCTCCATGCCTCTTATCAGTTTGGTTGCCCTTCTCTGCACTTTCTCCAGTTCCCCGATATCCTTTTTTTTTAACTGATTCTCAAAACTGAACTGCAGATTCCACATGAGGTCTTCCTAATTTGTACAGGTCTAATTTGATTTGTAACAAAAAAAAAGATAGGAACTCTGTGCTTATGGGTGTCCTTACTCCTATAAACCATAATGAACTGCTGAACACCTGCCCTATAATCCCATACAGGAACACAGTAAAATCTATGTTGAAGTTCGAGAAGTTGGAGGAGAAGCGGTTTAAGCTTAAGCTGCATAGGGAGTTCTTTACTGTCAGAGCGGTAAAGATGTGGAACTTCCTTCCACAGTGAGTGGTGTCAGCGGGAGGTGTCGATAATGTCCAAAAAATCTTAGATGGGCATCTTAGTGAACGCAATATACAAGGATATGGAAAATGGTATTGACATAAACGCTCACACCCACACAGGTAGAACGGGATGGACTGATGTACCTCACCAATGTAACTATGTACGGTATTTATAATGTTGCAGCACTAAAACACGTGATAAACTCTTTTTGCCCTTTTTTGCCAAAAAGTGGTAATGCTATATCTAAATAAATAAATACAACCCATTTCGTGCTTCATAAGTCCACTAATGTCATTTAGACCTGTTTCACACTGATGTGGGAAACCGCATGTGATTCGGACAGGAATAGAAATGCATTCCTGTTCAAATCACATGCAATTCTTAACAGTGCAATATGAGTCCATTCATTTTCTGTGGCTCAAATCGCACTGAACCCGCTCAAAAAAAGGGCATGCACCCTTTTTTGCCACACTGCAAATGGAAAACATGGGTGTTCGCACCCATGCGATCCGATCCAGCCAATCGCACTGCATTTTGCGACCAGTTTTTGGGGTGTTGTTAACTTAACAATGAAACCCATAGCAGTTGGCTTGAACAGAGTGCGATTGTGATGCGGTGCAGGAAACGCACAGGAATCGCTGCAAATCCTGCACTGCTTCAGCGTGAACCAGGACTTATTCTAACTGATAATTTTCTACTGGTTCTCCCAACATACTGCAATCCGCACATGTGTTTTAGTGCTGCACCAATCTAAATACATTAATTTGATTTGTGCAGGGGCAAAATTATGTCTCTCTCTCTCTCTCTCTCTCTCAGTAGTCTATTACAACTAGGGTTGCCACCTTTTCGTCAAGCTAAACCCGAATACTTTAGCGACCTAGGACACCTCTGGGTGCCCCAAGGAGAGTAGTAATGTGGTGAGCATAGCGTGCCGCAGTGAACAGTGGGTGTGGCCAAATTGCTCTTGCTGACATCATCGCCCTGCCCCCCCCAGTGTTGCCGAACCTACCTGCAGCTCCGGGGCGGCAACAGATTTGTGTGTGACTATCTTGGTTATTTGGGGAGCCACAGCCTGTTCTGAATAATGTGTCCAGGTTTCAGTCCTCCTGAAACCTGGACACATGATTCAAAACCCGGACTGTAACCCAGGTGAATCCTGAACAGGTGGCAACCTTAATTACAACCTGCATTCACCACTGTATCAGACTGTGACAGACAGTCTTTTAATGCTCCATTCAAGTTCTAGAAAAGTTCTCTTGCTCCCTTTTAGATGCAGAGCTATTGGTTAGACTCATGGGTGGGGTGGCGTGTCAAACTGGTGTATGCTGTGTTTTATTCTCCCCGTGGGAATGAGCCCTAATAAAATGCAATATTAAAAAGTGGTCAGGGTCAGGTTTGATTTTGGTGTAATGCTACTTTAGGACAGCAGGGGGAGGAATTTCTGAATGAAGCTGAACTCTTATTGCAATTTATGTCTCTCTTGCTCATGGTTAGCGCTGCTTTGCCTGACACCAAAACTGTAAAAGTCCTCTATACCATTTTACTCGGAGATCTTTGTGCAGTCCTATTGAACAAGGCCAATTGCATGCAATGGATAACTTTGTACTGACTACACTCTACAGGTAGAAGGTAAGTAGCTGAGCTAAGGAAGGGTTATTATAAGGTCAGGTTTGGCGTTTCATACTTCAGAATAATTTGTTTCAGGTGAAGTTACATAGCAAGATTGGAAAGGAACATAACATGAGTGCCCTGGAGTTTACTATTCCAACTGGAGCATGTCTAATACCGTCCATGTGGTCTCCCTACCACATTACTGTAGACATTTACATAATGTATCCAACAGCTATTAACCCCTCCATTGCTCCAACAAACATGTAGCATCCATGGTTTACTGCCTTTCAAGGGAAAGTATAGTGTATTTTCAATGCGCACATATTTTGAGTTACTATAACAATGTATTAAATCATTTTTCATATTATTTTGACTTTTTTGCATGCGTGTTCCTGCATATTTTTTCTATTGAATTAAATGTAGAGATTAGCAATTTAGTCACTAGGGGCACTCATGGTCAATTAGCCATTTAATTTATGCTAACTCCCTGCTTAGCAAGTGTTGATAACTGACATATGGGGAGTGCTTTGCTTTCAAAGCAAAATTAAAGTCCACAATACTAACCTCTACTTGAGTGGTCTGAGGTCCCTTGCTGTTGCCATCATCTTCTCCTTGGCTTCTTAAGGGTGTCAATCTTCAGCCATCTTGATTGGTCAGCACAGGATGACAATCACTCATCCTGGGCCACTCTACAAATAACTGTGAACGTGCGGGAAAGATAATTTTATTGCAGAAGAGGCATTGCATTTCTTTCTGATTCCATTATGAGAAGGAATTGTAATGCTAAGCCAGAATGTAGTGAGCAAATATGATTGTGGCTATACACCGATCAGCCATAACTTTATGACAATGTACAGGTTAAGTGGGCAACATTATCTCATCATCTCATTACAATGGCATCTAAACGTTAGTGGGATATATTAGGCTGCAAGTAAACATGTTGTTCCTGAATGAAAGCTGAAAAATGGGCATCATAGTATGGGGCTGTGTAGTCGTACAGGCTTGTGAGCATCAGAACCCGACCAGGAGCAATGAAAGATGGTGGCCCAGTCTGATAAATCACGTTTTTTTTAACATCATTTGGATAGCGGGGTGCATGTGCGTCACCTACCTGTGAAAGAGATGGCACCAGGATGCAGTATGGGTAGAAGGCAAGCTATTGGAGGCAGTGTTATGCTTTGGGCATTGTTCTGCTGGGAAACCTTGGGTCCCTCAATTAATGGGGGATGTTACTTGACATGCACCCCCTACCTAGGTATCGTTTGTGATCAAGTACACCCCTTCATGGAAACAGTATTCCCTGATGAGTGACTGCTTTCAGAAGGATAATGCACCCTGCCACACTGCAAAAATTGTTTAAGAATGGTTTGAGGAAAACAACAATGAGTATGAGGTGTTGACTTGGCCTTCACATTCTCCAGATCTCAATCCAATTGAGCATCTGTGAGATGTGCTGGAAAAATGAGTCCAATCCATGGAGGCCCCACCTCACAGCTTACCGGATCTTCTGAGGGCTAAGTGCCAGATAACACAGCATACCTTCAGATGTCTAGTGGCATCCATGCCTGGATGGGTCAGGGATGTTTTGGTGGCAAAAGGGGGACCTAGTCAATAATAGGTAAGTGGCTGTAAAGTTATGGCAGATCTAATATATATATATATATATATATATATATATATATATATATATATATATATATATATATATATATATATATATATATATATATATGTGTGTGTGTGTGTGTATATATATATATATAGTATCTCACAAAAGTGAGCACACCCCTCACATTTTTGTAAATATTTTATTATATCTTTTCATGTGACAACACTGAAGAAATGACACTTTACTACAATGTAAAGTAGTGAGTGTACAGCTTGTATAACAGTGTAAATTTGCTGTCCCTTGAAAATAACTCAACACATAGCCATTAATGTCTAAACCGCTGGCAACAAAACTGAGTACACCCCTAAGTGAAAATGTCCAAATTGGGATCAAAGTGTCAATGTTTTGTGTGGCCACCATAATTTTCCAGCACTGCCTTAACCCTCTTGGGCATGTAGATCACCAGAGCTTTACAGGTTGCCACTGGAGTCCTCTTCCACTCCTCCATGACGACATCACGGAGCTGATGGATGTTAGAGACCTTGCACTTCTCCACCGTCCGTTTGAGGATGCCCCACAGATGCCCAATAGTGTTTAGGTCTGGAGACATGCTTGGCCAGTCCATCACCTTTACCCTCAGCTTCTTTAGCAAGGCAGTGGTCATCTTAAAGGTGTGTTTGGAGTCGTTATCATGTTGGAATACTGCCCTGCGGCCCAGTCTCCAAAGGGAGGGGATCATGCTCTGCTTCAGTATGTCACAGTACATGTTGGCATTCATGGTTCCCTCAATGAACTGTAGCTCCCCAGTGCTGGCAGCATTCATGCAGCCCCAGACCATGACACTCCCACCACCATGCTTGACTGCACGACACACTTGTCTTTGTACTCCTCATCTGGTTGCTGCCACCCACGCTTGATACCATCTGAAACAAATAAGTTTTTATCTTGGTCTCATCAGACCACAGGACATATTTCCAGTAATCCATGTCCTTATTTTGCTTGTCTTCAGCAAACTGTTTGCGGGCTTTCTTGTGCATCATCTTTAGAAGAGGCTTCCTTCTGGGATGACAGCCATGTAGACCAATTTGATGCAGTGTTCGGCATATGGTCTGAGCGCTGACAGGCTGACCCCCCACCCCTTCAACCTCTGCAGCAATGCTGGCAGCACTCATACGTCTATTTCCCAAAGACAACCTCTGGCCATGACGCTGAGTACGTGCACTCAACTTCTTTGGTCGACCATGGCGAGGCCTGTTCTGAGTGGAACCTGTCCTGTTAAACCGCTGTATGGTTTTGGCCTCCATGCTGCAGCTCAGTTTCAGGGACTTGGCAATCTTCTTATAGCCTAGGCCATCTCTATGTAGAGCAACAATTCTTTTTTTTTAGATCCTCCGAGAGTTCTTTGCCATGAGGTGCCATGTTGAACTTCCAGTGACCAGTATGAGAGAGTGAGAGCTGTAACACCCCTTCTCCCCATTGACACCTGAGACCTTATAACACTAAACAAGTCACATGACACCGGGGAGGGAAAATGGCTAATTGGGCCCAATTTAGACATTTTCACTTAGGGGTGTAATCACTTTTGTTGCCAGCGATTTAGACATTAATGGCTGCGTGTTGAGTTATTTTGAGGGGACAGCAAATTTACACTGTTATACAAGCTGTACACTCACTACTTTACATTGTAGCAAAGTATCATTTCTTCAGTGTTGTCACATGAAAAAATATAATAAAATATTTACAAACATGTGAGGGGTGTACTCTTGTGAGATACTATGTATGTGTGTATGTATATATGTATGTATGTGTGTGTGTGTATATATATGTGTGTGTGTGTGTATATATATGTGTGTGTGTGTATATATATATATATATACACACAGTATATATACATACACACACACAATATATGTGTATGTAGCAGTCACCTACTTTCAAGTAGGTGAGCTTTTTGTGTTTAACTGATAGGGTACAGTTTCAGGTAAATTTAGGCAGGCCTGTATTCCTATCTCAGGCCTGTTTGTTTATCTTGGGAACTGGGAGTGTCAGTGTCAGTGTAGTGCAGGTTGTGGCCACCTGTGCTTGGACCCAGAGATACCTCCTTGTACTTTCAGTGGAAATGGTTCTGGAAGGAAGGTTGGACTTGGGATCTAAGTGGCAAGCAGCTCATGTGTGGATTTCTGGCCAATCATTAATTTGTTTGGCAGGAGGCGAGACTCCCGTATAAGCTGGGGTCACATGCTGTTGGAGAGTCCAGAGTTCCAGAGAGGGAGAGATCAGAGAGAGGGCCCCCTGCCGGGAGAAAAGCAGAGCCCCCCCATGGGGAAGGGGGGGGGACCAGGCCACGCGGAGGAGAGGAGTTAGTGACACCGCACAGCATGTAGTCGCTGGTGTCGCTGGATGCCCCCTGCGGGGAGGGGAGAGTGCCAGACTGGAGAGGAGGGATAGAGGAGCCATTCGGAAGAAGTAGCAACTAAGCAGAAGAAGACTGGGTGATCGACTGTTTGTGAGTGGCACATGGACTGTTGATCAAGTGAGTAAAGGCCCAGGGGAGCGGTACTTTCAGAAGCTGAGGATGTTGGTACGCAAGTCAGTGATGCAGGCGCTAATGGTCTGTGACTTCAAGGTTCAACATGCCCAGGGTTTCCAATCAGTCAGGCGGGAGGAATTATTCTTTAGCTCAACTGGGAAGTACTGTACAGACGGGAAGTAGTGGTCAAAAGGCGGCGTTACAGCTCCGAGCACAGATAGAGATACAGATTGTTCTAAAATGGTCTACGGGTGAAGAAGTTATTCAGAGTGACTCTTTACTACAACAGCCTATGTATTCTCTAGTAAATCTACCCAAGTCTAAATGCAAAGAGTGGCTCTTTGCTATTCACTTTCATTGTTCTCAAAGACCAGACTACTCCCATCTTCCCAATGAGAAGTTATTCAGAGTGACTTTTTTTCAGCCAGAAAAAGCTACTGGTTGTGTCCAGGATGGAAGATTATATTTGTCCCAGATTCAAGCAGTTTACAGGCTGTGTTTCTTTTTGTGCTGTGCAGTGAGCTTGCTTGGCTCACTGATGGGCTTAACAATCTTAGCTGAAGCAGATCTGAGAACTTTGAGCTCTATAAAACTCCCAGGCTGCTTAGTGAGAATGCTCCATCCTGAAACCAGACCTCCAGGAGATTCAGGACAGGCTGGGGGGCAGAAATTTGCTTTTGGTTAAATTTGTTCTGTGTGACAGTCAGGTGGCTGGGCAGCAGTAGGTTGCTCTAGAATGGGTAGTTAGGATCCAGTTTTTGGAGATAGCTGCCCAGTGTGGCCAGGATTTATTTTCGGTTTTTGTTTTATTTTGCTGTTCTGATGCCTGTACTTTGTGAACACAGACGTAAATAAACCACATTTGTTTCACCAAGAACCTGCTCTGCCTTTTACCCATGCTGTGTACTCATCCAGGGAGTCACGCACAACCCACTGCTGAGCTGCTGTAGTTCAAACAAAAAAAAATTATATGTATACACTGTGTGCACGATTATTAGGCAAGTGAGTATTTTGACCAAATCATCATTTTTATGCATATTGTCCAACTTCAAGCTATATAAACTTGAATGCTTATTGGACTAAAGCATATCAGGTGATGTGTATTTGTGTAATGAGGGAGGGTGTGGTTTAAGAATATCAACACCCTATATCAAGGTGTGCATAATTATTAGGCAGCTTCTTCTCCTTTGGCAAAATGGGCCAAATAAGAGGTTTAACTGACTCTGAAAAGTCCATAAATTGTAAAGTCTTTCAGGGGGATGCAGCACTCTTTAAATTGCTAAGATATTGGGGTGTGATCACAGAAGCATCAAACGTTTTGTTGCAAATAGTCAACAGGGTTGCAAGAAACGTGTTGAGAAAAAAAGACGCAAATTGACTGCCAAAGATTGGAGAAGAATCAAACGTGAAGCTACCAGGAACCCATCATTCTCCAGTGCTGTCATATTCCATAACTGCAACCTACCTGGAGTGCCCAGAAGTACAAGGTGTTCAGTGCTCAGAGACACGGCCAAGGTAAGGAGGGCTGAAACCTGACCACCACTGAACAAGACACATAAGATGAAGCGTCAAGACTGGGCCACGAAATATCTAAAGACAGATTTTTCAAAGGTTTTATGGACTGATGAGATGAGAGTGACTCTTGACGGACCAGATGGATGGGTCTGTGGCTGGATCAGTATAGGGCACAGAGCTCCAATTTGAATCAGTTGCCAGCAAGGTGGAGTACTGATATGGGCTTGTATTATTAAAGATGAACCCTAGTTGGACCTTTTTTGGGTTGAAAATTAACTCAAAATGAGCTCAATCAATTCCAGACCTACTGCCAGTTTTTAGAAGACACTTTCTTCAAGCAGTGGTACAAGTAAAAGTCTGCATCTTTCAAGAAGACCATGATATTTATGCAGGACAATTCTCCATAGCATGCATCAAAGTACTCCATTGCATTGCTAGCCAGTAAAGGCCTTAAAGATGAAAGAATAATGACATGGCCTCCTTCCTCACCTGATCTAAACCCTATTGAGAACTTGTGGGCCCTTCTTAAACAGGAGATTTACAGTGAAGGAAAACAATACACCTCTCTGAACAGTGTCTGGGAGGCTGTGGTTGCTACTGCACAAAAAGTTGATTGTCAACAGATCAAGGAATGGAAGGCTTATGACCAGTGGCAGCTGGTGCTAAACTTTTTTGGGGGGGTGGCAAACAACTCCCCCCCCAGGTCCGCACTCACTCTACCAGTCTTCCCTGGTCTCCTCCCGGCTAACCCGGTCCTCTTTAGGTCTGCCTCCTGTCCTGATTGGCCAGAAGGAGAAGCCGGAAACCAATAGCGAATATTGATTCACTAGTGTCACAAGTTGGTGGGTTCGGACAACAGTGCTCTGCGCCCCGAGCCCAACCTTTTTCAAGCCAATTAAGGCCTCAGGCTCTAACCATGTGCTTGGGTAAAAAAAAAAAAAAAAAAAGCTCATAGAAAGCTGAGTCCAGCGCCCTTCATGCAAACTAGGGGGTTGATGCCCCTGTGCCCCTTATGGACTGGCCACCACTGCTTATGACTGTTACTGAAAAGAAAGGTGGCTATATTGGTCACTGATTTTTTGTTTGAAATGTCAGAATTTTTTTTTGTAAATTTTGAGTAGTTTGTTTATTGTTCTCACTTTACCAGATAAAAATAAACAAGTGAGATGAGAAAATTTTAGTTTTTCATTTAGTTGCATAATAATTCTGCACACTAATAGTTGCCCAATAATTGTGCACACAGATATTCTCCTAAGAAAGCCAAAACCTTGACGAGCACTGTAGGTGTACAATTAAAGTAACACTCAAAAATATAATATGCCTAATAATCGTGCACACGGTGTATATTGTGTGTGTGTGTGTGTGTATGTATCTACACTGTGTGCATCTTTATTTACAAACTAAGGCTAATTAGGATAATTTACTAATTGAGCTGAGAATTTTGCACTTAAAAAATTTGAAAAGCAAATTCCTGCTTACTGAATCCTGAATACTTAATTGTGTGCAAATGCTTTTCACATGATTAGATAATTGAAGTGAATATTCACACAATTATTTGAGTGAAGATTTGCAAATCCTTTTCTTTCTTTTCTTTTATATATATATATATATATATATATATATATATATATATATATATATATATATATATATATATACACATACACACACACATATATATATATATATATATATATATATATATATATATATATACACATATACATACATATATACATATAAACATAAACACATACATATATATATAAATACCACATTACAATAATATATTTAACATAAAACAAAGATATACCAACACACTGAAGGGGTCTCTGAAAAGAGAAGAGAAAAAAAAAAAAATCATAAACAAACAAGGGAGAGAGACAACCCCTGATCATACTCCAGACCCGTGATGGCGGACCCCGGGACCACAGACACTCCCCTATCCTCCCCACACTCAAGGGAGGCATGGTCCCAAAACATCCCCTACACCAAGTTTTGCCACCACCGCCCAAGACCATATATCCCTAAACCCTAATAGGGATATCCCTGCCTTATTTTCTTTCATCCATTTAGAAAAATAAAACATATAATTTCCTACTCCCTTTCTTCAACCCCCACAGTAATATTAGCTATAATCACACAAAACACACACACACAGACACAACACAAAAAAAGTAAATGAAGAGAAAAAAAAAAAGGATTTGCAAATCCTTTAGTAAATAAGCCCAAATGTTTTTAAAACTTGAAAAACATTCATAAAATTGTATACACTCAGCCTCTATCTTTTATGTAACTTAAAATAAAAGAAAGGCTGTACAATATATTCCCTTTAAAGTGTAACTAAAAAATCCCAAACCAAAACTATAATACTTTGCAGCGTAACATGTTTTCATATGTTATATTTCTGTGGTTACTCCCAGATCAATCTTGTTTTTTGTAGCGGAATTTGATTGCTCCCCCCTGCCTGTGGAAGAAGCTTCCAGAGCTTAGGGAGAGAGATGCAAATAACCAGCCTGAATATTTATCATGCTCTAGCCAATTCCTAGATAGGAATGTCCAGAATGGGGCTGGAAAGGTGATAAATAGTCTAAAGCACTGGAGAGCTGGGTTCTCTCTCTCCTGGGGGGTTCCAAGGCCTGGGAAAGATTTATGGCATTTTTATTATCATTATTTTTTTACTAGTAATGGCGGTGAGCTGCGATTCTTAGCAGTACTGCAACATTGCAACGGACAGATCGGAGAATTTTGACACTTTTTTGGGACCATTGGCACTTATAAAGTAATCAGTGCTATAAAAATGCACTGATTACTGTGTAAATGTCACTGGCAGGGAAGGGGTTAACACTAGGGGCCAATCATGGGGTTAATTGTGTGTTCGGTCACTGTGTTCTAACTGTATGGGGATAGGATTGACTAGGAGAGTAGCCATATTGTTTGTTCCTACTTAGTATGAACAAATAATATGGCTCCTCTCTTCTGACAGCACAGGGATTTGTGTGTTTACACACACAAATCCCTATGCTGGCGCTCGTGCACACGATCGCGCATGGCCGGCGGCGATCGTGCCCGCCCACCACGCGCATTAGGTCCCCCGCCGGCCATGTGCATCAGGGTCCCCCGCTGTGCAGCGGCGCACGCGCACCGACTGGTGACTGAAAAAGTGTAGGACATACCTTACGGGATTTCACCCACAAGAGCCATTGTGCCGCAGTATATCTGCGTGACATGGTCCGGAACCGGTTAAAAAGACATCCCCTGGACTGAGTTATTAGAGCCAGTATAAGTGGACTGGTGCTTGCAGTGGTGGGCAGTAGACATGTGCACACTGAAATATTTTGTTTCGGAATTTCGTTTCCGTCCGAAAAATAAATTTATTTAGTTATTCCCGAAATTCGTTTTTTTTTATTTCGTTTTTCGTTAAAAATTGCATTAGCCCGAAAATCCAAATTAATTAAGGTCGAATCTGTCATTGAAGGCTTATGGTGTCTGTCGAATGTTCAAAGAAGATGCGACGGAGCAGCTAAACTGTACGACGCCGTATAGTTTAGCTGCTCCGTCAAATCTTCTTAGAACTTTTGACAGACACCATAAGCCAAAGATTCGACGTTTTTATGTTTTTCGCTGCTTTGTCGAATCTTCGTCGTTCGTGTTGAATGTATAGAGTTCAAACAGAAAATGGACTGGTGATAGTGATCACTGATCAGACGGGTAACAAGATAGGGTATATAGAATCTATATAGAATCTCAATCTATAATATAGAATCTATAATAATAAATCCCCCCCCCAACAGCACGGGCAGTCTCTGAGGCTATCACAACACTAGCAACACTAGTATCACTATCAAGTTCACAACACTAACACAATAGCAGCATATTATTATGAAAAAGTTAAGTTGAACTGTAGCTTGCTTCACTATTCTGCTGCTGTGCTTATGCTTAATTGCTAAATAATTCAGGTTCTCTGACAAACGGACCAGCTACGTTTGACTGTCTTCTAAAATGATTCAGTGTGTGTGTCCCTCTCTGCTAGCAAATCGTAAGTGAAAGTCAGTTGGCTGTACGTGTGTACTTAGTTCTAGCTATTTTACTGCCCCTCCTCTTTGGTTATAATCAGCCAATAACATTCATCATTATCATTTTTTTTATTTTACTTCCCCCACCCAATTCCAGCAGAGATCTCTCTATGTCGAATCTTTTCTCTCTATGTAGAATAATCTTGGACTAATAGAGTTAAGGTGGACACAGATTGTTATTGTCAGCATCATGTTGAATCTCCTATCTATCTATATCGAACTGTTGTCACAACGAAAATGAAAATAAAGCATTTGTTTATGTCGAATCTTTCTTTTTGCGGATTCTGCACTTTCGTTATCGTTTGTCAAAACGATAACAAAAATACCTGAAATTCGGACGAAAATGCATTCGTCCGAATGCACATGTCTAGTGGGCAGCCTCTATATTTTTAGGTAAGAATCAGATAATACCAGCGGCTCCTATGGAGGTAGTGCTTTAAGTAGAAGATCCATAACAAGAAACCCCCTAAAGAAAATATAAAGTTTTGGGTTTAGTCTTCTGAGCAAAAAGCAGGGAAATGCCTGTAAACCGTGTTCATACAAAATCTATTTATTGATATTTTCTGTTTTTGTAAAAAGAAAGTATATTGTATATTACTATTGTGAACAAATAGTATATTTTTCATGTTTTTGAACTTGTTTAGCTTTGGAGTTCATGAAGGCAAAGCCCCTAGACTGGTACACAATTGGCTTACCATAACAAACCTTAGTAGTGTTTTATTTTTATTGAAGATTATGTGTACAAGAGTTGCAGCTGCACCCCTGTTTTTGGAGAACGGATGGATTGCATATACAGTATATAGTTTATATGCAGTATATGTGGTCATGTAGCCTGTGATGTAACATAATGTGACCAACAACTCTCTGCTTGATGTACAGTATGTACTGGGGGGAAAAGTGAAAAGCAGGGGGTCCTGAATTTGCTTTAGAGCCCTTTCCTATGTTTTTTACAATATTAACCAGTTTAGACGAAAAGGCTCCAATAGATTTTTTTTCTTTTATAGAAAATGTTTTATAACATTGCTGCTTTATGCTAGGTGATGTTTTTCATTGGACAGCCTCCAGGTATAATTTGGCATCTTCCTAAGAGAAATTATGATCAGGCAAGAGCATTGTTCTGTTAAATGTCTGGACATTAAATCACTGAAGCCATTTCAATATCGAGCTGTGTTCTGCAAGCTCCTTAGCTCCTTCCCGCCAGTCAGCAGGGGAACATCTGCTTTCATTGTCTACCTTCACCGCCAACTTTGTCCTACCAATATCATTAGTATTATTATTTATATGCTTTATCTATATAGAGTCAATATACAGCATTCCCCAGAGTTTTACAGTCCGAGGAAACCACATAGTAAATATACAAGGATTAACATAATGCAACTGACTGTACTGCAAAACATAGTAAAGTCCTATTCTCAAGAGCTTACAAATTAAAGACTATGGAAGAAGTGACACAGATAATTCTAGAAACACCACTTATTACAAAAAATATATATATATTTTTTTTTTATAAAAGAGGACCTATGCTACAGTAACATCCCCTGTCCTTATATCTGCACCTTCGTAGAGTTTATAAGCCATTGGGGCATGGAGTATGGGCTGTAAATAGGTTTATATGGAGAGCCTGGTCTCCTGTCCTATCAGTATACATCTTACAATCCAGCACAGATGATTGGCTCATTGTGCTGTTTCTCCCTCCTTAATCTAACCTCTTTTACAAAGAATACAGAGCTGCATGATTTTGCATGTCTATATTTGCCTGTATTTTAGCTTTAAAGTGGAAGTATGGGGTTATGAAAAAGAAACCAAACATCCACGCTTCAGACTTCTATGCTGCAGCATCGATGTGATTCTGCAGCTGTCCTTTGTCATCTCTAAAGCTGGGTACACACTATGAGAAAAGCTGAAGAAAAATTCTGTACGAGACACGATCATTCAATTTTCCTATAGTGTGTACGAAACTTTCGACTTCCGATTTCCGATTCAGACTTTCCAAATGAAACATTCCAAAGGGACAAACTGCTAAATTTCTCTTGTATGTGAACAGAACAAATGATTTTCATTTAATGTGTACTTTTTTTTTACGTTTTTTGCATGATCAGAAGCAATAAAAAACAAAAAAGTATTTGTCGTGCATTTTGTACGTTATTTCCATCCTCAGTTTCGACTTGCTGTGGAACATCAAGAAAAAACAGACGATTGTTTGCCTGATTTTCTTATAGTGTGTACCCACCTTAAGACCGAGAACTGAGTGACCACATATCCACTGATTGCTCAGCTCTCAGTCTGCTTAGAACAGAGAGCAGTGACTGTCAGTCACCGCTCTTCACTCTGCTCCTTCAGTTGCATCGGGCAGGCACAGCTGACTCCAGCTCTCAGCTGATTGCGGAGAGGCAGAGTCAGCTGTCAATCAGGCAGCCAGGTGGATCCTAACAATATTATTGGGATCCTTCCAGAGCCTAGAGTGCAATAGCCTGCTATCAGCTGACACTGGATCACAGGGGGGGCAAAAGTATGTGCACTCCTGAGACCCGTCAGAGAAGATTGGCTAAAAAAAAACTTTGACCATACTTTTCTTTTAACGTCCTTATCCTGTATGCTGAAAGGTAATAAAAACAGGTGCTGAAAATATTACTTATCGTAAATTAAACTGATGCTACGATTTCTGTCTAAGGCACTGGTTACATGACAGGAGTGGTGCCTTACTGGCTGGTTGTGGCTTTGGGCAAGGGCATGGTCTTGGTATGTGAACATATACAGTGCATTCAGAAAGTATTCACAGCACTTTTTCCACATTTTGTTATGTTTCAGTCTTATTCCAAAATGGATTAAATTCATTTTTCCCTCAAAATTCTACAAATAATACCCCATAATGACAACGTGAAAAAAATAGTTTGAAATCTTTGCAAATTTATTATAAACAAAAACGAAAACAAATCACATTTACATAAGTATTCACAACCTTTGCTCAATACTTTTTTTGAAGCATCTTTGGCACCAACTGCAGCCTCAAGTCTTTTTGAATATGACGCTACAAGCTTGGCACACCTATTTTTGGGCAATTTCTCCCATTCTTCTTTGCAGGACCCCTCAAGCTCCATCAGGTTGGATAGGAGCATCGGTGCACAGCCATTTTTAGATCTCTCCAGAGATGTTCAATTTGTCTGGGCTCTGGCTGGGCCAATCAAGGACATTCACAGAGTTTTCAAGTAGTCACTCCTTTGTTATCTTGGCTGTGTGCTTAGGGTCCTTGTCCTGTTGGAAGATGAACCTTTGCCCTTTGCCCTTGCTCTGAGGGCCAGAGAGCTCTAGAGCAGGTTTTCATCAATAATGTGTCAGGGCTGGGCACAGCCCTTCCTTCTCTGAGCTGGCCGCTCAGCTGTTGGCTAATTGCCAGCTCCTATCTCTCTACATTGTCTCACCTGTTGATAATAACCTGCTCATCAGTCCTGCCTACTTAAGCTGTCCAGTCTAAATGATCTCTGCCTTCGCCTTGGTCACATCTCTAGAGATGCTCTCTTGTGTTCCTGTTAAAGACTGCGCTTCAAAAACAGCGGAGAGGACGTATCACAAACAAGCACCCTACCGGTTTCATTCGAACACACCAACGTCTTCAGGGGACCCCTGTTTTTGTAGCGCAGCTGGAACACACCACGGTGTTTCTATGCACATGGATTTTTAAGCTGCAAGAATTTGCTGTTTTTATCTTGTTTTTATCTATTTTTTTGGAATAAAACTGTGACATACTTCACTATGGAAGCCCTTTCTTTTTCATTTTTTCCCACTAACCATTGGACAACTCCCTTCAAATCGTTTTGTTCCTGGGAACGTGCTCAAATGATCTGGATTCATTTTGGTGTGTGTGTGTGTGTCCTGGAGGTCGGTTAAATGCTGGGATCAACATCGGGATCGTGCACAACTCCTGCTGAACATACCCATATGTGCTTTATGACTAGCTGTAATAGGGGTCATGGAAGTCTGGTGAGTAGGATGTGTTACAGGTGATGGTGGTGGAAAATATTTCAGTCAAATTGACCTACTGTTCAGCAGGGATTTGAAGATTGTGTACAATATCTGAAGAAGCTGATACATTGTCTGAAGACTTTGATACGTTGTTTGAATATTCACTATTTGCACTACTGAACTTATTTTGTGTTTGGACTTTTTATACACATATTATATAATCATGTTGGTGCACAGTCGAACCCACTTTTGCATGTTTGCACTTTATTAGGGAAGGAGCGTGGTTTTCTTGGCTTTGCCAACTATTATCGGAAGTTTATTTGTAACTTCTCGTCTCTGGTCAAGTCCCTGACTGATATGACCAGAAAGGACAGTAAGCCAAAGAGTTGGTCTCCGGAGTCAATTAAGGACTCTGAGAGTCTCAAGGCTGCCTTTGTTTCTGCTCCTGTGTTGGCACATCCTGATCCTACGTTACCTTTTATCCTTGAGGTTGATGCTTCTGAGACTGTAGTTGGCGCTCTTCTGTCTCAACGTCCTACCTCTGAGAGCGCTATGCATACTTGTGGCTACTTTTCCAAGAAATTGTCACCTGCGGAGTGCAATTACGAGATTGGTGACAGAGAGCTGTTAGCGATCATTTTAGCCCTGAAAGAATGGAGACATCTCCTCGAAGGTACCACTGTGCCGGTTCTCATTCTTACTGACCATAAGAATCTCACATTCTTGTCTGAGGCTAAACGCCTCTCTCCCAGAAGGGTGCGATGGGCTCTTTTTTTGTCTAGTTTCAATTAAATCGTTTAATTCTTACCGATACTAGAAATGTAAGAGCTGACTCTTTGTCACAACAATTTTCCTCCACTTCCAAAAATGGAGTCGGATCGGGTTCCTGTGATTCCTCCTGATTGTATTCTGGCTACGATTCGCAGCAGTCTCACTTCTCCTTTGTGTGACAATTTTTGCTGGTCAGGTCCATGCTTCTCCTGAGAAACCTTGTGACTGCTGCTTTGTCCCACAGAGTCTCCATACTGTCGTGCTCCAGACTTGCCATTCTCCCAAGGCTGCTGGCCACCCTGGAAAGAATCAACTCTTTTGGGCCATTTCCCAACAATTCTGGTGGCTTAGTCTACGGGCTGATGTAACCGAGTTCGTAGCTGCTTATTCTGTGTGTGCAGTAAGACTCCACTACATCTTCCAGTGGGCCTCCTACAACCCATACCCAATGGAGAGAGGCAGTGGACCCACCTGTCTATGGATTTCAATGTGGAGTTACCCAACTCCCAGAGCAACACAGTTATCCTTATGTTGGTTGACCGGTTCTCAAAGATGTGTCATTGTATTCCACTAAAGAAGTTGCCCACTTCTAAGGAATTGGCTTCCATTTTTGCTCAGATCTTTCGCTTACATGGGCTACCTGAAGTGATTGTCTCGGACAGGGGTAATCAGTTTGAGTCCCGGTTCTGGCGAACATTTTGTGCACAGTTGGGAATTTAGCTTGCTTTCTCCTCTGCGTATCACCCGCAGTCTAATGGGGCCGCAGAACGAGCCAATCAGTCCTTGGAGCAATTTCTATGTTGCTATATTTCTGGCCATCATGACAACTGGTCAGATATCTTACCGTGGGTGGAGTTTGCTCACAATAGTGCCTTGAATTCTATTTCCCGATTGTCCCTGTTTATGGCGAACTATGGTTTCCAACCTTCCATGTTGCCTGACTCATTTGTTCCGCGGAGTATTCCTGCATTAGAGGAGCATCTCCATGGTCTTTGTTCCACTTGGGCACAAGTCCAGGAGGCTTTGCAACATGCTAATAATAGGTGCAGACTCCATGCTGACCGCAGACGCCTGCCTGCACCTTCCTACTAGGTTGCGGACAGGGTCTGGCTGTAATCTCGCAACCTCCGACTTTGTGTTCCTTCTTTGAAGTTTGCACCTCGGTTTATTGGGCCTTTCCGTATTCTTCGCAGGATTAACTCAGTGGCTTACGCATTAGACCTTCCTTCTAATATGCGTATCTCAAATGTATTTCATGTCTCCTTATTAAAACTTTGGTCTGCAACCGCTTTACCAGCTGTACAGGTTGAGAACCATGAGGAGTATGAAGTACAGTCCATTGTTGACTCCCGTAGGTTCCGTGGGTGCATACAGTACCTGCTGCATTGGATAGTGTACGGTCCGGAGGAACGCTCTTGGTTCTCATCCTCGGATGTACATGCCACTGTACTCCGTGATTTCCATAGATGTTTTCCCCTCAAACCTGGTGGTCCTCCGAGGGGGAGGGGTCATCGAGGAGGGGGTACTGTCAGGGCTGGGCTCAGCCCTTCCTTCTCTGAGCTGGCCACTCAGATGTCGGCTAATTGCCAGCTCCTATCTCTCCACAGTGTCTCACCTGTTGACGATATCCTGCTTGTCAGTCCTGCCTACTTAAGCCGTCCAGTCCAGATAATCTCTGCCTTCGCCTTGGTCGCATCTCTAGAGATGCTCTCCTGTGTTCCTGTTAAAGACTTGCTTGGCTGACATTCCTTCTGGCTCCAGATCCTGCTTACTGTAATACTATGCTGTTCCCTGGCTTCCTGACGTTTTGGCTTGGACTATCTGTTCCGGTTCCTGAAACTCTGACAATGTTTTGACTATGTTTTACTCTGTTTACCTTTTTTATGATTATTAAACAAGTGTGATTCAACTGTACTTCTGTCTCAGTCTGATTCATGGTTTCTGACAGAATGTCTCTGTACATTGCTGCATTAATCTTTCCCTCAATTCTGACTAGTCTCCCAGTTCCAGCCACTAAAAATATCTCCACAGTATGATGCTGCCACCCCCATGCTTCATTGTAGGGATGATATTGGCCAGGTGATGATCGGTGCCTGGTTTCCTCCAGACATGACGCTTGCCATTTAGGCCAAAAAGTTCAATCTTTGTTTATCAGACCAGAGAATTTTGTTTCTTAATGGTCTAAGATTCCTTCAGGTGCCTTTTGGCAAACTCCAGGCAGGCTGTCATGTGCCTCTTATGGAGTGGCTTCCGTCTGGCCACTCTACCATACAGGCCTGATTGATGGAGTGCTGCAAAGATGATTGTTCTTCTGGAAGGTTCTCCTCTCTCCACAGAGAAATGGTGGAGCTCTGTTAGAGTGACCATCGGGTTCTTGGTCATTTCCCTGACTAAGGCCCTTCTCCCCCGATCGCTCAGTTTGGTCGGGTAGCCCGCTTTAGGAAGAGTCCTGGGGGTTCCAAACTTCTTCAATTTGTGGATGATGGAGGCCACTGTGCTCATTGGGACCTTCAATGCTGCAGAAATTTTTCTGTACCCTTCCCCAGATCTGTGCCTCGATACAATCCTGTCTCAGACTCAGAGGTCTACAGACAATTCCTTGGACTTCATGGCTTGGTTTGTACTCTGACATGCACTGTTAACTGTGGGCCTTTCCCAATCATGTCCAATCAACTGAATTTACCACAGGTCAACTCCAGTTAAGTTGTAGAAACATCTCAGGCTGAGTTCACACTATTGGGAATTGGATGCGAGTTTCCCCTAATCAAATTCGCATGTCAGGAGACTGTGACTGGCTCTCTATGGAGCTGATTCACACATCTCCGGAGGGGCTCCGGTGCAAATTGCACAGGAGAGGTAAACGAGAAATCCTGGACAGCCAAACTCAAAAGTAATCTTCGATCTTTCCGATCTTTTTCGAGCTTTCCTGCTTTGTGATGCTGTGGCTTGTATTTTTATGATTATACTTAAATAAGGATCGAAGATTACTTTTTTGCGGCTGTCCAGGATTTCTCTTTTACCTCTCAATTACCAGCATTGCCTGAACCTGGTATGTGTGTGTCACTGGCGCAAAACCTATCCTATCAATCAATTCAATAGTGATTTCTTTAGCTGCTGCATCCAAATAAACTTTTCAGAAAAAAGGATTGAAAGTGCTGTGTGTGTGGATGCGCTGCTCCCATCTATATACTCTTTCCAATATTTGTGTACCCTATCTATTAAACTTATTCTTATTTCGTATACAACATACACCTGTAGAAAATCATCACATTAGGCCAAAGACATATGAGACATTATATAAAAATCATATAAAGATCCGGTGACATATATCACATTATAATAGAATCCCCAAATATATGCTTGCAAATCTTCCGTCAGTTGCCGTGATTGGCGTGCCTTTGTGTTAATTTCAGTATGAAGTGACTTAGTGCTCCACCACCACCTGTGAGATTGGCCACTCACCAGATATTTCTTTAAAATTGCACCTTTGGTTCATTCATAGGGATAACCACTCCACTCAAAGGGAACTTCTTCAATGGCTATATTTGGACCTTAGTATTCCTCATAAAAAATATGGATGAAAACGATCATCGCACAATAACGTTTAAAACTTTTTATTGTGTAAAACAAAGAAAAGACTATGCACTCACATCAGGGCAGCTTCCTGATGACGCATATTGTGATGCGAAACGCGTAGAGGCTGCTGGGAGTTTTTTGTACCCACGTGACCGGGAACGAGCGTGGTTGGTGAGGACGCGAACGGATACGAGGGGTGAAATACAAGCGGTACACGGAGGTCGCACAGCACACACTAGGTGAATCGGGCTGCAGCTCCTACCCGTCCCTAACTGCTGGAAAAGCTCTGTGCCGGCTCGATGGCACTTGTAAATGTGAGTGCATAGTCTTTTCTTTGTTTTACACAATAAAAAGTTTTAAACGTTATTGTGCGATGATCGTTTTCATCCATATTTTATATGAGGAATACTAAGGTCCAAATATAGCCATTGAAGAAGTTCCCTTTGAGTGGAGTGGTTATCCCTATGAATGAACCAAAGGTGCAATTTTAAAGAAATATCTGGTGAGTGGCCAATCTCACAGGTGGTGGTGGAGCACTAAGTCACTTCATACTGAAATTAACACAAAGGCACGCCAATCACGGCAACTGACGGAAGATTTGCAAGCATATATTTGGGGATTCTATTATAATGTGATATATGTCACCGGATCTTTATATGATTTTTATATAATGTCTCATATGTCTTTGGCCTAATGTGATGATTGCCTGAACCTGTTACTTCCAGCATGGAGAAAATGTTTGTTCCTCACAGACCTCCTTCAGAGCGGTGATATTTTTCTCTCTCTGCTACTTCTGGACTTTGCAAATTGCACAGGAGTCCTGTGCGTCTTCTGGTCCATTTCAGGTCTGAATTCAGCCAAAAATTTGGGCTAAAATCGGACCTGAAACGGTGAATGGGGATGCATCGGACCCCTGCTGTGAGCTTTGTGCTGCGGTGTGAACCCAGCCTTAACCACTTCAGTACAGGGCACTTATACACCTTCCTACCCAGACCAATTTTCAGCTTCCAGTGCTGTCGCAGTTTGAATGACAATTGCGCGGTCATCCAACACTGTACCCAAACTGAATTTTTATGATTTTGTTCCCACAAATAGAGCTTTTCTTTTGGTGGTATTTGATCAACTCTGCGGTTTTTATTTTTTGCTAAAGAAATAAAAAAAGACCGAAAATTTTGAAAAAAATAAAAGTTTTGCTTTTGTTTCTGTTAAAAAAATGTTGTAAATAAGTAAGTTTTCTCTTTCACTGATGGGCACTGATAAGGCGGCACTGACAGGCACTGATAAGGCGGCACCGATGAGGTGGCACCAATGAGTGGGCACTGACGATAGGCACTGATATGCGGCACTGATGGGCATTGATAGGCGGCACTGATGGGCACTCATGGGTGGCACTGGGTGGCACTGGTGGGCACTGATGGGCACTGATAGGCGACACTGGGCACTGAAAGGCTGCAAAGATGGGTTCTTATGGGTGGCACTGATGGGCACTGATAGGCAGCACTGCTGGGCACTGATACGTGGCACTGATACTCGTCACTGATAGGCATCCCTGGTGGCACTGGCAGTGGTAGACATTGTGAGTGGGCACTGATTGGCAGCTGCCTGGGCATTGATTGGCAGCTGCCTGGGCACAGATTAGTATTTCCCTGGGGGTCTAGGGGGCATACCTGGTGGTCCAGTGTGGATGGCTTCCCTGGTGGTCCTGGGCGGCTTCCCTGGTGGTCCTGGGTGGGATCCGAGGGGGGCTGTGCTGATAAACAATCAGCACAGACCCCCCCTTTCAGGAGAGCAGCTGATTGGCTCTCCTCTACTTGCGTCTGTTAGACGCGAGTGAGGAAAAGCCGATCACCGGCTCTTCCTATTTACATCGTGATCAGCCGTGATTGGACACGGCTGATCATATGGTAAAGAGTCTCCTTCAGAGACTCTTTACCTAGATCGGTGTTGCAGGGTGTCAGACTGACGGCTCAATATCCTGCGGACGTCATATGATGCCCAGTCAGGATATTGAAACCACTTTGCCGCCGTCATTCTGCTATATGGCGGGCGGCAAGTGGTTAGGGATAGAAACAAGATCAGTGGATCAGTGGAAACAGGATGCACCTGGGCTCAATTTTGAGTGTCATGGCAAAAGCTGTGAATACTTAAGCACATGTAATTTTTCTTTTGTTTTTTATTTTTAATAAGTTTGCAAAGATTTCTAACAAACTTTTTTCACATTGTCATTATGGGGTATTGTTTGTAGACTTTTGAGGAAAATAACTAAATGTGGAAAAAGTGAAGTGCTGTGAATAATTTCCGGATGCACTGTAACCAGCACAGAAGAGTTTCTAGAGAAGCTGTGTTTTTTTTCTTTTTTTAGGAAATACATTTACTCAACTTTTTCACAATCTATCAGTATACTAGGCAAGAATGGTCAGGATTGGGCAAGAAATTCTTGTATAAGTCCACCTTGATGCACCAGTTACAAAAAGGAGAGAGGTTTTGTACAATGAGAGTAAAGAGAACCTGGGGGTAGAAGTTGGTGAGGACAGCACAAGCATTACTGAATAAATAATAAAAACTTCAAAACATTAGTTTGGTATAAGGTGAAAACTTGAAATTCTAGGGATATCACTGACTTGAAGATTAATGGGCAATGGCATTTAAGAAATGTTAGATGTCTCTAACGCCACATTTGACAAAAAAAAATATTTAACATTTAATTGCTGAACAAGACATTTTGTAATTTTTTATTTATTTTTTCAATAAGTTTTTATTGAATTTTTTGCATAATACATAAGTAAAATAGCAAGTAAGGCAAAGTGGCTTTGGTTGTTATAGGATGTACATATTATTTCACAAACAGATTGGTCATGAGTATCAGAACATATATATCGTTCACATAGAGAAAGTGTTGTAAGAGACTAAAAGCATTTGTTACTTTGGAAACATGTAAACCAAGGGGTCCACATTTTGTTGGTAGAAGTTAGTCTATTTTCCGAAGATGCAAACATGCATTTGTAAGATCCATGTGTGTGAACTGAAGAAATTACCTCATGTATTAGTAATGGATCCGCAGATTTCCAATGTCTGGCAATGGTGAGCCAATAGGATGTGAGTGGTCATGCATTGAAGCCGGAAGGGTAATTTTTCAATTTCTATGTTTAATATGGAAGGTTCTGGTGATGGAGTTATTGGGGTTTTGATAACTGTGCCAATGAGTGCAAAGACATCTGCCCAAAATTTCAATGTTTTGTTACACCCCCAAGAAATGTGCAGGAGGTTGCTTATCTCCCCGCAGTTTCTCCAACAGGTAGGTACTACAGATGGGGCATCGTTCTGTGTTTGGGTCGGGGTAATGTATCATCTGAGGTTTATTTTAAATATCAATTCCCAGAGGTTGGAAGCATGGATTGCTTTGTAGCCAAATGCCAATGCTGTAGACCATTGAACAGGGCTGAAAGATCTACTAATATCTCTTTCCCTATTTAGCATTGGGGGTAGTTTAGTGAAAGTGTTTTTGGCATCTAAAAGGCTGTAAAATAGTGATATACCTTTAGTATTTATGGAATTACTGGATAGGTAATTCTAGATTTTTCCGTGAACATAGATCTGTAGCAGTATTTAGATAGTAAGTTATTTGGATGTACTTAAAATAGTCCTTGGGAGGGATGGAGAATTCCTTTCTTAACTCAGCAAATGATTTAAGCAAATCCTTAAAGTATAAATCTGAAAGGTGAGTGATACCCTGATTTTGGCAGTTTTGAGTAGAAAATGCCGGGATTAATCGGGGTATGACATATAATGGTACCGAAATTTTGTAGGGTTTGTCACCTTTGTAGGCCCTAGATATGCAGTAATTAAATGCTGCCAACGAGGCATAGATAGTAGGAGAGATTTGCGAGTTGCTGATTGTAAGGTGGGGGTTGCTTAGCAGCCAGAAACATAGGTCATGGCCTGGGATTTGGTTAGATTCCATATCTCTCCAAGTACAGACTGCGTTGCTTGTAAACCAGAGTTTAAGTTGTGATAGGATGGAGACATAATAGTAATCTCTGAAGTTAATGTATCCTGCTCCCCCTGCTAATCTATGTTTTGTTAGATTGGCTCTGGCGCTCCTGGCTTTGAAATTGTTCCATACAAATTTACTTAGTATGGTCTGTAAAGACTCAAAGTAGGATAAAGGTACCGGAATAGGGAGGGATCTAAAAGTATAAAGAAGCTGCGGTAATTTAAGCATCTTAAAAGCAGCCAGCCTGCCTGACCACGTAAAGTGGGATTTGGAGATATTTTCGAGATCCTTAGGGAGGTTGTTAAGGCATTGACTATAGTTAGCTCAAAATAAGGAGGATACTTGTTGGGTTAGATTGATTCCTAAGTAAGATATTGAATTTTCGGCCCATATGTATGGATGTTGCTTACTTAGAGAGGACTGTTGTTCGTATGAGATTCCCATGAGGAGTATGACTGACTTAGTGGCATTAACCTTATAATAGGATACTTGGCTAAATGTTTCAAGGGTATTCCTTACCGAGGCCAGGGAAGAGTTGGGATTGTATAAAATGAGAATTACTTCATCAGCGAATAAATTTATCTTATGTTCTCGTGGTCCAAGTACTAGACTTTTATTTTCCTGCATAGATCTAACTTTTTCCACTAGTGGTTCCATCATTAGGTTAAATATCAGGGGTGAAAGGGGACACCCTTGTCTCGTTCCATTTGTGATGCTAAAGGTTGTGGATAACATAGAGGAGCAATAAATTTGAGCTGAGGGGCAAGAGTATAGTGCTAATATTGCCGATAGGATGTGCCCCTGAAAACCAAATTTCCTTAACCACTTGCCGACCGCCTCACGCATATATACGTGAGCAGAGCGGCACGGGCAGGCAAAATCACGTACCTGGTACGTGATTGCCTTCCCGCGGGCTGGGGGTCCGATCGGACCCCCCCCCGGTGCCATCGGCGGTCGTTGTTTGGTTGGAAGCGATCAGAGATGAGGGGGAGGCCATCCGATCGTGGCCCCCCCCTCGCGATCGCTCCCAGCCAATGAGAAACATCCCCTGCCTCTGTATAGTACACACAGGCAGAGGATGTGATGTCATCTCTCCTCGGCTGGCCAGTTTCCATTGCAGCGCCGAGGAGAGAAGACATGTAAGTGCACCAACACACACACACACAGTAGAACATGCCAGGCACACTAAACACCCCCGATCCCCCCCCATCGCCCCCCGATCCTCCCCCAATCACCCCCCCCTGTCACAAACTGACACCAGCAGGTTTTTTTTTTTTCCTGATTACTGCATAGTGTCAGTTTGTGACAGTTAGCAGTGTTAGGACAGTTAGTATTAGCCCCCTGTAGGTCTAGGGTACCCCACTAACCCCCCCTAATAAAGTTTTAACCCCTTGATCACCCCCCGTCACCAATGTCGCTAAGCGATCATTTTTCTGATCGCTGTATTAGTGTCGCTGGTGACGCTAGTTAGAGAGGTAAATATTTAGGTTCGCTGTCAGCGTTTTATAGCGACAGGGACCCCCATATACTACCTAATAAATGTTTTAACCCCTTGATTGCCCCCTAGTTAACCCTTTCACCACTGATCACCGTATAACTGTTACGGGTGACGCTGGTTAGTTCGTTTATTTTTTATAGTGTCAGGGCACCCGCCGTTTATTACCGAATAAAGGTTTAGCCCCCTGATCGCCCGGCGGTGATATGCGTCGCCCCAGGCAGCGTCAGATTAGCGCCAGTACCGCGAACACCCACGCACGCACCGTACACCTCCCTTAGTGGTATAGTATCTGAACGCATCAATATCTGATCCGATCAGATCTATACTAGCGTCCCCAGCAGTTTAGGGTTCGTTCCCAAAAATGCAGTGTTAGCGGGATCAGCCCAGATACCTGCTAGCACCTGCGTTTTGCCCCTCCGCCCGGCCCTGCCCAGCCCACCCAAGTGCAGTATCAATCGATCACTATCACTTACAAAACACTAAACGCATAACTGCAGCGTTCACAGAGTCAGGCCTGATCCCTGTGATCACTAACCGTTTTTTTGGTAGCATTTTGGTGAACTGGCAAGCACCAGCCCCAGGCAGCGTCAGATTAGCGCCAGTACCGCTAACACCCACGCACGCACCGTACACCTCCCTTAGTGGTATAGTATCTGATCGGATCAATATCTGATCCGATCAGATCTATACTAGCGTCCCCAGCAGTTTAGGGTTCCCAAAAACGCAGTGTTAGTGGGATCAGCCCAGATACCTGCTAGCACCTGCATTTTGCCCCTCCGCCCGGCCCAGCCCAGCCCACCCAAGTGCAGTATCGATCGATCACTGTCACTTTTTTTTGTAGCGTTTTGGTGAACTGGCAAGCACCAGTGGCCTAGTACACCCCGGTCGTAGTCAAACCAGCACTGCAGTAACACTTGGTGACGTGGCGAGTCCCATAAGTGCAGTTCAAGCTGGTGAGGTGACAAGCACAAGTAGTGTCCCGCTGCCACCAAAAAGACAAACATAGGCCCGTCGTGCCCATAATGCCCTTCCTGCTGCATTCGCCAATCCTAATTGGGAACCCACCGCTTCTGCAGCGCCCGTACTTCCCCCATTCACATCCCCAACCAAATGCAGTCGGCTGCATGAGAGGCATTTATATGTCCTCCCGAGTACCCCTACCCAACAAACCCCCCCAAAAAAGATGTGTCTGCAGCAAGCGCGGATATAGGCGTGACACCCGCTATTATTGTCCCTCCTGTCCTGATAATCCTGGTCTTTGCATTGGTGAATGTTTTGAACGCTACCATTCACTAGTTGAGTATTAGCGTAGGGTACAGCACTGCACAGACTAGGCACACTTTCACAGGGTCTCCCAAGATGCCATCGCATTTTGAGAGACCCGAACCTGGAACCAGTTACAGTTATAAAAGTTACAGTTACAAAAAAAAAGTGTAAAAAAAAAAAAAAAACACAAACAAAAATAAAAAAAAATAGTTGTCGTTTTATTGTTCTCTCTCTCTCTATTCTCTCTCTATTGTTCTGCTCTTTTTTACTGTATTCTATTCTGCAATGTTTTATTGTTATTATGTTTTATCATGTTTGCTTTTCAGGTATGCAATTTTTTATACTTTACCGTTTACTGTGCTTTATTGTTAACCATTTTTTTGTCTTCAGGTACGCCATTCACGACTTTGAGTGGTTATACCAGAATGATGCCTGCAGGTTTAGGTATCATCTTGGTATCATTCTTTTTAGCCAGCGGTCGGCTTTCATGTAAAAGCAATCCTAGCGGCTAATTAGCCTCTAGACTGCTTTTACAAGCAGTGGGAGGGAATGCCCCCCCCCCCCCACCGTCTTCTGTGTTTTTCTCTGGCTCTCCTGTCTCAACAGGGAACCTGAGAATGCAGCCGGTGATTCAGCCAGCTGACCATAGAGCTGATCAGAGACCAGAGTGGCTCCAAACATCTCTATGGCCTAAGAAACCGGAAGCTACAAGCATTTTATGACTTAGATTTCGCCGGATGTAAACAGCGCCATTGGGAAATTGGGGGAGCATTTTATCACACCGATCTTGGTGTGGTCAGATGCTTTGAGGGCAGAGAAGAGATCTAGGGTCTAATAGACCCCAATTTTTTCAAAAAAGAGTACCTGTCACTACCTATTGCTATCATAGGGGATATTTACATTCCCTGAGTTAACAATAAAAATGATTTTAAAAAAAAAATGAAAGGAACAGTTTAAAAATAAGATAAAAAAGCAAAAAAATAATAAAGAAAAAAAAAAAAAAAAAAAAAAAAAAAAAAGCACCCCTGTCCCCCCTGCTCTCGCGCTAAGGCGAACGCAAGCGTCGGTCTGGTGTCAAATGTAAACAGCAATTGCACTATGCATGTGAGGTATCACCGCGAAGGTCAGATCGAGGGCAGTAATTTTAGCAGTAGACCTCCTCTATAAATCTAAAGTGGTAACCTGTAAAGGCTTTTAAAGGCTTTTAAAAATGTATTAATTTTGTTGCCACTGCACGTTTGTGCGCAATTTTAAAGCATGTCATGTTTGGTATCCATGTACTCGGCCTAAGATCATCTTTTTTGTTTCATCAAACATTTGGGCAATATAGTGTGTTTTAGTGCATTAAAATTTAAAAAAGTGTGTTTTTTCCACAAAAAATGCGTTTGAAAAATCGCTGCGCAATTACTGTGTGAAAAAAAAAAATGAAACACCCACCATTTTAATCTGTAGGGCCTTTGCTTTAAAATAATATATAATGTTTGGGGGTTCAAAGTAATTTTCTTGCAAAAAAAAATAATTTTTTCATGTAATCAAAAAGTGTCAGAAAGGGCTTTGTCTTCAAGTGGTTAGAAGAGTGGGTGATGTGTGACATAAGCTTCTAAATGTTGTGCATAAAATGCCAGGACAGTTCAAACCCCCCCAAATGACCCCATTTTGGAAAGTAGACACCCCAAGCTATTTGCTGAGAGTCATGTCGAGTCCATGGAATATTTTATATTGTGACACAAGTTGCGGGAAAGACAAATTTTTTTTTTTTTTTTTTTTGCACAAAGTTGTCACTAAATGTTATATTGCTCAAACATGCCATGGGGATTTGTGAAATTACACCCCAAAATAAATTCTGTTGCTTCTCCTGAGTACGGGGATACCACATGTGTGGGACTTTTTGGGAGCCTAGCCGCGCAGGGGACCCCGAAAACCAAGCACCGCCTTCAGGCTTTCTAAGGCCGTAAATTTTTGATTTCACTCTTCACTGCCTATCACAGTTTCGGAGGCCATGGAATGCCCAGGTGGCACAACCCCCCCCCAAATGACCCAATTTTGGAAAGTAGACACCCCAAGCTATTTGCTGAGAGGTATAGTGAGTATTTTGCAGACCTCACTTTTTGTCACAAGGTTTTGAAAATTGAAAAAAGAAAAAAAAAAAAAATTTTTCTGGTCTTTCTTCATTTTCAAAAACAAATGAGAGCTGCAAAATACTCACCATGCCTCTCAGCAAATAGCTTAGGGTGTCTACTTTCCAAAATGGGGTCATTTGGGGGGGGGGGTTGTGCCATCTTGGCATTTTATGGCCTTCAAAACTGTGATAGGTAGTGAGGAGTGAAATCAAAAATGTACACCCTTAGAAATCCTGAAGGTGGTGCTGGGTTTTCGGGGCCCCGTACGCGCCTAGGCTCCCAAAAAGTGCCACACATGTGGTATCCCTGTACTCAGGAGAAGCAGCTGAATGTATTTTGGGGTGCAATTCCACATATGCCCATGGCCTATGTGAGCAATATTTCATTTAGTGACAACTTTTTGTAATTTTTTTTTTTTTTTTGTCATTATTCAATCACTTGGGACAAAAAAAATAAATATTCAATGGGCTCAACATGCCTCTCAGCAATTTCCTTGGGGTGTCTACTTTCCAAAATGGGGTCATTTGGGGGGGGGGGTTTGTACTGCCCTGCCATTTTAGCACCTCAAGAAATGACATAGGCAGTCATAAACTAAAAGCTGTGTAAATTCCAGAAAATGTACCCTAGTTTGTAGACGCTATAACTTTTGCGCAAACCAATAAATATACGTTTATTGACTTTTTTTTACCAAAGACATGTAGCCGAATACATTTTGGCCTAAATGTATGACTAAAATTTAGTTTATTGGATTTTTTTTATAACAAAAAGTAGAAAATATCATTTTTTTTCAAAATTTTCAGTCTTTTTCCGTTTATAGCGCAAAAAATAAAAACGACAGAGGTGACCAAATACCATCAAAAGAAAGCTCTATTTGTGGGAAGAAAAGGACGCAAATTTCGTTTGGGTAGAGCATTGCATGACCGCGCAATTAGCAGTTAAAGCGACGCAGTGCCGAATTGTAAAAAGTGCTCTGGTCAGGAAGGGGGTAAATCCTTCCGGGGCTGAAGTGGTTAATGCCTGGTTTAGGTAACCCCAATGAACCCTATCAAATGCCTTCTCTGCATGCAAAGACAGAAGAAGAGAAGGCACTCCACGGGATTCAGCATGATGGATAATGTTAATCATCCTCCGGGTGGCATCAGAGGTTGCCACCTTTTGTAAATCCTGATTGATCAGGGTGAATCAGTTTTGGAAGTACAGAGAGAGATTGGACGAAAGTTTTGAGGGGTAGTAGGTTCTTTAACTGGCTTCGGCAAGGTAATGACCAAAGCTTTCATCATTTCCTGAGGGAACGAGGCAGAGGAGGCAGCAGCGTTGAACATAGGAGTGATGTGGTTAGTGATCAGATCTTTGAACTGTTTGTAATATTCCCCAACAAAACCGTCTGGTCCGGGAGCTTTGTTAGGTAAGGAATCAATGGCTTGCCCTATTTCTAATGGTGTGAATGGGCCGTTGAGGGTAGACAATTGGGCATTGGTTGGCTTGGGAAGGTAAACAGAATCTAAAAATACCTGAATAGATGAGTTGTCTGGTTGAGCTGTAAATTTGTTGTCTTTCAGGTTATAAAGATTGTTGTGGAATATACTAAATGCATTTGCGATAGCTTGTAGGTCTGTTAGTTTTGTTTAGCGGTAGGGTGTTAAAGAAAAGGGATATGAGTTTTGGGTTGTGCCCTTTTATTTGATGGAACAGTAGTTTCCCTGCTTTATTACCACTCGCATATGATTGCATTTTTAAGCACTTTTGGTTTTTATCAAAATTTTCTAAAAGGAGTGAGCGAAGTTCAAGCAGCAGTTTAAGAATTTTGGATTTGAGTTATATAGTGGGGCTTTGTTTATTTTGGGAATCTGTGGTCTGAATTTCATCTAATGCCGCGTACACATGGTCTGACTTTTCGACTGGACTTGTCCGACGGACGCTGACGGACCAAATCCGGCGGACAATCCGATCGTGTGTGAGCTTCACCGGACCTTCAGCGGACTTTTCCAATCGCAAATCTGACGGACTTTAGATTTGGAACATGCTTCAAATCTTTACATCGTAACTCCGCCGGACCCAGAAATCCGCTCGTCTGTATGCTAGTCCGACGGACAAAAACCCACGCTAGGGAAGCTATTGGCTACTGGCTATCAACTTCCTTATTTTAGTCCGGTGTAAGTCATCACGTACGAATCCGTCGGACTTTTGTGTGATCGTGTGTAGGCAAGTCCGGTCGTTAGAAAGTCTGTTGAAAGTCCACCAAAAGTCTGTCAAAAGTCTGTCGAAAATCTGTCGGACTTTTGTAGCTGAAAAGTCCGACCATGTGTATGCGGCATAAGACCTCGTCAATGCACTGCCTCCTCTGCCTTTTAATCTCTAGCCCCCATCTGTATAAAGAGGCTCGCACAAAAGCTTTGTGCACAGCCCATACCATGTGAGGGTTCTTTACAGAGCCTATATTACGTGCAAAAAAGTCTTCTACATTCATGCGTAACGAGTCTAAGTAGGATTTGGTTTTTAAAATGCGGGTGTTCATTCTCCAAAGACTGGCTGGAGATGCTTAAGGGTTATCCTCGATGGTGATGCATATTGGGGAATGGTCCGACCAGGTGGAAGGTAGACTGGATGCGGATGAGACTTTTTATAATGTCCACTGGTCCAGTAGAAAAAGATCGATGCGGGAGTATGTGGCAGTATGAGAAAAAATTGTAGCCACGTTCTTCCACGTGTTGACACCTCCATACATCGTACAAGTGCAAATTGGATAACAAGGGACTTAAAGCAGGTTTGCCCCGCTTAGAAAGAGATATGGAGTCCGGGGTGATGTTGAAGTCCCTGTACCACACCACTGCCCCTTGTTGAACAGCCAGAATTTTTTTGTGTAATTTGCGGATAAATCTCAGTTGGTGGACATTGGGAGCATAAATGGATAGGATGGTGTATTGGGAATTGTTGATAGTTCCTACTACTATAAGGTAGCGCCCTTCTGGATCCTTAATGCATGAGTGCAGTTGAAATGGATGATCTCTTAGCCAGGTGATTTAGACCGTTAGCATTGATCAACAGGATCTTTATGGTCATCTTGAAGTATCAGCTGTAGCTGAATGCAGTTTGTGGCTGTTCTTGACTCTTGTGCAGAAGAGATACCCTGGGTTATTGGATCACAGAGGTACGGCTATATATAACTTGTGTGAGCGATGTTCTATAGGTGTAAAACGTCAAATGGTAACGTTTAGCAACCTGATGCAGTTGCTATAATAAACTGGTAAGCAGTGAACATAAGAAAAGAAAGAAGAAACAAAACTTGATCTAGACAAACACCTAGATATCGCTTCCTGTGGGCAGGCACAACCAGTGCCAAGGAATGCGAGGTTGGGGGATAGTGGGGGCTCCATTCCAGTGTGCAATGAGGTGCCATAGTACTCCTGGGAGTGCTCTGGTTGCAGAGAGAGGAGAGCCGCTGATGCTGCATTCATCATACCGGCCGATGGGCCATTTTGGCTGCACCTTGCGGTCGGCTGGTCAGCTTGCGGGGGAGCTGATCATCCTTTCTCTTCAGTGACATGGCCTCTCGGGTGTAGTGGCGGCTAGAGACGGACTTGGGTAATGCTGTGAGAGACAGCGGGAAGCTGACAGATGCTCATGATAGCAGGCCGGTGTGTGAAGCTCTTTCCTTTTGCGGCCATCTTGCTCGCACGCTGGTCACGCCCCCCCATTTTGTAATTTAAAGTGATCTTTGTTATTCCTTTTGCTATCCCATTTGAGAGTACCTGTGCATAGTTGTTGTTGTAAGCTCTTTATTGCACCCTTTTTTATAGCAGGCTATTAGCAATCCCTAGATAGCAGCAATGAATCACGATCCTTAACTTCTACAGTAGATATCCTTGTCTTCAGGGCAGAAGATGACTCATATTCCATGTGAAGGCTTGGATCCCCAGTTGAAGTAATGCTTCTCCAGTATGATGGGTGTTCTGCTGTATTTTGTATTTAATCCACTAGATGGTGTGACAGCTCACATCTCATACAATAGGGTTGCACCTGGGTGTAATCTGCGGCAGTTTTCTATATGGAAAACTGCTGTATTCCCGCTGTTAATTAGGGGCAGACCTGCACTAGTTTCTATTTTACTCTGAAATAGAAACCGGCACAGGTGGCACATATAGACTTGAAACGGGTATATCTGCTCTGTTATTATATGCACAGTGCACACCACTTCTGACAGTTTCTTTCGCTATTATAATGGTGCAGGAAGCTTAGTTAATTCCCCAGATAGAGCACATACTGACACCTTAAATTATATTCGCTTCAGAATGTAGAAGTATCTGTACAGAAAAGAGGGAGGTGTGATGGAGCCAAAAACACATGCAGGCATTTGTCATTATACTTGAAAACACATGTTCAAAGTTATTCTTTTATTGATGTTGTAACTATTAAAAAAAAAAGAAAAAAAAAAGATTTTTCTGCAAATGAGTGATAGTGGTAGTTGTCCACCATCTTCACATAGATGAGACATATTTTTTTCTCCATTCGCCCTCAGTTTTATATTTTTCCAAATACATCTGAATTATAAGTGAGACGCCCTCCAGTCAGTAATATGTGACTGCAGGAGTATATATATTATTATTTCTGCTGGGAAAAACACAGCCCTCCACTGTTCAGCATTTCCAATGTAATAAAATCAAACAGCACAAAAGAAAACAGAAAAAGGATTTACTGTGCATTCCGAACCTCCAATCTTTCTAAGTCAATGAACAAGACTGATGGACTCCTGCAATGTAATGGAAGACGTCACTAACTCAGTTGATAAAAGGACGTCTAGAGGGCAGTCATATGCAATCACCTTAAAAAGACAGGGAGAAAGGCAATTTGTTTTTTTTATTGTATGGTAATTTAATGTATAGAAAAATAAAATAAAATATATATATATATATATATATATATATATATATATATATATATATATATACACTAAATGTATATATACAGTGAGTATATATGTGTGTGTGTGTATATATATATATATATATATATATATATATATATATATATATCCCCGAGATGTTAACCCCATTAGTACAGTGACAGTGTATAGTATTATCACTGATCACTGTATACTAGTGCCACTGGTGATGTCAATGGCAGTTAGGCTACTTTCATACTGGGGGCGGGGGGCGTCAGCAGTAAAGCGCCGCTAGTTTTAGCTGTTATAGCTGTTAGCTGTTTAGCTGTTATATTATGTTAATGGTATAGTGGCGCTTTTTGGCCGATAGCGGGCTTTTAACCCCCGCTAGCGGCCGAATAAAGGCATAAAAGCGCACGCAAAGCGCCGCTGCCAAATCGCTTTGCAGGCGCTTCGGCAGTGGTGCCCATTGAATTCAATGGCAGGGGTGGTGGAGGAGCGGTGTACACACTGCTCCCCCACCACACGAAGGATGCTGCTTGCAGGACTTTTTTCTAACGTCCTGCAAGCGCACCACCCCAGTGTGAAAGCACTCAGGCTCTCACACTGGGGCTGCAGGGGAGGCGTTTTTCAGGCGCTTTACAGGTGCTATTTTTAGCCCAACAGCACCTGAAAAACGCCCCCAGTGTTAAAGAGGTCTTAGTCCGTTCCCACCCAGCGTCAGATTGGCCGCTGCACTATCACAGTCCGACTATAAGTCGTGGCTCACCGCCATTACTACTATAAAAAATAAATAAATACAAATTCCAGTATATATAGCCATACTTTGTATATGCTATAACTTTCATAAAAAACACTCAATACATAATTATTGGGATTTTTATTTATACTAAAGACATGTAGCTAAACGTTATCATTTTTTAATGGATATGTTTTATAGCAGAAAGCAAAAAAGATTTTCAGCCTTTTTTGGATTAATAAAAAAAAAAGAGGTGATCAAATACAATCAAAAGAAAGCTCTATTTGTCATTTTAAAAAAATGATAGAAATTTAATTTGCGTACAAGATGGCATGACAGAGCAATTACCAGCTAAAATAGCGCAGTGCTTAATAGCAAAACATGCTCTGGTCATGAAGGGGGTAAAACTTTCTGGAGCTAAAATGGTTGAAGTGGTATTAAACCCAAAAACAAAAGTGTAATATATTGCAACTTACCAGTGCTAAGATGTGGTGGGTTTTTTTCCGTTATTTTCATCTGGTGGTCCGGCCAATAACTGTTATTTTTCAACTTTCTTTTCAGACCAGATCAGTGTAGGATGTCCGTTTTTTTTTTGGTTAGAAGCCCTACAAATTATGTGTTTGTACTTTTTCCTAAAATGAGGCTTAAATAAAATAAATTCTTAAGATATCCATATCTGACTTTGAAGCTGGCAACAATTACCTAGAAAGAAAGATAACATTGCTTTTATCTGATATTAAAGTATTTCCTCTAATTTTCTTACCTTATCTTGGCAGCAGCAAGACCTAAAGGTGCTTCAGATTAACCCGAAGTATTTTTGTGGCAAGCACGTTACCTAGAAATGTGGAATGTTAGCGTGAACATTTTGAATGACACCTGAAATTATAAAATAATAGCGGATGGTGTCTTTTCTGAAAACTGTTATGCAGGTAAGTTGCGGTGACTGTGATAAGTAATGCAAAAAGTAATAATTAAACATCATATTACAGTCTTCTAGCTGCATTTAAGGGAATCTTAATGAAGTAAACTGCTGGGTCTCCTGCAAGCTGGATTACATTCATAGGGCCTCGTTGTCGAAGATTAATTTACAGCTGAAATAACTCAATTTCATTCAAGCTCTATGCTTTGCACATCTTGAAGGCTTATGCAATAAAGTGGATTAGGATGGGCCCAACACAAGTAAGCTTATATTTATCAATTCTTTGCTTAGTTTAGCTAGCTGTGTGCTTAGGACTACATTTAGAGATATTGTCCTATGGCACATTAATGGCCATTCAAGTTAAAGAGTAACTCCACTTTTAATTAGAAAAAAAGCATTTCCCTATGGGTGATCTATGTACATTGCAGGGATCTTAACAAACTGTTACAGATTCCTATCTTTCGTTATTCTGAAGGAATCGCTGTTTGTTTGCCTGTGTCCATGTGCTGAGTGAATCTGTATGGGAGTGGTTTTATAATTATCAGTCAGCTGCTGCACCTGAAGGGGTCTAAAGTGGCAGGGCCAGCATCCCTATAGACATGATTTACCTTTGAGAGTATCTAACCAAAAATAAAATTTTTGTTACAGGGGATGCTCAAAATCTGACTTGTATCTTAATGTGGACTTCTGGGAAAATCAATAAGCCAGTCACACAAGCAGAAAATTACATTTCTGGTACAGAATGCCACCAGGTAGCCATATTGCTTTGCATTCTACAGAGATTTACAGCGCTTCAGATTGAAAAAGAAAGGTCATTTTTAATAACATTTAATTACAATATGAGTTGTGTTGTAATTGTGAGAGCTATAATTTTTTTCTTTGCTATTTTTTTTCCACAAAAGTGGAGTTACCCTTTAAAGCAAACCTGTTAAAGCTGTTATGCCCCGTACACACGGTCGGACTTTGTTCGGACATTCCGACAACAAAATCCGAGGATTTTTTCCGACGGATGTTGGCTCAAACTTGTCTTGCATACACACGGTCACACAAAGTTGTCGGAAAATCCGATCGTTCTAAACGCGGTGACGTAAAACACGTATGTCGGGACTATAAACGGGGCAGTGGCCAATAGCTTTCATCTCTTTATTTATTCTGAGCATGCGTGGCACTTTGTCCGTCGGATTTGTGTACACACGATCGGAATTTCCGACAACGGATTTTGTTGTCGGAAAATTTTATCTCCTGCTCTCCAACTTTGTGTGTCGGAAAATCCAATGGAAAATGTCCGATGGAGCCCACACGCGGTCGGAATTTCCGACAACACGCTCCGATCGGACATTTTCCATCGGAAAATCCGACCGTGTGTATGGGGCATTAAAGTGGTTGTAAACCTACAAAAAAAATAGTATGCATAGCATACTAGCTAATTTTTAAATACTCACCTTAGACTGAAGCGCCCGCAGCGGTCCCAGTAAGTACACAGCTTCAGCCGGCGACATCGATCCCAGAGTTACTTCCGGGTATCGCAGGCACCGGTGCTGTGATTGGCCAGAGCCACAATGATGTCGGAGCCGCCCGTAACAACACATTAGCTGAAGCAACGGCATAAATGTGCCGTTGCTTCAGTATGCATGTGCCGATGACATCGGCACATGCTGATACAGGGGATATCTCCTAAACCGTGCAAGTTTAGGAGATATTCACAGTACCTACAGGTAAGACTTATTATAGGCTTACCTGTAGGCAAAAGTGGTGTGTAAGGGTTTACAACCACTTTAAGGAAATTATAACCTTAACATAACTGACAATTCAACTGATTTTCTGTTGATTTTATCTGCTTAACTTGCCTCTCTTTGCATTTGAATCATCTGTTAATTTCATTTACATTTTAGTTTACAAAAAAATGACATTAGATAACCCCTATTTAGTTTTTTTAACTTTATTTTTAAAAGACTTCCATAATGTATCACAGGACCATGAAGAATATGTAGCGAATACATGTTGTAAAGGAGGAAGGTAGGGTGGGTGGCCTTAGACCGGTTTCACACTGGGGCGGTTGGTGCGTCGGCGGTAAAAAGCCGCTATTTTTAGCAGCGCTTTACCGCTGTTTTAGTGGTGCTAATCGGCCGCTAGCAGGCAGTTTTACCCCTGCTAGTGGCCGAAAAAGGGTTAAAACTGCCCGCAAAGTGCCGCTGCAGCAGCGCTATGCCGGCGGTATAGCCACGCTGCCCCATTGATTTCAATGGGCAGGAGCGGTGAAGCAGCGGTGTATACACCACTGCTTCACCTCGCCAAAGATGCTGCTAGCAGGACTTTTTTCAGCGTCCTGCTAGCGCACCTCTCCAGTGTGAAAGCCCTATACTTACCCCCTCTCTAACAGTTCAAGGATCCCTGCTGGCCCCCTCATCAGTGCCGGAAACTCTTCCCCGGTTGCCGGTCTTCGGATGTCTTTAGTGGCTGACGCAAGATGATTGACAATGGTAGACCCAATGAAAATCTTAACAGCTGCCTCTTGTACTGTATGACTAGGTCTTTGTAATGTCTAAGATTACAGACCTTTCAGGGTGTTTACTAAAGGGCCAAGAAGCCATGAAAAAAAACTTTCTGACTGCTATGGGCAACACAACCGACCGATAACCGTGGTTGCAAGGGTCTCGACGAGTGAGAGGTTGTGGAGACGATATTGCATTTTGCAAGGGTCTCAAATGAGTGTTAGGCTGCTGAGACGATTTTGTATGGCTGCAAGGGTCTAAACGGGTGTCAGGTTGCTGAGACGAGATTGCGTGGTCTCAAAGGTCTATACGAGTGTGAGGTTGCTGAGACGATATTGCGTGGTTGAAAGGGCGTCAGTGAGTGTCAGGTTGCTGGGACAATATAGCGTGGTTGTAGGTGTCTCGTTGAGTTTGAAGGTTTGTTTTTGAGAAGACATTGCGTGGTTGCAAGGGTCTCAGTCTGGTTTGCTGAGATGATATTGCGTGGTTGCAAAGGCCTCGATGAGTATGAGGTTTGTTTTAAGACGCATTGCGTGGTTGCAAGGGTCTCAGTGAGTGTCAGGCTGCTGACACAATATTGCGTGATTGCAAGGGTCTCGGTGAGTATGAGGTTTTTTTTCTTTTTTTTTCCTTTAAGATGATATTGCGTGGTTGCAAGGGTCTCGAAGAGTGAGAGGTTGCTGAGACGATATTGCATTTTGCAAGGGTCTCAAATGAGTGTCAGGCTGCTGAGACGATTTTGTATGGCTGCAAGGGTCTGAACGGGTGTCAGGTTGCTGAGACAAAATTGCGTGGACTCAAAGGTCTAGACCACTGTGAGGTTGCTGAGACGATATTGCATTTTGCAAGGGTCTCAAATGAGTGTCGGGCTGCTGAGATAATATTGCATGACTGCAAGGGTCTCAATGGGTGTCAGGTTTGCAGAGACAATATTGCGTTTGCAAGAGTCTCGATGAGTGTGAGGCTGCTGAGACAATATTGCGTTTGCAAGGGTCTCAGCAAGAGTGTCAGGCTGCTAAGACGATTTAAAAGGGTCATGGTCACAAAAGGTCTTGATGAGTGGGAGGTTGCTCGAGATGATATTGCGTGGTTGCAAGTGTCTCGATGAGTGTTAGGCTACTGAGACAGTATTGCATTTGCAAGGGTCTCAACAAGGGTGTCAGACTGCTGAGACAATTTTGCGTGGTTGCAAGGGTCTCAAAAGGTATCAGGTTGCTGGGCTGAGATTGCGTGGTGACAAAGGGGGTTTTATTTATTTTTTATTATCATTTTTTTTTTTGACAAGTAAGAGGTTGCTGAGACGATGTTGCATTTTGCAAGGGTCTTAGCAAGGGTGTCATGAGAATTGGGTTACTGAGAAAAAGAATAGAAACACCTGGTTTGTTTGGCGAGCAGTAAAAGGGATAAGGACAACATCCGTTTGATTTGTAGGTTCCGTAGGGAGAACTAACGAATGATATTGGAGACAATGAATGGTAACGAATTGATAGGACATAAAGAATATGGTAACGAATCTTACTTGTGACAGTGGTTTGCAGCGGACTGCGCAACATATCCGGAAGGTGTGACGTGATTCTGTGCACGAGGCAAAACAACAAGGTTTGGTGTAGAACATAGAACGTGAGAAGTGTGTACGAATGGTTCGTAAGTTCCACTGGGGGAACTGAACACATGGTATGGGTGACACCACGAGTGGCCACGAATTTTTGCATGACAAAACACGGTAACAAATACTACCTGTGACAGTGACCGTGCGAAGAGTGTGGTGTGTCGCCACGCATGACGCACAGAAAATAACTTTGGTTTGGTATATAAATGAGAAGAGAATCGTGTACAAACAATTCGTAAGTTCCGCTGCGGGAACTAAAACACACGGCATAGGGGAAACAAGGAATGGCAAGGAATGGCAATGGTAGAAAGTATGCAATGTATCTGATACGAATTGGTTGTAAAGAGAAATGACTCTGATACGATTCCGTTGTAAAATGTATGAAATGAATCCGATACGCATTGGCAGTAAGGGGTATTAAATGAATCTGATACGAATTGGTTGTACAGGGTATGCCACCCCTTGCTCTGAAACTGAACACATACCAACCACCCAGCCCCCCAGGCTAATCAAGTGCAGACAAGGCACCAGGTGGATCTAATTACCACCTCAATCAGCCACAGAACCCGTACAAACAATACATGCTCATCTCCAAATGGATGAGATGGCAACCCCATGGACAGTGAATCTTATAACCAGTGAAGCCTATGGCAAGTGATATCGGACAGCGGCTCGGAGGCTTGGATTTACAAATGAATCGTATGTATGGCAGAAGGAACTTACGAATGTACTACGCCTGTGCCGAATGATGTCGGGACATGAGCGACAACAACTCGGTGGCAGTTTTTTTACGAAAGGAATGAGCGATAGGAAGCATAACGAATCGCAATATTGCACATGTTACAAAAAGGTTTGAATACTACCTGCAACAGTGAGCGGGAACCGCCGACGAAGAACACAAACGGAGAAGCCGCAATGCACTTGCAATCGAATGCACAAACTCACGAACATGAGGTGAGCTGGGAAGCGTCGGCCCAGTGACGTGTAGTATCGCACACTGAACCGACAAAGAGCATGGGCGCGTGGGCTTCTTGAATACCCTTCGGGCTTCTCCCATAAATTCAGGCCACCATACAGGCCTTCGTGTATATATATATATATATATATATATATATATATATATATATATATATATATATATATTAGACTTAGTATTCAGTTTTTTTTTTTTAAATGGCATGGGGGTCCCCCCAAAATCCATACAAGGCCCTTCATGTCTGGTATGGATTTTAAGGGGAACCCCGCGCTCAAAAAAAAAAAAAATGTTGCGAGAGTCCCCACCAAAATGAATACCAGACCCTTATCCGACCATGCAACCTGGCAGGCCGCAGGAAAAGGGGGGGGCGAGAGAGTGCCCCCCCCCTCTTGAACTGTACCAGGCCACATGCCCTCAACATGGGGAACAAGAGCCTCATCCCCACAACCCTTGTCCGGTGGTTGTGGGGGTGTGTGGGCAGGGGGCTTATCAGAATCTGGAAGCCCCCTTTAACAAGGGGGCCCCCAGATCCCACCCCCGCACGTAAATGGGTAAAAACTGTCTGCTGTTATTAACTCGCTTAAATGTGATAAATTCGACAAATTGTGGAAAATATGGACTGATAAACACCATTCTGCATAATGAACTATATGTATAAACTGAAGAGTTCATCATAAGTCTGGATATATGCATACGATCGCTCTGGATATGTGCTTCTTTTTGTTCTTTGTTCGTTTTTATTTTTATTTTATCTTCCTTTATAATTTTGTGTATATCTCATGTTTCCATCCTTTTTCTGTAACTTACTGAAAAATCAATAAACATCTTTTCAATGTAAAAAAAAAACAAAAAAAAAAACTGTCTACTGTTGTTTTTAATTTTTTTTTTTTTTTCCTTGTCAAAAAGGTTTATTGATTACACAATAAAATGAAAGTATAGTACTTACATGAACAAGGGTATAGATGAATAAGCTCTATGTTGAACAATAAAAGTTATATATATATAGGTAACATAAAATGTATTATCCGTGTTAAACTGCATCACACGACCTAATTTAACAGTATTATATAACTTGACTATGTTAATATAGGTATCATATCTATCAAAAGTTATATATATTAAAAAAAAAAATGTGTATAGGTCGAGTACTCATAGGTATAGAGCTTGTAAGAGTAAACAAAAATAATATAAAAGAAAAATAAGAGAGAAAAAGAAGTAAGGAGAGAGGGGGAAGGGGAAGAAAAAGACAAAGAGTAGGTTCACAAGGTTGGTCCAGGCACCAGGGCACAATGCCGCGTCTTTATTCAGTATATGAATAGATATGTGTTTCCTTGAATTGGTTAAGCAGTTACCATGGCATAAGGACTGAGTCATTAAAATTTGGGGGTAAGTGGTGCTTTATCCATGGATTCCATATTTTCTTACATTTTGAGATATGATTACTATCAATAGCAGACATTTTGGTATGAAACATTGCTGAATTCATTCTGTTTTTTGTTTCAGCCAACACCATTAATGGCGATTTCCATGCTTTCGCCATTGTTTGATTTGCGGCCGTTTAAAGTTGAACTAAAAGCTTAAATTGAGAAAATGTTAGATAGTCTGGCTTCAAGTTAAGTAATGCTATGAAAAGGTCTGGTTGTATCAATGTTTGGAACATTTTGGAGGCCAATTCAAAAATCTTATTCCAAACAGATTGGGCTATTGGACATGTCCACCATGTATGCAGGTGTGTGCCTAAATCTGAACAACCCCTGAAACAGAGGGCTGATTGAGTGGGCTTGTATTTAGCCACTCTGGAAGGTACAAGGTACCAGCGGGTTAGGACTTTATAGTTTGCTTCAATCGCCGCAACATTGTGTGAGGAAGTTTTAGTAATTGACCATATCCTGGACCATTCTGCATCATCCAGTTTTCGTCCAAAATCTTCCTCCCACTTCTGGACATGGGTTAATTTATCAGGCTTAGAATTAGCCAGAATTTGCGTATAAATAGATGATAATATTCCTTTAGCAAATGGGTCTTTTTTACACATTGCTTCAAAAGTGGAAAGGTATGATAAGGGCTTTTCAACGTTTGTGAGAGGTTTAAAGAAATTTTTAATTTGAAGATATCTGAATAGTTCTGACTGCGGTAAATCATAGCTTTCCCTAAGATTAGGGAAGGATTGAAAGGAATTAGAAGTGACAAAATCAGAAAGCGTTAGGAGTTTAGCGGTTGACCAGGCTTTAAATGATTTCTGGTATATCCAAATTGGGTAAAAAGCAGGATTTTTGAGAAAGGATATCGGGGGATTGTGTAGTGATTGTAACTGATGTCTTGTTTTAAGGCTACCCAAAGGGATATAAAATATTTAGTTATGGGATTACATAGTTTGGGACGGTCTTTAATTTGAAGCCATAATAAATTAGAAATTGAAAGCCGGTCACATTCTGATGCTTCTATTAATATCCATAATGGGATTTCCTGATTAGTGTGGTACTTGGAAAGACTGGCCAGGTGAGCTGCTTTATAGTAGTAGGCAAAATTGGGAAGCCCAAGGCCTCCATTGGATTTGGGGAGATATAATGTATTTACAGGTATGCGTGGTTTAAAAGCACCCCAGACAAATTTTGTTACTCTTTGTTGCACCAGTCTCAAATAATAAGATGGAATAGATATTGGTAAGACTCGAAACAGGTATAATAATTTGGGCAAAATGGTCATTTTGATTGACTTGATCTTTCCTATCCAGGACAATGGAATTTGTGACCATAGTTTTAATAAGTTTGTTATCTGTTTCAATAAAGGGGGGTAATTGACTAAGAATAAATCTGTATGTGAGGCTGTCAGATGAATTCCTAGATAGGAAATAGACTTTTCTGCCCAAATAAAGGGAAATGCTATTTTTACTGGAATCAATTCTGCATCAGTTAGTGAGATGTTGAGTGCTAGACATTTCTTAGGGTTAATGGCTAGGCCAGAGATTGACGTGAATCTGCTTAGAATAGGAAAAAGATTAGGGCCTGAAATTTGTGGGGATGATAAAAAAGAAGGATATCGTCCGCGAACATACAGAGTTTGTGCTGTAGACCTCCTACTTCAATGCCGGTAATTGTAGGATTGGTTTTAATACATTGGGCTAAAGGTTCTAGAATAAGAGGGGAGATAGTGGACAACCCTGTCTTGTGCCTCTTTCAATATTGAATGATTCGGATTTGTATCCTGCTTATTTTAAGTATGCCTTGGGTTTATTGTAAAGTGCTGTTATCCAATTTATGAAATGTGGGCCAAACCCCCATTTTTCTAAAGAATATTGCATATAAGGCCAGGAAACCGTGTTGAAAGCCCTCTTGATGTCGCCCGCTTGTCTATGTGGCATAAAGCCTACTTGATCTCTGTGTATTAAATTGTCTATTATTTGGTTAAGGCATTTTGCTAAAATTTTTGCTAACAATTTAATATCTAGATTCAACAAAGATATGGGGTGATAACCTGAGCAGGAGATAACATCGGAAAGAGGCTTCGGGATCATACATACAATTACCATTAGTGATTCTTGTCTGAGAGTGGTCATCTAACAATACATTAAATGCCTTGGCTAAAATAGGGGAAAGAAGTTCTGTAAATGTCCGATAGTATAAGGCCGAGTATCCATCTGGACCTGGCCTTTTATTTATCTTCAATTCTTTAATTGGAATCAGCTACTTCTTCCGTTGTTATGGGTTCTTCTAATAATGTTTTTTGGTCATGAGATAATTCTGGTAGAATGATATTAGAGAAAAAAGAGTCAACTTAGGTAATATTAAAAATTTGGATTGATTTATATAAAGAGGCCAGATGAGTTTGAATTTATGCACGATTTTGACTGGGTTACTGGTGTAATTGTCTTTTGACAAGTGAATTGGTTTGAACGATTTATTTGTTGAATTTAGTGCTCGTGCTAGATATGTGCCCGGTTTGTTGGTTTTCATGTAAAAATTATGTCTAGTGCGTTTGTTGGTTTTGTCTACAGATTTTGTAAGAAATAAGTCGTATTCTAAGCGTGTTTTCTCCAATTGAGATTTCATAGTCAGAGAAGGATTGTTTTGAAATGAAATGGATGCCGCATTAAAGTAATTTTCTAGTTTCCAAGCAAGAATTTTACGTTCCCTTTTGAATAAAGCCATACGTCTCTGTACAGTATATTGCCCCGCAATTCAGGTTTGTGAGCTTCCCAGAGCGTTAGGAGGGAAATGTCTGGTGTATTGTGTAATAAATATTCCTTTAAAGCCTGCTCAACTTTCTGGCATTGAGGTGGGTGTTTGAGCATTACAATGGGGACGGAAAGTATTCAGACCCACTTAAATTTTTCACTCTTTGTTATATTGCAGCCATTTGCTAAAATCATTTAAGTTAATTTTTTTCCTCATTAATGTACACACAGCACCGCATATTGACAGAAAAACACAGAATTGTTGACATTTTTGCGGATTTGTTAAAAAAAGAAAAACTGAAATATCACATGGTCCTAAGTATTCAGACCCTTTGCTGTGACACTCATATATTTAACTCAGGTGCTGTCCATTTCTTCTGATCATCCTTGAGATGGTTCTACACCTTCATTTGAGTCCAGCTGTGTTTGATTATACTGATTGGACTTGATTAGGAAAGCCACACACCTGTCTATATAAGACCTTACAGCTCACAGTGCATGTCAGAGCAAATGAGAATCATGAGGTCAAAAGGAACTGCCTGAAGAGCTCAGAGACAGAATTGTGGCAAGGCACAGATCTGGCCAAGGTTACAAAAAAATTTCTTCTCAAAGGGGCGTGTCCGGATGCAGCAAGGAGCAGGACGTGTCTCAGAGCAGCTTCGCCGGTCCTGGCTCTATCCACAGCCATCCTGCCCTTAAAACCACTTCTTTTAAAAGCACAAGGCTTCCCAAGTGTGGCAGGGAACCATCCTCAACAGGGGAGGAGGCTATTGAACAGGACAGCCGCCCGAGAGCGAGGTAACAGGCCGGCATTTCCTCCTGAAGGCATTCCGCCATCTTGCGGCCTGCTGCGGCCTCGCGATCCCCGGCCTAAAGTGCCGCGTTCGGCGGCGGGGAGACCCCAGCGCTTCGCGCATTGGTCGCGGCTGGAGGTAAGAGGAGGCGAGAACCGGAGGAGACGGGCATCTAGCGTCCGCACTGCTAAGACCCCCGGTCGGCACCACAACCCGGCCGCGGCCCGCCATCCTGCGGCCTGTGGAGCCCCCGCCATCCCCGGCCTCGGGTACCGCAATCGGCGGAGAGGGGGTCACCGCAAGCTTCCCATAAGAGCCACCTACCTGAAAGCGGCAGCGGGACCCGGAGAGCACGAGAGGGGGATGCGGGAAACTCCATAAAGGCCCTCGGTGGGCTCCATGCAGCGGCAGCCATCTTGGAGGTCAGGGCCCTACCAACACTGTCCTGGGGTGCAGAGGTTTGGGGGAGAGAGTTGCCACCCGTCCTGGGGTCTGCACAAGAGGAAACAAACAGCAAAAGGTCATTGTGAAATCGCTGAGCCGTTCCCCCCTCTCCCTCCCAGCCTGTATCCTAAAGAACAGTCTGCAGATTCTACAACAAGGTACTGTTGCTGGGGGTGACATAACCGCAGTTTTCAAAGCCCGTACCCTTCCTGTGTCCTCTCCAATACTATAAATCATTAAAAAGGGTCACACACTGTACCACACTTACTGCTTGATTACCCCTGACCCTGCAGACAGGCTCCATCACTCGCTTGCTCACTACTGCTTGGCGTTGGCCCCCTAACGCCTGCATGAAACACAGAAACTCCAGCACAAAATTTATTACAGGAGGGAGACGTGACCTAGCTATGGAAACGTAAGAACGCGTCGTTGGGAGCTCTGCACTGAAACGGGCCGTGAATCACCCGTAGCACCGATCAGCTAAGCCATCCATTCATGCCAGGAGGCCGCAGGCGCCCACAGGTCATTGAGGAACGGAGGGGACCCGAAATCTCACACTACTTTCTGCGGCAACAGCAGATTCCCTCACCGGCGAGACAGAGCAAGATGGCGCCACCTCGAGTCAGCACGGCGGGCGCTACACCCTCAAGTAAGAAGGGCGCTCCTGTAACTACCTCTGCAGCGGGGGAGGACTTTCCCCCCTTGCCACACAGAGTACCCTCTCCTATAGTGTCCCCGGCTCTCACAACCGCTGACACGCCACTGCATCCAGATAACGCTGATGACCTAAGCGGCCTAGTTGAAAGCTCTCTAAGAGACATAGTGTCAGGCCTCCCCACCAAACAGGACTTAAACGCTATGGCCACCTCTATTGTCAATGCACTAACCAAAGAACTGCATGACCTAAAACAGCAAGTGGATGTTGTCGAGGAGAGAGTCACCACGATCGAAGCCTCCCAATCTACTACAGAAGCGCGCCTCACTACACTCGAGTCGGAGTATGGGGCCTTCCGCCGCCATCTTGTCGACGTTCAGCTACGCCTGGACGACGGCGAGAATAGAAGCAGACGGAACAATCTGCGCCTAAGGGGGATCCCAGAAGCCACCATGGGCCCAGACCTCAGATCCACAGTGGTCGCCATCTTAAACCAGGTCCTGGGCAAACCACCGACAGCTGACCTGGAACTGGACAGGGTGCACCGTATCCCAGGCCCCAGACCCCCACCCTCTGCACAGAGATCATCATCCGAACTAGACTTTCCCCGTGATGTACTATGCAGGGTGCATTTTTTCACTATCAAGGAGGACATTCTTTGCCTTGCCTGGGAAAAGGGCCCAATAGACTTTGACGGGGCTCCCATCAGGATTTTCCCTGACATTTCCAGACAAACTCGCACCATGCGTGGGCTCATGCGACCCCTACTGGAAGTTATTCGCGAGGCAGATGCCACCTACCGATGGGGTCACCCCTTCCATCTCATCGTCAGGAGGCAGGGGGCGGAATTCTACCTCCGCACGCCAGACCAACTCCCTGCCCTCTTTCATTTCATCTCCAGGCCGGTGATTGAGGTGCCCAACTGGTTTGACTATCTGCTTTCCCAGGACTCACAAGGTTCAGCACCACCCAGACAACAAAGATCTCGACGCCCAAGATCCCGCCCGCCAAACCGAGAAGGCAGAAGAGCCCATCCAACATCATCTGAGGACTAAACGCTCACCACTTTTTGGTTCTTGGTAAGGCTTTCAGTACCTCCTATGGGCAGATGCCCCGCTCCTCCCCCCCCCCATGGCGATTTTTCCAGGAACATTCAAACCCATGCACCAGGACTCCCCCCCCCCCCCCTTTTTTTTTTTTCTCTTTCTCCATGGGTTAACTCTCAATTATGGACAGGGGAGGAGGGAGGGGGGACGCATTGTTATAACTGTTATAAATGTGGTATTTTTGCTGTAGGCCAGACTTCATGCACTCCACCCGACCATATCTGATATGAACGTAGACGATGAGGAGGAGGCACATACATTCTTCTCATGAGCCACATTTGGTCAGGCTGCCTTGGCACACTGACAGCCGGGCGGTGGGGGCCCCCTCCTGGCCCTGTCCGGGAGAGGGGTGAGTTGACCCCCGGGGTCCTCGGCCCCCAGCCGCCTCTGCAATGCGTCAACGCCAGTAGATCATGGATGTTAGAGGTTTACTTAAGTTGCACATACTAACCTTAAGCACAGTTACGTTTATGGATGTTATCCCCAGTTTTGTGGTAAATTACACCCTACTTATGATGGTTAATGTATTGTTTTTTCTTAATGTTTCTGATTCTGAAGGCCCCCCATTCAGTGCATCTCCCTACCACTCCCAAAAGTACCCTCTCATATTGCTTGACTTGCTCACTTAGGTGTGAGCAAAAATTTTTTTTGTTGCGCACTTGGACGCATCGACCGCCCCCCTTAGGGCGACCTCCCGATTGCTGCACAATTCCTTTTGTGCCTCGGCCGGGAGATCATAGCATAGTCACTTGACTAACTTAGATTGCTCCCTCCCCCCCTCCCCCTTCCCCCCTTACCTACCCGCTCCTCCTCCTTCTCTGATTCTGTCTTCACCTTCTTTATTCCTCTCTACTCTCTGGTGCTGTTGCCCTCTAGTTGGGAGGGGACGTGAACCTAAACCAGAGGTGATTGTCCTCCTCATTCTGTAAAACGATCCTCAGCGCCCAGGCCGTCACAATGGCTCTCCTAAAGGTGACCTCCCTTAATGTACGGGGTCTCAATATCCCGGAAAGGCGTTTCCAGCTACTAGCTAACCTACGCAGAACTAAAACCCAAATTGCCTTTCTACAGGAAACCCACTTTCATGGTGAGCATATTCCCAAACTGACTAACAATCTGTTCCCAACGGCATACCACAGCATCTCACCTATCTCCAAATCTAAGGGGGTTAGCATTTTAGTGGCAAAGTCTGTACAGTGGGAGTTCAGGGCACAGCAGGCGGGCCCTCAGGGCCGCTTTCTCCTGATCAAAGGCAGGGTGTCGGACATTCAGGTCACTCTTGCCAATATCTATTTCCCCAATGCCGACCATGCTCGGTTCCTGCGCGGGCTGATACCCATACTACTTGAGTTCACAGAGGGGATGCTCATTTTTGGGGGTGATATGAACTTCGCAATGGACCCCCTGTTGGACACCTCACGGGGTGCCTCTCATCTCTCATACGCTCGCCTTAAACGTATTAAATCTGATCTTCACTCACTTCGTTTGATGGACCCCTGGCGCCTCTTACACCCCAGGGACAGGGATTACTCGTACTTTTCACAAGTTCACCATTCGTACTCAAGATTAGATTACCTGCTCCTTTCCCATCAGGACCTGCCAAGGGTGGTGGACTCATCCATAGATGTCATTTCCTTTTCTGACCACGCCCCCATACACTTGACGCTCCAAATGGGACCAATGTCTAAATCTCCACCTTCGTGGAGACTGAACGAATCACTGCTTCAATCTGCAGAGACCCGCGCGGAGATCCAAGCCAAATTGCAGGAATATTTTGCATTTAATGTAGCCTCGGTCCCCAATCCCTTGGTGATGTGGGAGGCGCACAAGCCAGTTATCAGGGGCATTTTGATAGGTATTGGGGCACGTCTCAAGAGGGAAAGAACCCGTAAAACTGAAGAACTTCTACTTCAGATTAGGACCCTTGAATGCACACATAAGGCTAGCCTAGCACGCTCCGTATACCAGGAGTTACTTAAAGCACGTGAAGAGCTCCGCTCGCTTCTGTTACATAAAACGAAAGAGAGGCTAGCATGGTCACTTCGTACAATGTACGAATTCTCTAACAAACCTGGCTCTCTCTTAGCCAGAGCTTTACGCGGTCCCCGCACCAAAACATTCATCCCCCACATCCTGTCCCCCACGGGTCGGAGGGTCTCTACCTCAACAGAAACAGCAGAGGAATTCCGTTCATTTTACAGCGGTCTTTATAACCTAGATAGAACCTTTCCCGATGCCCCTAACCCTACTGGAGGATCCACCCCACATGAATATCTAGCTTCCTCTGGCATGCCATCTCTACCGGCCGACACCGTAGAGGAGTTGGAGGACCCCATCACGGTGGAGGAGTTGGGGGTGGCACTGGCGAGCTCCAAGCCAAAGAAAGCCCCAGGCCCTGATGGCCTCACTTCAACTTACTTCAAAACATTCTTTGAGACGCTCTCCAAACCGTTAGTGGCTGCACTTAACTCTATCACGAAAGGTAACTCCTTCCCCATAGACTCCCTTAGGGCATACATCTCTCTCATCCCCAAAGAGGGAAAGGACCCACTTAGGTGTGGAAACTACCGACCGATAGCTCTGCTAAACACTGACTTGAAACTATTTGCCAAGATCTTGGCGAACAGATTGCTCCCACACATACCAAACCTAATTCACAAAGACCAGGCGGGCTTTGTCCCTCAACGGGAACCACGTGACAACACAATTAGGGTGCTGAACCTCATACATGCCGCTAGGACCACGCGACGACCCCTTCTCCTGCTATCAACTGACGCAGAGAAGGCTTTCGACCGTGTAGATTGGACGTTTGTTAGAGCTACTCTCGAACACATTGGCCTTCGGTCGTCGATTGCTCAGCTGGATCCTATCACTCTACTCTAGCCCCACAGCGGCGGTCAGGGTCAACGAAACCAGGTCGGGTTATTTTGACATTCGGAATGGTACCAGACAGGGTTGTCCCCTGTCTCCCCTAATCTTCATTCTTACCTTAGAACCCCTGCTCTGTAAGATACGGGCCAACCCCCACATAGAGGGCTTCCGTAAAACATCTGGAGCCCACAAGGTCGCCGCATTCGCAGATGACCTTATCTTCTTCTTGGCTGACCCCATTGCCTCACTCCCCGTCTTGCTTCATTCTCTGAGGGAATACGGGGCTCTGTCCCTATTTAAAATAAATATGTCTAAATCCTCCATGCTTAATATCACACTGAGCTCGCAAAATATCCGACAATTGCGCCTGAACTACCAGTTCCACTGGGCAACCGATACCATTCCGTACCTAGGTGTGGCCATCACCGCGGACCACGCCGACCTGTACCAAGCAAATTTTGCCACTCTCCTACACAGACTCAAAACAGACCTGCAGCATTGGCACGCCCTCACTTTAACGTGGTTTGGACGCTGTAATGCCATCAAGATGACAGCCCTCCCAAGGATACTCTATCTTCTACAGGCCCTCCCCATACATCTCCCGCCCTCCTTTTTCAAGCGAATCGACGCACTCCTCCGAGAATTTGTCTGGTCACACAGGCAGCCACGCATAAAATTACAACTACTTTACTTGGCAAAACGCAGGGGAGGGGTGGGTTTACCAGACATAAAAGCCTACTACAGGGCAACGCATCTTACCAGATTGATAGACTGGTACTGTCACCTAGAGGCCAAACAATGGGTCACCATGGAGATGGAGGACTCAGACGGTACGGCCAGGAGTTGGCCGTGGCTTACCACTCCGATCCCGAAATCCATTGCCGAACACCCAACTCTGGGAAACACATTGAGAGTGGTCAGAGAAACCTTTCGCAAAACCCAGATCTCACCTATCCCTTCCCCTATGGTGCCGATTCTGGGTAACCCTGACTTCCTGCCGGGCTGCCAGGGGCCGATTTTTAGAGCCTTATCAGCGGGAGATAGATGGCCACACCTCCATGACTTCCTGGATCCCGGTGGCCAGCTCAGGACGACCGCGGGAATAGAAGTCCTAGACAGGCCATTGGACTTCCTGAGTGGTCTCCAACTGCATAATTTTTTACGCCGAAGCGCCCGAATTCTAGGTCCCCACTTACGGAATTGGAACGTATCTGCCACCGCAGAGAGCCCATACGCCACTCTTTATCCCTGATCTACCTCTCTCTGATCGCCCCGGCTGAAGGTTTTGTGCCCCCCTTCCTTACTAAGTGGGAGACAGAACTGGGAGCGCATTTTGATGAAACACAAAGGGAAAAGATCTTACACTTTGCCCAAAAATCTTCTCTGGCCACAAGGGTCCAGGAGACTTGCTACAAGATTGTGACCAGATGGTACAGAGTACCATCCACTCTTCACAGGTTCCTCCCGCAGGTGCCGGATCTATGTTGGCGTTGTGGAGCAGGAGAGGGAACAATGTTGCACATTTTCTGGGACTGTCCCAAGATTAAACCGTTCTGGAAAGAGGTGACAGATACGGTCGAGCGTCTGACGGGTGTCGCACTGGGGGGAGACCCCGGGGCCTGTTTACTGCACCTTTCTAGAAGTTCAATTAAGAAATATAAAGCTTCACTCACCATACATCTACTTAATGCGGCTAAGGCCTGCATCCCTCTATTTTGGAGATCGGTAGTCCCACCAACGAAGATTCAGTGGTATGCGAGGGTCAATGATCTGCGGGACATGGAAGATCTTACGGCCACCCTGCATGACAGGGAGGAAGCCTTTCGGGAGACCTGGCGCCCCTGGCAACACTTCATCTACACCGAGGCCTACCTCCGAGAGATGACTTAATGCGGACACTCCTTGATACGAGGACCCTGCCTGGCTGGAGGGTGACACCGCCACCCTCTTCTCTTTACCTCTCTCTTCCTCTCCCCCTCCACTTCACCTCTCATTCTCTCTTGCCTCTCCCTCCCTACTGTCTCCCGCTTTTCTCCCCCTCCCTCCCCCCCCCTCCCCCTCTCTCCCTAGGTTCTCACACAACCCCCTATACTTTTCCGGCTAAGGGAAGATCAGATCAGATATGTTGAATATCATGGTATACATTACTCTACGTTAGTTGCCCCTTGCCGGACTCTACTGATCGGCAAGGAATATCTCCACCCCCGGTCAGTGGAGAGCTTCTCTCTTTGTTATTTTGGTTTACCTATATACCTGTTGTCTAAGGATAAATACACGAGTCTTTCGTTTAAACGAGGCATATCTCAGGGAACTGCTTGCAAATGGATAGTATGATAATCATTACATCAGACTTTCCCATACATTCAGGCTCCACCTTCATTATACAGACCGTGTAAACTAGAGGAATGTATATGTGTCACACCTTTAGTCGACGGTAGTTTCTGTTAAAGTCCTCTTCATACCTCTGTTTTTTCTTTTTTACTACTCACTAAATGTTATAGATCTTGATAACATGTATATCACACTGTAACATGCATTGTTGAAATAAAATAAAGGAATTTAAAAAAAAAAAAAAAAAATTTCTTCTGCACTTAAGGTTCCTAAGAGCACAGTGGCCTCCATAATCCTTAAATGGAAGATGTTTGGGACGACCAGAACCCTTCCTAGAGCTGGCCGTCCGGCCAAACTGAGCTATCTGGGGAGAAGAGCCTTGGTGAGAGAGGTAAAGAATAACCCAAAGATCACTGTGGCTGAGCTCCAGAGATGCAGTCGGGAGATGGGAGAAAGTTGTAGAAAGTCGACCATCACTGCAGCCCTCCACCAGTCGGGGCTTTATGGCAGAATGGCCCGACGGAAGCCTCTCCTCGGTGCAAGACACATGAAAGCCCAAATGGAGTTTGCTAAAAAAAAAACACCTGAAGGACTCCAAGATGGTGAGAAATAAGATTCTTTGGTCTGATGAGAACAATATAAAACTTTTTGGCCTTAATTCTAAGCGGTATGTGTGGAGAAAACCAGGCAATGCTCATCACCTGTCCAATACAGTCCCAACAGTGAAGCATGGTGATGGCAGCATCATGCTGTGGGGGTGTTTTTCAGCTGCAGGGACAGGATGACTGGTTGCAATCGAGGGAAAGATGAATGTGGGCAAATACAGGGATATCCTGGACGAAAACCTTCTCCAGGGTGCTGAGGACCTCAGACTGGGCTGAAGGTTTACCTTCCAACAGGACAATGACCCTAAGCATACAGCTAAAATAGTGAAGGAGTGGCTTCACAACAACTCCGTAACTGTTCTTGAATGGCCCAGCCAGAGCCCTGACTTAAACCCAATTGAGCATCTCTGGAGAGACCTAAAAATGGCTGTCCACCAACGTTTACCATCCAACCTGACAGAACTGGAGAGGATCTGCAAGGAGGAATGGCAGAGGATCCCCAAATCCAGGTGTGAAAAACTTGTTGCATCTTTCCCAAAAAGACCCATGGCTGTATTAGATCAAAAGGGTGCTTCTACTAAATACTGAGCAAAGGGTCTGAATACTTACATATACACGTGATATACATGTGATATTTCAGTTTTTTCTTTTTTAATAAATCTGCAAAAATGTCAGCAATTCTGTCAATATGGGGTGCTGTGTGTACATTAATGAGGAAAAAAATGAACTTAAATGACTTTAGCAAATGGCGGCTATATAACAAAGAGTGAAAAATTTCAGGGGGTCTGAATACTTTCCGTCCCCACTGTATGTCCTGTAGGTACCAGGTTGGATCATGTGCTTTTGGTTTGGAGGAAGCTATGATTGTAAATACTGCATTGTGGTCTGACCATGGAATGGGAATTATATCAGATGTGGGTATCTCTGGTATCATACAAATGGTTAAGAAAATATGGTCAATATGGGTGAAGGATCGGTGAGGGTGTGCAGAGTAAGTGAATCTTTTTTTTGTCGGACTGTTCTCTCTCCAAGAGTCAACTAAGTTGTACTTGGAAAGGAGTTGGGAGAAAGACAGTTTGGTCGAGGGAGTGTAGGGCGATTTGTCAAGAAATGGAACAAGAACCTGATTAGAGTCTCCACCCATGATCACCATTCCAATTTTATGTGTATTCATCACTTGCAAAAGATGTGATAGGAAGGCTGAAGGTTGTTTATTAGGAGCATAGTATGAGACAATAGTAACTGCTGTATGCATTATATGTCCCATTAGTATTAGGTAGCGCCCTTCTGGATGTTTAATTCTAATTTCTGATAATAGAGTGAAAGGGGTGGACCTGTGGAAAGCTATAAGGGTTCCCCTTTGTTTGGAGTTGGCTGAAGCAGTAAAAATGTATGGGTAAAAAGGAGACATAAATTTAGGCGTGGAGTTATTGGTAAAGTGAGTTTCTTGTAGGTATACAATGTGTGCCTTTCGTGCATGAAAAGTAGGAAATGCTTTGGTGCTTTTTTGCGGTACATTAATACCCTGAACATTTAGGGATAGGATGTTTATCGAGCCATGGTAACTGATTATAAGAATGTGACTTACCAAGAAGTATACAGTTCTGGTTTGGTGGAACGACCTGTGTGAACATCAAAAATGTAAGGGAAGAAAGAAATCTCGTAGAGTCTGAAGTGGAAAGGAAAGAAAAAAATAGAAGCAAAAAAGGTTAGCATATACAGTGCTAGATTTGAAACAAATAGGTATTCAAGAAATTCAAAAATAGCCCGCGATAGAGAATATAGATCTCCATCAGGGGAAAAAACGCCCATGTCGGACTCCCACATAATATGAGTGGGCGAATGAGGTAGACCAAGGAGGGCACATGGGTCATCCGCATGCTGGAAAAAAAGCCCTATAATAAGAGCATTTAGAAGATGCATATATTCTTGGGTTGCAGGTAGTTAAAAAGTCACTCTACTAGTATAGTTGTTCTGGGATAATTGCCTCACGTTTATAACATATTGAGTTAACTGGTTCTACTATCAAGAGGCAAGTTAGAACAATGGTACTGGTGATAAGTAGTTTCTGGGTCAAACTTATAGTGAGAGATAAATACTCTAAATGACTCTAAGCTAGCCTAAAATTGCCGTAATTGTGTATATGATATACTTACTATCTCTATTTAACTACAGTCAGGTACATAAATATTGGGACATCGACACAATTCTAATCTTTTTGGCTCTATACACCACCATAATGGATTTGAAATGAAACGAACAAGATGTGCTTTAACTGCAGACTTTCAGCTTTAATTTGAGGGTATTTACATCCAAATCAGGTGAACAGTGTAGTATTTACAACAGTTTGTATATGTGCCTCCCACTTTTTAAGAGACAAAAAGTAATGGGACAATTGGCTGCTCAGCTGTTCCATGGCCAGGTGTGTGTTCCAAGAGCCAGAGTTCATTTCAAGTGTGCTATTTGCATTTGGAATCTGTTGCTGTCAACTCTCAATATGAGATCCAAAGAGCTGTCACTATCAATGAAGCAAGCCATCATTAGGCTGAAAAAACAAAACAAAAACTCATCAGAGAGATAGCAAAAACATTAGGTGTGGCCAAATCAACTGTTTGGAACATCCTTAAAAAGAGAGAACGCGCCGGTGAGATCAGCAACACCAAAAGACCCGGAAGACCATGGAAAACAACTGTGGTGGATGACCGAAGAATTCTTTCCCTGGTGAAGAAAACACCCTTCACAACAGTTGGCCAGATAAAGAACACTCTCCAGGAGGTAGGTGTATGTGTGTCAAAGTCAACAATCAAGAGAAGACTTGACCAGAGTGAATACAGAGGGTTCACCACAAGATGTAAACCATTGGTGAGCCTGAAAAACAGGAAGGCAAGATTAGAGTTTGCCAAACAACATCTAAAAAAGCCTTTACAGTTCTGGAACAACATCCTATGGACAGATAAGACCAAGATCAACTTGTACCAGAGTGATGGGAAGAGAAGAGTATGAAGAAGGAAAGGAACTGATCATGATCCAAAGCATACCACCTCATCAGTGAAGCATGGTGGTGGTAGTGTCATGGCGTGGGCATGTATGGCTGCCAATGGAACTGGTTCTCTTGTATTTATTGATGATGTGACTGCTGACAAAAGCAGCAGGATGAATTCTGAAGTGTTTCGGGCAATATTATCTGCTCATATTCAGCAAATGCTTCAGAACTCATTGGACGGCGCTTCACAGTGCAGATGGACAATGACCCGAAGCATACTGCGAAAGCAACCAAAGAGTTTAAGGGAAAGAAGTGGAATGTTATGCAATGGCCAAGTCAATCACCTGACCTGAATCCGATTGAGCATGCATTTCACTTGCTGAAGACAAAACTGAAGGGAAAATGCCCCAAGAACAAGCAGGAACTGAAGACAGTTGCAGTAGAGGCCTGGCAGAGCATCACCAGGGATGAAACCCAGCGTCTGGTGATGTCTATGCATTCCAGACTTCAGGCTGTAATTGACTGTAAAGGATTTGCAAACAAGTATTAAAAAGTGAAAGTTTGGACGATTGTTAATCTGTCCCATTACTTTTGGTCCCTTAAAAAGTGGGAGGCACATATACAAACTGTTGTAATTCCTACACCATTCACCTGACTTGGATGTAAATACCCTCAAATTAAAGCTGAAAGTCTGCAGTTAAAGCACATCTTGTTCGTTTCATTTCAAACCCATTGTGGTGGTGTATAGAGCCAAAAAGATTAGAATTGTGTCGTTGTCCCAATATTTATGGACCTGACTGTATTTTAACATTCAAATGGTTATATTTTGACACCGTATAAGTGATTATATTACATTGGAGAATATAATAACCGAATAAGGCTAAGTACAGTAATAGGGTTATAAGAGGCATAGGGGTAGACAAATGAATTGTTAGTCTACAAATAACCACTATTATAGCCTATTTCTTTACTATGTTTTTGCAGTCAGCATTTTCCTGACTGTTACTGGAACCAAAAAACTTTGAAGACAAAGTAAAAATTTCCCAATAACCTTTAGGGAATAAGTAAATTAAGATTTAGTAAGCATGCCGCTCATAAGATTTGAGAACATAGCATTGTTTCAGGTTGTAAAAATAGGTAAAGGTCTTATAAATTCCTGTGTTCAATCTGTAGATATTCGTCTCAAAGAATAAATATGTATAATATTACTATAGATTGAAATTGTTAGTCCATAGAATCTTCCTGATCCAAAGGAGAGGAAGCATATCGAATTCTCTTGTGGGAATTGTGACTTCCATTTTTGTTTTGTATTTTGAGAGGTGTTATTTGTTGGTGAAGATGGGGCTGCTCTTCTACGTTGGAGAGAAGCGTTGATTGTTTCATACATCAAGTGTAGTTTTAGTAGTGTCTGCTGCAGCTCTTCTGCTGTTTTGCACATATATCTATTGCCTTGATAGGTAAATCTGATAGAGAAGGGGAAACCCCATTGGTATACAATGTTATGGCGTTGAAGCTCCAGTAATAGGGGTTTCATTGAGCGCCTTTTAGCAATAGTAAGTTGGGATAGGTCAGCAAACAGCTGATACTTGTGTCCTTGAAAATTTAAATCTTTTTTTGTCTCTAGAAGCTGCCAATATTTGCTCAGTTGACCTGTAGTAATGGAATTTTACAATTATGCCTCTTGGGGGAACATGTTTTTTTGCGGTGAGGGCTCGGTGAACTCTGTCTAATTCCAGACATTCGATAAGGATGGATGTTTGGAGTTCTTGGAATAATGCTATGATTGTGGATTGTAAGTCACCACTTCTGGGATGCCTCTTATGTGCAAATTGGATCTTCTGGCCCTGTTTTCAAAGTCCTCCAACTTAGATTGGAGTATTAAATTTTCCTCTTTTAAATTTTCCATTTCAGTCATAATGTCTTGTGTATTAATTTCTAGTTCATCCATTTTATGCTCTAAAGCATCCGTGTGGTTATCAGCTCTCTGATCTCTTTAGTGAGACTACTAGTTATTTCTTCAGAGGTTTGCATTAGTGCCTTATGAAGCATTCTCTCAAACTGTTGTAAAAGTGCAGGAGATGCTGTGGATAATTGTGAGAGTTTTGTGAGGGATTTAGTTCAAATTCTGAGTCAGCTGGAGAGACTGAGTGGGTTAGTTTTTGTCTGTGGGAGCGTACTGAGGCAGTGAATGAGGATGGAGCCGCCGTCATTTTAGCAGCGGTGCGCACCTGTGTGTCTTTCATGAGGTGATTTTTTCGACTTGCCACGGTTTCCTCCCAAAACCATAACAGTGTTTCAAATGATGTCTGCCGATTCCCGGGTAATAGCAGGTTCTCTAGAATACCTTAGAGTCCTGCCTTCTCCCCTATAAGTGCGGCTTTTTCCCTCGGCGGAGCGGAGCTCTAGCTTTCCATGTCTGTTCCACTAGACTCCTTGCATGCGCCCCTCGTCGTTTATAATTTTTTGACGCTTTTTTGGTGAATAGGTAAGGGTACCCCCCCCTTTTCCTGTGGCCTGCCAGGTTTCATGCTCGGATAAGGGTCTGGTATGGATTTTGGGGGGAGAGAACCCACACCATTTTTTTTTTTAAATTTGGCATGGGGTTCCCCTTAAAATCCATACCAGATCTGAAGGACCTGGTATGGATTTTGGGGGGGACCCCACGCCATTAAAAAAAAATGTGGCGTGGAGTTCCCCTTAATATCCATACCAGACCCTAAGGACCTGGTAATGGACTGGTGGGGGGAACCCACGCTGTTTTTTTCAATGATTGACAGCCGCAAGCAATTTTAAATGACATTTTTTCCTTTAGAAATCTCGTTTTGCTGCGGTACTGTTATAAACATGGGAAAGAGGCGCTACTTTATTACTTTACAGGCAGACTAAGGGGACCCCCCAGGCACAATATTTAAAAGAATATTTCATTTTTATTGTTTCACTTTAAGCATTATTAAAATCACTGCTCTTGAAAAAACGTCAGTTTTAAAAACTTTTTTTGGGATTGATACATGTCCCCTGGGACAGTACCCGGGTCCCCAAACACTTTTTATGGCAATAACTTGCATATAAGCCTTTAAAATGAACACTTTTGATTTTTCTCGTTCTTATCCCATAGACTTTAATGGTGTTCGCGCAAATTGTTTGTCTGTTTGCATGTTCTGCTGTGAACTGAACCCGGGGGGTGTTCGGCCCATCCCTACTTAGCCTCTCCAATCACTTTTACTTTGTATGGAATTACAGAAAAATTGTTTTTCAGTCAGCAGTTGTAGAGATATCACTGCTTCCATCCAAAGACTTGTATCTCTGTACAGCGGATGGGAAGCGGTTAATTTCACTTTCCCTATTGACTGCAATGCATTTTGACAAATTGGCAAAAACTAAAGGCAATCTCTAATATTTTGGCAACATTTTGGCAAAAGATAAAATTTATTCCTAGAGAGCACCACTCACTTTGGGTATAGATGGGCATTTAAAAGATGAAAGTGCATTGGAGTCCGATGAAAGTTGTGCATGGGACACACTCTGTGCAGTTGAAAATGTGGAGGAATATGTCACATATGTTTATACCCAGAACAGGGGGCACAAGAAAAAATAAGGAGTTAGGAGTCCATGTTCTAATTCACTACCTGCTTCAATCCTTCCCACACTGGTTACTGGAACCTCCTTCTAACAAAAGGCTGAAGCAATCAATTCACCAGTCTTCAGGAGAACCTACAGAGCCCTGAAAAGGTAAATATCGGCTGGCCATAAATAAATCGAATCTCAGTCTGTTTAGCAGGGACTGGATGAGATCTCTAACATCTATGGGCAGGCTGATTGTACCCAAGTCGATCCATCAATCAACGTAGGTTCAAGTACAACCAGAGTGTTGTCCCCCTGCAGCCACCTTTGCAGGGCTTTCCCAAGGGATCGGGGAGTCCAGTAAGAATGCAACCACCTCCATCGCATTCACTGAGAAGAGTGGCAGAAACATAAGTTTCCACCCATTTTCTGTGATGTCAGAAATCAGACGCAAAGAGGATTTCTCGCTCCCGGTTTCGGTTCTTTGTTTACTGTCCTGTTACCAGCCAGTAAAGCAGTGAATCAGACTGATCTGAGTCCAGAGACCAGAGACCACAGATGTTGTTCATCGCTTGTGATAGCAATAAAGTTGAACAACATTGTTTTTAAAGGTACAGTGTTACAAAAATATGTTATAAATAAAAAAATTCTCCTGGGCTCACGTGCAAAATAAAATGTTGTATGAGACAATAACTCCACACACAGCTTCTATAAAATTCTGCGGGTTACCCTCGCTGTATGTAGCGTGGTACTTGTTTTTATGATTGTATGTGATTATTCTGTGTTGTAATTTGATACCTTCAATCATTAAAATTTATATTTTTTTTAGAATGTTGTAACTGCAATATTATTATCGAGTACCGCAATAGTCCCAATTTTCAGTTTATGGGGGTGCGTATGTGAATAGGCACTAGCAGCACTGCCGCCACGTTTCCACCCTCATATCCTTCTTTACTATACAACCCTGGGATGATGGTACTTACACTAGTGTTCCATTGATTCATAACTGAGGCCTTACCATTTTTCCCAAAATAAAATGTTCACGTTGGTCCCATATGCATTTGTAAACAGCAATCGCACCACACATGTGAGGTTTCGCTGTGAAAGTCAGCGCGAGAGCAATAATTCTAGCACAAGATCTTTTGTGTAAGTCTAAACTAAAAGGCTTTTAAGGCTTCACCTATGGAGATTTCTTGGTACCGTAGTTTGGTGCCATTCGACAGGCGTACACAATTTTAAAGCATGTATTGATTTATTCGATGTAACATCATGGTCTGTATACAAATGCAGCCTACCTAGGGATGCCAACTCCTTCAGACTGACATCCACTCATCAAGGCATGTTAATTGTTGCATTACTCCTAACAAGAGTCAGCCTATTTCTTGCATCAGGTCTGGGGGCTACCTGCAGACCGCCTTTCCCTAATGGGTTTCACCATTATGGGCTTAATTTTGAGCAATGCCTTCCTTGAAGTGGACATTCACCGTAAAGGGCATGATATGTTGCCCTGCCTCATCCCCCCCTCCTTCTTTCACAATTAGATTGTATTTATTTTTTTAATCTAATGTCAAGTATTTTTGCTGTAAAGCAGCACTTTCTCGCTTCTCACCTAGGCGGAAATTACATTTTTCTCCCAGCCCCCTGCACATGCACAGTTGTGCCGTGAGCTCCAGGTCCCAAGCGAGGCCTGTAGTGCAGGTGCGTAAGTGTTGGTTTCCTCGACCTTCTGCTCATGTACATGGTTTCCTGTGCATGCGCAGAGATGACTATTGGGAGGACTGAAACCTTCCCCATCTTTGCACATGCTGGAAAATCACTTGCATATGTGCAGAAGCACAGAAGGACTCTGCCAAAGGCTAAGCAGAGCCCTTCAGGGCTTCTGTGTATACACCATTCGGGTGGAGCCAGGGGAGGAGCCTGCACACAGCAGTACTGAAGTTCCACTTTAACAATATGTAAGTAGGACAACTTTGCAGATCCTGTGCTATCTCTCCACTTAAAGCGGTAGTAATCTCACAATGGAAAAAAATATAAAATGGACCCCCTGCACGTTATGCATTGCATGCTAGCACATTATGGAAGACTTACCTTTTAAACAGAGCCTTCCAGTGGTGCACTGTCATTGCTTCCGGAATTCCAATCTTTGCCCAGTCTTCCTTCCAGTCTCCAGCTGTTTGAATGACCGAGCCGAGATTATGTCTCTCTTGTGCATGAGCAGTGATGTCATCAGCTAGAGCCAGTGGGGTTTGTAGGTAGGGTGCAGTGTGTGCGGCGGCAATAATTCACACATCCGAGTGCACTCACGATTTGCAATCAATTTGAAAGGAGCAGATTCCAGCTGGACTGACACCGTCTGTAGAGAGGGCCACAATGCGGCCTGGCCAACTAGTGCCCAATCAGGAAAGTGTCCAGAAGAGATGCAAGCCCTACGTTTTCTCTCCTCGTCAATAACCTTTTCCAACTGCTAGTACTGTCCCTAAAAGGCGGGATACCTGTTCCCTACTCTGCCAACTGCCAGAGTCACATGGGGCAACAACATCCTACTGGATTGCTTCCCCAGTGACCCAGGAAACCATAAGGGAAATATGTTCCTCATGACTTACTCTCCAGCAGCAGAGCCACTACGGTTTAGTGCCACCTGCAGTGGAGAAAGTAAACTGCACCTGCCTATAGGTTGTTTTTCTGAAACTGGAGAGTGAAAAATCTGGTGCTGCTCTGCAATCAGCTTCCAGTTATTTTGTCAAAGCTGGACTGAACAAGCTGATGTTAAAAGCCAATTGGCTACTATTGGCAGCTGCACCAGATTTTGCAGTTTTAGTAAATCAACCCCAATGTGAATATCGACTAAACGATGCCAGTGCTTATAGGTTTACCTGTAGGTACAACTTATAAACTTGACTTTACTACCCCTTTAAAAATGCCTGTAAAGGGGACCCATCATCTCATTACAGAATATTATTTTACTGATATTACACACCCACAAATCAAACTAAATTCACATGTAAAATTCTATATTTAAAAACATTTATTTTTGTCTCCACCACACGGTAGATCTTAATAGTAGACTGTGTCATTAGCAGAGAATGTTACACCATTCTCTTCTCTTTACTGATATTTGGAGTGGTGTCTAATAGCTGTGCCAGTGAATATTTCTCACCAAAATGTCATTTTTAAATGTTCATTTCATCGGTGGCAGTGACACTGTGACAGGTCAAACAGGCCTCAATGGCGGTTTGATTCCCTTTGTAAGCAGACCTTGTGTCAAATATTAGCATTCAGTTGTTCCCTGCCCTGCATGAAAAAGTCTCTATGCCAAGATCAGAAACCTGATCTATGATTATAACTGTGAGATCTCTGAGCTTTAGATGTCATGTATGAGTAAGGGACATCATCAGATGGGCAAAAGTCAGATAAAACCCTTATCCGGGGAGCCTCGGGAGACAAATTCCTGCAGATTAGGTAATTGGTGTTTTCAAAGGCTAAAAAAGAATACGAGAGTAGTGTGAGTCATTGCGGGCGGGTGGAAAAGCTATTCTGATGTACCTTAAAGGGAAGAAAATGTTGTGTGTTAGCATAAATCAAGGTTATTTTTAAATCCATGATGAAGTCGCTCATCTGAAACGTCAAGATCTTTGGATCAGAGAGGAAAGTGCTGTGTAAGATGCCATTATGACAAGATTATTTAAAGGTTTGCTTAGATAACCGTGCAAAGGGAAAAGAGAAAAACATTCTGATTGGAGATCAATAAAAGTGATGATACTAAATCAAATACAATAAAGTGGAACTTAAAGTGATACTACAGTTATTTTTTAACTTTATACTTACCTACTCTGTGCAGAGAAATTGTACAGAAACATCCCTTTACTCTTTTTCTGGTAGTCTCTTTGGCTCTCATTGGGTCCTGAGCCAGGCTGTGTATGTCTATAGACACACACACCACTTCCTCCTAACAGGAGTTTGACTGACGCCAACAGGAGCCTATGGTTCCTCAGTTTCTTCTGTGAAAGCAGGAAGTGAGGGAAGGGTGCTGGAGCTGGGGACAGCGCTGGAGCGGCGAAATTGAGCCAGGTTATTTTTTTAAATTTTTTAACAAAGGACTTATCAAAAACTCATGTTGTGTCTCTACTCACTTTTTGTGTATGGGTAGGGATACCCATTACTCATTCACATGCGGGGGGGGGCAGGATGTGGGGGGCCCTTGTTAAAAGGGGCTTCCAGATTCTGATAAGGCCCCTGCCTGCAGACCACCACAACCATGGGCCAGGGTTGTGGGGAAGAGGCCCTTGTCCCCATCAACATGGGGACAAGGCACTTTGGGTGGGGGCGCTTCCTGGCCCACTCCTTAACAACCAGCTATTCACAGTTTGTTAAAGAGGAATTAAACTTCCTCTGCTGACATTTACCTATAGGTAAGCCTATAATAAGGCTTACCTATAGGTAGTGAAAATATCTTCTACACGTGTACCGTTTAGGAAATATTTACATTACATGCAGCCAGTGCCATCACTGGCGCATGCTCTCTGAAGGAATGGCCACGGGAGCTGTTCCTTCCAAGGCCCGTGTCGTGAACATCATCGCGGCTCTGGCTAATCCCAGCTCCAGAGCCCACGATCCCGGAAGAAACTCTGGGGAAAATGTCAGCCGTCTCAGCGGTATGCGGGCGGCGCTGGAACAGCTTAGTTCTAAGGTAAGAATTTCCTAGTGAGCTAGTATGCGATGCATACTAGCTCATTATGCTTTTGTCTTGCAGTGGGTTTTTTTTTCAGAGTTTACTTTTCCACTTTAACCACTTCCCACCCGGCCTATAGCAGAATGACGGCCGGCCGATGGTTGAGTTATCCTGACTGGGCGTCATATGACGCCCTGCAGGATAACAGCCGCCGCGCGCCTGTGGGGGCCCGCATCGTGACAATCGGTGGTGCGGTGTGTCAGTCTGACACACCACTACACCGATCTTGGTAAAGAGCCTCCGGCGGAGGCTCTTTATCACGTGATCAGCCGTGTCCAATCACAGCTAATCACGATGTAAACAGGAAAAGCCGTTGATCGGCTTTTCCTCACTGGCGTCTGACAGACGCGAGTAGAGGAAAGCTGATCGGCGGCTCTCCTGACTGGGGGGTCTGCGCTGATAGTTTATCAGCGCAGCCCCACCTCGGATGCCCACACTGGACCACCAGGGAAGCCCCCAGCATGTGGATGGCCAGGTATGTACCCCATGTCCAGCCACATATAGCAAAAAAATGCCCAATACATGCCAATCAGTGCCCACAAATGGGCACTGACTGGCACCATTACAGAAATAAAAAAAAGTGATGCCCAGCAATGCCACCCACCAGTGTAATCAGTGCCACCCATCAGTGTCCCTCAGTGCCCATCTGTGCCCATCAGTGCCCACCTATCAGTGACCATCTGTTCCACCTATCAGTGCCATGCATAAGTACCCATTAGTGCCACCCATAAGTACCCATCAGTGCCGCCTATGAGTGCCCATCAGTGCCACCTATCAGTGCCCATCAGTGCCGCCTATCAGAGCCCATCAGTGCCACCTCATCAGTGCCACCTCATTGGTGCCACGTCATCAGTGCCCATCGGTGCCGCCTTATCAGTGCCCGTCAGTGCAGCCATATCCATGTCTGTCATTGAAGAAGAAAAAATACTTATTTACACAAAAATTTGAGCGAAACAAAAACTTTTTTTTTGTTTTAATTTTCGGTCTTTTTTTATTTGTTGCGCAAAAAAATAAAAATTGTAGAGGTGATCAAATACCACTAAAAGAAAACTCTATTTGTGGGAACAAAATGATAAAAAATTTGTTTGGGTACAGTGTAGCATGACCGTGCAATTGTCATTCAAATTGCAACAGTGCTGAAAGCTGAAAATTGGCCTGGGCAGGAAGGTGTATAAGTGCCCTGTATTGAAGTTGTTAAGGAGAGAGAAAAAATCACATGAAAACTGCATGCAAAAATGTATCAAAAATGTGGGTTTAACCACTTAAGGACCAGCCAATGTGGCTCGATCCCGCAAATCACCATAGGTGTGCGTCGATTTGTACACGGCTATTTGTGGGCACTCGCGCTCCCATTTGCCAGCGGAGGAGCCAATCAGTGGGTCCGGTGGACTAGATGTCTGCCGGTGACCCGCGATCGTTCCCCGCAGTGATAGAATGGGGATCTGCCTGTGTAAACAAGGCAAATCTGACAGGGGAGATTAAACAGATCATGTATTTCTGCTATGCAGGAAGATGGGTATGTGTGTTCCCCAGTCACACAGTCCCCCATACAATTTTATTTTAACAAATGAATGGCTTATAAAGGTAATGCACTAGGCTGGGGTGCCTTCTTTTTTGTTTTTTCAGTGCTTTTCATTTGAATAGGCTGGCTGCTCTGTAAGTAGGTGATTCTTTTTAGTTTGGGCTCCTCCTGGTAACTTCATAGGGCCACTTCACACTTGTGCGTCGTGGCAATGCAGGTTAAAACATAAATGTCAACACACCTTGCAACAACGCATTTGCTATGCACCTGCTCTATCTGTGGTGTGTTTTGGCACCATTATGAGTAGCACCCCAACACACTGCCAGTAGAAACGCATGATGCACTGGAGTGCACTACAACAAACATACTGTGCATTTTTAAATTAGAATCATGTAAATTATTTCATCCATTGTGGTACATCGGCAGCCCATTTTTTAATGAAAGAGCTGTCTTAATACAATGCACAATAAATCTTGCTATAACACACCTTATAAGTTAATGCAATGCAATGGAACACCTAAAGTGGTTGTAAACCTAGACGTGAAATTTGAACAATGCATATCCCTCTATAGTGTGTACGTGTCTCAATCCAGAGCACTAAGTGTCATTTCTGTTTGATGCTTCATCACTTTGCTATCAGCATGCGTTCTGACAAGATTTCCTGACACCAAGAGAATAAAAGGTGATGGGAGGGAGCTCCAGCACACCACCTGTGATTGACAGCCTTGGCTCTGTTCCTGTGTTTACTGTGTGAAGAGGGGTGTGTCCCTTCCCTCCCTTTATTTTAGAGCTTTTCTCACTGAGATTAGCAGTGTATAATGTCAGTTCTCTGTCCCCTGCTTTCTGGAAGCTCAGACAAGCTTTATAAATTTAGCACTTTGGATGGCTATAGAGAAGAGAAGACTGTAGATAGATAGATGCAATTTATGTAGGAGGATTTGTTTAATCTCTGTGTATCACCTGAGGATAGTCACTTCACTGGATATATGTAAGGGTTTACAATTATTTTAACCACTTCCCTACTCTATCCAAAATTATAATAAAATGTTTTGACTAGCCAGACACTTTAACAGTTTCCTGAAACACCCATATCTGTTTTCCCGTTCCTCTCTTTATGCACATTTTATCTTAGTTGCATCTTAAAAAAATAAAAATGTAAAAAAAATATTAAGCAAATGAAGTCTTGCCATTTAAAATTTCCCAGGCCCATATGTTTTACTGAATTTGTGGAAAGATAAAATGAATGTAAACTGCATTGATAAATAGGGGATAATTTCCTTTTTAAAAGCACAAACAGATGGCCTAGTCAGTGAAGGGAATTTTAAGCAGGTCCTTGCCAGTGTTTGCTGACAAATTTACAATACATGCAACATTTACTCTTTGCAGAATCCGATGCAAACAAACACACAAACCAAAATCTAGAGGATGTGTTGGGGGATCATAATATTACCCAACAGGGTTGTAAAGTTAGCCCTGCCTAGTAAAATGATGTAAACCTGTAATACTGAAGCTGATGTGGGAACCGTGTGCTACAGCCAACTGGCATGCTACTGCCATTTCTACAGTGCAGGATTTAAAACAGAACATACATTCTAATTGTAGGTCAAAACAAAGAAAATTGTACCACTCAAATGTCCCCTAAACCTGTGTCAGTCGGATCAGCATGTGGATAGACTGATACAGGATGAACAGGATTGGCTTGTCAAGCTCCAGTAGACTCCAACAAAATGGCAGTAGTCCGCACACAGACTGTTGCATAAATGTGAATGGAATAGGTAACCGATGGCTTAAGCTCTTGTTCTTCACCTGTAGAGAACTCCTTATGGGGGCGTACACACGGGCGGACTTTTCGACCAGACTGGTCCGACAGACTTTTCAACTGACTTTTTATATCACGGACTTGCCTACACATGATTACACCTAAGTCCGACGGATTCGTACATGATGATGTACACCGGACTAAAGTAAGGAAGTTGATAGCCAGTAGCCAATAGCTGCCCTAGCATCGGTTTTTGTCCGTTGGGCTAGCATACAGACGAGCGGATTTCTGGGTCCGGCAGAGTTACAACGTAAAGATTTGAAGCATGTTCCAAATCTAAAGTCCGTCAGATTTTCGAATGGAAAAGTCTGCTGAAGGTCCGATGAAGCCCACATACGATCAGATTGTCCGCCGGACTCAGTCCGTCGGACCAGTCCGGTCAAAAAGTCCCACTATGTGTACGCCACTTTAGACGGATTGCCCAGGCCACCCTTCTGCTGCTGTACGTATATGTTACACTAGGGGGCGATCAAGGGGTTAAGTGTTCCCTAGGGTGGTGTTTCTAACTGTTCCCAAGGGCCTTAAGTTATATTTAGCATAAAATGTATTTTCACAATAATAGAACATTTGTGGTATTTCTGGACATACTAGTTTTTGGGCAGCTTTGTATTGCTTAAACTCAGCATGAAGGTAAATAGGTTTTACGTCTGGGGCCTTGTTGAGGCCAATTTCTGGCTTGGCTCATAAGGATACAGTTTTCCAGGTGTTAAATTAATGGGGGAAAAAATCTGATGTGTGCCTTTTTGAACTGTCTGGCCTATGTGAACATATGTAGCAATTACTCAAACTACACCTTATGCCTGTTAGCATGTGTAATTTGTACAGGTGATTTTCTTCTATAGCCTTGACTGCTAAGATCAAGCAAAGGCATAACAGTAGTTTACTCATCAAATTAGCTGTACTTTTTTGCAGTGGCTGGCATGTATCCACGTCACTTTACGGCTGTGGTAGTTGTCAGAAGCACTTGGTTGGGTCCTTCAAACTTTGGTCCCTTTCACATGTTCTTTTGCTGGGACCCAATCACCTGGTTGTAAATCATGTGTTCCACTTACTTGATCTGGATCTGGGATTGAATCAAAAACAAGCTTGTGCATCACAGTTAGTTAGTTGCTTGTATTAGACAATTACATAAAAACAAAATCATTATACATTACAGCAGTCTAATGTGGAAAATACAACCCTGTCTTAGATGGGCCCCCAAACAAAATCTCATAAGGGCTCAAGTTCTCTGACCTATAAATAGGGGTAATCCTGATGCTGCAAAGAACCAAAGTCAACCCTTCCTGCATTAATTTAGCTAGCCTGTCTTTAATGATTCCTTTATATTTTTCTACCTTCTCTGAACTCTGAGGATGATAGGGGCATGGAAGGCCTGCTCAAGTCCTTGCATGTAATTTGCATGATCAGTCCAGTGAAATGTGTTCCTCTGTCACTCTCCATGGTTTCAGGGACTCCAAAGTGGCATATTATTTCGATAAGGAGCTTCTTTGCTGTTGTCTTGGCATTTGCTTTAGCCAACGGCCAGGATTTTATTCAGCCCGAAAACATGTCTATGTGCACCAAAACATATTGGTATTGGCCAGATTTGGCAATTGAATGTAAATAATCGGAATTCTCTAGAAAGAGAATAGTGGCTTGGCCAAATGTCTTTGTGTTGGTGTGGGTTGGCTTTCCTGTTTTTTTTTTAGCACAAATTATGCATCCCTCAGCAAAGTCTTGACATGCGTTTCTGGAGTATCGAATAAACCATCCAGCCTTTTCAATGTTTCTCTCCATTACCTTAGGGCCTACTTGACCTGGGCCATGGGCTAGTTGCACAACCATCTTCTCCGTTTGAGGTAGGACACAAGAGTCCATCCTGGTCCTTTTTTGCTCCGTCCCTTTATATGATTTTATTCCAATCATCAGTGCAGATTCATGCAATTTCTTAATCAGTTCCTTCACTTTCTGTATTTGTTCTCTTCTTTTCCTTCAATCTTTTATGAGCTTCTTCCTCTTTTTTTTGTGCAAAATTAATAATTAAAGTCATGATTGCTTCCAATGGCGTTTCAGCATTCTTCCTGTCCAGCTGGTTTCCTTTTTCTTCCATGGGTTGTCCTTCAGTATGTGCCTTGACCTTCAGGATGGCTACTTCCTTTGGGAGGGTGACTGCTTCAAAAGGTTCTTGAACATATTTCCAGTTTTGAATTGGTTCTTCTGCAGCAGTTGTGAATCCTCTGTTCTTCTATATGGGTCCATAATCATGGACTACTCCGAGAGTATACTTGCTATCAGTGTAGATGTTGGCTGTTTGATCCTTTGCGGCCTCCCAGACTCTTGTGAGTGCTACCACTTCGGCAACCTGCGCTGAAAGTGATGAAGTGAGTAGTTGGGTCTCAATCACTTCCTCCAATGTTGTCAGTGCATATGCCGTTCTTGGGACTCCATCTTTGTACAGCCATGAGCCGTCTACAAACAAGAGATCAGAATTTTGAAGAGGAGTGTCCTTTATTGGGGAGATTTTCTGCATTTCTTCTTCCATGAGTTTTAAGCAGATGTGACCACCCTCCTCTTCGAGGTCTTCTCTCTCTGGAAGGAAGCTGGCAGGATTGATTGTAGTACATCTTTTCACTTCTATTTCTCGTAATTCAAGCAGGATTGCTTCATACTTGCTCAGTCTTGCTGATGACAAATATTTTGTCCTTGCTCTTTTCAAGATTTCATTTGCTGCATGTGTTGTATTGACTGTTAGAGGCTGATTCATCCTTACAATGGCAACCTTTTTCTTTACAGGAGACAATGGCATGTGTTCTACTTTCTGTTTTCTTTGACACCTGCTTCAATAAATTGTTTTATTTGTACTCATACACCGGCGAGTTGATCTGGTGACAATGGATATTGTGGTATGCGTGGGATTTGAGCTCCTTCTTTTATTTTGACTTTAACTGGAGGGACTTGTAGAAGTCCTACATATTTTCCATTGGCCCAGAGAGTATCAGGTATTTGAGCAACAATTTCAGGTGGAATATTACCTTCAATCTCTTCCTCTAATTCCATTGTTGTCAATCCACATATAATTTCTTCATCTAATTCTCCATCATGTACTTCTTTTTCGTTGGGTGTATACTGTATACAGGCTTGTAAGCAACTCATTAGGTCTCTTCCCAATAGGTTGCATGGTACAGTGTCAGAGACAAGCAGATTAGGAAACATATTGTGGCTTCCAATCCCAATTTGTATGGGGGCGTTTCCTTGAGAGGGGTAGACTTTCCTTCCACTCCAACTGCTAGTGGCCCAAATGTAAGGGGGATATCTGTTGGTAGGCGGGACTTTTGAATTAAAGTCCGGGCACAGCCAGAATCGACTAAGCATGAAATTTCCTCATCTGTTGTGAAAAGCATAATGTTACAAAAGCGTCTTTACCATCCGTCTCAGAGATGCACAAATTAACCTCTGAGTGCTCAGAAAGTTCATGCTGCTTTACTAGTCATTTATCATTCAATAGATAAAATAAGTGCAGCGCAAAAGAATATTAATAATCATGGAGTATTGAATAATCTAATAAATCCTAAGAAATAACAAAAGTCCTTAAATATGAAATGGTGAAAGTAGCAGATAACTCTCTTCTGGGGAAACTGGTAACAAACTTAAATCCGTGCGGTAAATATGGAAAGAGATTGCGCTTACCAGATCCAATTGACCCCTTGATTATAGGGGGTCCGAAACAGCATAAATGGGTCCGTGGCAGACTGCTGGGCTGGCTGTGATCTGCAGAAATCTCCTCAGATCAGGAGTATAAAACCATAATACCGCTGGATATTTTCTTTTCTTTCTCAATTTGGCAATATCCTGTCTTGGCTTGAATTTATTAGGACAAATCTCAACGCGTTTCGAAAAAAAACTCCTTCTTCAGGGATTAAAGCAGGGGTATGCCGTTTCTTGAAAGTGAGGCAGATCCCTGGTACACATCAGACAACTGAATGCTTAAAGTTTTTAGCATACAGCCTCTGACTGTATGCTAAAAACTTGTATGCTAAAAACTTTAAGCATTCAGTTGTCTGATGTGTACCAGGGATCTGCCTCACTTTCAAGAAACGGCATACCCCTGCTTTAATCCCTGAAGAAGGAGTTTTTTTTCGAAACGCGTTGAGATTTGTCCTAATAAATTCAAGCCAAGACAGGATATTGCCAAATTGAGAAAGAAAAGAAAATATCCAGCGGTATTATGGTTTTATACTCCTGATCTGAGGAGATTTCTGCAGATCACAGCCAGCCCAGCAGTCTGCCACGGACCCATTTATGCTGTTTCGGACCCCCTATAATCAAGGGGTCAATTGGATCTGGTAAGCGCAATCTCTTTCCATATTTACCGCACGGATTTAAGTTTGTTACCAGTTTCCCCAGAAGAGAGTTATCTGCTACTTTCACCATTTCATATTTAAGGACTTTTGTTATTTCTTAGGATTTATTAGATTATTCAATACTCCATGATTATTAATATTCTTTTGCGCTGCACTTATTTTATCTATTGTATGTCACTGAGGTTGGTGTTATCCTCCTAGTGTTCAGCCTGCATATTGTTCTTTCATATTTGGTTTGCGCTGATTGTTTTTTCATTTTATCTAGTCATTTATCATTGCCTCTCTCTTTCTTCTGCTTACGTCTTTCAGACAATCTGCATTTTCTGGCAAGATGACTAATCTTGCCACAATTAAAGCAATTCCTGGTTTCTTTTTGAGAAACCCGCTCCTTGACCATCATTTTGGGCTACAAAAGAATTCAGCCTTTTCTCTTTTCTTTTCTTCTTCCTAAACCTCAATGCTACTGCACACTTCTCTCAGCAAAGCCCATTCAAATCCCCTCCATTCTGGTTTTGTTGCCATTATCCGTTTCCTTATTGATTCTCAATAGTGAGTCCCATCACAACAGCATTCTTAAAACTTATGGCAGTAATGTTAGTACGATCAGTTACATCCACTCCTACTGTCTCTGCCATGGACTGGACACGTTTAAAGTAATGAAAAACATCCTCAGCCTTTTCTTGTCTCATATCCAGAAAGCCACCTGATTTGTTCTGCGAGGACCACTCATTAATAATTCTACAACATTCTGTCCACTTTCTTTCTAGTGCAATTCACTTTCATGTTTCCTATCTACTTCTTTAAATTATCAATAACCTTCTGATTTCTCTCTTCTACAAACACACAATGTTACACAGGAATGTGAAGGGGAGGGGCACCTCACTCCTTTCTTACACAGAAACACATGCAAGGGGAGGGGTGAGGAGTGTGGAAAAACAAGCAGCTTCTCAAACATTTCTTAACCATTTAGATATCACTTGCATTGCCTGGTCTAATTCTCTTTTGTTAGACCCATCAGTGATATGTGTTAGAAAAACATTGACAGGCTCATAACTAGTTAAAATTTCATCACATTGCATACTTTGATAAATTGAATATTGTACACATTTAATCCTCTCATCCAACTCTGTTGATCTGCTATGAAAGCTAACATACACAGAGACCCAAGTGACACATCGTAAACTCCTTCAGTTGGAATTGGATCTGCTCTATTTTTTTTAGTCCAGCCTATAATAGTTTTGGTGTCATTTCTTAACCACTGTCCATATCTGTCCATCATTTCTGTCAAAGGACTTAATTTACTTGTGCCATTTTTTCTACCTCTTCCGGCATCAAGAGGTCCAGGGGAGAGCCGTGCTCCCAGTCTTAGAACCCTCACTTTGATTTATTGATTAAACTATAATTAAAAAATAATAAATAAATGGTTAGAATTAATAATAATAATTCTCAGAGAGATAGAAGAAGAAGGGCGGAAGGTGTATGTAGTGAATGTAATATCAAATATTAAAAGGTATACCTATTATATATAATAATCATGATTCTAATATCTAGATACAAATGATGGATTAGTTCTAAGTGATAATAATAGCAATAGGGGATACGTATATACATACACATAAGCATTCACACACACATACACATCAACGTACATACACCCATGTATATACATACACATAAACATGCATATACAGTACATACAAACACACACCTGCATACATATAAGGGACACGTGCACATATATGTATATACATATGCATCTTGCTGACCCAATACTCTCCAGAATAAAATGAATATAGGTTTCATTGGGACGTACTATGAGGATGAAAAAATGGGGGCTATTCGTGTTCGTCAGCCTATTACATCCCTCTTTTCTTAGTCTTCTTGTTTTATAAGACTGTCAGATATGTCGGCCAATCCCGGTCTGAAGAACAGTAGTTTCAAGATGCATTCCCACCCCTTTCATTTGTGAAACACCGAACATCTTGTTCCTGTGAGGTCACATCCAGCCCAGCGCCATCTTGCGGTTCATGCTGGTCACAGCAGTGATCGGCTGCTCCTCGCTTTCTGTTTCCTGGTTCCTGGCTCTCCCTGGACCCTTGCATCACATCATCAGTGCCCCAGGCTGCCAAGGTTAATAGGACCTCTCCAGAGTTCCCAGGACTGGCAATTTCTACTATATGCTGATCACATACATCTCATTTGTGAGTTACTACTTGTTTTTATTCAGTTTATTATTTATACGGCACTAAATCTGGCGCCCCTCTGTTCCCATTTTTATACAGAGTCCACTGCTTCACCCTTAGGGCTCATTTACAATTGCTTTGGCTTCAACAAGGCTTCGGACAGGCTTTGTTAAAGCTCTCTGAATACTAGTCAATGCTCCTGTCACTAAATAAAATGGTTAGCTTACAGTCCTTTTTACACCTGCTTTTGCTTTGCTTCGGTTTCACTTCAAAAATTATACCCCATGTAGCTTCAGTGGTGCTTCAAAGCGTCTTCAAACCCTCCATAGAAGTCTATGGCAAAGCTCGCTTGAATCCCCAATGAAGCCTCACTGAAGCCTCATCAAAGCCTCATTGAAGCACCAAGCAAAAGCAGGTGTAAACAGGACTGTAAGATAACCATTTTATTTAGTGACAGGAGCTTTGATTGGCATTCAGAGAGCTTTAACAAAGCATGTCCGAAGCCTTGTTTTGAAGCAAGTGTAAACTAGCCCTAAGGCTGCTGCCTCTAGGTGCTGATCATACAACATAAACTTTTCTTTCTTTCTTTCTTTTATGCTGGCAGTAAATGAATTAATGCCCAAACATTACATCAGGTGTTTTTTCTACCAAAATGCTGCTGCCAGGAGGAAAGGTGTTTAGAAGAGCTGGGCAAATTCCCTGTTTGCATGAGACCTCTGTAATGGGCAGGTAAGACTGTCAAAACCATATTGCTTCATTAGCAGCACAGTAATGTGAAGTAGACGGGCAGATCCACGCATGACTATTGTGTAATAATCATGCACATATAGTAATAAGCATCAGTGGAGAATACAGTCCTATGAAGGTTGTCATTGCTGACCTCACCTACATAAAATGCATGTTGCCCAGCTGTCATGCCCATGATGCATTTTATGTAGGGGAGGTCAGCAATGACTACCTTCATTCTTCCCCTCTAAGCCTAAAAAAAACAAGTGATTGCAGCTTTGCCTGCTGAACTGTAAACACGTTCCATTCATATGTTAAATAAGATATTTGACATATGACATATAACATATAATATGTCAAACATGTAATAACATAAAATGTCAAAAAACTTTATCTGTGGAAACGTATATTTTAATTTCTTTTTCCTCCTGTTTTTTCCAAGGCAAGTCAGACCCCGTCTGGAATATGCAGTTCAGTTTTGGGTACCAGTTCTCAAAAAGGGAATCGGGATACTGGAGAAAGTGCAGAGAAGGGCAACCCAACTGATAAGAGGCATGGAGGAGCTCAGCTATGAGGAAAGATAGAGAAACTGAATGTATTCTCTCTTGAGAAGAGGAGATTAAGGGTGATATGATCACCATGTATAAATACATAAGTGGTCAATATAATGAAATTGGTTGGTATTTTGAACCCCCCCCCCCCCAAAGGTTTATGCCATAATGTGCTGGTATGCACCACATATTAATGCATTATGGCAGACATACCTCTAAAACTAAGTCATCCAGTGCTGCAGTGTCAGTGCTCCAGCCAATCCCAGGAGCCTTCCATCTTTAATTTGTCTTCCTTCTGGGTTTGCTCTGTTCGGCTGCTTGAATGGCTGGGCCACAATGATGTCAGAGTGTAGGCGCCCACATTAGAAGTTTTGTGCATGGGATGGGGAGAGGCTGTGCATAGCCTAAAATTATGCCTTGGAAATTAAAGAGGAAGTAAAATCTTACTTTGTACTTGTACCTACAGGTAAGCCTATAATAATAGCCTATATATAATCTTGTACAGTTTAGGAGATATTCAGAGTGCATGCAGCCAATGACGTCATTAGCGCATGCACTCTGAAGGTTCGGCTTACCATTTTGGACCTTCAGAGCTTGTGCCATAAACGGCAGCTCCCGCGTGCATGTGCTGGGAGTGACGTCATCATGGCTCTGGCCACTCACAGCGCCGGAGCCCGCAAAACCGGAAGAAACACCAGGGAAGATGTCAGTTGTCTCAACGGTGTGTGGGTGCTGCTGGAGGGCTTCGTTCTAAGGATTACTTTTTAAAATACAAGAGAACCTGGAATGCATAGAAATTTGTTTAGAAAGATGAGGTAAAAGTGAACTAACTTTTTAAAGAGTAACTCTACTTTTGTTCAGAAAAAAAATAAAAGGTCCTCTGGATGATCAGTGTACATTGGAAGGACTTTACCTAACTTTGTTGCAGATCCCTACCAGTATTGCCAACCGCCCGTTTTTTTACGGGCAGCCTGTAAAAACAGGGCACTTTTCTCCTGCCTGTAAAAGCCGGGGAAAAAAAAAAGCAGGAGAGAAGTGCCAGTAAAAATGGCTGTTATCGGCTTGGCTCGGAACTGCGCATGTGCAGTTCCCCTGAGTTGCCCGAATCAATCCGAACCAATCTTGTATTCCCTTTCGTTCGGGGCTGGGGTGCGGGTCTGGCAGAGCAGGCTGTGTTGCACGGAGTGAAGCTGAAGTGGAAGACTGGGAGTCTGTGCTGCTGCACACTGCTAGTGCGCCTCTGCAGGGTGCAGTTTTATGGTCATATGTTCTAGTCTATGGGGAGCATTTATTTAGGTTTCACACTGCTGGTAGAATGGCATCTGCTGACTCCATGGCACTCTGGAGTCTGGTAACAGATGAAAGGTACTGGTATGGGATGGGTAGGTTGGGAGAGTCCCTGGTTTTACTGGGTAGAAAGCTGTTACCAGATGAATGGCTGTGCCTGAGGAGATTTTAAAGTATCACAGGTGTCCACAATCTCTATCCACCTCCCATATCCTGTCCTCAGCCTTTAACCACCTCCTGTATCCTGTCTGCAGCCGCTAACCACCTCCTGTATCCTGTCTGCAGCCGCTAACCACCTCCTGTATCCTGTCTGCAGCCGCTAACCACCTCCTGTATCCTGTCTGCAGCCGCTAACCACCTCCTGTATCCTGTCCGCAGTCACTAACCACCTCCCGTATCCTGTTCGCAGCCTTTACCACCTCCTGTATCATATCCACAGCCTTGAACCAATACTTGTATCATGTCTGCAATCTCTGACCATCTCCTGTATCATGTTCGCAATCTCTGACCATCTCCTGTATCATGTTCTCAGTTTTTAAACATCTCCTGTATCATGTCCGCTGTCTCTGAACATCTCCTGTATCATGTCCTCAGTCTCTGACCATCTCCTGTACTATGTCTGAACTCTCTGACCATCTCCTGTATCATGTCTGCAGTTTCTGACCATCTCCTGTATCATGTCCTCAGTCTCTGACGATCTCCTGTATCATATCTGCAATCTCTGACCATCTCCTGTATAATGTCCTCAGTCTCTGACCACCTCCTGTATCATATCTGCAATCTCTGACCATATCTTGTCTTGTATCATGTCTGCAGTCTCTGAGGAGGAGAATAGAGAGGAGTCAAGAGTGAGAGTGCTGCTGGTATGGGGGTCACGAGAGGAGTCAAATGTGTGTGGACTATAGGGAGGAGACTATAGGATAAAACCAGAGACGACAAGCTGGAGCCCGGAGAGGACCGCCTGACCGAGCCCTGTACAGTACACCTGAGAGGAGGTCAGTGACAGCGCTGCAAGGCCAGTGTAAGGTGGGAGTGAATACAATAATGTAAGGGGGCACTGATATGCGGGTTTCCCTCATATCAGTAACCCCCCCATTTGCCTTGGTGTATTTACTCTGCGGGAGGTGGTCTTGGGTCACCAGAGCCCCCCATATCCGAGTTTCCTGCATTACCATTTACATCAGAGTCTGCAGGATTCCCTCTTACAGTGCAAGGGGGAACTCTGCAGGCCCGGATGTAAAGGGGAACTCTAATGTAAAGGACAATGCTGCAGACCTAAATATACGTGGGAACTCTGATGTAAAGGGGAATGCAGCGGACTCTAATGTAAAAGGGGGATCTGGTGACCAGAGACCACTTTATATCAGAGTTCCCCCTTAGATCATGATCTGCAGCATTCCCCTTAACATCAGAGTTCAAATTGCACTGTAAGAGGGAATCCAGCACACTTTGATATATGGGAAAACTGCTGGCTGGGTTATAGTAACCTGACCTTCATGTAAATGGAGAAATATGTTTTTTGACTTTTGTTTTAAATTTAACACATTGCTACTAACACTAGTTACGCGTTTAGAGATTAAATATTGATATCTGCACTGTGTTGCACTGAAAATGGCCATTTTATGCACTTTTTGTGCAGTGCCAGTAAAAAATGTGGCTCTGTCAGCGGGTTGGCAACACTGATCCCTACCTGTTTCTGCTCTGAAAAAAAAGCAGTTTGTTGTCTGCAGAGTGAATCTGAATAGGAGTGACTTTTTCATTATCAATCATCTGATGCACTTGTAGTCTTCTAATGAGAAAGGTTTCAGTGTCAGTATCTCTTTAGAAGTAATTAATCTTTTGGGGGTATCTCAGCAAAAATAATTTTTTTATTGCAGAGGCTGCCTAAAATCTGACTTGTATCTTAGTGTAGACTTTTGGGGAAATCAGTGAGCCAATCACACAAGCAGGAAATTACATTTCTGGGAACGTTCTGTGTACAGAATGCCACCTGACTGCCATAGTGCTTTGAATTTTGCAGAAAATTACAGCGACTTCAGATTGAAAAGGAAAAGTAACGTTTTAAACATGAAATTACTACATGGCTTGTGTAGCAATGTATATGCTTTATTTAAAAATCTTTTATTTGAATTTTTTTTCCAGAAACGGGGAGTTGCCCTATTAACCTTTTGCCGACCGGCTCACGCTGACATACGTGGGCAGAATTGCACAGACAGGCATATTAGCGTACCTGTACGTTGCCTTTAAGACGCGGCATTGTGGGCGTGCCCGCCGCGATCTCCGTAAGTGTGATCGTGGGTCCCGCGGAATCGATGTCCGCGGAGATACCCGCGATTGTCTCACGGAGAGGGAGTACGGGGAAATGCTGATGTAAACAAGCATTTCCCCATTCTTCCTAGTGACAGGACACTGATCACAGCTTCCTGTAATCGGGATCGGTGATCAGTGTCATGACACATGTAGCCCCTCCCCCCTACAGTTAGAACACATCCCTAGGACACACGTAACCCCTGCAGTGCCCCCTCCTGATTAACCCTTTCACTGCCAGTCACATTTACACAGTAATCAATGCATTTTTAGAGCACTGATCGCTGTATAAATATGAATGGTCCCAAAATAGCATCAAAAGTATCCAATGTGTCCGACCATAACGTCGCAGTCACGATAAAAACCGCTGATCGCTGCCAAAATAAAAATTATTAATAAAAAAGCCATAAAACTATTCCCTATTTTTAGACGCTATAACTTTTGCGCAAACCAATCAGTAAACGCTTATTGCGATTTTTTTTATTCACCAAAAATATGTAGAAGAATACGTATCCGCATAAACTGAGGGGAAAAAAAATGTTTTTTTATATATTTTTTGGGGATATTTATTATAGCAAAAAGTAAAAAATATTTTTTTTTTTTTCAAAATTGTCGCTCTTTTTTTGTTTATAGCGCAAAAAATAAAAACCGCAGAGGTGATCAAATACCACCAAAAGAAAGCTCTATTTGTGGGGAAAAAAGGACGTCAATTTTGTTTGGGAGCCACGTCGCATGACCGCGCAATTGTGAGTTAAAGCGATGCAGTGCCGAATCGCAAAAATTGCTGTCGTCTTTGGCCAGCCAAATGGTCCGGGGCTGAAGTGGTTAAGTAAGTACTATTATAATAATAATATGGTAATTTGTTTTCCTATAGTTACTTCAACAATGTTGGCGATTTATAAAAGAGGTGGGAGTTATTAAGATCTGCAGCTGAGGGGTCATGAGACCAGGTCAAAACCTTTTTGTCAAGCCATCCCTAGAGGGCGTTGCAAGGACTAAGATTCTCCTGATTGGCCTTGACTGGTCACATGCAGCAGAATGTAATGGGAAGACATGAGTTTTACATCTAAATCTTCTTATGCAAGGTATATGTAACACTAATGGCTTCTTGTAATTCTGTTTTTATGCAGGCTATAATATTACAGGAAGATTTTTAATTCTGCATGACAGGTCCTATTTAATAGCAGCTCTGAAATTTTTTTTTTTTTGCAAGAAGGAGGAACAGAGAATAGCTATGAATTTCATCATACTGCAGCTTGTATGATAGTTCAAGTGCTATACATAATATCACTGGTTTAGAAATGCTCCCTCAGGCCTTCGGAGGAGAATGACTTATTTTCTCTATTACAGGATTTAAATTCTAAGTGGGATTTTATATCCAGTGCCATTTTCCTGATGTGGCGGCCGCCTCTGATATGCTGAGCCTATATAATCCTTAATAACCTTATAAAGTCTCTTTTACTTAAATTGGAAGTAAGATGTTCAATATGTGTTTGATGGGTTTTTCTCCAAATAATTTATTAGTTAAGGAGCTTCGTTTTTTTTAAAACATGGCAGGTCAAAGCAGCAGACGCACTTATATTTACTCCTCCCCCAATTGCTTATCTTTACACCCCTAGTGCTGTGATCCCCTTGTGGGCAGGGCTTAAGGCTTCCTAGTGGGGACACAGTGGACCTGCACTCTCTAATGCGTAAACCTTAGGCAGAAGCTGCGCTCATGTGAAATCAAAATTAACCCCTTTGCGCCTAAGAGTAAAACAAATATAAATGCCTAATTTTTTGCAACTTTGAAATATGTTAGTAAAACTGTACATATCATCACAACTACTTTGTGCATCCAGGTGAATTATCCCACTTTTCTTTCAGGACAAATTGGGCTTTCATTTGGTGGTAAATGGTAATGGTTATCTCCCAATTTTTTTTTTCATTATCAAAGCAAACCTGGGCCAAAATAATAATACAAAAAAATACTTTTTTTTAAATTTAGCTGTATATTTCTTGGTACTACCATAACCTTCCACCAAAGAAAAACCTAAATTCAATACTCACCCCAAGGTTTATCATGTTCTAAGTGATTCTCTTGTTATTATAAGGGAGGTAGCATTCTAGAACCAGAACAGGGTCCACATGCACTTGAGTCCACCAACCCACCATTTTTTTTACAATGGAAAGTGATTAAGGACCATAGGATGGTTCACAGGTCTCTATGTGCCCAAAAGGGTTAAACATGTCTGTGACCGAGTCCTACACAGGGTTTTACAGTGTGAGCGGACCATTAAATAAATTGCATTTGGTTCCCAGTCCCATTAATCCTTTTAAGAGAAGCATCTTGGCCTCTTAATGTTATTTTTTCCTTTAATGTCATCTGAGTCAATTTCGGTAATATAGAATGTGATATATGCTAGTCATAAAATGCCCCGGAGTAGAAGGACCACTCTGTCGAGTCAGCAATCATCCAGCTGGGAGGACCCGAGGGCGTTCGGTCAAAGACCACATAATTTACATGTTCCACAAACAGTTTGTTTTGTTGTGAGCGAAAGGCTGGAATAACCTCTATGAATTATTCAAAGAGCGCTCTGGCTCAGGTAATCTTCCTACGAGACCCTGGCGTGTGTACAACGAGCCTGCTTCTCCCTCCTCTTCATCATCGGAAGACACAAGCTCACAAAAGGTTTCCATCAATTCCCATTTTTATCTTTTCATCCCTTGCTTCCATCATAAAGAGCTTGATTTCAAGTGCATCTTTTAATATCCTTGTTTGTTCAGATAATTACCCACATTAGCAAAAAAAAAAAAAAACTCTTTATCATGAGAAAATCAAAATGTTTTTGTGACCCTAGAAATATTGATTAAAGTGGCAGCAAGGCTTTCAACTGGAAAGATAATTTCGTGTTAAATACAAAATGTGTGCCATGTCCATTAACAATAGCCACTGTCATTTCAAAGAAGCATTTGTATAAAAAGACCTAACTTTTTTTTTTTGTACATTTGATATTGTGCTTTGAAGAAAATATCTACTTTCTTTAAAAAAAAAAAGATATACTAAGTATAATTACTACATTGGTAATTTTGTAATTTAATATTATTAAAAAGCTTTCCACTAAAATTCGCAGCAGATTTTCGAAAATGATCAGGTCATTCAAATGTTACTTTCTTAACCACTTAAGCCCCGGACCATTTGGCTGGCCAAAGACCAGAGCACTTTTTGCGACTGCGTTGCTTTAACTGACAACTGCGCGGTCGTGCAACGTTGCTCCCAAACAAAATTGATGTCCTTTTCTCCCCACAAATAGAGATTTCTTTTGGCGGTATTTGATCACCTCTGTGATTTTTATTTTTAGCGCTATAAACAAAAAAAGAGTGACAATTTTGAAAAAAAGTATTATTTTTTACTTTTTGCTATAATAAATATCCCCAAAAAATATATAAAAAAACATTTTTTTTCCTCAGTTTAGGGCGATACGTATTCTTCTACATATTTTTGGTAAAAAAAACGAAATAAGCGTTTATTGATTGGTTTGCGCAAAAATTATAGCGTCTACAAAAAAGGGGATAGTTTTATGGCATTTTTATTAATAATTTTTTTTTTTACTAATAATAGCGGCGATCAACGATTTTTTTATCATGACTGCGACATTATGGCGGACAGATCGGATGCTTTTGGCATTATTTGGGACCATTCACATTTATACAGCGATCAGTGAGATTAAAAATCCATTGATTACTGTGTAAATGTGACTGGCAGTGAAGGGGTTAACCAGGAGGTGGGCGCTGCAGGGGTTAAGTGTGTCCTAGGGAGTGATTCTAACTGTAGGGGGGATGGGCTACGTGTGACACGACACTGATCACCGATCACAGGGAGCTGTGATCAGTGTCAGTGTCATTAGGCAGAACAGGGAAATGCTTGTTTACATCAGCATTTTCGCGTTCTTCCTCTCCGTGAGACGATCGCAGGTATCCCCGCGGACGAGTCTGCGGGACCCGCGATCACACTAGCGTAGCTCGCGGCGGGTGACCACACAGTGGCAAATTTAAAGGGACATACCTGTACGCCCATTTGCCTGTCCGTGCCATTCTGCAGACTTAAATGTTCATGCGGTGGTCGGCAAGCTGTTAAAATACACTCTATTTTTTTTTTTTTTTTTTAGACTTTAGTTCCACTTTAGGCAGTGAAGAATCTCAGAAAGTATCTCAGCAAAAAGAAAAACTACCGTAAGGAACATCTTCAATTTGCCTTCCAGTTCTGTGCAAATTGCAGGAAAAAAAAAAAAACAGGGTGTCCTGTACAAAAAAGGCAGCCACAACACACCAGGTTTGACATACACTATATTACCATAACTTTGAACTTTAATGGCATCCCAGTCTTCGTCCGTAGGGTTCAATATTGAGTTGGCCCACCCTTTGCAGCTATAACAGCTTCAACTTTTCTGGTGTTCTATTGGGTTGGGGCCAGGACTCCAACATGACTGCACACCAGTGCACAAACAAGGTCCATAAAGACATGGATGAGCGAGTTTGGGGTGGAGGAACTTGAATGGCCTGCACAGAGTCCTGACCTCAACCCGATAGAATACCTTTGGGATGAATTAGAGCGGAGACTGCAAGCCAGGCCTTCTTGTCCACATCAGTGCCTGACCTCACAAATGTGCTTCTGGAAGAATGGTCAATAATAGAAGAAATGGTTGCACTCTGTACTTGATTAAAAATTATTTTTTATTCAGAACATCCCAAGTGTTGACAAAAGACAGAAGGCTGGTAGATGCATTACTGTAATGATTAAGCGCACTTAGAGTGTGTGAAATGCATCTACCAGCCTTCTGTCTTTTGTCAACACTTGGGATGTTCTGAATAAAAAATAATTTTTGATTGAGTACGGAGTGTGGCCATTTCTTCTATTATTGACTGCATGTGGGGGCGAGCGGAGGTGGGTACCTGTCCAGATCATCAGGCATTTAAATCTCACCTGGAGCAGCGAGTTTTCTTCTTTGGAAGAATGGTAAAACATTCCCATAGACACACTCCTAAACCTTGTGGACAGCCTTCCCAGAAGAGCTGAAGCTGTTATAGCTGCAATAGGTGGGCCAACTCTATATTGAACACTACGGACTAAGACTGGGATGCCATTAAAGTTCATGTTTGTGTAAAGGCAGGCGTCTCAATAATTTTGGTAATATAGTGTATGTCAAACTTGGTGTGTTGTGGTTGCCTTTTTTGTACAGGACACCCTATTTTTATTTTCCTGAAATTTGCACAGAACCTTACGGTAGTTTTTCTTTTTGCTGAGATACTTTCTGAGATTCTTCACTGCCTAAAGTGGAACTAAAGTCTAAAAACAAAACAAAAAAAAAACAGGAACAGGCAGGGTTTTTATTGCAGAAGAGATATGCAAGTTGAAGTGGGTGTAGACACCACACTGCAGAAGCTTTGTCTTGAAGCCCAAGAGGAAGGTTTGCAGTCATGCTGCTGAACTGTATTGCTATTGTTAAATAGAAATGGGGGCCAGGGCAGACATGCCATTTATGCAAAAGTCTGGAACATGTAAATTACATGCTCTGGAGTTACATTCTCAATAGCAAATGACTGTAGGAGGTTAGTCAAGTTTCAGGCTGAGTTTACACTAGTCAGGAGACTGGCTCTCAAAAGTGTTGCTTCACAAAGCTCCGGGAAGGCTGCAGAGCGGATTGCACAGGGGGTCCTATGTGTCTTCTGGTCTAGTGATCTCATTAGATGTTTTACTCGTAAATACCATCTCTGCAGGTTGCCAACTATACAAGGCACCCCCTGGGATTTAGAAGCCTATTTTTATTAAAGGTGTGTAAACCTTTATAGTCTATGTTGCGCGAACCTGAAAAATCAAGTGTTTATTTTAAAGGCTTATATGCAAGTTATTGCCATAAAAAGTGTTTGGGGACCCATTTTTTCGGGAGCAGTGATTTTAATAATGCTCAAAGTGAAACAATAAAAATGAAATATTCCTTTAAATATCGTGCCTGGGGGAGGGGTGTCCTTAGTATGCCTGTAAAGTAGCACATATTTCCCATGTTTAAAACAGTGCCACAGCAAAATGACATTTCTAAAGGAAAAAATGTCATGCAAACCTGATAACGGCCGTAATGTATTGTCTGATCCCGGCAATATAGATAAAAATAATAAAAATCCCCCCAAAAAATGGAGTGGATGTCCCCCCCAAAATCCATACCAGGCCCTTTAGGTCTGGTATGGATATTAAGGAGAACTCCACACCAAAATTTAAAAAAAAATGGCATGGGGGTCCCCAGGCCCCAAGGGACTATATACTCTGAACAGCAGTATATATACTATACGGCCTGCCCTATATACTATGCAGAAAAATGGGCCTTAGGTGTTGGTGGTACCAGAACACTGTAAGCCCTCACAGTTACTCTTGCTGGGCGCAGGAACGGGCCCTGCTGTGAAATATTAGATCAAAAATTGTAATTACATGCCCCTGTTATACAGGGGCAGAAAAATTGGGCTTTGGGTGGTGGTGGTGCCACAACACTGTAACCCCTCACAGATACTCTTGTTGGGCGCAAGAACGGGCCCTGCTGTGAAATATGTAAAAAATCGTAGGTACATGCCCTTGTTAAACATGGGTCAAGTGTCCCTGTCGGAGGGTGGAGAGAAGGTTGGCGCCATTGTCGCATACAACCATTCCTGGCTGAAGCTGGCATGGCGTCAATCACCTCTGAGCCTGCCCCTGCAGAAATGACAGAATCTCTGCCCCAGTGTGGCTCCTGTCCCCTAAGCACACCAACTCAAGCACCGCATGGCATCTTTTAGCCTGACTGCTTATTTAGCCCCTTGAATGCTTACGAAGCACCGCTGGTTCAGAGGACAAATCTGCAGAAGAGGCCATAGAGGAAGAAGAAGAGGAGGGGGTGGAGGAGAGAGCTGTGGCAGAATCGCCACTAGTATTTTGGAGGTGTGGTGGCAGAACAAGCTCCAACAACACTGAACCCTATCCTGCATAATTCCCAGCTGTCAGCAGAGAATCAGAGTTACCCAGTGCACCATGAAGGAAAGGTAATGTACCTGCTCATGCCTTCTGGACCATGATTCAGCGGTAATATGAACCTTACTGTTGACTGCCCTGTCCATCGAGGCCAAAACATTGCCTTCCACATGCCGGTAGAGAGCCGGAATGGCGTTTTGGAACCTTCCACTGAGGTACAGCACATTCTACAAATTCACAAAAGAGGACAGAGTCTACCAGCTGAAAAGGCAGCCGTTGCAGTGCCGGCAAATTGGGCCAAGCTAGCATTTAGACGCTGAGCATGTGGATGGCTGGGACCGAATTTCTTTTTATGGTTCAGCAACTGGGGTAGGGAAATTTGCCTGCTAAAATCAATTGGTGGTGAACTGCTAGCAGATTGGCTGCAAGTACTTGGGACACCTATTGCTATACCTTCATTCCTCTCAGTGCAGGTTTTTGAGAGGACTGGAGGTATAGTAGGGTTGGAGATCCCAGATGAGGAGCAAGGAGAAGTCCACCTTTTTCTTTGATGTGGGTCTTTCAAGTGCTGTTGCCAACGGACTGCATGGCAGGTTGTCATATGTCTGGTCAAGCATGTGGTGGCCATGATTGATCCGCTTCAGACATAGGTTGCAAACAGCAACGGTGCGATCTGCTGCACATGTGTCTCAAAAGGCCCACACCAAGGAATTTTTAAAGGTCAGCGGGGAGTCAGCAGCACGCTGCACCTAGGGAGCTCTGCTGTGCGATGCAATAGGGTGGCTTCCTTTAAGCTGCCCCCTAGGGGACACCCTGCCTCATTGGAGTTGTGCCTCCTCCCCCTCCTTCTCCTTCTCCTCTCTTCTCTCAGGCACCCAAGTACAGTCAGTGACCTCATCATCCCCTTCCTCCTCGTCACTGGAGCAAACTTGGCAGTATGCTGCAGCTGACAGGAACTTGATTGCCAGTTTCTTGTCCTGTGTCACCCCCTCTCTCTAGGCTCACGTTACTCCCTTCCTCAACTTGGGAACCAACATCAGATTCTTTAAATCGCTGCGCATCCTCCAGCAACATGTACCCAGCACTGTGGTCGAATAATTCTGGGGACTCCTCTGTGCATGATGATGAGGCTACGGAAGGAGTTACTGTGAAGAAGGAGCTGGTGGAATAGGCCGCTTTGGCAGCTGCGTTGGAAGTCAAACTACTCTGAGCCTGGGTGACAGAGGATGAGGAGGATGAGGATGGCTTTATTATCCACTCCACCAACTCTTCTGCATGTTGTGGCTCAATAACACAGCCAGCAGCAGAAAAAAAGGACAAGCATGCCCCACGGCCACCTGCAAAGGATGCACCATGTCCACAGCCACCACTGTTGACTGTAGATACAGAGGCTGCTTGCCCTCTTTTAGTGGCCTGTGAGTGTCTGCTTCTCCTTGGTGGCCTTCTGGACATGATGTATTTTTTGTTTTGCAACACCACACTACACTGTATTAGATACTGTGTACACCACCAGAAGTGTAGTAGAAACTGTACAAACTGTATTACAGTAGATGCTGTGTACACCATCACAAAAGTAGTAGAAACTGTTCACACTGTATTAGATACTGTGTACACCGCCTGCACTGTATTAGAAACTGTACTACAGCTGCACTGTATTGTGTACTGTGTACACCACCAGAAGTGTAGTATAAATTGTACACACTGTATTAGATATGGTGTACACTGCCTGCACAGTATTAGAAACTGTACTATGGCTGCACTGTATTGTGTACGCCACCAGAAGTGTAGTATAAATTGTACACACTGTATTAGATACAGTGTACACCGCCTGCACAGTATTAGAAACTGTACTACTGCTGCACTGTATTGTATACTGTGTATACCACCAGAAGTGTAGTAGAAACTGTACACGCTGTATTGGATACTGTGTACACTGCCTGCACACCCACAGAGCGTGGTGGGTACAGAAATGAGAGTAGAAAGTGAAAGTGCAACGTATGACATATGAAGACAAGTGATAACAAGTGAATTCTGGCCCATAAGGATCTAAAGTCGTGATAGATCCTGACCTGTGAACTGACTGCAACCCTTCATGACCCAAAATGACAAACACACACCTGCTGCTTTAGCGTAAAAGCTGGGCCAACACGAACGAATCACCCACGAGGGGATGCACCTAAACGGAAAATGACAGACAGAGAAAACCAAACTGAAACACTTACCCAGCAAAAGAGATGTGTCCAATGAAAACTCCTGACAAGCCGACTGCTCCAACCCCCCTTCCACTCTTTTTTTTTTTATTCCTACCAAAACCTGAACACACCTGACGCTTCTTGAGCACTGGTTTGTTTATATTCTGCTGTCAGTGGAGAATCCAGCAGATGAGTTATGGTTGTTGAGGACGCAGCCGCCGGGGGGGCCGCCCCACTCCTTAACAACCAGCTATTCTTTACATCGGATCTAATTGTTGTTTTCAATTCGATTCAAATCCATCTGAAAAGTTGGAATTTGTTCGAAAACATCCACAAAACAAAATTAGTAACATAACAAATCTATCCAAAACTAAACTAAATAAATTTTTCCGTTCTGCACATGTCTAGTGCTGCCTGCATCTATACACTGACATGCCATTACATTAAAAATTTAAATTCTTTCACAGCAAGAGCAAACACGATGACAGGAAAACAATGCCCAAACCAGACCGGTTTCGTCACAAGAGTACTTCTTCCGGGGCGTGGGCATCTCCCCCTGTCATCGCTGTATATAGTTCCAGTACCTATCCAAGAATCACTCTCATCTCCACCATTGTGAGGCTCTCCACTCTACCCATACCTCATTCTGATTTGCCATCAAGTCAATCAGAACCAAGTCTCTTTCCGCTTATGTGTCTCACTCCTATTTTAAACGGAGCGTGCTAATAGGCTAGTATCAACCTGCGGTGGAAATACGGGACGTGCGTCTCTCCCATTGGAGAGGTAATTTTAAAGTTAGAGAATTTTCTAATATTTAAACTAAATGGATATACCGCTTGAAAAGTTATGTTCCATATGGTTTAAATGTGGATCGGGATGTAAATTGTTTCCTAGACAATTCCTGAATCTGCTATGTTTTGTAACAAAATTTTACATTTTCCAATTTTATAAGCTTATACAATCATATCATTTGTATTGATATTAATTGTCTTTTTGTATCTCTTTTATGCATTCTGTTTTATAATAATTGATGAGAACAGGTATTGTCCACGCCGGCTTTAGCTTCCTGTCGCTCTATAAGGAGTTAAAATATACTTTTCCCCCAGGATTGGTTAAAATATAAGAAGAGAGACACAGGCCCCTTATTTATGCTGTGGGTTGATATTAGCCTATTAGCACGCTCCGTTTAAAATTGGAGTGAGATACATAAGCAGAAAGAGGCTGGGTTCTGATTGACTTGATGGCAAATCAGAACAAGTTGTGGGTCCGGGGGGGATCGAGGGGGGCAACGGGGCAATTGCCACCCCCGAGAAATCTGTTGCCGGCCGGGCGGGTGAGATAGCGGGCGGCAGAGATATCCGGCGGCTCTGCGAGCGGCTGAGATATCGGGCGGCTCCACGGGCGGATGAGATAGCGGGCGGCTCCGATAGCGGGCGGACCGGTTTGTGGGCGGGCAGCGAGGTTTGTGGACGGGCTGAGCTGCCAGGTGTCTCAGTGTGTTGGCAGGTGAGAGAGAGAGCAGGCTCAGTGTGTCAGCTGGCCAATCAGTTAGCCAGGGGCGGGGGAGCAGAGAGATGAGATCATCTCTCACCGCCAGCCCTGCATCCCTGCAGTAACTTCTGCCCTCACTGGGCAGGCAGCAAAGAGATTACATTATCTCTCTGCTGCCGGAGTCTGGGAATTCGGGGTCACAGCAAGAGACAACTAAAACACCCACTTAGCAGGCAAGTGACAATCCACAAGGTGTGGCAGGTGATGTGGCAATCCGCAAGGTGTGGCAGGTGATGTAGCAATCCGCAAGGTGTGGCAGGTGACGTGGCAAGTGACAATACACAAGGTGTGGCAGGTGATGTGGCAAAAGACAATACACAAGGTGTGGCAGGTGACGTGGCAAGTGACAATACACAACGTGTGGCAGGTAACGTGGCAAGTGACAATCCAAAACGTGTGGCAGGTGACGTGGCAAGTAACAATCCGCAACGTGTGGCAGGTGACGTGGCAAGTGACAATCCGCAGGGCTCCCACTGATTCTGCATTATGGTGAGTTGAACTATTTCATTTTATATTACAATGTAATTATAGAAATAATGCGCTACTAATCATCCTGACACCGTAACAACCATGGTGCCAGGATGATTGAAGCGCCAACACCAGCCGTTTCCCCGATAAATTGCCCACAAAAAGAACAGATTTTCTGGCAGTGCCCCTCCCGAGACTAGACTCTGGATCCGCCCCTGGTGTGGGTAGAGTGGAGAGCCTCACAATGGAGAAGATGAGAGCAAGGCTTGGATAGGTACTGGAACTATATACAGCGATGACAGGGTGAGATGCCCACGCCATGGAAGAAGTCCTCTTGTGACAAAACCGGTCAGGTTTAGGCATCGTTTTCCTGTCATTGTGTTTGGATTGAGCTAACGTTTGCTCTGGCAGATTTATCATTTTTAATGTAATGGCATGTCAGCACATTACTTGAATAAAGCCCAACCTTAAGGGTTTTACGCTATCTTGGCGTTCATTTCTTTGCTGACATATCCCACTGAGCACCATGATCTAAGACTGGAGGAACATTGGTTTCCATGTGAAGTTTGGATGACCCCCCTCATCTTTCTGATGCTAAGGAGTGACCGTGGATGGAGCATATGAGATATAAGATCCCCTTTTGACCCCCCCCGTAATAAGTGGTCAACACTCTCTGGTAAGAGTACATACAAACTTATGGTGGTGGTTCTTTCACAAGGTGGATGAACTGAGTGAACAAGAAATTTTGCACCTTTTCCCAATATAAAGCACTACAATGGTGCTATATTAACCACTTGGCGTCCGCGCTATAGCCCAATGATGGCCACAATGCGGACCTGAATTTCCGGGAGGCCGTCATATGACGTTCTCCCCTTTGCACACTCCCCACGTGCCCCCGGCGCGCTGTGATCACCGAGCCACTGAGACTCGGGCGATCATAGATCCGAGTAAGGGGCCGATCCGGGCCCCTTACAATGTGATCAGCTGTCAGCCAATGACAGCTGATCATGTGATGTAAACAAAAGCTCTGTAAACGTTGAGGAGAAAAAAAAGCAGATCACCGGCTTATGTGCAAGGGACATCGGTCCCGAAGAGGAAGGAGGCACATCTGCCTTATCTGTGCCCACAATTACTGCCTGCCAGTGCCACCTGCCAGTGCCCACAGTGCCCACCAGTGCCACCTATCAATGCCCATGAGTGCCACCTATAAATGCTCACAAGTGCCACCTATCAATGTCCATCAGTGCCACCTAGCAGTGCTGCCTATCAGTGTAACCTACCAGTGCGCATCAGTGCCCATCACTGCCACCCATCAGTGCCCATCACTGCCACCTATCAGTGCCCATCACTGCCACCTATCAGTGTCACCTCTCAGTGTCACCTCTCAGTGTCACCTCTCAGTGCACACCAGTGCCGCCTATCAGTGCCCACCAGTGCCGCCTTATCAGTGCCCATCAGTGCAGCCCATCAGTGCCCATCAGTGCAGCCCATCAGTGCAGCCTCATCAGCGTACATCAATGAAGGAGAAAAATTACCTGTTTGCAAAATTTTATAACAAAATATAAAAAAATATAATTCTTTTTAATTTAAATTTGGTCTTTTTAAATTTTTTTAACAAAAAATAAAAACCGCAGAGGTGATCAAATAACACCAAAAGAAAGCTCTATTTGTGGGATAAAATGATAAAAATTTCATTTGGGTACAGTGTTGTATGACCGCGCAATTGTCATTCAAAGTGCATCATCGCTGAAAGCTGAAAATTGGTCTGGACAGGAGGGGGGCTTAAGTGCCCAGTAAGCAAGTGGTTAAAGACACATGGGTTGAACTCATTTGATTTAATTCATTTTATTAATATATTTATTCACTTTCTTGATTTATTCAAGCGCAACATAATTTTTTCCTTAACCGCTTCCCGACCGCCTCACGCAGATATACTGCGGCATAAGGGCACTTACAGGCAGATTAACGTTCTTGTACGTTGCCCTTTAAGAGGCGGCTTGTGGGCGGGTGCGCACGCCGGGGGCTCTGTGAGTGTGATCGTGGGTCCCGCGGACTCGATGTCCACGGGGATACCCACGATCGTCTCAGGGAGAGGAAGAACGGGGAAATGTTAATGTAAACAAGCATTTCCCCGTTGTGCCTAATGACACTGACACTGATCACCGCTCCCTGTAATCGGGAGCGGTGATCAGTACCGTGTCACACACAGCCCCTCCCCCCCACAGTTAGAATCACTCCCTAGGACACACTTAACCCCTACAGCGCCACCTAGTGGTTAACTCCTTCACTGCCAGTCACATATTAATTGCACTGATCGCTGTATAAATGTAAGTGGTCCCAAAATAGCGCCAAAAGTGTCTGATCTGTCCGCCATAATGTCGCAGTCATGATAAAAAATGCTGATCGCCGCCATTACTAGTAAAAAAAAAAAATTATTAATAAAAATGCCATAAAACTATCCCCTATTTTGTAGACGCTATAACTTTTGCGCAAACCAATCAATAAACGCTTATTGTGATTCTTTTTTACCAAAAATATGTAAAAGAATACGTATCGGCCTAAACTGAGGAAAAAAAATGTTTTTTATATATTTTTGGGGGATATTTATTATAGCAAAAATTAAAAAATATTGCTTTTTTTTCAAAATTGTCGCTCTTTTTTTGTTTATAGTGCAAAAAATAAAAACCGCAGAGGTGATCAAATACCACCAAAAGAAAGTTCTATTTGTGGGGAAAATAAAGGACGTCAATTTTGTTTGGAAGCCATGTAGTATGACGGCACAATTGTTAGTTAAAGCGACGCAGTGCTGAATTGCAAAAAGTGCTCTGGTCTTTGGCCAGCCAAATGGTCCAGGGCTTAAGTGGTTAAACGTCTGTGCTTAATCCCTTGAACCTCCAGGGAACTCCCATTGGAACTGAACTAGATTTTCACTACCTTTTGACATACCAGGTAACCACAGCTCCCTTTCCTGCTCAGCATGTTATTCTTACATTGCTGACAGTTGTTTAATATTATCATGAGCTGTACATATGGTGCAAACAACAAAATACGAGCTGGTACCCTAGCTGTGATTTGGGACTCATTATCTAGTTTTTTCTTTTAATTAGAAGAGAAAAATCATTTCTTTGCAAGTAGACTAAGCAGGAGAGGCTCATGAGAGCTCCTTAGCTCAGATTAATGTAAAACATAATTTGCTGGCTTTCACACAATCATAGCATATTCTATGTGTGAGATGACCTTCACATCCAGCGGTGTTTAATATTCTCTTATACATTCCCGCTCCTAGCAAACTCAGATTAATGACAGTTCTAAAGAAAGTAACACAGGTTTCTACCTTCAAAAACCGGGTTGCTTTCTGCAGTACATAGGTTTCTAAGTCTATAGTCTTAACAGCCTCATGTATGCGCTTATGCACTTTCCTGGTCCTGCAGACTCAGACAGTATGTTTAGATTAGTAAGTGGGGCTTTCAAGGTACCACAACATTGTCCCTATATATGAGTAATAAAAATAAATATCTATTATTCATACATACATATCCGCTCAATACACTTGACTAGGATATAAAAGATAAGGAAAATAGGTGATGGATATAGGGCGTTGAACGGTCCTCTCCAGACAAGTATAATATAACCCAAAATGGAAAAATATATAAATATGTAATTTATTATTGAAAAAAAGTTTACAAAGGCATACACATATATAAATGTAGCGGGCACCTTCTTTCCTGTAGGTAACCTTTTTTGAGTTTAAATGATAAAGTACAGTTTCAGGTAAAATTTAGGCAGGCTTGTACTATTATATCAGGCCTGGTTGTTTATTTTGGGAACTGGGAGTGTCAGTGTAGTGCAGGGTGTGGCCACCTGTGCTTGGACCCAGAGATGCCTCCTCTTGCTTTCAATGAAATGATTTTGGAAGAGAAGTTGGACTTGGGATCTGAGTGACAGGCAGCTTGTAAGTGAGTTCTGGCCAATCATTAATTTGTTTGTCAGGAGGCGGGACTCTCATAAAAGCTGGGGTCACATGACAGGAAGGGGAGTGGAGTGGTGTTGGAGTTCCAGAAAGGCAGAGCCCGTAGAGAGAGGTTCACCTGCGGGGAGCCAAGCGGAGCCCCCCCCCCTACAGGGAAGGGGGGGACCAGGACACACGGAGGAGTTGATGACACCAGACAGCATGTAGGCGCCCCTGTGGGGAAGGGAGCATGCCAGACTGGAGACAAGGGACAAACACTTATGGAAGAAGAAGCAACTAAGCGGACTACATCTGGGCAGTCAGTTGTTTGTGAGTGGAACATGGACTATCGATCAAGTGAGTAAAAGCCCAGGGGAAGGGTACTACCAGAGGCTGAGGGATGTTGGTGCGCAAGTCAGCGACACAGGTGGTGATGACCTGTGACTTTGGGTTCAACAATGCCCCGGGATTCCAATCAGTCAGGCGGGAGGAATTATTCAGAGTAATCTCTTCTTTAGCTCAACTTTGAAGTACCATACAGATGGGAAATAGTGCTAAAAAGGTAGCGGTAAAGCTCCAATCACAAATAGAGCTACAGACTGTTCTAAAAAGTTCTGCAGGTGAAGAAGTTATTCAGAGTGACTCTTTACCATATATTCTCTAGTAAATCTACTTCCGTCTTTCCCACTAAAGAAATCATTCAGAGTGATTTCTTATAGTCCGCATTGATCTAAGTCTTTGCGTGAAACAGGCAAAGGAAAAAAATTACAAAGCAGTACAAGAGCATCTCAGAAAATCCTTCTATCCCAGTTCACGTTATATCAATAAAAGCAAGAGAAAATTACAATATGAACTGTTTTCTATATTTTTTTTTTTTTTTTTCCTTGTCAAAAGAAGTTTATTGAGTATACAATGTTATAAAGATACATAAAGTAAGTTTACAAGGATCTATAAAGTAAGCTCATTGTTTTACAGTAGGGTTTATATAGGTAAATATCATGAAATTTCAAATATTAAACATTGGGTTCACGTAAACCTAAATTAAAGATATATATCATTTCCTTAGTTACTTTTGTAGGTATTTAAATGATTTATACCTACTATACATATTGTTTACAAGTAGAGTGTATATAGGTCAAATAAATTCTGATAATGAGCTTTAATCGTAAGGTGGAGAAAAGGAAAGAGAAAGAAGAAAAAGGGTTGAAAGGTAGAGGTATGGTCCACAAGGTTGTCCCGCTCGTCAGTTTATTATTCTTTTTAGTTCTCTTTGAAGCCTTAGAATGGGTGTCTCTGTAAGTCATTTAATCTGTTACCATGGCAACAGGACAGCGTCATTGAAATTTGACAGGAACTGTTGTTTTATCCAAGGATGCCAAAGTTTTTCAAATTTTGGAATTTGATTTTGATCGATGGCTACCATCTTAGCATGGGACATTGTATTATTCATTCTGTGAATTGTTTCTGCTAGTACCAATGTAGGAGATTTCCATGCCTTGGCCACTGTTTGTTTTGCAGCCGTTATTAGTTGGATCATAAGTTTGAATTGAGAGAGTGTTAACCATTCCGGTTTTAGATTAAGTAAAGTTAAATATGGATCTGGTTGTATTATTTTTTTAAATATTTTAGATGCAATCATGAAGACTTCCTTCCAGAAGGTTTGGATTACTGGGCACGTCCACCATATGTGTAAATATGTGCCTATTTCTGGGCATCCTCGAAAACAAAGAGTTGAGGTATTAGGTGAATATTTTGCCACTCTAGCGGGTACAAGGTACCAGCGAGTTATGACTTTATAATTTGTCTCCAGTGCCAAGATGTTGGGTGAAGATGACTTAGATGTGAGCCATATATTAGACCAGTCCGTGTCTTCTAAAGTTTGTCCCAGGTCCTCCTCCCACCTCTGAACGTAAGAGGGTCTATTAAGATTTGCTACTCCATATAATTGATTATAAAGTGATGAAGTTGTACCTTTTAGCAAATGGATCTTTTGTACAGATTGATTCAAAAATGGATAATTGGGATAATGGTGTATCCCCCTTTAGGAATGGTGTATAGAAATTTTTGATTTGGAGATATCTAAATATCTCAAAGTTTGGTAGATCATATTTTTCTCTAAGCGATGGGAATGAAAGGAATGATTTAGATGCTATGAAGTCATTTAGTGTCTGAATGCCTGATGTTGTCCAAGCTTTAAAAGAATTTGGGTAGATCCATGCCGGATAAAAGGCCGGATTTCTGATAAAAGAAAGGAGAGGATTGTGTGGAGATTGTAACTGATATTTGGTTTTTAGTTTATCCCAGAGAGATAAGAAGTGTTTAGTTATGGGATTATGAATTTTAAAGCGGTCTTTAGGATCAAGCCATAATAAATTTGATATTAATAGAGGGTCATTTTCTGAAGCCTCTATAAATACCCATAATGGGATTTCCTGTTTTGCATGGTATTTGGACAGACTGGCCAAATGTGCTGCTCTGTAGTAGTTAGTAAAATTAGGGTATCCCAGGCCTCCTTTATTTTTGGGAAGATGTAGTGTGTGTATAGGTGTACGTGGTTTAGAAGAGCCCCATATAAACGAAGTTGCTCTTTTTTGTACTATTCTCAAAAAATAGGAAGGAATTGGAATAGGGAGGACTCTGAATAGATAAAGCAATTTGGGTAGAATAGTCATTTTGATTGCATTAATCTTCCCTATCCAGGATAAAGGAAGTTGCGACCATTGTTTTATTATATTTGTGATCTGTCTTAATACAGGAGGATAATTGGTTGAGAATAAGTCAGAATGAGATGCTGTTAAATGAATTCCAAGATATGGGATTGATTTTTCTGCCCATGTGAATGGGAGTGCAGCCCTAGCCGGGATCAATTCCATGTTTGTGAGTGAAATATTAAGCACTAGGCATTTCTTAGGATTAATCATAAGGCCGGATAGGGCTGCAAATCCATCAAGAGCTGGTATTAAGTTAGGACCAGAGACCTGTGGTGATGATAGAAAAAGTAATATATCGTCTGCAAATATACATAATTTGTGTGTAATACCTCCTACTTCAATGCCAGTTATAGTTTGGTTTGTTCTGATGTATTGGGCCATGGGTTCGAGTATAAGGGCAAATAATAAGGGAGATAATGGGCAACACTGTCGGGTACCTCTTTCGATATTAAAGGCTTCAGATTTGTATCCAGCATATTTTATATAGGCTTTGGGTTTATTATATAATGCTTTGATCCATGTTAAAAAGTGGGGTCCAAAACCCCATTTTTGTAATGAATATTGCATATATTGCCAGGATACTGTGTCAAATGCCCTCTTAATATCAAGAGATAGAAAACATAAAGGGATTTTCCGTTTTTTAGCAATATGTGCCAATAACACTGCCCTGCGTATATTATCGCTTGCCTGTCTATTTGGCATGAAGCCTACTTGATCTCTATGTATTAATTTTCCTATAATGCTATTGAGGCGTTTTGCTATTATTTTTGCTAATAATTTAATATCGAGGTTTAACAGAGAGATAGGCCGATAATTCACACAGAAAGTATCATCAGAAAGGGGTTTTGGGATCATACAAACAATTGCCATTAGTGTTTCTTGCCGAAAAGAATGTCCATCTAGAAGTTTGTTAAAAGTTTCAGTGAGAATGGGAGAGAGTATTTCTGAGAATGTTTTATAGTATAAAGCCGAGTAGCCGTCTGGGCCTGGTCTTTTGTTAATTTTTGGGTCTTTTATGGCGTTAGCAACTTCATCTATAGTTATAGGCTCATCCAAACTGCTTTTTTGATTCTGAGATAACTCAGGTAAGGTTATTTTTGAGAAGAAGGATTCAGCTTCTGTAGGATTAAATTCATTGTTTGTCTTGTATAAAGTTGCGAGATGTGAGTGAAATTTATGGACTATTTTAACTGGATTACAAGTGTAAACATTTTTTGATAATTTCAAACGTATTGGTTTGAAAGATTTGTTAGTTGAATTTAATGCCCGAGCCAAATATGTACCTGGTTTGTTTGTATTCATGTAGAAATTGTGTTTGGAGCGTTTGAGGGATTTATCAACTGACTCAGTGAGAAATAGATTGTATTCCAATCTAGATTTTTCCAGATGAGATTTTGTACTCTGAGATGGATTATCTTGAAATGATATGTAGGCTGCATTAAAATTGAGTTCTAGTTTTTTTGCTAGATTTTTGCGTTCCCGTTTAAATAGTGCCATTTGTCTTTGTATTGTACCACGCAAGACAGGCTTATGAGCTTCCCACAGTGTTATTGGGGAGATGTCTGTTGTATTATTAATTGATATGTATTCCTTTAAAGCTTGTTCAATGGCCATCTGATGTAGTGGGTGTTTGAGCATTATGTCCGGTAAGTACCACGTTGGGTCATGCGCTTTTGGTATGGCTGAGGCTATAGTAGTGTATACTGCATTATGGTCAGACCACGGAATCGGAATTATATCTGATGCAATAATTTCTGGTATCATTCCTATTGTTAGAAAAATATGATCTATTCTGGTGAAGGTTTGATGAGGGTGCGAGAAATAAGTGAATTTCTTTTTCATTGGGTTACTTTCTCTCCATGAATCTACCAGATTGTATTTGGAAAGAAGTTGAGAAAAAAGGTAATCTAGAGGTTATTTTGGATGGTGTAAAAGGTGATTTATCTAGAAATGGGAGGAGGACCTGGTTCGAATCCCCACACATTATCACTGTTCCTATTTTGTGTGTATTAATCACTTGTAATATATGTGAGAGGAATGGTGTAGGTTGTTTGTTAGGAGCGTAGTAGGAAATCACCGTGATTGCTGTATCCATTATATAACCCATGAGTATCAGGTATCTACCCTCTGGGTCTTTAATTTCTGATGATAAGGTGAATGGTGTGGATCGGTGAAATGCAATTAGAGTTCCCCTTTGCGTGGTACAGGCAGAAGCCGTGTAAATTTGTTGATAAAAAGGAGAAATATATTTTGGAGTAGAATCTTTGGTGAAGTGTGTTTCTTGGAGGCATACTATGTGAGCCTTCTTGTTATGGAAAGTACGGAAGGCTTTGGTCCTTTTTTGAGGGACATTTATTCCCTGAACATTCAGGGAAAGTATATTCAGTGGTGCCATGGCAATAGATCAAATAGTTTTGACTTACTTTTTGTTATGCAGAGCTGACTGCGCAGATCAACCTGTGTGGACTGAAGAGATGAATAGATAGAAAAGAAACCAGTGAATTCTGGAGTAAAGAGTAAACAAAAAACATATGAGATTAGATGATACATTGTATAAATTATTTTTTGCAAGTAATCACAATTTACCCGTGAAAGAGAATAAATCTCTCTCTCAGGGGAATAAGTGCCTTCGTCACACTCCCACATAATATGGTTGGGAGAATGAGGAGGGCTAATGGGGGTACACGGATCTTCCGCTTACAGGAGAGAAGTGCTATGTCAAAGGACATCAAAATGATGTTTCATTAATTGGAGTGCAGAATATAGTTTTTGTTGAAATTATTTATTCCAGGGTGGTTGTATATGGTTAGTCTTGCCCTAGGCTAAATAATTCAGTTAGAAAGGTACTGTTAATAACTTTGGTATTGATGAAGATAGTTTGAATTATTTTGGGATTTTAACCCTTTTAGAGTAAACAATTACATATTTTATTCATATGTAACTGTTTAGATATGTTAACTCATAAAATTGAGGTTGTATTGCTTCAGATTAGAATAAACAAAAACATAATTCTAGGAACTAGTTAGGTAATAATATATTTGTTTTAAGAAAAGAAAGAAAAAGCTTCCATTACTTCTGGATTATTGAACATATTTGTCTTAAAAAGTAATAAATCTATTGTTATTACCTGATAATATATAACTGAACAAGAATTTCCTTATTTCACTTATATATTCTAAGGCTATATGAATCAGAAGTAATAAGAAATATAACTGGAATGTAACATGATCCCACACAGTGTGTGACTATCAGAATGCAGTTACATTCAGTTATAAATATAGGTTTTTTTTATAGAGAACCATCTCTTAGTATAATAAATGAAGAGATATCAGGAATTAGGATGTCAGTCCATTGAATCTTCTTGGTCCATGGATGATGTGGCATAACGGCCTCTTTTGTGAGAATGATGATTCCCATTTTGTTCTGAAATTTTCTGGGTGCTGCCTGAAGGTGAAGATGACACCATTCTTCTGCGTGTGGGAGTGTTGCTGTTTGTGGGTTCTGTCAGATTTAATTTTAAAAGGGTTTGTTGTAGTTCATCTGCTGATCTGCTTCTGTAAATTGTACCTTGGTAGTTAAATCTGACTGAAAAGGGGAAGCCCCATTGATACATAATGTTGTGGCGTTGCAGTTCCATTAGTTGGGGTTTCATGGATCGTCTTTTAGTAATAGTAAGTTGGGATAGGTCAGCAAAAATTTGATAATTGTGTCCTTGAAAATTAAGTTTTTTTCTCTTGCAGCAATTAGTATTTGTTCTTTCGTTCTGTAATAATGAAATTTTGTGATTATATCACGTGGGGGTCCATCTTTCTTTTTGGCTGTGAGGGCTCTGTGTACTCTGTCCAGTTCTAAACGTTCAATAGGGATATCTGGCTTTAGTTCTTGTAATAGAGCAGTAATAGTAGATTGCAGGTCTGTCACAGTTTCAGGTATTCCCCTTATGCGCAAGTTTGAACGTCTGGCTCTATTTTCGTAATCTTCGAGCTTAGTTTGAAGTATTAAATTCTCTTTTTTTAATTGTTCCAATTCTGTTATATTTTCTTGGGTTGTAATTTCAATTTCATCCATTTTTATTTCTAAGGCTGCGGTGCGGTTTCCCAGCTCTCTTATTTCTTTGGTTAGGCTTTTTGTTATTTGCTCTGAGGTTTGTTTTAAAGCCTTATGAAGCATCTTTTCAAATTGTAATAATATTACTGGGGATACTGAGGAGGCTTGTGGAGAAGTTTGTGAGAGGATTTGTTCTGTATCTGACTCAAATGGAGAGTCTTGCTGTGACATTTTCTGTCTGTGAGAGCGCCCTGATGCTGTATCTTGTGAGGTGACTGGAGCTGCTTCAGCTGCAGTGAGTGCCTGTGAGCTCTTTGTGAGGTGATTTTTATTTCTGCCACGGTTTCCTCCCAGTACCATATTTCCTGCCCAAACTTTCACAGTTTGTTCCCTGGGGCAAAAAGGTTCAAATGGATACCTTTTGAGCCTGCAGGCTCCGCTTTGTCCTTCTCTTCTCTCCTCAACGGTGTGGAGCTCTAACAATGCATGTCTGCTCTGCTAGGCTCCGCCTCCTGCCCCCTGTTTTCTATATTCTATATATATTCTGTATTTCGATGGACTAGATGGCAAATGTGAATTACAGATAGAACACACAAATTGCAGCTCCTTCGGGGGTAGTGCGCTACATAAACAAGGGCCCAAATGTCATCCCTATAAAAACAGTAAAGTATGTACAGTAGGTACATTATATACAAGAAGTCAAAGCCGACATTCGCAGTTATATTGGTACACCCTCTTCTTCAAGGCTGAATTGCTTGATACTTTAGTCAAAATCTCAAGGCCATCCAGGTTTTCCGAACTGAGGGGAGACTGAGAAAGAACACGCAAAAGTGAACTCCACACATTAAAGGACAACAATCCTGATGTATACGACTATTGTAGTCATCACTTAAAGGAAAACTTTACATACACAGTGAATAATGAATCTTAAATAGAGAAGGCTGTCATTGAAGATGTTCCTGCATCCAAAGTAATTTACTATCAACAGATGTCCAAAAGGTCCAACGACTTTAAAAAGATTTAATATAGTCTAGTGCGTATAATGGACACCAATAACGTCCAAGTACATCTAGTATAGGTAGTTCAAAAGATAAAACAGCTGCAGGAGATGCGACTTTTAGTGTGTGGTCCAGTCGACATACAGCAACTCTGCGTCTCTCAAGGATCCCGCTCCCCAGCATGGCAGTAATACCAGTTAGTGCTTAAACCCTGAGCCTAGGGTGAGCCTACATTATCTGCCAGGGTGACCTGCTCATGTTCTCATCCTGCTGGTCGGTGGGTGCCTCTCTACTGCTATAGCTACTGGATTATTAGCCTGACCATGACAAAGACTCAGTGAGCATAAAATGCAAGTTCACCTTTAGTAACTTTGTACTAAATATTCCCTGTTGCATTTTTAAAACAGCCTGAAATCTGGAACGCATAGACATCACCAGACGCTGGGTTTCATCCCTGGTGATGCTCCTCCAGGCCTCTACTGCAACTGTCTTCAGTTCCTGCTTGTTCTTGGGGCATTTTCCCTTCAGTTTTGTCTTCAGCAAGTGAAATGCATGCTCAATCGGATTCAGGTCAGGTGATTGACTTGACCAATGCATAACATTCCACTTCTTTCCCTTAAAAAAATATTTGGTTGCTTTCGCAATATGCTTCAGGTCATTGTCCATCTGCACTGTGAAGCGCTGGTAATAGTACATACTAGTGGTCCTCATTTTAAATTACCGCTCCTGCTTTTCTTTACATACAGTTTGCAGCCTGGGAGTCCACCACAGAAACTGGTGGCCCCTTGATCCCCCTCCATCCTGCAGTTTTCATGATGGGCTTCTTATTACAATTGTGTGCCCCCATTGGCTGCTCTGGCCCGGTCAAACTGCAGGCATGCGCAGTGTGCTCTTTCCTCCTCTAGTTGCAGCTGAGCTTAGCCACGTCAGCTAGTCAGTGTCCTTTCATAACCAGAAAACACTAAAAACAATACAATACAATACTGTAGCTGCAGCCCCATCGCAGTATATCTACTGCAGCGGGTCAGCAAATGGTTAAATTGTAAGTTCACTTTACAGAAAATCTGTAAGGTAAACTTACATTGGACCCCCTCCCCATCCCTCCCAGTCCTGCTAACCTGGAGTCCAGCGATCCCCCGCACTGACCCCTTTACATTACACAGCCCCCTGCACCCCTTTACATTACACATCACCCTGCATCTCTGGATCCCTTTACATTACACATCACCCTGCATCTCTGGACCCCTTTACATTACACATCACCCTGCACCTCTGGGCCCCTTTACATTACACATCACCCTGCATCTCTGGACCCCTTTACATTACACATCACCCTGCATCTCTGGGCCTCTTTACATTACACATCACCCTGCATATCTGGGCCCCTTTACATTACACATCACCCTGCATCTCTGGACCCCTTTACATTACACATCACCCTGCATCTCTGGACCCCTTTACATTTCATATCACCCTGCATCTCTGGACCCCTTTACATTACACTTTACCCTGCATCTCTGGACCCCTTTACATTACACAGCACCCTGCACCTCTGGGCCCCTTTACATTACACAGCACCCTGCAGCTCTGGACCCCCTGCATGTTACACAGAGCCCCCTTCAGTGCAGACACCCCCTTCAGTATAGTCCCCCATTCATTGCAGACCCCCCCTTCAGTGTAGCCCCTCGTTCAGTGCAGACCCCCCCTTCAGTGTAGCCCCCGTTCAGTGCAGATGCCCCCATACAGTGTAGCCCCCCCGTTCAGTGTAGCCCCCCGTTCAGTGTAGCCCCCCGTTCAGTGCAGACGCCCCCATTCAGTGTAGCCCCCCATTCAGTGTAGCCCCCCCCTATTCAGTGTAGCCCCCCATTCAGTGCAGATGCCCCCATTAAGTGTAGCCCCCCGTTCAGTGCAGACGCCCCCATTCATTGTAGCCCCCTGTTCAGTGCAGCCCCCCTGTTCAGTGCAGATGCCCCCCCATTCAGTACAGATGCCCCCTTTTAGTGTAGCCCCCCCGTTCAGTGCAGACGCTCCCTTCAGTTTAGCCCCCCCATTCAGTGCAGATGCCCCTCCGTTCAGTGCAGATGCCCCCTTCAGTGTAGCCCCCCCTTCAGTGCAGTGTTCAGACCCCCCCCATTCAGTACCTCAGATCAGCGCAGCGGCACATGCTCAGCAGATCCCCTCCCCCTGTTTACACATAAACAGAGAGGAGAGGGAGGCAGCTTCACTCTGCTTGGCTGTTCCTGTGTGACATCCCGGATCGCACAGACAGACAGCCCGCGAGAGGAGAGGATGGTAGGTGCAGCGGTGTCACCCTGCACCCCTGCACACCCCCTCCCCCTCGCATCACAATATAGATCGCCTCTCCCTGTGCCTGTCACTGCGCCACTGCTTAAACCCACGGCGCTGTCACCGCTTCAATCGTGGAGGGGGGACCAGCCTGACACCCCCCCAGTGTGTTGTACTCGGGGCGGCCCGCCTCTGCACAGCTTTGCAAGCAGGCGCAGCTCTGCAATGTTGTAGGGGTGGCCGGTGATAGTCACTTGCCCAGAAAGTTTAACAGCACACTGCCTGCCAGCCCCTAAAAAACCCTAAAAAAAAATCCTGTTCCTTTAAAACATATTAAACCACATAGTGCTTGTGCGGTGTCATTTGTCCCTTTGTATGCTGTAAAATACCTGGTTGATCCTGCCTGTTCCTGTGTTCCCCTAGGTGTGCTGACCACGGTAATCATGGCTGCTGATCCATAAAACCATGCACCGTTACATGTAGCTCGCAGTCTCTTCCTTTCCCCCCTCTCCCTTCCTGCCTGTCAGCTCCTGCGTGAGCTGCCCCTCCTCTCCTGTCGCTATTCCGTGTGGCAGTAAAGTTAGTGCTCACAATCAGTGGCAGCCCATCCATTGGGGGTGCCTGGGCGCCGTCCCCCCTCCAGGCAGTCTCAATAAAAAAAATGTCAAAAAAAATTTTTTTTTAAAGCTGGCCCGAGTAGCTTCCGCCCGGCGCTAGTATTTATTACTATGGCCGGGCGGTTTGAATGACATCTGAGTATGATGTCACTTCCTGTTTCTCTCCAATTGCGCCCAGGAGAGAGAAGCAGGAAGTATGAGAACAATGGAGCTCTCCAGGAGACACCGCTGGAGAGGACAACACACAGCAAGGTAAGTAACAGGGGGAGGGGGGTTTGATGGTGACACAAGCTGCAATCTGGTGACACAAGCTGCAATCTGGTGACACATGCTGCAATCTGGCGACACACGCTGCAATCTGGTGACACACGCTGCAATCTGGTGACACATGCTGTAATTTGGTGACACATGCTGTAATTTGGTGACACGCTGTAATTTGGTGACACGCTGCAATCTGGTGACACACGCTGCAATCTGGTGACACACGTTGCAATCGGGTGACACATGCTGCAATCTGGTGACACGCTGCAATTTGGTGACACACGCTGCAATTTGGTGACACACGCTGCAATTTGGTGACACATGCTGTAATTTGGTGACACACGCTGATGCAATTTGGTGGTGACACACACTGCTGCAATTTGGTGGTGACACATGCTGCTGCAATTTGGTGGAGGACACATGCTGCTGCAATTTGGTGGAGGACACATGCTGCTGCAATTGGTGGTGACACATGCTGCTGCATTTGGTGGGACACAGGCTGCATTTTATGTGACACAGGCTGCATGTAAGGAGGGACTCTGCTGGGGGCACCTGATGAAAGGAGGGACTCCGCTGGGGACACCTGATGGCATCTGGTGGCAGGCGACATGGCTAGTGACATGCTCAGGGCTCCCACTGATTCTGCATTATGGTGAGTTGAATGATTTGATTTTATATTACAATGTAATAATAGAAATAATGCGCTTCAATCATCCTGACACCATAACAACCATGGTGCCGGGATGATTGAAGCCCTAACACCAGGTGTTTGGAGTATCTTTACCTGCTGATTGTTAAACTTTCTAGAATACACATATTTCTATTGTTGTGTAGGATCTGGGCCTGTTGTCCCTCCATTCCTCTCTCCCTCTCCCTCCATCCCTCGTTCATCTCAGACACTAACCACACCACCTTAGAGCCACGCCCACTATTTTGCTGAAATCACGCCCATTTTCACCAAGTGGGAGGGGTCAAAAAGGAAGGGCGGAGCCTGGCGCCCCCCCATCCTAAAACTTCACTAGCTGCCACTGCTCACAATTACTGCCAGCCCCTCTGTTATAACAAGATATACTTGTAGCACCCTCTAGGTTGCTAGATAGTGAGTAGGATTTGTTGTACAGGATAGGTAAATTGTCAGACAGCCAAGCCTGTGTGTTTCTTCTGGGTCAGGGTTGAGTGACTCAGGCAGAGCTGGTGGCTCACAGGCAGCATCACTGAGACTTCCCATTTCTTTCTAGAATATGGTGGAATCCTCTGGAAAGGAAGGAGGAGAGGAGAGGTGGAGCTGCCTGGAGTATTCTAAGGAGCCCTGAGCAATCCCCAACCTGGATTGGCAGGGGGCAGGCCTCCTTAAATACTCAGGGTCAGCCCAGCTGGGGAGGAGTTGTTTGAGAGGAAGCTGGACATGGAGTGCTAGGCTGTCGTGGCCTGGAGGGAGCTCCCCAGTCGGGGGGGTGACCTTGGGCATGGCCTCGGGGGCGGACAGGACCTTCCAAAAAACACGTGGAGGTGTCCTGGACAGGAGGCACGGGGAGCAAGGAGAGGACAGCAGGAGAGCACTGCCAGGCAAAGTCTCCAGGGAGGAACAACTGGTCACAGCCAGGAGGGCTGGTGAGTGACACACAGGAGAGGACTGGAGGGGCACGCCTGAGAGGACTGGGAGATTGCAGTCTGGGATGGGTGCAGAGCCAGTGGAGTGGACTGTGGTGGCACGGGCAGTGGAGAGCATCTGCAGCCAGGAGGGCTGGCAGGGCCTGAAGAGGTGGTGCTGGGAATAGTATCCACAAGGACAGCTAGCACCAGGACTGACTACATATGTTTGCTACACCAGAGGGGCCCACGGTCCCTGCCTGCAAAGGGCATTTGCTAAGGCCTGGCTGAGCCAGTGTCAGGTCTAAATCACAGTGCTAGTTGGTCCTGAAAGAACAAGCAAGTGATGTGCTGGAGGTGTTGAAGAGGGATAGTCTGCAAGCAAGTGCTGTGCTGGAGCTGAAGTGTAGAGGAAAGTGTATATAGTTTGAGTCCCGTATACTTTCTTCAATCAAGTGGACATTCCATACTCCCTTACCCCATCAAAGTTTAATACCCCTCAATAAAAATACAAAAGCAAAGTTCAAACATTTGGTTTTCTGCATGAGGGTGAATGAGAACTGTGTGCCTGACTGGGCAGGGCGAAATATGGTCCACAATACTCAGCAGCCCTTACGGGGGTACCGCTACAGTACACACTGTTGTAATATGTTGGCTGATTTATGTAGGATATTATATGATTATATATGTGTACACATACAGTACAATACAGTACAATACCTAGGTATGTGAGACATGGCTTGTTAATCTAATTACGCATTTCAAATGGGACTTGTTGATCAAAGGGGATACTGACCAAACAATATTTACTCCACATATCAAAGGGGACAGATAGTGACTCTGTGCTATGTTGATGTTTAAGCGGAGATCCACCCAAAGGTGGAACTTCCGCTTTAAGCACTCCTTGCCCCGTTACATGCCACATTTGGCATGTAATTTTTTTTGGGGGGGGAGTGTATGATTGGTTTTGAAGGGGACTTCCTGTCCCACTTCCTGGTTCCAGCTACAGACCACCTAGGCGACTCCTCCTCTACCCCTAGGCAGCCCCTCCCTCCCTCTCGACAATCTTCTGGGACACGTGACAGGTCCCAGAAGATTGCCTGTCCACTGGGAGGGTGCAGCATGACTCGCGCATGCTCAGTGTGTGCTCGGCTTTGAAGCTGCAAGCTGTCACGGCCGAGTGCCCACAGTATCAATGGAGGCACCGAGGAGAGGAGGGGGAGAGAAGTGGGGCTCCGTGCGGCCACATCGCTGGACCGTGTAGCATGTAAGAATCTGTTCATTAAAAGTCAGCAGCTAAACTTTTTGTAGCTGCTGACTTTTAATTAAAAAAAAAGCCTGGAACTCCGCTTTCATATGCAAGAATGCAAATTAGGGAAGTTTATGACTGCAGCTGTTTACCGCTAAGGGTCATTATCTGTCAATCTGAAAGACAGAATCAGATCAAAGACCTAATGGAAACCGCCAATCGAATTGCTCAGCCCTTTGGTGTATAAGGTGTATAAGCTGGCAGTCAGTCTTTTCATTCTCCATGAAGGTGACAGAAGGAAGTGGGTCCTCTGAAGGCTACTGTTCATTGTCATATTTATTCTGTTGGATTTTGTCATCTGTTACAAGTATCTTATGGACTTTGTTCTGTCTGAAGTTTCAATAAATGCATCTCCCTGGTAGAATTGGGTTGCTGCGGGAAAATACTCACATCATTATAATAACTAAATAATTAATAATCATCTACCCACTATACTACATCACTACACATACTACACAGCGTATGTAGCAACAAACTGCGCTAAAATGTCCCTAAATAGCAAAACAGCAGCAGCTCAGCTGTAAGATGCATACAGTAAAAACATAAAAAGAATAAAGGTGAAATAAATGTGAAACTGAAAAAACAAAGTCCACAGTGAACATGAACACCAAAAATACAAATTGTAAAAGGTTGTGAATCGCTCTTCAGAGTGAGAACAAGTGAAGGTTAATGGATCACTTTTCAAAGTCCTCTTGTGATGTCACTATTCACAAACAGGACATGACAAATTCCTCCACCACATAGATTGCATGCTTACCATATAGCAAGCGGTATTCCGCTTGTGGCTTAATACCCATCCCGAGCCTTGGTCACCAATCAGGATGAGATGTAATCTCTCCTATGATGGAGTTGCACAGGTGGTCTAAGCCCTTAAACTGGATCCAGAGGAGCCAATCTCATTCGATAAGGGGACTCGAGGTTCACCCAGAAAGGAAAGAAGACTCGCCATAGAGTAAAAACCAATTTGACATTTAATAAAAAGAAGTCATGCACTTACTCATAAGAGCATAACAAACAGCATGTAAAAAGCCCGGTCGGCTATAGTGTGTGCACCCGTCCTTCCGGTAACTAGGCAACACGGTGACGTCAGCACGTCCCTCCTACTGACACGATTAATCACAAGCTGACGTCATCCTGGGACACGGTGTATCTGTTTTTTTTTATTCCACAGCTAAATACCTTATTTCACATTGCCGATGTACTGTCACGTGACCGCTCAGCTGATGTCAGAGAGAGATCTCAGGCCCTCCCACTGCAATTTTTAGATCAGGGGAGGAGATTGGCGAACGGTCATGTGACCACACATTGGCGATGTGTAAAAAGGTATTTAGCGGCAGAATTTACATAGCTACATAGTTAGGTTGAAAAACGACACAAGTCCTATAAAGTACTAATAAGCTGATATCTTGTACCAGCTAGGATAGCGAAATATGTGCATAATTACTCAGCGGATTGTTATCGTGGATGCTCTGACTTGGGAACCCACCTCCATATTTCGTAGGGAATGCCCTAAAGCTCAAACCTTCTGGAATGAAATCTTTAAAATTGCATTTAAGATGCTAGGAGTAAACATCACCCCTGACCCTACAATGGCTCTAATCAATTGGAAGCCAGAATTTCTAACACATACACAATTTAAATTACTTATTCAGCTCTTAACTGCAGCTAAACAAACGTTAGCTAGAGCCTGGAGATCTCCTTTATTGGTAGTGGAGGAGATAATGAATAGCAGTATGACTCAAGCCAAAATGGCAGCGCTGGAAGCAGATACGTTCTATAACTTTGAAAAAGTATGGCATCCCTGGATAGACAATTATTTATCATCAACTTTTAACAAAGAAGTTCTACTACCATGGTATCTGACCTGATGGATAAATGAAAACATTATATAGACTCCGGTGGATGGGGCGACCCTCGGCTTAACCCTGTGGACTCCTCTTTTTCTCTTTTTCTTTTTTAAGTTTTTTCTTTTCTCTCTTTTCTTTTTACATATATTTAATATGATTCTGAAGCTCTTGTATATTATAAAGTATGATTCTTCTTATAAATAATACCATTAATATGTTTTGTTGACATCGCAGAAACTATAGTTTTCTATATAGTTTACATTGTAATGAATATACACAACTGAGCTTCATTCCCTTTATTGTATAATATGTAATCAACTTATTGTCAAACACCCTATTGTATGAACAATAAAATCTTTTGACAAGGAAAAAAGACACAAGTCCATCTAGTTCCACCAAAAAAAAAAAAAACATACAATCCCATATGCAAACCCCAACAAAGCATGATCCAATTTGCTACAGCAGGGGAAAAAACTCCTTCCTGATACCCCGAGAGGGGGATTTTCCCTGGATCAACTTTACCTATAAATGTCAGTACCCAGTTATATTATGTACATTAAGGAAAGAAACCAGGCCTTTTTTAAAGCAATCTACTGAGCTGGCCAGAACCACCTCTGGAGGGAGTCTATTCCACATTTTCACATATGAAGAAACCTTTCCGTATTTGGAGATGACGTAAAGATTGGCCCCTTGTCCTCTGTGATGACTTTAAAGTGAATAACGCAACACCAAGTTCACTATATGGACCACTTATGTATTTGTACTTGTTGAGAATTAAGAAAAAAACACATACACTGTGTAGAATAACTTGTTATAGCAGAGGGGCTGGCAGTAATTGTGCTCACTGACTTTGTGCAATGCACACCTAAACATGCGGCCCCTCATTGGGCGGCCTGGGCACTAGTTGAAAAGGCTAACCTCCCCAAACAGGCCAATGTAATTTACAGCATTGCTATGTAGGTTACAATGTTCTATACTATAAATATACTATGGGGGTGGTAGGGTGCTATATAGTGCCCATCATTGATGTATGGTCAGTGGAATATAGTGCCCAATGAGTGTTTTACTGTGGGTGGTATAGAGTTCCCCATCATCAGTGTACAGTGGGTAGAATATGGTGCCCTGTCATAGGCGTACAGTGGGAAGAATATATTGTCACTGATTATTATTGAATAATGGATGGAATATAGTGCCTACTATTGGTCCACAGTGCGTGGAATATAGTGCCCCATCATGGGTGTACATTTAATGGAATATAGTGCCCCATCACTGGTCTTTATTTTTAAAGATACTATCTTTATTTTTAAGATACATGTACATGTCTCAAGAATGTGTAATACACAAGGAAGCAGAAGATGGAATTTAATTATAACAAATTCTGAGGCTATTATGTTTAAAAATTCAAGGTGTATTAACAACTAATTTTAAATAATGTAGAAAATAAACTAAATAAACTTATGTATCTTCCTTCATAGAATCAGCTTTCCTACTCAGATCATAACTGAGGTTTTGCAGGCCATTATGGCTGCCATAACCTTGAAAAAACCCACCAAACTTAATTGTAACACATCAATAAACAGATGACTACAGTATTTCTTTTGGAGTTAAACGGGTATAGCAGTCATTTATTAAATAACAATAAAATACAACTTTATTACAAAAATACATCTTTTCATATCCGAATGTCAATGACAACAATATAAGTACGGTAACTGACCTCCTTAAGGTCTATGGTCTTTGAAGGCAACTTGTATTTGACTGACTGGCTGTATCTACCACAAAGTAGACTTCAAGTCCCCAGTCGCAAATACACAGACTCAAAGACAATTTACTATCAAGATACCCTTGATACAGCCAAACTCTTATTACATTACTGCCTTAACTTCACTAGGGAAGGTACTCCCATAATTGGGATGAGCACAACCCATCATTCTCCAAATATTTAACCATTACCACCTTCAAGGACCCTGAGACCTCTGCAAACTGTTACCAATTATTATTATTATTATTCAGGATTTATATAGCGCCAACAGTTTACGCAGCGCTTTACAATATAAAAGGGAGACAATACAGTTATAATATAATACAATACAATAGGATTAAGAGGGCCCTGCTCAGAAGAGCTTACAATCTAATAGGGTGGGGCAGGTGGTACAAAAGGTTGTAACTGTGGGGAATGAGCTGGTGGAAGTGGTAGGAGATTAGTTGGAGACGTGATAGGCTTTCCTGAAGAGATGAGTTTTCAGGGATTGCCTGAAGGTAGCAAGAGTAGGGGATAGCCGGATAGATGGAGGTAGCGAGTTCCAGAGGATGGGAGAGGCTCTGGAGAAATCCTGGAGACGAGCATGGGAGGAGGAGATGAGAGAGCTTGAAAGCAGGAGGTCTTGAGAAGAGCGGAGAGGACGATTTGGGTGATATTTGGAGACAAGATTAGTGATGTAGCTTGGGGCAGAGTTGTGAATGGCTTTGTATGTTGTGGTTAGAATTTTGAATTTAATTCGCTGGGTGATTGGGAGCCAGTGTAGGGATTGAAGTAGAGGGTTGGCAGACACTGAGCGGTTGGTAAGGTGGATAAGTCTGGCAGCAGCATTCATGATAGACTGAAGAGGGGATAGCCTATGGAGCGGTAGGCCAATGAGAAGGGAGTTGCAATAGTCAAGGCGAGAGATAACAAGGGAGTGAATGAGGAGCTTGGTGGTTTCATTTGTTAAAAAAGGGCGAATTTTAGAGATGTTACGGAGGTGAATTCTACAAACTTTTGACAATGATTGGATTAATTATCCCAAGTATAAGCAGACAATCCCCAGAAATGCAGATCAGTGCCCAAAAAATCGCCACCGCCCCATAGTCAACTTCCTGATTGAAAGTAAGGGAAGAAAGGCAAATAAAAGGAAAGGAAAGACAGAGAAAACCATTGAAAAAGATCTAGGGGAGAGAGGACAGAAGAAGCTTGTTCTTCATTGTAGCAGCTCCGACTGACCCTGAGGAAACGGCACCACCCAACATCACCCCACCAAGGTCCTACCCTGCCCCTTTCCAATCAGGTAAGATCATGTAACTTTTAAACAAAAGCTCATTTTAACCCTGCGTTAACTCCAGCCTGCCCGGCAAACCCATGATGGCTTTTCACCAATGCTGCCCATCTAGCTCCAGGCCTTATTCTTGAGAAGGAATGGATAGAATAATTTAACCAGTCACCATAGAGGAGGATGAGGCAAAAATCTATTTTTTCATTCAGTTACCTAAAATGAACACAATACATCATGTATATATACTGAATTAATTTTAGTATTGTAACTTTATGCAACAATCCACTCTCTAGAATATTATAATAATCGATTTTAGTCATATGAAATTCCATTTGTTACTGTTTCTGTAATCTTATTGCCACATTTCCTTATCTATATTCAGAAACCAATTTTGTAAGCCATCATACCTACAGTATATGTTTTAGTTCCTTCCGGATCTGTTTTTTTATTGTGTGAGTAGAATGAAAATGAGTGTTCCAAGATTTCGCACTTAAGTCTTTACATTGACAAAACAAGCTGTAAAAGCACTTTACAGCAATTCACTATTCTCACATGTAGCTGTATATATGCATTGATAAAAAGATTCCTGCAATCTTTGCAACAGGGACATTAACATTTTGTTAGCGCTGATTTTCAATTTATTCGATCTCTATAACTAACAAAAATGGCACTTCTTTCAATGCCATTTGAAAAAAAAAATTTACGTTGCAGACGTTGTGGTGGTATTTTAAATTATTTAAATAGTATTATTTACATTTTTGTTACTTTCAACAGGAGCTAAGAAATTTCTTGAAATAAATGGAATAAGTGAACCCTCCAGAAATGCCATAATGGAAGACGGGTACATCTCATAAAATTAGAATATCATCAAAAAGTTTATTTCAGTAATTCAATTCAAAAAGTGAAACTCATATAGTATATATAGATATGTGTAGTGCCCTGAGGTTTAGTCAGGGAGCTCCTTACAAATTTACTTGCCAGGAGTAGTTACCCTGGTCAATTGCTAGAGATCCATTGATTTCTCCCTAAGTTTGGCCTGGTTGCACTTTTCTCTTCTACCGCTAGGTGCTCGGGTACTTGGTGGTACTAGGTACGAGAAGGGCAACCCAAGATCAGGTTATGGGTATATGGGGTATCTCAGCCAATGGGCAGGGGTTTTCTTGAATCCCTTGGCCTGCTGGGAGGACCTATATATTTGGGTGAAGTCAGGTGATCTATGTCCTGTGCCATCTGGGTGGCTGTCTGTCGTATGTCCCGGGCTGCTAGGCCGAATATTGGGCCTACCCCGGGGGCATCTGGCTGCCAGGCTGTGTGAGGGCCTATCCAGAAGTAAGAGGGCAGCGCAGGGTTGGGATTGCGGCTTGCAGTCCAACCGGATGTGACGGTTCTGCTGGCCGGAGAACCTGTCGTGGTCAGAGGTAGAAGGTAAGCTGTCGCCAGTAAGGGACCAATCACCTTTACCAGGGACCACAGTGAGTAACTAAAGCAAGTACCGGAGCAGCATTCTCACAGAATGGGCACGGTAGAGAATCTGAAAACTTCAGGTGGTGATCAAGTCAGGGACCCAATTAACGGAGTTGATGCTTGCAGAGCACTCTTGTGAGTCAAGCCAGGGACTGAGCCAGTTAGCAGAGGTGAAGTTTGAGAAGTATCTGACAAGTATGCTTCGCTGCTAGGGACCCAGCAGGGAAGTATGGGTGACGCTTGAGGGTGATACCACCGGAAAGCTTTGAGGAGCTCCAGGGATTCAGAGTCAGTGAATCAGAGTGTCCAGTGAGAGACCAGGAGCTCAAGAGGCTGAAGAACTACAAGTAGAAGTTGTAGTGAAGCAAAGAAGAATGTAACGATTTGTGTTAGGAACTGTTAAAGACTGTTGCGATAGGAGACAGCAATCCTGCACGTGCAAATGTGGCGCCTTGCTGGGGCCTTTTCCTGTACGGTTGCCCTCTTATTGAAGTCTCGAAGTCTGCCAATTGAAATTGCAACTGCTTAAGGGTGTCCTGGCCCTAACCCTCTTTCCCTCTCAAAATATAAAAAGAACTGTTAAGAAAAATAAAACCTTTTACATCCAAGAAGTGTCTGGCACCCAATAACATATCCACCTTGCACCCACCATGCCTTACAACCCACCACATACAGAAGGATGTCAGATATCTTTGGCCCTGAAGGTTCTCATTAGACTGGAGTAGGCTAAAGACTTTGCTACATGTGTTACACCCAGAGTGATATATTTCAAGCATTTCTTTCTTTTAAATTTGATGATTATGGCTTACAGATAGTGAAAACCCAAAATTCAGTATCTCAGAAAATTAGAATATTACATAAGACAAAAATAAAGGATTTTTAACCACTTCAACCCCGGATCATTTGGCTGGCCAAAGACCAGAGCACTTTTTGTGATTTGGCACTGCGTCAATTTAACTGACAATTGCGCGGTCGTGCAATGTGGCTCCTAAACAAAATTCATGTCCTTTTTTCCCCACAAATAGAGCTTTCTTTTAGTGGTATTTGATCACCTCTGTGGTTTTTATTTTTTGCACTTAAACAAAAAAATAGCGACAATTTAAAAAAAAACACAATATTTTTTACTTTTTGCTATAATAAATATCCCCGAAAAATATATAAAAAAAAATTTTTTTCCCTCAGTTTAGACCGATACGTATTCTTCTACATATCTTTGGTAAAAAAAATCGCAATAAGCATTTATTGATTGGTTTGCGCAAAAGTTATAGCGTCAAAAAATAGGGGATAGTTTTATGGCATTTGTAGTAATAATTTTTTTTTTTACTAGTAATGGCGGTGATCAGCGATTTTTATTGTGACTGCGACATTATGGCGGACAGATCGGACACTTTTGGCGCTATTTCGGGACCATTCACATTTATACAGCGATCAGTGCAATTAAAAATGCATTGATTACTGTGTAAATGTGACTGGCAGTGAGGGGGTTAACCAGGAGGGGGCACTGAAGGGGTTAAGTGTGTCCTAGGGAGTGATTCTAACTGTGGGGGGAGGGGCTACGCGTGACATGACACTGATCACCGCTCCCGATCACAGTGAGCTGTGATCAGTGTCCTGTCACTAGGAAGAATGGGGAAATGCTTGTTTAAATCAGCATTTCCCCGTTCTTCCTCTCCGTGAGACGATCGTGGGTATCCCCGCGGACATAGAGTCCGCGGGACCCATGATAACACTCACGAAGCTCGCGGCGGGCGCCCATAATGCCGTGTCTTAAAGGGCAATGTACAGGTATGTTAATATGCCTGTACGTGCCATTCTGCCGACGTATATCGGTGTGAGTCGCTCGTCAAGTGGTTAATACAGAAATATTTAATACAGAAAAGTATGTCCGTGTACAGTATAGTATGCACTCAATACTTGGTCGGTGCTGCTTTTGCATGAATTACTGCATCAATGCAGCGTGGCATGGAGGCGATCAGCCTGGGGCATTGCTGAGGTGTTATGGAAGCCCAGGTTGCTTTGATAGTGGCCTTCAGCTCATCTATATTGTTTGGTCTGGTGTCTCTCATCTTTCTCATCACAATACCCTACAGATTCTCAATGGGGTTCAGGTCAGGTGAGTTTGCTGGCCAATTAAACAAGGTAATACCATGATCATTAAACCAAGTACAGTATTGGTACTTTTGGTAGTGTGGGCAGGTGCCAAGTCCTGCTGGAAAATTAAATCAGCATCTCCATAAAGCTGGTCAGCAGAGGGAAGCATGAAGTGCTCTAGAATTTCCTATGAGAGGGCTGAGCTGACTTTGGACTTGATAAAACAAACACAGTGGACCAACACCAGCAGATGACATGGCTCCCGAAATCATCACGGACTGTGAAAAATTTTGCATTTAATTTGAAAATCAAGGTCCCGGAGTCTGGAGGAAGATTGGAGAGTGGAGAGGCACAGAATCCAAGCTGCAGTGTGAAGTTTCCCAGCAATGTCCCTCTGTCCCTCTTTCCTCCTCATTTGTCCCTCATTTTGGTCTGATCTATATAGTTGTATATAAAATGCACTTTTTATCTATCAAAAAGGGTTTTCCAGCGTTAAACCTTTCATCTGATTTCTAAATTGCTGCATTTGTAAATTCCAAAAGCCAATATAAAGGAATAGTAGTGGTAAAAAGGCACTTGTGGGTTTAACCAATCTTGTTTTTTGTGGCAAGGGGTGTGTCCTATGCCCGCATACTTTTGCTGATAGGTGTCCCTCATTCCCATCTCAAAAAGTTGGGAGGTATGGTTTCCACAGTCAGTTTTTTGTCACAAGCATTTATTTATTTTTTTACGTATTTATAAAGTATTAAATATCATTCAATTAACATTCACTGTTGTTGATTAAATCACTTTTAATCACAGATGCACCAGGAAGATTAAACTACACTGAATGTTTTTTTTTTTTTTTTTAACATAAAGTTTTTTATTTAATAAAAGCAAATACAAAAAAAACATACAGATGATACATTTTGCAGTGGTTACAGTATAGGGTGTACAAATGTTAAGCAGCAGATGTTACAAAACAAATCCCACAACACATATATATCTATGAAAACACCACAAATAGGTCAGTAGGAACAATGATGGGGGGGGGGAGGGGTATACATGAATTGAGAATTTTGTGGCTACGTCCCCTCTATAACCTCCTTGTCTCTCCCTTAATAGTATACTAGTAACTTCAGCTTCGTGTAAAGTATAGCTATATACTATATAGGCCTAGGGGGGCTCCCTTGATTCATAGTTGACCCATCATGGGGATCAGTGGTATGTAAATAAATTACATCAGTCAGATTCGATATGCCCACTGCGCAGAAGGGAGAGTCCTGCGCCCGCGTGTTAACTCTCAATCCAATTCTAGATGTTCCGCACCTATCCAGGGATCCCAGATTTTCCCAAATTTTTTTGGGCAGTTGCGACTTAAATACGTTAGCTTATATATCGGCAGTGCCTTATTAATGAGGTTTTTCCAAAAGCCTATTGATGGGGAGGCAGATCCCCTCCAATGTAGCAAGAGCGCCTTTCTAGCATAGAAGGCTGCGTAGAATATAAAGAGTTTTTTAGCTCGGGATGTATCTAGTGTGTCAACTATTCCAAGCAGTAAGGGTATTGGATCACAGGGGACTTTTAATTTGCCAATTCGATTTAACGTATTAACTACGCCTCTCCAAAACGCCTGTATATAGCGGCAAGACCATACCATGTGGAAGAAGGAGCCCTCCTCCGCTGCACACTTGGGACACATCGGGTTATTAGTAGGGTATATTTTGGCTAGACGCTGAGGGGAGAAGTAGGCTCTGTGCAAAAATTTTAGCTGGGTGAATCTGTCTCTGGCAGAGATTACTAGGGGCAAGTATTGCTGGACACCCTCCTCCCAGTCGTCATCAGCAAGCGAAGGTATATCTGCCAAACCAAAAGCAGTTGCGAGACTTTAGATGTGTCTAGGCCCGCCAGGGCCGCGTATAGGTTGGATAGGATCTTTCCTTCACCCTCCTCGCCCAACAGTCGCTCAAGCCCAGTAGTCATGAGTGTCGGGGGAGTGGGAAATTGGGAGTGGTAGGCATGTCGGAGCTGTAGGTATCTGAAGAACATGTTATTGGGTAGTCTCTTTTGTTGTTTTAAGGCATCAAAGGGAAGTAGGCCATCTCGTGACACTATGTCCGCCACGGTGGTTATTCCGTAACGGGCCCATAGCACAGGGTCCGGGATGGTCTGGAAGTGCGACAACCGCGGGTTCCCCCACAGGGGAGTGCGGGGGGACCAGCTGTCCGCCCCCCCGATCCTGCCTCTAACCGTCTCCCAAACCTTCAAAGTAGTTTTCATTGAGGTGGTAACACCAGAGTTAGATCTGGGCCCTCTGTGTATCAGGTTTCTCAATTCTGAGTATGAACCCAGCAAAGCCGCCTCCAGCGTGGAAGCAGGGTTCGCTGGTTCCTCAGACAGCCACCATCGGAGGGTAACCAACACCGCCGCCCAATAGTACTTTTGGAAACACGGTAAGGCAAGTCCCCCCAACGTCAGAGGGAGTTGTAAAGTGGATTTAGAAATTCTAGGTATGCTACCGTTCCATATAAATGCAGTAATCACGGTGTCAATTTTTTTGAAAAAGGTATTCGGTATGTGTACCGGTGTCTGTCTGAAGACATAAAGAAATTTTGGCAATATGGACATTTTTATCAAGTTCACTCTGCCTACTGGGGTTAGGGGCAGTGTTTTCCAAATGGTGCATTTTTGGGTCAGAGTAGACAATATAGGGGATAGGTTGAGGGGAATAAACTGCGCAAAATCTCTGTGTATTTCTATTCCCAGATACCTAAATTGGGAAACTATTCTGAGGGGAGTATTAACAGGTATCGAGGCTTTCCCCGGGCGCAATGCAAAAATTACCGATTTGGTCCAGTTAATACAAACGCCAGAGAACCCACCAAAAGTTTTAAATAAGTGACAGGGCAGCCCCCAGGGAATCGCTGGTATTCCTAAGGTACAGCAGGGTGTCATCCGCGTATAGGGATATCTTTTCGAGTACCGTACCGATCATAATTCCGGTAACTGAAGGGGAGGATCGGAGAAGGATTGCCATTGGTTCTATGGCCAGGGCGAACAGAGCAGGGGAGAGTGGGCAGCCCTGCCTGGTACCCCTGTGCAGATAGAAGGGTGGCGAGATCGTTGTTCCCGTACGAACCCTAGCCCGTGGAGAGGTATAAAGGGTCTGTATCCAGGATATAAATTTGGGACCGAGGCCGAATCGACGCAGGACCTCCCATAGATAACACCACTCTACTGAGTCGAATGCTTTCTCAGCATCCAGGGAGGCCACTGCGTCAGACTCTGTCAGATATTCCCCGGCACCCATGACCGTGTATAGTCTACGAAGGTTAATGTCTGTCCCCTTACCTGGCATAAAGCCAGTTTGATCTTCATGAACCAAATTATGTATGACTCCATTAAGTCTTTTAGCTAGGATCTTGGCAAGTATCTTGGCGTCTGCATTAATTAGAGATATGGGGCGGTATGAGGTGCAAAGCTCAGGATCCTTGCCCGGTTTAGGTATGACCACTATTATTGCCTCCGTCATGGACGGCGGTAGTGTAGATTCCTCCAGGGTCCCCGTAATCATCTCGTGCACTTTGGGTATCATTTGCTCCCCGTGTTGTTTATAAAATTCAGGAGGGAGGCCATCCGAGCCCGGAGTCTTCCCAACCTGAAGCTCGCCTATGGCCTGTTTCACCTCCTCTAAGGAGATGGGAGCATCTAAACAGTCTCTAGTCTCCTCGGCAAGTGTAGGGAAGGTGAGCTGACTAAGGAAGGAGTCCAACTCCTCCGCAGAGTAGCCCGCCCTAGAGGAATATAGAGACTTATAGTACGTGGCAAAACAGGTGTTGATAGCAACTGGATCTTGCACCAAGTTCCCATCGTCAGTTTTAATACGGGCTATGGTGAACGCAGGCTGCTGTTCCCTCGCCAACCATGCCAGCAGATGACCTGTCTTTTCGCCCTGTTCAAATATACGTTGTGTCTGTGTCAGCTGTTGTTTTTTAGCTCCCGCTACTCGGAGGAGCATCACCTCACGGTGTGCCGCCTGCATATCAGACAGGGTAAGTGGGTTCTGTGTCTGGATGTATCGGGATTCGAGGTCTTGTGCCCTATTCTCAGCTTCCTCAATGGAGACCCTGGCGTCGCGTCTGGCAAGGGAAATCGCGGTCTGGTAGCTTCCCCGAGTATGTGCCTTAAAGGCATCCCACCTAATAGGCAGCACCGAGGAGCTAGCATTAGATGTCCAGAAATCTGCTATAGATGTATCTATGCTTGTCGCAACACTTTCCTCTGAGATCCAGTAACGGGACAACCTCCATAGTCTCTCTGAGGGGGGGGTCTGTGTTTGCAAAGTAAGAAGCATAGGGGAGTGATCCGATATGCCCCTAGGAAGCATTTCCGTTTCTATTACACGAGAGAGCAGCCCCCCAGTGATGTAAATCAAGTCTATCCTGGATAGTGTACGGTATGAGGCAGACTGACAAGTAAATGCTCTATCTCTTGGGTATTTCCACCTCCACACATCCACCAACCCATACAGGGTAGCCCACCTACTGAGGGAAGAGTCAGAGCCCGTCCCTGAATTCAATCTATCCACGGACGGGTTCGGAACCATATTGAAATCTCCGGCTATAACCAGGTTGTCCGTGGAATATGAAGCGAGCATAGGGGTCAGGAATTTAAGGAGAGCCATAGTGGCCGGAGGGGGTACATATACACCCACAATTAGCATCTCAACAGTATCTATTACAGCATGTAATAAAACAAATCTGCCCTCCGGGTCAGTCCTGACAGCAAGTAGGGTAAAGGACAGGGATCTGTGTATTAACACGCTAACTCCCCTGGCGTAACCTGAGTATGACGAATGGTAGGAGTGCCCTATCCATGTTTTTTTAAGACCAAGGACTTTTCTGCCCACCAGGTGGGTTTCCTGAAGTATGCATATGTGCGGGTTATATTTTTTTAAATATGTCATAACCAGGGTTCTCTTTATTTTGTCATTTAGACCCCTAACATTCCATGATATAATTCTCAGAGGTGCCATAGCCTTAAAAATAGCAATGTTTGGGGATGGGAGTATTGGCAGGACCGACCCGGAGTGGGACGCACACCCGCCATTGGACAGTAATTCATTCGTAACATCTTGGTCAGCGGGCCCGAAGTAGACCAAGGGCCAAAAAAGATAAACCCAACACTGAATGTTTAATGAATGTCAGACTCACTGCTTTATAAATACGTTCCCTTGCTTTTTTACCATTAAAAGGATTTTTAAAATATTTATCACAATTATACCGATAAAGTGGTATAAACTCCAAACCTGAAATGTAATATATTGCAGCTTACCAATTATTAGATGTGTTGGGTGCATTACTTTTTTTTTTAGGCTTTTTTCCCTCTGTTTTCACCTGGTAAACCGGCAAGTAACACACCTCCTGTATTAGAGTGTCCTCACTCCGGATGAAGCAGGACAGAGTGCACAGCAGACAGTAGCATTGCTAGTTTGGGGGGAGGAGTGTTAGATGAGCTAGCTGATTTAAATACACTAACAAATTGAAGCCAAAATAAAAAAAAAGCCAAAGCAGTTACAGCAAACATTTTTTTTTCTTTTTTAGGATAAAGATTTTACATAAATAAAATCAGATCATTGTAAGCCTCATTACCAGTAGGGGTGCAACGGATCGTCATCGATCCGTGATCCGATCCGCGGAGGTTGATCCGTACGGGACACCCGCGATCTGCGGAGCGCTCTGTGGCCTCGGCCATAGGAAAGGCCGCGGCTTTGGCCTAGCTCTGGAGCGGCGGCCATCTTGGTACACCCGGCGGCCGTTTAGCACGTGATCGCTCCGTCAAATGACGGAGCGATCACTTGTAACAGACATGACGCCGGTTCCTCTCTCCCCTCTGTGTACTGATCTGTACAGTGGAGGGGAGAGATCGGATGGCAGCAGTGCCAATACTCTGCAATGCCCTGACAATTCTCTGCAATGCCCTGCCAATACTCTTCCATGCCCTGCCAATACTCTTCCATGCCCTGCCAATACTCTTCCATACCCTGCCAATACTCTTCCATACCCTGCCAATAGTCTGCCATACCCTGCCAATACCCTGCCAATATACCCGCCAATACCCTGCAATACTCTGCCACACCCTGCCAATAGGGAGATTGTGGATATTACAGTGGGGGAGATTTTTTTTTTTTTGTTGATCCGAAAATGATCCGAACGGTGACTCCTAATCCGAGGAACGATCCGAACCGTGAGTTTTTTGATCCGTTGCACCCCTAATTACCAGTAGCAAATGTTTTTGAAAACAGAGGGGAAAAGACTAAAAAAAATAAAATGAATGCAGCCACTAATGATTGGTAAGCTGTAATATATTACATTTCTGGTCTTGGATTTAATAACACTTTAACGACTTTCTGACCGAGCTATAGCCAAAACACAGCTACAGTGCGGTTGTCTAGTTTTGGGAGGGCGTCCATGGACATCCTCCCAGAACCACGCCCTCAGCGGCATGCAGCCGGCGCACTCTGTGACCGCTGTGTCCTTTGGACTCAGCTGATCACAGATCGTGGTAAAGGGCCAACCACAGCAGCCCTTTACCATGTGATCAGCTGTGACCAGTCACAGCTGATCACATGTAAACAGACTTGCTGGTTATCAGCAGTGCTTTTCTCACACGCTGTGTCTGTGCGAGGAAAGGATTGACCTTAACTGGTGTTCTAGCGAGAAATGCCCTTCATCGAAAAATGCCTCCGATGGGTCTGCGCATGCGCAGTACACAATGTCACTCCAGCTGATATGTTGATCAGCTGGTGTGACGTCAACGCGGTGCATGCGTAGATCGTTGGAGGCAGTATCAGATGATCTGCTAAGCGCCAAGGGAGAATGTAATTGTCAGATTTTGCTTAGCTATTGCGTGGCGGGTTGTGGGTGTGTTGAAGGGCAGGTTTTGTGTGTGTTTTAACCCACCTTTAGACACAGCCAAAACCCACCGTTTAACAGTTTGCCGACCAGCCACCGCCATTATACTGCGGCAGGTCGGCTCGTTCCTGCAAATCGACGTAGGTGTACGTTGGCTCCTTTAAGAGCCCTAGCAGGCACGTGCGCTACACGGCGGGGGACCCGATGCATGTGGCCGGAGGCCGCAATGTCCACCTGCCACCCACGATCGCAGGAAAGAATGCCAGAAAGGGGATCTGTCAATGTAAACAGACAGATCCCCAATCTGACCGGGGAGAAGAGAGAGATCTTCTGTTCCTAGTGATTAGGAACAGTGATCTCTCTCCTCCTCCAGTCAGTCCCATCCCCCCAAAGTTAGAAACACCTCCCAGGGAACACATTTAATCCCTTGATCGCCCCCTAGTGTTAACCCCTTCACTGCCAGTGACATATACACAGTAATCAGTGCATTTTTATAGCACTGATCGCTGTATAAGTGTCAATGGTCCCAGAAAAGTGTCAAAACTGTCCGATCTGTCCGCCGCAATGTCGCAGTCCCGCTAAAAATTGCAGATCGCCACCAGAATACATATTGGCATAAACTGATGAAGAAAGACACGCCTCTCACTGCAGTTTCATAGAAGAGGCATGCTCCTTTCAGCCCAGCCCTCTTAACTAGAAGGAGGAGGAGGGAACACGCAACATGTGTTTATGTGTATAAGATTTACCCTCAATCCCATGTTTTTCTCACACAGGTAAGAGGGAGAATGAGAATCTGCTGCTGTTGAAAAGGTACGGTTATAATCAAGCTAAATAATATATTATTATGCTATATGTTATAAGATAATAATTTATTATTTATCGAATTACTGTGAAATTACTGGTTTAAAGTTATAACTTCAAACTTCAGTAATTTGTCCGTTAAGCCACCTACTCAAGTACAGTTTTTGAAAATATAGTAAATTACCTTAATAACAATATATAATAATTATTTGTATATTACTTATGGTAATTAACCCCTTGCCACCCAGGACACTAATGACACTTCTCTCCTACATGTAATACTTATGATTTTTTTGCTAGAAAACTACTCAGGACCCCCAAACATTATATATATTGTTTTAGCAGACACCCTAGGGAATAAAATGGTGGTCATTGCAACTTTTTATGTTACACCGTATTTGCGCAGCAATTTTTCAAACACTTTTTTTTGGAAAAAAAGGTTTCATGAATATAAAAAAAAAAAACACTAACGATAGCCCGATTTTTTTTGTATAATGTAAAAGATGTTACGCCAAGTAAATAGATACCTAACGTATCACGCTTTAAAATTGCGAACACTCGTGGAATGGCGCCAAACTTCAGTACTTAAAAATCTTCATAGGCAACGCTTTACATTTTTTTACAGAGTACATGTTTAGTGTTACAGAGAAGGTCTAGTGCTAGAATTATTGCTCTCGCTCTAACTATCACGGCGTATGTAACCTGTGTGTTTCTGGCTCTGATACTAGCCAGTGCCTAACCAGCCACTGACCTCACCACATGTCCCTGAAAGGAGAGAGGGCCTTCATCATGCCTCAAAGAAGATGTGTGGTCCTGTAACGTACTGTATAGAGGGGATCAGTAGTAATGTTTGCAGTTGGGTATAATGTGCGGCAACACCTGTTGCTTTCAACTTTGGCTTGCTCCAGGCAGCATTTGAAAGGTAGTGAGTAGCCACGATCTTCTGCTTGGCCCGGCATGAAACACAGTTTGCTTGGCTTGCTGGAGTCAAAGCTTTTAAAGTGTTTGCTTTATGATTTCAACTTGGGTCAGGGCTCCTTTTTGGTAAATGGTGTTGGTTGTGTAAGGAACATTGTTTAGGGGTTGAATACTTGATCAGAGGTGATTTTCAGATTAGGCTCGTGCAGCTAGGCAATGATTCATAAATTAAAATTGACTCATTATTTTACTATTTAAGCCAAAGCTGACTGCAGTACTGAATGTGAATTTAGCCTGGGTTCACACTTGAAATGGAAGCGGCTCACAGCAGGGGTCCGGTCTACCCCTGTTCTCCATTTCAGGGACGTACCAGGCCGACACAGACGAAATGGAGCCAAAGATGCACAGGACCCCTGTGCAATTCGCTCCGCAGCCACTTTGGAGATCTGTGAACCGGCTCAATTGAGGGCTGGGCACAATCTCCTGTCATGCGAATTGGATGAGGAGAAAGCCGCATCCAATTTGCACTAGTATGAACCCAGCCTTAGGTCTTTAACCAGAGTGATAAAGGAGTAATAGAGTTATACTTACATCTTTTTCATTTGTTTTTTTTTTTTTTTTTTTTTTAAATGTAGGAGCGTAAAGGGGTTGTAAAAGCAGAAGGTTTTTTATCTTCATGCACTCTATGCATGAAGATAAAAAGCCTTCCGTGTGCATCAGCTCCCCTAGGCCCCATTAACACCTACCTGAGGTGCCTCTCTGTCCAGCGATGTCCACGAGTGTCTCAGCCATCCGAGATTCTCCCTCCTGATTGGCTGAGATACAGCAGCTGCGCCATTGACTCCCACTGCTGTCAATGAAAGTCAGCTAGCCAATCAGGGGAGAGAGGGGACGGGGCGGGTCAGGGCTCCGTGTCTGAATGGACACAGGGAGCTGTGACTCGGCTCGGGTGCCCCCATATAGCAAGCTGCTTGCTGTGGGGGCACTGAACAGGAGGGAGGGGCCAGCATCACAGAAGGGGCACCTGAGAATAGGAGGATGCGGGCTGCTCTGTGCAAATCAACTGCAACAGAGCCAGCAACAAGTATAACATGTTTGTTATTTTTAAAGGGGAAAAAATCAGACTTTACAACCACTTTAAAAAGATTCTGTTAGATGCAATATAAAAATCATACTTTTCTGGAAAAAAAAAAAATCAGAACAATGCTAAATAAGTAAAATAAATATTTATTTAAAACTTATTTTTTAATTAAATATAGGATACAACTATCACGAACAAAGTGTAAAAAAGTAGAGTGCTAACATGACTTGTTCAAATAAACAGTCAAATAAATAATGTACATAGACAACTCACAAGGAAGACCTTATGTCTTGAATTAAAACAAAAATGGGATGTCTAGATCATAACAGAAAATGCAAATAATAGGATCAGCTTTATTCATCTAAAACAAACTTTTTTTTATCAAAATAGCTATAAATTGTTGGATAATATAGGCAAGTAGCATATTATCAGTCTCTGTTTCACATCAAAAAATTTTTGGTGCAATTCTCTGCTTTCAGTGCAATCATTTCCGTTGAATTAGGCCATGATGTGGGCGATCATGTCTGCTCATGAAATTTTAAAATACTAGAGCACAAATGTGAGGTTCACGCTAAAGCTGATACGGATGTCAGGACAAAAAAATACGATTAATAAAAATATATTTCTGCTGCTTTATCACCAATAAACTGTGCATTTAAAATATCTGTGTGCTCTGGGAAGCGTGAAAGGTACTTTTGAATTGTGCTTTCTTTTTCGGGTTGTGGTGGTGGAGCAATATTTTCATGGATCATTGGTCTTCTGAATGTCCAGCTAAAATTCTTTTCACTGGCTGCTAAGCACAAGATGTCACACATGATATAAATTAAAAGAGATTGTGTAGAAGGTTGGTAAATTGACACTGTCTTGCTGTAGGAGCTCCATAATGATCCAGCCAGGTTATAATTTATTGCAGATAGTTGAGTCTTTTTGAGTGGTATTTAAATACCCTGGTATCCCATATAACAAAGGTTATCAAGATGTTCAGTATCTTTTAGAATCTACTTCTACTCTATAGTTTACCACTGATTTGAGGTTTTATTATTAGCGGGGGGCATCGATAGTTTCACAGAACTATTAGATAAGCACCTGAACGACCACAACATACAGGGATATACAATGTAATACTGACATATAATCACACACATAGGTTGGACTTGATGGACTTGTGTCTTTTTTTCAACCTCACCTACTATGTATTGGGCAGCAGAACTAAATGCAAACCATATATGCTCCATTTAAGCATCCTCTGTCATGGAAACACACTGTCTATAGAGTGGCATCGCTCTATTTGTGAATATTGGTCATGTAGTAGGTGATAGACACATATTTCTTCTTCAGTGATTAGGAGATTTGGTGGCAAGTGCTTGATGACCATGGAGTGTTATTTTACAAGAGCCAACCATGCAAATCAGCTCTTGTCAATTAATTTTTTAGGAGAGATATTTATTTTCAATCATTTTGGCAACATGCCATATATCGAATTGGTGTTTAATTCAGTGATAGTTTTTCTTTTATTAACTTGCATATGCCTGTCTGTATGCAGTTCCATTTTGGGCACCGGTTCACAAAAAGGATACCGGGGAACTGGAGAAAGTGCAGAAAAGAGCAACCAAACTGATAAGAGGCATGGAGGAGCTCAGCTATGAGGAAAGATTAGAGAGAACTGAATTTATTCTTTCTTGAGAAGAGGAGATTAAGGGGGGATATGATCAACATGTTAAAATCATAAGGAGTCAATATAGTGAACTTGGTGTTGAGTTATTCACTTTAAGGTCAACACAGAGGACAAGGGGACTCTCTTTACAGCTGGAGGAAAAGAGTTTTAATCTCCAAATATGGAAATGGTTCTTCACAGTAAGAGCTGTGAAAATGTGGAATAGACTCCCTCCAGAGGTAGTTCGGGCCAGCTCAGTAGATTGCTTTAAAAAAGGAATTAATTATTTCCTAAATGTATATAATATAACCAGATCCTAACATTTATAGATAAAGTTGATTCCAGGGAATATACAATTGCCTCTCGGGGGATTAGGAAGGATTTTTGTCCCTTGCTGGAGCAAATTGGATCATTCTTTGCTGGGGTTTTTTGCCTTACTCTAGATCAACTGTGGGTATAGGATTGTGTATATGGGATTGTATGATATATTTTTTTCTTTTTCTCCTTTATAGGTTGAACTAGATGAAGTTGTGTCTTTTTTCAGCCTGACTAACTATGTAACATTACCTTTCAAGTTGTCTCTGATGGCCCTATCAAGTGCAATCGTGAAAGCTTTTTTTCCAGTGCCACAGATGGGACTCCGGATTCTAACTGCTGAACTTGAAACTCAACTATTTCCTTGCTCGAAAACATCTTGAAGCACATTCCTTCTCTACCGGTAACAACGATTTATTTCTGAGAAATTTATATTAGATTGATAGCTGCAGTGTGTTGCTTTGAAAATAGATAGTAATCCAAAAACTGAAAAAAAGTGTCTATCTTTCTAGTATTATGCATGTGTATTTTTAGCACCCAACTGCATAACCTTACATGTTTCAATACTGAACCTTATCTGCCATGTAGCTGCCCTTTCTCCTATTTTGTTTAGGTCTTTATATAACACTGCTACTTCCTGTGTCAGATTTGGTATCATCAACGAACATTGGACTTGAGCTCTTAATTTTAACCAGACTATCATTCAGAAACAAGAAGAACAGCACTGGCCCCAAGAAGGAGCCCTGGGGCACATCACTAACAACCTTATTCCATGTAGCATTTGCCACCCATAAATCTTATTTTGCAAATTAAATGTTTAGGAGGTAGAATATATATAAAAAAAGCCCCACAAGGTTAATCCAATTTCAAGCATGTCATCCATGATACAGCAATGTAGATCCATTGTCAGTTATGATTATAATGCCTGATAAACCTGCGGACAAGCCGACTTATGTCCTGAGAACGCTCCTGATATAGAAGTTGCTGAAATGTACTACCAAAGAAAGAGTACAGAGAGGTATTTTAGTATTAAAATTATGAGACTGCAAATGACACAAGGTTAGGCCCAAATTTAATAGAGACAAAGAGCACAGGCTTTTTAAAATGCTGAAGAAGATACAACAGTGTAAAATTGGTCCGCAGCAGGACAGCACCATGAATGGCCATCACAGGTGTCTGTGGGTAAAGGGAACGAAGATCAACAAACATCCATTATTTGATCCGGTGATTGAACCCTGAAAGTGCAGAGCATCTTATCACTTCCCAGTTCACAGATGTCATTCTCCTTAGTTGAACTTCCTATTTAAGCCATGCCTCTGCGCTTCCTGTTTGCCAAATTATTCTACTTATGTCAGTATCTTGCTTTTTGTTGCTACTGCTGCATTCTTATCATTTGGAAAGGAGCAGTCACGTGTTCTATTTTAATATCACATTCTTCTTGTTTTTGGACACTTATGGCACAGTTTAAAAATAAGAAAAAGGTGAGGATCAAAGGATGTATCGCAAACAACTGTAGCACCCCCAGCATTGCTAGTGTGCTAGCGTCAGGTTTTTGCTTGAGTGTAGGTAAATTTGTGCAGGTTTGGCTGGCAGCCAAGCCTGTGTGTGTGTTTTTTCCTGGGTTGGGCAGAGATCCAGGGAGGGCTGGATGACTAACAGGCAGCATCACTGAGACCTACCCCCTACTTCTCAAACTTACTAGAAACTTCCATAAGAATAGGAGGGTAGGTAAGGTAGGGCTGCCTGCAGTATTCATGAGGGCCCTGACCAGTCCCCAACATATGGGATGGCAGGGGGTAGGCCCCCTCAAATACTCAGGGTCAGCCAAGGTTGAGATGAGCAAACACTACAGATATATGTGCTTGTTTCAGATTTCATGACTGAGGTTTACAGCCACTTTAAACTTTCTTGTATGTGTATATCAGGTTTCCTGACACTTCATGTGCCCCAGCCTCCTCCAGGTCACTGACTTACCCCTGGCAGCGCTTGTCTCCGGGCGACGGGTGGCCGACTTCCCCTGTGTTTCCCCCTTCGGCATCACAATGATGTCCTCGCCATGCGTCTCCTCCCTCCTCCTCCCTCGGCCAAAAGGGTAGCCTCTCCTTTTGGCCAATCGGGAAATGTGTCTCAAGACCCGTTTCTTAATTGGTTGGGAGGCAGACTCAGTGTTAAAATAGTGAATATTCATTCGCTATTGTCACACAACTGGGTGGGCTCGAAGCGCAATGCTGTGCACCCTGAGCCCATTTTTTTTAAGCCTATTAGAGCCTCTGGCTCTAATTAAGTGCTTCAAACCCCCCCCCCCATTGGAATCCATGCATCCGGCGCCCTGCATGTAGATTAGTGGGTCGGATGCATAGATAGTGGGGGCGGCGCGTGTGCGTCCCTTATGTATGGGCCGCCACTGCCCATACCTTTATACTGACAAATTACCTTCAAAGGCTAACCCCATCTTTTGCTCCATGTTACACCAGTATTAGGATGTAACATTCCAAAGACATGCTGGTTCGTTAATTGGTTCCTGTCTAAATTGGCCCCAGTATGTGCATGTATGAATGTGCATGTCCTCAAATGCAAATGTTGTGAGTATGGGGTCATGCACCTGCATGCACCCACACAGATGACATGAATGGGACTGCCTGCATGCAAATGCGCAGAACACCTATGCATCCCAATGCAGACAAACACAGTCCTCACAATGGTGTATGCTCAAGTATGCCTGTGTGAACAAGGCCTTAGTGTAATAGAGAAAATGAAGGTCTGGCAGAGCTGTATGAATCTCAGGACTGGATGGAAAAAATACAAATTCTTTGACAATTAATACAACACCTTTATATTTATTTCAACTGTGTATTTAGTGATTACCTGGCATTCAGCTTTAACACTGGCTATTAGCTAGCACTGTGATTTGATTGAAGGAAAGCAGTTACAATGGAGGGAATAGGAGAGGCAGAGATATTTAATCACTGTAGCATTAAATATGCAGAGACGTGTTGCTATTATCTTTTCTCTTCCCCGGTAAACATACATACATAGATCACAGGTACAGACTGAAAATGAACAAAATATATTAGAAAAATAGGTGCATTCATTAGCATTTTAATTTCTCCTACCCCTTTCCTAATTTTATAATAAATATCAATTTGTTTTTTCCATTCCCATCAAGTTGAGAATGTGAATTTTTCCAGAAGGCTCATGGTAGGTGTTTATACAGAATGGATTAAAAATCACTTGCCAAAAAAAAACGAAAGAATGCATATATTTTTGCAGGAAAAATGTGAATTCATATTTTTTTTTTAAAGTAGCCTGCAGAGGACTTCACTTGTGATCAGTGAATCACAGGTGCAATGCCGAGCTCCTGCAGACTATTCCTTCAGCTCTATGTACGTACAGGTACAGGCTTTCAATTGTTTGAAGGAAGTGTCCATGGACTAGGAGTTCAATGAGCACTGCACTTGTGTCCTATTGAGAATTACAAGTTAGTGGGACTTGTTTATTGATTCACAGATTTCTCTGAATTACTGTAGTATTGTGGCTGTGTGGGAAGAGCTCCGCACAGCCTTGCAGATTGCAAAAGTGACAGTGGCTGCGGTGGTGGAGAACCCCTGCAAATTGTCACAGGGGGCAGTGGTTTGTGGGTGGCGGGAGGGACATTCACATCAGTCCCTGCCCTCAAGGACCTTACAATTTAATGTGTATGTATGCAGAGAATACAAGGTAAAAAAAAAAAAAACCCTAAACATTTAGAACTGCTCTATATTCTACAAGTGTATTGCCAGTTTTAAACTATAAAGTTAATCTAGTTAAGCTGTAAATTTCCTGACAGGTCACCCTATTGGAGAGAGGATTGCCCTTTAATTTTTTTTTTCCAATTACTTCTACAGGTAAAAAGGGTGAGGAATCTCTCCAGTGGTAACACAGATATCACAGACAATAACTACATCTTTAAGAAGTTCAAACTCTTACCCCACCTATAGTAAAAAAAGAAAAAAGTTTTATTGATGCCTTTGACCCTGATGGAAAATGTTCACTCATTTCCTGTCTTAGTGACAATAGCCACTGCAAATAGAAAGTCAAGGAAAATCTCCCCAGTATGGACAAAAGCACAGTAAATATGCTGACAGATGTTCTACAGTGCCTTGAAAAAGTATTCAGACCCCTTGAAATTGTCCACATTTTGTCATGTTTCAGCCAAAAACATAAATGTATTTTACTGGGATTTTATGTGATAGACCAACACAAAGTGGCACATAATTGTGAAGTGGAAGGAAAATGGTGAATGGTTTTCAACATTTTTTTTAAAAATATCTGAAAAGTGTGATTTGCATTTGTATTCAGCCCCTCTGAGTCAATACTTTGTAGAACCTCCTTTCACTGCAATTACAGCTGCAAGTCTTTTTAGGGATGTCTCTACCGGCTTTGCACATCTAGAGAGTAACATTTTTGCCCATTCTTCTTTGCAAAATATCTCAAGCTCTGTCAGATTGGATGGAGAGTGCCTGTGAACAGCAATTTTCAAGTCTTGCCAAAGATTCTCAATTGGATTTAGGTCTGGACTTTGACTGGGCCATCCTAACACATGAATATGCTTTGATCTAAACCAGGGGTAGGCAACCCCCGGCACTGGTGCCTCCAGCGACACTCAAAGCCTCTTTTGCTGGCACTCAACTCCCTCCCCATCAGCAGAGCAGCGCAGGGAAATTGACATTTTTTTTAAATCGGCATGCTCAATTTCTTTGAAAACATTTTTTGGCACACTGTGCTCAAAAGGTTGCCTACCTCTGGTCTAAACCATTCCATTGTAGCTCTGGCTGTTTAGGGTTGATTCCCTGCTGGAAGGTGAACCTCTGCCCCAGTCTCAAGTCTTTTACTGACTCTAACAGGTTTTCTTCTAAGATTGTCCTGTATTTGGCTCCATCCATCTTCCCATCAACTCTAACCAACTTCCCTGTCCCTGTGAAAGAAAAGCATCCCCAAAACATGATGCTGCCACCACCATGTTTCATGGTGGGAATGGTGTGTTCAGGGTGATTTGCAGTGTTTGTTTTCCGCCACACATAGCGTTTTGCTTTTGGGCCAAAAACCTTTAATTTTGGTCTCATCTGACCACAGCACCTTTTTCCACATGTTTGCTGTGTCCCCCACATCGCTTCTGAGAAACTGCAAACGGGACTTCTTATTCTTTCAACAATGACTTTCTTCTTGCCACTCTTCTATAAAGGGCAGATTTGTGGAGTGCACGACTAATAGTTGTCCTGTGGACAGATTCTTCTACCTGAGCTGTGGATCTTTGCAGCTTCTCCAGAGTTACCATGGGCATCTTGGACGCTTCTCTGGCCTGTCAGTTTAGGTGGACGGCCATGTCTTGGTATGTTTGCAGTTGTGCCATACTCTTTCCATTTTCGGATGATGGATTGAACAGTGCTCTGTGAGATGTTCAAAGCTTGGGATATTTATAACCTAACCCTGCTTTTAACCAAAACTTTATCCCTGACCTGTCTGGTGTGTTCCTTGGCTTCCTGATGCTGTTTGTTCATCACGGTTCTCTAACAAACCTCAAAGGGCTTCACAGAACAGCTGTATTTATACTGAGATTAGATTACACACAGGTGGACTCTATTTACTAATTAGGTGACTTCTGAAGGCATTACATTTTAGTTAAGGGTATCAGAGTAAAAGGGGCTGAATACAAATGCACACCACACTTTTCAGATATATATATATATTTTTTTTTACAAATAAATAAAACCATTTATCATTTTTCTTCTACTTCACAATTATGTGCCACTTTGTGTTGGTCTATAACATAAAATCCCAATAAAATGCATTTACGTTTTTGGTTGTAACATGATAAAATGTGGGAAATTTCAAGGGGTATGAATACTTTTTCAAGGCACTGTATGTACCCCCATGACAGAATAAAAAAATGTAGAATATAGAGAAAAGATAGGTGAACCCATAGTGATATATGATTAGGTAGATCAGCTTTATGACGAACAGTGCAGGAGTCCAGTGTCTGTAAGCAAAAAACTGGCAAAATGGTTACCATGCATTTTTATAATACTCTACACTATTTGCATAAAGTCTTATCCTCTTCTGGACTTTCTATTGTAGTCAAGTAAAAACACATTAGTAGAGTTAACTGAGTTATACCAAATTGTATATGCTAATGTGTATGTGTGTAAAATGGACATATGCAACTTCCTTTTTGGGCACCAACTGTTGTGAATGGCTCAATGTTCTTTTATAGGAAAATACATTTGTTTCCATTTACACAAAGCAAAGAGTTTATTTTGAAATTTTAGCACTTTAGAAAAATACTATGGAGTCCAAGGTAAAGGTCTGTTTTAAAGCTGTTTGTGTACAATAGATATTAAAGTATTTATTGATTCTGAACAAAGTAAAGCTGTACCTAAACTATATACATTAAACAGCTCTTTCCTGATCTACCTGACCTTGGCTTGGTATCAATAAATCCCCACATTTTCCACTTCTTAAGTGATTGAACAGTACTGACTGGCATATTCAAGGCTTTGGATCTCTTTTTTTATATCTTTTTCCATCTTTGAAAAGTTTCATTACCTTGTTACGCAGACCTTTTGACTGTTCTTTTCTACCTCCTGATGGCTCAGTGTCTAGCCTGCTTAGTGCATCCATGTGAGAGCTAACATACTCAATAACTATTTATACACAGACACTAATTGTGATTTAAAAAGCCACACATGTGGGAAGTTACCTTTAATTGCCATTTTAACCTGTGTGTGCCATCTTCTGTGTCTGTACCAAGGTCAAACATTCCAGGGTATGTAAACTTTTTATCAGGGCCATTTGGGTGATTTCTGTTATCATTATGATTTAAAAAGGATCCAAAAAACTATGTGATAATAAATGGCTTAATGTGATTGTTATCCTTAAATAAAAGACAGTTTTTTGGCATGATCAGTCATATTTTCAATATTAATGCCAAAATTTCACAATTTTTGCCAGGGTATGCAAACTTTTGAGCAAAACTGTATATGTAACAATCCATACTCAGAGGCGCGTGCATTTTTTTCTTCTCTTATAAAGGGTGACTCGGAAGGGAGTTCCTGCACATATTCTCTGAGAAGTAAAGCCCTGTACATAGACATAAAAAACATGATAAATACCTTTTTCTCCCTATTTAAAAAGTGATCCCATACCCTCTGTTCTCAGCTGCATAAGAGCAGGGTGAGTGGGGTGGGGGTGGGTGTTAGCACAGGTCTGAACATTGGAGGAGAGCAGGCTGAGTTCTCTGCATAGCCAGAAAACTGACCACAATGTGTTAGCCTGCCTAGTGTGGTCAGTTTTTAATAGGCAAGCAGAGGAACTAGCAGAAACACCAGGAATTGTACAAGGAGAAAAGGATATGTTTTAATACATTACCTTGTTACGTATGTAACTATATAAGTACATGGTACATCAGGATTAGGGATGAGCCAAACACCCCCTGGTTTGGTTCGCAGCAGAACATGCGAACAGGCATAAAATTTGTTCGAACACGTGAACACCGTTAAAGTCTATGGGACACAAACATGAAAAAACAAAAGTGCAAATTTTAAAGGCTTATATGCAATTTATTGCCATAAAAAGTGTTTGTGGACCTGGGCTCTGCCCCAGGGGACATGGATCAATGCAAAAAAAGTATTAAAAACGTCAGTTTTTTCGGGAGCAGTGATTTTAATAATGCTTAAAGTGAAACAATAAAAATGTAATATTCCTTTAAATATCGTGCCTGGGGGGTGTCCTTAGCAAGCTTGTAAAGTAGCGCATTTTTCCCGTGTTTAAAACAATACTACAGCAAAATGACTTTTCTAAAGGAAAAAATGTAATTTAAAACTATTCGCGGCCATAATGTATTGTCGTATAGATCAAAATGTATGGATGAAAATAATTCAAAAAAACGGCATTGGTCCCCCCAGCCCCCCGGGTCTATTACCAGGCCCTTTGGGTCTGGTATGGATATTAAGGGGAACCCAGCACCCAAACTTAGAAAAAAATGGTGTGGGGGTCCCCCAGGCCCCCAGGCACTATATACTCTGAACAGCAGTATATATACTATACCGCCTGCCCTATATATTCTGCAGAAAATTGGGCCTTAAGTGTTGGTGGCACCAGGATACTGTAAGCCCTCACAGTTACTCTTGGTGAGCGCAGGAACAGGCCCTGCTGTGAAATGCTATATCAAAAGCTGTAATTACATGCCCCTGTTAAACAGGGGCAGAAAAATTAGGCCTTTGGTGGTGGTGGTACCAGAACATTGTAAGCCCTCACAGTTACTTTTGGTGAGCACAGGAACGGGCCCTGCTGTGAAATACTATATCAAAAATTGTAATTACATACCCCTATTAAACAGGGGCAGAAAATTTGAGCCTTGGGTGGTGATGCCACAACACTGTAACCCCTCACAGATACTCTTGTTGGATGCAGGAACGGGCAATGCATTAAAATATTATATCTAAAATTGTAATTACATGCCCCTGTTAAACAGCAGCAGAAAAATTGGGCCTTGGGTGGTGGTGGTGCCCTAAAAACCAAAAATATTGTTGGAAGCTAGCATCATCAAGATTAAGGAGGAATAGGATAGTCAGCACAGGCAGTCTTCAAGGGATCCCACATCCATAGAAAATTCAATCCGTTACATCAGCATCAGGTGCTTGATAGCTGCTGATCCAAGACTGATTCATTTTTATGAATGTGAGCCTATCAACGGAGTCTGTGGACAGGTCCATACTATGATCCGTTACAAATCTTCCAGCAGCACTTAATGTGCGTTCAAATGAACGCTGGATGCACAATTGGATATTGAGCACGTTCTGGCCAGTGGTCCATCCTCAAGATCCAGTAAGCCAGTGGATGCTCTGGTGGAAAGGTCTCCAAGTCTGCTCTTGCCCCTAGATATTCCTGTACCATGTAATGCAGAAGTTGGCGATGGTTGCTTGAACTGATCAGACCTTGGCGCTGAGGACTGAAAAATAGTTCAAAGGCATCGGTCAGCTGGCCACCTTCTCCACCACTCTTCCTCTGACTGAACGAAGCCTCAGCAACACGTTGTCCAGCACCAGGAAATTGTAACCTCCCAGGGTCTGGAAATGCATTGCACAAACCTTTCTTCAAGGCTTCCTGAAGATGTTTCATCCTCTGCTCCCTCTGCGAAGGCAGGATGAGTTCTGCAACCTTACCCTTGTAACATGGATCAAGAAGGGTTGCCAGCCAGTAATGATCCCTCTCCTTGATACCACGAATCCTAGGGTCCTTTCGCAGGCTTTGCAGAATCAGGGAGGCCATGCAGCATAAGTTTGCATAGGCATTTGATTCTGAGTCCTCTGGGTCACTAAGGATCACATGATCCGTAACAACCTCCTACAGCCACGTACAACTCCTTGGGTTTCTGGGGACTGAAAACCATCCCTTGCAGACTGCTGCTGAGTGTTATGCTCCATGTCCATGCTGACACAATCCCCCTCCTCCTTCTCTTATTCCTGTGTATTTTGCGGGCCTGCAGGAATACTATCTGGATAAAGGGGGGCCTTGAGAAGTAAGGAAGTCCTCCTCCTCCTCCCGCTGTTTTGCCTCAAGTGCCCTGTCCATTATTCCATGAAGCGTATGCTCCAATAGGAAGACTAGAGGGACAGTGTCACTGATGCATGCATTGTCGCTGCTCACCATACTTGTGGTCTCCTCAAATGAGAACATGACAGTGCATGCATCCTTGATCAGTAGCCACTGGCATGGCAAAAAGAAAGCAAGCTCCCCTGACCCTGTCCTGGTGCCATACTCACACAGGCACTCATTGATGGTCCTCTGCTGCGAGTGCAGCCACTGCAGCATTGCCAAAATTGAGTTCAATCTGGTGGGCATGTCACAAATGAGGCGGTTGGTGGGCAGGTTGCATTCCCTTTGAATGTCAGCCAGCCGAGCACTGGCATTGTATGATTGGTGGAAATGACCACAGACTTTTATGGCCTGCCTCAGGAGATCCTGTAAGCCTGGGTACCTGCTCAAGAACTGCTGCACCACCAAATTCAAAACGTGTGCCAAACATGGAACATGGGGCAAGTGTCCCTGTTGGAGAGCGGAGAGAAGGTTGGTGCCATTGTTGTCAACTACCTCTGAGCCTGCCCCTGCAGAGCTGACAGAATCTCTGCCCCAGTGTGGCTCCTGCCCCCTAAGTAGACCAACTCAAGCACCGCATGGCATCTTTTTGCCTGACTACTTGCGTAGCCCCTTGAATGCTTACGGAGCACAGCTGGTTCAGAGGACAAATCATGCCTGCTGGACCATGAGTCAGCGGTAATATGCACCTTACTGCTGATCGCCCTGTCCAACGAGGCCAAAACATTCCCTTCTACATGCCGGTAGAGAGCCGGAATGGGTTCTGTGAAAAGAAAGAAAAAGAGGGGGGAAGGTTGGGACTTTGAATGAGGTGCGCATGATGCAGCCCAATCACACTCACAGAGGTGCAAACATATGTATGTTTATTAAGTATCAATGATCAACATGGCATAAAAAAGCATTGCATACATTAAACATAAAAAAATCGCACATGGACAATAAATCTATGTATATACAACCATAGGACATGGGTAGGCATCTTAATCCTCCAAGCAAGATAAAATATCTATATTTCCTACATTATAGAAGTCCCCTCCACTGCAGGGTGTTGGTGTGCGCAGTTTGGTGTTCCTCGTTGAGGTCCCCCTCTCAGCTCCCGGGCCAGGCTCCATGGCTCACCCCTGGCTTTGTTTTGTCGCACGGTCCCAGTTTTGGCTATCATTTGAGTAACCCTTTTTGGCATGGCCCATTATGCCCAAATTTCCCCCTTTTCTGCTGATCTTGTTAGACCCTGAAACTATATTGCTTTTCATACATTTTTTATAGAATTTAGATGCATCTGGCTCCTGAAGAGTGGATTGAAGTCCAGGAAACGCAGCGTCGGGCCTACCTTTGATGCATCCAACACATATTGACCAATTTTCAGATGTTTTTTACTTCACATGACTTTTATCTTGCTTGGGGGATTAAGATGCATAATTGTACCTACCCATGTCCTATGGTTGTATATACATAGATTTATTGTCTATATGCGATTTTTTTATGTTTAATGTATGCAATGCGTTTTTATGCCATGTTGATCATTGGTCCTTAATAAACATACATATGTTTGCACCTCTGTGAGTGTGATTAGGCTGCATCATGCGCACCTCATTCAAAGTCCCAACCTTCCCCCCTCTCTTTCATAATATCAAGGATGGGGGCGCAAACTTTCCCTTGCGTCCCATTTAAAGTCCTAAGTTCGCTTTCCACCCCCATTGCTTCTGTGAAAAGAAATTGCGTTTTGGAACCTGCCACTGAGGTACAACACATTTTACAAATTCACGAAAGGGGGCAGAGTCTACCACCTGAAAAGGCAGCAGTTACAGAGCTAGCGATTTGGCCAAGCTAGCATTTAGACGCTGAGCATGTGGATGGCTGGGACCGATGGTGGTGTACTGCTAGCAGATTGGCTGCAAGTACTTGGGACACCTATTGCTATACCTTCATTCCTCTCAGTGCAGGTTTTTGAGAGGACTGGAGGTATAGTGGGGTTGGAGATCCCAGATGAGGAGCAAGGAGAAGTCCGCCTTTTTCTTTGATGTGGGTCTTTCAAGTGCTGTTGCCAACGGACTGCATGGCAGGTCGTCATATGTCTGGTCAAGCATGTGGTGCCCAAGCGGCTGCTGTTCTGACCACGCTTGATCCGCTTCAGACATAGGTTGCAAACAGCAACGGTGCGATCTGCTGCACACATGTCGAAAAAGGCCCACACCTAGGAAGAAAAGTCAGCGGGGAGTCAGCAGCGCCCTGCACCTGCGGACCTCTGTGGTGTAATGCAATAGGGTGGCTTCCCCTTAAGCTGCCCCATATAGGACATCCTGCCTCATTGGATTTGTGACTCCTCCTCCTCTTCTCTTCTCTCAGGCACCCAAGTACAGTCAGTGACCTCATCATCCCCTCCCTCCTCGTCACTGGAGCAAACTTGGCAGTATGCTGCAGCTGGGGAACATGACTGCCAGTTTCTTGTCCTTCTTGGGCACCCCCTCTCTCTAGGCCCACGTTACTCCCTACCTCAACCTGGGAACCAACATCGGAGCCTTCAAATCGCTGTGCATCCTCCAACAGCATGTACCCGACACTGTGGTTAAATAATACTGGGGACTACTCCGTGCATGATGGTGGGGCTATGGAAGAAGTGACTGTGGACAAGGAGCCAGTGGAATAGGCTGCTTTGGCAGCTGCATTGGAAGGCAAACTACTCTTAGCCTGGGTGACAGAGAATGAGGAGGATGAGGACAGATTTGTTATCCACTAGACCAACTCTTCTGCATGTTCTGCCTCAAAAACACGGCCAGCAGCAGAAAAAAAGGACAAGTGTGCCCCACGGCCACCTGCAGAGGATGCACCATGTCCACGACCAGCACTGTTGACTGTGGACACAGAGGCTACTTGCCCTCTTTTAGTGGCCTGTGATTGTCTGCCTCTCCTTGGTGGCCTTCCGGACATGATGCATATTTTGTTTTGCAACACCACACTACACTGTATTAGATACTCTGTACACCACCAGAAGTGTAGTAGAAACTGTACACACTGTATTAGATACTGTGTACACCGCCTGCACTGTATTAGCAACTGTACTATGGCTGCACTGTATTGTGTACTGTGTACACCATCAGAAGTGTAGTAGAAACTGTACACACTGTATTAGATACTGTGTACACCGCCTGTACTGTATTAGCAACTGTACTACGTCTGCACTGTATTTTATACTGTGTACACTACCAGAAATGTAGTAGACACTGCACACACTGTATCAGATACTGTGTACACCGCCTGAAGTATTAGAAACAGTACACAACAGAATGCACTGTGGATATAGGCTTCACTGGATGCAGAGTGTGTGTATATATATATATATATATATATATATATATATATACACACACACACACAGTGGGGACGGAAAGTATTCAGACCCCCTTACATTTTTCACTCTTTGTTATATTGCATTGGTGACATTTTTGCAGATTTATTAAAAAAGGAAAACTGAAATATCATATGGTCCTAAGTATTCAGACCCTTTGCTGTGACACTCATATATTTAACTCAGGTGCTGTCCATTTCTTCTGATCATCCTTGAGATGGTTCTACACCTTCATTTGAATCCAGCTGTGTTTGATTATACTGATTGAACTTAATTAGGAAAGCCACACACCTATATAAGACCTTACAGCTCACAGTGCATGTCAGAGCAAATGAGAATTATGAGGTCAAAGGAACTGCCTGAAGAGCTCAGAGACAGAATTGTGACAAGGCACAGATCTGTCCAAGGTTACAAAAAAATTTCTATTGCACTTAAGGTTCCTAAGAGCACAGTGGCTTCCATAATCCTTAAATGGAAGACATTTGGGATGACCAGAACCCTTCCTAGAGCTGGCCAAACTGAGCTATCGGGGGAGAAGAGCCTTGGTGAGAGAGGTAAAGAAGAACCCAAAGATCACTGTGGCTGAGCTCCAGAGATGCAGTTGGGAGATGGGAGAAAGTTGTAGAAAGTCAACCATCACTGCAGCCCTTCCACCAGTCAGGGCTTTATGGCAGAGTGGCCCGACGGAAGCCTCTCCACAGTGCAAGAGACATGAAAACCTGCATGGAGTTTGCTAAAAAACACCTGAATCACTCCAAGATAGTGGGACATAAGATTCTCTGGTCTGATGAGACCAAGATAGAACTTTTTGGCCTTAATTCTAAGCGGTATGTGTGGAGAAAACGAGGCACTGCTCATCACCTGTCCAATACAGTCCCAACAGTGAAGCATGGTGGTGGCAGCATCATGCTGCGGGGGTGTTTTTCAGCTGAAGGGACAGAACGACTGGTTGCAATCGAGGAAAAGATGAATATGGCCAAGTACAGGGATATCCTGGACAAAAACCTTCTCCAGAGTGCTCAGGACCTCAGACTGGACCAAAGGTTTACCTTCCAACAAGACAATGACCCTAAGAACACACCTAAAATAAGGAAGGAGTGCCTTCACAACAACTCCATGACTGTTTTTGAATGGCCCAGCCAGAGCCCTGACTTAAACCCAATAGAGCATCTCTGGAGAGACCTAAAAATGGCTGTCCGCCAACGTTTACCATCCAACCTAACAGAACTGGAGAGGATCTGCAAGGAGGAATGGCAGAGGATCCCCAAATCCAGGTGTGAAAAACTTGTTGCATCTTTCCCAAAAAGACTCATGGCTGTATTAGATCAAAAGGGTGCTTCTACTAAATACTGAGCAAAGGGTCTGAATACTTAGGACCATGTGATATTTCAGTTTTTCTTTTTTAATAAATCTGCAAAAATGTCAACAATTCTGTGTTTTTCTGTCAATATGGGGTGCTGTGTGTACATTAATGAGGAAAAAATGAACTTAAATGATTTTAACAAATGGCTGCAATATAACAAAGAGTGAAAAATTTAAGGGGGTCTGAATACTTTCTGTCCCCACTGTATACAAGACATATATATATATATATATATATATATATATATATATATATATATATATATATATATATTAATAGACCACCTGAAGTGTATTAGAAACAATACACCACAGAATGCACTGTAGATATAGGCTACACTGGATGCAGAATATAAATATATATATATATATATATATATATATATACTAGACTGACTGTATATATATCAAATACTGCCACTAACTGAAAAACCTGCCTGCTTAATGTAACTCAAGCTATCTCTCTGTCCACGTCAACAACACTACATGGGGCCGCCATTTAAACGACCTTATATAGTGTGGGGCATGGACTTAGTCCCCCTGAGCCACGATTGGCCAAAGGCACCCTGCCTTTAGCCAATTATGACTTTTTTAGCAGAGGGCGCTGTGATTGGCCAAAGCATGCAGGTCAGGTGTTTGCTTTGGCCAACCATCATACAGCAATGCACTGCAATCTCGCAGTGCATTATGGGGCATTCCACAGCGCTCGAATTTGCTGAGAACGCCCCATAATGTTCGCTGTTCTGCGGACGGGTAAACACCCAATGTTCGGGTCGAACCTATGGTTGACCCGAACATCAAGCTCATCCCTAATCAGAATTATGGAATTTTGGGTCGGCATATTCTTTAATGAGCAAAATTGGAATTTCCACGTTTCCAAAATCACTTTGTTAATATTCTTTATGAAAAGGTAATCAAAAGGATTTAACATTATAAAACTGAGTAAAATAAAATAACAAATTATGATAAAATATCAGAAGGCAAATACCCTGAAAATGCTAGGAATAACTCATACGTTACATAGCTGAGCACTGTGACGTATTGACATATTAGAATCTGTAATAATATAACAATAAAAATGATTTATTTTACAGTAAGCTGTAAGGGGAAATTTTTTAGAGACTTTAAGTTCACTAACCCTGAATCGGCACCACTCTTACATCTGGAAGTGGGTGATAATGCCTCCTTTGTGTAGCAGTTGGCCTGTTCTCTACACAGCAATGATAATAAAACATTATTGGCAAATTAAATACCCGTGTACAGATGTACTGTAATAAAAGTCATTGTTCCCCTGTGAGATATTGTGTTCCAGGATATATTGGAATTTTCTGCATGGGGTTGATATAACCGAATACGCTTTATTATAATAATACAGTGCGCCTGTCTGAATGCCTGCAGCAAGTCATGGTTTTAGGTGAAGATTTTTTGTCATTTCCATCCATTGTACACCATGGTGGAATAATATACAAGCTGTTTATAATTCGGCACCGATAGTGAATAATATGTTAATACCTGCCCTAATGTTTCTCTGCAGAACAAAGCTGCAGTCAATTTATAACTCACAGCACCAATAACACAACCAAATAAATAGACTCATTAAAATAATGTTTTTAGTAGCCAAAACAAGATCATTTTTTTGCACTGTGTAGACTATTCGATAAATCATTTCTTTACTGGCTGGAGGGAGGTCTGGGCTCAGCAGCTTAGTAAACATCACCATTTTATTGGTCTGTAGCTTAGTCATCAGATAATTCAGCACAGAGAAGAAAATATTTCTGAAACCCTGGTTGCCTGAAAATAGTTCTGAGGATCATGTAGAACCAAACGAGAGGCAGCAAGGCAGTTTTGGGCTATGGACATACAGTGCCTTGAAAAAGTATTTATACCCGTTTGAAATTTTCCACATTTTGTCATGTTACAACCAAAAATATAAATGTCTTTTTTTGGGAATTTATGTGATAGACCAACACAAATTGGCACATAATTGTGAAGTGGAAGGAAAATGATAAATGGTTTTCAAATTTTTTCTACAAATAAATATCTGAAAAGTGTGGTGTGCATTTGTATTTAGCCCCCTTTACTCCTGCCGTGCATTTGTATTTAGCCCCCTTTACTGCGATACCCCTAAATAAAATCTAGTGGAACCAATTGCCTTCAGAAGTCACCTAATTAGTAAATAGAGTCCACCTGTATGTATTTTAATCTCAGTATAAATAAAGCTGTTCTGTGAAACCCTCAGAGGTTTGTTAGAGAACCTTAGTGAACAAACAGCATCATGTAGGCCAAGGAACACACCAGACAGGTCAGGGATAAAGTTGTGAAGAAGTTTAAAGCAGGGTTAGGTTATAAAAAAAATATCCCAAGCTTTGAACATCTCACAGAGCACTGTTCAATCCATCATCCGCAGATAGAAAGAGTATGGCACAACTGCAAACCTACTAAGACATGGCCATCCACCTAAACTGGATTGCAGCGAAAGTATTGACTCAGGGGGGCTGAATACAAATGCACGCCACACTTTTCAGATATTTATTTGTAAAAAAAAATTGAAAACCATTTTCCTTCCACTTCACAATTTTCTTCAACTGCACATAAAATCCCAAATACATTTATATTTTTCTTTGTAACATGACAAAATGTGGAAAATTTCAAGGGGTATAAATACTTTTTCAAGGCACTGTAGCGCTGAGATAGACTGAGATTGTTGGCAACTCAAGGGAGCCGTGACATCACTCCCCTGGTCATGTGACTGGCAGTGGAGGAGCTGTGAAGGAATGCAGGCAACATAAGAATAAGGAGGTCAGGGGAATCTTTTCAGAGACATTGGTATTTTGCCCTGCATGGAAAAAGTGACGGCATCTCTTTAACCACTTCAATACTTTCACCCCCTTTCTGCCTAGGACAGTTTTCAGATGTCAGTGATGTTGCACTTTGAATGACATTTGCGCGGTCATACAACGCTGTATCATATGAAATTTTTATAAATTTTTGGAGACAGAGCTTTCTTTTGGTGGTCTCTTTAATCACCACTGGGGTTTTTATTTTTTGCTAAATAATTGAAAAAACCCAAATAATTTTGAAAAAAAAATGTTTTTCTTAGTTTCTGTTATAAAATTTAACAAATAAGCAATTTTTCTTCTTCACTGATGTGCGCTGATGAGGCTGCAGTGATGGGCACTGATGAGGCAGAACTGCCTGGAAGGCAAGAGAGCTTCTAGAAGGTTCCCTGAATATTTATATTCTTCTCTAGCATGCACCACTGGCAATAAACCATGAATGGCTTGAAAATATCTGGATAAAATAAGTATAGAAACAAAGAGCATAGCTTTCATAGGGGGGTAAGTGGCATTCATAGGTGGGAGTGATCAGAACCCATAGTCAGCCTTTAAGAAAAAAGGGGAGTGCTGAAGTTACACTCTGCAGAGCTCAGTGAGGAGAGCTCTGAGAGCTGATTGGAGGGAAGGGACACACCCCCCTTCACACAGCACACAGGATCAGAGCTGAGGCTGTCAATCAGCTGGAGCTCCCTCCCCTTTCACCTTTTTTTCTCTGTGTCGGGAAAATTTGTCAGACATGCTGATACCGGAGGAATGAAGCAGCAGACAGAATTGACGTTTAGTGCTCTTGAGACAAGCACACGCTATAGAGAGATATGTTGTGTTCAGATTTCATGTCTAAGGTTTACAACCACTGAACCGCTGAACTGGAAGTGGGCCAGGGTGAAATACTTGTAAAAGTTAAAGTTTAGGTATAGAAAATTATACAACGTTACATTGGTCCAGCTTGGCCCATACCCATGGGATCTCCATGGAAGTTGGAAATCACTGCAGTAGGCAACATTATTTCAGTGTTCTCTACTAACTTCTGGGTCCCGTGCCAAGTGGCTGCCCTGCTGCTTGGTGAATACAGGAATTTGCTTGCTCATCAAGGGGCCATTCAGAAAACACATTGCTTTTTCTCAATAAATGCAAAGCATTCACTGATTGGATAAGGCAGAGATCATGCCATTACTGCCCTGCCTTTCTACCTTGTCCAATCAGACAGTGCTTTGCATTCATTGAGCAAAGCATTCACTAAATGGCGCCATGCCAATCGGGCGACTTCTTATGTTCACACAGAGCAGCCGCACGGCACAGTAACTGTAAGCTAGTAGAGATCACTGGCGTGGTGGTGACTACTATAGTGAATACCAGCTTCCACTTGGATCCCATAGGTATGGTATATGCATAGTTACATTGTTCCAGCTCTTAGATGGAACATTGACTATGTTTATTCCTTAGGCTGCTAGCCTTAGTAAATAGGAAAGAAGATTGTGTTTTTTCACTTTTATTCAGTTGCTTCCTAATTTATGGCCTAGGTCAAAAAAATAATGTCATGCATCCCAGGAGTCTTCAGGCGGAGGGGCTTTCTCAGCTGAGCACACCCTCCTGTCTGAGCTAAGGGCAGACAGACTCCAGGAAGTAAATGCTGCATGAATCATCTGCCCTTACTCAAGATGGCCAAGACTAGAAATGCTAGGGGATGTTTTTCAAAGTTATTTCTCAACAATTTAAAGCATGAAGAGATGGATGGTTGGGGGGAGTTTGTTTTGAATAATAAAAATTAATTCAAAAGCGTTTTCAGTTTGTGGTGCTTACATGCAGTGTAGTTCCAGTTTAAGTTTAGGGCTAAAGGAAAAAGCTGTAAAACATACCTCTCTGACGCTCTGGGCTGTGGGCAGGTCCTTGCTGTCTTTATGTGTAATGCAAGACTTCTGACCTGTCGTTGATGATGGCAGAAAGCCTGCGACTGGTGGAGCAGAAAAAGTATATGCGGGGCCAGCTGAACTGTGTAGTGGAAGCCTTCCAGAGCCAGTAATAAGGTAAGAATGACCACATTTAAACCTTTCAATGCGGGAAAACAGGGGTCAGTTTTCTGCGCTCTGGAGTGGAACATGCATGCCACCTGATCAATGTGATTTCCATGGCCCGACACATCCCTCAAAAGGTACCGTGGTGCTTTCAAGGCAACTCCATCCATACAGCTAAATACACAGCTGAAATATATATCAGAACTGTCATACCTGCTAAAATATTTACGAAGAGTTTGAACTACCAGTGAACATCATCAGAGCCTTGACTCCGAACCTGAACTCTCTTCTCCTTGCTGAATTGGAAAAAAAAAACTGAACCGTATTCAAATATGTTATACTGCAATTTGAGTGAAATTGTAGTTTAACCACTTCAGCCACGGAAGACTTTTCCCCTCAATGACCAGGCCATTTTATGCGATACAGCACTGCGTCGCTTTAACTGACAATTGCGCGGTCGTGTGATGCTGTACCCAAACAAATTTACGTCCTTTTTTTTCCCCACAAATGCAGCTTTTTTTTGGTGGTATTTGATCACCTCTACGGTTTTTATTTTTTGCGCTATAAACAGAAAAAGGGTGACAATTTTGAAAAAAAAATCTATATTTTATACTTTTGCTATAATAAATGTCCAAAAAAAAAAAGTAAAATAAGAAATGTATTTGTCAGTTTAGGCCGATATACAGTATCTCAAAAAAGTGAGTACATCCCTCACATTTTTGGAAATATTTTCTTATATCTTTTCATGTGACAACACTGAAGAAATGACACTTTGCTACAATGTAAAGTAGTGAGTGTACAGCTTGTATAACAGTGTAAATTTGCTGTCCCCTCAAAATAACTCAACACACAGCCATTAATGTCTAAACCTCTGGCAACAAAAGTGAGTACACCCCTAAGTGAAAGTGTCCAAATTGGGGCCAAAGTGTCAATATTTTGTGTGGCCACCATTATTTTACAGCACTGCCTTAACCCTCTTAGGCATGGAGTTCACCAGAGCTTCACAGGTTGCCCCTGGAGTCCTCTTCATAGTAGGTGAGGTTGAAAAAAGACACAAGTCCATCAAGTCCAACCTATGTGTGTGATTATATGTCAGTATTACATTGTATATCCCTGAATGTTGCGGTTGTTCGGGTGCTTATCGAATAGTTTCTTGAAACTATCGATGCCCCCCTCTGAGACCACCGCCTGTGGAAGGGAGGTCCACATCCTTGCCGCTCTAACAGTAAAGAACCCTCTACGTAGTTTAAAGTTAAACCTCTTTTCTTCTAATTTTAACCGCATGCTGACCGCCTCACGCAGATATACTGTGGCAGAAGGGCTCGTACAGGCAGAATCACGTACCTGTACATTCCCCTTTAAGAGGCGGCCAGCGGGCTCGCGCGCGCCAAGCTCCGTGAGTTGGGTCTCGGGTCCCGCGGACTCGATCGCCACGGGGATACCCGCGATCACCTCACGGGGAGGAAGAACGGGGGGAGATGCTGATGTAAACAAGCATCGCCCCGTTCTGCCTAGTGACAGTGTCACTGATCTCTGCTCCCTGTCATCGGAGCAGAGATCAGTGACGTGTCACACACAGCCATGCCCCTCACAGTTAGAAACACGCCCCTAGGACACACTTAACCCCTACACTGCCACCTAGTGGTTAACCCCTTCACTGCCAGTGTCATATACACAGGAATCAGTGCATTTGTATAGCATTGATTGCTGTATAAATGACAATGGTCCCAAAAATGTGTCAAAAATGTCCGATATGTCCGCCATAATGTCGCAGTCATGATAAAAATCGCTGATCGCTGCCATTTAAAAAAAAAAAATATTAATAAAAATGCCATAAAACTATCCCCTATTTTGTAAACGCTATAACTTTTGCGCAAACCGATCAATAATTGCTTATTGCGATTTAAAAAACAAAAAATATGTAGAAGAATACGTATCGGCCTAAACTGAGGAAAAAAAATAGTTTTTATATTTTTGGGGGATATTTATTATAGTAAAAAATAATGCGTTTTTATCAAAATTGTCGCTCTTTTTTTGTTTATAGCGCAAAAAATAAAAACCACAAATGTGATCATATACCACCAAAAGAAAGCTCTGTGGGAAAAAAAGGACGTCAATTTTGTTTGGGCGCCACGTCACACGACCACGCAATTGTCAGTTAAAGCGACGCAGTGCTGAATCGTAAAAAGTGCTCTGATCAGAAAGGGGGTAAATTTTTCCGGGGCTGATGGTTAATGAGTGGTCACATGTCTTGTTAACCTCCCTTCTGCGAAAAAGTTTTATCCCTATTGTGGGGTCACCAGTACAGTATTTGTAAATTGAAATCATATCCCCTCTCAAGCGTCTCTTCTCCAGAGAGAATAAGTTCAGTGCTCGCCACCTTTCCTCATAACTAATATCCTCCAGACCCTTTATTAGCTTTGTTGCCCTTCTTAGTACTCGCTCCATTTCCAGTACATCCTTCCTGAGGACTGGTGCCCAGACCTGGACAGCATACTCTAGGGCAGTGGTTCTCAATCTGGGGGTCGAATGAGGATTTGCCAGGGGTCACTGGACTGGACACTGGACTGGACAATCCTGGACTGTTACAAGATATACACTGAAGCGGCCAAGGCAGCAAAGTGTAGCAAAAGAAGTGGGACTTTAATTGAAGCTCATGGTGACAAAATGAACTCAGTGGTGGACGATAAAAAATTGTTTTAATATTGCATAAAAACAAATGTTTTTATGCAATATTAAAACAATTTTTTATCGTCCACCACTGAGTTCATTTTGTCACCATGAGCTTCAATTAAAGTCCCACTTCTTTTGCTACACTTTGCTGCCTTGGCCGCTTCAGTGTATATCTTGTTCTAGTTGACAGGGATGGAGGCACATGGTTCTACCCAGCCATATTAGCCTCAATTAAAGTCCCAATTTCCCAATCCCCCCCTTTTTTCAATTATATAATAGGGATGGAAGCTCCTGGTGACATCTACCCATATATTGTTATGACCTGTTTTTTGCAACCAGCCTTACTGGCTCATTAGTCTTCTTTCCTTGACCACCATGTTATCTATCCTACTCCTTGCCTATAATTTGGAGGTTGTGATGATATGTTATACAATTTATTCTTGTTGTATTCTGCACCGGCCACTAGATGGCTCTGGCCCGACGGCTGCCCACGTCTCAGTGCGGGAGCCGCGATGCGCACTGGTGCCCCTCCTTCCCCCGCCCGTCATCTGACGTTCGGGGGGTGGCCACGCTACCACTGCGCATCGACGTCACACACGCACACCGGGTGTGCGGCGTCTCTTGACGCGGCCCTTCCGATGTTTGCTATCCATCTGCGCGAGCAGTGGGGGGCTATAATCCGGCGCCGGCCAGCGGGCAATCTTTTGCCTGTGCGTCGGCGTCTGGATGCCCCTCTCTTTACGCTCGCGTGTGGTGACGTTGGGGGCGGGTCCTTGGCGGCAGTATATGCGGTCAGCGGCCCTGGCGTGTTCCAGTGCTCTCTGAGCTCCCTGCTAGATAGGCTCTACACTTTGGTTGGATGGTTTGTCCTTTTTCCCCCCCATCAGGTACATTTCCTAGCTTCTCCCCCCTCTTTCTCCTTCCCTTACACTGGGCGTTTTGGTGCTGACCTTCCACCATGGTCTCTCACCCTCACCCCTGGTTGACCACCAACCACCCTTTCTGCCCCCCCCCTCCCATTCCTACTTTCTCACTGTTACATCCACATGTGTTTGTTTTGTTCACATTGTCCCACACGTATAGGGTTTTTCAATCATTTTTTCACACCAGGTGAGCCTGGGAGCGGTGGTCTGCTGTGCTCGTTGTCTGTGTTGCCTGCCGCCATTGGACGTGCCCTCTCGGTTCCCGTTACTGACCATGGGCTGGCCCACTGACCTGGACGTCCTGTGTCCTGGTGCATATACCCAGTAAGTTTATATGCCCTACCCGGGCTTTGGGTGGTAGGTTACCCATACTCCCCCAACTGGGTTATTGATTTTCTATGCATTTTCTATTACAGACAAATCGCATTTCTGCTCCTGAAGAGCGGCTTTAAGCCGCGAAACGCGTCGAGCTATTTGATGTTGTGAACCATATATATACCCATTATATTATGCAATTTTTACATTTCTACCGATGAAGGATCTGAGAACTTTTGACTGTGCAGTTGCTATCTTTTGAAATGTTTTTACACTCTATGAACACTAGTGGACTCCCCAAATTTTATCATTATTATACAGGATTGTAAACATGTTGTTATCAGTTGTTGCTACTATAGAGTCTGGCGCCTAGTCATGGGTGCAGCCTCATGTATGTACAATTTTTATTTTGGTTGAATATGTTTTTATGCAATATTAAAACAATTTTTTATCGTCCACCACTGAGTTCATTTTGTCACCATGAGCTTCAATTAAAGTCCCACTTCTTTTGCTACACTTTGCTGCCTTGGCCGCTTCAGTGTATATCTTGTTCTAGTTGACAGGGATGGAGGCACATGGTTCTACCCAGCCATATTAGCCTCAATTAAAGTCCCAATTTCCCAATCCCCCCCTTTTTTCAATCCTGGACTGTTCCTGAATCCCGCACCGCTCTCCCAACCTTTTTGCAGCCGCCCATCAGGGCTGTCCCTGGAGCCCACGGTTGCCCACTCAGCCTCTTCGCAGCCGTCCATTCGGTTCATGGCATGACTGGGGGGCAGAGACTAGAGGTCAGCTGACTGGTGAGGAATGTGAAGTGGGAAGGGCTGGAGGAGACCCTATCTCCTGATTTCAGCATAGGTGTCACTGCTACGAGACACCACGAAGTCGGAGACACCGTGAGTAACACTACCTGTGATTATAGTTGCCATTAAAAGTCCCCACTACAGTTCTCAGATCAGCAGATGACCTTGATTAAGAGCACCTAAGTTGGCTGATCAGAACTCCCCCCAGCATTGCCACTCATCCAAACTCTCCGCCAGCACTGCCACGCATCCCATTCCCCCCACCCCCCCACCAAGGAGTAAGAGAAGGAATAAAAATAGAGAATACATGGAGGGAAGAGGAAAAGAGGAGGAGGAACAAAGAAAAAGGGAGAGAAAGAATAAGAAAGACGGCTAGAGAGAGGAATGGAGAAAAAAAACAAGAAATTAGGATAGAGAGAGATAAAAAGGGAAAGAAAGGAGAACAAAGAGAAAGAGTTATACATCCTAAAATGTACCAAAAGGGGTTTTAATATTGTACGAGTGGAAAGGACTCAGGGAGCGCTAAACGTCCGTGGGTTAGAGGCCCCTGTTAGGGGTCCCCACAACTTGGGAAATTTTATCAAGGGGTCACGACACTAGATAGGTTGAGAACCACTGCTCTAGGGGCAGCCGGACCAGAGTCTTGTAGAGTGGGAGAATTATCGTTTTATCTCTGGAATGAATCCCCTTTTTAATGCATGATGACATCACGGAGCTAGTGGATGTTAGAGACCTCACGCTCTTCCATCTTCCGTTTGAGGATGCCCCACAGATGTTCAATAGGGTTTAGGTCTGGAGACATGCTTGGTCATTCTATCACCTTTATCCTCAGCTTCTTTAGCAAGACAGTGGTCGACTTGGAGGCATGTTTGGGGTTATCATGTTGGAATACTGCCCTGTGGCCCAGTCTCCGAAGGGGGGGGTTCATGCTCTGCTTCAGTATGTCACAGTACATGTTTGCATTCATGGTTCCCTCAATGAACTGTAGCTCCCCAGTGCCGGCAGCACTCATGCAGCCCCAGACCATGACACTCCCCACCACCATGCTTGACTATAGGCAAGACACACTTGTCTTAGTACTCCTCACCTGGTTGCCACCACACACGCTTGACACCATCTGAACCAAATACGTTTATCTTTGTCTCATCAGAACATGGTTCCAGTAATCCATGTCCTTAGTCTTCTTGTCTTCAGCAAACTGTTTGCGGGCTTTCTTGTGCATCATCTTTAGAAGAGGCTTTTTTCTGAGACGACAGCCATGCCGATCAATTTGAAGCAGCAATGCTGGCAGCAAACAGCAAAACGCGTTGATGCACAGGGGCTCACTGCCGTTTATTTGGTGTCAACTCGCTTGTTTACACTAGATACTCATTACTATCATATGACTATCATATGTTTTAAATTCTTTTTTACTTGACCTGTTTGATATGACTTATTGTTAATAAAATATTTTTGTACTATATCATTGTCCATCTTGCCTGTAAAGTCCGAATTAGGGCCCTGTGGCCCTTTAACCTTTCTCATTTCCAATCAAGTTTATAAGGATGTGGCTTTAGGAGTGTTATTTCAATTTTTGCAACAGATTACAGTGATTAAATGTAATGGCTGCACAAATGCTTGAGGCATTCGCACAATGGACATTTTTTATTAAATAAACCTGTTTGTTTTGCAAGTACATAAAAATTCCTAACATATATACCGCCTGATAGAAACCCAGTGTATTTGTAACTTCCTGTTCACTGAGCTTAAATCTCAAACAATGTTATCACCCCTTATTCGTTTTCTTATGTGAACTGCAGAACACCTCCCCCTATGTTATGGAGATGAAGGGAGGGAAAGTGTTTGTGGCTTAAATCAGGAATTAGCAACCTAGGGTGCACCTCTATATATACAGTACAGTGAATGAGCGTTGTCACCCTAGGATAGTGATGGTGAACCTTGGCACCCCAGATGTTTCGGAACTACATTTCCCATGATGCTCAACTACACTGCAGAGTGCATGAGCATCATGGGAAATGTAGTTCCAAAACATCTGGGGTGCCAAGGTTCACCATCACTGCCCTAGGAAGTGTGTTACTGGCCAGATCAAAAAAAAAAAAAGCTCAAAAAGAAAATGAATACAGCCATAATATCTAAGAACTTCTAAACTGAAATATATTACATTTTTGTTCTTGTATTTATATACATTTGGGTACAAACCAAAGCAATCCCTCTTAACTTTCACCATCTCCTTGTTTTTATCTCCAAGTTTATATTATTTCATCTGTGGGTATAATCTTCCATAATAATAATAATAATTGTAAATTTTTTTCTTTTTTTTATTTCCTAGTTTTTCGAGTCTTCTGAGGAGCACTTACCACTAATAATAAACTTGAATGCGTTGACTCTTCTTGAAAGGTCTGAACTCAATAAATGAAGTCTGGTATTTTATTTATTATGGAGATATTAAGCTGCCAGACGGTTCTATTGATTATAACCCTTCCTATCTTGCAGGTAATTACTAGTATTAATCGTAGCTCTGTGTTAGGCTGTCGGAATTATCAGACCTTATAGAGCCGGGTTCAGACACCAGACTATCGATGCAAATGGTGAGAATACGTCCGGTATAAATTACATGGAGCTCACCTTGCATTCAGTATTCTCTTTTCTTGTGTGATGGCACCAAAAAATGTGCTGTGAGTACCTTTAAGTACCTTAAGTACCTTCCTGTGTGCCTAAAAACCTTAAAGTGATATTAGTCCCTCTTTTAGCAGCTGATTACTTACTGAGTAAACAGCTTTTTTATCTTTTAATCCTTGCCTATGTTCCAGTTTAAGATGGTGCCATGATGATTGGTAGGTAGGTGCAGTTAGATAGTTTGCCACTAGGTGGCTCTGTGCCAGAATAGTGTCAGGTTACGGCAGTCAGTGTCATCAGGTGCTAGGCACCTTTTAGTTAGAGCCTTCTGCAGTGATGCCATGGGTGAGGCAGCACCCACATTTAAGCCAGGTTGGGAGGAGCCCTAGTGCAGTCAGTGCATGGGAGCCAAACACCCCACACCAGCTCAGATGTAACAAGCACATGGAGGCTCTGGGCAGGGCTAGAAGCCAAGGAGGAGTAGACCTGCAGTCAGGAGAGCCGGATATAGACTTCCTGACCCCTTATGGAGGTAGGGACTAGGGTGGATTGCAAAAGGCCCTTTAGGTCAGGCCAGGTGTTCCCTCTTTCCCTGGAGGGTCCTGGGAGAGGTGTACCTATGGGGGAAGTGTCTACAGGGAGCCCAGTCTTGTGAGTACTAATGGCCGCAGGTGAAAGGAAGTGTAAACATTAAAAAATGTAAGTAAAATAAACAATAAAAAAAAAAATTTAAAGCACTTTTGTCCCCGTGTGCTCGCGCACAGAAGCCTGCATATGTAAACGCTGTTCAAACCACACATGTGAGGTATCACCACGTGCATTAGAGCAAGAGCACCAATTCTAGCACTAGACCTCCCCTGTAACTCTCTAAACTTGTAACCTGTAAAAAAAAATTTATTTGTCACCTATGGAGATTTTTAAGTACCAAAGTTAGGCGCCATTCCACAAGTGTGCGCAATTTTAAAGCGTGACATATTGGGTATCCATTTACTCGGCGTAACATCATCTTTCACATTATACAAATAAATTGGGCTAACTTTACTGTTTTTTTCAAAAAAAGTGTTTGAAAAAATGTTACGCAAATACCGCGTGACATAAAAAGTTGCAAAGATAACCATTTTATTCCCGAGGGTGTCTGCTAAAAAACATATATAATGTTTAGGGGTTCTCAGTAATTTTCTAGCAAAAACATGATGATTTTTACATGTAGGAGAGGAGTGCCAGAATAGGCCCGGCATGGAAGTTAAAGTGCTGCAAATGCTTTCACATGTGACTACTGCAGATCGTCCAATAAATGTGATTGACTATGTATTGTCAAGTGACTCTGGAATGTATGTCACTGGGATGTAACTATTATGCCATTTCCTGAGTACCATCAGTAAATTGCAGCAACCTTATCCATGTGTGGACATTCCTTCCTTGGAATATAAAGGTCAATGGCCAGGAATATCATGTGGAGGCCTCAGGCACGGAGTAGACATAATATGATGGCGGGTTTGGCCTCAGCAGAGGGGATACTGTTCTAGCAAAAGGATAAGGGCCGGGCAGGGACTTGTGCTTTTGGCTCCATCACTAACCAGTTGCAAAGTCTTAAAGACTGCCCAGGTTTCTTGTTTTAGGGTGGCCCCTTTTCTTGCAGCATCCTATGGAGCGACTCTTGCATTCAGGGACTAGTGTTGTGTCTCCATACACTTTATTCTTCAATAGAATCCCACAGCCCCAATGTCTAGGATGGCAAGGGACTCCCATGCTACGTCCCTCCTCCTCCCCTTTCCCTTCTCCAAGCTAACAGACTAGCTTGAGACTGCACTGTCCACTGTTACATCTTTCCTGTGCAGACCAGAAGTTCAGGGAAGCAGCTCTGAAAGAGCCAGCAGCATTGTAAACTGCAAGTGCTAAGTTAAATAGCTCTTGGTGAACTTTTTACAATGTAGGTTGCCAGAACTTTCCACAACCCTCTCCAATTTCTCAGCTTGTACCTGGCTTGCAGAGCATGACAACATGTGTATAGCCACTTTCTACGTAGACACTAGGGCTGATTTAGACAGGAGCCAATTAACCTACCAGAATGTCTTTGGAATGTTGGGGGAAACAGGAGGAAGCCTGTGCAAACACAGGAAGGATATACAAACTCCATGCAGATGGTGTTCTGGCTGAGATTTTAACCAAGGAACCTAGTACTAAAAGGCATAAGCTGCTGTGTTGCCCCCAATAGCATTGACAGTCACAGTAGTAAGATTCAAACTATGGTTATATTGCCTTTAGACTTGAACATTTTTTTCTATATTTTTTTGGTATTGCACGAGGCGGGTGTGCCCTGACTCTTGTTCTTTTCTAGCTATATGGTTTTATTGTTGTAGTTGGTCTGCAAAAGCACCAAACAAAAATCTTACATAGTTACATAGGTTGAAAAAAGACACAAGTCCATCTAGTTCAACCAATAAAAAAATAAAATTATACAATCCCATATACACAATCCTTCACCCACAGTTGATCTAGAGGAAGGCGAAAAACCCCAGCAAAGCATGATCCGATTTGCTACAGCAGGGGAAAAAATTCCTTCCTGATCCCACCAGAGGCAATTGGAATTTTCCCCAGATCAACTTTACCTATAAATGTTTGGACCCAGTTATATTATGTACATTAACCACTTGCTTACTGGGCACCTAAACCCCCCTCCTGCCCAGACCAATTTTCAGCTTTTAGCGCTGTCACTCTTTGAACGACAATTGCGCGGTCATACAACACTGTACCCAAATGAAATTGTTATCATTTTTTCCCCACAAATAGAGCTTTCTTTTGATCACCTCTGGGCTTTTATTTTTTGTTAAAAAAATCAAAGAAGACCGAATAAAAAAAAAAAAAAATACAAAACCGTTTTAAATTTCATTAATAAATTTTGCAAACAGGTAATTTTTCTCCTTCATTGATGTATGCTGATGAGGCTACACTGATGGGCACTGATAGGCTGCACTGATGGGCACCGATAGGCTGCATTGATGGGCACTGATAAGGTGACACTGATGGGCACTAATAGGCGGTACTGGTGGGTAATGATGAGGTGGCACTGGTGGGCACTGAGAGGTGGCACTGATGGGTGGCACTGAAGGGCATTGATAGGTGGCACTGAAGGGCACTAATAGGTGGCACTGATAGCTGGCACTGATGGGTGGCAGTGATTGGCACTGGGTGGCAGTGATGGGCACTGATCGACACTGATAGGCAGCACTGCTAGGTGGCACTGATTGTCACCACTGGTGGGCATTGATAGGTGGTACTCGTGGGCATTGCTAGGTGGCACTGATGTACTGGTGGGCACTGATTGGTGGGCACTGTGGGCACTGATTGTTGGGCACTGTGGGCACATATGAGGCGGCTTCGCCTCTCCCTGCTTGGGACTAATGTCCCTTCAACAGAAGCCGGTGATCGGCTTTTTTTTCTCCTCGCGCTGTTAGCGTGAGGAGAAATCTCCTCTTCTCAAGAGAGAAGAAATTCAGTTTCTCTAATCTTTCCTCATAACTGAGTTCCTCCATGCCTCTTATCAGTTTGGTTGCCCTTCTCTGCACCTTCTCCAGTGTGATGGAACGTCCAACACTCCGCTTGAGTGCTTCTGTCAGTATATCGCTTCCTAAGCTCTGGAACATGAGACCAGTGGATCTGGCTAAGCTACCCCAAGTACCAGGCAACACCAGTTTTGGAGTACACCTGAAACAGAACTGTTTATTAGAACAAGAATACAGTCTTATCTACACTTGAGGAGGAGGTCCCCCCTCCTGATCATATTACTTTAACAATACAAACTGTAACCAGAAACATAAATTAACATAAGCTAATTAACTAATCATTTAACCAGCCTAGGTGATTCAGAGGTTTGACCATTCAGGTCAGCCATGCCGTCTCCTAGCTCAGAAGACACAATCCACATTATCATAAGTATAAACACAGGACACCTCGCAAAAGCAGGAGCCCACCAATAGCAGACTATCCATCTCCTCCATTGTACCGAGGACAATGTGATCAGCTCTTTTAGTTAACATGTATAGTTCAGAATCAAATAAACCAGGAATAGTCTTTGTATATTTCCTGGGAGATATTGTGAATGAATATTAATGTTCCATTTGCTTGGTCACCCTGTGCCCCTAATAGAGACAGGATAACTTATACATAAGAGGGACATGGGGGGGCTGAAACAAAGGTTTCTCAGTTCTCTCCATCAGCCCCTGTCCTGGGTAAGTCTGTCACATCCAGTTCTCCCGGTAACCTTTTTTGAGAACCAGTGCCCAAAACTGAATTGCATATTCCAGATGAGGTCTTACTAATGATTTGTACAGGGGCAAAATGATATCTCTCTCTCTGGAGTCCATACCTCTTTTAATACAAGAAAGGACTTTGCTCACTTTGGAAACCGTAGCTTGGCATCGTATGCTATTATTAAGCTTACGATCTACCAAAACCCCCAGATCCTTCTGCACTGTGGATAACCCAAGTTGTACTCCCCCTAGTATGTATGATGTATGTATAACTTTACATTTATCAACTTTAAACCTAATTTGCCACAGTTGCCGAATTACACAGTGTATTGAGGTCGGCTTGTAAATTGGAGACATCCTGTAAGGACGTTATTCCATTGCATAAACCACTGATAACCTTAGACCATTGAGATTAAGAATCATTAACCACTACTCTCTGAATTTGGTCCTTTAGCCAGTTTTCTATCCATTTACAAACTGATCTTTCCAAGCCTCTAGACTTTATCTTACACATTAGCCATGTGTGGGGAACTGTGTCAAAAAAAATCCTGCTAACTTTACTGTTTTTTTTCTTTTTTTATTATTCATGGAACAGTTTCTTTCCCAAAAAAAACGCGTTTGAAAAATTTCTGCGCAAATACCGTGTGACATAAAATGTTGAAACGACCACCATTTTATTCTTAGGGTGTCTGCTAAAACAATATATATATAATGTTTGGAGGTTCTGAGTAATTTGCTAGCAAAAAAAGTATGATTTTTACATGTAGGAGAGAAGTGTCAGAATTGGCCTGGGTGGCAAGGGGCTCATTACCATAAGTAAGTAATATACAAATAATTGTTTTTAAGGTAATTTACTATATTTTCAAAAACTGTACTCAAGCAGGTGGCTTAACGGAAAAATTACTGAAGTTTAAAGTTATAACTTCCAACCAGTAATTCCACAGTAAACAGATAAATAATAGATTATTATGTTATAACATATAGCATAATAGTATATGATTTGGCTTGATTAAAACTAGTATATTTTCAACAGCAGTAGATTCTCATTCTCCTGCTTAACTGTGTGAGAAAAACATGGGATTGTGGGTAAATCTTATACCCATAAACCCATGTTTTTTCCTTGTAGTTAGGAGGGCTGAGCTGGAAGGGAGCATGTGCCTTTTAGACACATGCCCTCTTCTATGACACTGCAGTGAGAGGCGTGCAGCATTTTTATTGGACAGCTTTGGCCAATGGTACTTTACCATTGGTCTAAGGCTCCAAGCTGTCCATTGAGCTCAGTGCCTATGACAATAAGTGAGGAGAGGCACTGTGAGCTCATCCTCTCAGTCTGCTGCAAGCGGAGTGTGCTAGCTTATATTTAAACTGGCTGCTCTGTATGTTGCTTCTGACAGGCTGCGCAAGGAGCCCCATATCTCTGGAACCATAGGTCGGAGCCCCCAAATTTTGACCAGTGGTGGGGTAGGACTTCAGCTACCTACCACCCAAGTTTGTCTCTGTGACCCCAGGTCGCCAAGCTACGATCCTCAAATCTCGATCGTGTCTTTTCTTTTTTTTATGTTCTGCCTCACCTGCCTCCCCTTACTGCACATCCCTGGTAGTCACCTCTCCCATGTTTTCCTCCTTGTTGGGTGCCAATCAAGGGTCACATGAGAGGCCTAACCTGGGGTGGGTTCCTCTGGGCTCTGCTAGGAACCTTGTACAGGGTCAGTTTGTTACACATAGGGTACCTTTCTTTGTGTCGTCTTCATTAATGCCCTGGGACAAGGCCAAGGCTGTCGCGGTTAAATACTCAAACTTAGGGCGGGCATCTACTCTTAGAGATGAACGTACACAATGTACACTTGCACTGCAACTACTCTCCAGTTGACTCCCAGTTCCCTGTGACAGCGTGCACCTTCTTTGTAATCTGCATTTAGGAGGGACACGTTGAGCTTTGTCCACATCCACCTGTCCAGCGTTTTCCACTACTATTCCCGAGTAGCGGGGAATAGTAGCTCCACAAGGGCACTTAACTTAACCACCTGCTATCTGCGCTATGGCCGAATGACGGCCACAGCGCGGACCTGCATTCCCGGGAGGCCGTCATATGACGACCTCCCCTGTGCATGCTCCCTGCGCGCGCCCTGCAGGGAGCGTGCCGGGGCGCGCCGTGATCACCGAGTCACTGAGACTCGGCTGATCACCGATCCGTGTAAGGGGCCGGTCCCGGCCCCTTACCATGTGATCAGCTGTCAGCCAATGACAGATGATCACATGATGTAAACAAAAGATCGGTAATCGTTTTTTTTTTTTACTCACGCTGACAGCGCGAGTAGAAAAAAAAGCCGATCACCGGATCGGATGTCAGGGACATCGGTCCCCAAGTGGAAGAGGCACATCTGCCTCATCAGTACCATCTAAAAGTGCCACCTAACAGTGCCCACAAGTGCTACCTATCAATGCCCACAAGTGCTACCTATCAATGCCCACAAGTGCCACCTATCAATGCCCACCTGTAGTGCCACCTGGCAGTGCTACCCATCACTGCCACCCATCAGTGCCCATCACTGCCGCCTATCAGTGCCCATCACTGCCGCCTCATCAGCACACATCAATGAAGGAGAAAAATGACCCGTTTTAAATTTTTTATAACAAAATATAAAAAATTTTTTTTTTTTTTTTTTTTAATTCAGATTTTTACATTTTTTTGACAAAAAGTAAAAACCGCAGAGGTGATGAAATACCACCAAAAGAAAGCTCTATTTGTGGAGAAAAAAATGATAAAAATTTCATTTGGGTACAGTGTTGTATGACCACGCAATTGTCATTCAAAGTGCATCAGCGCTGAAAGCTGAAAATTGGTCTGGATAGGAGGGGGGTTTAAGTGCCCTGTAAGCAAGTGGTTAAAGGGTAACTCCACTTTCGTGTGAAAAAAATAGAAAATAAGAAAAAATAATATAGCATATACAATTGCCACACAAGTCATATTGTAATTGAATGTTATTAAAAATTACCTTTCCTTTTGAATCGGCATCTCTGTAGTTTTCTGAAAATGGCTACCTGGAGGTGTTCTGTACACAGAACATGTACAGAACACCCCCCAGAAACATAATTTCCTGCTTGTGTGATTGACTCACTGATTTTCCCAGAAGTCTGCACTAAGATGCAAGTCAGATTTTTGGCATCCTCTGCAACAAAAATGTCTTTTTCGGTGAGATACTCCCAACAGACAAACAAGATATTTGGGGGGCACATCCTAAAAGATGCATTAAAGATGGTGATCATAGAACTGAACAAAATATTACAGCACACACATGCAAAAAAAGACATTTACCTCCTGCAAGGCTATTTAAAACACCCAAACATTTTCAAAAAATATGGGGATTTAGTCACACCATATTGCTATATGGGGTACTTTGTCTCAGTAACTTAAGCACCATATAGCAATATGGCCCTAGTCCTAGAACCCTTTAGATCTTCTCCGACCTCCAAATCCAAGGACAGCTCCAACCCCAACAACAACTCTCTGTATTGGATCAGTGTCCCTCTTATATAACACAGGATCAGTGGGTCGGACTTAGAGGAAAACCTGCCAAAAGACCAAAGAACCAGGTATGCATTAACTCCTACCCTCCCAGCCGGAACAGCGCTGTTTACCCACACAGGGATCCACAGGTCTTCTGCAGGCAGTCCCAATGAAGTTAGTTGGAACACAGCAGCTACACGGACACAGACGCTGCTCCAAATTTGACATCCGTGTGAGTGCACGGCCCTGAACACAGACTGTGTGTATTTGGGGTTTTTTCATCCATACCCGCATGGGTGTCACATTGGGAGCTGCATCTGTGTCCGTGCAGCTGCTGCTTCCCAATTGACATCAATGGGACTGCCTGCATGGAGATGCATGGAAAACCTGTGCATCCCCATGCGGGTAAACACAGCCCATGTACGGGTGTATGCTGTTATATGCCCGGCGTGAACGAGACCGTACACTACCCATCTCCAGAGTGGTCATGGTATACATATAAAAAATATAAATGGGTACTCCTAGCAATCTGTCTATTGGGGGGGTAAATATAAACTCAACCTAACTTACATAACATGACTACTATACCCACATATTATTTATTTGCTGCATTAAACTGTGGTAAGCCAGGCAGAATACTTGTGATTTACTGCCAGCCTGAGGTTTGTGTTTTCTGCTGTAGTAATAACATCAGAACTTGCTGCAGGGATGGTCTGTACAAGCCGAATATCGATCATACACAATTATAGCATCTAGCTTCTGAGTGGACTTCTCAGGGGCCTGTGAAATATCTATCTATCTATCTATCTATCTATCTATCTATCTATCTATCTATCTATCTATCTACAATCTTTAATCTGTCTTTCTATAGTGGTCTTTTTCTATGTAAGTTTCCTGTTAATTTAATATCTATTTATCTAGTTCCATCTATCTGCCATCAGATCTCAATAGGGAAAAAGATCATGCTGGATATTTATACTGATATGGACTGGGTAATGTGTTGGGAACAAAAGGGTGCCGCATCATTTGATGGAAATGAAAATGATAAACCTACAGAGGGCTGAATTCAAAGACACCCCAAAAATCAAAGTGAAAAAATGATGCAGCAGGCTCTAGTCCATTTTGCTGAAATATCATTACAAATGGTACTCAGTAGTTTGTATGGCCCCCACGTGCTCCTGACAATGTCGGCGGGGCATGCTCCTAATGAGATGACGAATGGTGTCCTGGGGTATTTCCTCCCAGATCTGGACCAGGGCATCACTGAGCTCCTGAACAGACTGTGCAACCTGGTGGCATCGGATGAACCGAAACATAATGTCCCAGAGATGTGCTATTGGATTTAGTTCAGGCGAGCGTGGGGGCCATTTAATGGTATTGATTCCTTCATCCTCCAGGAACTGGTTGCATACTCACGCCACATGAAGCTGGGCATTGTCATGCACCAGGAGGAACCCAGAACCCACTGCAGCAGCGTAGGGTCTGACGATGGGTCCAAGGATTTCATCCCAATGCCTAATGGCTGTCAGGGTGCCATTGTCTAGCCTGTGGAGGTCTGTGCGTCCCTCCATGGATATGCCTCCCCAGACCATCACTGACCCACCACCAAACCGGTCATGCTGAACGATGTTACAGGCAGCATAACATTTTCTGTGGCTTCTTCAGACCCTTTCACGTCTGTCATACGTGCTCAGAGTAAACCTGCTCTCATCTGTGAAAAGCACAGGGCGCCAGTGTCGGACCTGCCAATTCTGGTGTTCAATGTCAAATGAGCTCCTCGGTGCTGGATAGCGAGCACAGGGGCCCACTAGAGGACGTTGGGCCCTCAGGCCACCCTCATAAAGTCTGTTTCCGATTGCTTGGTCAGAGACATTCACACCAGTGGCCTGCTGGAGGTAACATCTTAGGGCTCTGGCAGTGCCCATCCAGTTCCTTCTTGCACAAAGGAGCAGATACTGGTCCTGCTGATGGATTACGGACCTTCTACAAACCTGTCCTGCTCTCCTAGAGTAACTGCCTGTCTCTTGGAATCTCCTCCATGCTCTTGAGAGCACTTTGCTGGGAGTCACCGCAAACCATCTGGCAATGGCACGTATTGATGTGCCATCTTGGAGGAGTTGGACTGCCTGTGCAACCTCTATAGGGTCCAGGTATCACCTCGTGCTACTAGTGAAGACACTGACCTTAGCCAAATGCAAAACTAGTAAAGAACTGTCAGAAAAGATGAGTAGGGAAAAAAATATCAGTGGCCTCCACCTGTAAAACCATTCCTGTTTTGGAAGTTGTCTCATTGTTGCCCATCTAGTGCACCTGTTGTTAATTTCATTAACACAAAAGCAGCTGAAACTGATTAACAACCCCCCCTGCTACTTAACTGACCAGATCAATATCCCAGGTGTTTAATTGACTTGATGCTATACTCTGGTTAAGGCTGGGTTCACACTGGTCCGACAAACGCTCCGACATTGGGAGCTCATGTCGCATGACGTGTGAAATTTAATGTTTCCCTATGGGAGCCGTCCTAACTGGTCCGACACAAGTCGTTCCGACTTTAGAAATGCTCCCTGTACTACTTTGGTCCGACTTTGATCCTACTTCAGCCTATTGACTATCATTGAAGTCGGATCAAAGTCGGATTGCCGTCTTGCATGATCCGACTTCGGCACGCGACTTGTGCTCAGATGTTCTTGAGGGGGAACTCCGCGCCAAATTTTAAATAAAAAACCGGCATGGGTTCCCCCTCCAAGAGCATACCAGGCCCTTGGGTCTGGTATGGACCTTGAGGGGAACCCCCTACGCCGATAAAAACGGCGTGGGGGTCCCCCCCAATCCATACCAGACCCTTATCCGAGCACGCAGCCCGGCCGGACAGGAATGGGGGTGGGGACGAGCGAGCGCCCCCCCCCCTCCTGAGCCGTACCAGGCCGCATGCCCTCAACATGGGGGGTTGGTGCTTTGGGGGAGGGGGCGCGCTGCGGCCCCCCACCCCAAAGCACCTTGTCCCCATGTTGATGAGGACAAGGGCCTCTTCCCGACAACCCTGGCCGTTGGTTGTCGGGGTCTGCGGGCGGGGGGCTTATCGGAATCCGGGAGCCCCCTTTAATAAGGGAGCCCCCAGATCCCGGCCCCCCACCCTATGTGAATGAGTATGGGGTACAGCGTACCCCTACCCATTCACCTAGGAAAAAAGTGTCAATTTAAAAAAAAAACACTACACAGATTTTTAAAGCATTTTATTAGACAGCTCCGGGGGTCTTCTTCCGACTTCGGGGGTCTCTCCGGTTCTTCTCCACGCTCTCCGGATCTTCTGCCGGGCTCCTCCGCTCTCTTCTGCTCTTTTGCCGCTCTTTTGCTAAAGCGGAGGAGCCCGGTCTTCGGTCTTCAATCTTCTGCCTTCTGCCTTCTGCCTTCTGCCCTCTTCTCCTGATGTTGACACGACGCTCTCTGGGGCTAGAATGCTCTCTGTGCGCTCTGCTCTGACTTATATAGGCGGTGACCCCGCCCCCTTATGCCGTCACAGTCCCTGGGCATGCTGGGACTGTGACGTTTTAGGGGGCGTGGTCATCACCCGATGACCACGCCCCCTAAAACGTCACAGTCCCAGCATGCCCAGGGACTGTGACGGCATAAGGGGGCGGGGTCACCGCCTATATAAGTCAGAGCAGAGCGCACAGAGAGCATTCTAGCCCCAGAGAGCGTCGTGTCAACATCAGGAGAAGAGGGCAGAAGGCAGAAGGCAGAAGGCAGAAGATTGAAGACCGAAGACCGGGCTCCTCCGCTTTAGCAAAAGAGCGGCAAAAGAGCAGAAGAGAGCGGAGGAGCCCGGCAGAAGATCCGGAGAGCGTGGAGAAGAACCGGAGAGACCCCCGAAGTCGGAAGAAGACCCCCGGAGCTGTCTAATAAAATGCTTTAAAAATCTGTGTAGTGTTTTTTTTTAAATTGACACTTTTTTCCTAGGTGAATGGGTAGGGGTACGCTGTACCCCATACTCATTCACATAGGGTGGGGGGCCGGGATCTGGGGGCTCCCTTATTAAAGGGGGCTCCCGGATTCCGATAAGCCCCCCGCCCGCAGACCCCGACAACCAACGGCCAGGGTTGTCGGGAAGAGGCCCTTGTCCTCATCGACATGGGGACAAGGTGCTTTGGGGTGGGGGGGCCGCAGCGCGCCCCCCTCCCCCAAGGCACCACCCCCCATGTTGAGGGCATGCGGCCTGGTACGGTTCAGGAGGGGGGGGGGCGCTCGCTCGTCCCCACCCCCATTCCTGTCCGGCCGGGCTGCGTGCTCGGATAAGGGTCTGGTATGGATTGGGGGCGACCCCCCACGCCGTTTTTTCGGCGTAGGGGGTTCCCCTCAAGGTCCATACCAGACCCAAGGGCCTGGTATGCCTCTGGAGGGGGAACCCATGCCGGTTTTTTATTTAAAATTTGGCGCGGAGTTCCCCCCTAAAGATTCATACCAAACACAGTGCCGGCATTGGCGGGGATCCAAGTCGGATCCCCGTTCATTGAAAGTCGGACACATGCCGGCTTCATGTCGCAGGGCAAAGTCGGATCCAAAGTAGGACGGCTGTCGTGTCGCACCAGTGTGAACCCAGCCTCAAAAGTGTTTCAGTTTTTTTGAGCAGTGTATAATAATCTGACTCTATGTAAATATGGATCTATCTACGTATCAATCTATCTATGTCAATCTGTCTCTATTATCTATCTGTCTATCTATCTGTCTGTCTGTCTGTCTGTCTGTCTGTCTGTCTGTCTGTCTATTCAATTCTGCACACCTAGAAGCTGAAAGCCTGGAGATTAAATAACAGCAGTCTGTACAAGGAGCACTTAATATATCGGATGTCTCTTTTGAAAATAATGTCCCACTCTGAAAATGTTTAGCTGACTTGCAGAATGTTCTGTATGACATCTCTGTGTTGTGTCTACCCCCCTCCTGATCACTTGTCTATAGAAGGAGAAGGGTGTTCCCGCACAGAGCATGCCAGGACCTCCAGAATCAATATGTCTCATCCAAATCAGAATATTAGATGTCATGGCAGAAGTGCTGCAGATTCTGATTGTCGGCATTTCTCCTCCAGCTGCTCATCCAGCGTGCAGGCTCTCTTCTATCACCGGATTATAGCCCCAAGCTATGGGGAAGCTATGAGTTTGATCTATTTCATTTTCATGAGTTAAGAGAGAAAATTCTAGAGCTGGCTGATAAATTGAAACAGATTTTCTAGTCCATTTTTTTTTTCCCGGAAAAAAAAATGTGAATCCTCTAACTGACAGGGACAGTAATATAAAGCTTATTAAGGATAATAGGAATCATGCATTGCTGTATACCCTTAGCAAAGGGCCGCATGTGGCCCTTGGGCCACTGGTTGTTCACTGTTTACTCTGCATCCTTTGGGTAGCCAACATTGAGAGGGAAAACATTGATAGATAAAGGGACTGTAATAATGGTGATCTTTAGCAGATCATGTAACATGCCCCCAGTCTCTGTTTCCTGCAGTATATTTCCAGCCTCCAACCACACTGTTGCCCTAATGCCGTGTACACACGACTGGACTTTCAACGGACTTCTGTCGAATCGGACTTGTCTACACACGGTCACACCAAAGTCTGATGGATTCGACCGTAATGATGTGCGACCGGACTAGAATAAGGAAGTTCATAGCCAGAAGCCAATAGCTGCCCTTGCTTCCTTTTTTGTCCGTCGGACTAGCATACAGACAAACTGATTTTTCGACCGGACTTGAGTCCGTCGGAAAGATTTGAAACATGTTCTAAATCTAAAGTCCATCTGATTTTCAACTGAAAAGGTCTGCTGCAGGTCCGATGAAGCCCACACATGGTCGAATTGTCAGACAGATTCATTACGTTGGACCAGTCCGGTCGAAAAGTCTGCCCGTGTGTACACGGCATAAGTCTCTGTCAATCTATTTCAGTATTTCAGCAGTCCCTGACAATCAGTCCCTGACAATATTTTATAACATTATGTACAATAAATGTTTTGTGTGACCCCTTGGGAATGGCAGGGGCTGCAGGTGAGGCTCCCTTCATCCAGTACTTCAACCACCTTTGCTATATACTCTGTTCAAAGGACTGACATCTGACATTGAATTTCAGTAGTTGCTATAGAAAATATGTTATCTATTTATTATAAAGTCATCACAGGAACTAATATTTCTATGGCAGCTTCCATTCTTCTTATTAGACATGCCTTTCACATGTAATGTTCCAATAGTCCTTCAAAACTCGACTCTCAGGATTAAGCCACTCCAGGGATGAACAAATTGATTTGGAAACCAAATGAATCAGCCAACTGCACATTTTTTGATTTTCCTGAATATATGAATACAGATTTGTCCAGTCTGAAAAGAATCATATAGTTCATGAATTATGCTAGCCTGGACTTCCGAATTGAGTGATTATCCGTAGATCAGACAGATGAAGGACAAAATTTAGAAGAATCCAGAATGACAATTCTAACTTGATTATCAACTCCTATCACTACCACTGGATGTAGTGGTGACATCATGATCTCCACCGTGTCCAATCAGGGAACATCTTATTGTTACTGAAAAACATACAAGCTGCTCTGTGATTGGCAGCAGTGCCAAGCAAGCGACCTCCTGGGATCAGTACACAAGGGGGAATAGGCTCAGCATAGGACTTGGAAGATTGTGGCTATCATGGTAGAAGCGCTGACTATTATAGTGATTGTCAGTTTCCCCAGGGGCCCCTCAGGTATAAAATATATGAAATATACTTACGTACATTGTGCCAAGCTACATAGTTACGGCAGGGGAAAAAAATTCCTTCCTGACCCCCCCCCGAGGCAGTCATATTTTCCCTTGATCAACTTTACCTATAAATGTCAGTACCCAGTTATATCATGTACACCTAGGAAAGAATCCAGGTCTTTTTTAAAGCAATCTACTGAGCTGGCCAGAACCACCTCTGGAGGGAGTCTATTCCACATTTTCACAGCTCTTACTGTAAAGAAACCTTTCCGTATTTGGAGATGAAATCTCTTTACCTATAGACATAAAGAGTGCCCCCTTGTCCTCTGCTGAACCAATGCAATGCAATAAAGATCATACCTGGAATTCAGGTTTAATGCTGTTGATAGACTGCATCATACAGTATATGTAATTTTTTACATATACTGTAATATAATCCTTGTTTTTTTATTTTAACCATAGTTACACTAAGGGGTCCATTTATAAAAAAAATTCTGTGAGAATATCTCAGCATTGGCACAGCTGTTGCCAAAAATCCCTGTAATGTGTCTAATATGTTTAGTTCCCATCACTGTCAGCTCCATCTAGTGGCCATAATGTGAAATTTTCCTGAAGTATTTGAACCAAGAACATAAAGCATTATGGCCACTAGATGGAGCCGGCGATCATTTTAGACACATTACGGGGCTTATGATTCAGATTAGGATAGTGTCAGACTTTTTGGCCTACTGAATGTAAATCACTACATGTGAATGTTACTGAGAAGAAAACATGAAGTTCATAAGGACCGGGGGCAAGTATTTGGAGTAATTATTCAAAGTGAAGCTAGCTACAGATATAGTTTTTCATGCTTAATGCATACAGGATGAGTAATGTGTAACTGTAACACTTATAGGTATTTATAATTACCTGTCAGGCTTGGAGCCAACAGGTAATGGAAGGAGAAAAATGTGTGCAAAAGTTGTTCAAACCTTAAAGACTTTCCCCAGAATATACCGTAATTTTTTTTTTTACCATGATCCCATAATTGCAGGTATTTTTTTTATCTTTCACAGAGGTCATTCTACTACCACTGACAATGCATTTACATATCAGAAAGATGGCGCCATCTTTGTTTAGATACCATCCAGGGTCTGCATCTACTCTCTAGACTGAGGCGCTAGCTAAGATGATACAATCTTGTAAATCTTGATGCCTGTGCAGCTCTTGGCGACATTCACAAGTCTGACACAGATCAGCCCCACCTGCAGCCTTTCACCTTGCTGAAAAGTTACAATGTTGCAGTCTGATCACTCGGGGAGAGGGGACTGAGGATATGCTGCCTTCTGCCTGCAGCAGACTGATGACATAATCACTGGAGCTGATGGACTGCGATTTAAGGGTAGAAGGTCGAGCTTTTTAGAAAAATTATACTGTTGATGTATACTGTGACATGACAGAAATGTATCCGCTGAGACTCGTTACTTCAAGTAGAACTAAAGCCAAAATTGTATTTTTTCATTCTGAATAGACTAAGGGAGGGTTACAACCCCTCAGACTTTTGTTTGCCATTCACTTCCTACCCAATACACAGACATAATGCCAAAAGACAGACGGCAATAAAAACCTGACAGGTGTTCCAAACCTCCTCCACTCTATCCAAAATGTTTTTAAAAAATAGTTATACTTTAACCGCTTCCCTACCCGGCCATAGACAAATGACGTCCACAGATGGGATCTCCCATCCTGGGTGGACGTCGTATGACGGCCTCGGGTTCCTGGCCGCCTAGGGGGCGCGCGCCCCCGCCGCGTTGCTCAGGTGCGTGTGCCCGGGGGCCGCGATGTCCGCCGGGCACCCGCGATTGCCCGTTAACCGGGCCGGACCGTTGATCTGTGTGTGTAAACACACAGATCCACGTCCTGTCAGGTGAGAGGAGAGCGATCTGTGTTCCCAGTACAGCTGAACACCGATTGGTCTCCTCCCCTTGTGCGTCCCTTCCCCCTACAGTTAGAAGCATTCCCTAGGAAACATATTTAACCCCTTGTGTCCCCCTAGTGGTTAACCCCTTCACTGCCTGTCACATTTACACAGTAATCAATGCAATTTTATAGCATTGATCGCTGTATAAATGTGAATGGTCCCAAAAATGTGTCAAAAGTGTCCGATGTGTCCGCCATAATGTCACAGTCACGAAAAAAAATCTCTGATCGCCGCTATTACTAGTAAAAAAAATTAATAATTAATAAAAAAAAAAAAAATGCCATAAATCTATCCCGTATTTTATAGACGCTATAACTTTTGCGCAAACCAATCAATATATGGTTATTGTGATTTTTTTTTTACCAAAAATATGTAGTAGCATACGTATGGGCCGAAACTGAGGAAAAAATTTTTTTTTTTTTTTTTTTAAATTGGGATATTTATTATAGCAAAAAGTAAAAAATATTGTGTTTTATTCAATATTGTCGCTCTTCTATTGTTTATAGCGCAAAAAATAAAAACCGCAGAGGTGATAAAATACCACCAAAAGAAAGCTCTATTTGTGGGGAAAAAAGGACGTCAATTTTGTTTGGGTACAACGTCGCACGACCGCGCAATTGTCGTTTAAAATGCGACAGCGCTGAAAACTAAAAATTGGTCTGGGAAGGAAGGGGGTGAAAATGCCCGGTATTGAACCGGTTAAAGTGATTGTAAACCCACTTTGAAAAAAAAAACAAAAAACTAACACCTGCAAGACAAAGGCATAATGAGCTAGTATGCATAGCATAGCATACTAGCATCATTATGTAATACTCACCTGAGATCAAAGTCCTCGGCGGCCGATAACAATCCCGGGGTTACTTCCGGGTATCGCGGCTCTGGCGCTGTAATTGGCCGGAGCCGCGATGACGTGACTCCCGTGCATGCGTGCGGTAACGGCACACTCACTGAAGCAACGGCACATACGCGCCGTTGCTTCTGTTGGTGTCAGTGCGCATGTGCTGATGACATCGGCACATGCAAATACAGGGGATATCTCCTAAACCGTGCAGATTTTGGAGATATCCTGGCTAGCTACAAGAAAGCCTTATTATAGACTTACCTATAGCACAAAGTCGAGTGTAAGGGTTTACAACCACTTTAAAAGTTAATTTCAATTGATTAGAATGGAAATTGAGTTTTTTTTTCATTGTTTGAAAGCTGAACTCCAGGCAATCAAACTATCAAACAATCATAGTTTGGTTGACTGTGCATTTATTAATAAAATAGGCATATTCTGTAATTAACTGGACTTCGGACTTCATACCAGAGTAGGTGAACTTCAGCTATAAATAATCCTCTACAGCAGCACTGGGGGACTTCCTAGATCAGTAGTGTGAGCCAATCAGAGCTCTGTTGCCTTACCTAGTGTTTACCTACACAGGAATAGTGAATACAGCTGACCTCATCGGTATGCTGCTGCTCCTACATTGTCCAATCAGCAGGCTGGGGTGGAGTCATTGAGCTTCAGGACCTGGGTTGGTGCTCTAGCAGGGGTGCTTGGGAAAAAAAAACAAAAAGAAATACATATTTTCCGGGAAGTAAAATAATTCACACACTGTACATATCATTTAGTTTAAACTGTATGAAATCATCTTTGACTTTGTGAAATAGCTCATACACTATACTTCTATTAAAGTGAATGTAAACCCAACATTTCATATTCCTGATCTGTGCCTGCTGTACCATGTACTTGTATGCAACATCCTGTTCTCTTTGTATTGCTTTCTTTGTATAAAATCACTGGTGTTTCTGCTAGTCCCTCTAATTTCCTATAAAATAAACCAACCACACTAGGCAGGAGAGAACAGCATTGTCAGTTTTCTGGCTGTGCTGAGAATTCGCCTTGACTATTGCAACTTCCTTCTCATTGACCTGCCTCTCCATAGGCTATCCCCTCTTCAATCTATCATGAATGCTGCTGCCAGACTTATCCACCTTACCAACCGCTCAATGTCTGCCAACCCTCTCCTCCAATCCCTGCATTGGCTCCCAATCACCCAGCGAATAAATTCAAAATACTAACCACAACATACAAAGCCATTCACAACTCTGCCCCGAGCTACATCACCAATCTTGTCTCCAAATATCACCCAAATCGTCCTCTCCGCTCTTCTCAAGACCTCCTACTCTCAAGCTCTCTCTCATCTCCTCCTCCCATGCTCGTCTCCAGGATTTCTCCAGAGCCTCTCCCATCCTCTGGAACTCGCTACCTCCACCTGTCCGGCTATCCCCTACTCTTGCTACCTTCAGGTGATCCCTGAAAACTCATCTCTTCAGGAAAGCCTATCACGTCTCCAACTAATCTCCTACCACTTCTAACAGCTCATTCCCCACAGTTACAACCTTTTGTACCACCTGCCCCACCCTATTAGATTGTAAGCTCTTCTGAGCAGGGCCCTCTTAATCCTCCTGTATCTTATTGTATTATAACTGTATTGTCTCCATTTTATATTGTAAAGTGCTGCGTAAACTGTTGGTGCTATATAAATCCTGTATAATAATAATAATAATAATTCAGCCTGCTCTCCTCCAATAATTAGACTTGACCTGACATGCCCCCCCTGCAAGCCATTCACTGGCAAGTTCAGTGTGCTGCCGTTCCTCCTCCCCCAGCTCTCTGAGCTCCTTATGCAGCTGAGAACAGAGGGAATGTGATCACTTATAAAAAAAAGAGGGAAAATGGTATTTATGCAATATATATATATATATATATATATATATATATATATATATATATATATATATATATATATATATATGTATATATATATGTATATATATATATATATATATACACAAATGCTTTGCCTTTTATTTATATTTTAAACTGAATGGGTTGTTTTACAAGGTGAGCGTTTAAATATACTTTAATATAATTCTCTGTTTTTCTCTGTCTTTCATGCAAGGCTTATGAAGGAATCCAGCATCAGGGCAGGCTGACATTACTCCATTATGCTGATGGTAGTGGAAGATTTAAATAACCGACAGTCACTTTTTGTCTTTTCCAGGTATTTATTTGCTCAAGGCACGAAGAGACAGAAGGCTAGGGCTTCAGATACCTCGAGCAACATATTTTCCAGACTCTGACCACACTCCTGCTGTCGCAGTGCATGAAGAAAGCATGACATGGAGTGCGTATTGCAAAAATAAGGATTAGCAGGCAAACACCAAAGGCGGCACTGCCTACGGAGCTCCACAACCAAGCAGTGAGTAACCACCATGCATCCTCTCTAAAGTAACATGTATAATAGCCTACCCTGACCGTGGTCGTGGCTGCGGTTTTTGCCGAATTTTGCATTTTTACGCGGCTGGCGGTCAAAACGTCCTTATCCTAAACATGATTCTTACGCATTCAGGAGAGGGAGGTTTAACCTCACCTAAACACAGCAGCTTCTAAACTCTGCTAAAAGCCTGTGTGTTCATGGACACATAGGTTTTTATAGAGTTGAGTTTAGGAACTTTGGCAAAAAAAGTTTAGGAGTTGCCAGTGTACATGAAGCCTGAGGGAGTACCAGGATTCTGTGAGGGACAGACTCATTACACCTTCAAGAGGACTTTTAATCCTAGCTCTCTCTTTTGAGTGCCCCATCCTCCTCAACCAGGCAGGACAGCTTCAGGACGATGCGTTAGGCCCAAACAGGCTTTCGCCCCAACCAGCATAAAGTACTACACACTCCCCTCCCAACCAGGCCACAGCCCAAGGAGAAGGAGGACTCAACAAGCCAAATATTTAAATCCTCCTCCAGCATGGTCCATTGACTATAGACCTCCTAATGGTTGGCCGAGGTGGCATATATATTCATAACACAGAATTGCTGCAGATCCCCAGTCTATTGCCATAGGTATCAGTAACCCCTACTGGATACAACCAGGAACAGCAGTAACACTTTTTTAGGGAAAATCCAAGTGAGATGCAGCAAATTAGTCTAGGAAGATTATCACTTGCAGAATTAAATCTAAGTACTCACCGCAGCTTATGGCAGGGTGGCTACATTAATAAAAATGTATAAATATTATACAAGGATCCGTGTGCTAAGTACAATATTCATGCCAACCATTTAAAATCTTGTACTGGTCTGGCTTTAGTAAAGTGCATTCTAATTAGCTGTTATGGGTGACTGGACTCTATAATTATTAATATAATGGGAATTCAAAATGTGTGATCAGGCAGAATCTCATACTATGTCTCTTCTGCAACAAAGGATTCTTACGTCATCCTGCCGTGGCCAATCAAGTTGGCTAAAGATCTGAACCCAGGAGATGATCGGGAAAGATGTCGGCGCTGGTGTGGGAGCTTTCCGCACATACACTACACACCGTCGCTACCTGTGGCACGTAAAAACTCAGGGTTGACGACATTGTCTTGTTCTGTTGTACTTACCCTGATATTAGAATACATTTTTACTATATTATACGCTATATGTTTTTATAGCTACCCTACAACATCCACTCCTGAAGAAGTGTTTTTACACAGAAATGCGTTGGGCTCTGAGGATGTAGCTATGTGCTTTATTAGGATATATATCTGGATACACCATTAATTTTTTAATCTATTGAATTACCAACTGTAACGTACCTGGGATGTGAGCCTGACGTGTGGAGGGAGAGGGGTAGAGAAGGAAGCGCCACCTGAGTGTAGTATTAACAAATAATGTTTAATGACACCAGGTAAAAACACACTTACAGGATAAAAACATATAGAAGGCTCATCTGTATAGGTATGTGGTCCTCGGTGTTCAGGGTGGTACGGGAGGTCTCCCTCCACACGTCAGAGTATTGGTAACTGTAAGCGCAAACACACAAGTCCATATATAACAGGAGATATAAAGGGCTGAGCAACTTAGTCCATAGGGGACAGGCTGGAAGTTCAAGGGTTAAGTGGTAACTGGTAATGTAATGGTTAAAGTAGGCTGGTAGGCTAGGCGGCTGCTGTCCTCAGAGAGCTGGCTCTGTGATGGATGAGAGAGGGGTAGAGAAGGAAGCGCCACCTGAGTGTAGTATTAACAAATGATGTTTAATGACACCAGGTAAAAACACACTTACAGGATAAAAACATATAAAAGGCTCATCTGTATAGGTATGTGGTCCTCGGTGTTCCCTCTGGTCCTGTGATGGTGACGCTGCAGGGATGCTGGGCTGCAGAAGGTGGATTACCAGCCGGGAGCTCCTTCTGTGGGGCCTATAGGCCTATTGAAGGAGCAGTGGCTCCGAGCGTGTAGCCTTCTCTCAACCTCCCTGCTAGCCCTCCTCCCTGGACGATCCCACCCCTGGATACCGAACCCAGAAGCAGACGGACGACCTGTGACGTCATGCACGCTCCACATGCGCTCCACGCCGGCCCCTAGTCTCTTCCTGATGGCCACAGAAGGAGCATCCGGCTGGTAATCCACCTTCTGCAGCCCAGCATCCCTGCAGCGTCACCACCACAGGACCAGAGGGAACACCGAGGACCACCACCTGGTGTCATTAAACATAATTTGTTAATACTACACTCAGGTGGCGCTTCCTTCTCTACCCCTCTCTCATCCATCACAGAGCCAGCTCTCTGAGGACAGCAGCCGCCTAGCCTTCCAGCCTGTCCCCTATGGACTAAGTTGCTCAGCCCTTTATATCTCCTGTTATATATGGACTTGTGTGTTTGCGCTTACAGTTACCAATACTCTGACGTGTGGAGGGAGACCTCCCATACCACCCTGGCTCAGAGACCACTGGAGTGGGAACAGTGGCGGTAAGAGCACAGTGAGGTAAAGGTGCCTGAGTCCTTACTGCTTGAAGTGGTCTCCTTGCGAGGAAGCTGGAGTGGTGGTTGCAGATCAGCAGATGCAGGTTAGCAGCAGAGTGGATGCAGGTCAGCAGATGCAGGTTTGCAGAGCAGCAGATGCAGGTTAGCAGATGCAGGTTTGCAGAGTAGCCAATGCAGGTCAGCAGATGCAGGTTTGCAGAGCAGCGGATGTAGGTTAGCAGACACAGGTTTGCAGAGCAGTGGATGCAGGTCAGCAGACAGAAGCGGAGTCAGACGAGCCGGGTCATACACATCAGGGAATACAGCAGAAACGGCAGGCAGAGAATAGTCAGAGTCCAGGCTGGGTCTTGGCAACAGGAAATCAGGCAGGTAACAGAGCCGGGTCAAACTAGCCAAAGTCAGGATTGGAGACATAAGCAGGGTCAGGAAGCCGGGTCAAACACAGGAACAGAGTACTGGTACAATCAGGAACACAGGGAACAGAAGCAGATCAAACCGCAAGGGGCAGCGCCATTGAGCATCTTTTAAAGGCTATTGGGCGCCAAAGCGCGTCTAACGCGTGTGTGCGGTCCGTGACTGGCGCGTGCACATAGGCGCACGCCTTCTGGAACGGAACGAACGTTCGTGACACAACTATGCTGCCAGTTGATATGTGAATTGACCATGCTATATACTATTGCTATGTGCTGACCATGTATACATTTATGAACATGATGGTACTACTGTTATGCATATGTACAAATATGGTAACATTTATCCTTAGACTTTTTTTATATGAACTATACTATTGTTATGTATTTATATACTTTTTACTTCAATAATTAAACTTGAACATATTCATCCACACGAGTCAACCACTTCATTTAAAGTCCCAAATTTCCCTCTTTTTGTCTAAGTACAATATTCATGCCAACCAATTAAAATCTTGTACTGGTCTGGCTTTAGTAAAGTGCCTTCTAATTAGCTGTTATGGGTGATTGGACTCTGACTATAATTGCATTATTATAATGAAAATTCAAAATGTGTGATCAGGCAGACGCTTATACTATGTCTCTTCTGCAACAAAAGAATTCTTACGTCATCCTGCCATGGCCAATCAAGTTGGCTAAAGATCTGAACCCAGGAGATGATCGGGAAAGATGTCGGCGCTGGTACGGGAGCTTTCCGAAGTCGCATCTCTGGAGGAGGGATGAGAACAGCTCTTTAAGGTAATTGTAAGGTCTTGTTCTTTTTGCCATAAAAATAACAAACATGTTATACTTACCTGCCCTGTTGCAGTGGATTTGCACAGAGCAGCCCAGATCCTCCTCTTCTCGGGTGCCTCTTTGGTGCTCCTGGCCCCTCCCTGCTGTAGAGTGCCCCCAAAACAAGCAGCTTGCTATGGGGCCACCCGAGCCGAGTCACAGCTCCCTGTGTCCATTCAGACACGTAACTGCGGTTTGGCCTCGTCCCCTCCCTCTCCAGAATGGCTAACTGACTTTGACATTAGGTAAGTAATAGGGGGGCTGCTGCACACAGAACATTTTTTATCTTAATGCATAGAATGCATTAAGATAAAAAAACCTTCTCTCTTTACAACTATTTTAATGCTTTTCTTTCCTTGCAATGTGTACTGAATAAGGCCCATGTGTCCGGTGTGAAATTGATAGAGGATTTAATTTCAGTGCTTTCTCATCCTGGCCAGAAGAGCATCCAGAAAGTGCTGAAAGTGAACCTAGAGGTAATAAATATTACGATTTTTTATTCTCCTACGCCAATGTTTCTGGAAAGGTTTCAGCAAATGTTTTAGTTTCAAAGTGTCAGCAGTTTCTTACAATATCTCAGATGATGTCAGAGAGGAATAAGAGAAAAAAAGATTTTCCCCATCTATCAAATACTTCGTATTTTCATGGAAAATGTAAAAAAAAAAGGTACTGGTGTTTTATTACTGTTACGTGCTAGTTTAGGTTTTGGAGTTTTATTCGAGATGTGCAGAGAGATCACACAAACACTTGTAGGTATAACATTTAAGTAAGTAATGACAGATACAGATTCTTAATTCATTAAAAAGCTAAAGAGCAATTTGCAAAATGCAATGAATTACACTATAATATTCAAATCATTCAGTTATCTGCTTTAAAGGAGAAGTACAGCCAAAGCTTGTTTGGCTGTACTTCTCCTGTCGATCACCGGAGTGCAGTTCATTCTCCACTCCTGTGACAGAAAAGCCCCTGAAACCCGCTGTCGGCTGACAACACAGAGCCGGTTCAAACTGGGGAAAGATCACGACAATATGGTCGGGAACCGACTACAACCCAGGACCGGCACCTGTTTTGCGAGCCACTGAAAGCCTGAGCCAGCGGCTTCCACCCCTTCCACAGCCCAGCACTCCAGTGAGTGCGGGGGGGCAGAGCAGACAGCAGTGACTGACAGTCACCATCTATCTGCTCATGGAGCTCTGAGTGTTCTGTCTCTAGGACAGAGAGCTAAACCTACTTGCTCCATAAACTTCAGATACCATATTTCTTTGATCTTAGATTTATTAGAACAAGCCATGGGAAACTACAAAATTGACAAAACAAACATCAATCAGTACAATATTGCATATAATAAAGAAACAATGCCCTATAACACAGAATGGGATAATAAAAACATAATTTTTAAGCTTGCTGAGGTGTCATAGTTACATAGTAAGGTTGAATAAAGACACCATTCCATCCAGTTCAACCTGAGTGAGTGTCTACAACTGTCCCTATCACTGTACATTGTAGGAGAAAATTACCGCTCCAGAAGCTCCAGACCTTTTGAAAACACCCGCCCTATTAGGAACTAGCAGGTGCTGGCTCTGCACAAGTTTAGAGGAACAGAAACAATCCTGGACGGCCACACACCACTGAAGGCATCTTTATTGAAAAAATTAAAATCCAATGCAGTCACTTCATGTACAAAAGAAACAAGGAGAAGCAGCAAACGCGTTTCCCACCATATAGTGATGCTTAGTCATAGCGCTGTACATTGTGTCTTATTAAGATGCTCATCTATTATATCATTATTTATTTAAGGTACCCATATAGCTCCGTCAATTTTACGCAGTGCTTCACACATACATCGCACACTCACATCGGTCCCTACCCTCAAGGAGCCCACAATCCAAGGTCTCCAACTCACGTTCATATACTAGGGCCAATTTTGGACAGAAGCCAATTAACCTACCAGCATGTCTTTTGAGTGATGGCGAGAGATTGGAGAAACAGCCTTAGTGTCTTGTAGCTTCTTGAAATGGTGGCTGACTCACTTCCTCTAGAGAATTTTCCAGAATGCACTGGTTCCTAACAACTTTATTAACACATTATAGGAGAATACAATATGTAACTATGCAAAACAGGAAAGCTATACCAGAAAGGGAAGAGTAGGCGGCGCCTGCACTCTGCATATAACTATTTAGGTATACATAAAAAAAAACATGTTATTTCAGGCACATAAACACAGGTAAACTGAATAAAAGCCTGGTGGGCAGAACACTGAGAACTGAGCGATCAGTGGTGTTTGATTGCTCAGTATTCACCCTTAGAGCCGGCAGGAGACAGATGCAGCATCCACCTAGGTAAGTATGATTCTTAAAAAAAAAAGAATTCCCGAACATCTCTTGTAATTCTCATATACTGTGTCCTACTTTAGACAGCGAAAGCTGAAATTTGATTGGTCGCTGTGGCTTACTGAATTTTGTACTATTATTTAAGAAATGTTTTATATTTGTATAATGTTTAATTTTTTTAAATAAATATACATATTTTATATTGGTGGCACAGTGGTGTAGTGGGTAGCACTCTCGCCTGGAGACACTACCTGTCTGGAGTTTGCATGTTCTCCCTGTGCCTGGTGGGTTTCCTCTGGGTACTCCGATTTGCTCCCACACTCCAAAGACATGCTGGTAGGCTAATTGGCTTCTGTCCAAAAAAATGGCTCTAGTATATGAATGTGAGTTGGAGACCTTGGATTGTGGGCTCCTTGAGGGTAGGGATCGATGTGAGTGTGCGATGTATGTGTGGTGCACTGCATAAAATTGATGGCGCTATATGGGTACCTTAAATAAAAATAATAGATGAGCATCTTAATGAGACACAATGTACAGGGATAGGAACAATTGTAGACATGCACCCACACTCACTCAGGTTGAACTGGATGGACTGATATCTTTATTCAACCTTACTAACTATGTAACTATATTAGCTTTCTAATCTTTTAGGCCCCTTTCACACGGACGGCATAATCGGGTCCACCTGTCAGCTTTTTAGGTAAACCCAATCCAACCATCTATTGCCTTCTATGGAGTCGGGAATGAAAACGGTCATGTGTCCATTTACACCCGTTGACATCCGATCATATCAGCTTAAAACAAACGGAGGGGGGATCCGTTCCCCATTCGTTTGGTGGATCAGATGGGATGACAGTCAGATCTAAACGTACAGGCAGTATAAGCGGAGCAGACACAGACCTGTCATATGCCTGCTGACGAAGTCCGTCCGTGTGAAACATCCCTAAATGTGATGACTGCTAGACGTGTGGTTCGTTTCATTCCGAATTAATATAGATTTTTCGTTTTTCAGATGTATCCGAATACCCAAATTACAATATGAACAAATTTTCCGAATAACTTAATGAAATTCAGACTGAAATTCTAATCGAATTTTGCATTGAACTCCAGTTGAATTCTAACTGTACACATATTGCTGAAATGAAAGACTGTGTGTGTTGTTAGTGTACCATTTTGAAATAATGCTGTTTTTGTTAAGCCAAATGTGATTTAAAGAGTCATTGTAATCATTTGATGAAGATTTTTCTTTCGTTTGTTCACTTTGCTGCATTCAAATCGAAAACAATACAACATTTTCGTTTCGACTGATTTGAAAATTTATTGATTTGAACGTTTTGAATCAAAAAAATTGGTAAATTCGAAGAAAATTTGAAAATTCCAAATGCGCATTTCGAATATGATTCTGAATACAAATTGAACGAATCAACCGAATTTAACTAAACAAAATAACTAGATTAACGAATCAAAACAAAACAATTTTTTTCACCATGCACTTGTCTAATGGCTGCATTTGTTTTTCTTCATTTTCACCTGCTGATCTGGCCAGTAATACATTTCCTGTCTCTGGGTGTCTCCCCCTGGATAGATGGTGTCTCCTCCCTGGATGGATGGCGTCTGCCCTCTCGCATTGTCAATCTGGGGAGAGAGTGAGGTTAGATGCACTAGCAGATTTGAATGCAAATTAAAGCCAAACTCCAGGTAACACTTTAAAGCAGTTACAGCAACAGTTTTTTTTTATCCTTTTGGAATGAAGGATTTACCTAGTAAATAAATGAATAAATAATGAATAAAAGCTGACCATTGTCAATGGTAAATGGTTTGTCTCAACTACTAACTGCCACTTTTCTGAACAGCTTGGCCTGCTAAAGGAAGTTGAAAATAACAGATTTACTAGCAGGATCAACAGGTGAAAATAAAGGAAAAATGCATAAAAAAAGAAAGCAAATGCAGCTATCACATATAAAGACTGGTGAGTTGCAATATAATTTTTTTGTTTTGGGATTAATACCAAGTACTCGTGGGACTGAAAGATGAAAATTAGATTAGTAGTTATTAGCAATGGCAGCGACTCCAATTGTGTGCTTATTTTCTTTCTCCGTTTTTTTTTTTTGGATGTGGCTAAGCGCACTCAGACAAATTATTGTGCACTTGTATACTATATAGTGTATGTATACATGTGTATTGAAAATATTTATAAGAAATAATAAAATTATTAACACGGAGCCCAGAAGTGCAGATGGATGATAGCCCTGAATATCCATTTTAACTTGACATGCGCACTGCCAAAAAATTTGTTTGTTTTCATTTCATTCATTCTTTTTTTTTTTAGTTTTTCGGGTCATTCGTTATGATCGCAATTTCGAAAATTTGTAAATCCAAAAATAAGAAAGAAAATCCGAAAATTTGAAAGAATAACTATCTAATAATGACTAACTATTAAATTATAGGTATTGGAATTTCCTTTCAAATTTGGCTGTTAGTGAACGTAACGAATATGAATTTATCCAAAGTTTTGAATTATCTAAAATAACGAATGCTGCATCTAAACAAATGAAATGGAACAAATTAGTAATAAATAATATTAATAATAATAAAACGTTTTTATTATTATTGTTATTTATTATTATGAATTTTTTACATTCCTTTCATTTAGATATGGCATTCATTATTTCGGATAATTCGTAACTTCGGATAAATTCGTATTCGTTACGTTCACTAACAGCCAAATTCGAAAGGAAATTCCAATACCTATAATTTAATAGTTAGTAATAGATAAGTTGTTATTAGTTAATGTTTCAGATTTTTAAATTTTCGGATTTTTGAATTTTTGAATTTACGAAATTTTTGAATTTTCGAATTCACGAATATTTGGAACAATTTTTTTAAACAGGTTCTCGTTAATTCGGATATTTCTGAATCAACAAATTTGTAGAACGAAACGAATTGCACATGTCTAGATTTTACCCACAGAATGGCCCTGATGACCTTATCTTTCCAGGAGAATCTCTTATAGGGCTCTCACGTATATGAGTATAGCAGTGGGTAGAGACAATTACATTTTCTTAGACCCTTATATTGTATGAAGTAGACATGTAGTTGCACTATGGGAACATGGATAGGACTTAAAAGCAAACTTTCAAAATTCATTATACTGATAGGAATATGTAGTCTTTGGCGCAAACTTTTGCATTGGATAGCTTTAGTGTTGGGGTTACATAGTTACATAGTAGGTGAGGTTGAAAGAAGACACAAGTCCATCAAGTCCAACCTATGTGTGTGTTTATATGTCAGTATTACATTGTATATCCCTGTATGTTGCGGTCGTTCAGGTGCTTATCTAATAGTTTCTTGAAACTATCAATGCCCCCGCTGAGACCACCGCCTGTGGAAGGGGGTTCTTTACGCTCTTACCGTAAAGAACCCCCTACGTAGTTTAAGGTTAAACCTCTTTTCTTCTAATTTTAACCACTTGACCACTGGGCACTTAAACCCCCTTAATAACCAGACCTATTTTCAGCTTTTGGTGCTCTCACATTTTGAATGACAATTACTCAGTCATGCAACACTGTATCTATATGAATTTTTTGTCCTTTTTTTCACACAAATAGAGCTTTCTTTTGGTGGTATTTAATCACCGCTGGGTTCTTTATTTTTTGCGCTATAAAAGAAAAAAGACCGAAAAATCTGTAAAAAAATTAATTTTTCTTCGTTTCTGTTATAAAATTTTGAAAATTAGTAATTTTTCTTCATATATTTTGGCCAAAATTTATACCGCTACATATCTTTGGTAAAAATAACCCAAATCGGTGTATATTATTTGGTCTTTGTGAAAGTTATAGCGTCCACAAGCTATGGTGCCAATAGCTGAAAATTGATCACACCTGAAGTACTGACGGTCTATCTCATTTCTTGAGACCCTAACATGCCAGAAAAGTACAAATACCCCCCAAATGACCCCTTTTTGGAAAGAAGACATTCCAAGGTATTTAGAAAGATGCATGGTGAGTTTTTTGAAGTTGTCATTTTTTCCCACAATTCTTTGCAAAATCAAGTTTTTTTTTTTTTCTTTTTTTTTTTTTTTTCACAAAATTGTCATATTAGCAGGTTATTTCTCACACACAGCATATGCATACCACAAATTACACCCCAAAACACATTCTGCTATTACTCCCGAATACGGTGATACCACATGTGTGAGACTTTTACACAGCGTGGCCACATACAGAGGCCCAGCATGCAGGGGAGCACCTTCAGGCGTTCTGGAGCACCCAGGCCAATTCTGACATTTCTCTCCTACATGTAAAAATCATCATTTATTTGCTAGAAAATTACATAGAACCCCAAAACATTATATATGTTTTTTTAGCAAAGACCCTAGAGAATACAATAGCGGTCATTGCAACTTTTTATCTCGCACGATATTTGCGCAGCAATTTTTCTAACGCGTTTTTTTTGGAGAAAAAACAGTTTTTTGCTTTAAAAAAAAACAAAACAGTAAGGTTAGCCCAATGTTTTTGCATAATGTGAAAGATGAAGTTACACCGAGTAAATAGATACCTAACATGTCACCTTTCAAAATTGCACACGCTTGTGGAATGGCGCCAAACTTCGCCACTTAAAAATCCCCATAGGCGACGCTTTAAAATGTTTTACTGGTTACAAATTTTGAGTTACAGAGGAGGTCTAGGGCCAAAATTATTGCTCTCACTCTACTGATCGCAGTGATACCTCACATGTGTGGTTTAAACACCGTTTTCATATGTGGGCGGGACTTACGTATGCGTTCGCTTCTGCATGCGAGCACACAGGGACAGGGGCGCTTTAAAATTTTTTTATTTTTTTTTATTGTTCATTTTACTTCATTTATTTTAGTTTGACACTTTTTTCCAAAAAAAAAAATGTTTTTGATCACTTTTATTCCTATTACAAGGAATGTAAACATCCCTTGTAATAGGAATATGGCATGACAGGTCCTCTTTACAGTGAGATATGGGGTCAATAAGACCCCACATCTCACCTCTAGGCTATGCCTGAAATAAAAAAAAAAAAAAAAAGATCCTGGCTTCGATCGTAGCGGTGAGTCGGTAGAAGCACCGGAGGGCGGCGGGAGGGGGGGGACGTCCCCTCTCGCCTGCCGTAAGAACGATCAAGCAGTGGAACTGCCGCTATGATTGACCTTATGGTGTAGGGAATCGCCGGCTGAAAAAGCTGATATCTGAATGATGCCTGTAGCTGCACCCATCATTCAGATATCCCCACACAAAGTCAAGGACGTCGTATGACGGAAGGCGGGAAGTGGTTAAAACGCTTTTTTTTTTTAACACAAAGTTGTCCATTTATACAATATTTCTAACACATAGCATGTACATACCAAAAATGACACCCCAAAATAGATTCTCCTACTCCTCCTGAGTACGGCGATACCACATGTGTGAGACTTCCACAGCCTGGCCACATACAGAGGCTGGGTATGGCTGAGCATGGCCGAGTATGGCTGAGCATGGCTGGGTATTGCAGAGTATCGCCGAGTATGACTGGGTATGGCAGAGTATGGCTGGGTATCACCGAGTATTGCAGAGTATGGCTGGGTATGGCAGAGTATTGCGGGTTATGGCAGAGTATTGCAGATTTTTGCGGGGTATTGCAGAGCATGGCTGGGTATGGCAGAGTATGGCTGGGTATCACAGAGTATTGCAGAGTATGGCTGGGTATTGCGGGGTATGGCAGAGTAATGTGGGATATTTCAGGGTATTGCAGGGTATGGCAGAGTATTGCGAGGTATTTCAGGGTATTGCGGGGTATTTCAGGGTATTGCAGGGTATGGCAGAGTATTGCAGGGTATGGCAGAGTATTGCAGGGTATGGCAGAGTATTGCAGGGTATGGCAGAGTATTGCAGGGTATGGCAGAGTATTGCAGGGTATGGCAGAGTATTGCGGGGTATTTCAGGGTATGGCAGAGTATTGCGGGGTATTTCAGGGTATGGCAGAGTATTGCGGGGTATTTCAGGGTATGGCAGAGTATTGCGGGGTATGGCAGAATATTGCGGGGTATTTCAGGGTATGGCAGAGTATTGCGGGGTATTTCAGGGTATGGCAGAGTATTGCGGGGTATTTCAGGGTATGGCAGAGTATTGCGGGGTATTCCAGGGTATGGCAGAGTATTGCGGGGTATTGCAGGGTATGGCAGAGTATTGCGGGGTATTGCAGGGTATGGCAGAGTATTGCGGGGTATTGCAGGGTATGGCAGAGTATTGCGGGGTATTGCAGAGTATTGCGGGGTATTGCAGAGTATTGCGGGGTATTGCAGAGTATTGCGGGGTATGGCAGAGTATTGCGGGGTATTGCAGGGTATGGCAGAGTATTGCGGGGTATTCCAGGGTATGGCAGAGTATTGCGGGGTATTCCGGGGTATGGCAGAGTATTGCGAGGTATTCCAGGGTATGGCAGAGTATTGCGGGGTATTCCAGGGTATGGCAGAGTATTGCGAGGTATTCCAGGGTATGGCAGAGTATTGCGAGGTATTCCAGGGTATGGCAGAGTATTGCGGGGTATTCCAGGGTATGGCAGAGTATTGCAGGGGTATTGCGGGGTATGGCAGAGTATTGCAGGGGTATTGCGGGGTATGGCAGAGTATTGCAGGGTATGGCAGAGTATTGTGGGGCATTGCAGAGGGCATTGCAGAGTATTGCACAGCATTGCAGGGCATGCAGAGTAGTGGGGATGGCTTAGCATGGATGGATGGATGGCTGGATGTCTCTGTGCAGCGCTGTGGGCACTACACATGCAGCCCACAACGCTGCAGCCATCCATCCCTCCCCCTCTCCGCTCACAGTGTACCGATCGGTACACAGGAGGGGAGGAGAGGAACCGGCGTCATCAGATGACGCCGGTTTGTTTACATGTGATCGCGCCGTCATTTGACGGTGCGATCACATGGTAAACGGCCGCGATCAGCGGCCATTTACCGGGATCCGTGATGCGCCGCGTCCTCAGGACCCGGCGGTCACGGATGCTCTCGAGTGTGCGCCCTAGGGGGCGCGCGAGAGCAGAATTCTGGGAGGACGTCCCTGGACGTCCTCCCAGAGTTAAGCAACCGCCCTGTAGCCGTCATTTGGCTATGGGCCGGTTGTTAAGTAGTTAATGAGTGGCCACAAGTCTTCCTAAACTCCCTTCTGCGAAAAAGTTTTATCCCTATTGTGGGGTCACCAGTACAGTATTTGTGAATTGAAATCATATCCCCTCTCAAGCATCTCTTCTCCAGAGAGAATAAGTTCAGTGCTCGCCACCTTTCCTCATAACTAATATCCGCCAGACCCTTTATTAGCTTTGTTGCCCTTCTTTGTACTCGCTCCATTTCCAGTACATCCTTCCTGAGGACTGGTGCCCAGAACTGGACAGCATACTCTAGGTGCGGCCGGACCAGAGTCTTGTAGAGTGGGAGAATTATCGTTTTATCTCTGGAGTTGATCCCCTTTTCCATGTACTCACCCTATGGTCCATGCCAACGGACCTTATTTTGTACAGTAAACGTTTATAGGGAACTGTATCAAATGCTTTTGCAAAATCCAGATACACCACGTCTACGAGCCTTTCCTTTATCTAGATGACAACTCACCTCCTCGTAGAAGGTTAATAGAATGGTTTGCCAAGAACGATTCTTCATGAAGAGTAAGTGCGAGGCTGAGCCTTGGTTCACATCTATGCTTGTGCTGTTGATGCGTTTTTCCACACGTTTCTGATGTGTTTTTGATGTGTTCTCATGCTTCCTGCATTTTTTTTTTTTTGGTAGATGGAGTTGTTAAACACAAAACCCTACCAAAAATGCGTCAAAAATGCATGAATGTGTGATTTTGATGTGGTTCTATTGAAGTCTATGAAGCCAAAAATGCACTGTTCTGCATGTAAAAAAAGTCCCTGAAACGTTAGAAATAAAACATATTGCAGGAAACTGCGAAAATGTGAACGGCACCCATAGGAAATAATGTTCAATGAATTGTAGTGCATTTCTGCAGATCTGCAAATGCATTAAAAATGCATAGATGTGAGCCTAGTATCACTCTCAGCAGAAGGAGATCTTTACTTAACCACTTCAGCTCTAGGAGGTTTTACCCCCTTCCTGACCAGGCCATTTTGTGATATGGCACTGCGTTGCTTTAACTGACAATTGTGCGGTCGTGCGACGCTGTACCCAAATACAATTTATGTCCTTTTTTCCCACAAATAGAGCTTTCTTTTGGTGGTATTTGATCACCTCTGTGGTTTTTATTTTTTGCACTATAAACAAAAAAAGAGTGACAATTTTGAATATATATATATATTTTTTACTTTCTGCTATAAAACATTCCCTATAAAAAAATGTAAATCAAATTTCTTCATCAATTTAGGTCAATATGTATTCTGCTACATATTTTTGGTAAAAACAAATCCCAATAAGTGTAAAGCGATTGGTTTGTGCAAAATTTATAGCGTCTACAAACTATGGGATATTTTTATGGCACCCTGTTAAGCGTGTCCAGAACCCCCGTCCAAAATCTGTGGAGTTTGGGGCAACGCCAGAGGAGGTGAATCAGATCTCCAGGCACCGTTTTACATCTATTACACATTGGGTCTGATGCCCTGCCCATTTTATAAAGCTTCACAGGAGTGTAATGCACTTTTAGCAATATATACAGTTGGGACACCTTCTGCAACATATTTAGGGAACACGTATTAACCGCCTGCAGTGCCTCCTCCCACAATTGTCAGGCGTTAGCAACGAATGACGTCAGTGAGTGAGTCACCGTCCCGTCGGAGCGAAGTTCGGACTCCAGTCTCAGCCTCCGCTGCGGCTGACAGTGCGGGCAGCCCTGCAGGTGACAGTGCGGGCGGCTCCACCGTGGCTGACAGTGCGGGCGGCTCCACAGTGCGGGCGGCTCGGTCAGTGAGTGAGTCGGTGAGGGGGGGTAGCTGGGTGGCTCCATGTGACTGTGAGTGGTCTGCTGGCCAATCAGGGAGCCGGCGGGCACGGGAGCAGAGAGATGACATCTCTCACCACCCTGAGCCCGCCCTGCACCCCTGCAGTTCCGCCCTCACTGTGAAGGCAGCTGTGGGCAGCAGAGAGATTACATCATCTCTCTGCTGCCTGACTCTGGGACATAGCAAGAGACCACCTTAGCAGGAAAGTGTGACACGGCAGGTGACAATCCGCATCTGGTGGCAGGAGACGTGGCAAGTGACAATTCACAACGTGTGGCAGGAGACGTGGCAAGTGACAATTCACAACGTGTGGCAGGAGACGTGGCAAGTGACAATCCAAAACGTGTGGCAGGTGACGTTGCAAGTGACAATCCAAAACGTGTGGCAGGTGACGTTGCAAGTGACAATCCACAATGTGTGGCAGGTGACGTGGCAAGTGAAAATCCACAACGTGTGGCAGGAGACGTGGCAAGTGACAATCCACAACGTGTGGCAGGTGACGTGGCAAGGGACAATCCACAACGTGTGGCAGGAGACGTGACAATTCACAACGTGTGGCAGGTGATGTGGCAAGGGACAATCCACAATGTGTGGCAGGAGACGTGGCAAGTGACATTTCACAACGTGTGGCAGGTGACGTGGCAAGTGACAATCCACAACGTGTGGCAGGTGACGTGGCAAGCGACAATCCACAACGTGTGGCAGGAGAAGTGGCAAGTGACAGTTCACAACTTGTGGCAGGTGATGCGGCAAGTGACAATCCGCATTTGGTGACGTTGGAAGTGACGATCCGCATTTGGTGGCAGGCGACGTGGAAAGTGACACACTCAGGGCTCTCACTGATTCTGCATTATGGTGAGTTGAACTATTTAATTTTATATTACAATGTAAGAATAGAAATAATGCGCTTCAATCATCCTGACACTATAATAACCATGGTGCCGTGATGATTGAAGTGCCAACACCAGCTGTTTCCCCGATAAATTGTCCGCAAAAAAAAGGTATTTTCTGGCAGTGCCCCTCCCGAGATTAGACTCTGGATCCGCCCCTGGATCCCGGGGGGTTTAGTGTGCCATAGTAATAATCTGAAAAGAGAATCAACCACTCTGAAAATTTTTAGGGTAAGAACTACCGGTGTGTTGTGAAGTAAATATAACAGTTGTGGCATTAGAATCATCTTAATAAGGTTCGTTTTGCCTGCCAGGGACATTTTAAGTTTGTTCCATATATATATTTTATCTCTAAACCGGGTCAAAAGGGGATAGATGTTCAGCTTGCAAAAGTCAGTCACTATGGGGGAAATATTAATGCCCAGGTATTTAAAGGAGGACACCACAGGAACCGGACACGAGGGCCCCATATCTGGTCCAGGGATCTCATCCAGAAACATTAATGCTGATTTGGACCAATTAATAGCAAGGCCTGAGAACCGTCCGAATTTCATATTAAGAGACATGACCTGAACCAAAGAGTCTTCTACGTCTGCCAGAAAAAGGAGCATGTCATCAGCGTAAAGCATGATTTTCTCATGCAATTCGCCGAACCGGAAGCCTTTGATCTCTGGGCAATTTCGCACCTGAGACGCAAGGGGCTCAATAGCCATAGCAAAGAGTAGGGGGGACAGGGGGCATCCCACTTTAGAAACCTGGGCCCGAACCCAAACCTGGTTAGCACAGCCAATAAATACCGCCAGCCAACACTGTCAAACGCTTTATTGGTGTCAAGAGACAGCAATGCTCTATGGCCTGTCGAATCTGCTGGGGTCTGCATATTCAAATATAACCTTCTAAGATTGGTTGCCATAGAGCTCTTTGGCATAAAGCCCACCTGGTCTGAGTGAATGATTGACAAAAGAAATTTTTTGACTCATGCGAAATTTATCAATTAGAATATTTGTAAAAACCCACTAAATTCCAAGAAAATTTGAAAAAATACGAATCCCGAATACGAATTAAACGAATCAACCGAATTTAACAAAACTAAATAACTAGATTAACAAATCAAAATAAAACGAAACACATTTTTTTTGTCATGCACATGTCTACATCAGGGACGATCAAAGGGTCCGCCAGACCTGCTGATTGGCTCCTGCTGTGTCCAATCACAGCGGGAGTGGGGCGCATGCCTCAGAGCCAAAGAAGAAAAATCACGTATAGGTATGTGATTTTGCGCTTAAGGGCCGCCCTGCCCCAGTATACTGTATGTACGTGGGGTGGTCCTTAAGCGGTTAAAGTGACACTAAAGGTAATTTAAAATTTTTTTTTTAAATAACAAACATATCATACCTACCTCCACTGTGGAGCTCGTTTTTCACACAGTGGCCCCAATCCTGGTCCTCTGTTTTTTCCCTGGGTGGCTGTCTCGGCTCCTCCCCACATCAGATAACCCCCTGGGAGAAGCGCTCTCCCGGGAGGTTACCTTGCGGGCGTGCTCCCGAGTCCAGCATTCGATGTCCATAGAGGCCGAATGCAGGACTCAGCCCTGCCCCCCGGTGGCCACGTCATTGGATTGGATTGACAGCAGCGGGGGCCAATGACTGCGCTGCTATCAATCTATCCAATCAACAGGCGGAGAGACGGCACGTCAAGCTGAACATCTGGCAAATCAGCCTTTTGTTGTCCCTGTACAGCAGAGCTCAGATTGGAAGAAGCAGCACAACCACTTAACTGAGCTGTAGTTCTCATATGTTAACAAGGAGCATGCTGGTAGAAGAAGAGAGCAGAGTGACATTGAGGCAAGCTCATCTGTCTAGTCACAGAAAGGGTAAGGAAAAGAGTAAGGATGAACATGGATTTGGTCCAAACCCAGAAGGCAGCTGTCACGCCATCGATATCGCCCTAATATGGCACAAGTATAGAAATAAAGAATTCTGATATATATATTTTTTTTTACTTCCATTTGCTGCATGCTTGTTCTAGGTCTATGACTTAGATGTAATTGAGCCAAACAAAACCAGGTAACTAGAATTTTCAGGAAGAGGCCATATTTCTCTCACGATCGATGTACTTAAAAGTACCAGCAACTGGGGCCCGAAAGTTTATGCATCCCCATTGCTGAATGGGAGGCCGAAATGTGCAAAGTTACAGTGTTCTGACAAGTTCCCCTAAAAAAACAACCATTCCTACCCTCCACCGTGCTTCAAAATTAGATATCCATCTTGAACATCAATTGATTCCTTCACAGAGATACTTTGACTTTTATTAAAAGTAATTAATTACAGTTTATTAACTTCACTTTTGTAGGGGAGTCAAGTGACAATCCTGTAAGATGAAATGCCATGTCATGTGGAATATAGTGCTTTGTTTCGTTCTTGCTTCAGTAAGTCAATCAATTGCAAGCATGTTATTTGTCTGTCAATAACCGCCATGTACAGGCAGAGCTGCCGCTATGGAAATGCCAACTCTGAAACATGTAAGAGCATTGCAATTAGGCATTTGCCTTTGTAACTAATAATAGTTTGACTTCATCCCCAAATTAACCTTTGATTATGTTTCTAATTAGTTTTTGCTTTGAATTAATTCTGAACAACTCATTTATCCTAAAGTGCACATGTATTGGGAAGGAATTTTAATTATTGCTTATCTATTCCTGCCATTTAAAGGTGGTTTGTATTATGGATATGTTTTTGTAGTAAATTTACATATGTGAGCAGATGCAGTGGGACAGTCCTAGTGTATGAATTGGCATATACGTATATACAGCAATTAACCCACCAATATTTTTGTTGTGGAATATTGGTGTAAGGTTTACTGTGTCATGCTCTGTGAAAATACCCAGGCTTTTGTGAAGTTTCACCTATAGCAGCTGTCTTTCCCTTAATCCCTTTGCATCTAAGGATAAAACAAATCTTAATGCCTAAGCCCAATTTTGCAATTTTGATATGTATTAGTAAAACCATACATATCATCACAACTACTTTGAGCATCCAGGTGGATTATACTTTGTTTTTTTCTGGAAAAAATGGTTATAAATGGTAATCCCCCTGAGGTGGTAGTTACCCCATTTGGTGGTAAATGGTAATCCCCCTGAGGAAGACACATGACCCTGTGTCAACACGCGTAGGGGAGGGGCTAGGATGGTGAAGGCATTGGGGCTCTACAGTGATTTCAGAAGCTGACCAAGTATTTGGATGTGTTGATCTGTGTTACACATTTTAAACCATTGCTCTCTAAATGGTAGTGGATACCTCCTGATTTTTTTTATATCAAAGATAAAAAAAATTCCCAAAATAGTAAAAAAATAAACAAAAAAACATTTTTTTAAATGTAACTCTATATTTCTTGCTACTATCATGATCTACCACTAAAGAACAACCCAAAATAAATTCTTCTGCTCCTGACAATCTCAGCGATTTCACATATGTGTTTGTCAGTTTTTGTGTGTACCTGTAGCACAGCCCAGAATCAATAGTGCGCATTTTGGTTTTTTTTTAATCCTACCTAAAACACACTGACACTGATACTAATTAAAAAAATCATATCCAAAAAAATACTGACCCTGACCTTTGACCCAAACACTAATCTTGGCATTGACCTAGATCAAACCTGGATCTAGGTATTTTTTTTTTACATTTTTATTTTATTTTTTTAATTATTATTATTTTTCTTTTTTTTTTCTTTCTATCTACGCAAGGACAGAGAATGATACAATGTATCTCTCTCGTCCATTCACAGAGACAGAGAACATGGAGGCGGGCATTACAGCGACTGATCACTGTGATAGCTTGTTAGACTGTGATAGTCTATTAGAGGCTATCACAGGGGCCTGGGGCTCTCAGTGAGATCCTGGTCTCTGTGCTGGCAGTGCACTGTGCAGCACGCTCCCAGCACAAAGGGAAATACGCAAATATGTGGCCCCACAAAAAAAAAGCCCAGCCCAGTCCAGTGGGGCCACATGAAGGGTGGCTGTTAGTGAACGTAACGTATACGAATTTATCCAAAGTTACAAATTATCCGAAATAACGAATGCTGTATCTAAACGAATAGAAGGTAACAAATTAATAATAATGAATAACAATAATAAAAACGTATTATTATTATTTACTATTTGTTCTATTCCATTTGTTTAGATGCGGCATTCATTATTATAGATAATTCAAAACTTCCAATAAATTCGTATTCGTTACGTTCACCAACAGCCAAATTTGATAGGAAATTCCAACACTTATAATTTAATAGTTAGTTATTACTTAGTTATTCTTTAGAATTTTCTGATTTTCTTTATTATTTTCGGATTTTCAAATTTAAGAATTTTCAAATTTACAAATTGCGATCATAACAAATGTTTTTTTTGCACTTTTGTCACACTTAAATGATTCAGGTCATCAAACAAATTGTAATATTACACAAAGATAACCAGAGAAAATACAACGTGCAGTTTTTAAATGATCTCATTTATAAAGGGGATGTGAAAGAGTTATTGCCCCCTAAACCTAATAACTGGTTGTGTCACCCTTGGCCGTTAACAACTGCAATCAAGTGTTTTAGATAACTAGCAATGAGTCTTTCATATCGCTGTTGAGGAATTTTGGCCCACTCTATTTTGCAAAATTGTTTTTTTTTTCAGTCATATTGGATGGTTTTTGAGCATGAATGGCCTGTTTAAGGGCCTGCCACAGCATCTTAATCTTGGATTTAAGCCTGGACTTTGACTAGCCACTTCAAAACAATTTTTTTAGACACTCAAAGGTGGATTTGCTGGTGCGTTTCGGATCATTGTACTGCTACATAACCCAAATGCGCTTGAGCCTAAGGTCACAAACTAGCCAGACATTCGCCTTTAGGATTTTCTATTAGACCACAGAATTCATGGTTCCATCAATTCTGCAAATGCAAAAAAAATTAATGAAACAGGAAGGGGGCAAATACAACTCACAACTTACATACTGTGCATAAGCACAAAGCCACTAAAGCATTTATTTTGTGTAGAGTGAAATATACCTGGTTGATCATGCCTTTAGCTGTCCCTCCCTTCTTCTCTGTGTCCCCACTGCAGCCTAGGATTGTGTAGACCAGCTGACAAAACAATGTGAAATCAGTCACCACTATCGAAACATGAAAAATCCTGTACTTCCAATTGAATATAGGGGGGAAAAGACAGGAGAATCTTTTAGCCGAAGGCTTCTGGGTACAGCGGAGGGGCAGGCGCGACGCCACATGTGATGCAGTGCGACACATCTGCGAAGCATGTGTGGTCCTTCAACAGGCCGTATGGCATCCATCTTGGACTGGGGTATTTAAGGGCGTCGGGTGATAAGTGGACAGCAAGTTCCAGCACTGCTGGCTGGCATGAAATACTGGGATTCCAATAAAAAATGGACTTTGATGAGCATATAACCATATAAAAAACAATGATGACATTAAAATAAACTGGGTACTTACAATGGCCAACTTCTTAACTATGTAGTGGTCAAAGACATTCCCCCTGAGAGAAACACAGAGGTATTGTGTACCAATACACCAATAAAATAGTACACCTTTCATGAGAGAACTATGGAGGCTAGTAACAGATTTACTGAAAATCTTCATCACCTGTGTCTGGCTTTAGTTCTCTATAAAGTAGGGGATTAGAGTGATCAAGACACAGACTCTAACAATAGGCACCATTGTCCCTTAAAATGAACAAAGATGAAAAAACATATTAGTGAATATGGGACTTTAAGGGAGCTTATTAATACAAATGGATGTATCACACTAAATTTAATAAAACAAATATGTATTTTTATTAAAAAAAAAAATAACATTAAAAAAGTCATTTCCTTCATAGAATTTTCCACGCAATCATTCTACATGTTTCTCCTTACGGCTTCTTCAGGAAAATGTGTGGACCTTAGAACATATCCCCCCACGTGAAAGGGGTGGGGATATTGACAAAAAGCTATTACAGCTTGGATTTATTTATTACAGGCAACCAGATGTCCAGGTCTACAATCCCTTTTTATACTGTAGTTCCTAAGATTCCAATTTTGTGGTTCTCTCTTACCCCAGTCACCCAATACCATCAGTATAGATCAACTTCATACACCCTTGTTTCCCCACTTTCCTATGAATGCCATGCTGCGATATTGATCTGGACACAAGCCACTTTTGGGGCTCTTTGTTGAATCCCTTCCAGTATCCCTCATTGTGCAGAGGGGCACTTATCAGAACTTATTAGATAATAGCTCAATGTGATATATCTATTTACCTGTATAAACTGTACTATACTTTGAATATATGTATTATTGGAGAGATTATTATTTGTTATTATTATACAGGATTTATATAGTGCCAACAGTTTACGCAGCGCTTTACATTAGGGAGGACAGTACAAGTACAATACAATTCAATACAGGAGGAATCAGAGGGCCCTGCTCGTTAGAGCTTACAATCTAGGAGGGAGGGTCAAGTTATACAAAAGGGTAATAGCTGTGGGGGATGAGCTAATGGAGAAAATAGTGCAGTTGTTAGATGGAGGCAGGATAGGCTTCTCTGAAGAGGAAAGTTTTCAGGGATCGCCTAAAAGTGGATACATTTGGAGACAGTCTGACAGATTGGGGTAGGGAATTCCAGAGGATGGGCAAGGCTCGGGAGAAGTCCTGGAGGCGGATATGGGAGGCGGTGATGAGGGAGCTAGAGAGCAGGAGGTCCTGGGAGGAACGAAGAGGGCGATTAGGTTGGTATGCACCCATGTTCCTGGCAGGATTCCCATATTTATCCTGAACCATCACTATACACTTGAAATCTAATCAATCCTTTTGTCTCTTTTCTCTTTTTTTTTTTCCTGCATCCAGAGTGCTTCATCGGGCATGATGTCTTTCCATAGGATCCCCGCACAGACGCCCAGGGGCCCCCAACAGTATGATCCCTGATATCAAGGGATCACTTGCTGAGCTCCCATGGAAACAGGAGCATCCATGTGTGTCCAGAAAGGAGGTGTTGCTCTTTTCCGGTGGGACGTCGGCCCCCACTGTGTCACGGCTTTGCGGATGAGTGGCCGATGTATGTAATGGTGTCACCGTGCTCGGCTTGCCCTTAGGGCGTGTCTGTGTTCAGTGGCCCCTCTGTCTGTTGGCCGTTGGCCTAAGGCTGGACTTCGGTAGAGAGGCGGTGCTCCCTCTGTGATACAGCATTCCTCCACAGCTTCCACTTTGCGTCATTACGGCGTGACGTCACACGTCGCGCCCACCAGACGCACTGGGGAGGGGGGCTAATGTGGCGTCATTTACGCTGCTGAAGCCTTACACCTCATGCAGCTGCTAACAGGTAGATCTATTGAACTTATTGATAACGCCTCTCGTATGCACTGCAATTACAGTGCACTACTTAATAACAAAAGATGTGGTATATTTAAGGCTCTATTCCCCTTATTATTTTTACCTGCAGATTTATTTTCTTCATTTACGGTTGCTTCTATGTTCCGTTTTGCTTTAAAAAGTCTTTGTACTAAATATCACGTGAAGGCAAGTTTTTCCTTTATTACATAAGCAGGAATTCTTAATTGATTGAATTTATAAGGGACCTTATTACAACTATATTGTCTCATTTATGCCCTAATGTTACCTTACTTTAGAGACCTGACCTTGGCTCTACACAGCCTAGACAATCATTGCTGTCAGCTGCATGAAATTATAGGCTCCCAGTTATCCGTTTAAAAGAATTTTTTTAATGTAAGCATATACCCTTTTTTCCTGTTGAAGGATTTAATATCCTAATTAACTATAAATATAGAAATGCACTAAGATTGACATGTCACACTAACATTGTTGATTGATCCACAGGAAACATTGGTTTTAAAATCTATATACAAGTTTTTTATACCTCTCTTTGTGGGTGATCCGGCTCAATTGGGAGATTCCTGCGGGCAGGACCTTTTCTGCCCAGAAATTCGCTCTGATATCAGTTACCTACTGTAAATCCTGTTGGGGCTAGAACCTCTGGTTGGGAAATTCCTGCTATCTACTCGGATGCATCTATGTATGCATGTATTAATATGTGTACTTTAACATGTTCATATGTAATTTTCTTTTTTTTTTCCTTTCGTTTGTTTCTAGTAAATAGATACAAAGATAAATCAGCGAAACAGAAAAGTACATATGTAAAACAAAGTCCACGCATTTTTCTGAAGAAGCCGTAAGGGGAAACATGTAGAATGATTACGTGGAAAACTGTATGAAGGAAGTGACTTTTTTAATGTTATTGTTTTTTTGTAATAATACATATTTTTTTATTAAATTTAGTGTGATATATCCATTTGTAAAAATAAGCACCCTTAAAGTCCCATATTCCCCAATATGGTTTTTCTTCTTTAGTATGCTATAGACAAAGATATAGTTCAAGAATGTAACAAATACAAATTTGAAAAAGTCATAATTCCTTAGCTACATACTTGGTCAACATTGGTGACTTAAAAAGTATTGAAGCCATTGCACCAACATGACAACAGGGCGTCTAGCATTTTCAGAAGGAAATATCAACAATGGCAACCCCTATATTACCCTCAATTTCCTTAAAAAGAAAGAAAATGAATCCAACGAGAAAAGGATAAAGAGAAAGTTCTGAAAAAAACCCTTTTGGGAAGACTTCTGTGCTTTTAGCCTTGGGGTAACATGGCGCCAGCCAAAGGGTGTCATTCCAGAGGAGCTTAAGAAAGAAATTGCCCCAGCGTGGAGTTATAGGCAGGTTAGGGGAGTGGGAAAAATGAATGCAATATTATGTGCACCCTTTTCTTCTGCCCTGAAGAAGGAATATACAAAACATTTTCTGAAACGCGTTGGGTTCAGGTTCAGCTGTGAACACCTTGAAGCCTGTTGGGCCATTATTCCATCCTGGCCGACTCGGTGACTCCAGCCCACCTTACAAATTGGGTGCTTGTTTTGTTATTTTATCATCATGCTATGCTCTTATGTATTTTATTGTCCCGTCTTGGAAAGTATTTTTAAATTATGTGACAAATACACTTTGTTATATTTTATACCTTGTATTACTTTTTCACACCCCTACCCTGCCTATAAAGTCCACGCTGGGGCAATTTCTTCTTAATTGGATTGGGATGTTGGCAGGTGTTTTTGGGTTTCTACAGTGGTACATTAGCTCCTCTCCCTTCTCATTCCAGAGGAGCTAACCAATAGAGCCCGTACTCTGGTCCAATAGAACCTGTACTCTGATTCGACCCATTGGTAAAGATCACACAACTAAAGTAGTAGTATTGATGGCACAACCTGCCACCAGGAAAAGATAAAAGTGCCAGTTTCTTTACCAATGGTAACTTTTCAAAATTCCAATTTATCCTCTTTCAGCAGATATTGTAAAGCATTCAAATTGTAAGCACAGGTCATAGTGTCTTTAAGAAGAAAGAAAATCAATCCAATAAGAAAAGGATAAAAGGGAAAAGTTGGAAAAATGTACCTTGACATCTGTGCTCCAGCCTGAGTGTCACATGGTGTCAACCAAAGGGTAGTATTCTGGAAGAGCTAACCAACAGAATCTGTACGCTGGTTCATTAGAACCTGTACTCTGATTCATCCCATTGGCAATGATCACATGACTAATGTAGCTGTTTTGATGGCACATCCTGCCACCAGGAGCAGATAAAAAGTGAGTTTCTTTACCAATAAGTTTTCCATTTACAATTTATTCTTTTTTCTGCAGGGACGGCCATCCTGATTGTGAAGTAGTCAGATGGTAAGCATAGGTCATCTTTAAATATGCGCAGGAGTACTTTCATCTCTGAACCTCTGCCACTAGGGCTACAAGCTTACTAAATCAAAACAATCGTACATCTTTCAGTAGAAAAAAAGGATGCATTGGCAACTGTTGCACCAAAATAAATTAATTTTACTGCAGCCACTCATTAAATGAATGTACTGAACAGTAGCCAGTTCTAGACAGACCAGAAATGGAATACTGTAAATATCAATCTCCCTGACCCCCTAATAATGAGGGATCGAAAACTCTATAGCCGGCGCTTGCAGGAGTGCCGGGAATATGCCATCTGGCTGTACGGACACACTTAACTGTTTTACAAAACAGGCTTATAGGCAGATAATGCTGTCTGAGGCTGTAAGCTATAATTGTAAGAGGATAAATAAGGAGGAGATGCATGGTCAAGGGATTCAGAGCTGAAGGTAAACAATGGGATGGTTCAGCTTGCCAAAGAAGCAAGCGGCCATGAATATGAATATGCATGAATGGCAATCCTTCAGTCAACCAGAAATGTATCTTCAACAGAGCTGTTTATGTAAGAGTGTCAGCACATTACAATCACAAGCTGTATTTTCTGTAGCTATTTTATTTCTGGCACACATCACTCCAGATTCAGGCTGAAATAAACCAAAAGTGTTATGTGGATCTTCACTGACCACAAACATTTTGTCAAAATTAGAAAGACAGGATACCCATTTAGGCTACTGTCAAATTAGTGGGCTTGGGACCATTTACATTAGTCCACCTCTGATCTATCATGTTTAGTAAAAAAGGGAAAAGACACAGACCTGTTCCACTTTTTTTTCCACACCTGTATGCACTCGGAGGTAAGCGGATGTAAACAGATGCCTGTCCATTTACATCTGCCTACTCATAGACTACCATAAAGCCATGAAAAACTGACAGGTGGACCTACCTGAAAACCTTGTGTGAAAAGGGCCTATTTTAATAGAAATCTGCAATTCGCTGCAATACTTCACCTTTATTTATCCTTAATGCAAAAGACATCACAGACAGTGTGGGGTACAGTAAAAGTTGACGTGTTTTGCACTGTGACTAGCGCTTATTCATGCCCTCATGAGGGTATGAGTAAAACTAGTCACAGCGCGAAAACATGTCACCTTTTACTGTACACCACACTGTCTGATTTTTTTTTTTGCATTAAGGATCAATAAAGGTGATGCGTTGCACAATCAAAAGAAATCCGTAATTCGCTGCATCTGCAGGCAAGCTGTGCTAGAACCTATACCTAAACAATGGTTATGCTGTGGATGGGTGGCTAATGTGCTCACCTGGAGCAGTTTTCTCTTCAGTCACTATTTCATAGTTTTTCATGGTCACTACTGTTGCCAGAACAGAAGACAAGTGGAAATCAGTTACTTTGAAGATAATACCCTTACTTCCAATATGGCTCTCTGGTATAGGTAGCCACATTAAATCTCCCCAACAGGACCACACAGAGAAATTGTTCCACATTCTTTACAAAGCAAGAGTTCTGTGTGAAAAAGTTTTCATGTCTTTACTTCTATCACAAATCCAAAAAACAAGGCAGTGATATCTCATTTATTCATTTGTTACTAGAATACACCTTTTTAAGTCAAATTGTAAATAGCCCTTGCCATGTGAACTTTAAAGGCCAACTCCAGGTTAAAAGTAGACCCCGAACCCCTTTCAATCTGATTGCTCGGGTAAAAAAAAATGCTTTACTTTAAGCAGTGATAACATGATCATCCAGCACTGGATCCTTCTCCTCTCTGTTTACTTTCTGGATGGGTCCTTCTTCTGGTTCTCCACATCACTGTCTGTGTGATGTGGACAATTCCCATTGGCAGGCCAGATGAGAGTTCCTACAGGATCTGATGTTGGACCAATGGGAGTGAAGGGGACCATATGGCTAGGGTTAATGTGCGGCTCTGGATTAGCAGTCCCTGCAGGAGAAAATGGCACCAGTGAGGGACCTGGATGGGAGGATTTGAGTGAGTATAACTGACTTCACCAGTTAAAGAGGAGCTAAACTTACCTTTCCTTCAAGGGTCTCCATCTTTTTCCAGCATGTCATCTACTAATGCGTTTGGCCCTCTTCATTGGCTGGCAGGGAATGATGTCACTCCAGCACATGTGCAGGAGTCAGTCACCCTAGCACACAGGGACTCTGCTGGCAATGTAAGACTCTATATACATGCACAGCTCAGTTTACATGCCGAAGAATGCTGCAAGCAAACAGGTAGGCATATTTTATTGCATGGGGATGAGCTCAAAGTTTGGGTCCAACAAAAGTTGGACATGAACATTGGGTGTTCGCCCGTTCGCCGAAGAATGAACATTATGGGGCGTTTGCGGGAAATTGTTTGGGAGATCGCAGTGCAGTGCTGTATGATGATTAGCCAAAGCATGCACCTGACCAATCCCAGCTCCCTCTGCTAAGAGAGCCATAATTGGCCAAAGGCAGGGTGCCTTTGGCCAATAATGGGTCAGGGGGACTAAGTCCACGCCCCACACTACATAAGGCTGCCTACATGGCGGCCCTTTGTATTGTTGTTGGCGTGGCTGGAGAGATAGTGTGATTTATATTAAGTAGGCAGGTTATTCCGTTAGTGGCAGTGTATTTTATACATATATATTGTGGCAGAGCGAGGCTCTATCCCTATGAAAATGGGGTTAAAGTGGACACAGAGTCTGCATATTGGTGGATTACAGAGCTACAGAGCGTAGATTTGAAACAGAGAAAACTGCTCTGGCAGTTTTCTCCGGATCTTTCTATTTCTGGAAGGGGCTCTGTAGTTTGGAGATCCTTCAGAGTCTTGGGTGGGACGGGATCTCCAACCCTGTGTCCGGGTTTTGTGGACAGCCAGCAGGGTGTGTGCCCAGGTGCACACAGCCCATATAACGAGAGGCTGGTGAGAGCAGAAGAAGGAGGAAGGTGGAGTTGGAGCAGTGGCTGCTAGTGAGTGTCTCTGTGTGAGGATAGATGCTGTGTGCATTAAGAAGTTCAAAGCTGTATGCGTTGAGGGGCTTCAAAGCTGTGTGCATCCAAGGAGCCAGAAGCTGTGTGCGTTGAAGGGCTTCAAAGCTGTGTGCGTCCAAGGAGCAAGAAGCTGTGTGCATTGAGGGGCTTGAAGCTTTAAGGAGCCCAAAGTTGTGTGCACCCAAGTCCATGGGCCTGGAAGATCCGGTGGTTTGAGTTACCAGTACCTATTTCAGCAGTGCTGTTAAAGAGTAGCCAGGTGGGCTTGCATGCATTTTCAGTTTTGTTTGAATGAAGCGTAAACCCCTGCGTGGGATTCCTTAGTGGATTCATGGACTGTTTTGTTTTTTTGTTCATTTAATAAACGTGGGCTACCAGGCCCTTAACTATAAATGCCTGTCTGATGTGGACTCACTACAGAAAAACGCATCCATTACTGAGCTGAACAATCCCCAATGCCACATGGACTGGGAAAGGCTGGCCAGCCTTGAGAGTTGGGAAGACTACGGAAGCCAGTGAGTCCAGAGGGCTAGAAAGAATCAACTCTGTTGAGAGGAAGCAGAGGAACTGCTGACGAGAGAGCCAGGTGGCTTGGTATGTTTTCATTTATGAGTGCTTAATGAAGTTAAACCTGTGTGGGATTTCTGGATGGACTTTTGTTTTGTTTTTTCCCTTTCAATAAACATGGGCTACCAGGCCCTTAACTATACACGCCTGTCTGATGTGGACTCACTGCACAAAAATGCATCTATCCACTTGAGCTGAACAATCCTCCATGTCACAAAATATATATATATATATATATATATATATATATATATATATATATATATATATACTCTGCAGCATCCAGTGTAGCTTATATCTACAATGCATTCCACGGTGTACTGTTTCTACTACTTTTCTGGTGGTGTACACATTACACAATACAGTGCAGCCATAGTGCAGTTGCTACTACTTTTCTGGTAGTGTACACAGTAAACAATACAGTGCAACCATAGTACACTTGCTACTGCTTTTCTGGTGGTGTTCAGTCAGAGGAAGAGCGGTGAAGAATGTGGCTGGCTGACCGATGCCTTTAGACAATTTTTCAGTCCTCGGCGCCAAGGTCTGATCGGTTCAAGCAACCATCGGCAGTGTCTGCATTACATGGTGAAGGAATATCTAGGGCCAAGAGCAGACTTGGAGACCTTTCCAACAGACCATCCACTGGGTTACTGGGTCTTGAGGATGGGCCACTGGCCAGAACTTGCTCAATTTGCAATTGAGCTACTGGCCTGTCCTGCATCCAGCGTTCTTTCTGAACGCACATTCAGTGCTGCTGGGGGGGTTGTAACAGATTATAGAGTGCGCCTGTCCACAGACTCCGCTGATAGGCTCACATTCATAAAAATGAATAAGTCTTGGATCAGCAGCTATCAAGCACCTGATGCTGATGTAACTGATTTTTCTATGGATGTGGGATCCCTTGAAGATTGCCTATACTGAGTGACTATTCTATTCCTCCTCAATCTTGATGATGCTAGCTTCCAACAATATTTTTGGTTTAGGGCACCACCACCACTGCCTAAGGCCTAATTTTTTTTGTCCCTGTTTAACAGGGGCATGTAATTACAATTTATGATCTAATATTTCACAGCAGGGCCCCTTCCTGCGCCCAATAAGAGTGTCTGTGAGGGCTTACAGTGTTGTGGCACCACCACCACCAAAGGCCCAATTTTTCTGCCTCTGTTTAACAGGGGTATGTAATTACAATTCTTGATCTAATATTTCACAACAGGGCCTGTTCCTGCTCCCAACAAAAGTATCTGTGAAGGGGTTAAGGTGTTGTGGCTCCACCACCACCACCAAATGCCCAATTTTTCTGCACCTGTTTAACAGGGGCATGTAATTGCAATTCTTGATCTAATATTTCACAGCATGGCCCATTAATGTGCCCACCAAGTGTAACTGTGAGGGCTTACAGTGTTGTGGCACCACCACCACCAAAGGCCCAATCTTTCTGCCTCTGTTTAACAGAGGCATGTAATTACAATTCTTGATCTAATATTTCACAGCAGGGCCCGTTCCTGCGCCCACCAAAAGTAACTGTGAGGGCTTAGGGTGTTCTGGTACCACCAACACCTAAGGCCCAATTTTCTGCAGAGTATATAGGGCAGGCCGTATAGTATATATATTTCTGTTCAGAGAATATGGTGCCTGGGGGCCCCCCACGCCTTTTTTTTTTAAAATTTGGGTGCAGAGTTCCCCTTAATATCCATAACGGACCCAAAGGGCCTGGTAATGGGGGGGGACCCATGCCATTTTTCTCAATGATTTTCATGTATATTCCTGGACCCGACAATACATTACAGCCGCAAGCAGTTTGAAATTACTTTTTTGTCCTTTTAGAAATGTCATTTTGCTGTGGTATTGTTCTAAACACAGGAAAACTGCGCCACTTTACAGGCATACTATAGACACCCTCCAGGCATGATATTTAAAGGAATATTTCATTTTTATTGTTTCACTTTAAGAATTATTAAAATCACTGCTCCCGAAAAAACGGCCATTTTTAAAACTTTTTTTTTTTTGCATTGATACATGTCCCCTGGGGCAGGACCCGGGTCCCCAAACACTTTTTATAGCAATAACTTGCATATAAGCCTTTACAATTAGCACTTTTGTTTTTTCACGTTCGTGTCCCATAGACTTTAACGGTGTTCGTGTGTTCGAACAAACTTTTTGCATGTTCGCATGTTCTGCTGCAAACCGAACCAGGGGGTGCTTGGCTCATCCCTATTATTGCAGAAGAGCTATTGCATGCCTTTTCTGCAATAAAAAGCCTGCCTGCTCACAGTTTGTGACAGTGGAAAGTTGTGCTTTAAAGAAAACTTTACACCAGGCAGGATGGATTGGGGGGCTGGGATGGAGGGATGGGCAAAAAGAATTGATTTTGGATAGAGCTGGGCTTTAAATAATCTTGGGATAGAGAATTAGAGTGTTTTTTATTTTTCAGACCGACTGCCAGTTAGACAAATTAGTCATAGAGTTCTCAATTTGTCAAGTTAACTGATGCACACTGATGTTCCTAAACTTAGTCTGAGCATCTAAGCTTCAGAAACCCCTGTTTAGGAAAGGGTTAAGCATAGCAGACAATGCAAATAAATCCTTTATGTTCCATTAGCCAACTGGGTTTATGGATCCTTCAAGTCTTTGACACCACCAGAAAAGTATTTGGTCATATCAATTTTTTAATAAAAGCACTGTATAGCTGCTTTAGAAAATGCAGTAAAAGAAAAGAGCAAAGACTGGATGTTTGTATAATGTTAAGAGAGGCCGAGCAGTCAATCATGAGCGTTGCCTCTGTCCATGGTGCTGACTATAGTATTGAAACTTGCCATGCTGCAGAGATTTATTACAAGTGTTTCTAGTACCAAAAAGCAATCAGTCACTGGACAGGCTGTCCAGTTTAGATCATGCAAGTGGTGCTAATGTGTTTAGTTCATTGACCGAATAACCATAAAGAAAAAAGAAATTTAAAATATCTTGTTTTAATGATTGTTATCCAACAGCTCAGTGATTTTTTTTTTTTTTTTGCAATATATTGCCTGCAGAGGATCATACAGGGGAAAGGCCTCTTACTCTTCTGTCTCTCTTTCCTTGTAGTCTGCTATCTCCCCTCCCTTTCTTATCTACAGGGGCCTTTCTAGGTCTTATAGACTAGGAGCATCTCTGGACACACATTAAAATGTTGAAGGGCTGATAGGATACCATGATGACAACTTTGGATCAAATGTGAGACTAATATAATCTTTTTAACTGAGCAAAAATGAATTGGTCTAAAAACTGTAATGTTACATTATGATGGCAAAATAAATAAGATATGGATTGAGAAGTAGAAGTAGCCTATACAATATTAAAAAACTGTATAAGACATAGAATGTGTCTTCTCCTTATCTCAGCTGAAACCCTGGGGACCCTGAGGCACGAAGTAGTCTAGCAACATCCCTGCTTTATCTACCTCTATTTTTTTCTCTCTCTCTCCTCTGACTTATACTGTATTCTCTTTCACTCTCCTTTACTTTTTCACTCACTCTCTCCTTTTTTTTTTTTTTTTTTTTTTTTTTTACTCCTGCTTTCTTTCCGTGATCTCTCTTCTCTTTTCCTTAAAGTCAAACTTTACTCATCTCCATTTTAACGCTACAGTGTCTTGGAGCTCCCCTACTGGCTGTTGACATCTTTGAGCCAGTCTTTTTCTGGGGTACCAATCTTCAGCCATTTTTATTAGCTGGGCCAAGATGACATTACTCCCCTGTAGGTCTGGTAGTTCTTACATCTCAGTGGATGCAGACACGCTACATTGAGCTGCACATGGGCAACTCATTTAACAGTGAGGGCAATCAGGTAAGTAGCTTTAATATTAAGTCTCTTAGCATGCATCTTCTGTCCTAAAAAACCCTGCCTGTTTTCTTTTTTAATACTATTCTCTCTTCTCTCTTTTTATCTTGTTTGTATACACACACTTATGCCCTGTACACACGAGCATTTTTTTCGTCAGAAAAAACATTGAAGGTTTTTCCGACGGAATTCCGCTCAAGCTGTCTTGCATACACACGGTCACACCAAATTCCGACCGTCCAGAATGGGGTGATGTACAACACGTACGATGGGACTAGAAAACAGAAGTTTGATAGCCAATAGCTTCTGTTTCATACTTGCTTCAGAGCATGCGTCGTTTTTGGTACGTGGGAACAGCATACAGACGAGCGGTTTTCCCGATAGGAATTGGTTCCATCAGAAAAATTTAGAACATGTTCTCTTTCTAGGTCCGTCAGAAATTTCGACATAAAAAGTCCGATGGGGCATACACACGATCGGAATATACGATGAAAAGCTTCCGTCTGACTTTTTCTGTCGGACATTCCGCTCGTGTGTACACGGCATTACTCACGCTCCCATTTTCTTTCTTTCCCCCCCCATCCTTTCCTCAACGTGTATCTAAACGTAAAAGCAAAAATTAATTATGTCGCAGCTTACCAGTTCTTAAATGTGGTGACGCAATTGTTTTCTTATGGCAAATGGCCCTACCTAAACAGGATATTGTGCTAAACTAAGTAACTAAGAGAACCAAAACCTTCTCTAGGTGGGAGATTGGGTTTGGTAATAAAGTTGGCCTTGCCTTCACCTAGGACAGATGAATAGAGGGCATTCCCTTCCTGTGAAATTAACCAATAATCTAATCAAAATAATTGGGAGCAAAGAAACTACTGCAACCAGCATATGACCTTAACCATAAGTGTATAGATAGACACCAGTATAGAAATAATACATGCTTTATATTAGAAATTATATAAGAATAGATTAATATTAGTATATACCTCCAATGTACAAACAAGTATTATCAGCAAAAGTCCCAACAAGAGTCCTGGTGGAATTGTGCACATATACCCAGGTATATATAGTTAATAATAGAGATACCTCCAGATAAATGTTGCAGCAAAGTTCAGTTGCAGGGGCATCCAAGGAGGATCACAATGAGATGTTCTTCTTGGTTTTGGAGACCTGAAGACAAGATCTGCGGTGATGAAGAGAACATTTTAGTCATTGTCCACCCGGCCTGGAACGCAGATTTTCACCAGCAGAAACCGCAATGTGCCACTAGAACACTGTAAGTCAGCCTATCTACTCTGCGCTTAGTCCCTAATAGTGTCTAATCCATCATGCAAGCAGACCTCTAACTACAAGAAGTGGTCATCGGATGCCTAACCTAGCTCTAGCTTATACTGGTTATTGAGCTGTAAACTAAAACTAGCTATAAAAGGGAACAGATAGACTTTTATACTTCTGTCACCATTTGGTAAATGTGTATACATAGCTGTGCATGGGGTGTGCCGAGTTTTACCCTAATCACCCGTGCAGTGTTTGTGTAGCCCTATGTTAGCTATCTCCCGAGATCTGCCTGGGCTGCTGTGAAAGACTGCATCCAAACAATGTCTAACCCACGCTGCTTGTGAGACAGTGTCACATTGAACAGATATTGGGGCTCGTAAGATCCGCTCAGAGTGTGACACTGTCATGTATTGTAATGTAACTGCATGCAGGGAGAGAGGAGCTGTCAGAATTCAGCGGTGATGTTGGGGGTGGGCTGGACTGAGCCTCTATCGAAACACCAGCCAATGGGATGGGGTCTGGGTGGGCCGCTACATGTATGTGGCTCTGTCCCCTTTCTTAAGCAGCCCAATAATTGGCTGGTGTTCGATAGCTGCTCGGTCCTGCCCACCCCCAACATCACCACTGAATTCTGACAGCTCTTCTCTCTCCCTGCATGCAATTACAATATATGACAGTGTCACACTCTGAGCGGCTCTTACAAGCCCCAATATCTTCTCAATGTGATACCCCTGCTCTCCTCTGTCAGTGGTTCCAAACAGTGCCACCTGTCAGTGTCAATCAGTGCCATTGCTGCCTGTCAGTGCCAGTGCCACCTGTCAGTGCCACCTGTCAGTGTCAGTTGGTGCTTCCAATCAGTGCCACCTGTCAGTACCAATGACTGCCAGTCAGTGCCAATGCCACCTGTCAGTGCCAGGCAGTGCCAATCAGTGCCACCTTTCAGTGCCGCCTATCAGTGCTGCCTATCAGTGCCAGTTAGTGCCAAATGTCAGTGCCAACCAATGCCACCTATCAGTGTCTATCAGTGCTGCCTATCAGTGCCTCCTATCAGTGGCCATCAGTGCTGCCAATCAGTGCCCATCAGCGCTACCAATCAGTGCACCGAGTGCAGGGATGGGGAGATGAACTCAGCAGCCAAGCACATTTTCCATGGGGGGCTGGCCTGGTGCGGCACAACTGAAATCTGTTGATGTTTATTAATTCCACATGCTGATCTGTAGTATAATAGGTAATCACTACACTACTATTTACAATAAACTACTGGAGGTAAAATAAAGTGTCAGTAAAAGGCCTGCTGCTAAGCACTGTTATGTGTTCCCAAACCACAAAAATAAAAAGTGCAGCACTAACTTACTAATTAACCAATTTAGCCCCGGAAGATTTGGCTGCTTAATGATACGGCACTGCGTCGCTTTAACTTACAATTGCGCAGTCGTGCGAGGCTGTACCCAAACAAAATTTACGTCCTTTTTTTCCCACAAATAGAGCTTTGTTTTGGTGGTATTTTATCATCTCTGCGGGTTTTATTTTTTGCGCTATAAACAAAGAAATAGCGACAATTTTGAAAAAAACACAATATTTTGTACATTTTGTTATAATAAACATCCCCAATTTTTTTTAAAAAAAGCTAATTTTTTTCTTCAGTTTAGGCCGATATGTATTCTTGTACATATTTTTGGTAATAAAAATTGCAATAAGCAAAAGCTAAAGGGCTGACGTACAGCTAAGATGGCTCGCGGGAACGTGCTGACCTGCCATACTATAATGACAGCAAGCAGTTAATCTTCTAAAGATGATGCACAAGAAAGCCCGCAAACAGTTTGCTGAAGACAAGCAGACTAAGGACATGGATTACTGGAACCATTTCCTGTAGTCTGAAGAGACCAAAATAAACTTATTTGGTTCAGATGGGGTCAAGCATGTGTGGTGGCAGCCAGGTGAGGAGTACAAAGACAAGTGTGTCTTGCCTACAGTCAAGCATGGTGGTGGGAGTGTCATGGTCTGGGGCTGCATGAGTGCAGCCCCCACTGGGGAGCTACAGTTCATTGAAGGAACCATGAATGCCAACATGTAATGTGATATACTGAAGCAGAGCATGATCCCCTCCCTTCAGAGACTGGGCTGAAGGGCAGTATTCCAACATGATAACGACCCCAAACACATCTCCAAGACGACCACCGCCTTGCTAAAGAAGCTTAGGGTAAAGGTGATGGGCTGGCCAAGCATGTCTCCAGATCTAAACCCTATTGAGTGTAGCGCTGGTAGATTTATGATCTACCAACTGATAGGTAAATTTTGTAAATTGGGGAGTGAGATTTACCTCTGTTCCAGCTTGGCTGACGTTGCGTGTGGTTCCACACTGAGCTGGTGGGTGTCGCTGTTACCATTGGCTAGTGTTGGAAAGGCAACGTGTCGAAGCGTATGGGTGCTCCTCTGTCCCGGAGACAACTCAGTGGAGGTGGTCCTCCGAGTTGCATTCTGGGAGAGGGTATTTATGGGACAGACGCCATGTTTTGGGGTTCGTTTTCAGCCACCTGCTGGCCCTCCTGGCCGACAGGTATGCGTTAGAGTGCTACCTCGTGGTCCTCCGTTCCGGAGGACCGTGCCGCACGTGGGTGGGCCCAGAAGCATGTCTGGGGCCTACCACAGCAGCCGAGGAATGGTCCTGAGCTGTCTATCCAGAGTGAAGAAGCTGGACAACCGAGAAGATTCCAGGGGAGGACCCATCATGGAAGGGATCACGCAGAGTGCTGGTCTGGAGAGGGGCCTGGTGACTCGGTTTGAGGACGTATCCTAAAGTCGTTTTACAGCATAGTACTGCCGGGTTGGCTTAGAGGTCCAAGTACTGTGTCTGACATTCACGCAAAGTTTAATACATCCTGTGGCAGAGGATTTTACGGATTTATTTCAAGCAAGTCTGTGGCAGAGACTTTTGTTCGTGCTACGTACTGGCTGCTAGGCAAGTGAGAGAGGCCTATCCAGGCGAGCAAAGATTGTGTCCCACAAGGGGATTGCATCCGATTACAATATTCAGCTTTAAAGGACTTTCTCAAGAATCCTAAAGAAAGGTATTTGAGCTTCCCTGTAGCTTCCTTCCTGCCTCTTTCCTGCTACTTCCTTCGTTACTTGGTTCAATAAAGCATTGAAAACGTATTCAAGTGTTGGTGCTTTTATCGTCCAGAGGTAAACTCAACGGAACCCTAGACCCGGTGTCGGTGAAGCGGGGGTGTCGAGAGTGAAGGTAACAAGCCCGCTTAAACCAGCAGCTCCACCGAGAGTTATTGCTACATGAGCATCTGTGGGGCATCCTCAAACGGAAGGTGGAGGAGCGCAAGGTCTCTAACATCCACCAGCTCCGTGAGGACGTCCTGGAGGAGTGGAAGAGGACTCCAGTTGCAACCTGTGAAGCTCTGGTGAACTCCATGCCCAAGAGGGTTAAGGCAGTGCTGGAAAATAATGGTGGCCACACAAAATATTGACACTTTGGGCCCAATTTGGATATTTTCACTTAGGGGTGTACATACTTTTTTTGCCAGCGGTTTAGACATTAATGGCTGTGTGTTGAGTTATTTTGAACCCCTCACTATAAAGGTAAGGGTTCCCAGCAGCCCTTTGTCAGTTAATGTTGGCTTAGATAGGGATAGCTGACATTGTTTGAAGGAAGAGATTGTTATGCTATACCATGCTCTACATTTCTCTAATGTGCTGTGTTTTGCTACATTACTGTATATTGTAGTGTGGTGGGCTACCCCGATGTGTTCATAGTGCTTACACTCAACAGTACTTTTTAGGACTATCTTTTTGTGTGTGTTGGGAACAACCTCTGTGGTTTAGCAGCTGCCACCCCCCTCCCCTTGCAATCTTGTTTTTGGTGTGTTATTCTTTTTTTTTTTCCTTTCACTTTTTTTAGTATTTTTTTTCCTTTTGAGTTTAGTTAGTAATTTAAATTTTAATGTTCAGGTAAGGGTCTGGTTTGAAATCTGGAAGGAGTCCCATGCTTTTCTTTTGTTTTTGAGTGGAGTATCCACTTAAAATTTTAATCCTATGTCTCTCCATCTTTCTCTTTCTCATAGAACATTTTTGCTATTCAGTTTAGATAGACAGTGCATATTCTTTGCTAGGAAAAAATACTTGCAGTATCATATTTTATCAGACTATGTGAAATGTACAAGATTTGGTGTCAGCACTACACAATGAGAACTCAACATTATTGTGTGACATGCATCACTTCTCATTTCAGTAACAGGATTTCATGTACAGTGTCTTCCATTCCCCTGATTAAAACAGATAAGCCATGGTGATGCTTCAAATAGCGGAAGAATAATATTGCAAACGTAGATACAAATTTATAATTTATGTTGTATTTTTTGTACTGAGACAGAAAAATAAAAAAATGTTTTATTTGGAACTAGTTACATGCTACAAAAATGATTTTCTTGGATGTCTAATTTTATGTGGCATGTTCTATAAAACCTGTCAGTATTCCTTCATTTGTTCTAAATGAGCTGTGTCCTACAATTTATGTATGCATACCCTGCAAATTCTGTCCATTTAAAATAGTGTATAGTGGGGATAGGGTCTTTTTAATGACTTCAAGAATGACAGGGAAAAAAAAACAACAGTCCTTTTAACCACTTCAATACCAGGCACTTAGACACCTTCCCGCCCAGGCCAATTTTCAGCTTTCAGCGCTGTCGCAATTTGAATGACAATTGCGCGGTCATACAACACTGTACCCAAACAAGTTTTTTATCATTTTGTTCCCACAAATAAAGCTTTATTTTGGTGGTATTTGATTACCTCTGCGGTTTTTATTTTTTGCGCAACAATAAAAAAAGACCGAAAATTTTGAAAATAAACAAGTTTTTCTTTGTTTCTGTTAAAATTTTTTGTAAATAAGTACGTTTTCTTCTTCAAAGACGGGCACTGATATGGCTGTACTGACGGACACTGATACGGCGGCACTGATGGGCACCGATAAGGTGGCACTGATGATGGGCACTGATAGGCGGCACTGATGGGCACTGATAAGTGGCACTGGTATGCGGCGCTGATGGGCACTCGTAGGTGGCATTGATTGGTACTTATGGGTGGCACTGATGGGTACTTATGGGTGGCGCTAATGGGCACTGATAGGTGGGCACAGATGGGCACTGACAGGTGGCACCGATGGGCACTGACAGGTGGCACTGATGACACTGATTGGTGGCACTGATAAAACTGGCATTGCTGGCCAGAACTGAAACATAATGGTGCCAATCAGTGCCCATTTGTGGACACTGGCACAGATTGGGCACATTGGGCACATGTGGATGGCCATGGGGAGCATACCTGGCCATCCACATGTTGCCCCTTCCCTGGTGGTCCTAGTGGCGATCCCTGGTGGTCCAGTGTGGTGATCTGAGGGGGGGCGCGGATAAACAATCAGCGCAGACCCCCCCGTCAGGAGAGCCACCGATCGGCTCGTGTCTGTCTGACGCGAGTGAGGAAAAGCCGATCAACGGCTCTTCCTATTGACATCGTGATCAGCCGTGATTGGACATGGCTGATCACGTGGTAAAGAGTCTCCGCCGGAGGCTCTTTACCAATATCGGTGTAGCGGTGTCTCAGGCTGACACACCAGTCGCCTCAATGCGCGCCCCTGCGGGCGCGCGGCGGCATGTTATCCTGCTGGACGTCATATTACACCCAGTCAGGATAACGGAACCACGGCCCGGCCGTCATCTGCTATGGGCCGGGCGTGAAGTGGCTAAATTACAGGAGATGATGTGATGTTATGGAACAGTACAATTTTCATGGATAGTTTCAGCTACACTGTATTCTGGCAACACTTATTTTGGATGTGTTATTGGTTTTTAAACATTTACTTTTAGCTTGGCTTAAAGGGTAACTCCACTTTCGTGGGGAAAGAAAATGGCAAATAAGGATAACATAATATAGCGTACTGCATATACTGTAGTTGCGACACAAGTCATACATAATTGAATGTTATTAAAACCAATCTTTCCTTTCAATCTGCAGCCGCTGTCATTTTCTGAAAATGCAATGCAATATGGCTACCTGGAGGTGTTCTGTACACAAAATGTGTACAGAATGCCCCCCAGAAACATAATTTCCTGCTTGTGTGATTGGCTCACCGATCTTCCCAGAAGTCTGCCCTAAGATACAAGTCAGATTTCGGGCATCCCCTGCAACAAAAATGTCTTTTTTGGTGAGCTCCTCCCAATAGGAAATCACGGCTAAAGGGATGCAGGCCCAGCAGCTTTCCTCATTAGAGCCCTGCAGGTGCCACAGCTGATTGATAATTATGAAACCACTCCAATTATATTATTTTTCCCACATGGATACAGACAAACAAACAGGGATTTCTTTAGAATAAAAAAAGGTAGGACTCTGCAACAAAGGTTGTTATAATCCTTGCAATGTACATAGTTAACCTAGAGGGGAATGTTTTTTTTTTTTTTAACAAAAGTGGAGTTACGCTTTAAAGCGTTTGGTACCCCAACAATTCATATTCCTGATATTATACCTGCTGTACCATGTATTTGTATGAGAAAGTGTCTTGTTCTCTTTGTATTGCTTCCTTTATGTGAAATCCCTGGTGTTCCTGCTAATCCCTCTGCTTTCCTAATAAAATGTTTTACTACGTATAAAAAAACAAAAAAAAGTGCACAATTGTTTTCACAAATGTTTTGCCGTTATTTCCGTTTTAAATTGAATGGGTTGTTTTATAAGGTGATAGTTTACAATCACTGTAGGAGCCCTTTCCCACCGAAAGCGGCGGGCATCAGCAGTAAATCGGCGCTATATTTAGCGCCGCTTTACCGTAATTTTAGCGGCACTATTCGGGGGAGTTTTAACCCCCGCTAGCGGCCAAAAAAGGGTTAAAACCACCTGCAAAATGCTGCTGCAGCAGCGGTTTGCCGGCGATACGGCGGTGCTGCCCAGTGATTTCAATGGGCAGGTGCGCTATAGGAGCGGTGTATTCACCGCTCCTATAGCGCTGCAAAGAAGCTGTTTGCAGGACTTTTTCTGATGCCCTGCCAGCGCAGCGCCCCAGTGTGAAAGCAATCGGGCTTTCACACTGGGTTTACAGCTGAGGCTTTTTTCAGGCGCTTTACAGGTGCTATTTTTAGCGCTAAAGCGCCTGGAAAACGCCTCCAGTGTGAAAGGGGTCTAAATAGAGCAGCATCACCCCTAAACTTTCTTTACTGCCTTTTAACTATAGCATAGGCGTGCGCAGCCTATTACATTAGGGTGTGCACCCCAAAGCTCAAACACACGTATATGTATATATATTATATATACACATACACGCATGCACGCTTTTAGAAATAAATAAATGTAAACAAACATTTTAAAATGTATTAAAACATGTTTTAATAAGCACTTTTTTTTTTTTACATTTATTAAAACATTTTAATTGTTCACACTAGCGGCTGAGGTGCAGTAAAACCCTGCTGTTGAGCTGTGCTTTTACTGCCATGTTTTAGCTGTAGAGGCAGCAGCTGGGCATGTTCACATACCGCGGCTGCAATTTTTTACCAAAAATATGTAGAATACATATCGGCCTAAACTGAGAAAAAATTAGCTTTTTTATAAAAAAAAAAATGGGGATATTTATTATAGCAAAAAAAGTAAAAAATATTGCTTTTTTTTTCAAAATTGTCGCTCTTTTTTTGTATATAGCAAAAAAATAAACGCAGAGATGATCAAATACCACCAAAAAAAAGCTCTATTTGTGGGAAAAAAAGGCCGTCAATTTTGTTTGGGTACAACGTCGCACAACCGCGCAATTGTCAGTTAAAGCGATGCAGTGCCGTATTACAAAAAAGGGCTTGGTCAGGAAGGGGTGAAATCCTTCCGGGGCTGAGGTGGTTAAAAATAACAAACATGTTATACTTACCTGCTCTGTGAAATATTTTTGCACAGAGCAGCCCAGATCCTCCTCTTCTTGGGTCCCTCTTCAGTGCCCCTGGCCCCTCCCTCCTGTTGAGTGCCTTCACAGCAACCAGCTTGCTATGGGGACACCGAGCCGCAGCTCCATGTATCCATTCAGACACAGAGCTGCGGTTCGGCCCCGCCCGTTTTTTTCTCATTGGCTAACTGACTTGATTGACAGCAGTGGAAGCCAATGGCGCCGCTACTGTGTCTCAAATATTGTTTTTTTTTTTTAACGAACAGCTAGCAACATACATTTAGGTATAATTTTTGGTTAACAGGTTCAGTTTAAAAAAGAAAAATATGAGATATAGAGTTACTACTACTAAAGACACATTTTTTTTAACAATTTCAAGACCGGTCACCCAGTTTCACCCCTTTCCGACCAGGCCATTTTTCAGATTTCAGCACCGTCAAACTTTGAATGTCAGTTACTCAGTCATAAAACACTGTACCCAAATTACATTTTCATCATTTTTTTTTTTAGACATATGGAGCTTTCTCTTGGTGGTATTTAATCACCACTGAGATTTTTCTTTTTTGCTATAGTAAATGAAAGATGACCGAACAATTTGAAGAAAAAAAAAAATTTCTTGCTTGAGCTTGTGTTGTAAAATTAAACTAATAAATAATCATTCTTCATAAATTTAGGCAAAATGTATTCTGATACATTTATTTGATTAAAATAACCAATACAGTGTATATTATTTAGCCTGTGTGAAAGTTATAGCGTCTACAAACTATGGTATGTATATTTGAAAATCGATCTATCCTGATGTCCTGTCTGCCTATTTCATTACTTGTGGCCCTAGAGTGTAAGGTACAGTACAAATACCCCCCAAATGACCCCTTTCAGAAAGTAGACATTTAAAGGTTAAGAAAAATAAAAAGTGCAGCGCTATATTTAAGTAAAGAACGCTTACATATATGAAAATAACTGAAAAGTGAACATCAGTGTAATTCACCCATATGTAAATTTTGAATTCGACCAATACTGTGAATCAAACATAAAAAAGAAAAAGGTCTTATAACAGCACCTGTGAATAAAAAATAAAATCAAAGAGTAATGTTTCCTCTAGACTGTGTGGTTGTGTTAAAACAGTCCCATAGAACCATAAACACCAATATTAACGTGTACAAATGACCAATAAGAATAAATGAGATACAGAGCAAGTCTCTGGGATTTGAACAGTTCATACAAGCGTGGAGGTGGTCACAGGGCATATATGCAGATAACACCAATATATATTCACATCCAGAGTAATTCTTCTTATATTCAATAAGAGGGGAAGTAAATGAAATGCCCTTACCAGAAGCGGTGGACTCACTGGCCGTTGGCGGTGAGTCATATAGGCTTTCACCGTTTGTACGGTAGGGTTAAAGCTGTCTCCGGTCTGTGGTGGGAGCTTACGGAAGGCCTCACGACTTACAATCTTACAATCTGTCCAATAGGATCCTCTTTCGGAAATCGCTCACTTGGCAGAAAACGCGATTTCCCTCTGCTGATATTTCAGCAGAGGGAATTATCAGAAATATCAGCAGAGGGCGTTTTCTGCCAAGTGAGCGATTTCCGGAAGAGGATCCTATTGGACAATCTAACACGCTCTCTCATCTGAGTGGACCTGGTTCCATCGTTGAAGATTGTAAGTCGTGAGGCCTTCCGTAAGCTCCCACCACAGACCGGAGACAGCTTTAACCCTACCGTACAAACGGTGAAAGCCTATATGACTCACCGCCAACGGCCAGTGAGTCCACCGCTTCTGGTAAGGGCATTTCATTTACTTCCCCTCTTATTGAATATAAGAAGAATTACTCTGGATGTGAATATATATTGGTGTGTGATCTGCATATATGCCCTGTGACCACCTCCACGCTTGGATGAACTGTTCAAATCCCAGAGACTTGCTCTGTATCTCATTTATTCTTATTGGTCATTTGTACACGTTAATATTGGTGTTTATGGTTCTATGGGACTGTTTTAACACAACCACACAGTCTAGAGGAAACATTACTCTTTGATTTTATTTTTTATTCACAGGTGCTGTTATAAGACCTTTCTTTTTTATGTTTGATTCATAGTATTGGTCGAATTCAAAATTTACATATGGGTGAATTACACTGATGTTCACTTTTCAGTTATTTTCATATATGTAAGCGTTCTTTACTTAAATATAGCGCTGCACTTTTTATTTTTCTTATCCTTATACAGTTTGTCTAATTGTTAGTGTTGGCTGCTTGACACGATTGAGTTGGCGCAGCAGTTCCTTTATTTTTTTCACTAGACATTTAAAGGTATTTAAGAATTTGTAGTAAAGTGGAAGTGGTAAGTTTTTTGAAGTTGTATTTTTATGTTGCAATGTTTGTGGAAAAAAAAGAACACATTTTATTTAATTTCTTCATTTTTTTCAAAAGTTATTTATCACACACAGCATAGACATAGTTAGAATTACTTTCTGCTATGCCTCCTGTGTATGGGGAAACTACGTGTGTGTGACTTTCTCACAGCCTAGTTACATTGAGGAGCCCAAAACTCAAGGAGCACCTTCTGGCATTCCAGGGGCATATATTACACATATAATTTCCTGATTACGTATTTCATTTTTCCTAAATCATCTTCCAGGACAGCCCATGAGATTTAGGAACCTCCACTTTGAAAGGAAGCACCTCTGCTGAACATTTTTTTTTAGGCCCTGGAGAGCCAGGACAGCAGAAACGCCCACAAAATGAGCACATTTTGGAAAGCAAACACCCCAATGTATTTTCTAGGAGGCATGTGGAGTCTTTTTAAGACTTCATTTTTTTTCCACAGTGGCCAGGGGTGTGCACATGTGATTGCTAGGATTCTTTGCTTTGCAGCTGTAGCAGGAATTCTACCCCCTGTAAGCCTGCCGATCAGGACCCTTTTAAATGAATGGGGGTGTGTGTTGGGTTCAAGGGGTTAAAGCAGGTGGTGGGAAGGGGTTGCAATGCCAAGCTGCTGAATGCAAAGCCAATAGAATATTGGCATGCATTAAAAGGGAATTAACTCCAGAGATAAAATGATAATTCTCCCGCTCTACAAGACTCTGGTCCGGCTGCACCTGGAGTATGCTGTCCAGTTCTGGGCACCAGTCCTTAGGAAGGATGTACTGGAAATGGAGCGAGTACAAAGAGGGGCAACAAAGCTAATAAAGGGTCTGGAGGATATTAGTTATGAGGAAAGGTTGCGAGCACTGAACTTATTCTCTCTGGAGAAGAGACGCTTGAGAGGGGATATGATTTCAATGTATAAATACTGTACTGGTGATCCCACAATAGGGATAAAACTTTTCCCTGAAAGGGCATTTAAAAAGACTTACGGCCATTCACTAAAATTAGAGGAAAAGCGTTTTAACCGGAAACTGCGTACAGGGTTCTTTACGGTAACATCGGTAAGAATGTGGAATTCTTTTCCACAAGCAGTGGTTTTAGTGGGGAGTTTAGATAATTTCAAAAACTATTAGGCACCTAAATGACGACAACATACAGGGATATACAATGTAATATTGACACAAAAGTGCACACACAGAGGTTGGACTTGATGGACTGGTGTCTTTTTTTCAACCTTACCAACTATGTAACTATGTAACCTATGGAGATTTTTAAGTACCATAGTTTGTTGCCATTCCACGAGTGCATGCAATTTTAAACCATAACATGTTAGGTATCTATTTACTCGGCTTAAGATCATCTTTCACAATATGCACAAAATTGGGCTAACTTTACTGTTTTCTTCTTTAATTTAAAAAAAATGTGTATCTTTTCCCAACAACTTGTGTTTGAAAGACCGCTGCGCAAATACAGCGTGGCAGAAAATATTGCAACAACCGCATTGTTATTCTCTAGGGCAGTGATGATAAACCTTGGCACCCCAGATGTTTTGGAACTAAATTTCCCATGATGCTCAACTACACTGCAGAGTGCATGAGCATCATGGGAAATGTAGTTCCAAAACATCTGGGGTGCCAAGGTTCGGCATTACTGCTCTAGGGTCTTAGCTAAATAATTATATATAATGTTTGGGGGTTCTAATCAATTTTCTAGCGAAAAATACAGATTTTTAACTACAAGTGTCAGAAATAGGCTTGGTCTTGAAGTGGTTAAGCACATCTGCAGTGCTTGCTGGGCTGCAATGACATTTTTACTGCTTCCTAAAACTGCTAATTTATAGAGCTTTCTACCTTTTATCATTATTTTTTTTTTTTTTTTCGCAAATCCTTCCACGCCAATACAAAGAATTGCAAACAAAGTTAAAAAAAAATGCTTCAAAACATGCCTTTTGTGTTTTGGCACAATCCAATCAATTTTAGTCAAATCACTTGCTACATACGGTAATTTGTTCATGGGGTATCATGCTGCGAAAAGATTTTGAGATCTTTCTTTTTCCAAAGCCTGCAAGGTGCCAGCAGAAATAATGGATGAGCTTACATTAGAGGAGGAATATCTCTTAGGATAGCTGACAGCAGGCTAAATGGGGCCTAAACATTCAAACAATTGCAAGGAAAAGGCACAAATCAGCTCAGTGGTGAACTTGGTGCTCACACTATATAATTAAGAAGTGTATGAAAAAGGGGAAGAAAAATGTTCTTTGCTGAAGTATGAAAAGAAAAATAATGTTTCATATATTCTAACTGTAATGCTTCCAGGCTGCTGTAATGTTTCGTTCTCGGAAGAAGCAGATTAAAGCTGCTATCATTCATCTGTACTGGTAATAATTCTGGATTTCAGTGAGCATTGCTGAAAGCAGAACTTTTTCTTTAGGAAAAAAAAAAAACAAGCCTAGCACATTTTTTTTTTTTTTTTAAAAAGCAACTTTCGCTGTAGTTCTCAGGTTTATTCTGGCCCTTTAGCAGGTTCACAACAGTCAATATTATTCAGGCTACTTCCTCTAAGCTAGACATGTGCAGAACAAAAAAAAATGTGTTTTGTTTCGTTTCGCATCAATTCGTTATTTACATAAACTTGTTTAGTTTTAGTTTTCGGAATTCTTTGTGTTTATTCATATTCAAATCGATTCAAATTTTCCGAATTCGAACTGAATCGAATAGTTTTCTAATTTGAATCGTTTTCCAATTTCCAAAGAGAATAAAATAAAATAGAAAATAAAGGAATAGACTAGAAAAAAAGAAAAGAATATAACAGAAAATAAAAGAATAGAACAAAATAGAGTAAAACAGAACAAAATAGAATAGAAAATAAAAGAACAGAATAGAATAGGAACGAATAGAATGGAATAAAAAAAATAGAATAAAATAGAAATAATATAACCATCTTCTGAAATTTGAGAATAGAATAGAAAAGAATAGAATTAAAAAAACAATAGACTATAATAGGATAGAAATAATATAACCATTTCTCAAAATTTAAATAGAATCAATTTAAATTTGAATAGAATAGAAAAGAATAGATTAGAATAGAAAATAACAGAATGGTATAGAACAAAAAATAATAGAATAGAATAGAATAGAACCATCTTCCTATTCTAATTTATTCTTTTGACTCTGCCCTCCCACCAACTATATAAAAACCTGTCATAACCCAGGAGGATTATTCCATGCATTTTCTCTTTAATCTCAAGGACCGTTTGGATAGAAGTGTTAGGAAAAGATCTCACAACCATCTGTAAAAAAGTTTCTGCTGTGTCCAGGCTATTGGCATAGTTCCTGTGGAGTACCCCTAAATGGGCTGAAATCCAGGAGTTCCCATGTGATGACCTGTCAAGGTAAGTCATAGTTGCCAACAGTCCCGATTTTCCCGGGACAATCCCGATTTTGGGACCCTCGTCCCAATCGGAGGCTGTCCCGAATCGGGATTTTCATCAGGAAAATTGGTAATGTTTATTTTTTAATTTTTGGAGCAGCTGGCTCCAGCAAAATGGCTGCCGGCGCCGCTGCTGGCTCTTCCCCCTTGTGTTCAGTGGAGAGAGGAAGGGGGCTCGATCCGTGCAGCCAATGAATCGGCTTCTTTAGCTGCACGGATCAGCCCCTCCCCTCTCCACTGAACACACGGCGCCAGTATTCGACAAGACACCGGCCGATTCTGGAGTTCCTGGACGTGTGCTGGGGGCATTATGGGAGGGTCTGCACTGGTACTGATGGAGGGGGTGGTCTGCAGTAAGGGGGCCTGCACTACTAAGGGGGGGCTGCACTGAGGGGGTTCTGCACTAATAGAGGGGGGGTCTAGGGGTCTGCACTGAGGGGGTTCTGCACTAATGAGGGGGGGCTGCACTGAGGGGGTTCTGCACTAATAGAGGGGGTTCTACACTGATATAGGGAGGTCTGCACTGATATAGGGGGGGTCTGCACTGAGGGGGGTCTGCACTGAGGGGGTCTGCACTGATGGAGGGGGGTCTGCACTGAGGGGGTCTATACTGATAGATGGGGGACCGCACTGAGGGGGGTCTGTATTGAGGGAGAAGTGTCTGTACTGAGGGGGTATATACTGATGAGGGGGGTCTACACTGAGGGGGTCTAAACTGATGGAGGGGGTCTGTACTTAGTTGGGGGTCTGTACTGAGGGAGGAGGATCTATACTGCTGGAGGGGTGGTCTGTACTTAGTGGGGGGGTCTTTACTGAGGGAGGGGGGTCTGTACTGAAGGGGGACCATAGTTGGTGGAGGGGGGGTGACACCAATTTTTTTCCACACCGGGTGACACCAGCTGTAGTGACGCCACTGGCTCTTGTCTCTGCAGCAATTTAACTTTAATGTACAGGAGGGGGTTAACTATATACAGGAGAATGGGGGGTAACTATACACAGGAGGAGGGGGGGTAGCTATATACAGGAGGAGGTGTTAACTATATACAGGAGGGAGGGGTTAGCTATATACAGGAGGAGGGGTTAACTATATACAGGAGGGAGGGGTTAGCTATATACAGGAGGAGGGGGGTTAACTATATACAGGAGGAGGGGGGTTAACTATATACAGGAGGGGGAGGGTTACCTATATACAGGAGGGGGGGTTACCTATATACAGGAGGGGGGAGGGTTAACTATGTACAGGAGAGGGAAGGGTTAACTATATACAGGAGTGGGGGTTAACTATATACAGGAGGGGAGGTTAACTATGTACAGGAGGGGTTACCATGTACAGTGGGGGGAACTAGTTACAGGGGGGGTAACTATGCACAGGGGGTAACTATGTACAGGGGGGTAACTAGGGGGAGAGGGGAAACTATGTACAGGGGGAGGGGGTAACTGTGTACAGGGGGGGTAACTATGGCTCTGCCTGGGACACTGATTTAAGGACTGAGGCTGGGAACACTGGTGTAAAGACTGACTCTGCTGGTGGCACCTGATGCAAGGAGGGACTCTGCTGGTGGCACTTGATGCAAGGAGGGACTCTGCTGGTGGCACCTGATGCAAGGAGGGACTCTGCTGGGGGCACCTGATGCAAGGAGGGACTCTGCTGGGGGCACCTGATACAAGGACAAGCGCTAACACCAGGTGTTTGGAGTATCTTTATCTGCTGATTGTTAAACTTTCTAGAATACACATATTTCTATTGTTATGTAGGATCTGGGCTTGCTGCCCCGTCATTCCTCTCTCCCCCTTTCCCTCTCCATCCCTCATTCATCTCAGACTCTAACCACACCCCCTTTGAGTCACACTCATTTAAGCCACACCCACGATTTCACGTAAACCACGCCTAGTCTTCGCCGCGGCGCGCTTTGCACGCCGCAGTATTCTTTTTTATTGCTATGCCAAGCTTACAAACACATACCCCGCCCCCTAATTATTATATGGCTCCACCTACAGCCTAAAAAATTATTATATGGCTCCACCTAATGCCTGTCTGCATTCACAAAGACACCTTGGCCTAACAATCTGTTAACCCAAATCTTAAGGGCAGTGGTTCAGGTGAGGCCCCCCAGAAAATCTTTGTTCCCCAAATGGGATTTGCCATTAGTATTGAATTATCTTACTGAGTGGTCCTTTAAACCAATAGAGTCAAGTAAACTTTGGGACTTCACATTCTAAGCAGCCTTTTTTGGTCCTCTTTTGGTCGCCATCACTTCAGCAAAGAGGGTGTCAAAAATAGACAAGTGTACTGCAGAAAAATTTGTTTCTTTTCGTTTAATTCGTTTTTTTGTTTTTTATTTCATTTATTGGATCATTCGTTATGACTGTCATTCGTTACTTCGGATCAATCGTAACTTCGGATGCATCCGTATTCGTTTTGTTCCATTCCTTTAGATGTGGCATTCGTTACTTCGGACTCGAGCCATTTATTTATTCGGATATTAGTTGTATTCATAACCTTCGTTAGTTCAGACTTTTTCATTTTACTCGTTATTTAGGAGTCGCCGTGCGGCACTGGGATTAATATAGTAGGCCTCAGATAGCTACTAGCACATGTATTTAAAGAACAAAAATGCATTCATTATTTCTTTATATTCAGCGATAACAAATAGTCGGAAAGAGCGAAAATACAAAAAATGAAATGATCCGAATTGTCAACAAATAGAACAGGAACACTCCTATGGCCACATCCGTAAATTGTAAGGATAGAAACAAGAGAAAGAGGGCAGAAAGAGCCCTGGGTTGGACTTTAGAGGCACATTGGACAGTATTTACTTAATAAATATAAGCTTTATTAATACAAAAGTATGTTGCGCAAACGGAGCAAAAAACAGTAAGAATTAAAAATATGCTTATAGGATTATAAACATGAAAAACACGGCGCAGAAGAAAAGGTTTGCGCCATGTGAACACAGTGAGCCCCTGTGCGTCAACGCATTTCGCTGTTTTGCTTCGTCAGGACACATTCAGTTTTTTTTTTAAAGAAACAGGTCTCACTATCTAAAATAAAACACATACATCAATTTTTGTATAATAATAACATATGCATAAAAACATGAGCCATTATCACATCTGGACAGCATGTAAGAGACAAAACTACCTTGACAGACCTATAAGGCTAAGGCTCCACCTGTTCTAGTGGGGGTGACTGCTCACACAACTCAGAGTCTGGTTACCTCTTGAGAGCGTTGAGACAAGTCAAGACAAGACAAGGAGGACTCACATGCACTACACTTTTATGACACTTTTTTTTGTTTCCTTTTCTTTTCTCCATGGCATCAGATAATAATAATAATAATAATAATAGAGTAACAGCTAGATACAGAATGGGTAAGGGTTTATTAGTTGTATGTGGTACTATCATTTGGTGGGAGGCCAGAGTCAACCGCAAGTGCAATATTCTTCTTTAATGAAAGGACCCAGAAGGTTTTACACTATATGGGGTGATTTCCTTTATTCTTCTTTTTGAGTACATGTGGTTGATGACCAAAGGAGATGATCTGGACTACACTGGGTGCCAGATGATGCTGTGGAGGAGTGGGAAGAGATATAATTGATGCCATTGCCATTAAACATGTCTTTATGACTTCCCTTTAATTAGGGGTTGTATACTGTATGTTTGGTGAGCCTGAATTTTGTATTGATTGGTGACGGCTCTGCATCTTTCTTGGCACAATTTCAAGAATCTTTTGGTGTTCAAAGTCCTGTTTTTACCATGTGGACTTTTAATAATCATGACTGCTGAGGTGCAATAAACCCAGGACCATACCATGATCCATCCAAACTTAGCCTTACCCCTTCTTCCCATCCAATAAAGACCACTTACCACCATTCATGTTGGAAAGGGCAAGGCCACAGCTTTTATTAAATTCAACTCTTTAACAACTTAAACATAACATTTAACATTCCACAGTGCCAGTCACAGTAGCACTGTGAGCACTCAATTCCGACTGGTGAAAAGGGAGATAACTGAGGGGCCTGTCCTTACCATAAGTGCCGGACTGCCGTCTATCTCCCAATTATCATGAAGGGCGTACCTCTTACTGCCGTGTTTTGCTGGCAAGGTCACCAAAAACCGCCACCCGCCTGTCAGTAAGCTACTGACGGGCGCCCCACCGCAGCCAGCGCCTGTTCCACGCCCCTCTGGAGACCCAGATTAAAAATGTCCAGCCCGATGTCATTCAGATGAACTCCATTTCTACGCAGCAAATTGCGATTATCACCCTCCAAGTCTCTGTGGCGGACCACCACCCCCCCTATCTGGCGCACAAACTTAGCCACTTGGGCGTTGACCTTCCTACGAAAATGTTCCAGAAGGTGGCCAGGGACATCACACGCCCATACCGAGCGAGGCACGATTTCTGACCAAACAACGGTCAAGTTAGTAAAAGAAGCACAACATTGGGCAATGTCACTTTTAACAGCTGATATGATGTCCACAGATCGCATATATCCAACGTCATTCCCACCCGCATGTATGACCAGGATGATGGGACCAGAAACGTGGGCACGAAGTTGCTGACATTCCGGGAGGACCTGAGGCCAACGTAACCCACGCAACCCAATCCAGCGTATCCTAGCCACATTGTATGAGAATCCCAAATTCCTGTCATAAGTTCGGATCTCTGCCTGGCGAGCGGCCCAGTATATGAAAGAATCCCAGAGGATCCAAATCTGTGCCGGAAAGGAACCTGGAAATCAACACAACAGATGTGGTCGGACATACAAAGAAAAACGAGATGACTCCCATCTACCTAAACGCTGAAGTTCCGTATCGGAGAACCCCAAACCCGAATCGGCGGTCGCTGCACCAATTCGAAAAGAGTGGGTGGAAAATTCCTTCGCCGGAAAACCCAAAATCTCCAAGCAACGACGAAAAACGCGCAAAAATTGAAAACGGCTGAGAGAAGTTGCATCAGCATGAACAAAAAATGTAGGGGACAGGGGGCGCGAAGACACGAAAGAAAGGGCCAGGGACACCGGACAAAAGGGGCCGCCGCAATAATGCAAGACTACCCGCCGACCCCTGCCAAAACAATCAGTCTTGGATGAACGCAATAAAATCGTGACACTGCAGTGCGACAACGACACGTCCTCCCATAGGATGCCCCCCGGGGACAATTTTGATTTGGACACCAATTCGCCGATGCGAAAGGCACCAAAGAATGCCCAAGAAAAAGCTACCCGGAAAAGGAAGGTCTCCTATTCCGATGAACACACATTCGGAAGCAGAGACAAGATGCCCAAAAGAATCTGAATAGAAATAGGGCGCCTGGTGTCCGGGAGGTGCGTAACCCGCTTCCAACCCCGGACAACCCGCCGGACAGGGAAGGCTTTAGTTACATCCTCCCACCCCAGGAGCTGAAACCAAAATGACAGGGCCGACAACGCGGATGAAACCGTCGACCCGGAGACGCCTTTTTCCGACAGAAAGACTAAATAGGCAAATAAGGTTAGACGACGATCATCCGGGGAATAAATGTTGAACTCACCGCCCGACGCCTGGACCCACTCGTGCCAAACTCGGCAGTACGCCGCCCACGTCCGCAAAGAAAGCGACGACCGAAGGAGCTCTGTCAAATGCCGGAAACGAGGTTCCATAAGTGGGCCGGACAGGGGAGGCCCTCCAAAGAAGCCATCGGAGCCAGTGTTCGAAAACGGCAGAACTGTTGACGAGAAAGAGCATCGGCAATATCATTAGAGGCACCCGGAACATGCCTAGCCCTAACACAGATGTTGAAATGTAAACATTTTAAAACTAAAAACCGTAGCAACGAAACGACCGGAGGAGAACTGGCTGACTGTTTGTTCACCACCTGCACCACACTCATGTTATCCGACCAGAAGACCACCTGGTGATTGCGCAACCTTTCACCCCAGAGCTCAACAGCAACAATAATTGGAAACAGCTCCAGCAGGGTGAGGTTGCGCAACAAATCCATGTGGGCCCATGAGGCCGGCCAGCGTTCAGCAGCCCATTCCCCTTGAAAGAAAGCGCCGAACCCACAGGAGCCTGCAGCATCGGTATATAACTCCAGCTGTGGGTTCGGCACTTCCTCCTGCAACCAGCACGACTGTCCATTGTAAGTCTGCAAGAATGAAAGCCATATCCCCAAGTCATCCCTCATAGGCTTGGTGATCCTGACGTAGTGGTGAGGGGCAGTTATGCCCTTCGTGGCCCATGACAGATGCCTACAGAAAGCCCTCCCCATCCGGATGACCCTACAGGCGAAAACCAGATGACCCAGCAACGACTGTAGCTGTTTCAGCTGTAATTTCTTCGCCCCTTTCGCCAAGCGTACCAACGAGAGGAGCCTGGCCAACTTGTCACTAGGCAACCTAAAAATCATCGCCACTGTGTCTATCTCGATACCTAAAAACGACAGGACTGTGACGGGGCCCTCCGTCTTGTCAGCGGACAGTGGGACGGCGAAAAGCCGGCATGTATCCTGAAAAACAGTGAGCAGACGAAGACACTGCCCGCTGGACCCACAAAAAGAAAATCATCGAGATAATGCAGAAGGGACTGAATACCCGCCTCCTGGATGACCACCCAGTCAAGGAAGCTACTAAATAGCTCAAAAAAGTAACACGAGATGGCGCAACCCATAAGAAGGCACATGTCGAAAAAATAGCTACCCTGGAAGTAGCAACCCACGAGGTGGAAACAGTCCGGATGGACTGGGAGGAGGCAAAATGCGGACTCAATGTCCGCTTTTGCCAGAAGGGCAGACTGCCCCGCTGCCCTAACCATCTGAAGTGCCCTGTCAAAAGACGCATAGTGCACTCTGGACTCCTCCCTGTCGATGCCATCGTTCATTGAGGAGCCAGAAGGGTAGGAAAGGTGATGAATGAGGCGAAATTTTCCCTCCGCCTTTTTTTGGGACCACGCCGAGGGGAGATACCCTCAGGTTGTGGAAAGGAGGGAGATCAAAGGGGCCTGCCATCCTACCCAGTTCCAATTCCCTCTGGAGCTTCTTGGCCACGACGGACTCGAATTCTGCCGCCGATTTCAAATTTAGAGACATGGTCGGGGCGTCTGACGGGGTAAAGGGGATCCAGAAACCACGGTCCAAGCCGTCCCGCAGAATCAGGGACTCTCTACGAAGGGGGTACCGGTCTAGCCAGGGAAGCATCTCTATGACGTTCACCGGCGTCCTCCGGCTTAGGAAGGTCAGTCTTGGCTCCGAGTCTGGAAAGCGTTTGTTTGCCTTTTCGAAAACACCTACTGGCGGGGTGAGCCCCTCCACAACTGGAGCACTTGTGCCTGAAACGACAGGCGGAGTACCACTTGCAGTGGCTTTCGTTGAAAAGCCAGCAGATACCCTTCTTTGGAGCGGCCAACGCACCAGACTGAGGGTGCCGCCATTTTTTGCCAAAATTGAGTGTCATAATGGAACCAGCACTGACCCCCATAGACCTTATATGCACCCCAAATAAGGTCTAAATAGCAAAATAACGAAGTGGCCAACTCCGGGAACCCCTCACTGAGCACTCCCGCATAGGCACAAAACCCCTGCAGCCAGTTCCCAAACGTTCTAGGAAGCTGTTTGGGTTTGTCACCCTGTGCCGATACGTCAACCCATCGAGATTTGTCGATCGTCTCCCTATCCGGTGGAACGAGGGTAAGAAAGTCGACGAATTCGCGACGCCATATCTTTTCTTTCGTCTCTTCCACCAAATGGGTGCCCGTAGGCGCCACTGCCCACAACGCACCCCTGTAAGCGGAGGTGGGGTTGGGCGATCCCGAGACACCCATACTGGAGAGAACTGACTTTACAACCGACGCTATGCGGTCCTCCGGGCCTGATACGGAAGCATCAGCAGCTCTACCCCAAATTAACTCGCAGTCATACTCACTTGGTCGAGGAGGCATCACAGGTGACGGACAATCGGCCACCGGGCCTGGCGGCGAATCCGATTCCAATGCGATTCCAGAAGACTGTGAGCGTAGGCGGCCTGCGTAATCTGCTGGGCTGTCCCAACTCAAGGAAAGATCCAAAGGCGGGGGTCCAACCACGGACCCGGTCGAATCCGACTGACCATGGACAGAGGCAGAGCAACGGCAGGGACACCTGCCAGCTCCTCTTGCTTGCCCCGGGGCGGATGCCGCCGCCAGCCCGGGTCTGGAGCCGAGATCGCCCGCCCTGACAGGCGCAGGGGGACGAGGGTGGGCAACCGATGTAGGCATCCCCTCAGGACCGCCAGCCCGGACGGGCACGTGGGGGAGCGGTTGCCCCACCGACGGGGTGGAGGTCAAACGCGCCCGGCTGGCCTACGCCCTGCGGGGCGCAGGAGGCTGCCGGTGGGCACGGGGTATCAGAGGGGGAGGGGTGAACTGTACATTGCCCGCCCTGTCGGGCGCAGGGGGGATGTTCCTTGTGCCAACCCCCGCAACCCCCCTGCCCTGCCGGGCACAGAAGGAGCTCCGCGGGATAGATCCTGCATGTGTGACGGCATGCCCGCCCAGGCGGGCGCAGGGGGATACAGCTGTGCCCACTTATTCCCATCTCCACACACCACACTGCTGTGAGCGTTCCTAGTATCCAGCTGTGGTGTGTGGAGATTCAAATCTCCCGCCCAGTCAGGCGCAGGGAGCATCGCATCCACCAGGTGGAGCCGATCCGGCTCCAAGTCCTCTGCAGAGCGAGCATCACGAGCGCCGCTCACAGCAGCAGAGGACGCAGCGGTGGCCGGCGAGCCGATCCGCCTCCTCCTCCCCTTCGTGCCTGCTGAATGCCCGGCGGAGGAACACCCAGATCGGCCGCGCGGGTGGGGAAAGGTATGCTGTCCTGCCTCAAGGGATGAGGGGGGGGCCGGGGAGCGCTGCGGCTCCAGCCCGGCCGCCTCCCACGCTAGCAGGGGAGAGGGGGGGGCAAGCACTGGAGCGGGGGCTGCGGGAGCGGGTACAGCGCGAGGAGGCCCGAGTAGCGGCCTTAGCTCTCGTGGGGGACCTCCGACGCGCCGGCAGACGATGGGGATTCGCAGTAGAAAAGCGCTTCCCCGCCGGTGCCGACAGGGGGGATGAAGGTAAAGGAGAGGGAGAGGAAGGATGTGGGGGAGAGCAATAGGAGGCCCTAGAGGGGCTGGGGCTGAGGCGGGAAGGCGGACGGGTTCGCCTTCTAACCCGGGGGGGGGGGGTCCTGAGGGGGATCAGGTGTGGGAATAGGAGAAGAATCCCCAGGAGTCAGGAGGGAGAAAAGCCACCCTGCCTGACCCTGGAGAGCCATCTCTCGGACCCTGGCCAGAAGGAGCTCGGTGTCGATGGTTGGAGGGACAGGGTGGGGTTCAGCCAGCTCTTACCAATCTTCTTCACCAAAAGGCCCAGAATCCCCTGGGGCAATCACCTTAGTGAGCTCAGGCCCAACCCCACCCCGTCCCCCCACCAATCCACCGTGACCCCTTAGTCACCATACTCCGCCCTGGTTATGCCCCCATCAGTCAGGGCTCTCTTTCCCAATGGGTTCAAGAGGCCTGCATTGTGTGGACTTAAATTTTTTGACTCACTCATTTTGGTATATGATGTGTGACGTTTTAGCGCTAAAGATAGCACCTGAAAAGCACCAATAAACTGCCTCTTCTGCAGCCCCAGTGTGAAAGACTGATGGGGCGTACACACGGTCGGACTTTTCGACCGGACTGGTCTGAGGGACGCCGACGGACCAAATCCGGCGAACAATCCGATCGTGTGTGGGCTTCACCGGACCTTCAGCGGACCTTTCCAGTCGCAAATCTGAGGGACTTTAGATTTGGAACAGGCTTCAAATCTTTACGTCGTAACTCCACCGGACCCAGAAATCCGCTCGTCTGTATGCTAGTCCGACGGACAAAAACCAATGCTAGGGCAGCTATTGGCTATCAACTTCCTTATTTTAGTCCAGTGTACGTCATCGCGTACAAATCCGTCTGACTTTGGTGTGATCGTGTGTAGGCAAGTCCGTTCATTAGAAAGTCCGTCGGAAGTCCGCTGGAAAGTTTGTCAGACCAGTCAGGTCGAAAAGTCCGCCTGTGTGTACACGGCATGAGTGCTTTCACACTGGGGCGGTGCGCTTGCAGGACAGGAAAAAAGTCCTGCAACCCCTTTCACACCGGAGTGGTGGGGGAGTTAGCGGTAAAGCACTGCTAGTTTTAGCAGCACTTTACCGCTGGTATAACGGCGCTATTCAGCCGCTAGCGGGGTCCTTTTAACCCCCCGGTAGTAGCCGAGGAAAGGGTTAATAGTGTCCGTGTTGTGGCGCTGCCGAAGCAATTTGCAGGCGCTTAGGCAGCACTGCCCATTCATTTCCTTGGGCAGGGGCGGGGCAGGTGGCGTAGTGGAGGAGCGGTGTATACAGCGCTCCTGCACCGCCCCAAAGATGCTGCTTGCAGGACTTTTTTTCCCGTCCTGCAAGCACACCAGCTCCAGTGTGAAAGCACTCAGGCTTTCACACTGGGGTGGCTTGATAGGAGCTTTTCAGGTGCTTTACAGGCACTATTTTAAGCGCTAAAACACCTGAAAAGCGCCCCAGTGTGAATGGGGTCTGCAAGCAGCATCTTTGGGGTGGTGCAGTAGCGGTGAATACACCGATCCTAAACCGCCCCTGTCATTGAAATCAATAGCCAGTGCTGCCGAAGCGCCCACAAAGCCAGCAAACCCTTTTTCGGCTGCTAGCAGGGATTAAAAGTGCCTCGCTAGCGGTCGAAAAGCACCGCTAAAACTAGCAGCATACCGTCAACATTGCCAGCGCCTCAGTGTGAAAGTGGCCTAATGTCTTGTTTTAATTCTGAGGAGCGAGAATACCTACCGCGTGGACTCTAATTGATCAGGTCCATGTATGTTGGTATATTGTATGTGTATTGTACTGAATATGTGATTAACTGTATGTTTTTATTTATTTATCAAGCCACTAATTAAAGTTTAGTGCACGATTCTTGCTTTTTTACACTGTCTCTTACAATAAAGGGGAGACAAAAAAAAATCAGAGTACCATGGAGTACTATAGGAGAATTTTGATATGTATATTGTTTTTAACGAAATGCATAAGGATTTTATGCTGTAAGTGACTTTGCTGCAGAGATATATATGTGATTTCCACCGCAAAAACGCCCGTCACCTTGACAAGATTACCACACAGCCTTTTTTAAAAGGCATGATGACACCAACACAGAGATCCTAGCTGCTTCCTCTCAGCAGGCAAACTTCATGAAAAGGAAAACTCCCTCGCAGATGTCTGGGTAACACTTCTCTTCTGTCAGAATCGCCGACCCGTCAGATCACACACCGGAAGTGGAGTTTTTGCGGTGGAAGTCACATATATATCTCTGCAGGGAAGTCACATATATACCTCTGCAGCGAAGTCACTTTCATCATCCTTTATTGTTTTATAATTTATGGACACTAGGTTTTTGATATATATTTTTTTTTTTTTCACAATTTTTTGATCACGGTTTATTATTTTATTGTATTATTCATTTGAATTTTTGGTTATATTCACAATTAAGTTTGTTTATGATATATTTGTCCAGCGCTGCACTTCTTTTTGCATATATTTATCGGTGCCCCCTATCAGGGTTATAGTGTTCAGCTGCGGGATACCTTTTCACAGGTTGTTTCACTCATTTATCACTTGTTCACCTAGTGCAATTTTTTTCTTAGAAATATTTTTATGCTGTACAGCTGCTGTCATAACTTTGTTAAAAAGTGCTTTTACTCCATCAGTGCTATGTGCTTTGTCTAGCCCCACTTCTCATTACCAGAGAGGTGTGGTTGCCTGCACATGGTAGTACAGGTGAAGAGAGGAAAGATCATTAGCCTTTGCTGATCTCAGAGCTGCTGGCTGTTGCCTCTGGTTTTGGAGTAAACTGGACAAGAATGGCACCATGAGGTTAAGCGTTATGTTATATTAGATCTGCTCTCTTGCCTCTGGTTACTGGATTAAACAGAAACACACCTAGAATGGCAACAATGACAGGTCTTCACAGCTTCTGGTGAGTAGATGTGTGTGCATACATTGGTGCAAGAACCATGATAATGCTTTACTTATATTGATGAATGGGTTCTATAATCTACAAAGGTGGATTGCTGCTAAGGATCTTAAAGACTTTTCTGAACTTTGCTTACATTTAATGGTTTAAGGCCCACAAGTTCACTGGGACTGCTCTGGGTAGCCTTCCACAGTACAATCCTGATACAAGACAGCACAAAAAGCCTTGTTCATATCCCTATCATGACAGTTCACACCACCCACACTGCAGTGGAGTGCATTTAAAAAAAAGTATGGCATGCAGTCCTTTTTTCAGCACAGCATGGAGTGACACAATCTACCTCATCACGCCACTCTGTGACCAATAGAACTGAAGGTGCACCTGACCTCCAGCTTCCCACATTTTGGATATAAAAAAAATAAATAAATAATGTATATATATTTAAGTCCTGCCACCTTTTATGTGCAGTGCTTCCTTCTCTCTTGCTTAGTCAAGCATGCGCTCAGTTTCAGGGATCAGATGTGCCGAAGGACTCTAGCTGGCCTTTAGAAGTAAAGGAATCCCTACTTTTTTTTTTTTTTTTTTTGGATGTGAGGGGTATCTTGGCGCATGTACAGATGTGCTGCAAGGCTCTGCCAGACCCTAAAGTCCAGGAGACACACCTACCAGGTCTTCAGGATGGCGGCGCCAGTGAAAGTTGGATCGGGGCCAGCATTTAGGTCACTGAATTTCCTCTTTAATGAAAAGCCACTTTAGAACATTTCAATGAGTTTGCTCAAAAAATAATATAAGCAATGGGTTGCGCATTGATTGGCGCATCGGCATTGTTCCTCCCAGTGCGCACCAGCTGCCGTACATTCATCACAGCTCCTAACATCTGAACACTTAACATCTGCCTTGTTGAATAGCCTACAGATTTTGTTTATCTTGGCAACGCTTTTAAAATTTGATACATTGGGGACAATTCACTAAGCTTTACCGCATGTGGTAAGGGTATCATATTACTAATTTACATAAATTATCACATGCAGTAAATAAAGTACAATTCATTAAAAAAAAAAAAAATTGTCAGTAAATATCACAAAAAAAAGTTTGGTAATCTGTTAAGTCCAATTTACAAGCAAAACAGGAACTAAAAAAAATAGTGCAATATTTAATACCACCTTTTTGGTGGCGGTAACCAGTGTGGTACCGGAAAGAGGGGCCTATTCAAACCCTCAGAATGGGACATTCCAACCACCGAGAGCCTAATTCAACCCACAGAAGGGGGTGCAATACTACCCTCAGAGAAGGGTCTAATTTGACCCACAGAAAGTTGACACTATTCCACCAGCAGTGGACACATAAAAATGTGGCATTATACATCCCAAGTACACAAGTGTTTTTTTTTTTTTGTTTTTTTTCCCTCTTATTAAATCAAATTAAATTTAACATCAAAAACTTTTTTTATATATATAATATATATATTTTTTTTCTTTTTAAATAAAAGTGGTTTACAAAAGTGCAACCATGACAATTACTCAGTAGCGGCTGGTGGTATATTTTTAGGGGGATGGCAAACAATCCTCCCCCACCCCCCGGTCGGTCTGGTGGTCAGGTCGGCGTCTCCTCCTTCCCCTGGAATTCCTCCCTCCTCCTCCTCCTTGGCAGCCAATAGGATTGCTTCTCCTCTCGGCCAATCGGGTGACGGGTCTCAGGACGGAAGGAGAATCCAGGAAGACAATAGCGAAAATTAATTTGCTTTTGTCACACAACTGGGTGGTCTCAAGGAGCCCTGGGCCCACTTTTTTTTTTTTTTTGAAGCCTATTAGAGCCTAAACAGCAGCACAGAATTGGGCCAAAAACATAGAACATAGCACTTTCAAAAGCTCTAGTAGGCTATACATTTAGAAAAAAAGCAAATTTTTATGAATTTATGGCATGATGGATTTAGTAAAGGAGCGCAACACAGCTTAACAGCTATTTTCAGGCAACAGATTCACACGACAAAGACGCATTTTGGATTACCAAGCATCAGGAGACCTAAATTTGAGAAGGTAGTTAAAATTTCAATGCCTCCAAATACAAATTACTGTAAAAAATGTAAAAAAATGTAAAAATATTTTTTTTGCAAAAGAAAAATTAACAAACATGTTATAACGTAAAAAGTTATAAGGAAATTACCTTAAACAACCCTTAGCCACCGACACGAGAAGGCTATGAGAAAATGCAGTAATTACCAAAAAAATACCGCATTCTTTATCTAATGCTAATTCTTAGGGAATTAAACTTTCACAACTGATTTACTGCATGCGTTATTTTACCGCATATTAGTTGCCATTATTTAAAGTGGTTGTAAACCCTTACACACCACTTTTTTACCTACTTATAATAAGGCTTACCTGTAGGTACTGGAAATATCTCCTAAACTTCCACAGTTTAGGTGGTATTTACCATATATGCTTGCGCTAACGTCATCGGCGCATGCGCACTGAAGAAAGGGAACACGACTCCGTCCAGTCACAGAGCCGGAGTCCATGGTCTCGGAAGGAAGATGGGTGAAGATGGAAGCGGCCACCATCGGGGACATTGCAGGCTTCGTTTGCAGGTAAGTGGCACATAATGGACTAGTATACTAGGATGCATACTAGCCCATTATACTTTTGCAGGGAACAAAAGAGAAAGTAAAACCAGGGTTTACTTCTTCTTTAACTCTTACTGAATTGACCCCATTGTATTTACAAGTGGTAGATTGAGTTGAATTATTATTAGCCCTTGCTCACATTGACTGAGGCTTGGAAATTGTGCGACTTCATCTGAAATTGCACGATTTCAATATCACGTCAGTGCGACTTTGGGTGCGACTTGGAAGACATCTGCGGGGCTTCATGCACAGATGTCTATGCAAGTCGAACCCGATAGCGCCAAAAGTAGTGCAGTAATTTTATTTAACTGGTTCAATACCGGGCAATTTCACCCCCTTCCTTCCCAGGCCAATTTTTAGTTTTCAGCGCTGTCGCACTTTAAACGTCAATTGCGCGGTCGTGCGACGTTGTACCCAAAAAAAATTGACGTCCTTTTTTCACCACATATAGAGCTTTTTTTTGGTGATATTTGATCGCCTCTGCGGTTTTTATTTTTTGCGCTATAAACAAAAGAAGAGCAACAATTTTGAAAAAAAACACAATATTTTTTACTTTTTGCTATAATAAATATCCCAATTTTTTTTTTTTTAAACACATTTTTTCCTCAGTTTTGGCCGATACGTATTCTTCTACATATTTTTGGTAAAAAAAATCGCAATAAGCGTATATTGATTGGTTTGCGCAAAAGTTATAGCGTCTACAAAATACGGGATAGATTTATGGCATTTTTAAAAAAAAAATATTTTTTTATTTTTTTTAGCGGCGATCGCCATTTTTTTTTGGTGACTGCGACATTATGGCGGACACATCGAACACTTTTGACACATTTTTGGGACCAATCACATTTATACAGCGATCAATGCTATAAAATTGCATTGATTACTGTGTAAATGTGACAGGCAGTGAAGGGGTTAACCACTAGGGGGCCGGGAGGGGTTAAGTATGTTTCCTAGGGAATGATTCTAACTGAAGGGGGAGGGGACGCACTAGGGGAGGAGACCGATCAGTGTTCCTCCGTTCTGGGAACACAGATCGCTCTCCTCAGAGCTGACAGGCTGTGGATCTGTGTGTTTTCCACAGGCTGTGGATCTGTGCGTTCCTCGGGCCCCGAGGAACGCGGCGGGCGCGCGCGCCCCCTAGACGGCTGGGAATCCCAGGACGTCATATGACGTCCACCCAGGATGGGAGATCCCATCTGTGGATGTCATATGACTATACGCGGGTATCGAAGTGGTTAAAATGCGCAAAGTTGGTGTCGCACCGATTTGAACAGTGCGATGGCCGTCAATAGGGTGTGACTTGTCATGTGATTTGACAGATCAAGTTGCTCCAAAGTAAATGAGGGCTTATTATTATTATTTTTTTTTATTATTATTATACAGGATTTATACAGTGCCAGTTTAAGCAGCGCTTTACAACATATATTTTTATGTTTTTATGTTAAAAGATCAAGAATCTGAATGATAGGGATGGGGCAGACCCAAGCTTGACTTTCACTGTAAACATCAAGGCTTTCATGTCGACTGCCTGTATCTCTGGATGTGCTGTTGGTTTAGACATTTCAATTCACACGGAAGGTTTCCTCTGATTATGCATTTTTAGTTGTATGCTCAGACTGAGGTGCTTAGGTTTTTGAATAGTTCACTTTAAAGCTAGATTAAAGCTGAGCTTCAGACACACACGAAAAAAAGCTCTTTAATCCAGCTGTATTTTGTATTAAAATGTGTGTATTCTTTTCTTAATATAGCTAGTATAAGCTTCATGTAATCTTTTTTCTAAGTAGAACTCTGTTGCTATGCATAGTGCTGTTAATATAACAATGGGCACATGCTTACAGGAGGGTAAGGACCAGGGATGACCTCATAGCTCTTGTATTGTTCAGTTAGCATGCAAGGGCTAAGCAGTATGTTTCTTAAAGTGGATCTTCTAGTAATGTGTGTGTGTGTGTGTACATATTTTTTTTTCTTCTTTCATTTGTAGCACCTTGGTCCTAAACAGGGCTGCTAATAAATCTAGTTGTGCTAGGTAGTAACTAGCCTGGCTATTTGGTAGTTTTGATCCACTGATTTCTGTCCTAAGTCTGAGTTTCATTTGTAGTCTCTCTCTTCTGTCAATAGGTGGCACTGTTGCCTTTGGCATTAGGATGATGGATTACAGTGAATTCAGGTGATAGATAAATAAGTTGTCTCAGCCAATCAGCAGGAGTTTCTTTGCAGCTGTGCATGCTGGGATAGGTTATTTATTCGGGAGGAGTCAGGTGATCTGGGTTCTAATCGCCTGGGGCTGCGGCCTGGGTGGGTTTGTGTCAAGTAACTCCTGGTTGCTAGGCCTGAAGCCTATCCAGGAGTCATACTGGCTGCTAGGTCTACGTGAGGCCTATCCAGTAGTTCAGGGTTTCGCAAAGGTTAAGCCCGAAGCCTGGGGCGGAATTGCGTGTGTTAGAGGCTCAGCCTGAGGGGAGCCTGATCGTTGCCGGAGGTAAAGGAGAAGCAGTTGCCACAGAGACGATCACTTCTGTTACCAGAGGCAAGTTTGGAAGGGATGAAGTTCTGAACGAGTACCAGAGCAGATGCTTCACTAGCCGGGGATGGTGAAGTAGTGGGAAATCTTCAGTGGAGACTCATCCGGGAAGACAGCGGGTAGCTGTGAGTAAAGCTTGAAGATAAGTACAGCGTTTAGCTGTGGGTGAACTCGAGGGATCCAGCAGGTAGCTGAGAGTCCAAGAAGTCTACAGTGGGTTACTGTGAGAGAAGTTGTTGCTATAGGAGACAGCAGTTGCTACAAGATACAGATTGCTGCATTCAGCTTAAAGGCCCTTCTGTATTGCTGTCTGCCTAGTTCTATTTTTGTCTACAGAGTTTGCCTAATTGCTATTGCATTTGCCTAAGGGTGTCCTGAGCACTAACCCTTTCTCCCATCGTTCCTATTAAGAGAAATAAAACTTTGTTCATTTTTACAAAAAGTGACTGGCACCCAATCTTTTCACCTAGCACCACATCCACTGTGTCTAGTAACCTGCACCCTGAGAAGCAATGTCAGTTCTCCCTGGCTCTGGGGGTCACCATCAGGCCCTTGGAAGTGGGGGAGACCACTACACATTAAAAATATGTCCTTGAGCTCCAGGAAAATGACAGTATGCTGCAGGCAGGGGAAAGCATTTCCTCAGTCTTTTTTTTTTTTTCCTTCAGTACACACTCAGAGAATACAATGTGACTTTGCAGCAAGTCACAATGTGAGGTGGGGCAGCAGGGGCTGATTTGTGTCAGGCATTTGTTTTATCGCTGAGTAGATTCTGACCCTGAAGAAAAAAAGGATAACTATGCTATTGTCTCTCTGGAAGACTTTGTAATACCGTGATCTCTGTGAGAGGTAAGCCATTCATAGAAATATCACACTCATCTATTTCTTTATATGCGTACACTAAAAAAAAAATGTAAAAATATGTTTGCTATAGCTGTGAAAGACTCTGAATATAAAAAATAAGTTCTTTGTTTTGGTTTTGTTTTTTTCTACTCTGTAGCTTTTTGGTATTTTTGGGGGATAAATAGACAAATACAAGGCCTAAGATTTTCATGAAGATAATGCTGCTCCAGGCTCCATTCAGTGCTGATCACACAGCAAAAAGCTTTTTACTTCGGTCACATAATGCATCCTGCAGAGGATTGTGGCATTATTGGGGTTGATTTACTAAAACTGGAGAGTGCAAAATCTGGTGCAGCTCTGCATAGAAACCAATCGGCTTCCAGGTTTTAGGCCAGGTTCACACTAGAGCGCAAATGCTCCGACATTGGGAGCTCATGTCGCATGACGTGTGAAAATCAATGTTTCCCTTTGGGAGCCATCCTAACTGGTCCGACACAAGACAGTCCGACTTTGAAAATGCTCCCTGTACTACTTTGGTCCAACTTTGATCCTACTTCAGCCCATTGACTATCATTGAAGTCGGATCAAAGTCGGATCGCCGTCTTGCATGATCCGACTTTGGCATGCAACTTGTGCTCAGATGATCTTGAGGGGGTACTCCGCGCCAAATTTTAAATAAAAACCAGCATTGGTTCCCCCTCCAAGAGCATATCAGGCCCTTGGGTCTGGTATGGTTTTTAAGGGGAACCCCCTACGCTGAAAAAAATGGCGTGGGGGTCCCCCCCAAATCCATACCAGACCCTTATCTGAGCACGTAACCCGGCCTGGTTAGGAAAAGGGGTGGGGACGAGCGAGCGCCCCCCCTCCAGAACCGTACCAAGCTGCATGCCCTCTCACCGCTGTCGCCCTGCGGCCCCCACCCCAAAGCACCTTGTCCCCATGTTGATGAGAACAAGGGCCTCTTCCTGACAACCCTGGCCGTTGGTTGTCAGGGTCTGTGGGCAGGGAGCTTATCGGAATCCGGGAGCCCCCTTTAATAAGGGGGTCCCCAGATCCAGGCCCCTTTCCCTCATCGTACCCCTACCCCATTACCCGGGGACCACGCCCCATGCCTATATAAGTCGTTACGCACACCGCATTATAGTGGGAGAGAGCGTCATGTCAACATCGGAAGAAGAGAAGAGGGAAGAAGGCGACGGAGAAGACCGGGCCACCGCTAGCAAAAGAGCGGGCAAAAGAGCAGAAGATAGCGGAGGAGCCTGGCAGAAGAGGCCGGAGAGCGCGGAGAAGGAGGAGGAGACCCCCGAAGTCGGAAATAGACCCCCAGAGCTGCCTAATAAATTACTTTAAAAACCTTACCCATACTCGTTCACATAGGGTGGGAGGGCGGGATCTGGGGGGCCCCCTTATTAAAAGTGATAAGCCCCCCGCCCGCAGACCCCGACAACCAATGGCCAGGGTTGTCTGGAAGAGGCCCTTGTCCTCATCAACATGGGGACAAGGTGCTTTGGGATGGGGGGGCCGCAGGGCGCCCCCCTGCCCCAAAGCACCCACCCCCCCATGTTGAGGGCATGCGGCCTGGTACGGTTCAGGAAGGGGGGGGGCGCTCGCTCATCCCCACCCCTTTTCCTGACCATCCGGGCTGCGTGCTTGGATAAGGGTCTGGTATGGATTTTGGGGGGACCCCCACGCCGTTTTTTCGGTGTAGGGGGTGCCCCTTAAAATCCATACCAGACCGAAGGGCCTGGTATGCTCTTGGAGGGGGAACCCATGTCGTTTTTTAATTTAAAATTTGCCATGGAGTTCCCCCTCAAAATTTATACCAAACACAGCGCCTGGTATTGGCGGGGGTCCAGGTCGGATCCCCTTTTATTGAAAGTCGGATGTATGTCGGCTTCAAGTCGCAGGGCAAAGTCAGATCCAAAGTAGGATGGCTGTCGTGTGGCACCAGTGTGAACCCGGCCTTATTGTCAAAGCTTAATTTAACAAGCTGAGGTTAGAAGCTGAATGGCCACCATGCACAGCTGCGCCAGATTTTGCACTCTTCAGTTTTAGGCCTGAATCACACCTATGAACTTTTAGTGCCTTTTGCATTTTGCAGATTTGCACTACAGAACGTGTTCCATAGGAAACAATGTTAAGGCCTGGTTCACACCTATGCATTTTTTAGTGCGTTTTCAGTTTTGCAGAAATTCGCACCGTTGCAGTTTGCATATTCCAGGTGCATGTTTTCAATACACGTTTTTGATCCATTGAAGTCTATGGAACCAAAAACAAGTCCCTGGCCCTCTCCATAAAATGCACAGATGTGACCTATATCCTTAGGAAACCATGTTAAATGGACTGTAGTGTATCAGGCCTAAGGCTGGGTTCACACTGGTGCGACACGACAGCCGTCCTACTTTGGATCCGACTTTGCCCTGCGACATGAAGCCGGCATGTGTCCGACTTTCAATGAACGGGGATCCGACTTGGATCCCCGCCAAAGCCGGCACTGTGTTTGGTATGAATCTTTAGGGGGAACTCCGCGCCAAATTTTAAATAAAAAACCAGCATGGGTTCCCCCTCCAGAGGCATACCAGGCCCTTGGGTCTGGTATGGACCTTGAGGGGAACCCCCTACGCCGAAAAGACGGCGTGGGGGGTCGCCCCCAATCCATACCAGACCCTTATCCGAGCACGCAGCCCGGCCGGACAGGAATGGGGGTGGGGACGAGCGAGCGCCCCCCCCTCCTGAACCGTACCAGGCCGCATGCCCTCAACATGGGGGGTGGTGCCTTGGGGGAGGGGGCGCGCTGCGGCCCCCCCACCCCAAAGCACCTTGTCCCCATGTTGATGAGGACAAGGGCCTCTTCCCGACAACCCTGGCCGTTGGTTGTCGGGGTCTGCGGGCGGGGGGCTTATCGGAATCCGGGAGCCCCCTTTAATAAGGGAGCCCCCAGATCCCGGCCCCCCACCCTATGTGAATGAGTATGGGGTACAGCGTACCCCTACCCATTCACCTAGGAAAAAAGTGTCAATTTAAAAAAAAAAACACTACACAGATTTTTAAAGCATTTTATTAGACAGCTCCGGGGGTCTTCTTCCGACTTCGGGGGTCTCTCCGGTTCTTCTCCACGCTCTCCGGATCTTCTGCCGGGCTCCTCCGCTCTCTTCTGCTCTTTTGCTAAAGCGGAGGAGCCTGGTCTTCAATCTTCTGCCTTCTGCCTTCTGCCCTCTTCTCCTGATGTTGACACGACGCTCTCTGGGGCTAGAATGCTCTCTGTGCGCTCTGCTCTGACTTATATAGGCGGTGACCCCGCCCCCTTATGCCGTCACAGTCCCTGGGCATGCTGGGACTGTGACGTTTTAGGGGGCATGGTCATCACCCGATGACCACGCCCCCTTATGCCGTCACAGTCCCAGCATGCCCAGGGACTGTGACGGCATAAGGGGGCGGGGTCACCGCCTATATAAGTCAGAGCAGAGCGCACAGAGAGCATTCCAGCCGGGGAGAGCGTCGTGTCAACATCGGAAGAAGAGATGAAGAGAAGAAGCGGCGAGACAGCGGCGACAAGACAGCGGCAGCAGACCGGGCCCCTCGCTGGCAATAGAGCTGGAAGAAGATAGCGGCGGGGCCCGGGAGAAGAGGCGGAACACCGGGAGAAGTCGGAAGAAGATACCGGAGCTGCCCAATAAATTAATTTTGAAACCTGTGTACTGTGGTTTTTTTTATTGACACTTCCCTAGGTGAATGGGTAGGGGTACCATGTACCCCATACTCATTCACATAGGGTGGGGGGCCGGGATCTGGGGGCCCCCTTATTAAAGGGGGCTCCTGGATTCCGATAAGCCCTCCGCCCGCAGACCCCGACAACCAACGGCCAGGGTTGTCGGGAAGAGGCCCTTGTCCTCATCAACATGGGGACAAGGTGCTTTGGGGTGGGGGGCCGCAGCGCGCCCCCTCCCCCAAGGCACCAACCCCCCCATGTTGAGGGCATGCGGCCTGGTACGGTTCAGGAGGGGGGGGGCGCTCGCTCGTCCCCACCCCCATTCCTGTCCGGCCGGGCTGCGTGCTCGGATAAGGGTCTGGTATGGATTGGGGGGGACCCCCACGCCGTTTTTATCGGCGTAGGGGGTTCCCCTCAAGGTCCATACCAGACCCAAGGGCCTGGTATGCTCTTGGAGGGGGAACCCATGCCGGTTTTTTATTTAAAATTTGGCGCGGAGTTCCCCCTCAAGAACATCTGAGCACAAGTCGCGTGCCGAAGTCGGATCATGCAAGACGGCAATCCGACTTTGATCCGACTTCAATGATAGTCAATAGGCTGAAGTAGGATCAAAGTCGGACCAAAGTAGTACAGGGAGCATTTCTAAAGTCGGAACGACTTGTGTCGGACCAGTTAGGACGGCTCCCATAGGGAAACATTAAATTTCACACGTCATGCGACATGAGCTCCCAATGTCGGAGCGTTTGTCGGACCAGTGTGAACCCAGCCTAAATGCATTCCTCCCAACATTTTGAGATGGGAATGAGGGACACCTACTAACAAATGTATGTAGGCATAGGACACACCCCCTTAAAGGGGAATTAACCCAAAAAAAGGGTTAATTAAATCCACAAGGACTTTTTTTTACCACTACTATTCCTTTATATTGGCTTTTAAAATGTACAAATGCAGCAAGTTAGAAATTGGATGAAAGGCTTAGCACTGGGAAACACTTTTTGAAAGATAAAAAGTGGATTTTATATACTACTATATGGATCAGACCAAAATAAGGGACAAATGAAGAGGAATGAGGGACAGAGGGACATTGTTCCAAATCAAGGACAGCTGGGAGCTATGTTAAATGGACTGTAGTGCAAATCTACAAAATGCAAAAAGCACAAAAAATGCATAGGTGTGAATCAGGCCTTATGATTCAGGCTGACCTGAGTCTTCCATGCATATACTGTATGCATGGATTCTTCTATCAGCATAGATGGAGGAATCGCCTCTGTCAGGTATTGTATTCAGATGGCTGCAACAACCGTGGCTGCCTGAATACCCGAACAGTGACAGCATTTGATTAGTTGCAGATGCTGTTCTGTCGGCAGAGCCTGATGGGACTAAGGCTCGATTCACATCTATGCATGTTGCTTTTGAGCGTTTTTGGAGTTTTTTTTGTGATGCTTGCCATGTTTTTGAGCAGCGTTTTTGCGGCGTTTTTGTGGCGTTTTGCGTTTTTTTTTTTTTTTTTTAAACTTAAAAAAAAAACTTAAAAAAAAAAAAAACGCCAAAAACGCATCAAAAACGCTGCACTTGCGTTTTTGATGCTGGTCCATTGAATTCTATTACATGCAAAACGCTGCATTTTGCATGAAAAAAAAGTCCCTGACCCTTCCAAAAATGCAGAGGTACAAAAAGGCATTGATGTGAACATGTTCCATAGGAACCCATGTTAAAAAATTCCCATGCATTTCTGCAAAATGCATCAAAAAACGTGCTAGTGTGAATGGAGCCTAACAGAGCCATCCATAGCTCAAATTTCTGCTAATTCATTGTTAAAGGAAACTGAAGCAGCATTTTTTTTTTTCCCAGTAAAGATAAGCATTTTAGCCTTTCTATTACATTTTTTTTTTTGCAGCAAAACTATTAAAACATTAAGCCTCTAAGATTTCTTATCGGTGCCATTTGTTCTAGTCTTCGCTCTGTTACAATCTGCACAGTCGTCAAAGGTTTGCCATTTCCACTTTAGTACTTGTTATATGGAACGCTAATATCCAACCACAATTACCTCTCACTTGTAGCTAAGTGTTCTAGGGAATCTTTGTGACATCGGATTTTCACTGTGACATTTATTGAACAATGCATTCAATTAACTTTTTATTCTTATGCCATTTGTGAGCACAGAGTTTTCTTTTGACAGGTAGGATTTCTGTCGTCATGCACTGGAAGGATAAACAAGAACCACAAGCTTTAAAGAATTCATTGGTTTTTGGTGCTTTTTAACACCGAAAAAATAACATGCACCCCCCACACAATTCCTTAATTTTAACTTTAAAGTGAACTTGTGCCCAGAATATGCAGACAAAGGTACAGTAAAAACTTGGTTTGAGAGTAACTTGGTTTGAGAGCGTTTTGCAAGACCAGCAAAATTTTAAAATACATTTTGACTTGATATACAGTACAAGCAATGTCTTGATATACAAGTAGCGTCATGTCACAACTGAGTATAAAAAAGATGAGGGGCGCCTCCAAGTGTAGCAATATGGTTAAATTTAATGAAGGTACAACATTTAGCAACTCACATGGTTGATGATTAAAACAGACACATCTAAGTATGCAGGCATCCGGGGTAAAGCTGTCCACATAGCTCGTCCTCCTCCCCACCATCAATGTCGTCCTTTCCACGCTGCGCTCCATGAGCGGTTCAAGCCTCGCTTTCAGATCGCTCTACTGCAGGGTGGTCTTCCCGGTTACGATGGCAGACTGACAGTGGTGAGAGCCGGCGGTGCGGAGGATGGTCTACAATATCAGGGGTGTCCAAACTACAGCCCTCCAGCTGTTGCGGAACTACACTTCCCATGAGGCATTGTAAAACTCTGACATTCACAGACGTGACTAGGCATGATGGGAGTTGTAGTTCCTAAACAACTGGAGGGCCATAGTTTAGACACCACCAGTTTACCCCGGATGCCTGCATACTTAGATGTGCCTCTATTAATCATCAGCCATGTGAGTCGCTAAATGTTGTATCTTCATTAAAAGTAACCACATTGCTACACTTAGAGGTGCCTCTCTTCTCCTTTATACTCTGTAGCTCCTGCTGGATTTTGCTTCTAATCCCCTTGTGGAGGCTTCCATTTGTGGATGGACATTTTATGGTTCCCCTTCTCCCCATCTATCACGTGATCAGGGGATCGGGCGGACGCCCCTCCACGCATCGGCGCCACGTACCCGACGCCATGCGCATGACGTCACTTTCTGGCGTCACTGCGCTGATGTTCAGCGTTCTCCACACTCGGTGTCTCCAGGGAGGAGCCTTCTCGCGCTGACAGCTGAGTGTCAACTCGGTTCAGGTGCGGCGGCTTCTCCTTTACGTCACCCACGTGGCGTTGGCGGCATACATATTTCCCCATTTAGAGTTGGCTGCTCACATGACCGGTCACTCTCTTGGGTCTCTGCACACCAGCCCTACCTTGGCGTTCGGCTGTCAGTGCTTCTTGATGCCACATACGGGTAGGTTCTTTTCTTTCCCCCCCTCCTTTTCTTTCCTTTTCACGCATTGTGTTTTTTTTTTTTTTTTTCCCTGGTCCATGCACTTATTCATTTGGTGAACTTGTTTCTCTCATACTCTCTTATTATCGTACACTTGCCATTTTCCATGCACTGGGTACTATCACACTTCCACCTCTCTGGGTTATCCCTATATTCACTCCTATGTCGCCTATCCTTAGGCATAGTTTTTACATATCTATTTACCCAGACTATCACTAACTTTGGAACTCACTGGGCTCATTATTCAATGTATAAAACAGTTACCACATACCATATATATATCTATATATAGATCTATTTATATATAGATATATAATATATCTATCTATCTATCTATATATATATCTAACAGAATACTACTATTTTGTTCCCAGGTTTGTTGTTCCCATGATAACACATTCCCTTCTGTGAACACACTCTGCCTCATTCTTTTCCTTTTCATCCTGCCCGATGTTGCATCATTATGTATGCCGCCTCGGCTCCCGTGGAAAGTTTGCATCCGTGGCCTACCGTGCGCCCACCTTCGCGCATTTGCACTTGCTGCCTGAGTGGGTGAGTGCGTTTGGCAAAAACAACGATATATACCTTATGTTCATTTTTACTTTTTTTATATGAACGATGTGGTTCATGATATTTTTATATACATCCCATAGGAAACCTATTTGCATCAGCTCCTGATGAGTGGGGATGCCCACGAAACGCGTCAAGCCCTGTTTTTTGATGCCCCAGCCATTTTATATGGAACCACAGTCATCTGCACCATCTGTTCTTCCCAAATCCATCGTTAAATTAACATATTTTGTCTACTCAATCAATGCATATTCACTACGTGGGTGCATGTGTCGTTATCATGCATATTGTTGCTAACAATATTATGCTTTACTACTATTTTTATTTTTTATTTATATTAGATAATGTGCTGCTATGTGTACATAATCTGTATTATGTCTATGCTATTTATACATCCCCTATACTTATATACTATGAATGTTTTATTGCATATAAAATGAATACTCCTTTTATTGTCTGTCACTTTGTACAATAAACATTTTATATTGCACTTCAAATATGGTTTATTTTTCCTCCACTACCCAAATGCTTCATTTTATAGTCCCAACTCCCCTTTTGAATTGTACCCAATACCGGGATGGAGGCACTTAATTGTACCTCATATAAAGTCCCAATTCCCCCTTATATTTTCTACTCATTTTATGGTTACACAACCTCACATTGCTATAAACTGAAGGACTTATGAATAAATGGTTGTGCAACGAATCATTTGAGTTTCCATTATTTCTTATGGGGAAATTCACTTTGATATACAAGTGCTTTGGATTACAAGCATGTTTCTGGAACGAATTATGTTCGCAATCCAAGGTTTTACTGTATTTAAATATTCTGAGCAAGCACTTTAAAAAGGCACCCGCATTTACCTCTGTAGCTATATGCACTGTGAAGTATTTCAACTTCAATATTTTTGGAAACCATATAACCTACTTCCCATGCATTTTTGATGAAGGACAAAAACACACAGGACTGCATGTGGTGTGAACTGGCCCATAGGCTGGCCATACATGGTGGAATTTTGAAAGAATTTTCTTATGAAAACCAGAAACTTTGTGCATTTTGTGATCCGATGATGCCACCATTGATTTCGAAATTTGACCAACCAAGTCTTCAATTTCACCTCATGTTGCTACAGAAAAGAATTTTCGCGGCCAGGAATTCTTTTCTTGCACATGCGCATTTCTTTTTCGATTACATTTCTCGCACGATTCTCCCATCATTGATTAGAAAATTGTTTGTTTTTTAAGAAATGTCATCATGTCCGATTACTCAAATTCATTGGCCGCATGAAAATTGTCTGTTGCTGCAGCCCACTAATGGTGCGAAATACGAACAAAACTTCTTAGATAAGATTTTCGAAAGAAAATTCTTTCGACATTTGACCCGTGTATGGCCTGCCTTAATTGTATCAGAACATTGGCAGCTTGCCAGCCTTCTAAGGTAAACCAAAAGCAGGTGTTTCTACAGCTTCATGCACATGGGCACATTAAAAGACCAGACACATCCCAAAATATTAACTTCTCCAGCTCCGGAAGATTCCCCCCCCCCCTCCTCCTGACCAGGCCATTGTTTACTATATGGTACTGTGTTACTTTAACGGACAATCGATCGGTTATGCGAAACTGCACCCAAATAAAAATGTTGCCCCCCCCCCCCCCCCCCCTACAAATAGAGCTTTCTTTTGGTGGTATTTGATCATAGACGATTAGGTTCGTTCGTAATTGATATTCGGACAAATTTTTCATTAGTAAGAGATTCAGATATATCCTAATACCCAAATTACAGTATAAACTGAGTTTATCAAATGCTCCGAATAACGAAACCAAATTCGTCCAAATTTCAGAAATTCTAATAGAAATCTGAATCGAATTCCATTCGAATTTGAACTGTAAACTTATTTCTAAAATCAAAGACTGTGTGTGCGTTTTATTGGAGTACCATTTCGAAATAATGCTGTTTTTGTTAAGCCAAAGGTGATTTAACCACTTTCCGCCCGCCCTATAGCGGATTGACGTCCGGGAAGTGGTTCTGTTATCCTGACTGGGCGTCATATGACGTCCAGCAGGATAACATGCCCCCGCGCGCCCCCGGGGGCGCGCATCATGGCGATCGGTGGAGCGGTGTGTCAGCCTGACACACCGCTCCACTGATCTTGGTAAAGAGCCTCCAGCAGAGGCTCTTTACCACATGATCAGCCGTGTCCAATCACGGCTGATCACGCTGTCAATGGGAAGAGCTGTTGATCGGCTTTTCCTCACTCGCGTCTGACAGACGCGAGTAGAGGAGAGCCGATCGGCGGTTCTCCTGACAGGGGGGGTCTGCGCTGATTGTTTATCAGCGCAGCCCCCCCTCAGATCACCACACTGGACCACCAGGGATCGCCACTAGGACCACCAGGGAAGGGGCAACATGTGGATGGCCAGGTATGTACCCCATGGCCATCCACATGTGCCCAATCTGTGGCAATCAGTGCCCACAAATGGGCACTGATTGGCACCATTATGTTCCAGATCTGCCCAGCAATACCCCCAATATGTTTCATCAGTGCCACCTGTCATTGCCCATCGGTGCCACCTGTCATTGCCCATCAGTGCCACACATCAATGCCACCCATAAGTACCCATCAATGCCACCTACGAGTGCCCATCAGTGCTGCCTATGAGTGCCACCTATCAGTGCCTCATTGGTGCTGCCGTATCAGTGCCCGTCAGTGCCGCCGTATCAGTGCAGCCATATCAGTGCCCGTCATTGAAGAAGAAAACGTACTTATTTACAAAAAAATTTAACAGAAACAAAGAAAAACTTGTTTTTCTTTAGAAATTTTCAGTCTTTTTTTTATTTGTTGCGCAAAAAATAAAAACTGCAGAGGTGATCAAATACCACCAAAAGAAAGCTCTTTGTGGGAACAAAATGATAAAAAATCTGTTTGAGTACAGTGTAGCATGACCGCGCAATTGTCACTCAAATTGCGACAGTGCTGAAAGCTGAAAATTGGCCTGAGTGGGAAGGTGTCTAGGTGCCCTGTATTGAAGTGGTTAAAGAGTCATTGTAATCATTTTGATGAAAATCTTTCTTTTGTTTGTTCACTTTGCCACCATTCGAATCTGAAAAAAAGATACATTTTGAATCGGTCGAATCAAAAATGTTATTGAAGAAGATTTGAAAAAAGACAAAACGAGTTCCGAATACGAATTCTGAATACAAGTTGAACGAATCAAACAAATTTTAAGGAAACAAAATAACTAGATTAATCTACACGAAACAAAACTAATTGTTTCGTAATGCACATGTCTATTTGATCACCTCTGTCAGGGGCGTTGCTAGGTGGCAAAAAGATCAGGGACTTCAGCCCCTAGTCCAAGGCCGGCACGGGGGGGGGGGGGGCTCTAGTGGCGCTGGGTTTTTCTACACACACTGACCTACCTGACATACACTGACCTACACACAATGACCTACCTGACCCACACTGACCTACCTGACATACACTGACCTATATGCACTGACCTACCTGACATACACTGACCTACACACACTGACCCACACTGACCTACCTGACCCACACTGACCTACATACACTGACCTACCTGACATGCACTGACTTACCTGACATACACTGACCTACACACACTGACCTGCATACATTGACCTACTTGACATACACTGCCCTACATACACTGACCTACCTGACATACACTGCCCTACATACACTGACCTACATACACTGACCTACATACACTGACCTACCTGACATGCACTGACCTACCTGACATTCACTGACTGACCCACACTGACCTACCTGACATACACTGACCTACCTGACATTCACTGACCTACCTGACACACACTGACCTACCTGACACACACTGACCTACCTGACACACACTGACCTACATACATTGACCCACACTGACCTACCTGACATACACTGACCTACCTGACGCACTGACCTACCTGATATGCACTGACCTACCTGACATGCACTGACCTACACACACTGACCTACCTGACACACACTGACCTACATACACTGACCTACCTGACCCTCACTGAGCTTCCTGACCCTCGCTGACCTTCCTGACACACACTGACCTACATACACTGACCTACCTGACCCACACTGACCTCCCTGACCCACACTGACCTCCCTGACCCACACTGACCTCCCTGACCCACACTGACCTCCCTGACCCACACTGACCTCCCTGACCCACACTGACCTCCCTGACCTACATACACTAACCTACCTGACCCTCACTGACCTACCTGACCCACACTGGCCTCCCTGACCCACACTGGCCTCCCTGACACACACTGGCCTCCCTGACACACACTGGCCTCCCTGACACACACTGGCCTCCCTGACACACACTGGCCTCCCTGACACACACTGGCCTCCCTGACACACACTGGCCTCCCTGACACACACTGGCCTCCCTGACACACACTGGCCTCCCTGACACACACTGGCCTCCCTGACACACACTGGCCTCCCTGACACACACTGGCCTCCCTGACACACACTGGCCTCCCTGACACACACTGGCCTCCCTGACACACACTGACCTCCCTGACACACACTGACCTCCCTGACACACACTGACCTCCCTGACACACACTGACCTCCCTGACACACACTGACCTCCCTGACACACACTGACCTCCCTGACACACACTGACCTCCCTGACACACACTGACCTCCCTGACACACACTGACCTCCCTGACCTACCTGACATGCACTGACCTACATACACTGACCTACCTGACATACACTGACATACACTGACCTACACACACTGACCTACCTGACATACACTGACCTACATACACTGACCTACCTGACATACACTGACCTACCCTGACCTACTCTGACCTACAATGACCCACACTGACCTACCTGACCTACACTGACCTACAAACACTGACCTACCTGACATACACTGACCTACCTGACATACACTGACCTACCTGACATACACTGACCTACCTGACCCACACTGACCTACCTGACCCACACTGACCTACCTGACCCTCACTGACCTACCTGACCCTCACTGACCTCCCTGACCCTCACTGACCTCCCTGAACCACACTGACCTACATACACTGACCTACATACACTGACCTATCTGACCTACACTGACCTACATACACTGACCTACCTGACCCACACTGACCTACATACACTGACCTACCTGACCCACACTGACCTACATACACTGACCTACCTGACATACACACACTGACTGACCTACCTGACTAGAAGAAGACAGACTTCATGTGTCCAGGTCCTGCAGCAGCAGCAGCTCAGCCGTGGTGCTGGTGTGTGAGGCAGCCAGAGTAGAGGAGGAGAGCCGAGCGCCGATCGATGTCGCATGGCGGCCGAATTGTAATTCCCGCCGCCTTCCTGTTCCAGGCACAGCGCGCTGGCAGAGGACTGATAGGTGGAGTGCAGGCTCTGGGAGGCGCTGGGGATGCTGCTCAGGGTGGCGGTGTCTTCTCTCTCTCCCTCCTGGGCTCTTCCTGGCTGCCCAGGTATCCCCATCCCTGGTGCTCTGCACTCCACGCCGCCACCGGAGGGACGCTCCAGTCCAGAAGTCGCAGGCCCCATAAGCACTAGCGCGGAGGAGGAGGAAGTGCAATCCTTCTCCGCTTTGAATGCTGGGCAGTGTGGGTACAGTGGGCAGTGATGTCACTGGTTGCTAGCCGCTAGGCGGCTATAGCAACCAGTGACCAAGAGTAGAGTCAGGCAAGGGTGGAGCTGGAGCCGGAGCCAGCGCTACCACGGCTCAGTCCGCCCCTGTCCTCTGCATTTTAGGACCGGGATAAGAGACTCAGGGCTATTAGCCCCAGGTTCGGGGCTGTAGCCCCAATAGCCACCCCCTGACGACGCCTCTGACCTCTGTTTTTTTATTTTTTGCACTATAAACAAAAAACGCCTGACAATATTGAAAATAATACATTATTTTTTACTTTCTGCTATAAAACATATCCAATAAAAAAAAAAAAAAAAAAAAAGTAACTTCTTTATCAATTTAGGCCAATATGACACCCTGAGCCTCTACAGGGCGAGTAGAGTTAAAAAAAAATCCCAATAAGCGTATAATGTTTCGCACAAAAGTTATAGCATCTACAAACTATGGGCTATATTTATGAAATTTTTATTTATTTATTTTTTAATAGTGTAGCACCATCCCCCCCGGAAGGTGCTGCTTAATAATTTTGGGTTCTCTGTTCTGTGCCTCAACTCCAAGAACAACCTCGGCCCCTCTGGCACACCAGATTGAATAAAATGAGTGTGCACACGTTTAAGGACACAAGTGGGTGGTCGGGGGCGGGGGGTGTCAACCGCACCCACACCCACCCTGCTGACAGGCGGCTGCAGTGGATTCCTCCCACCCTCTGCCTCCTCCATGTCCTGGGCTTCCCTTGCATCACCTCCTCCTCCTTCCTTCCTTCCTTCCTTCCTTCCTTCCTTCGCGTCTTCTCCAATAGGAAGACTTCTCCTTTTGACCGGGAAAACGGGGCTTGCGACCCACTTCCTGTTTGGCCGGGAGGAGAATCAGTGTGATAATAGCTAATATTCATTCGCTATTGTCACACAACTGGGTGGGCTCAGAGGGCAGTGCTCTGCGGCCCAAGCCCACCCTTTTTTAAAGCCTATTAGAGCCCCCCCCCATTGGAATCCATGGTCATACGTACATAGATCAGGGGGCTGGATGCATGGATTGGGGGGGTGCCCATGTGCCCCTAATGGAAGGGTCGCCACTGGACACAAGTTGAAAATACCTTTATCCTGGCTGTGGATTATTACCATGAAATAGACACACACACCCGTTTAGTGATAAACAAGCTTGCTATATTATTACAGATTAGAATAAGTGGCAACTTAGAGCACAGGTGAACCTTAACACAGAATACCAATGCATTAGAAACAACAGCCATCAATACTTGGCAACTGTAGGTGCGAGAACATGCTGCACTTATATGCTGGTAACACGGGCGCTGAGAGGGAGAGGAGAGGGTTTATTGACTTTTCAACTCCCTCTGAGCCACACACACACAATACCAATCTGTACAGAGGAAACAAGATAAACCTATACTATAGGGCAATTACATTCAAGAGATCTCAATGTGGGTTACCAGAGCGCTAAATAGTAAAGGGTTCCTTTTAAGTATAATATGCAGGTAGAGTTCAAAGACATTAATGTGTTTTTTTGTTTTTGTTTTTTAATGTGAAAATTCCCACTGTCTTCAGGGAACACCAGTAATTTAAGATAGGCAAACAAACTGACTGTAGTGGTTTCTCCACTGGTGATTTAAAGTGGGCAACAGGTTAGCTGTGATGCTTTCAAACAAGTGTCTTCTGATTGCTGAGTTGGAAATGCTGTCTGAATACAGTGTCTAGTGATGACTGGAAGGGGTTGGGAATCCGCCTGCTCACCAATCCTTTGGATGTCACGGCCTCCCGGGTAGCAACGTCCTTGTTCAAGCTCCTGGCTGTTGCAGAGTTGTGCAGGGTTATCGCTCGTTGGCCTGTCAGCATGGTGAGCATTGGTGTCTGTGAATGGACCAGGCAGTGGCCGACCTTGTGCAGGGATGGAAGATGCGATCCCGGGGTGGCGACTGGTGTCACCACTGGGCTGGACTGCTGTGATGTACGCTGCACTTGATCGCTGAGCTGTACTGCTGGCTGAATCACTGTGCTGAACAGTCGTGCTCAGTCCTCCTGTCTCTCCTGGTAGCACAGCCCACACTTTTTCAGAGGCTCCCAGCTTCTTCTCTCAGCAGCCTGTCTCTTCCCTGAGATGATGCTGGGCTGCATGCTTGTCCCTCATGGATGCACAGTCCTCTCACCACCCTGTCCTCCTCAGCCCTGGGTAGCACTTCCTGAAACGTTTCACTTCCCAGTGTTCTCTGTGTCTCTCCATGTTCAGGAAGGAAAGGTCAGTATCTCACTATCGCCATCTTGTGGCCAAAACGAGAATTGCATAACAAATAATCTTACGTAATCTACGCATGTCCTGTATGGCTCGATAACAACATGCATGTTAGACCCCCCCACCAAAGAACCTTTGGTCCCCAAAGGAGGGACAGAGTCCATCAATATATAATGTTCGCAACCTGTTACATGTTTCAAAATACATTGGGAGGCAAAACAGTTTAGTACATGTATGGAAACAAGCAACTGGCATGCGTGTATGAATCTGGCAAGGGAACCTCTCACCATTTGCCATAAGAGGTGAGGTTGTCTTGCCCACAAGCCACCGATATTGGGATGGCCCACCTAGATGTGCCAGGGGGTGAGTTGGAGTTGCCCTCTACTAAATTTGTCGTGGGAAGGGTTGGCGTGTTGTGAGTTCTTGGAGAGGTACAGATGGCTTCCTCAGAACCTTTGCCTAGAGTACTGTAAGTCAGTCTTTATGGCAGGCAAATTGTTTGTTTTTCCCATTGCTCTTTGGGCTCAGATGGTTCTGGTATAGCATCTGCTTCCTCTTCCACCATAGAAGGTAGAAGAGTTTCTGTGTCCTCTGCATGTCCTGTCAATGATTGACCCTGTGGTATGAACTATGGTGCCTCAGGCCTGAGGGTTCCAGTATCCGCTTCTCTAGAAAGGAAGAAGAGTGACAGTTTCTGATAGCATAGACTATGACAGCAAGTCCATGCCCAGTTCTTCATCCTCACTGTCACTTTCACCTGTGTTCAGTGGCACAGACTGAGACCTGGTTATTGGACATGATCTTTGAGAGGTAGTTCGAATAGGCTGTGGATCTGGTTGCTTCTGATAGCAGCAGTAGGTCATTACGGTGTGGAAGGAGGGCGCATGATCAACCGCTTACATCAAAACATATTTTAAAATAGGGATATGCCCATGTAGAGGCAGATGTTTAAAAAAGTCTGACGCGTTTTGAGGGTGACCTCTTCATCAGAGCCTGAAAGAACGGAAACACAGTCTGTGTGAGCCAGTAGGCCTACATGTGTACATGGGGAGGAGTGGCTAGTTGGAAGCTATGTCCTGTGATGTAAAGTTACTTATCCTGAGCTCCATAGCAGTCCACGTCCTTGGTGGTGCCAGAGCCACGGATGCCTGTGGAGTGGTCGCTCCATCTGTGATACAGGTACCTGTATCACAGACGGAGCAACCACTCCACAGGCATCCGCGGCTCTGGCACCACCAAGGACTCTTCCTACACCTTCCTACCCCATGGATCACACGGTCCCCTGCCCCCAGGGACGTGTGCAGGCTGCAGCACTCCCCCGTTCATCTCTGGAGACAGGCATATGCAACAGTCCTGTACCACCGTTTAAAGGAATACATACTTAATTTGCCACTATACCATACCGTTTGGATGTGGACTGCTATGGAGCTCAGGATAAGTAACTTTACATCACAGGACATAGCTTCCAACTAGCCACTTCTCCCCATGTACACATGTCAGCCTACTGGCTCACACAGACTGTGTTCCCGTTCTTTCAGGCTCTGATGAAGAAGTCACCCTCGAAACGCGTTTTTAAACATCTGCCTCTACATGGGCATATCCCTATTTTAACCCTTCAGTGTATATTTTGCCACCTGTTTTTATGAAACTAGTATTTGTATTACGCAGATGGTGATATTTGTTTGTTTGTATTCTATTATACATGATTAAACCAAAATATGTTTTGATGTAAGCGGTTGATCACGCGCCCTCCTTCCACCTCCTTCCACACAGTCTTCTCCAGACCACCCCTGGTCAGCTGAGGCACCGGGACACGCATTACCATCTCCTTTATACTTTTCACCATCTACAAATACTACCCAATTACACAACAAATGCTCTCACAAGCGCAGGAGTAATTCTCACCACATAGGTGATTACGGTGCCAGGTCTTTAGTGGGCCCGTACTTCCTTCTGGGCGTATCTGTATACTGGTAGTCCTGGCAGCTGTTTACAGATAACACAAGGCTGTGACTTCCAGTGATCAGCCAGGAACACCCAAGTTCCTCAGTAACACTTGCAAAAATATGCACATTTCTTTCTTCTGAAAGGTGAACTTTTTTTTTTCTTTCCCCAGATACATAGTCAGGTTTTAGGCATCCTCTGTAACAGAAATTTCATTTTTGGTGAGATACCCCTGAAGGGTTAATGGATAAGTTAACCTTTCATAACATGTTAGACCCATATTTAGGGTCTAACATGTTACGAACAGATCAGGCCCACTCCTCCGCTCTGACAGCGAAGTTCTCCTGCACCCCCCCACCCCCCCCCAGCTGTCACAAAAACGTGGCTCTGCTCACTCGGCCACGTCACTCATTCACAGTCCTCTGTGCATGGGAAAACTACAAGTTTTGACAGCTTTTTAAGCTGTCGGCTTGTAGTTTTTTCAATGAACTACCATGGTGCTGTGGAGTGTTCTTCATTCATTCTTCCTATCAGTGTGTATCTGCCTGGCCATACGAGGTACGAGCAGACAGATGCACTGAAAAGTCTGCAGGAGACCCGCATGGCACCAGCGATCTACTGTTCATCGGTGAAATGCTTTTCAGGCTCCAGGAACAAAAAATAATTCATTTTTTACATGCAAAAAAAAATGCATTTATTATTTTTTGTTAAAAGTGATCTCCGATCCTAGGCAGGTGTCATATGACATCCTGGGCTTCCCGGCCGTCTGGGGGGCACGCACGTGCCCCCGCCGCATCACTTAGGAGCTAATGCGCATGCCCGGCAGTCGCGCTGTCAGGGGAGAGGAGACCGATCATGTGTTCCGTGTACAGGGAGTCCCCTCCCCCTACAGTTAGAATCACTCCCTAGGTAACATGTCCGCTGCAATGTCAGTCACGATAAAAATTGCAGTTTGCCGCCATTACTAGTAAAAAAAAAAAAAAAAAATTAATAAAAATGCCATAAAACTATCCCCAATATTGTAGACACTATAACTTTTGCACAAACCAAACAATATACGCTTATTGCAATTTTTTTTTTACTAAAAATATGTATAAGAATACATATCGGCCCAAACTGAGATTTTTTTTTTTTTTTAAATTGGGATATTTATTATAGCAAAAGGAAAAAATTTTGTGTTTTTTTTTTTTTTTTTCAAACTTGTCGCTCTTCTTTTGTTTATAGCGCAAAAAAAAAAAAAAAAACGAAACAGGCAGAGTTGATCAAATACCACCAAAAGAAAGCTCTATTTCTGGGGAAAAAATTATAAAAATTTCATTTGGGTACAGTGTTGCATGACTGCGCAATTGTCATTCAAAATGCGACAGCATTGAAAATTGGCCAGGACAGGAAGGCGGTGAAAATGCCCCGTATTGAAGTGGTTAACCGCTTGCCGATATACGTCGGCAGTAGGGCATGTACAGATTTTTAACATACCTGTACGCTGCCCTTTAAGAAGCGGCTTGTGGGCGCGTGCGCCCGCCGTGAGCTCCATGAGTGTGATTGCGGGTTTCGCGGACTCATTGTCCGCGTGGATACCCGCGCTTGTCTCAGAGAGGAAGAGTGGGGAAATTCTGACGTAAACAAGCCTTTCCCCGTTCTGCCTAGTGACAGGACACTGATCACCGCTCCCTGTAATCGGGAGCGGTGATCAGTGTCTTGTCACACATAGCCCATCCCCCCTACAGTTAGAACAGATCCCTAGGACACACTTAACCCACACCTAACCCCTACAGCGCCCCCCTCCTGGTTAACCCCTTCACTGCCAGTCACATTTACACAGTAATCAATGCATTTTTAATCACACTGATCGCTTTATAAATCTGAATGGTCCCAAAATAGCGCCGAAAGTGTCCGATCTGTCCACCATAATGTTGCAGTAACGGCTGATCGCCGCCATTACTAGTAAAAAAAAAAATTAATGAAAATGCCATAAAACTATCCCCTATTTTGTAGACACTATAAGTTTTGCGCAAACCAATCAATAAACGCTTATTGCAATTTTTTTTTCTTTTTTACCAAAAATATGTAGAAGAATACGTATCGGCCTAAACTGGGAAAAAATTTTTTTTTAATATATTTTATTATAGAAAAAAGTAAAAAATAATGCGTTTTTGTCGCTCTTTTTTGTTTATAGTGCAAAAAATAAAAACCGCAGACGTGATCAAATACCATCAAAAGAAAGCTCTATTTGTTGGGAAAAAAGGACATCAATTTTGTTTGGGAGCCACGTTGCACGACCGCGTAACTGTCAGTTAAAGTGACACAGTGCCAAATCGCAAAAAGTGCTCTGGTCTTGGTCCGGGTCTGAAGTGGTTAAATAGGCATGTGCAGAGTGAAAAAATTTGTAAATTTTGTTTTGTTTCAATTTGCATAATTTGTTTTTGTTTGTTTCATTTGCTTTCGGAATTTGTTTTGTTTATTCAAATTTTTCAAATTTCATTCATATTCAAATCAAATTCCATTCGAATTGTATTTGAATCCAATTCCATTCAAACTCGAATCTTTTCTATTCGAAATTCAATTTTTGGAAGATGGTTACATTCTTTCTTTTCCATTCTATTTTTTTTTTTGGTTTTTATCTATTCTATTTTTTATATTTTCTATGGTTATATTATGTTGTTTTCTATTATTTTAATTTATTCTGTTCTTTTATTTTTATTCTAATTTATTCTGTTTACTCCATTCTTTTTATTTTCTATTCTATCTCTTTTTCTAATATATTCTGTTATAATATTTTCTATTATGTTCCTTTATTTTCTATTAAATTTTATTGTCTTTGGATTTGAATTTGATTCAAAAACAATTTGAATTTCGGCCGAAATTTTGATTTGCTATTTCGGATTCATTTTAAATTCGTTGTAATTTTGTAATTTCAGATACATCCAAATTTCTGAATAACAAAAAATGTGTGTGAATTTAAATTCGGAACTAAACTAACCGCACATGTCTACCTTTTTGATTACTTCTAAAGGGATGCCAACACTTCATCTTTTCTCATTGGAACACACCAGAGTGCACCAGCTGATAATAATAAACCAGAACCCCTTACCACTACCATCCAAAATCATTCTGAAAAGGACACGGTCAAACAGTTATTTCTTTAGAGCAACAAAAGTTGGGACTCTGCAACAAAGTTTGTTAAAATCCTTGCAATGTCCATTGATGACCCACATGGAATTTTCTTCTCAACAAAAGTGGAGTTACTCTATAAGATTTCCTTAGGTTTACAAAGCAGATGGAGAAGGTAGGGTATTTCTACTCTTCAGTACTACTGCTTGAAATCTGTGCTTCCTCAATACATTTTGGCTTCCCACGTCTCGCTTCTTTACACCCTGAAGTTGAATGGATATTTATGGCTGTACTTTCCAACAGTCTACAACAACACCATCCAGTCTTATTTCATCCTCGGCTTGTCACCACCAATGTTTTAATTATGAATCGTTTGCTGTGACTGGAAGGGTCTGGGGAAATAAATAATGTAAAACATAATGAAAGAATGGGGGGAAAAAGAGGAATAACAAACAATAAGGCATTTTTTTTTTTTGTCTCTGTGCTCCGTAGGACTCTCTTTTGATCATGCCTGTCAGATCGTCCAGCTCCAACTGCCTTACTTAATGGGGGCGATTGCTGAATTGGCCTGTTGCCTAGGAAACAGTTGCCATGGAGATGTATCTCTTTAAACCCCAGCACCCCACCTTCCATTTTTTATTGAAACTTTACAAGCAATATCCATTACAAAGTATTAATTTAGTTTTTTTCTTTTTTTTTTTTTTTTCCCTTCTTTAGCTTTAGGAAGTAAGTGAAAACTATTAAAATCTTTATATGACTCAATTTTTCTAGTAGGTTTTGATATTTAAAAGAGGGACAGTAAAATAACCCACTTTGCAGCAGTATTTGGCAAATGTTTTGTCTTCTAATGCCGTGTACACACGCTTGGAATTTCCGACAACAAATGTTCGATGTGAGCTTGTTGTCGGAAAGTCCGACCGTGTGTAGGCTCCATCGGACATTTGTTGTCAGAATTTCCCACAACAAAAATTTGAGGGCTGGATCTCAAATTTTCCGACAACAAAATCCATTGTTGGAAATTCCGATTGTGTGTACACAATTCCGACGCACCAAATTCCACGCATGCTTGGAATCAAGCGGAAGAGCCGCACTGGCTATTGAACTTCATTTTTCTTGGCTCTCTGTACGTGTTGTACGTCACCGTGTTCTTGACGTTTGGAATTGCTGACATTTGTGTGACCGTGTGTATGCAAGACAAGTTTGAGCCAACATCCGTCGGAAATACCCGTGTACACAGCATTAGGCTTCATGTACACGGGACGTTTCTCAACCTCTCCTGAACGCTGGAACATCACAGCTAGTAATCCACGTTTAAAAACGTGCGTTTAGCAGCGTTTACAAGCCGCGTTTGCGTTCACTAAAGATAACCTCAGGAGACCCTCCCAAATGATTAGAAAGCACTAAAAACAAATACTGGTATTTATTAACTATTTCAGCCATTCTGTGAGAGAACAGTGTGAGTAGCAGCTGAGAAAGCAGTGTGCTTGTAGCTAGCTGTTATTTTTTGGTTGGTTTGTTAATATGGATCCCATGATGAGCATGTGTGAGGAAATGTTCCTGAAGTTGCTTTTGCTGAGGCTTCAAAGACATAGAAAATTGCGTGAGAGGACCAGAGTTTTTCGCTACTGGACACATCCATTGATGGCTCAACGCATGTCCACAGGATACTTTTCTAATATGTATGTTCAGCTGCGTAATTACCGAGAGAAATTTTTTAATTTTACATGCATGCCAATTGCATGTATAATAATATAATATAATAATACAACATATTAAAGAAATGCAAACAGCCAGAAATTAGGGTCTCAAGCTCAATGTGGGGTCATCAGGTTAAATTCTCAATGGTTGACAGTTGAGTGAAATTCCTATTCTACTTCAATGTCAAGTAATGCAAGTTGTGTATTGTACAGCATAATTGTCTGATGAGGGGAATATCACATGGTATATCAAGCTTGCATGCAGTGATAATTGAGTTTTTGGTGTGTTTTTAGCATTTTCCAGGCTCAAAAGTAATAGATAAAATGTTTCCATTTGAAAAAGCTACTAGACGAAAATGTGCCTAAACGCGGGCAGCTTCTGAACGCATTTTTTTGGGTTCCAAAAAAAGCCTCTAAATGCAACTGCCTATAAACGACATGTACTGATAAGATAACATAGAGGAGAGTTCAGGAGCATTTAGCTCCTAAATGCCCATTTACAAGCAGAAGTGTACACGAGGCTTTATGCCCCGTACACACGGTCGGACATTGATCGGACATTCCCACAACAAAATCCTAGGATTTTTTCCGACGGATGTTGGCTCAAACTTGTCTTGCATACACACGGTCACAGAAAGTTGTCGGAAAATCCGATCGTTCTAAACGCAGTGACGTAAAACACGTACGTTGGGACTATAAACGGGGCAGTGGCCAATAGCTTTCATCTCTTTATTTATTCTGAGCATGCGTGGCACTTTGTCCGTCGGATTTGTGTACACACGATCGGAATTTCCGACAACGGATTTTGTTGTCGGAAAATTTTATAGCCTGCTCTCAAACTTTGTGTGTCGGAAAATCCGATGGAAAATGTGTGATGGAGCCTACACACGGTTGGAATTTCCGACAACAAGGTCCTATCACACATTTTCCGTCAGAAAATCCGACCGTGTGTACGGGGCATAACACTTTTACGACCTTTTTATTGTATCTTTTGTGCCTAATAGGGGCTGTTCAAATCCATCTTTTGACTATGTTAGAAAGTAAAAAAGAAGTATTCAGGTTGTTTGCAATGGGCAACAAAATCACTTTGTTCAGAGAAGATATATGTTACCATCAGAGCCATAAAATTCTATAGGGAGTGTAGCACACATGGTGTGAGCACACTAGACAATCATCCACTAAATCACCCTGCTGTCAGACCCTCATCTATCACATCTGAGACAATGAGCAGGCATTTGCGTTGTTTTGTTGCGTTTATTGCGGGATGCAACTTGGTTGGGGTAAAGGAAGACATGGAATGCCCATAGCACTTATAGAATTGTCATCACATTTGTAGAACATTGATTAGCAGCTTTAGACCTGAAAATGATGCACTTCTAACAGTCTATTTCCTCTGCATATCTCCACTGCAGACTATTTCTCCTCTTCCTTTGCACTCACTCCTGCAGATTATCGCTCCTCTAGATTCCTCGCTTCTTGTACAAATCCTCTACTGCAAAACTGTTAGATTCCTGTTGCTTCACTTCCAGTAATACAAAAAGGATCACTCTGAATAACCCCAGTTTGACGGCTGTACTAGAATGGTGGTGTTTCAGGAAATCAGTAAGCCAGAGACATACAATACCTCTCCCCGAAGGCTCAGTGAATTGGTAGCTACACAGTCTCTTGGAAGGTATTACCAGAGTGCTTTACTAGGCCAGAGATACTCGGTACCTCTCCCCGACAGCCTAGCACATTGTAATAAGCGGACTACTGTTCCCAGTCAGTCCATAACTGCAAACAATGCGTTCCCCGGCCACAGCATTCTGCACTACTCTCCACAATTCCCCTTTTGCTTCTTTTTTTTTTTTTTATAAATTCTTTATTTTTTCACAAAAGTATCAATACAACATTACATGTGAATACATCAATACAATGTGCCCTCTATTTTTTATATATATATATATATATATATATATATATATATATATATATATATATATATTATATATAATTTTTTTTTTTAGCCTGATTCGTTGTTTATTCAGATTTCCACATACTCTAATATACAACCGCTTAATTTCTACTCTTGTTAGATTTTCCTTCATCAGGGACAACCCTGATTATCCTACATATAAGAAAAAGGTCCAACCAAAATTAAGAAAAAGAAAAAAAGGGAAAAAGCCAAATATACTCTGCCCCTCCATACTTTTGCTTCTTTCGCACTCGCCTCCTGTGTGCAAGTTCTGTGTTCCCCAGTCACAGAACTTTGTTCTATTCTCCTTTGTCCTACTGTTGCTTCTCCTTCACCGATCTTCTCCTGTGTGTAAGTCCGTTTTTCCTGGTCACAGCAGCTTGACACCAACTCCATGGTGAAGATCTTTATCCAGGAATACATCCTAGCAGCTCCTCCATCCCTCCTCCGTGCTCGGTGCGCCTCCCACCATGTGGGGAAGCCCTGCGGCAGCTACCTAAAACTCCATTCTCCTTTTCTCCTGCACCATCAGAACTCCCTGGCAGCATGTGACCCCAGCTTATATGGGAGGCCTGCCCCCTGCCAATACCGAATGGTAATTGGTCAGAGCTCCTCACATGAGCTGCCTGCCACTCAAACCTCAGGTCAAACCTCTGTTCCATAACAATCTTCTTGAAAGCAGGGGAGGCGCCTCTGAGTCAGAGCACAGGTGGTAATACCCACCACTACACTAGACACTCCCAATTTCAAATCAAAACACACAGGCCTAACCTAAAGCACAGGCCTGTCTAAATTTGCCTACACTGATATCTTAAACTCAGAAAAATCCTATTCTAGCACCTACCTAAAGGTAAAGGGTGCTACAGGAGAATTTACTAAAACTGAAGCAGACAGAATCTGCCATCACTGTGCATAGCAACCAATCAGCTTCTAGATTTAGTTTAAGTTAAGCTTTGAAAATTTAAAGGAAAAAGCTGATTGGTTGCCATGCTCAGTTGATCCAGATTCTGTCTGCTGCGTTTTTTTTGCTTGCCCTGTCTCTGTAGCAGATAACTGTTGGTCGACCTTCCCATAAGGAAACTGAGAAAACTTCACTATATGGCCAAAAGCATATGAACACCCTCTAAATTATTGAAATGTTTTAGTCCATTGTGCATGTCAAACCTTGTGGCACTAGTTTGGGGAAACCCTTTTCTGTTTAATCATGACTCTGTTCTTGTGCACAAGCTAGGTTTACAAAGACTTAGGCCGGCCATACATGGTTAGATTCTTGTCTGGTTCAGTAGGAACTGTTAATGGGCAGGCTGAATGTACCAATTTGGTCAATTGATAAACTTGGGTACAACCAGCCTGCCGAATTCTGTTGCGATTATTGGTAGTGGCTACTATAGCCACTAGTGATAATCACTGTCTTCTCCCAGTGGGGACAGCTCCCCCCGCCCCTCGCTGGGAGAATACAATGACCCAGCAGGAGGGTTTTCCGCATCAACACTGTTGATGGTGGAATCAAGCTAATTTCTTTCCTGCAACGAAAGAAATATGCTCCTTGTATGGCCGGTCTTAGTTTAATGGGTTGGGTGTGAAGGACGTGGTGTACATAGAGCCACAGCCTTCACCCTAGTAAGCACTATTGGGATGAATGGGAATACCAATTGTGATCCAGGTCATCTTCTCTCAATTAGTCCCTGACCTCACAAATGCTTTTTTTGGCTGATTGAGCACAAATTCCCACAAACACACTCCAAAATTATGTGGAAAGCCTTTCCAGAATGATGAAGACTGTTAGAGCTACAAAGGGACATATCAACCACTTGAGTCCCCAGGCCTTTTTCTCCCTAAACCCCTTGAGTCCAAAAGCATTTTATTTTTTTCTCAGTTCCGCACTTTATAGCTTTTAGGTTTTGTATATATATTACATACACACACATACAAAACACAAAAACTTTTCTTTCACTTATGGTTAGTGTTTGGCCGAAGCCATTTATTATCAATTAACTGTTTACTCTTTTTAAATCATAATTACAACAGAAACTACCCAAATGACCCTGATCAAAAGTTTACATACCCCAGTTCTTAATATCACGTATTGCCCCCTTTAACATCAATGACCGTCTTTTGTGGATGAGGGTCTTTATCTTCTGAGATTCTAAAGCTGCCCATTCCTCTTGACAAAAAGCCTCCAGTTCCTGTAAATTCTTGTGGTGTCTTGCATGTACTGCATGTTTGAGATCTCCCCAGACTGGCTCAATGATATTGAGGTCAGGAGACTGAGATGGCCACTCCAGAACCTTCACTTTATTCTACTGTAGCCAATGACAGGTCGACTTGGCCTTCTGTTTTGGATCATTGTCATGTTGGAATGTCCAAGTACGTCCCATGTGCAGCTTCCTGGCTGATGAATGCAAATGTTCCTCCAGTATTTTTTGATAACCTACTTTATTCATCTTGCCATCAATTTTGACCAAATTTCCTGTGTAGCTCACACATCCCCAAAACATCAGCGATCCACCTCCGTGTTTCGCATTAGGAATGTGTATCTTTCATTATAGGCCTTGTTGATTTCTCTCCAAATGTAGTGTTTATGGTTGTGGGCAAAAAGCTCAATTTTGGTCTCATCACTCCAAATGACTTTGTGGCAGAAGGTTTGAGGCTTGTCTCTTGTGCTATTTGGTGTATTGTAAGTGGTATACTTTGTGGCATTTGCGTAGTAATGGCTTTTTTCAAGTGCCTTCTTATTGTGCATCTTGAAACAGCCACACCACAGGTTTTCAGAGAGTCCTGTATTTCACATGAAGTTATTTGTGTGTTTTTCTTTGCATCCCAACCTATTTTTCTGGCAGTTGTGGTTGAAATTTTAGTTGGTCTACCTGACCGCGGTTTGGTTTCAACAGAACCCCCATATTTTCTACTTCTTGATTGGAGTTTGAACACTGCTGATTGGCATTCTGAATTCCAACTACCTTTTCCGGCAGATCCTTTGACAATTCTTTAGCTTTCCCCATGACTCAGAATCCAGAAACATCAGTACAGCACTGGATGAAAGATGCAAGGGTCTGTCAGGAGTCCAGAAACTCATTGACCATATATACACACACACTAATTACAGGTGAGGATGGTTACCTTTTTAATAGCCATTCAAACCCTTTTGTGTCAACTTGTATGCATGTTATAAGGTCAAATCACGAGGGTATGTAAACTTTTAATCAGGGTCATTTGGGTAGTTTCTGTTGTCATTATGATTTAAAAAGAGTAAACACAGTTGATTTGATAATAAATGGCTTCATTCATGTGTTATCATTAATATTCTCTGAAAAATTGTGAAGAAATCATACAATCTGCCAGGGTGTGCAAACTTATGAGCACAACTGTTTGTGTGTGTGTGTATGTCTTTTATAAATATATCGCTCGTTATCGCTCCCACTCTCTCATACTGGTCAATGGAAGTTCAACATGGCACCTGATGGCAAAGAACTGTATCTGAAAAAAAGAATTGTTGCTCTACATAAAGATGGCCTAGACTATAAGATGATTGCCAAGACCTTGAAACTGAGCTGCAGCACAGTGGCCAAGACCATACAGTGGTTTACCAGGACAGGTTCAACTCAGAACAGGCCATGCCTTGGTCGACCAAAGAGGTTTAGTGCATGTGCTCAGCATCATATTCAGAGGTTGTCTTTGGGAAATAGACTTATGAGTGATGCCAGCATTGCTACAGAGATTAAAAGGGTGGGGGTCAGCCTGTCAGTGCCCAGACCATACGCCGCACACTGCATCAAATTGGTCTGCATGGCTTTTGCCCCAGAAGGAAGCCTCTTCTAAAGATTATGCACAAGAAAGCCTGCGAACAGTTTGCTGAAGACAAGCAGACTAAGGACCTGGATTACTGGAACCAGGTCCTCTGGTCTGATGAGACCAAGATAAACTTAATTGGATCAGATGGTGTCAACCGTGTGTGGTGGAAACCAGGTGAGGAGTACAAAGACAAGTGTGTCTTGCCTACAGTCAAGCATAGTGGTGGGAGTGTGATGGTCTGGGGCTGCATGAGTGCTGCCGGAACTGGGGAGCTACAGTTCATTGAGGGAACCATGAATGCCAACATGTACTGTGACATACTGAATTAGAGCATGATTCCCACTCTTCGGAGACTGGCCCGCAGGGCAGTATTCCAACATAACGACCCCAAACAACCACTGCTTGGTAAAAAAGCTGAGGGAAAAGGTGATGAACTGGCCAAGCATGTCCCTAGACCTAAACCCTATTGAGCATCTGTGGGGCATCCTCAAACAGAAGGTTGAGGAGCGCAAGGTTGCTAACATCCACTAGCTCTTTGATGTCGTCATGGAGGAGTGTTAGTGAGAGAAACCTATCCGGGCGGGCAAAGTGTCATCTTTAAAAGGAGAGTACATTAATCTACAAGATTCCACTTCATAATTCTGCATCAAGAAAAGATATTTGAACTTCCCTGCAACTTTTCTTCTGCCTCTTTCCTGCTACTTCCTTCAGGTACTCTTTATTAAAGCATTGGAAAAGATACTCAAGTGTATGGTGTCTACACTGTCTGGTACTAAACTCAACGGGTCCCTAGACTCGGTTCTGGTAAAATTGAGGTAACAAAGGTGACGGTAATAACCTGCTTTAAACCAGCAGCTCCACCGTGAGTTAGTGCTACATATGTTAATATATTGTAAAAAGAATATTGGGCTTTAGCACCACTTTAAAAATTGAGCTGGAATGGCTCGGGGACAACTATCCCTGCACTGTTTTAACATGGAGGCTGGGACTCAAATGGTTAATGTCTATGGTTTTGAAATGGGATGTTCAACAAGCTCCTATAGGTGTGGTGATCAAACATTTGGCCATATACTATATGGTGGAAATTAAAGGTTATTTACAGTTTCTATTAGGTTTAGTTGAAATCAAAAAATGATATCTAAAGCCAGACTTTTTCAAGGTTAGGATGCAGTTTTGAAACACCTGTCGGGTAGCTTATTGTTATTTTTGCTGCCTGTGGGGGGATTCACCTGTCCCTTGTTAGTGGAACAGGAATTGATGACCTTTTCAAAATATTATAGGTGTCACTGGAACAGCGATAGCACTTGTAATACCTGCTTAGATTGCAAATGTCTTCTGTTACTGTACAGTATATCTCCAGAACAAGAAATGAAAGGAAGTCTTCCCAGTGGAGCACGTTTTTACCATACCTCCCCTTATTAGAAGGGAAAAAACTGTTTGAAATTAGACTTAAATACAGCTAGTTACCACTTTTACCACATTTTCTACCAAAAGTAAACACGGCATTTGCTGTTCACTGTTAGGGATGAGCTTCGAGTTCAAAATCGGCTATTCGCCAATTCGCCTAACAGCGAACAATTTGGGGTATTCGCGGCAAATTCGAAAGCCGCGGAACACTCTTTAAAAGTCTATGGGAGAAATCAAAAGTGCTCATTTTAAAGGCTTATATGCATGGTATTGTCATAAAAAGTGTTTGGGGACCTGGGTCCTGCCCCAGGGGACATGGATCAATGCAAAAAAAAGTTTTAAAAGCAGATGTTTTTTCAGGAGCAGTGATTTTAATAATGCTTAAAGTGAAACAATAAAAGTATAATATTCCTTTAAATTTCGTACCTGGGGGGGTGTCTATAGTATGCCTGTAAAGGGGCGCATGTTTCCCGTGTTTAGAACAGTCTGACAGCAAAATGACACTTCAAAGGAAAAAAAAGGTAATTTAAAACTGATCGATCGCGGCTATTAATGAATTGCCGGTCCGACAATACACATAAAAGTTAATTGATAAAAACGGTATGGGAATTCCCCACAGGGGAACCCTGAACCAAAATTTCAATAAAAAAATGACGTGGGGGTCCCCCTAAATTCCATACCAGGCCCTTCAGGTCTGCTATTGATATGAAGGGGAACCCCGGCCAAATTTCAAAAAAAAAATGGCGTGGGGGTCCCCCTTAAAATCCATACCAGACCCTTCAGGTCTGGTATGGATTTTAAGGGAAACCCTGTGCCAAAATTATTTATAAAAATGGCGTGGGGTCCCCCTAAAAATCCATACCAGACCCTTATCCGAGCACGCAACCTGGCAGGCTGCAGGAAAAGAGGGCGGGACGAGAGAGTGCCCCCCCTCCTGAACTGTACCAGGCCACATGCCCTCAACATTGGGAGGGTGCTTTGGGGTAGCCCCCCAAAACACCTTGTCCCTATGTTGATGGGGACAAGGGCCTCATCCCCACAACCCTTGCCCGGTGGTCGTCGGGGTCTGCGGGCGGGTGGCTTATCGGAATCTGGAAGCCCCCTTTAACAAGGGGACCCCCAGATCCCGGCCCTTCCCCCTGTGTGAAATGGTAAGGGGGTACAAAAGTACCGATACCATTTCACAAAAAAAGTGTCAAAAATGTTAAAAATGACAAGAGACAGTTTTTGACAATTCCTTTATTTTTTTTTTAACAGAAAAACAATTCCTTTATTTAAATCTTCTTTCTTCTATCTTCCTTCAGTTTCTTCCTCCATCTTCTTCTGGTTCTTCCTCCGGTGTTCTCATCCGGCATCTTCCTCCGCGGCGTCTTCTTCCCTTCTTCTCGGGCAGCTCCGCATCCACCATGATGGGAGGCTCCCGCTGTGCGACGCTTCTCCTCTTCTGACGGTTCTTAAATAACGGAGGGCTGGGCCACCCGGTGACCCCGCCCCCTCTGACGCATGGGGACTTGACAGGGACTTCCCTGTGGCATTCCCCGTGACGTCAGAGGGGGCGGGGTCACCGGGTGGCCCCACCCTTCGTTATTTAAGAACCATCAGAAGAGGAGAAGCGTCATACAGCGGGAGCCTCCCATCATGGTGGATGCGAAGCGGCCCTAGAAGAAGGGAGGAAGATGCCAGACGAGAACACCGGAGGAAGAACCAGAAGATGGAGGAAAAAACCGAAGGAAGAAAGAAGAAGCATTTAAATAAAGGAATTGTCAAAAACTGTCTCTTGTCATTTTTAACATTTTTGACACTTTTTTTGTGAAAAAACATTTCACACAGGGGGAAGGGCCGGAATCTGGGGGTCCCCTTGTTAAAGGGGCTTCCAGATTCCGATAAGCCCCCCCCACCCGCAGACCCCCACAACCACCGGGCAAGGGTTGTGGAGATGAGGCCCTTGTGGGGAATTCCCATGTCGGTTTATCAATTAACTTCTATGTGTATTGTCGGACCGGCAATTCATTAATAGCCGCGAGTAGTTTTAAATGACTTTTTTCCTTTGAAATGTCATTTTGCTGTCAGACTGTTCTAAACACGGGAAACATGCGCCCCTTTACAGGCATACTATAGACACCCCCCAGGTACGAAATTTAAAGGAATATTACACTTTTATTGTTTCACTTTAAGCATTATTAAAATCACTGCTCCCGAAAAAACAGCAGTTTTTAAAACTTTTTTTTGCGTTGATACATGTCCCCTGGGGCAGGACCCAAGTCCCCAAACACTTTTTATGACAATACCATGCACATAAGCCTTTAAAATGAGCACTTTTGATTTCTCTCATAGACTTTTAAAGGGTGTTCCGCGGCTTTCGAATTTGCCGCGAACATCCCAAATTGTTCGCTGTTCGGCGAACTGGCGAACAGCCGATGTTTGAGTCGAACATGAGTTCGACTCGAACTTGAAGCTCATCCCTAGTGCTAAATATATGTATGTGTCTCCTCCAATATTAAATACTAAATACAAATAATGAATTAGGTATAGCAGGTGTGTACCAATCGGATACATAAATTGTGTACCAAACTAAATCAAAACCACCTAGGTATAGAGTGATCAAAAAAGACTAATCAAAATAGAAATAAAAATAAACGCACTGGTATGATAAAGCATAACAGATAATCTGGTGTGATAACCATAAAAATCCCAAAGTTATTAGCAGTTAATCTGAAAAATATTATTTAAAAAAAATCAAAAGTGAAATTAAATCCCAAAGATATTAAACATATGCATTAGTGAAACTCCAAAATGACCAAAAAATCAAACCAATAATCCCAAGAAAAAGAGTGTAGCAAAAACAGTTAAAATAGTAAAAAATCCCAAAAATGGTATGAATATAGCATTTAGTGAAGCTCCAAAGTGGCCAAATGTTCAAAGTGATCAGGTGACTCTTGTGCTCAGCAAATCAAGTGACTTGCTCCCCTTTTGGGTCCTCACTCACCAGCTCCTATTACCCCTGCAGGGGTGCCAGGCATGTATGGGTATCCGTGGGTGGTCTTCCTTGATAGCTCTCCCAGTGACCCGTCCGTAGTCTGTCAGGCCTCTGCTGCTCGCTCCACTAGATTAAGGCATTCACACCAGTCAGCACCTCACCAAGAGATTACTCCACAGCTTCTAAGGGCTAAGTCCTCATAGGAAGGAAAAAAGGGCTTACATAGTGTGGTATTAAAACATAGTTATTTATTAAAATTATATTAAAAACAAAAAACTTCCCATCAAAGTGAGAAAAGAAACTTTGAGAAATACTACGAGTGGTCAATGTAATGTGTAGGGAAAGCTGATCTGCGGCGTGCGTTCCACCTGCGTTCCAGGCTCCCTAATTCTGTACCGGAAATGATGTGAGTGCGTAGCCCCGCTTACACGTTTCATCATTGGACGTTCTCAAAGGCGACTGCCTGTATTATTATGGGGAGATTTCCCTTCACTTGCTGTCTTGGAGAAGCAACAGGAAGCGAAAAGACATCTCCTCAAAGAGATTGAGAAAAATTACCGTCTTATACGGTTATCACCATAACATTTACCCCCATAGGAAGTTTTTTTCTCAACTCTTGCTCTCATAACAACTCTAAATGGTAAGACTTTCCTTTTGCATTCTGTCGTGATTACAATGGGCACCGGACAAAGGAGTGGTTCTCCTCAGTGGGGACACAGGCAGCAATAAAAACATGGTTTGTAGTAAAGGAGGGGGAGAAGTGCTGGACTGTTCTGTATGCTTGTGTTGGGGTTAAGTGTAGATCTGTGGCAACTCTCTTGTCCTAAGGAGCCTTTAACCATTTCAACCACGGACCATTTGGCTGGCCAAAGACCAGAGCGTTTTTTTGCGATTCGGCACTGCGTTGCTTTAACTGACAATTGCGCGGTCGTGCGACCTGGCCGCAAACAAAATCAACGTCCTTTTTTCCCCACAAATAGAGCTTTCTTTTGGTGGTATTTGATAACCTCTGCGGTTTTTATTTTTTGCTCTATAAACAAAAAAAGAGCGACAGTTTTGAAAAAAACGCAATATTTTAAACTTTTTGCTATAATAAATATCCCCCAAAAATATATAAAAAAAACTTCTTTTCCTCAGTTTAGGCCAATACGTATTCTTCTACATATTTTTGGTAAAAAAAAAATCGCAATAAGCATTTATTGATTGGTTTGCGCAAAAGTTATAGCGTCTACAAAATAGGGGATAGTTTTATGGCATTTTTATTAATAATTTTTTTTTACTAGTAATGGCGGCGATCTGTGATTTTTATCATGACTGCGACATTATGGCGGACAAATCGGACACTTTTGGCGCTATTTTGAGACCATTCACATTTATACAGCGATCAGTGCGAGTAAAAATGCACTGATTACTGTGTAAATGTGACTGGCTTTGGAGGGGTTAACCAGTAGGGGGCGCTGCAGGTGTTAAGTGTGTCCTAGGGATGTGTTCTAGCGGTAGGGGGATGGGCTATGTGTGACATGACACTGATCACCGCTCCCGATCATAGGGAGTTGTGATCAGTGTCCAGTCACGAGGAAGAATGGGGAAATGCTTGTTTACATCAGCGGGGTATCCCCGCAGACATTGAGACAAGCACACAATGACTCATCTTAAAGGGCAACGTACAGGTACCTTAATATGCCTGTACGTGCCCTTCTGCCAACGTATATCGGCATGAGCCGGTCGGCAAGGTGTTAAGGCAGTCTTTAATTAATCAGAAAAAAGGGTTAGTGATGGAAGTTGCACTCCAATGACCCATATCCAGAAAATATTTCAGCAGCTGAGCTTGAGCAGATCATAGTATCATAGTCAGGTTGAAAAAAGATACAAGCCCATCTAGTTCAACCAATAAAAAAAAATGAAAAAAACCATATGATCTAATATACACAATCCTATACCCACAGTTGACTCAGTAGAAGGGAAAAAAAACCCAGCAAAGCATGATCCAATTTGCTACAGCAGGGGGAAAAAATCCATCATGATTCCCAGAGTGGCAATCAGATTTTTCCCTGGATCAACTTTACCTATAAATGTTAGTACCCAGTTATATTATGTACATTTAGGAAAGTATCCAGGCCTTTTTTAACACAATCTACTGAGCTGGCCAGAACCACCTCTGGAGGGAGTCTATCCGTATTTAGAGATTAAATCTCTTTTCCTCTAGACATAAAAGTGCCCCCTTGCCCTCTGTGTTGACTTTTAAAGTGAATAACTCAATACAAAGTTCACTATTTGGACCCCTTATGTATATGAACATGTTGATCATATCCCCCTTAACCTCCTTCTCAAGAAAGAATACATTCAGTTCCTCTAATCTTTCCTCATAGCTGAGCTCCCCCATGCCTCTTATCAGTTTGGTTGCCCTTCTCTGCACTTTCTCCAGTTCCCCGATATCCTTTTTGAGAACTGGTGCCCAAAACTGAACTGCATATTTCAGATGAGGTCTTACTAATGATTTGTACAGGGGCAAAAGTATCTCTCTCTCTCTCTCTCTCTCTCTCTCTCTCTCTCTCTCTCTCTCTCTCTCTCTCTCTCTCTCTCTCTCTCTCTCTGGAGTCCACACCTTTCTTAATACAAGAAAGGACTTTGCTCCCTTTTAATAATCGCATGCAATGCCAAGCTGCGGTTTCCAAAGAGGAAGTAAACTTCCCTGGTTTGTTTGTACCTAATAGGTAAGCCTATAATAAGACTTACCTATAGGTACTGTAAATGGCTCCTAAACTTGCACCGTTTAGGAGATATTTACTGTATGTGCTGCCGATGACGTCATCGGTGCATGCGCTCTGAAGGAACGGCCACCCGTGCCATTTCTTCAGACCCCTGTGCCGTGACCCGCGGCTCCCACACGCAGGAGTGACGTCACACGGCTCCGGCCAGTCAGAGCTTGAGTTGGCGGACCCGGAAGGAAGACGGGAGAAGATGGATGCGGCCTCCAGTGAAGACTATGAAGGCTTCGTTTGCAGGTAAGTTTCTCATAATGTGTTAGTATGCAATGTATACTAGCACATTGTGCCTTTATTTTGCAAAAAAAAGGGGCAGCGTTTACTTCCTCTTTAAGCTTATGATCTACCAAAACCCCCAGATCCTTCTGCACTATCCATTCCCCCAGTTGTACTCCCCCCTAGTGTGTATGATGCATGCATATTCTTATCCCCAAGTGCATAACTTTACATTTATCAACACTAAATCCCATTTGCCACATAGTTGCCCAATTAAACAGATCATTGAGGTTGGCTTGTAAGTTGGAGACATTATGTAAGGACGTTATTCCACTGCATAGCTTAGTGTCATCTGCAAACACTGAAATTGTACTTTTAAACCCAGACCCAATTTTTTTTTATACCAGTTGGTTCAAATACTTCCAAATGTCACACAGACCAAATATTTCAGCCCTGGACACATATCAGTGGGGGCCTTCGGCTGGCTTCTGTCGAAGGGCCGTGACCGGAAATGGTCTGCTGATCAGCACCCAACTGGAGTGTTATGGTGGTGGGGGGGCATTTTTTAGGTGCCACCTTAAAAGTCCCATACACACAACTACTTGTGAGACTGGGCAGCAGACTGAATGCAAAAAGTTGGGTAGGAAGGGGACAGACCTAATTACAAGTTAGATTAAAAGCACCACAAAGGACGAGAAGGAACCTTTTGCTTGAGCACAACGTTTGGATTGTTTTGGCACCTGGTGGTTATAGATGTTCACACTCAGTACACTTTTATTTTACAACAGTTATCATCCAACAAATGGACAAGGCACACAAATTAAAAGATAGATGTCAGGAGAAGCAAATGGAGACTCTGCGAACACAATGAGCTGAGCAGAAACCAATAGTGCCTTACACGACAAGGACACGCCATTGTGGGAGGCATAAAGACATTGCAGAAAGGAATTTGTTTCACAGAGCTACACCTTTCTAATGTGAAAGTTGTTCTATTTGGCTATTTTAGATCAAACCTTGCTTAACAGTGTTGCTCTTTTAAATGCATGTTTCCATTTTTTAAAAATCTTTAAAGCTCTGTACAAGAAGGGTGACATATCGGTAATGATTTACACTGTTTAAGAGTGTTTTAGGAGTTTTTAAACTATATAATTATCATTTACTGTAAAAGGTCATGAAAACATCCTCTCATACTCATTACTGAATTTGCCAAATAAAAATCCAGACTTGGCTTGCCTTCAAATATTACATCATAGTTTGTTTTAACTACAAATTTATTATAGGCTTAGGGTTTAAAAGGGACTCAACAAATTCAACAGGCTTAAAGTCAGTTTCACCCAATATTGAAAATGCATTTTTAAGTAATTAGAATTGTAATGTTCACCCCCAGAGGGGCCACTGGGAATATGCATAGGTAGAGGCTGACTTCCACAATCACAGTTCCATGCACAGCGACAATACAGGCTCATCCACAGAGAGGGTGCGGGACAGTGGCGGCTGGTGCTCAAAATTTTTGGGGGGCGCAAACAAACTGAAAAATACTAAACCACCCCCATCAATTGAAGCTTCACTGTGCCCATCAAATGCAGCCACTTACGTCCCATCCTATGCAGCCAGGAGAGGCCCCTGGCTCGACTGTCACTTCACTAACCCCCCTCCGTGGCCAACTGTTTTGCTTGCATCTATCTAGCAAGGTTACTCTGTGGTATAAGCAAGGAAGCTGAGATTTCTGCAGTGTGTAAATGTGCTTTTACTATACAAAGATGCTGTACATACAAAACTATTACAATATTAGGAATACAATACAAAACTGACAGATATCTATAACAAGCAAAATGCCTAGCAAACTGAACAGACTATGGTCTATAATAGTACAAATACACTTAAAGGTTACTTATCTTCTGTTACTGTATGTTCGTGATCACCATTGGCAACGATTTTTCGGGAGCATCAGGCAAGTTTCTTCTATCATGAGTGGCTTCTGATGTTATAGCATGATGGTGTGTGTGTGTGTGTGTCCCTACTCACCCCTTTTATGTGTCAGGCTGTTTACCATAGTTACCAAACAACAGAAAACATACCTGTTTACTGTAGCTGTAGACTACATGGACTGTTGCAAACTGTCAATTGAATACAAAAATGGTATCTACGTACCATTGTCTAATCAAGCCAACACCTGCCAGTAATCTAACAGTCATTCTTTCAGTTTGAGAGCTGAAAGAACCTCAGACAAGTACATTTCTTACTTGTTTACTGTAGCTATAGAGACAATAGCCTGTTAATTGAACTGTCAATTGAATACAACAATGATATTTACCCCCATTGTATAAAACAGCATTTAAACGTGGGAAAAAACCGCGCTAGAAAATATGACCATAAAAAACAAAAGAAAAAACAAAAACTGTAGCTGCACAAACACCAGTATCCGTGTAGACATAAATCAATAATCAAAAATAAGTGCGCTTACAGCTTGTATACAAACATTGGTAACAATGATTGATTAAAAGATGAATTGTGAATTTCCGTGCATAATGGTGAAATCAAAAGTATATGTCATAAAGAGTGATGCAATGAAAAGCAACTGTGAAAACACTGCAAATATACCATATACTAAATGAGTAATTATATCAAACTACTACAGGACAGAGTGAACTTCATTAGTAGTAAAAAACAAAAAACTAGTGATGCCAGTCTATAAATTAGAAAAAAGAGCGAAAAGACAAAATAAAGTTCATGAATGAGTATCAGCTTTATGCAGATAGGGAGACGCATCCAAGCTCCATCCCGCTGTGACCCATGTAGGTGAAGGAAAAGGAAAGGAGTATAAAGATGTGACTCTCTGTTGAGATGACACCAAAAGCAGTGCTAAAGATGGACCGTTACCGCGAACGGTGGACCTCCCTTATAGCAAGGTCTATCGAGCAAGCAGATCTAGCCCTCTGCAGGGACCGTAACGTGAAGCCGTCCAACCCCGTCGCTGTGTCCAGCGTGTCCAGCGTCTCCAGCCTGGCGCAGTCCAAGTAGTCTACCTGGTATAGGGGGGGGAGCGCTCACTTGTCCTCAAGAAGTTCTCCTCCATGTGTTCACCTTTTTTCTAATTTATGGACTTGCATCACTAGTTTTTTGTTTTGCACGGAAATCCACAATTCATCTTTTAATCAATCATTGTTACCAATGTTTGTATACAAGCTGTAAGCGCACTTATTTTTGATTATTAATAAAACAGCATTTGTTTGAGAAATCTACTCAAGCCAAAAAACTGACAATATCTCTATGACCAACCACTATTGTGTAATGTTATGTCCCATGTATCGTAAGTCTGATTAATTAAAAAAAAAAAAATCATATTGTAACAAACGCAACACACCGATCTGGCGGCACCTACCGCTAGTGTGGCAGGGCTCTGCTCCTCTCCTGGAGTGACGGGGCTCTCCTCCTCGGCGGGAAGCGGTGGCTGCAGCTTCTGTGTCCGCTCAGCTCCTCAGGCTTTCTCTGCCGTGTCTCCTCTTCTGCCAAAGCATTAGGCATCCAATAGGATCACCTAATGCTTTGGCCAATCAGGAGACAGGTCTCAATGACCTGCCTGCTGATTGGCAGGGAGGAACGTTAGTGTGAAAATAGCACAAATTAATTTGCTATGCCACACAACAGGGTGGGATTGGGACCCAGTGCTCTGCGCCCCAAGCCCACCCTATTTTGAAGCCTATTAGAGCCTCTGGCTCTAATCATGTGCTTCAAAATACACCCCCCCCGCCTATCCATGCCATAGTATTTCAAGTGTCGGGCGTCCTGAAAGGGGCCACATGAATAGGGAGGGCGGTGGAGGGGGGGGGGAGTGCCCGTGTGCCCACAATGCACGGGCCACCACTGGTGCTTGATACTCTAAAACTTCAGGAGAAATTAACGAAAGGACAAACTTCAGACAAAATCCTCTTGTAACAGCCTTTGCTAGGGTAGGACAGTATGGCCAGGCAATCTGGAACTCTGTGCAAACAGTCCCAGTCCTTACAGCAAACTCTGGCACTTAATGTACATCCCCAAGCACTTTTTTAAGCAGTTACAACGGCAACAGTGTGTTTTTTGTTTTGCTTTTTGAATAAAAGTTAAAAGCTAACCAATGTAAGCACCGCAGTTAGTGGTAAATGGTTTGGCTCAACCCTCTAGTTGCCACTTTTGCTGGATAGCTCAGTGTGTTAAAGATCAAGGAAAAAAGCTTCCTAAAATCAAATGCAGTTACCAAAACTAAGGATTGGTAAGCTGAAATATTACATTTTTTATTTTTGGGTTTAATGCTGCTTTAACTCCTTGTCACAAAGGTGATGTCTTCTGGCAAAGCTGTATGAATCCATAAGAATGGTTGTATAGAATTTAAATATTTGCAGATGGGTAGGTTCACATCAGTGAGTGGATGGGTCACCTTCAAGTAGTCCCCAGGCTGAATAATACACTGTACAGCTAACCACTTTCATTGAAAAAAAATGGAGGCGTCTTTTTATATAATGGATCTACATTTGCTCTAGCTCTGATATGAAGAGACTTTGGCTGAGAGCGTGGACCCCAGCTGAGGAGAGTTATGAAAACCTAATGTGCTTATGTACGGTTTACAGAGCACATGCTGCTATCTCCACCACTGCACAGCTAACCTGCGTGCTTTCAGTACATTTGGAAACTTGTTAGAGCACGCAAAAATATTTGTGGGTTCTTTTTTTTTCATAATATATTTGTGGGTTCTTAAAAGAGAACTACAGTCAAAATAAAACATATACCTCAGTCCTTGTATCTACAAAATACTTTAATGCACCCCACTTCCTTAATACATTGTCAGTGGCAGTAAAACACCCTCTTTTCAATAGTAAATTAAGATGGTTATTATGGTGTAGGGACCCCGACTTAAGCTGGAGTGTCCTGGCTAAATTTAGTGTTCCCAGCTAGGTTGTTGCCAGTGTGAGCTGTATTTGGTGATGTTGATTTGTGTTTGGGTTCCCCTAAGCTCAGGACATTGGTTGCTTCATGCATGCTGTTGAGTGTTTTCCATTAGTTAGAATGTACAATGTACTCGGTTATGAAAATGTATCCTGTATTGATCAATCACTGAGAATAGAATAGATCTTGCCTGGTGAGGATGTCTCCATGCAAGGGTTTAGTCTTGGTGTCCCAAGTCTGTGCCTGGGGAGGACACCAACGTGAAGTAGCATTTTGTAGGGTTTAGCTGCTCATCTGGGCTTAAAGAATCCAAGCTGGCCTTTGGCAGAGGACTAAACAATCCAAAACTGGCACAGGCCTAATTGGGGAAAAAAAAAAGAAAACGGTAGCTTCCTACCTGGGCCTACAAAATCTAAACTAGCTTGTGGCAGAGCCAAAGAAATTAAAAATATCTGCCCATCTGGGCCTAAAAAAATTATTGGACAAGTTTGCTGTGCCGAGGGATCTTTAAAACTTGAAACAAGTCTGAAATCTGATTGTCACTGCTGTGGGACAGTGAGTTGCTGGGTGCAGCTACAGGGCAGGTCACCATTTGAAAGGCAGGAAACCCCCAAAGAAAACTGTAGCTTCTTCAGGGTTGAATACTACAATAGCATAATATATATTCTAATAATTAATACACATTTTCAGCAGATACAGTTGCTAATATAAATCTAAATGGGTTAGAATAATAGTGTGGCACAGTTGCTAAGTGGTTAGCACTCTTACCTTGTGGGTTCTTGACCCTAATCCAACCAAAGACTCTGCCCGTGTACAGTTTGCATGCATTTACTGTAATGGAACCCTTAAGGCATTACCAAGACTAAAAATTTACAGCTGTGATTTTTTTTTTTTTTTTTCAATTTTAAGCCCTCTTTTGGCTGTCTATGGATATTTGTACCTAAACTATATGAATTAACTATAGGACAATGTGTGTAGGGGACTATATTGGAAGGGTAATGGTGTACTGCATTGAATATTGTGCATGGCTTAATGTCTGTGCTTAATCGCATACATATACCTCAGTCCTTCTACCCACGAAATACTCTTTAACGCACCCCAATTCCTTAATACATTGGCTGTCAGTGGCAGTAAAACACTCTCTTTTCAATAATTGGTAATCAGTGGCAGAAAAACAAAGACCCAAAGTCATTGGTTCACAGTGGCAATAAAACGAGCCATCCGCAGATCATTGGTATTCCATGTCTTTAATAAGTACCCCTTTGGCATTGGTGCTGGTGGACACTGATTAACAGCCATCTGTGTCCTGCATTGCTGCCTCACATTGCCTTCTCCTGATGAGGTCATTACCAGAACTATGCATATACCGTCAGGAAGGAGACCACTCTACCTGAAAGTGCTGGCATAGATCCAATACTGACAGGAGTGCTCCAGAACTCTGTTCTGGGGTATGTCCTTAACCCGTGGGACCACAGGATTTTGTTTTAAATTTTAGGATAGTTCTGTGATGGTTGTGGTTCAGATTAGGGATGAGCCCGATGTTCGAGTTGAACATCGGGTGTTCGTCTAACAGCGAACCTTATGCGCTGTTCGCAGCAAATTCGAAAGCTGCTGAACACTGTTACAGTCTGTCACTAACCTGAAAAATCAAAAGTGAAAGTTAAAGGCTTATATGCAAGTTATTGTCATAAAAAGTGTAGCAATAACTCTCGGTGGAGCTGCTGGTTTAAAGCGGGCCTGTCCTCTGTTTTTCCCCTCTCTTAAATTGTTCAATCCCCTTGACACAAATGTAATGCAGTGTTGTAATAATATGAGTATTAACTTTAACCCACAATATACACTTATAGTTATAGTTACCTCTACCTGGGTGCTGGTAGCTCCACCTGCAGGAGAAATGACAACACTGCACACAAACTTCAGTAATAACCAAAAATAACTTCTTTCTTTGGGTAAATAATATATTTATATAAAGAATTATTACAATGACTATCACACCAACGTAGTGTAACAGTATAAGAAATGGTTGTGACAATCAGTAACAGACACAAATATATCTAATTATATATAAATATACCCAGGAGCTCCCCCTGCTCTAGACCTTAAAGTCACTATCCTTTGTAACTAAATGCAGGGCCCTGCAATGAAAAGGTAGTCCGGACTTCTTCAGTCTTCGCTAGCTTTTATAATTGTAAACCGCAAGGGGTTCCTCCTGGGTGTTGTGCAGTGTAATATAACACACTAAAACAATTGTAATACAGCAGATTGACTAAGTGTTCTTATATGAAGAAACCAAACATCTAGCATCCGTTCTTGAATACTGGAGTCTATTCAGATGTAAAGTTCTCCAACTTAACTTGTTCCGTGGGACTATCAGTCCCAGCAACACTCTGTAACAGTTCTAACTGTGTATGTAGTAGTTAAACTTCTGGATGTTAACTCTCTCACCAACCCCACGGGATCCGGGCAGATGGATGTCTCCGTTTCAGCAGTTCTCAGTCCGTATGGAGGCACCACCACGCCGTCACACTGTTCCGTCCGCAAACGACCAGGAGTCCTCAGTTATCTCCCCACGGGTCTCTGGAACGATCACTTCTACTGCTCCAGCATGTTGTGATGTGATGGTAGGATCCTTGCAGCTGCTCTGCTCCTTCACATAGTAGGCCGCAACCCTGTAGGACACACACACCCACAGGGTTCTGCTGGCAGGCCACGCGTCCCAGGAACAAGAGAGCTAAGATGGCCGCTCCTTACCCTTTTATATCCTCCCACAATGCAGTTCAGTTCTCACCTTGTCCAGGAGCATTGTGGGTGGGTCAGAGCTAAAGTTCCGAAGTAAACAATAAATCACTTCCATGTCACTTAATCATGAAACGTAAACGTATTGTACTTTTCAAATTGTCCACAAGATGGCACTAACACAACTTATGTACTGTATAACACACATATGACTAGAAACAGAAGTTGTCAGCGCTACATACTCCCCCTGCTTTAAATCTTTGGTCACCACATCTTAGTCTCTAACCGAGTGCACAGGACCGACAGAGGAGCCTCCCAGCAATTCTCAGGTGTTGGAAAGCTACTCTGTGTACCCACAACTGTCACCTTCGTATCGGATACAGATGTGCCAAGGGGTGAAACAGGGTTCTCATTGTCCAGATTGACTGAGGAGGAACTAGGCTCATCAACATTCCTCTTGCTGGTAACCTTCGTTGTCTCAGAACACTCGCCCAATGTATCATATGTTAGTCTCTTGGGTGGGCGAATGTTCCTCTTTTCCCTTTGTTTTTTTTGGTGTGTCCCCTATTTCTGGATGGACACTATTTTCTTCTACTTCAGTGGGAGATAAACACTCTTCAGCTTGTCTAGACAAAGGCACAAACTCTGGAGCTTCTGGCCTGAGGGCCTCACTACTCTCCTCGACTGTCGGCGATGAAACACTCGCTTCAGCTTCGGGTATATTAGATGACCACAACTAGCTAATGTCCATCCCACGCTCCTCACTGTCTTCAGTTGACAAAGCCCGAGACTGGGACCTAGTTACAGGCCGTTGTACAACCTCTGATGTTGATGATAACTCCTCCTTGGGGATTATCCTGACTGCATCAGTGAGGGGCAAAAGGTGATTCCAATGCCAAGTCTTAATTGGTCCAGCACTTCCTTCTGGTCTGATTTTGAAGACTGGAAGTCCTGGGAGCTGTTTACAAACAATGTATGGCTGTGACCTCCAGCGATTCGCCAGCTTGTGTTTCCCAGGAATGCCTAAATTCCTTAATAGGACTCGGTCACCAGGTTGTAGATCTTGAATCCTCACTTTGAGGTCAAAGTTTCTTTTATTTCTACCCCCTCTGCTGTCTGACATAGTCTGAGTCTTCTCATAAGCAATCTTCAGACTCTTCCTCAGCCTGTTTGCATATCCTCGGTGAGAGGTCTCTAAGGTGTGGTCCAGAGAAGTTCCGAAAGCCAGGTCCACTGGTAATCTTGCCTCTCGCCCAAACATCAGTCGATAAGGTGAGTATCCTGTGACATCACTCTTGGTGCTGTTATATGCATGCACTAAAGCGGCAATATGCTTACTCCAGTTGGGCTTTTGCTCAGAGGTTAGTGTCCCCAATATATTAAGAAGAGTTCTATTAAACCTCTCCGGCTGAGGATCTCCTTGCGGATGATAGGGTCTAGTTCTGGACTTTTGAATTCCCAATAGATCCAGCAATCTCCTGATGAGTGTACTCTCAAAGTCTCTTCCTTGATCTGAGTGGATCCTCTGTGGTAAGCCATAATGGACGAAGAACTTCTCCACTAATATCTTTGTCACTGTGACTGCCTTCTGATCTTTCGTGGAGAAAGCTTGAGCATATCTGGTAAAATGGTCTGTAACTACCAGAATATTCCCTTGCCCACTCAAGTCAGATTCTAGACACAGGAAGTCTATGCAAACTAGATACATGGGACCTTGGCTTATTAAATGTCCCATTGGGGCTGCCCTCTTGATACACCTATGGCAGGAGTGACAGTAACTCTCCACTTCTCTCCTCATGTAAGGCCAGAAGAATCTATCTCTTATCATTTGAAGAGTTCTTTCTGACCCCAAATATCCATGACAATCATGCAGAGCGATTAACACTTTCTCTCTGTACTTCTCTGGCAGCAACAGTTGCCACTTCTCCTCCAGATCTTCAGAGGGGCCCCTTCGGTAGACCAACCCTTGCAACAACTGCAACCGATCCCACTCTTTGTGTAACAACAGAGCTTCTTTTCGAGCACTTCTCAAAAGTAAATTAGGGTGTTTACCCTCCAGAGCTTCCAATACCAAGCTGCAGAGTGGATTTTCTTGTTGATCGCTCCTAAGATCTTTCCTTGATAACTTAGGTAAACCCTCTACAGCAGGAGTACCCAGGTATTACTGTAATGTCTCCCAGATTGCTGCAGTCACTCCAATCTCTTCAGCTCTGGCTCCATCTTTCTCCTGCTTTACTGCTCCTTCACAAAGGGCTCTTGCCCCGTCGGGGGCAAGTTGAGTCCAATCCTCTTGGGAACTCAGGGGACTGTGGGGTCTTCTTGACAGCGCATCTGCATCTCTGTTGCCCACTCCCGGTCTGTATTTCAGGCTGAAGGAGAATGTTGAGAGAGCAGCCAACCACCTATGGCCTGTAGCGTCCAATTTTGCGGTGGTGAATAAGTATGTGAGGGGGTTGTTATCTGTTTTAACTACAAATTCGGCACAGATAATCTCTCAGCTTGTCCGCCACAACCCACTTCAAAGCCAGAAACTCAAGTTTATGAGTTGGGTAGTTCTTCTCAGCAGGAGACAAGCTTCGGCTCACATAAGCAACAGGCCTTAATTGTCCATTGTGATCCTGATAGAGCACTCCACCCAGCCCATCCCGGCTGGCATCCACATGCAGTTCATGGGGCTTGGTAGGATCTGCATAAGCTAACACTGGAGCAGTTGTAAGACTCTTCTTCAATATACTGAATGTCTCTTCACATTCTGGGGTCCACTGATCCATGATAGATTACTTTTTCTTCCGGGGCCCTTCTTTTTGTCTCCCAGGTTTCTCCAAATCCACATCAGCCTCTTCCTGATTCTTCAGTAATTCTGTGAGTGGGTGGGCTATCTTTGCAAACCCCTCCACAAACCTCCGGTAGTAGGAGTAGAATCCTAGGAATGACCTAAGCTCAGTCACATTCGTGGGCCTTGGCCAAGAGGTAACAGCTTCCAATTTCTCAGGGTCAGTTGGTATTCCTTCTTCAGACACAATGTGCCCCAGATAGTTCACTGAAGATTGATAGAGCTGACATTTCTCCATTGAAAGTTTCAAACCCTCTTCATGTAGCCTCTTTAGAACCTTTTCCAGTCGCTCTTCATGCTCTTCAACAGTTCGGCCAAATACAATGATATCGTCTAAGTACACTAAGACCTCAATCAAGTTCATGTCACCTACTGTCTTTTCCATGAGCCGCTGGAAAGTTGCTGGGGCCCCAGACAGACCTTGTGGCATCCAGTTGAATTCATAAAACCCCACAGGGGTGATGAAAGCAGTCAACCCTGTAGGACATACACACCCACAGGGTTCTGCTGGCAGGCCACGTGTCCCAGGAACAAGAGAGCTAAGATGGCCGCTCCTTACCTTTTTATATCCTCCCACAATGCAGTTCAGTTCTCACCTTGTCCAGGAGCATTGTGGATTTGTCAGAGCTAAAGTTCCGAAGTAAACAATAAATCACTTCCATGTCACTTAATCATGAAACAGAAACATATTGTACTTTTCCATTTGTCCACAAGATGGCACTAACACAACTTATGTACTGTATAACACACATATGACTAGAAACAGAAGTTGTCAGCGCTACAAAAGTGTTTGGGGACCCGGATCTTGCCCCAGGTCATGGGTTGTCTTCCTCCCAGTCTATTACCAGGCCCTTTTGGGTCTGGTATGAATATTAAGGGGAATCCCTAACCAAAATTTTAAAAAATTTGCCTGGGGGTCCCCCCAAAATCCACACCAGGCCCTTCAGGTCTGGTATGGATTTTAAGGGGAACCCTGCGCCAAGATTAAAAAAAAAAAATGCTGTAGGGGTCCCTTAAAATCCATACCAGATCCTTATCTGAGCACGCAACCTGGCAGGTCACAGGAAAAGAGAGCGTCCCCCCTCCTGAGCCATACCAGGCCACATGTCCTCTACATGGGGGGGTGCTTTGGAGTCACCCCAAAGCACCTTGTGGATTTTTCAATGAGTTTTTTCTATATTGCCGGGATCCGACAATTCATTACACCCACGATCAGTTTTGAATGACTTCTTTTTTTACTTTTAGAAATGTAATTTTGCTGTGGTACTGTTCTAAACACTGGAAAACTGGGCCACATTACAGGCATACTATAGACACCCCCCAGGCACGATGGTTAAAGGAATATTTCATTTTTATTGTTTCACTTTAAGCATTATTAAAATCACCACTCCCAAAAAAACTGCAGTGTTTAAAACTTTTTTTTTTTTGCATTGATACTGGGGCAGGACCCGGGTCCCCAAACACTTTTTATGGCAATAACTTGCATATAAGCCTTTACAATTAGCACGTTTGATTTCTCATGTTTGTGTCCCATAGACTTTAATGGTGTTCGTATGTTTGTCTGAATTTTTTGCTTGTACGCAAGTTCTGGTGCAAACTGAACCGGGAGGTGTTCGGCTCATACTTAATTCAGATTCACTGAGGTTTAGTGCATTTCTCTTTATTTGTAAGGTTGGAAAAAAAGAAAACAACAACTTTGGGCAAAAAAAAAGTTTTCGCCATGCAGTGGGGTTGTGCCTGCACTGCACGTTTTCTCTAGGGGTGAGGAGAAGGCTTAAACCGATGCCTTGATCCATAGGAAAACGCAGTCTCCCCCACGGTCTAGTGGTGGACTGTTCCTAGTCTATGGAGCCTGCTCTGGGCTTGATGAGGTCAGGAACAGTCCACAACCTGTGACAGCTGGAGTGTGGGGGTGCTGGACCTTTCTTGTGCTGGGAGGATTGGAGGACTAGGTAAGTATCTTCTTTCTCCTCTCCCTTAGACAACAGCCCCACTGCTTGCGTAAACTTTCATTTTTGCCTGGAGATGGTATTTAAAGATCTGAACTAGAGCTGCATGATTAATCGTTAAAGTATCAAAATCGCAATTCTACTCCCCTCCCGATCTTAAAACAGCGTTCCCTCAATTCTATGTAACAAATGCACAGAACTTTGGTCTGTAAATGAGGTCAGTTGTAACCACTTAAAGACTAAACCTTTTTCTGACATTTGTTGCTTACAAGTTTAAAATCAATATTTTTTGCTAGAAAATTATTTAGAACACCCCCAAAAATTCTATAATTTTTTTAGCATAGACCCTAAAGAATAAAATGGTGGTGGTTGCAATATTTTATGTCACATCATATTAGCGAAACTGTCTTTGAAACGCAATTAAAAAAAAAAATAATACACTTTAATTAAATAAAAAAACACTAAACAGTAAAGTTAGCCCAATTTTTTGTATAATGTGAAAGATAATGTTGCGCCACGCGAATCGTGAGAGACTCGTGATCTTTAGTCTAAGCAAAAAAATTGTGATTCTCATTTTAGCCAGAATCGTGCAGCTCTAATCTGAACTTAAAAAATAACTTTGGCTGTCTAACAGTGATTCATTTGTACAGCTTAATGTTGTAAAGCAATCTGTCGTAACATGTATTTTAAGCAAATAATTCAAGAGCGCTTAAGTATATGTGGTATTGCCTAAGTACTCTCCATTATTCTAGCTACACAGGTGCCTATCAATGATTTGAAAGCAATGAAAGCATATCCCCTCCTACTAATAATTATGTTAATGGTGTCATTAGTTGGCGGGGTCTGGGAACAAAAAGAACTGCTAGGTCGTAGTTTTTTATCTTCACTAATATGGTGGCTTCCCTTTGTAGCCATGCAGTACCGTAGAATGGGTGAAATAGTTTGCCCGGAACAAACGGCACCTGTAGAAGGCTTTCTGTACTATATCATTCACAGCTGACTAGGTCTTCTTTAAAGCTAAACTAACGTATGTGTATTTTTTGCTGCAAACCCCGGCTATGACATAGCAAATGAAAAATTGTGCATGCCTACATACTTGCAAATGTGTGCTTCTCTTTTCATTATCTGTATGCCATTTTGCCTAGTTTTCCCTTCTTGAGATAAAGGAGTTGAAGGGGTGCTACCATCTGATAGAAGTAATGTAATCTAGTAATAATTTAACTGTAGGAACTATCCTATTTTTTTGCCAGAAACCACGCTTTTGCCACTTGTTTTTCTATTATTAAATGCGGCCATCTATCAAATGAGAAGAGAGAATATGAGGCATAACAGCCAGAGGTCACATTGTTCGGTGAAGTGATGGTCTCTGCACCTTATGCAAATATAGAAGCATAATAACATACTAGGAGGAAGGTGTGGAAAACCTGTGACCTCTGAAATGTCAGCCAGCGGAGCTCAAACAATGAGGTCATAGAGAATCCCAAGTCCTGCTGCTATGCCTGAGCAGCAGCTGGGAGACCTTCTGGAAACACCACAAGACACTTATTTCATTTGCAATTTCAGAGTATTTGAATATTCTATATATAATATATATATATTTAAAGTTCTGCCTAAAGGCCCAACTCCAGGTTGTTTGGTAAACTTTCCCATGCAGTGGGGTCCCCTTTGTTTGGCTAGAGAGGAAGGAATAAGTAGACATACTTGCCTTATTCCTCACTACTCCAGCAGCCAGTATTCTCCTCCACTGTCCTCTCTGGAATGTGGACATTCCCTTGCCATCTTCCTGTATAATGCAGAACTGTTAATCCTGCATTGAAAATGGTAACATCAGAGAGCTGTGATCGACCAGTTAAAGAAGCGAAGCAGCTTTGGAAAATAGCGCCACACTTTTTCTCCAGATTTTCTACAAACTTGAAGGTGTGAAATACCTACCGAGTGCTAGCTGTGTATCCACACATGGTCTTAGGTGTGGTTGCGCACCCAGTTGGATTTGGGTTTTAGTCCTGGAAGACTAGTCACATGATGGAGAAGAGGAAGACCTTGGGATGAAGGAGTAATGGGGCGTACACACTGTCGGACTTTTCGACCGGACTTGTCCGACAGACTTTCCAGCGGACTTCTGACGGACTTTTTAACGAACGGACTTGCCTACACACGATCACACCAAAGGCCGACGGATTCGTATGTGATGACGTACACCGGACTAAAATAAGGAAGTTGATAGCCAGTAGCCAATAGCTGCCCTAGCGTCGGGTTTTGTCCGTCAGACTAGCATACAGACAAGCGGATTTCTGGGTCCGGCGGAGTTACGACGTAAAGATTTGAAGCCTGTTCCAAATCTAAAGTCCATCAGATTTGCGACTGGAAAAGTCCGCTGAAGGTCCGGTGAAGCCCACATACGATCGGATTGTCCGCCGGATTTGGTCAGTCGGCGTCCGTCAGACTAGTCCAGTCGAAAAGTCCGACCGTGTGTACGCCCCATAAGGTAAGCATTTGTACTTATTTTCCCCCCTATCCAATTGAGCATTTAACCATGCATGTGGGGGCACCCCATTGCATGGGTACATTTACCAGGAGCCTGATGTGGAGTGTACTAGACATTTGGAATGTGTCCTTGACTGCAGGTATATTGCACCAATATTTGAGTTGTGGTACCTTTTAAGGGGGGCAGTTAGAAGACTTAGTTAAGTACCAGGGTTCCTTTCTTATGCAGGGTTAGGGGTTCCGTGGTAGTCCCGTTCGAAATTGAGGACTGATTATTTGTGCTTTCTGAAATGGTTCCTAGCAGTGACTCGGAAACTTTGGCGGTTCAAAGTGTTTTGTGAGGGTAGAATCTCCAAACTCCTGAGTGCAGGAGATTGTACAAGGACTCTGTTACTGATGAGATTAAGCTCTAGCAAAGGGAATCTTTAAAGGCAAAAGGAAGGGATCAGTATGTGTGTCAGTGAGGCAGAGTGGAGTGGTACACAAGCTATGAGCATGGGTAAACCCTCTGGTGACTGAGGCATTTGTTGCTGAACCCTTTGCGGCACCCTGAGACGAGAGGGGAACCCTAACCCTGTGGGGACTGAGTTTGGCGGTGAGCGTGTTGTTCGGTTTGTTTTGATACCAGTCTTATGGACTGTTTGTTTTTTCCTTTTTGGCTGAAGAAAGCTTTTTGTGTTCAATTATTTTGAAGACACCAATAAAGAGACTGCTTGCTTTAACTAAACTCGGCTGGCTTACATTCCTGGCCTACCTCATATCACAAGGGCTTCAAAGTTAAATGATTTTATCCCATCAGTTAATAAAGTGACCCTTTCCTTAGCTAAAATTATACATACATGCAATGTTAATAAACAGCAGCCCCCCCCCTGATGCCTACAAAGTCATTTTACTGTCCCCTAGATCCCCCAAGACCCCTAATACCATCATGATACGCGGGCCCATTGCTTACTATTGATTTTTAAATGTAATGGGTGAGCTCAGTAACTAATAGGCACCAAAGGTGGAAGGAGATGGACCAGCCCTATACTTTCCTTTTTAATACCGATATTTCCATAATTTAACATATCTGATTATGAGGTGCCTGGATTTTAAAGCAGACAATAAAGGCTTCATACAGGCATTAGAGGGTGTCCTTCGTTTGGTAATATTGCATGATTTTAACAGTTGCCCCTATGGCTTTTTATATTGGTGCTGCAAATTGCATTCCTTAATATAAAATGCCCACTAGTGGGAATATTTTGAAAAATGCATACTAAATACATGTTGATGAAAATATGAAACGGCAAGCAAAATATAAATGATTTGAAAATTTAATTTTCAGTAAATTTAACAATGATAAAAAAAATGTACACTTGCCAAAAATGAACTTAGTTTTCACCTAAACATAAATGGAGCTTTCTTTATCCAGTGGTAGAAATGGGGACTAATAGGCAAAGAGAGAACAAAACAAGTGTTTCCTTTAAGACATTTTATTAAACTGCTAAATGAGGTTTAGGCAGTTTTTATGGCATTATTTTATTTTATTTTTTTTTCTTGAAAATGTTGGTAAATTCTTAACAGAAATATTGTGGAGTTTTTTTTTTATAATAGAAGTATTCTGGAATTTTATATAATAAAAAAATATTCTGGATTTTTTTATAATAAAATTTTTATTTTTTTTCCCGAATAAAATTGTTTTGGAATGTTCGTTTTTATTCAAAGGTTTATTGGCATACTGTTAAATAAACCAGGCATCCAAAAGAATGTTCCCCCTTCCCCTTCTGTTAATATTGACATAGTGACCCTTTTGATTTTGTTGCTCTCTCTGCCTTTACTGTGAAACAGAATCTGAATCGGCAGCAGCTGTGTGCTTATTCTCATAAGAATACTTCTCATTTGGTAGGAAAAAATGCAGCATATGCAAGACATGAAACTGTGCTTTGAACTGCTGCTTCTCCGGCATAGACACCAATGTCTGTGTTACTGTAGTAACAGTGCCCAGGAGCTGCACTAGGAACAGTTACAGAGTTAATGTAACTTTGAAGACTGTGGTGCGAAGTGAATACAACCAATTACTTCCATGAATTGCCTCATTTCCTCTGTGCAGTGTATTCCGAGCCTGCCATCCCTGATGAGTTATTTTCTCAGTTGTCTTCCCCTGTAGCGCCTTTGCCCTCCATCCATGTAGCCTCAAGTCTCGCTGTCGGCCATGATTTTCTTTTCCTTGATACTCTGAAAAATAACTAGGCAACAAAGCTCAGTAGTAGTAGTAGTAGGTTTAAAAAAATTAACATTTTTTTTTTTCACATTTATTTATTGATAGATTTTTTTTTTTTTTTTTTTTGCAGCAAAAACATTTACCTGTCTTGTGCTGTCTTGCCAAATACACTGATTAGCGTTTTTGAATTCCTCAGACTAGGCCACCTACTCTGTGGTTCATTTCTGATGCTTACGTGCCGATTCTAGGCACATTTGGCTGTGGACATGGGTCAGCATGGGCACCCAGAGCAGTCTGCAGCTACACAGCCCCATACACAACAAACTGCGATGCACTGTGTATTCTGACCCCTTTTTTTATCAGAACCAGCGTTAATTTTTCAGCAGTTTTGGATCAAACTACACGGGCCAACCATCGCTCCCCATATGATTCAGCCTTGGCCACCCATTACTCTGTCCTGGTTCACCGGTTTTCCTTTCTTGGGCTGCTTTTGGTTGGTCATGACCACTGCAGGCCAGGAACATCCCACAAGTGCTACTATTTTGGAGTTGCTTTGACTCAGTCATCTATTCATTACAATTCAGCCCTTGTCAAAGCTGCTCAAATCCTTACTCTTTCCCATTTTTTTTTCTACTTTCAAAACATCAACATGTTCACTTGCTGCCTATTATATCCCATTTACTTTCAGATGCCATTCTAACGAGATAATCAACGTTCACTTAACCAGTCAGTGGTCAAAATGATATGGCTGAGGTTCACCACTCACATTTCTATCTGACTGTACACTCAACTTTAGGTCTACCAATAACTATGTAGTGGAAGGGTCTGCCTGTCTGTGTGTGAAATAATTGGATAGCCTAGGTAAGTCCTCATGTTGCATAGTTTTGTTCTCCCCTACCAGAGCCATTTTTTGCACACAATTAATTGCACATTTTATGTCTGAAGATTAGTTAAAACCCCCAAACATATGACATTTTCTGAAAGCAGAGTCCCTGGAGAATAAAATGGTGGTAGTCTTTTGTCACATGATATTAAAGCAGAGCTCCACCCAAAAGGGAAAGCTCCACTTGTTTGCTTTTGTCCCCCCTCCACTGCCACATTTGGCACCTTTCAGGGAGGAGCGGATACCTGTCAAAACCAGGTACCCACTTCAGCGCTCCCACTTCCGTGTAAGATCGCTGCATCGTTGTGCGGCGATATATGGAACTTCCCCAGGCTGGAACTCCTCTTTAACAAAACTTTTTTATTAAATGCAAAGCATCAGTTATTCTAGTACACACAATTACAATATATTAACCAGTTTTTTCGGTAAAATCTAAAAGATGAGGTTGCATCAAATAAATATGCTAAACATGTCAAGCTGTGAAATGGCAACAAACTTCGGTACCCAAAAATGTCCATTGAAGCTTCAAAAGCCTCTATAAGTCATCGGTTTAGAGTTAACTGTTTAGCTATGACTAGCTAAGTAATAATTGCTCTCTCTTGGGTATTACTGTGGTAGCTGCAGTCTTCTGCATCTTGGGGTTCTGTGCAAGCAGTTAGCCCACTGAACACTAACCACAGGGGGGGCAAGAGGCTCACTTGGCACCACCCCATTCATAGATCACCTTGTATTTAATTCAGTTTCAATACATTTTTGTTAGAAGTTTGCAGGGGTACAATGTAGTACAAGCAAGTGTTACAAACCATGCATCACCAATATGGAAGAGATGCATACTGTAGCTTAATGCCTGTTAGTCTTTTCAGAGCAGGATGGGGTGCTAAAGAAGTTATAACCGATTTGTCCCCCTACAGACAGCCTTTACTATAGTGCCAGGAAAATGCAAACTAGTAGATAAAAAATAATCTTATAGTGAGAGACTGGACCGCCTCTTTTGATGAAACCTTCTCAGGCCAGTGTGTAGGCAGGTGCAGTCCACTTTTTCCACAGCAGGTGGCGCTTAACCACAGCAGAATTGCAGAGGGAGAGGAAGTCGAGAGAAACCCGATTCCTCTATAGTTTCTTGGGTCACCGGGGCAGTGGTCCGGTTGCGTGCTGCCTGTCCATGTGACTCTGATGGCCATCTTAAGTGTAGCAGAGTCAGTTTAAGGCCCTGGCCCCTGGGTTTGTCATGCATTCAGTGTGTGAGTAGTATAGGGACAGGGTCACCATTCTGTCAGGGACAGTATTAGTGGTAGGGAAAGGTTGCAGATGAGTAGGGAAAGCTTGGGGATCTGCCACTCTCCTTGGACACCTTCCCATTTGGGCTCAGACTGGCCAGGTCTCATTCGGCTCCTCCAGACAGGACCCTGTCAGTTCAGCTGAAACCTGCTCTGCTACACAATGTCATCTGTGACTGTATCTGGTTAGGCTTCCTTCTTGTTGTGAACTGTTTATCATTGACTGCAATACAAGTTTCATTGTTTGCACCTAGACTATGTTTATTTCTGCCGGGTCACGCTGCACACACTCACACAAGTGGTTTGAAGCCAATAGGAAAATGAATTTCTTTTATGGTGTTAGAGATTGAGAGCGTTTTAGAAGAAACGTAGTAGCCAGAAAAAAGGAAAATAAATAGGATGAGACAAATACGAAAGGTCAGAAGTATAGCAGAGGGTAGGGGGCCAAGAAATGGCACCAAACCACCTTATACTGATCCTCAATATGGATCAGTATAGGGGCTAATTACCGGTAAACCTGTTAGGTGTCCAACTACCAATCAAAATCTTTAGGTGAACAATATTCAACCCAAGGGGTTGCCTTCGATATATATATATATATATATATATATATATATATATATATATATATATATATATATATATTGAATGAATACAAGCCGATTTGACAAGGTGGGGATCACCAACCCTCCTTCCCTCCTCATCCAATGAGAGAACGCTTTGTTTTCATTGAAAGAAATACAAGACATTCTATGAATGGGGGCAGTGCCAAGAAACTGACCCCTTGTGGTCAGTGTGCAGTGAGACAGCCGCTTGCATAGAACCTGAGTGACAATCACTGCGATGACTGCTACAGTGAGTTACAGCTTCCTCAGTGATAAATCATACTTGGATTGTGCCAAGTTGCCCCAATGAAGGAATACAAATAATTCTTGGCGTTTAGCTTGAACTCTTGCAGTGCGGTCACTAGTTCCAAGATGGAGAAGATGAGTCAGTCAGTGCACATATCTAGCACTGAACACTGCACTGTCCAACTACTGAAAATGGTACATGTTCTGACTTGCCAGTTTTCAGCATTAGTTGTCAGCCTTAGCTGTACCTGATTACTATCCTGACAGATTTCCTTTAACCACTTCCCATCCTTAGGGTTATACTGGGATCATGGGTGAGGCTACAATCATGATCCCAGTACCATTTTTTTTTTTTTTTTTTTTTAGAGCCAACTATTCCCCTTTATGTAAAAATAATCTGAGCGGCTATAAAGCCACTGGATCGCTTTTACAGGTGGCGGAAAGGGTGGATCTGATCAATCAGGAGAGCCCAGAAAGGATGCAACTGGTGGCATCCACTTCCTGAGACACGGTGAGAGGAACTCAAGGAACTGCAATGGAAAAAAAATTTGCTCACTCGTATGCCAACCTGGCCATGGGTCTATGGGAATCCAAGTACATCTGGAACAAAAATCCCTTTGCCAAAAATTTTGTGTTTTTTGGACGCTACATAGATGATATCATCATCTGGGATGGCCCCTCTGACCTTATTAAAGATCTTGTACAACACTGCAATGACAATCCGTTTGGACTTTCATTCACCTTTGTCCAGGTTCAAAATAAACTAGCCTGCCTTGATCTTGAAGTCAGCCACAATAAAGGAGTAATTCAAGCCAAAAATTACACTAAGGCCACGGGAGGCAATTCATTACTTCACTATAACAGTTGTCATTACCCTGCCTGGACCAAAAATATTCCCAATTTTGTCAGTTGCGACAAAACTGTACTAATACTACCGATTTAAATGGAACAGAGCACTCTTTTTGACCAAAAAATTACTTGATAAGGGTTATCCCTATACCCTTATACAGGAAGCACACGTTTTATCCTAATGGCAAATCTGAACGTAAAGACAAAGAAACCTTTGATAATTCAACAGGGTTCATAACTAAATTCCATTAAAAATATTCGAACATGGAGCATATCCTTGCAAAACACTGGAATATCCTAACGGAGGATCCACATCTCAAAGCCATTCTTCCCGCCAAACCTTGTGTCACATATCGCAGAGCTCCCAACCTCACAAATAAATTTGCCCCCAGCAAATTACAGCCTAAACGAACCTCTCATCTTACACAACTATGCCTTGTCCCCCTCATCGGCATGTATCAGTGCAAAAAGGCACTATGTAAAACATGTGCCTTTGTCACCCACAGGAAAAAGGAATTTTCATCAAAAGGCAAAACACACAAAATCTCAGAATTTTACAACTGTTCCTCCGATTTTGTGGTGTACTGCATTACTTGCCCATTTAAATTGCTGTGTATATAGGACGTACTATACGTCCCCTCAGACAGTGGTTTGATGAGCACCGTCGCTTTGTGGAAGAGGGAACAGATCAACACAGTATCCCTCGCCACTTCACACAGAGCCACCAAAAATCTACCCAGGGCCTAGAATTCTGGGTTGTTGAACAGATACCAAAAAATCTACCTGAAGCAGAGAAGTTTCACAGACTCTGAGGGAGACTTTCTGGATCTATTCTGTAGATACCCTCTCACCTGGAGGGTTAAACAAGGAGCTAGAGGTCTCTACCATCTTACAATACATATTTGCTATTCTACTACCTCAGGTTCTTTTTCCTCCAGTCTTTTTTTTTTTTTTCAAAAAGTTTTTACTAAGATAAAAAAAGTACAAATTTTAACAGCAGTAGTAACGTCATTTTACAGAGTAGTTTAAGTAAGCCATGTAATCTAGGGGTTGTGGACATATCTACGTACCAGGGTGGGATGGCTAAAGGAATATGGTATAACACAACAAAGCAGTAATTTTTTATACATGTTTTGGAGCGTGCTTCTGCTATCCTGAAGAAGCCTCCCCTGAGTTATGGACCGTTTTCTTCTTCACCCCTGGATATCACCATCCATCTTGCACGTTTTGTGCTCTCCCCTGATCCACACCCTCTACAATAACACAGACTCAGGTTCTCTGGCATCATTTGAACTACAGTTTGTGCCAGAACCACCCCCATTTACCCCATTTACAGTGAGAGGAACTGATGTTGTTCCTTCCACTGTGTGACATCAGAAACTTGAAGCAATGAGGATTTAATGACTACAATGCATTACCGGCTTGTGAAAGCATCTGATCAAACCGATCTATGTTTGATCAGATGCTTTGGAGGCTAGAGGAGAGATCAGGGGCCTAATGGACCCCAGATCTCTCCATAAAGAGGGCATATCCCATGCTATCAAAAGGGACATTTTTTAAATAAACTAAATAATAATATAAACAATTGTAAAGCACCCTGTTCCCCTGTGCTCAAGCACAAAGGTGAACGCGTACGTAGGTCCCACACACGTGTAAACAGTGATTGCACCACACTTGAGGCATTGCCCTGAATATCAGGGCGAACACAATAATTGTAGTACCAGACCTTCTATGCCACTCTAAACTGGTAACCTGTAAAGGCTTTTAAAGCATTCCCTATAGAGACTTTCAGGTTTGTTGATTGGCGCCATTCCACAGGCTTATGCAATTTTAAAGCATGATATGTTGGGTATCTGTTTACTCGGCCTAAAATCATCTTTTATATTTTACAACAATTGGGTATTATATTGTTATTTTTGTGCATAAAAGTGTGTTTTTTTTCAAACAAATTTGCATTTGAAAAACCTCTGCACTAATATTGTCTGACATAAAGATATGCAACAACAACCATTTTATTCTCCAGGGCCTCTGCTTAAAAAATATATATATATAATGTTTGTGGGTTCTAATTGGGTTTCTAGCAAAAAAATGCTTATTTTTTTTTACTCGTAGGAAAATAATTCCAGAATTGGCCTGAACTAGAACTGGTTAAAACATTGTTTTTCAGTAAAAACAAGATAATATGTTTGCAATTGGTGAACACAATATAACAAAATTATAGTAAGCCAGGTGGGCTAAATGGAAGCCCTATTAGACCAGTGTGATGATAGAGCTTTTTTTTAAAGGGTAATTCCTGACTTTAGGATAGTGGGCAGAGCCATGCAAAATCCATGGTAAAAGTACCATTTCAGTATTTAAAAGTACATTTCTTTTTTTAAAGGACACCAAAATATGTAGTGGAATAGCGCCCATACATAATGTCTCCAATTTATAATTATATTTGGAGACATAACGTCTCCAATTATAAATATAATTTATAATCCAACGTCAATACACTGTTTAATTTGGCAAATATGTGGCAGATGGGGTTTATTGGTAATAAGTGTAAAGCACCTGGGGGTTAAAAAAATATGCATGCATCACACATACTAGAAATACAACTGGGGGAATTAATGGTGGAGAAGGATCTTGGAGCTGTGATAGATTATAGACATAGCATGCAATGCCAAGCTACTGTTGCTAAAGCTAGCAAAATCGAAGATCAAGCCTTTTCTGGCACTTTTTTCGTTTATAAGTTTAACCACTTAAGGGCCGAGCCTCTTTCTGAGATTTGTTGTTTACAAGTTAAAAACAGTTTTTTTTTTGCTAGAAAATTACTTAGAAAACAAATGTATAATGTTTGGGGGTTCTAACACCCTAGAGAATAAAATGGTGGTCGTTGCAATACTTTCCGTCACACCGTATTTGTGCAGCGGTCTTTTTTTGAAAAAAAATATACGTTTTTTAAAATTAAAAAATAAGTAAACAGTAAAGTTATCCCAATTTTTTTTTATATTGTGAAAGATAATGTTACGCCAGGTAAATTGATACCCAACATGTCACTCTTCAAAATTGCGCCCGCTCGTGGAATGGCGACAACATTTTACCCTTAAAAATCTCCATTGGCGAAGTTTAAAAATTCTACAGGTTGCATGTTTTGAGTTACAGAGGAGGTCTAGGGCTAGAATTATTGCTCTCGCTCTACTGATCGCGGCGATACCTCACATGTGTGGTTTGAACACCGTTTTCATATGCGGACGCTACTCACTTATGTGTTCGCTTCTGCACGCGAGCTCGTCGGGACGGGGCGCATTTCAATTTTTTTTTTCTTATTTTTCCTTTTTTTTAATTTTTACACTGTTCTTTAAAAAAAAAAAATGTCACTTTTATTCCTATTACAAGGAATGTAAACATCCCTTGTAATAGAAAAAAAACATGACAGGACCTCTTAAATATGAGATCTGGAGTCAAAAAGACCTCAGATCTCATATTTACACTACAATGCAAAAAAAAAAAAAAAATTGTCATTTTAAAAAAATCATTTGAAAAAAATGACCCTTTAATAGCTGTGGGCAGAAGTGACATTTTGACATCACTTCCGCCCCGCATTGTCATGGAGACGGGTGTGGGCCATCTTCACCTTGCTCGTCTCTATACCTAACAGGAGACAGAACGCGATCGCCTCTGCCGCTGCTGACGGCTCTGGTAAGCAGCGGAGGGCACCGGATCGCGGCGGGAGGGGGGCCCCTCTCCCGCCGCCGATTAAAAGTGATCTCACGGTGAATCCGCCGCAGAGACCACTTTTATCTTGTAGCGTACTGCCCACTGAAGAAGAGGATACTGGGGTTATGGCAGCTAGCTTCTGCCATAACAGCGATAACCTCCTTTAAACAGCCGACATAAAACTGCGGCGGGCAGTCCGCAAGTGTTCAAATCAGTATTTTTTGCTAGAAAATAGCTTATACCCCTCAAACATATAATATAAATATATATATAAATATTAGTCATGCTCAAAATTTTGTATACCCTGGCACAAATTGTACAATTTTGGCGTTAGTATTGAAAATATGATTGATCATGCCAAAAAACTGAATTTTAGTTAAGGATAGCAATCATATGAAGCCATTTATTATCACATAGTTTTTTGGATCCTTTTCAAATCATAATAACAAATCACCCAAATGGCCCTGATCAAAAGTTTACATACCCTGGAATGTTTTGCCTTGGTACAGACACAGAAGGTGGCACACACAGGTTAAAATTGCAATTAAAGGTTAATTTCCCACATTTGTGGCTTTTTAAATCACAATTAGTGTCTGTGTATAAATAGTCAACGAGTTTGCTAGTTCTCACGTGGATGCATTAAGCAGGCTAGACACTGAGCCATGAGGAGGTAGAAAAGACCTGCGTAAAAAGGCAATGAGACGTTACAAATATGGAAAAAGATATAAAAAAGATATCCAAAGCCTTGAATATGCCAGTCAGTACCGTTTAATCACTTAAAAAAAAGTGGAAAATTTGGGGAGCTCTTGATCCCAAGCCATAGTCAGGTAGATCGAGAGAGATTTCAGCCACAACTGCCACAGGAACTGTTCGGGACACAAAGAAAAACCCACAGGTAACCTCAGGAGAAATACAGGCTGCTCTGGAAAAAGATGGTGTGGTTGTTTTTAGGGAACACAATAAGATGATACTTGAACAAAATGGTCATGTTGCCAGAAAGAAGCCTTTACTGTACAAGTTCCACAAAAAAGCCTGGTTACAATATGCCCAACAATACCTTGACATGCCTCATTGGATTTTTTGTGGCATTGGCGCAGTAAAGGCTTCCTTCTGGCAGATCAACCATGCAGCTCTTTTTTGTTCAAGTAATGTTGAATTGTGCTCCTTAAAAACAACCACACCGTCTTTTTGGAGAGCAGCCTGTATTTCTCCTAAGGTTACCTGTGGGTTTTTCTTTGTATCCTGAGCAATTCTTCCGCTGGTTGTGGCTGCAATCTTTGTTGGTATACCTGACCTTGGCCTGGTAACAAAAGAGCCCCTAATTTTCAACTTCTTAATAAGTGATTTAAACAGTACAGACTGGCATATTCAAGGCTTTGGGTATCTTTTTATATCCTTTTCCATCTTTGTAAAGTTTCATTACCTTGTTACGCATGTCTTTTGACTGTTCTTTTCTATCCTCCTCATGGCTCAGTGTCTGGGCTGCTTAGTGCATCCATGTGAGAGCTAACAAACTCATTGACTATACACAGACACTAATTGTGATTTAAAAAGCCACAAATGTGGGAAATTATTCTTTAATTGACATTTTAACCTGTGGGTGTCACCTTCTGTGTCTGTACCAAGGCCAAACATTCCAGGATATGTAAACTTTTGATTAGGGCGGCGTCCGGTGAGCTCTCGCTGGCCCTTCCATTTAGGTGATTTCTGTTATCATTATGATTTAAAAAGAATCCAAAAAACTATGTAATGATAAATGGCTTCACGTGATTGCTATCTTTAAAGTGATTGTAAACCTTTTTGTTTTTTATTTTTTTTTAAATGACAAACATATCATTCCTCCATCTGGGCAGCTCATTTTGCACAGAGTGGCCCCGAGCGTCCTCTTCTGGGGTCCCCTGGTGGCTCTCGTGGCTCCTCCCTGCATCAGATAACTCTCTAGGGGAAGCACTCTCTCGGGGGGGGGTTGTTACCTTGCGGGCGTGCCCCCGAGTCCAGCATTTGCATCCATAGACATGAATGCCGGACTCGGCCCCGCCCCCCTGGCGCCTGCGTCATTGGTTTTGATTGGCAGCAGCGGGAGTCAAGGGCTGCGCTGCTATCAATCTATCCAATCAAGAGCCGTGACCACGTGGAGAGAGGGAGAGCGTGTCTCCGCCTAGGGAAATACAGGGCTCAGGTATGTAAAATGGGGGGGGCGGTCACTGCCAGGATGCATTAAGGTAAAAAAAACACGAGGGTTTACAACCCTTTTAAATAAAAGACTGTTTTTTGGCATCAGTCATATTTTTAATAATAATGACAAAATTTCACAATTTGTGCCAGGGTATGCAAACTTTTGAGCACAACTATTTACATACACACACACACATATATATCTATCTAATTTTTCCCTCTCTCGATATAGATACATCTCTCTCTATAGATATAGATACATCTCTCTCTCTCTCGATAAAGATAGATTTGTATATATATTTTAGCAGAGATCCTAGGGAATAAAATGGTGATCATTGCAATTTTTTATATCGTCAATATTTGCGCAGCAGTTTTTCAAACGCAATTTTTTTTTTTTTAAATACACTATATATACCTCAATTTATTTGTAAAGCATGAAAGATGATGATACACCAATAGAAACCTAACATATTGCTCTTTAAAATTGCGCACGCTCGTGGAATGGTGATAAAATACGATACTTACAAATCTCTATAGGCAATGCTTTAAACTTTTTTACAGGTTACCTGTTCAGAGTAACAGAGAATGTCTAGCACTAGAAATCTTGCTCTTGCGCTAACGTTCAAGGTGATACCTCACGTGTACTGTTTACATATGCATTCGTTTCTGTGCGCTTTTCTTTTTTTTTTTTTTTCTTATGTCAGTTTTTTACTGTTCCTTTTTATTTATTTTTAAAAAAAAATTTTTTTCTTTTATCACTTTTTATCCTGTTAAGTTTAACCTTTTTCAGTTAGCCTTGTATAGGCCTTTTGGAATAAAAAACACAAGCATTCTCTCTCGATACAGGTTTACTTCAGAGTAGATGTCATACATACATACAGATACAAGATTTTCGGTGTACACCGGTCCACGACTCAAAAGGACGTGGCAGTTGCACATATATTTCTTCAGCTTCTTGTACAGACACAGTTAAAAATGGCAGCCTATGTATGGCCTACTACCAACAAACAAGTCACCTCATACAAACCATCTTTAACCAATTATTTCTTCATTACATATGGTCATACTGACCTCTAGATTATATTGTCATAGTTAATCAATCTTATAGTGACACATAGGGTTGTTATTGCATTTTGTTCTTTCCCAGAAAAGGGCCGATGTACAGCCAAATTTGTCCAGACAAACATCTGGCAAGACACGGTCTCTTTCACAATATTTCCTAACATTTCCTAATACACAAAAACAGTTTGGAACATATGAGAGGGGGAACTCCAGACTCCTAAGAACCAATGAAGTATATATAGTTCAATAATAAGGGTAACTCCGGACTCCAGATATTCAATATACAAGGAGGATTTGGATTTTGTGGGAATTTCAGAGACCTGGTTCAACAGCTCTCATGATTGGCTGGCAAACATTCAAGGGTATACCCTATACCGCAAGGATAGAGAGGGTAAAAAAGGGGGAGGGGTATGCCTATAGATCAAGAATAATGTACAAGCGAATGTGAGAGATGACATCACTGAGGGAGCTAGAGAGGAGGTGGAATCCTTATGGGTAGAGCTCCAAAGGGATGAAGCTAAGGGGAAAATAATACTGGGAGTATGCTATAGGCCCCCTAACCTGAGGGAGGAAGTGGAGACGGATCTCCTATCACAAATTGGATTAGCAGCAAGGATGGGAAGTGTTATCATAATGGGGGATTTATGACATAGACTGGGCGGAGGGAACCGCGCATTCATTTAAGGCTCGCCAGTTCCTTAGTGTCTTGCAGGACAATTTTATGGGTCAGATGGTAGACGCACCAACTAGAAATAAAACATTACTGGATCTACTGATTACCAACAATACAGACCTGATCACGGATGTGGAAATACGGGGCAATTTAGGTAACAGCGATCACAGGTCTATTAGTTTCAGTATAAATCACACAAATAGGAAACATGAAGGGAACACAAAGACACTGAATTTCAATAGAGCCAACTTCCCTAAACTACAAACCTTGCTAAAAGGCATAAATTGGGATAAAATATTAGGAACAAAGAATACGGAGGAGAGATGGGTTTGCTTTAAGAGCATATTAAATAAGGGCATTAGCCAATGTATCCCATTGGGTAATAAATGTAAAAGAGCGAACAAAAATCCTGGATGGCTTAACTCCAATGTAAAAATGCATATAAAAGCAAAGGAGAAGGCCTTCAAAACATACAAGGCTGAGGGATCATCCTCAGCATTCAGACTTTATAAAGAATGCAACAAGAAATGTAAGGGTGCAATTAGGACGGCTAAGATAGAACATGAAAGACACATAGCGGAGGAGAGCAAAAAAAATCCCAAGAAATTCTTTAAGTATGTAAACAGTAAAAAAGGGAGGACAGACCATATTGGCCCCATAAAGAATGAGGAAGGACATCTGGTTACAAAGGATGGGGAGATGGCGAAGGTATTGAATTTATTCTTCTCCTCAGTCTTCACAAGTGAATCGGGGGGGCTTCAGTAACCAAAACTGCAGTGTTTATCCTCATGACACAACACAGGAAGCACCTCCATGGTTAACAGAGGACAGAATTAAAATTAGACTTGAGAAACTTAACATTAATAAATCACCAGGACCAGATGGCTTGCATCCGAGGGTACTTAGGGAACTCAGGCAAGTGATTGCCAGACCGTTGTTCCTAATTTTTACAGACAGTCTATTGACTGGAATGGTACCAGCTGACTGGAGAAAAGCCAATGTAGCACCAATATTTAAAAAGGGCCCAAAATACATCCCTGGGAATTACAGACCAGTTAGCCTAACATCAATAGTATGTAAACTCTTGGAGGGGATGATAAGGGACTATATACAAGATTTTAGTAATAAGAACGATATCATTAGCAGTAATCAGCATGGATTCATGAAGAATCGTTCTTGCCAAACCAATCTATTAACCTTCTATGAGGAGGTGAGTTGCCATCTAGATAAAGGAAGGCCCGTAGACGTGGTGTATCTGGATTTTGCAAAAGCATTTGACACAGTTCCCCATAAACGTTTTCTGTACAAAATAAGGTCCGTTGGCATGGACCATAGGGTGAGTACATGGATTGAAAACTGGCTACAAGGGCGAGTTCAGAGGGTGGTGATAAATGGGGAGTACTCAGAATGGTCAGGGGTGGGTAGTGGGGTTCCCCAGGGTTCTGTGCTGGGACCAATCCTATTTAATTTGTTTATAAACGACCTGGAGGATGGGATAAACAGTTAAATCTCTGTATTTGCAGACGATACTAAGCTAAGCAGGGCAATAACTTCTCCGCAGGATGTGGAAACCTTGCAAAAAGACCTGAACAAATTAATGGGGTGGGCAACTACATGGCAAATGAGGTTCAATGTAGAAAAATGTAAAATAATGCATTTGGGTGGCAAAAATATGAATGCAATCTATACACTGGGGGGAGAACCTCTGGGGGAATCTAGGATGGAAAAGGACCTGGGGGTCCTAGTAGATGATAGGCTCAGCAATGGCAGGCAATGCCAAGCTGCTGCTAATAAAGCAAACAGAATATTGGCATGCATTAAAAGGGGGATCAATGCAAGAGATAAAACGATAATTCTCCCACTCTACAAGGCTCTGGTCCGGCGGCACCTGGAGTATGCTGTCCAGTTCTGGGCACCAGTCCTCAGGAAGGATGTACTGGAAATGGAGCGAGTACAAAGAAGGGCAACAAAGCTAATAAAGGGTCTGGAGGATCTTAGTTATGAGGAAAGGTTGCGAGCACTGAACTTATACTCTCTGGAGAAGAGACGCTTGAGAGGGGATATGATTTCAATTTACAAATACTGTACTGGTGACCCCACAATAGGGATAAAACTTTTTCGCAGAAGAGAGTTTAATAAGACTCGTGGCCACTCATTACAATTAGAAGAAAAGAGGTTTAACCTTAAACTACGTAGAGGGTTCTTTACTGTAAGAGCGGAAAGGATGTGGAATTCCCTTCCACAGGCGGTGGTCTCAGCGGGGAGCATTGATAGCTTCAAGAAACTATTAGATAATCACCTGAATGACCGCAACACACAGGGATATATAATGTAATACTGACACATAATCACACACACATAGGTTGGACTTGATGGACTTGTGTCTTTTTTCAACCTCACCTACCCTGTAACTATGTAATATCTTAACAATCCTTATTACAAAGAATGTAAACTTCCCTTTTAATAGAAATAAGGATGACAGATCCTCTTTATGGTGAGACCCAAAATCTCTCCTTTACCTTTTTAAAAGCAAAAGATCAAAAAAAAAGAATTTTCTTTTTTGATCTTTTGCTTTAAAAAACAAGTTTACTTCCGCCCTAGAGCGGAAGTGACATCATGATGTCATTGCAGTCCTCCAAGGCCATTGAGGCAATCAGAGATGATCTAGTCACCTCTGTGACCAGTCGACTGCACTGTCTGATCGATTGTCGGGCACGTGGATAAAAACAGTAAGCCTGAGAAACACTAGCAAGCAAGAAAAACTGAAATATCACACGGTCTTAAGTATTCAGACCCTTTGCTGTGACACTCATATATTTAACTCAGGTGCCGTCCATTTCTTCTGATCATCCTTGAGATGGTTCTACACCTTCATTTGAGTCCAGCTGTGTTTGATTATACTCATTGGACTTGATTAGGAAAGCCACACACTTGTCTATATAAGACCTTACAGCTCACAGTGCATGTCAGAGCAAATGAGAATCATGAGATCAAAGGAACTGCCTGAAGAGCTCAGAGACAGAATTGTGGCAAGGCACAGATCTGGCCAAGGTTACAAAAAATTTCTGCTGCACTTAAGGTTCCTAAGAGAACGGTGGCCTCCATAATCCTTAAATGGAAGACGTTTGGGACGACCAGAACCCTTCCTAGAGCTGGCCATCCGGCCAAACTGAGCTATCGGGGGGAGAAGAGCCTTGGTGAGAGAGGTAAAGAAGAACGCAAAGATCACTGTGGCTGAGCTCCAGAGATACAGTCGGGAGACAGGAGAAAGTTGTAGAAAGTCAACCATGACTGCAGCCCTCCACCAGTCGGGGCTTTATGGCAGAGTGGCCCGACGGAAGCCTCTCCTCAGTGCAAGACACATGAGAGCCCGCATGGAGTTTGCTAAAAAACACCCGAAGGACTCCAAGATGGTGAGAAATAAGATTCTCTGGTCTGATGAGACCAAGATAGAACTTTTTGGCCTTAATTCTAACCGGTATTTGTGGAGAGAACCAGGCACTGCTCATCACCTGTCCAATACAGTCCCAACAGTGAAGCACGGTGGTGGCAGCATCATGCTGTGGGGGAGTTTTTCAGCTGCAGGGACAGGACGACTGGTTGCAATAAAGGGAAAGATGAATGCGGCCAAGTACAGGGATATCCTGGACGAAAACCTTCTCCAGAGTGCTCAGGACCTCAGACTGGGCCAAAGGTTTACCTTCCAACAAGACAATGACCCTAAGCAGACAGCTAAAATAACGAAGGAGTGGCTTCACAACAACTCCGTGACTGTTCTTGAATGGCCCAGCCAGAGCCCTGACTTAAACCCAATTGAGCATCTCTGGGGAGACCTAAAAATGGCTGTCCACTAACGTTTACCATCCAACCTGACAGAACTGGAGAGGATCTGCAAGGAGGAATGGCAGAGAATCCCCAAATCCAGGTGTGAAAAACTTGTTGCATCTTTCCCAAAAAGACTCATGGCTGTATTAGATCAAAAGGGTGCTTGTACTAAATACTGAGCAAAGGGTCTGAATACTTAGGACCATGTGATATTTCAGTTTTTCTTTTTTAATAAATCTGAAAAAATGTCAACAATTCTGTGTTTTTCTGTCAATATGGGGTGCTGTGTGTACCTTAATGAGGAACAAAAATGAACTTAAATGATTTTAGCAAATGGCTACGTTATAACAAAGAGTGAAAAATTTAAGGGGGTCTGAATACTTTCCATACTCACTGTATATACATAGTATGTTACTTGGTAAAGACTGTGATCCCTTTCAGTCCACCTGCTCTCACCTAGCCATCAGAATGCATGTGCCTCCACTGTGGGGACACTTATATTTTAGTGTTAGGTACCACAGATACCAGGGTGCCTTGACGAGGCTCTGTGGCTTACGCATGCATTTGCAAATGTGTGCAGACTAAACCCCTGCTTTTAACGCATACTGTTAGACAGGTTATTTGGTTGTCTGCGGGCTGGTGGTAAGTTAAGCTTGTTTTTTTCCATGGTTTAACCATGGCCTTGTTTGTGCCTTTTTAAATATGGGCATCACATTGGCTCTACACCAATTCAGTGGTACTTTTCCAATACATACATAGGCTGAAAAAAGAACACAAGTCCATCCAGTTTAACCAAAAAAAAAAAAAAACATACAATCCCATATACGCAATCCTTCACCCGCAGTTGATCCAGAAGAAGGCAAACACCCCAGCAAAGCATGATCCAATTTGCTACAGTAGGGGAAAAAATTCCTTCCTGACCCCCGAGAGGCAATCAGCTATTCCCTGGATTAACTTTACCTATAAATGTCAGTACCCAGTTATATTATGTATGTTAAGGAAAGAATCTAGGCCTTTTTAAAGCAATCGACTAAGCTGCCCAGAAGCACCTCTGGAGGGAGTCTATTCTACATTTTCACAGCTCTTACTGTGAAGAAACCTTTCTGTATTTGGAGATTAAATCTTTTTTTCCTCTAGACCTAATCTATACGTATTGCAGTCGGCAAGTGGTTTTTAAGAGACCTCATTTTGCCTCTGTACAAATCTTTAGTAAGACCTCTGGAATGCACAGTTTTCTATTTGTTTTTTTTTTGTTTTTTTTCTGTTGGTTGCACTAGATGCACCTGTGCCATTTTTTCAACCAGACTAATTATGTAAAATTTGCCCCAGGCCAATAAGTAAACACATATGGGCATACAATATGAATGAACTTATTGAGTTGATAATTTTTTTTTTAGTGGATATTCATAGAATGTGTGGTAGGGATTTTTTCCAACTTGTTCTACTTTATTCATGATTGTAAAAGAAGCAGCTAAATGTTTCTATATCCCGTCTTGTTAAGTCAGGAACAATTCAAGTTAAGAGACAGAAACTGGGACTGGCATTGGCACAGGGAGAAAGTGATCAATATTATGTTTATGTATCTTATTTCATAAAGTATCCCTAACGGGAACAGTTTGACTTCTGTCTGTAAGAGTAATCTCTAACACTGATTGGTTTGAGGACGAGGTCTGACTAAATAAATGTGTGGTCTTGGGCAAGGTAGTCCTGCTCCTGAAGACTCCAGAGTGGCTGGTGAATTGCTTTGGGCGGGACTTTCCAGTGGTGTAATTTCCATCCAAGGAAAGCACGCAGCAGCTGCATTTCTGGGTCTCATTGCGTTTTTTACACTACTGAAGCATAAGTGTAATGGAGATGTTTCTAAACTGATTTAAGCTTTGCGGGCTCCCCGTCTTGTTTCCCTGTATTGTGTCTGAGGCATGCAGGTCTGAATAGTACAGCACAATAGAATACTGGGGGAGCAAACCAGTGCATGAGAAAAAGAAGTTGAACATTCTTGCCAAGCCCCGGGAGGGTAATATCCACAGGCTCATGGAGAGATTTGTATCTGTAAAGCACAAGGTCAGTACCATCTGGTGAGTGAGGGAAAGCACAAAAGTGCTGCATGAAGCACTAAAAGAGCACAGAAGTTACAATATCTGCACTGGAGCACTGTTGTTTTTTAAGAAACACTTTTTATGGAGCACTTGACTGGTGTATGGCTGATGTACCGTTTGCCCCACCTGCTACCCCCAACCCCCAAATTCTTTCCCTTAGAATACCTAAGAAACAACACGCCACACCTTATGGATTAAATGGCCGTATGGCCCCTTTATTAAGAACCATAACAAATTCTATTGCATCGGCTGTACCACCACCACCTCGGCATCCTGGCCCCTACCCACGATCCCACCAGCTCAGGGACAACTATTGCCACCTTCTTGCCCAATGCAGCCCGGTGGCCGATAGACCATAATTTCCAGATAGGGAAGGTACCCATACCAAGATAGGCCCAACCCGTTGCACACCATATACTCTATACCTTCCACCATTCCGACCTTCACAAACCAGAGACCCCTGCCACAGGCGCCCACTAGTGACACCTCATGCGTGGGCGGCCCGCTGGAGACCCTCCTGGAGCCCCAGGAACCACATGTCTATGCCCACGGCTGACAAGTGAACCCCATCTAACCTCAAATACAGACCATTGTCTCCCCCTAAACTCACAATGGCGAACCACCAGCTCCCCATTGCGGACCACAAATTTTGCCACTGCCTTGTTGACCTTAATCCTGGCCTTGTTGATCCGGTCAACTGACCGGGCCCCCCTCCAAGCTGCTTTGCCAATGATATCTGACCAGACTAGGACAGTATCTGGAAAGGCAGATCACAACCGAAAGAAATTCCACTTTGTCTCTGAGTTCTCTGGACACCCTGAGACTAAGGTCATTGCCCCCAACATGCAGTAGCAGCACATCAGGAGGCCTATCCATTCTAGCATACCGCTCGATCTCCGTACTCGGGACCACAGCATACCCATAATCCATCGTACCATGGCCTCCCCCCTGGCAAAACCAAGATGCCTGCCTTCCGGCCTAACCAGAGCCCTCCTAGCCCCCCCGTAAACATATGAATGACCCAGGATCCACATCAAGCATACCGGTCCTGAAAAAACGAAACACAAAAGAGGAAGGCCACTCACAAAAAAAACAACCAAACAGACAACACCATACAAGAAATAAATCCCATTAGCAGCTGGACCCTATCAGCGGAGGGATCTACCCCCCCTCCAACCTTAAAGGAGATGGGGGGAGTACATACAACCGAAATCGGTCAGATTCCCAACGACCAATACGCTGAAGTGTCTGTTCACTTACGCCCCATCATGTCGCTTCAGTGGCCACTCCAATCTTGAACGAATGCGAAGAATAGTCCCTCAAAGAGAACCCACCTACCTCCAAGCATTTGCGAAACACAGTCACAAACTGGTACCGAGACAACGCCGACCCATCCCTGTGGATCAAAAAAGGGCCAGGCCCAGCAGGCCGAATCCCTACCCAATTCCTAATCACAGTGACAGGGCACAGAGTCAAGTCCACCACCGCCCCAAGGACTACCCTGATTGGTTCTTGACTTACGAATAAGGAGCGTGGCAGTGTCGCCCCGGACTGATACATCCAAGACATCCAAACCTCCGACCAACTCCCGCACCCTCAATGCCCCAAAAAAAAAAAAAAAAAAAGCTGACCTGAACAGCTGAACTTCAAAAGGAGAAAAACAGACACTGGGCAACACCCCTTCCAACATACCCAAAGACACCGGTTGCCTACCCTTTTCTGTAACCCCTCAATGCCTTCCGTATTATAAAAGCCTTTGTAACATCCTCCACTCCACCCAATTTAAACAAAAACGGCAGGCCTGCCATCTTACTGTTAACCGAAGCGACATACACCCCCTCACAGTTCTTACCTAGAAAATACAACAATGCGTATATCCTGTCCTCGTCGCTGGAATAACCCCAGACGCTACTTACCAGCTTGTGCCGTTCTCGCCAAACCCGCTCGTAAGCCCACCAAGTAGCCTCCGCTACTGACTTCCAAACCAACGTCATTAAAGGTGTCAATACGAGATCCCACAAACGACCGCTGGATAGGACTCCAAATTGCTCCGCCTCCGGTGCCAACTGCTGGAATCTGTCCCACTGTAAGCGAGAGCGCATCAGCTACCTCAATCTCAACCCCTGGGATATGAACAGCACACACAAAAATATTCAATTGCAAATACAACAATATCAAATGTCGTAGCAAACGGACCACAGGCAAGGAAGACTGACAAGGAATTAATGGAATGCACCACCCCCAGATTATCGCAATGAAAACGAACCCGCTGGTTCTTGAAATCCGTCCTCCAAAGTGCCACAGCTAGCACTATAGGAAACCGTGCTAACATCAAGTTCCGAATGAGACCAGACCCCAACAACTCTGGCCGCTGATCCCCACACCAACCACCATTGAAATAAGCCACATAACCCACTGACCCTGCCGTGTCAGTGAATCAGTGAGATTCAGCTCCACTGCCTGTACGGCAGGCCCCAGCCAAACAGACCTGCCATTGAACTGTTCCAAAAACAAGTCCCACACCTGCAAATCCTCCCAATGCTCCCGACTGATCCGAAATAAATGATGTTGGGACTTAACCCCCGCAGTGGTTGCCGCCAAGCGTCTACAAAACACGCGCTTTATGGCATAATGCGACATGCAAAGTTGACCTTTCCCAACAAGGACTGCAACTCCCTCAACTGTACTTTGGAATGACGGACAACCTCCTCCACAGTCCACCACAGATCCTCAAGCTTATCGCTTGGCAAATGGCAATCCATCAAATTGGTATCGATGACGATTCCCAAAAACTGCAAGACCGTAGTGGGTTCCTCCATCTTGTCTTGTGCCAATGGAACCCCAAAAACCTAAACAATATGTTGTAACGTGGCCAACAAAATGAGACAGGACCAATCCCCTGGGGGCCTATAACCAAGAAATCATCCAGTGCAAAATAGAACTAAGGCCGGACAAGTCCCTGATGACCCATTCCAAAAAGGAACTGAACATCCCGAAATAGGTACAGGAAATGGTGCAGCCCATCGGTAGGCACCGGTCAACAAAGTACTTCCCTACCCAATGACAACCCAAAGAGCAAACACTATCCGGATGAACCGGCAACAAACGAAAGGCTGACTCTGTCAGTCTTGGCCATGAGAGCCCCATTACCAAATTTTTGCACCCACCGCACCGCCTCATCAAATGAGGCATAGGAAATGGTACAAAGGAAAGGATCGATTGCATCATTCACAGACCCTCCCTTAGGGTGAGAGAGGTGGTGAATGAGCCTAAATTGATTCGGTTCCCGCTTGGGTACAACTCCCAAAGGTGAAACCACTAACTCCCCCACCAGCGGCAACGACAATGGGCCGGCCATCCTACCCAATGTCTCTTCCATCTGCAGCTTACTAGAAACCACATCAGGATGATCATACGCCGACTTCAGGTTAGCCGAAACAGGAGGGACGCGATCCTATGTACTTGGGATCGGGAAGCCCTCCTTAAAACCCAACCACAGCATCCGTGCTGCCACCCTGTTCTGATACCTACTTAGAAACTGCGCCATTTTTTCCACCCTCACCGGTGTCATCCCTCTTTTCAGCATCGGCCTGTTTCCTTCCTCTCTTGAAGCATTTTTACATTTGGTGGGCCCCTCCGCAGCCCGAATACTTATGCCGGAAACAGCAGGATCCCCTGAATTTGCAGGTGCCCTCGTTAACCTGCCAGCAGAACCCCTTACGCTTTGTGGCCAATGGTGAAGAGGCTTGGGCACCCCCGACCCTGCCGAGAAAGGGGGGAGGGCGCGACCCTATTTTGTATCATTAGTAGGGATGAGCCCGATGTTCGACTCGAACATCTGGCGTTACCCTGTTCGCCGAACAGCAAACAATATGTGGTTCTCGTGGCAAATACGAAAGCCGCCGGAACACGGTTAAAGTCTATGGAACACTAACATGAAAAGTGCTAATTTTAAAGGCTTATATGCAAGTTATTGTTATAGAAAGTGTTTGAGGACCTGGGTCCTGCCCCAGGGGACATGTATCAATGTAAAAAATGTTTTTTTTAAATGGACGTTTTTTTCGAGAGCAGTGATTATTTTATTTTTTATTTTTTTATGCTTAAAGTGAAACAATAAAAATGAAATATTCCTTTTAAATATCAGGCCTGGAGGGTGTCTATAGTATGCCTGCAAAGTGGCGCATTTTTTTTCTGTGTTCAGAACAGTACCACAGCAAAATGTAATTTCTAAGGCCCCTTTCACACATGCGGACAGTATGTCCGTATTTCATCCATCCGTTTTCGGATGAAATACGGACATACATGCATCCCTATGGGATAGCGGGTGTCAGCGGATGTACATCCGCTAACACCCGATGTTGTCCGGCTCCGCTCTCGTCCGATTCTGCGGACGGAAGAAAATCCTATTTTTCTATCCGTCTGCAGAGCGGATCGGAGGAACACGGACAGACGGTCCGTGTTCCTCCGATCCCCCATAGGGGAGAGCGGAGATCTGACAGGGCGGTCCCTGCACAGTGTGCGGGTCCCGCCCTGTCATCTGCCTGCTCAGCTGGGGAAAACGGAGCGATCCCCGCTGAGGGGCGGATCAACACGGATCCGTCCCGTGTGAAAGGGGCCTAAAGGAAAAATTGTCGTTTAAAACTGATCGTGGCTGTAATGAATTGTCTGGTCTCAGCAATATAGATAAAACTCATTGAAAAAAAGAGCATAGGTTCCCCCCCCCCCAGTCCATTACAAGGCCCTTTTGGGTCTGGTATGAATATTAAGGGGAGCCCCAACCGAAATTTTAAAAGAAAAATTGCGTGAGGGTTCCCCTAAAATCAATACTAGGCACTTCAGGTCTGGAGTGGAAATTAAGGGGAACCTTGCCCAAATTTAAAAAGAGAATGGCGTGGGGGTCCCCCCCAAAATCCATACCAGACCCTTCAGGTCTGGTATGGATTTTAAGGGGAACCCTGCACCAAATTTAAAAAAAAAATAGCATTGGGGTCCCCTCAAAAATCCATACCAGACCCTTATCTGAGCACCCAACCTGGCAGGCCACAGGAAGAGAGGGAGTGGACAAGAGAGCGCCCCCCCCTCCTGAACCGTACCAGGCCACATGCCCTGAACATGATGAGGGTGCTTTGGGGTCTGACCCCAAAGCTCCTTGTCCTCATGCTGATGGGGACAAGGGCCTCATCCCCAAAACCCTTGCCACGGTTCGGGGGGGCTCTCTCGCCCCCCCCCCCTCTTTTCCTGCAGCCTGCCAGGCTGCGTGTTCGGATAAGGGTCTGGTATGGATTTTGGGGGGGACCCCTATGCCATTTTCTTTCATTTTGGCTCAGGGTTCCCCTTAAATTTCTTACCAGACCTGGAGGGCCTGGTATAGATTTTAGGGGGACCACCACGCAATGCTTTCTTTTAAATTTTGGTTTGAGGTTCCCCTTAATCATACCAGACCCAAAGAGCCTGGTAATGGACTTGGGGGGGGGGGGGGGACCCATGCTCTTTTTTTTTTTTATGAGTTTTAGCTATATTGCTGAGACCCGACAATTCATTACAGCCGTAATCAGTTTTAAATTACTTTTTTCCTTTAGAAATGTCATTTTGCTGTGGTACTGTTCTAAACTGCACCCCCCTGTTTTTATTTTTAGGGGTTGACGGTGAAAGCACCCAGTCACTTAGGTGGTCTCCACCTGGTTGTTGTTGGACCACATGATCGTCATGGGCTTCTGGCTGTGCTCTGTTACCTTTTATGGTAACAACTAGCAGACCTGGGCTGTGATGTTTAGTGTTATCATGAACCGCAGGATTATTGACCATGTTGTGGTCGCATTGAAATGTTCTGATTACTAGTGTAGCTTTGTTAACTGTATATTGGCTCTCCGCCTTGGGTCCCCCTATATGAGGATAGCCCTGGACTTTCGTCGTCATAGTAATCTTAGTTGAATAACTATACTACTTTGCTTGAGCCAATTTCCTTTTTCCTAACTGTTATGTGTTTACATAATTGCTTACATATATTATGTGCCTTTCTTTCCATTGTATAATTGACTGTATTACATGCCAAGTGGTTCTGACGGACCACTGCTCCCCCAGATGTGCCAGAACTTGGCTAGGACGTCAGTCTTGGTCAACCTCCGTCCCTCCAGTGGGCCTTTTGCCCCACTAATAGTGACAACTATGTTAAATGCATTTATTCTACTCCGCGTTTTACTTGCCCTTTTTTTGTTTCATTACATAATCTTCTCTTGTCCTTTACTGGCCTCTCCTTCCCTTTTTTTTCTTTTTTTTCTTTCTCTTCTGGTGTCCACGGGGGTTGTGTTAGGCGGACCCATTTCATCTTATTACTTTTCACAATGACGCTAAATTGGTTGTCCCTGAATGTTCAGGGCATAAATTCTCCTCCAAAAACGGGTGAAAATTTTTAAATATCTCAAGAGACCACCTCCTGTCCTAAATATTTTGATGCTCAATACCCCCAGGTTTTTACGGCTACTGGCCTGACTAAACAAAGGGGGGTACTCATTGCCTTTCGCAAATCGGTCCCTTTTAGTTGCAGCAAACAGCGGATCCAGAGAATAGGTATCTTTTACTTCAAGGTACCATCCAGGACATGGAAATTACAATTTTAACTTATTAGGCTCCTAACTCTACCCCGGGACCTTTTTTGACCCATGTCTGCAGCCTGTTGTCATCCCACCAAAAGGGTACTCTCCTTCCTGCAGGAGACTCAAACCTAGCCTTGAATCCCTCTTTGAACAAATATCCTTTGGAACACACTATCCCAACCCCTGATGCTAAACAGTTCGCTCTCTTTACAGTCTCACGATCTGGTTGATCTCTGGAGGGAGTTTCCACCCTCTGGGTAGGGATTACACGTATTATTCCCACCCCCATCGCTCTCACTCTAGAATAGATCACATGTTTATGCTGAGAAAGCACATCCCCTTAGTGGTATCCACTTCTATTCTTGCCGCTCCATGGTCAGATCATGATGCTGTCTTGGTCATTTGCTGTTCCATTCTTGATAAACCTCAGCACTCACTCTGGGTCATGAACGATTCATTATTGTCCCTCGGGGAGGTTCAATCAGATATTTTGGAAGCTGCTGTGGAATAATTCTGCAATAATGCAGGCTCAGTATCATCACCTGTAACTCTCTGGGAGGCATATAAGGCGGTTCCCAGGGGCCGCATTATACAGTTAGCCTCAAAGCGTAAACGAGAACGCCTCCTAAAAAAACGGGATTTGGAGGCCTGCCTGGAGGTACTCTCCACTGCTTTTAAGCGGGCCCCTACTCCCACCAACTGCAAACTCTTAGACCAAACTTGCTCAGGGCTGGATCTTTGTCTCACGCACAGGGCTGAGCACATTTTGCAGTGGTCTCGCCAGAAATTGTATTCTAAGGTGAATAAGCTGAATCAGATGTTGGCTAACAGGTTATGTACTTTCGCTCCTAAACTTACCCCTATTACTCTTACGAACCCAACATAATGTGCTCACTGGTAAACCAGTGCGAGTGCCATATTGTATGCAGCTCCACGCCAGACATGTAGTAGGTACACTGATACCTTTCTGAGTCGCATTTCGCTTCCCACATTGTCTGATGCTCATGTGTCACCAATGGACTGAGATATTCAAGTCCCAGAGGTTCTCCAATGTATTAAGGATCTGAAAGTGAGTTAAAGACCTGGCCCAGACGGCTTTACAGTACTTTTATTATAAGAAGGAAGTTGGCTGACGTTATAGCCCCACATCTGACAGCTATGTATAATTCTGTTAAAAATGGGCAAAAATTTGCATCAGACCTCTTCACCGCTAACGTAGTGATACTCCCTAAACCTGACCATGACCACTCTTCTTGGGCTAACTTCAGACCAATTTCCCTCATTAATGTGGATATTGAAATACTTAAAAAAAAAAAAAACCCTGGCCAATCGCTTAAACTCTTTCCTTCCCGTTTAGTCAAGAAGGACCAAGTTGGCTTTGTCCCGCAAATACAAGCAGGGGACGCTATTCGGTGCATACTACACTTACAGTATGTAGCCCCTAGTCGCTCTTTGTAATTAATGCTTCTGTCTCTGGATGTGAACAAGGCATTTGATACTCTGTCTTGGCCGTATCTTATGTCTGTATTACGCCATTAAGGTTTCGGAGCCTTGTTTTTGCGATGGATGACAGTGCTATATGACTCTCCTCGGGACAAAATTAAATACTACATCTGTCTTTAATATGGGGAGGGGTACCCGTCACGGTTGCCCACTCTCACCACTTCTCTTTGTCTTGGCTTTGGAACCCTTGGCGGAAGCAGTCTGTTCCCATCCAGATATCAGAGGCATCGATATACCCTGTTTCCCTGAAAAGAAGACCTATCGTTATTGTCAGTGATGGCTGCAATATAAGCCCTACCCCCCAAATAAGCCCTAGTTAAAGTCCTTGTAGATCTTATTTTCAGGGTAGGGCTTATTTTCAGGGAAACAGAGTAGCGGGTTCCACACATAAGATATCTTTGTTTGCCAATTATATTTTACTAAATTTAACTTCCCCCCGGAATCTCCCTACCAAACCTATTCTCTTTCAGACTCCTTGGCTTCTCTCTTGGGACTAAGAGTTAACTCATCTAAATCCAAGGCATTGTCGGTCAATCTCTCTCCTCCAGTGCTGAGGGACTTGAAATCAGCCTTCCCATTTCACTGGCCTTTTTCCTTGCCCTACCTGGGTATCCGTCTCACTTCCTCCTATGCGGGACTGTATCTGGCCAACTTTCCACCCTTGCTCAAAAAATTGTCCGATATGTTTTCCTCCTGGTTCCACTTACCTTTATCTTTGTTCGGTAGGTTAACTGCAGTTTGCATGTCTTTCCTTCCGAAACTACTTTATTTTTTTTGAGTTTTGCCTGTTCAAGTGCCATCACATATTTTACGGATACATCAACGTAAGCCTTTACACTTTATTTGGAGATCCACCCATCCTCGAATTAGTAAACAAATCTTGTATGTTAAGAGGATTAATGGAGGCCTCTCGGCTCCTAATCTACAGGCCTGTTATACCGCTGCGAGCATAGCACCGCTGTCATCTTCATGAAACACATCAACTACCGCTATGGGCCACAATTGATCTTGTCGGTTCAGATCCCATCCCGGTGTCCTCCCTGCCCTGTCTCCCTCCGGCTTATCGCCTGGCAGTTGGGCCATGTTTAGCACACTCCTTGAGATTATGGGATTCAGTTAAATATTCTGCGGGTCTGATCTTCCCCCATCTCCCTCTTTTAAGACTTCTTTATTGCCCATTATTGCCCCTAGGTTGCGACAATCCGGACCAATTTTCCTGGTGGACCACAAATGGTTTCACAGATATCCATTCCCTGTTTACTCTTACCAGGATTCTAATTTTTGATGCCCAACACTCCTCTCACAATATCCCTTTGCAAGAACATTATAGCTATCTTCAACTCAGACATTTTCTTCACCAACTTATTAAATCTCGCCCTACTCCATATGCTCTGGCTCCTTTTGAGAGCCTCTGCAGGGCTAGACCCCACTCCCCTGGGCATTATATCCCTGGTATATTTCTCTCTAATTTTGGCAAGAAAACCCCCGTTGAGGCTGCATCAACTACAATGAGAAAAAGAACACTGGCGAAGCATTGAGACCCAGAGGTTTGGCAAATAATGACTATAGCTCTTTCAAAGAGTAACCAAAACGTCCTTATTTTGGAGAATGGCTATAAAGTATTGTATAGGTGGGTACTACACGCCGCCCAGATTGGCCTGGTTTATCCCAACCTAGTCACCTCTCTGCTTTTTGGGGATGTTCACAAGAAGGGACAATGGCACATATTTGGTCATGCCCAAGGACATGCAGGCTATGGGTCAGAATCTATACCCTTCTTCACAATCTATTTCATGTTAATCTCAAAATGGATTCCTATGAAGCCCTACTAGGCAAGCCAATTGTTGAACTACCTCGCCCGGAAAGGAAACTGGCCCAACATCTGTTTGCTGCGACTAAATTAACGATTGCCAAAGCATGGAAGACTCCTATGCTTAGCCTTGAGGCTGTCAAAAACCGCATGAACGATATCATGGTAAATGAGAAACGGCCATTCTCTCAGATACACATGATAAATTTCTCCAAGTTTGGCAACTGTGGATCACATGTTCTCAGCCCTCCCTTTTCGATAGCACGCTCCTCTCAATTTAACGCTTCCCTGACACATTCCCCGTGGACTCTTCTCTCTCCTCTTTCTTTCCTTTTTGGCCTTTTCTCCTTCTTTTAGGCTTCTTCTCTTTTGTTCATTTCTTCTTTCTCCTTTTCCTTTTCCGTTCCATATGCTTTATGCATTCAGTTAAGATGGATATCGGGCCAATAGGTATTGCCCTGGTCCGGTTATTATTTCGATAATATTGCTCTTTATGTTCTCTTTAAATCCCCCCCCCCTTTTTTTTTTTTGTTCTACCCTCTCCAACTGGAATACACTAGACTATGCATGCCTTCGTTCAGATATCTCAGATTCAATATTTGGTCAATTAGGTCTGCAGGCATGATAGGACCTTTCAGGATACCCTGAAAGGTTGCTTTTGGACTCTCTCTTACATTCTTGGTCACCTGGGCCATTATGTTTGTGACCTGTGTAAGGTTATTGTCTGTTCTCCTTTTTTTTTTTTTTTTTTTATTTGTCCTTGTTTTTCTCTTAACATTTTTTTTACCTCATGTCTGTTTACTATAAGCTGTAGCCATCCCATTGCTGTCCGTACAATCCGTTGGATTGTCTATTAATAAAACTTTTGTAAAAGAAACCCGTCTGACTGTTGCATATTGCATTTTAAAAGCAGTGGCAAGCCTGCTGATCTCACAGGTTTGCTAATCTGACAGAACACCGCTGCTTTTAAAATTCAACATCAAAACAGTGTGACGGATCTCTAAATACTGTATTTCATGATATAAGCTCAGTTTAGTGGTCAAAAGTGTGAAATGCCAAGACTCCAGTGGGTGTAAAAAGATGTCAACTTGCCACCTTCTCACTGTATCCTTACTGTGGGTGACTGCGGGGTGTACCAAGATTGTCATGACGGAACGTCCCTTCCGAAGATTTGACAGATCGCCTAATCTGGCGGAACTCCGGCACCAAACTAGGTAGTAAAGGCAAACTTAATATATTGCCATTATATTGTCAATATGGAAAAAAAGTGTTGCCTATAGTTCTACTACTTTAACTACAGCAAAGTGTGTTTACTGATTTGGGTATACTGTCTGTCTAGATCACATAATTACAAATCTTGATTAGCATATTGCAGCTGTGTATTTAGCTGCTCAGTACAGCTTTAAATGGTCACATAAGCAATGTATTAGTGAACTCTATTAACTCTACTGCATACATAGTTACACAGGTTAGACGAAGATATATGTAGCAGCCCTGTATAACCAGAGCAAATATGTTTCCATGGAAGCTAATACTTCAGTGGAGATAATTTCATAAATGGAAAAGAAGTAATCTATACAATCCTTTGGCTCACAAAATGGCATTGTGTAGAAGCAGTAGGAAAATTCTGAAATGGCGACCAAATAAGAACACGGGTGTACAATGCAGCTTCCTGATGGCCTCAGTGGATTCTTAAAGTAAACCCCATCTCTTAAAATTGCATAAACATTTTAAACTAATAGTGTAAGTTTAAAAGTATTTTTTCAATTATTATAACTAGTACAACTTTTTAAATTGTTTTAATATGTTTTTAAATCTGCAGCTTTCATAAACTACTTCTCTACTGTGCCAAGTCTTACACTTCTCACATACATGTAAAAATCTGCATTTTTTTGCTAGAAAATTACTTAGAACCACCAAACATTACATATATTTTTTTTAAGCAGAGGCCCTAGAGCAGGGATATGCAATTAGTGGACCTTCAGCTGTTGCAAAACTACAAGTCCCATCATGATTCTACCTCTTGGTGCCATGTTTGTGGCTGTCAGAGTCTTGCTATGCCTTATGGGACTTATAATTCTGCAAGAGATGAAGGTCCGCTAATTGCATATATCTGCCCTAGAGAATGTTGGGTATTGCAATCTCTTGCCACGCGGTATTTGTGCAGAGGTTTTTCAAACGCAAATGTTTTTTGAAAAAAATACACTTTTTAATGAATTTTATTGCACACAAACACAATATAATACCCAATTTTTTTCGAAAATGTAAAAGTATGTTACGCTGAGTAACCTAGATACCTAACAGTTTGAAATTGCGTAACTGCACCAAACTATGGTACCTAAAATTTTTTTATAGGCAACACTTCAAAGGCTTTACAGGTTACCAGTTTAGAGTTACTCAGGGGGTCTAGGGCTAGAATTGTCAGTTCCTCTCTTTGTTCACTCCAAAGGATGCAGCTGTTCGGAGCGGTCCCAGGCTCCCAGATTGGTCAGGGGAACCCGGGAACCACCACTTAAACTCCAGAACGTCATATAATGTCCACCCAGAGGGGAGGTAGTTAAAGTAGAAAAGCCCTATTAAAACTATTTATTAAAATGATCCCCCCCCCCATCTTCCTACCCTGCATAAAAAAGGATGTGCGGACTTACCTAGTTTTAATCCAATCTGGTCATGTGATCCTGCAGCTCCAGCTCCCCTGTGTTAAGTGCTTTTTATTTTAATTTTTTAAACAGATGTGACATCCCCCATAGGCTCCAATGGCCCTGCTGTTGTCGACATTCCCTGCTCTAACCTTCAGCAGCTGCTCACTGACACAGGGGGGCCAGAGCTGTAGGATCATGTGACTGTACCGCAATGGATTAAAAATAGGTAAGTACACACATTTTTTTTTTTTTTTTTCCATACAGGATAGGTAAGAGAAAGGGGGAGAGAATTTAAAAATGGTTAAGGCTTTTCTTCCACTTTGAAATAATGACCCTGCCATGAAAGTCCTTGCTCTGGTACTTCCTGTTTATAGACTGATGATTTTCTGTCCCTGTCTCCTATTTGTGTACAGACATTGTCACACAGACCTCCGATGGTGACTACAAGTGACTTTTTTTTAAACCACAGTATGCAGGCATGGTCTGCTATTGTCACAGTCAGGAATCCCACCCTGGGAAACGGCAGGCAGCAATTGCTGGAGTGTATGCATGCAGACAGGTAGTGGCTGCAGGACAGCAGCATCACCTAAATGCACCACAAAATGGAGAGTTCAAAAGTATTTTATTTAATAGAACTTGTAAAATGTGTTTGATACATAGTGCTTTAGCAAGGTAAATGTTATTTAATTAGGGTTTATCAAAGTCCTTTGCATACTATATAGAGACACAGCAGCAGGCATGGTATTTTACAGCAGCCCTGACGTGAGATTTTATTACAGAGAAAAACATTTTGGAACTAAAGGTGGTGACTAAAAAGAAATTATTAAAATAATTATTTGCTATCACATGTTTAGGACTTCATTGGTATATTATATTTAGTGTTCCCTTAAAGAAAGCAAAGTAATTACAAATTAATTCAAACATGTTTATGATGCTCACAAGCATTTGTCCAGGGACTTTAATCAATCTGGAATTATGACGAGGTGGCCATCTGGATCCCAGTTCTGCTAAAATAACCTGACCATTTAGAGAGTTATAGTCCTCTTGAAAGCTACAATTAGGTCCAAGGGGAATTAAATTTGGCTGAGCTAGTTCCTCATAATAACTTTGGACCAGGTGGTTGCCCTAAACACCTGACCGGACACATGCTAGATATATGATAATGTCGAAATCCTAATTATTCCACTGTATCCGAGTCTTTTTTTGGCTATAAACGGGAAGCTGAAATCTATTTGTCAAATCTTTAGCTGTACATCTGGTGCTCAGAAAAGAAAAAAACAAAATTACAAGTTGGAACAGGCAAGGTGTGCCGATGAAATCTGACAGAACAAGCGGGACTGCACATGTTAACATCGTCTGAATTATTTTTATCATTCTTTTTGACACCTCTGAGAATTAGACAATTGTTTTCGAAATGTAACCGGTGAGAGAAACTTTAGCTATTCGGCATCAGTTGTATTGCTAAGATGACATGGGAACACTGCTAAGCATTGCACAGTCCCTAGTAACAAGAAACAACAAAATTCAGTAAGACATTGTTTTTGTGATATAGTATTTTGCCAAAAAAAATACCAATACACATTGTGCTTACTGCATACGGATTTCTGTGCAGTTTTAAGGCCACACACAATCAAATCTAACAATCATAAATCCAGAGGCGGCTCTAGACTTTGTGAGGCCTTAGGCAAAACTTAGACATGAGGCCCCACTCACTCCCATAATGGGAAAAAAAAATTCAAGGGATGAAAATGAACTGTATTAGGAGTGTACAGCAGGCCTGTACTGGCCATCGGGACTACCGGGAGTTTCCAGTGGGCCAGTTTTCAGTGAGTGACTCACTACACCTCTCTCTCTGACTCTCCATTGTGTTATAATAACGCCAGGCGGCTCCGCTCCTGCACCCGGCGGGTGGTGGTACACAAGCACCATCATCATGACGCTGCCACTCACTCGTCACTCCCCCTAACACTCCCCCCAACATTACAGCCTTGGCCTCCTTGTCCCGGCGCCGTGACATCAGTCACGGCCGCAGGGCGGAGGTGGCCTGGGGACATAGGAGGAGCCAGGAGCGTAGCGTTGCAAGACTGCAACCAAGAGGAGCCGAGCCAGCGACGCTGAGGAGGAGGATTCGAAACCAGAACCAAGTTGCAGCAAGTACAGACAGGGACCAAATCGATAGTGTGATTCAAGTAGTAACAAGTAAGCACTAAATAAACTAATCAGATGCTGTACGGGATGCAGGCTGCATGGCATGATTAATAATAAACTGAGTAATATGTAGTAGTAACTGTAATATGCAGCATGGAGGGGGGAGGGGTAAATGTACTGCCACTGGTCATGGTAACTGATGAATAATTTAATGCCACTGGTCACGGTAAGTGATGAATAATTGAATGCCACTGGTCACGGTATCTGATTAATAATTTAATGCCACTGGTCATGGTAACTGATGAATAATTTAATGCCACTGGTGAATTAATTTACTGCCACTGGTCACGGTAACTGATGAATGAATTTACTAGTGCCACTGCTGGTCATGGTCACTGATGAATGAATTTGCGGCCACTGGTCATCGTCACTGATGAATGAATGTACTGCCACTGGTGATGTTGGACCTTTTTGTATGGTTACCCGTTTATACTGCCTTGGTAATTCGCATTGTATGTTAGAGTGGATTTTTCCCTGTCTTTTTATGTTTGTGATTCCCACAAGTTATTGTTTGAACTGTTTCTTGTTAATATTATATTCAAACATACGTTATTTATAACTGTTTTCCTTATTTATGACACCTGCCATTGAACGGAGTGTAACTTACACATTTCATTCTAAAGGCATCTGTAATGTTGGATTGCATCTTTTTTCTCTAAATAAAAAAAAAGCTGTTTATACATACAGTGGAATGTTTTTCCTTATTTTTTTGAGCAATTGCGTATAGTTTATATACTGTTTTCGTGTGTGTTTGCAAAATTAAAGAGGGCCGGTCTGGATGAAGTCCAGGGCCAAATTTTTGTCCCAGTCCAGCCCTGGTGTACAGTATAGGGGAGTGGACAGTACAGGGGGTAGGTGAGTGGGCATAATAAAGATATATTTTCCTCAAGCAGAGCTGCACAGGGAAGCTGCTCTCACAGATCCTACCTATTCTGGTAGGCTGTCACAAAGAGAGAAATAAAAGGGGGATGGGTGGAGAAGGAAGGAAGGAAGGAAGGAAAGAAAAAAAGAAAGAAAGATGGAAAGATGGAAGGATAGATAGATAGATAGATAGATAGATAGATAGATAGATAAGAAAGAAGGAAAGATAGATAGAAGGAAAGAAAGATAGATAGATTGATAGATAGAAGGAAAGAAAGAAAGATAGATAATAGATAGAAGGAAGGAAAGAAAGAAAGAGAAGGGGGTGGAGACGGAAGGGAAGGAAGAGCATCCCCTACATCAGTGTACTGGGAGGCAGGAGGGACTGGATGGATGGATGGATGGATCAGACTCCCCTTGTCCTTTTCTCTTTGCTGGGCTTCAGCATAAATCTTCCCGCCCACACATCCCCTTCTCTGAGGCAGAACAGAGAACTCTGCCGAGGAGAGTGGGCGGGGCAGACACAGGAGGAGAGGGCGGGAGGAGGAGGAGCAGAAGCTCTCTCTCCTCTTCTGTCTGGCTGTGCAGGCAGCAGGGGAAGGGGGGAGATCTGTCAGAGCTCTACTGAGCGGCTCTCCCTCCCTGTCTGTGATCCGGAGCTCCGATCACACGTCTCACTCGCAGCCTGTTATCTCTCCCTATAGCAGAGTGAGGGGATATAGGACTGTGTGATGGCGGAGATCTCTGCTGCTGGAAGGGGCAGCTCTCTAATTAGGTAAACTAGCCAGCTGTGCGAGGCCCCTATGACTGCGAGGCCTGAGGCCACCGCCTATTTCGCCTAATTAGAGAGCCACCTCTGCATAAATCATTTGGTAGCTGTAAACTGAAGGTGCTAGCATGGTATCCATCAAGAGGCTTCTGGAGTTCATGTTGAAAACTAGTCTACTCTGTAATCATTGGAGTAGCTATTGATTTCTTTGGGCTCTTCTAGATCTCAGAGGCTGCAGCTTTGTTTGCCCCCCCCCCCCCCTTGCATTCTGGAGGCTTCCAGAACATAGAGGGCTAGAAGTGTTAAATGGACAGCTTGCATATTTATTATGCTGCAGCCATTCCCACACCTGGTGTGATCAGTAAGTGGCTGGGGAGAACAGAAATAGTCTGGGGTCTGGAGCAGCCATGTTCTTGTCCTGGAAAGGAAGTTCTCAGCCTCAGGGGTTGCTGCTCCTTTGGGGCAGTGCTGCTGGAGTCTGCTGATGTTCATTGAGGTCCCAGCTATAGCAGAGCAGGTCCTATTTCTAATTACTTGTGGGAGCTAAGGATTTGGTTCGGAGGACCCAGTGAAGAGTGTCTGGTGGGAGCTGGGAAGTGTGCAACTACCACGGGAAATTGTGAGTACTAATCCAAGCTCAAGAATCCAGTGACTGTGTGCTCATCTACTTTGGAAGCCAGCAGTGGCTGTTTCTCTGAGACTGCTCTTACAGGGTCTTAGTTCTGACTTTCCCTGGGTTACTGCTCAAAGACTGCTCAATGAAGTTGCATCTTGTGAAGTGTGTTGTCCTGTTAAAAGTAAGCATTTCTGGAGTGTCCTATACCAACTAAACCTCCTCTCCTTTTACAAGTCCTACAAGCAATACATTTTAAACCGAAATCCCCTAAACTGTTTAATAGAACCATAATCACTTGACTGCTGCCTGTGTGATTTGTAGCCTCTGCATTGTTTTGGGAAAGAATTGGTTAATCCAGTAGCACCTCCGGTGTAGCGCTACATTTCAAATGGACATAAGTTCAATTTGTAGAAGTACAGTATACCAATGATTTTTTATTCATAACATGACGCGTCCTCGCAGGTGACAGTTCTTTTATAACTGAGGGTGGGGCCAAATGGTGATGTTCCCGGGTGACCCCACCCCCCTCTGATGCACGGGGACTTCTCTATGGCTTTCCTGGGGTGTCAGAGGGGGCCCTCTGACAACACAGAGAAGCCATTGGGAAGTTTCCGTGTGTCAGAGGGGGTCCGGGTCAGCCCTATACATCACCGTGTGGCCCCATCCTCAGTTATAAAATAACTGTCACCTGCGAGGCCGCGTCATATGGCTGGTGCCTCCCATGGAGGCGGGTCAGTTGCGGCTTTTTTTTTTTTCTTTTTCGGTCCGTCAGAGGAACAAGAGAAGAAGACTTTGTGGGACGTTTTTATTTTTTTATTATTTAATAAAGGACTTGTCCCAAGCTGTGTCTTGTCTTTTGTACCATTTTGACACTTTTTTGTGAAATGGTAGGGGTACATTTGTACCCCGTTACCATTTCACACGGAGGGGAGGCCGGGATCTGGGGGTCCCCTTGTTAAAGGGGGCTTCCAGATTCTGATAAGCCCCCCCACCCGCAGACCCCCGCAACAACCGGTCAAGGGTTGAGGGGATGAGGCACCCTCCCCATGTTGAGGACATGTGGCCTGGTACGGTTCAGGAGGGCGCTCTCACCCCCCCTCTTTTCCTGCGGCCTGCCAGGTTGCGTGCTCCGATAAGGGTCTGGTATGGATTTTTGGAGGGACCCCCACGCCATTTAAAAAAAAAAAAAATTGGCGCAGGGTTCCTCCTTATTATCCATACCAGACCTGAAGGGCCTGGTATGGAATTTGGGGGGACCCCCACGCAATTTTTTTAAATTTGGTTTGGGGTTCCCCTTAATATTCATACCAGACCCAAAGGGCCTGGTAATGGACTGGGGGATCCCATGCCATTTTTTTCAATGGCTTTTATCTATATTGCCGGACCCGACAATTCATTATAGCCACGAGTACTTTTAAATGACTTTTTTCCTTTAGAAATGTAATTTTGTGCAGGGACTATTCTAAACATGGGAAACATGCGCCACTTTACATGCATACTATAGATACCCCCAGGTACGAAATTTAAAGGAATATTTCACTTTTATTGTTTCACTTTAAGCATTATTAAAATCAATGCTCCCGAAAAAAGGGCCGTTTTTAAAAAAAATGTTTGCATTAATACATGTCCCCTGGGGCAGGACCCAGGTCCCCAGATACTTTTTATGACAATAACTTGCATATTAACCCTTAAAATTAGCACTTTTGATTTTTCACGTTCGTGTCCCATAGACTTTAACGGTGTTTGCGTAATCAAACAAATTTTTTGCATGTTCGCAAGTTCTGCTGCGAACCGAACCGGGGGGTGTTCAGCTCATCCTTAAACATTAATAGTATGCAAGCTCTTGGAGAGATGATAAGGGACTATATATATATATACAAGATTTTAGTAACGAGAACTGTATCATTAGCAGTAATCTGCGTGGATTTATGAAGAATCGTTCTTGCCAAACCAATCTATTAACCTTCTATGAGGTGGGGCGTTGCCATCTAGATAAAGGAAAGGCCCGTAGACATGGTGTATCTGGATTTTGCAAAAGCATTTGACACAGTTCCCCATAAACTTTTACTGTACAAAATAAGGTCTGTTGGCATGGACCATAGGGTGAGTACATGGATTGAAAACTGGCTTCAAGGGTGAGTTCAGAGGGTGGTGATAAATGGGGAGTACTCAGAATGGTCAGAGGTGGGTAGTGGGGTCCCCCAGGGTTCTGTGCTGGGACCAATCCTGTTTAATTTGTTCATAAACGACCTGGAGGATGGGGTAAACAGTTCAATCTCTGTATTTGCGGACGATACTAAGCTAAGCAGGGCAATAACGTCTCCGCAGGATGTGGAAACCTTGCAAAAAGATCTGAACAAATTTAATGGGGTGGGCAAGTACATGGTAAATGAGGTTTAATGTAGAAAAATGTAAAATAATGCTTTTGGGTGGCAAAAATATGAATGCAATCTACAGTTGCAATAAAAAGTATGTGAACCCTTTTGGAATGATATGGATTTCTGCACAAATTGGTCATAAAATGTGATCTGATCTTCATCAGTCAGAACAATAGACAATCACAGTCTGCTTAAACTAATAACACACAAAGAATTAAATGTTACCATGTTTTTATTGAACATACCATGTAAACATTCAGAGTGCAGGTGGAAAAAGTATGTGAACCCTTGGATTTAATAACTGGTTGAACCTCCTTTGGCAGCAATAACTTCAACCAAATGTTTCCTGTAGTTGCAGATCAGACGTGCACAATGGTCAGGAGTAATTCTTCCTCAATATTCAGCAATATTCTTGGGATGTCTGGTGTGAATCGCTGTCTTGAGGTCATGCCACAGCATCTCAATCGGGTTGAGGTCAGGACTCTGACTGGGCCACTCCAGAAGGCATATTTTCTTCTGTTTAAGCCATTCTGTTGTTGATTTACTTCTATTTTTGGGTCTATACTTTGGGTAGTTGTCCTGTTGCAACATCCATCTTCTGTTGAGCTTCAGCTGGTGGACAGATGGCCTTAAGTTCTTTTGCAAAATGTCTTGATAAACTTGGGAATTAATTTTTCCTTCGATGATGGCAATCCGTCCAGGCCCTGATGCAGCAAAGCAGCCCCAAACCATGATACCCCCACCACCATACTTCACAGTTGGGATGAGGTTTTGATGTTGGTGTGCTGTGCCTCTTTTTCTCCACACATAGTGTTGTGTGTTTCTTCCAAACAACTCAACTTTAGTTTCATCTGTCCACAGAATATGCCAGTACTGCTGTGAAACATCCAGGTGCTCTTGTGCAAACTGTAAACGTGCAGCAATGGTTTTTTTTGGACAGCAGTGGCTTCCTCTGTGGTATCCTCCCATGAAATCCATTCTTGTTTAGTGTTTTACGTATCGTAGATTCGCTAACAGGGATGTTAGCATGTGCCAGAGACTTTTGTAAGTCTTTAGCTGACACTCTAGGATTCTTTTGCACCTCATTGAGCAGTCTGCGCTGTGCTCTTGCAGTCCTCTTTACAGGATGCCCACTCCTAGGGAGAGTAGCAGAAGTGCTGAACTTTCTCCATTTATAGACAATTTGTCTTACCGTGGACTGATGAAAAGCAAGGCTTTTGGAGATACTTTTATAACCCTTTCCAGCTTTATGCAAGTCAACAATTCTTAATCGTAGGTGTTCTGAGAGCTCTTTTGTGTGAGGCATCATTCACACCAGACAATGCTTCTTGTGAAAAGCAAACCCAGAACTGGTGTGTGTTTTTTTTTTTTATAGGGCAGGGCAGCTGTAACCAACACCTCCAATCTCATCTCATTGATTGGACTCCAGTTGGCTGACCCCTCACTCCAATTAGCTCTTGGAGATCTCATTAGTCTAGGGGTTCACATACTTTTTCCGCCTGCACTGTGAATATTTACATGGTGTGTTTAATAAAAACATGGTAACATTTAATTCTTTGTGTGTTATTAGTTTAAGCAGACTGTGATTGTCTATTGTTGTGACTTAGATGAAGATCAGATCACATTTTATGACCAATTTGTGCAGAAATCCATATCATTCCAAAAGGGTTCACATACTTTTTATTGAACTGTACACTGGGGGGAGAACCTCTGGGGGAATCTAGGATGAAAAAGGACCTGGGGGTCCTAGTAGATGATATGCTCATCAATGGCATGCAATGCCAAGCTGCTGCTAACAAAGCAAATAGAATATTGGCATGCATTAAAAAGGGGATCAACTCCAGAGATAAAACGGTAATTCTCCCGCTCTACAAGACTCTGGTCCGGCTGCACCTGGATTATGCTATCCAGTTCTGGGCACCAGTCCTCAGGAAAGATGTACTGGAAATGGAGCAAATACAAAGAAGGGAAACTAAGCTAATAAAGGGTCTGGAGGATCTTAGTTATGAGGAAAGATTGCGAGCACTGAACCTTTTCTCTCTGGAGAAGAGACGCTTAAAAGGGGATATGATTTCAATTTATAAATAACGTACTGGTGACCCCGCAATAGGGAGAAAACTTTTTTGCGGAGGGGAGTTTAACAAGACACGTGGCCACTCATTAAAATTAGAAGAAAAGAGATTTAATCTTAAACTACGTAGAGGGTTCTTTACTGTAAGAGTGGCAAGGATGTGGAATTCCCTTCCACAGGCGGTGGTCTCAGCAGGAAGCATCGATAGTTTAAAAAAATGATTAGATAAGCACCTGAACAATCGCAACATACAGGGATATACAATGTAATACTGACATATAATCACACACATGGGCTGGACTTGATGGATTTTTTTCAACCTCACCAACTATGTAACTATGTAATTTGTTAGCGCTGCACTTTATTTTTATAATGATTTTTGTGTTGATGGGAGTTCTCCTTTTAAGAAATAAATAAACCCCTCAGTTCGCTAAAAGAAAAAAAAACAGCAAGTGCTTACTCATATTTTGCTTGTTGCAAACACTGGAGAAGGGAGCTGGAAGAAACGACTTAATGCAGATCTTCACCCAAAAGGGGAAGTTCCACTTTAAGCACTCCTTCCCTCCTCCCCTGTCACTTTTGGCATGTAATTTTTTTATGGGAAGGGGGGGTGGGTACCTAGTTTTGACAGGTACCGGCTCCCACTTCCGCTCGAATTGCCTAGGCAATCCAAGTGTAAGTTCTCTTCTCCCCCCTCCCTTCCTGCAGTCATCTGGAACACGTCACAGGTCCCAGATGACCGTCGGACCATTCACACCATGCAGTATGCACCTGGCTGTGGGGCCACAAGCTGTCACAGCTGGGTGCCCACATTTGAAATGCTGGCGCCAGGGAGAGAAGGGGGAGACCAGCGATGACATCGCTGGATCATGGGACAGGTGAGTGTGTGTGTTTATTCAAAGTCAGCAGTTACACTTGTAGCAAGGTCTTTTACCTCTTTTGGTCTAATGAGAACCTCCAAGGCCAAAGATAGTTGACATCCTTCAATATGTGGTGGGTTGTGAAGCATTGTGCGTGCAAAGATGGTGAAAGTCATTGGGCGCCAGACACTTCTTTGATGCAAAAAAGGTTTTATTTCTTTTGACAGTCCTTTTTATATATTTTGGGGGAAAGAGGGTTAGGGCCAGGACACCCTTAGATAGTTGCAAACTTAATTGGCAGACTCGGACTTCAATAGGGGAAAAGCCGTACAGGGAAAGGCTCCAGCAAGGCGCCACTTCTGCACATGCAGGTTTGCTGTCTCCTATGGTAACAGACCTTTAACAGTTCCTAACTAGGGATGAGCTTCGTGTTCGAGTCGAACCCATGTTCGACTCGAACATCGGCTGTTCGATCGTTCGTCGAATTGCGAACGATATGGGCCGTTCGCGCCAAATTCGTGTGGCGCGTCACGGCCCATAATTCACTGCGGCATCGCAGTGCATTGCTTGCTGATGATTGGCCAAGCATGCACTATGACCCGCATGCTTGGCCAATCACAGCGCCGCCTTAACAGAGAGCCATAATTGGCCAAAGCCAAGGAGGCTTTGGCCAATTATGGCTCAGGGGATTTAGTACACGCCCCACACTATATAAGGCCGCCTGCACGGCGGCCCTGTGCAGTGTGTTCCGGTGTGCTTAGAGAGAGAGAGAGACAGTGTCATTTCATTTGAGTTAGCTAGATTAGGCAGGACAGTCAGTCAGTTAGCTGCACTTAAAGTGTATTGTGTATATATATGCATCCCAGGTGTTGCATATATATATATATATATACACTGTATTCAGTTTAGCTAGATCCGTTCCTGTTATCTTCTAGACTATTTACATTTAGTGCAGTGCGTCCTGCTCACAGTGTTCAGCTAGATCCGTTCCTGTTATATTCCTACTGACAGGCAGGCTTGTCTTGTTACAGTATTTTGAAGAAAATTACTGGTGTTCTTTTGATCCTATTAGTGCCACAGTCAGGCAGCTAGACTATTTACATTTAGTGCAGTGCGTCCTGCTCACAGTGTTCAGCTAGATCCGTTCCTGTTATCATCTTACTGACAGGCAGGCTTGTCTTGTTACAGTATTTTAAAGAAAATTACTGGTGTTCTTTTGATCCTATTAGTACCACAGTCGGGCAGCTAGACTATTTACAGTTAGTGCAGTGCGTCCTGCCCACAGTGTTCTGCTAAACCTACAAGTAAGTGGGGTGCGTCCTGCTCACAGTGTTCAGCTAAACCTACAAGTTAGTGGGGTGCGTCCACCTCACAGTGTTCAGCTAAACCTACAAGCTAGTGGGGTGCGTCCTGCTCACAGTGTTCAGCTAGATCCATTTCTGTTATCTTCTTACTGACAGGCAGGCTTGTCTTGTTACAGTAAATACAGCTACCTGAAGAAAATTGCTGGTGTTCTTTTGATCCTATTAGTACCACAGTCAGGCAGCTAGACTATTTACAGTTAGTGCAGTGCGTCCTGCTCACAGTGTTCTGCTAAACCTACAAGTTAGTGGGGTGTGTCCTGCTCACAGTGTTCAGCTAAACCTACAAGTTAGTGGGGTGCGTCCACCTCACAGTGTTCAGCTAAACCTACAAGCTAGTGGGGTGCGTCCTGCTCACAGTGTTCAGCTAGATCCGTTCCTGTTATCTTCTTACTGACAGGCAGGCTTGTCTTGTTACAGTATTTTAAAGAAAATTACTGATGTTCTTTTGATCCTATTAGTACCACAGTCAGGCAGCTAGACTATTTACAGTTAGTGCAGTGCGTCCTGCTCACAGTGTTCTGCTAAACCTACAAGTTAGTGGGGTGCGTCCTGCTCACAGTGTTAAGCTAAACCTACAAGTTAGTGGGGTGCGTCCACCTCACAGTGTTCAGCTAAACCTACAAGCTAGTGGGGTGCGTCCTGCTCACAGTGTTCAGCTAGATCCGTTTCTGTTATCTTCTTACTGACAGGCAGGCTTGTCTTGTTACAGTAAATACAGCTACCTGAAGAAAATTGCTGGTGTTCTTTTGATCCTATTAGTACCACAGTCAGGCAGCTAGACTATTTAAAGTTAGTGGGGTGCGTCCTGCTCACAGTGTTCAGCTAAACCTACAAGTTAGTGGGGTGCGTCCACCTCACAGTGTTCAGCTAAACCTACAAGCTAGTGGGGTGCGTCCTGCTCACAGTGTTCAGCTAGATCCGTTCCTGTTATCTTCTTACTGACAGGCAGGCTTGTCTTGTTACAGTATTTTAAAGAAAATTGCTGGTGTTCTTTTGATCCTATTAGTACCACAGTCAGGCAGCTAGACTATTTACAGTTAGTGCAGTGCGTCTTGCTCACAGTGTTCAGCTAAAGCTACCTGTAGAAGGTTGGTGGTGTTCTCATACTACAGGCAGGCAGTTGATTTTGCTAGCTGCAGTATCAGTACATATATATATATATATATATATATATATATATATATATATATATCCCAGCTTAGTGCAGCTACAGGCCATTAGTATGTCTGGAAGGCCAAGAAGGAGAGGCAGACAGTCACAAGCCAATAAGAGAGGGCAAGCAGGCTCTGTGTCTAGTGCTGGTCGTGGAGACGGTGCATCCTCATCAGCACGTGGCCATGGGACACGCTTGGCCTTTTTTTCGGCAGCTGGCCATGTTGAGCCGCAACATGCGGAAGACTTGGTCGAGTGGATGACCAAGCCGTCCTCATCCTCCTCATCCTCTCTCACCCATGCCCAGGGTACTTTGTCTGGCAAAGCAGCGGCCTCTTCCCTCGGCTCAATGTCATCAGTGACTCCTTCCCTAGCCCCACCATGTCCTCCTGAGGAGTCCCTCGAACTGTTTGACCACAGTGTTGGGTACATGCTCCAGGAGGATGCCCAGCGTTTGCAAGGCTCTGATGATGATACTGAGCTCGATGAAGGCAGTAACACGAGCACGGACAGAGGGGGTGCCCAAGAAGGACAGCAATCTGGCAGTCATGCTCCCCCTGCTGCAGCATACTGCCAGGCTTGCTCCAGTGATGAGAAGGGAGGGGATGATGAGGTCACTGACTCAACGTGGGTGCCTGATAGGAGAGAGGAGGAGGAGGAGGAGGCGGCACATCACCAACGAGGCAGGATGCCCTCCAGGGGCCAGCCTAAGGGCAGCACATTGACTGCATCACACCCCAAAGCTCCACATGTGCAGGGCACTGCAGTCTCTGCGCGTTATTCAAAAAGTTCTTTGGTGTGGGCCTTTTTTGAGACGAGTGCATCAGATCGCACCGCTGCTATTTGCAACATATGTCTCAAGCGTATCTCGCGTGGCCAAAACATCTCCCGCTTGGGTACCACATGCTTGACCAGACATATGTTGACCTGCCATGCAGTTCGTTGGCAAGCGTATCTAAAAGACCCACACCAAAGAACAAAGAGGACCTCTGCTTGCTCCTCATCAGCTGAGATTTCCAACCCTACTAGACCTTCAGTCCTCTCTGAGACCTGCACTGAGAGGAATGAAGGTGTAGAATTAGGTGTGTCACAGCCACGTACTTGTGGGCAATCTGATTTTGGTACACCGACGTCAGATTGTACCAGGCAAATTTCCCTGCCCCAGCTGCTGCACCGCCGAAAGAAGTTTGCTACCAGCCATCCACATGCCCAGCGGTTGAATGCTAGCTTGGCAAAATTGCTAGCACTTCAACTGCTGCCTTTTCAGTTGGTAGACTCTGCCCCCTTCCGTGAGTTTGTGGAATGTGCAGTTCCTCAGTGGCAGGTACCCAAACGCCACTTTTTCTCACGGAAGGCGATTCCGGCTCTCTACCAGCATGTGGAAGGCAATGTCCATGCCTCGCTGGACAGGGCGGTCAGCGGTAAGGTGCATATTACCGCTGACTCATGGTCCAGCAGGCATGGACAGGGACGTTACCTAAGTTTCACGGCGCATTGGGTGACTCTGCTGGCAGCTGGGAAGGATGCAGGACAAGGTGCAGTAGTGTTGGAGGTTGTTCCGCCACCACGCCTCCAAAATGCTAATGATTGTGACACACCTCTCTCCTCCACCCCCTCCTCTTCTTCTTCCTCCATGGCCTCTTCCTCGGAACCAGCGGTGCTCCGTAGTCGTTCAAGGGGCTACGCAAGTACGCAGGCCAAAAGATGCCATGCGGTGCTTGAGCTGGTGTGCTTGGGGGACAGGAGCCACACTGGGGCAGAGGTTCTGTCAGCTCTGCAGGGGCAGGTTCAGAGGTGGTTGACGCCACGCCAACTTAAGGCAGGAATGGTGGTTTGCGACAATGGCACCAACCTCCTCTCTGCCCTCCGACAGGGACAAATGACCCATGTGCCCTGTTTGGCTCACGTCCTTAACTTGGTGGTGCAGCGGTTCTTGGGCAGGTACCCGGGCTTACAGGATGTCCTGAGGCAGGCCAGGAAAGTCTGTGTGCATTTCCGCCGGTCATATAATGCCAGTGCTTGGCTGACGGACCTCCAAAAGGAGTTTAACCTGCCCAAGAACCGCCTAATCTGTGACATGCCCACCAGGTGGAACTCAAAATCCTCTGGGTTACTGGGTCTTGAGGATGGATCACTGGCCAGAGCTTGCACAGTATGCAATTGAGCTACTGGCCTGTCCTGCATCCAGCGTTCTTTCGGAACGCACATTCAGTGCTGCTGGAGGCGTGGTAACCGATCACAGGGTGCGTCTGTCCACTGACTCGGTCGATCGACTGACCTTCATAAAAATGAATGAGTCTTGGATCACCACCAGCTACCAAGCACCTGATGCTGATGTAACTGAATAATTTTTTTTGAAATCTCAGATCCCTTCAAAGACTGCCTATGCTGATGCTGAGTGACTATTCCTGAGTAATTATCCTCTTCCTCCTCAATCATCACGCTGATAGCTTGTAAGAGCATTTTTGGTTCTGGGCGCCACCACCAGTGCCTAAGGCACAATTTTTCAGCCCCTGTTTAACAGGGGCGTGTAATTATGATTTTTGATGTAATACTTTGCAGCAGGGCTCGTTCCTGCATTCCAACTAGAGTGTCTGTGAGGGGTTGCAGTGTTGTGGCACCAGCACCAGTGCCTAAGGCCTAATTTTTCAGCTCCTGTTCAACAGGGGCATGTAATTACAATTCTTGATCTAATATTTCACAGCAGAGCCCTGTGAGGGCTTACAGTGTTGTGGCCACAGCAACACCTAAGGCCCAAATTTCTGCTGAGTATATAGGGCAGGACCCTACTTTCAAACAACTAACTTACAAACGACTCCTACTTGCAAACGGAAGGAGACAACAGGAAGTGAGAATAAATCTACCCCTAGGAAGGGAAATTCTCTCCTGTAAGAGTTAATATGGGAAAAACATTTCTCCTTTCCACTGATGCTTTCCAATCCATTGGGACAAAAAGTGAGGTGAAATCTTCTGAAGAGGAGGAAAGACAGCAAAACAAATGTCACAGGGGTGATAACCCTTCCCTATGTTTTCCAAAAAGCTTAAAAAAGATTTTTTGGCTGGAGCTAAACACGTTAAAAATGTACCCGTTCAAAATTACAAAGAGATTCTCCTTAACAACCAACCTACAGCCTGTATACTGCTGTTCAGAGTATATAGGGCCTGGTGGCCCCACACCTTTCCTTATTTTAATTTGGGTGCGGGGTTCCCCTTAATATCCATACAAGACCCAAAGGGCCTGGTAATGGACTGGGGGGTACCCATGCCGTTTGTCTCACTGATTTTCATCCATATTGCCAGGACCCGACATTACATTAAACCCGCAAGCAGTTTTAAATGAGATTTTTTTCCTTTAAAAATGACATTTGGTGCAGGGACTGTTCTAAACACGTGAAACACGCGTCACTTTACAGGCATACTATAGACACCCCTCAGGTACGATATTTAAAGGAATATTTCACTTTTTTTTTTTTTACTTCAAGCATCATTAAAATCACTGCTCCCGAAAAAACGGCCGTTTTTAAAAGTTTTTTTTGCATTGATACATGTCCCCTGGGGTAGGACCCGGGTCCCCAAACCCTTTTTAGGACAATACCATGCAAATTAGCCTTTAAAATGAGCACTTTTGATTTCGAACGTTCGAGTCCCATAGACGTCAATGGGGTTCTAACGTTCGTGTGAACTTTCGGTCCGTTCGCAGGTTCTGGTGCGAACCGAACCGGGGGGTGTTCGGCTCATCCCTATTCCTAACACAAAGTATCAGTTCTTTCAGCTCCACTACAACTGCCCCTTGTAGTTCTTCAATACTGAGCTCCTCGTCTCTCACTAGATCTACTGTTTCACTGATTATGAATTCCTTGAGCTCCTCCAAGGTTGGTGGTGGTATCCCCTCAAGCGCCACCCCCCCTTCTCTGCTGGGTCCCTAGCTTGGCACTCCAGATACTACTCAAGCTTCACCCCTGTTAACCGGCTCAGTCCCTGGCTTGACACACAAGCCGCTCTGCAAGAATCTCCTCCGCTGGTTGGGTCCCTGACTTGATCACTGCCTGAAGTTCCCCGATTCTCCACTGTGCCCTTCGCTGAGAATTTGATTCCGGTAATTGCTTCAGTTACTCACTGTGATCCCTGGTAAAGGCGATTGGTCCCTTCGTGGCGACAGCTTCCCTTCTACCTCCGGCCGACAGAACCGTCACTTTTGGTTGGACTGAAAGCCGCAGTCCTAACCCTGCGCTGCTCTTACTTCTGGATAGGCCCTCACACAGCCTGGCAGCCAGATGCCCCCTGGGATAGACCCAATCTCTGGCCTAGCAGCTCAGGGCAGACGACACGCGTCCACCCAGATGGCAGTCCAGGTGGCACAGAACACAGATCACTTTACCTCACCCAAATATACAGGCTCTCCCAGCAGGCCAATGGATTAAAGAAAACCCCTGCTGATTGGCTGGGACTCCCACATATCCATAACCTGACCTTGGGTTCCCCTTCTCATATCTAGTACCACCAAGTGCCCGGCCACCCAGTGATAGAAGAGAAAAGTACAACAAGGCCAAACTTGGGGAGAAATCATTGGGTCTCTAACAATTTAACTATGGTAGCTACCTCTGACATGGAATTTGGTGAGGAGCTCCCTGACTAAACCTGGTGCCGCTCAAAGTAGAGGTAAAGCATATCCCTGTGTCCCAGAACATGGGATGATAAAAATGATAAAAATAAAATGTTTTTGAAGTCCCAGAAACCCTGGATATTGCTCTACCACCCAGAAATGGAAATTACTAGCCTTAGGCTCCTTTTACATGGGTGTTCAGTCTAGATCCGTCTGTTGGTATATTCCTACACATCCACGTAAATCCGAGTCCGTTTGTCTGCAAAAAAAAATGGAAAAGGTCTGCATCCTTTTTCGATTTTATGGGTTTGAATGGATGCAAACTGAACTGATCCTGTGATCTTGGTTTATCTACTTAGACAAAAAATATGGCAGCGGCACAAACTGTAATGGCACAGTTGCCCCACTACAGGTGAACAAGAAGCAAAAGTGACCGACCTGTAAGGCTCCTTGCATATGGGGCTGTCCCTCTACAATGCTTTTCTCCCAGTGTTTCAGTGCGACCAGGGGGGACAAGTTTAGTTCTGCTGTTGACAGCCTGTCAAAGACTATGGCAGGCTTCGGCTTGGTGGGGTTGAACATTGAACTGAGTGGTACAAAATGTCGGTACCACTAGGTACAGCATTCAGCCGCAGCCTGCCATAGTCTTTGACAGGCTACCTGCAGTGTGGCTGGACGCTGCGCCTGTCCCTCCCAAGTGCACTAAAATGCCAGGAGAGATGCACTGCAGCTGGATGGCCCCGTGGGCAAGGGGCCTTACAGGTCGATTATGTTTCTCCCTGTTCATCTGTAATGGGGGCAACTTTGTCATTACAGTTTATGCCAGTGCCATCTTTTTTGTGTTCTCTTTTTTTCTTTTTTTCACCTTCATTATCCTTGCTTTCTTCTTTCTTTCTTGCTTTTCCCCCGTTCCTTTTTTCCTCATTCTCCTATTAGCGATTATTCTCTTTCTCCATTATCATTGCTTGCAGTTTCTACTCTTTCTGTAGTTTCTGTGTACATCTATTTTTAGGTGTCTTCTCCTTGTCGTCATGCTTAGACATTAAACAGTTATGCCCCGTACACATGATAGGACTTTCTGACAACAAAACTGTGGATTTTTTTCTGAAGGATGTTGGCTCAAACTTGTCTTGCATACACACGGTCACACAAATGTTGTCGGAAATTCCGAATGTCAAGAACGCAGTAAAGTACAACACGTACGACGAGCCGAGAAAAATTAAGTTCAATAGCCAGTGTGGCTCTTCTGCTTGATTCCGAGCATGCGTGGACTCTTGTGCATCGGACTTGTCTACACACGCTCTGAATTTCCGACAAGTTTTGTTGTTGGAAAATTTGAGAACCTGCTCCCAAACATTTGTTGTCGGAAAGTCCTATCGTGTGTACGGGGCATAAGAGTAAAGCTATCCTACAATTCTATTTTGGGTATGTAAAGTAGTCTGTGATATTTTTTGGATGTTCCTTAAAGATGGAAATGTGCAATGGCTGGTACACCACTACCAAGAGCCGGTTTTGTCTATCTGTTTTTTGTTGTACCAGATAATAAGCAATGGCGGTATCTCTTCTGAAACTATAATAAAAATGTTTAAACAGAATAGAACAGTCCCTGGAGTTTTAGGGGGACATAAAATAAGCCCACCAACTCACCCCCTCCCCAGCCATAGTGCACCAGCTGAGCAAGATAGTAAATAAAACAATTTTGGAGTGCCTGAAGGTCACAACCAATACCAACAAGCACCTAAATCCCGTATTGCCCTTCACCTACAGTAACTGCTGTGATAAAAAGACCAATGCCTTTTTAGGTAGGATCTATTTCATGTCTGTAGCAATAACTCTCGGTGGAGCTGCTGATTTATAGCGGGCTGTTACCGTCACCTTCGCCACCTCTATTTCACCAGAACCGGGTCTAGGGTCCCGTTGAGTTTAATACCAGACAATGTAGGCACCGGACACTTGAGTATCTTTTCCAATGCTTTAATGAACATAAACTGAAGGAAGTAGCAGGAAAGCGGTAGGAGAGTTGCAGAGAAGTTCAAATATCTTTTCTTGGTGTAGTATTAGGAATTGAGAGCTTGTAGATAGATGTATTCTCTCTTTATAATTAAATCTTTGCCCGCCTGGATTGGTTTTTCTCACTAACCTAGCAACCAGTACGCAGCACGAACAAAAGTCTCTGCCACAGACTTGATCGGAACAAAACCCGTACGATCCTCTGCCACAGGATGTAATGGTTTAAGATGAATAGCAAACACAGTACTAGAACCTTTAAGCTGACCCGGCAGTACTATGCGGTAGGATAACTTTAGGATACATCCTCCAACTGTGTGACCAGGCCCCTCTCCAGACCAGCACTGTGCATGATACTTCCGTGACGGGTCCTCCCCATGGCTCCTCTCAGTTGTCCAGCTTCTTCCCTCTAGGACAGACAGCCCAGGACCATTCCTCTGCCGCTGTGGTAGGCCCCAGATAGGCTTCTGAGCCCACCCACACGCTGCAGCGATGTGGGCCTCCCGGACGGAGGACCACGAGGTAGTACTCCTAGCACATACCTGTCGGCCACGAGGGCCAGCAGGTGGAACGAAAATGAACCCTAGAACATGGCGTCAGTTCCATAAATACCCTCTCCCAGAATGCAACGCGGAGGACCACCTCCACCGAGTTATCTCCGGGACAGAGGAGCACTCATACACTTCAGCGTGTTGCCTTTCCAACACCGACCCATGGCTGCAACGACACCCACAGGCACAGTGTGAAACTACATGCAACTCAGCCAAGCTGGAACAGAGGCAAATCTGACTATGTATGAACAGATAACCCACTAAATTTACCTTTTTGATTGAAAATCTACCAGTGCTACATGTCTATAGACATTGGATGCTGAAAGACTCCCCAAGATAACATTTAAAAACAAGTGCCATACAAAGACAACCACTAGTGAGATTCTTGTCTGCCTCCATAACAAAAATGGGGGCTCAGATGAATAAAGGGATGATTAAGGGTTGGTGGGCTGATTTTATTTTGGTCTCCCTGAATCCCACATATGAATAAACAAGCCCTCTTTTGTCCTTCCTTTGAGTAAAAACAGTAGTGTGTTTTCAGTAAGTACACATTTTCAGAAGTTATTGTAATATTTTCCTGAAACAAATTACTGATGAGACTTTCATAATTTTTCTTAGCTGTTGAGCCATATTTTGATAATTATACTTAATGTTTAAATGTGTAAATGCAACGTGTAAACATATTTAAACACGTGTTAATGGTAGTCGAGTCAAGTGCTTGAGCATTAATTCATTTAAATGGCCAGAAAAAAATAATATGCTTGCCAATGAAATTAATGAAACATCCAAATACTTGACACACTTAAGCGCGTCTAGACGCGTTAACATACATCAAGTGTTTTTTCTGCCAAAATGCTGCTGCCAGGAGGAAAGGCATAGGAGAGCTGGCCAAATGCCCTGTGTGCATGAGACCTTCGTAATAGGCATGTAAGACTCTCATAAGGGCTCATGCACACAGGACATTTTTACAGCTGCTGTTAGGGGCATCTGACTTTTTTTTTTTTTAACTACCTCTAAACGCCCCTCCATGTTAGCTTATGTGTCCATGCATACATAAACTGTTAAAGGCATTTGGAGCCATAAGCGTTTAGGAGCAGTAAAAATGAAAAACGCCCCTAAACGCTGCTAAATGCTGTAACAAGCTGTTAGCCGCGTTTGGCCTTTTTAATCGTTTTTACATTATAGAGAGTTTTTTTTAATGAAAAAAATGCCCAAAAACGCTAACACGAAAAAAAGTGCAATAACGCTTGTGACAGACCTAGCCGGGAGAGAGACTTTTGGAGGGGACTGTATGCTAGCCTCTTGCCGATCGATCGTGGGCCCTGGCATTTGGGGGAACGGTGTTCCTTGTGAGCTGTATGCCTGGGGACCCTTGAGGTGGTATTACTGTGGATTCGGGTCCTGGTCCCCCAGGACACACAGACTCTGGGGACCCTGGATTTGCCATATTGGAATAGTGACTGATTCATACCGTTGGGACTCCTACTGTTAAATGCTAATGTCATCAATTCCAGCTACCTGTCTGTTGTCTGCTAAAATGTGTATTGTAAATAAGTCTCTAGTATGGGATCCAAGAGTCATTAGATCCCCATTGTTGTTTGTGTTTAATTAACTCTGCTATTGTGATAATGTTGATTGGAGGTTCTAAGCTACAAGACGGCCAGTCTGGCCTGAAGGTCATGTCTGAGTCATCTAAACTGTCTAAAGGGATTAGTTAATTAGCCCATGTTAATTAGGTTAATTAGGTTACAGGTGTATTGTTAGAGTAATATGATCCGGAGGTATGCACCTCCACTGTTAGTGTATAAAAGAGCCTGTATTTTTGAATAAAGGAGATTCCTGGTTGAACTTACATACAGCCTGCCTGGTGTTTGTTCTGAGCTATCACAACTGGGTTAGAACGGCACATCGCTGTAGTTCTAATCCCAGAGCATTGGATGACCGAGCAATCAGATGTTGCGATCTGCAATCTGATTCTATAGCAGCAGAGGAGTGTCGGGAGAGTGGACTAGAGCGAGCAAGGGGCTCGTTACAACGCTAATGTAAAAACGCGTCTAAATGCGAAAAAAATTGCGTTTTTAGCACTGCTGTAGGGCTGGCACACAATCCTGTGTGCATGAGCACAAACCATCTTGCCTTATTAGCAATACAGTCATGTGAGTGAGACGGGAAGAGCCGCGCACGTTTATTGTGTAATCATGTACATATAGTATTACGCATCAGTGGAAAATAGTCCTATTGTGGGCATGATAGCTGGGCAACATGCATTTTATGTAAGGGAGGTCAGCAATGACAACCTTCATACCAGGGTTGCCAACCTCCCGCAGCATTTTTTACTGACAAAACATGGAAAATTTTGTGACGGAGCACATCTTTTACTGGCAACCTGAGAAATTACAGAACTCCTATTGAAAACTAACACAGTGAATATTTGAACAGTATAAACATGATATGGAAACACTGACAATACCTATAACAAAGTAATTTGCTTGATTTACACTTAAAGTCAACACAGCATGAAATTATTAGCCCCTGATATTTACTGGCAGTTGTAAAAAAAAATCACTGATTTTTACAAACTGACAGTACATTTACTGGCGGTTGGCAACCCAGCTTCATACTTCCCCTCTAAGCCTAAAAAAAAGCAAGTGAATGCAGCTCTGCCTGGTATCACTGGAGGGCATTGCTTGGAAGACTGCAGAGTACAGACATTGCTTGATCCTGGGGACCTTATGCTCTAGCTACCCCTTTGGTGCCTAGTTATAGCCAGTTGTGGGTCTGTTAAAGGGGACACCGACTGGTGTCCTGAAGAGCTCTTTCTAGATACTTTGCTATTTAAAGGGACTTTGCTCTACTGGCTCTACTATTACTATTAAAAGGAAGATTGAGTCCTCAGTTGTCCATATTTATTATTCCTGGAGTATCCCACCACTTTCCTCATCCCTATCCAAGTTCTCCAAGAATAAAAACAACATGCCCTAGACTGGTCTTTGGAGAGAGAGTGAATGAGCCTGTTGTGTGCTTGGCTGTGGGGTTGAAGTTGGAAAGACCTGGACAGTAATTCCTGTGGCTCCTACAGGAGTAGCACTACAGTATCTAAGTTTCCTAGTATATCTAACACGCCTCTTCCCCCAGATTACCAATGCTGCTGTCCAAAGGTTGCCCCTGTGTGCCTTCATCCAAAGTGGAGGCACTGCAATACAGGAAGTGATAGTGGCCAGATCACCAGGAGAAACAGGAGAAAACAGAGGCAATAAAGCTTAAAAAAAAAACACAGCCACCACATCTAATGATTGGTAAGCTGCAATATATTACATTTTTGGTTTTGGCTTTAATGCTGCTTTAACGTTCCTGTAAAAAACAGAAGTTCAGGGAAGCAGCACTGAGAGGGCAGGAGCCAGCAGCATTGAAGGTTGTAAATTTTAAGTGTTGTAAAAAAGCTGAGGGTTAAAATAATACTTTAGGCTTATGGCATTGCAGTAGAGAACTGGAAAGGGAATTTAGTTCCTCTTTACCTCACCTTGTTCTCTCTTACACCATTTTTAACAACCAATTAGGAAAAAAAAACCCCATATATACTTTTGTTCAGCTAATATTATGCTGTCATTTCTCCCTTTCACTTACAGTACGCTGCACCTAGTGGATACTTCTACATTATTTCATTTGAATCCATTACATGTATTTTTCTACAGATGGAGATTTGGTAATCACAGACACTGAGCTCTCGATTACAGGAAAGCGTAAATGACAGTGAATTATACAGAAGCATGTATGGTTTTGCCCTGTCTTGGCTACTATCGGCTGGGTACGCTTTGATCCCAGGCTTGACAATGCTGACTAAATGAATGTCATCTTACTACAGCCCTGTGTTCCAGATAAGACTTTGCAATTGTCCTGTTCCATTTAGGTAAGCAGAGCGCTTACAGATAGCAGTGACCTAGGAAGAGAATGGTAACCAATCAATGTCAGAGTTAACCTCAGCCCTAATCAATCTTAGCCAAATCATGGGAGAGTTATTTATCGAAGTCTAACCTACCTAAATGCAAACCATACAAGAATACCAAACAGCAATGCTGGGTGTAAGAGACCTTGCTTACAGAAAATGGTAAATTCAGCGATTTTTCCTTTTATCCTTTGCAGAGTTCTTCAATAAAGTGCAGACCTATTTATCAGTGGATGGAGATGTTGGTGTTTAAGGATCAGTCCACCCAAAACTGGTGTTTTAGTATTTGGTAGGTGTTGCAGAGACCCCCAATAATCCAAATATGTAGTCATATTTTCTTATGTAGCGCTACCCCTGAAGGAGCCACTTGAGTATATTTGGTTCTGTACTCTGCCTTACAACCCCAGGAACAGCCTCAGCCCCTCTGGCACACCTAGTAAACTGTTTTACTGAAGACTCAACAGTAAATGGACACAAATTGTGGTAAACCAGAAAGTTTGTTTACTGGAAGACTTCTTACCATCAAACAAGTGGTAATAGCACAATTCAACTGACTTCAAAGGCTCTAATGTGGCCTATGTGCTCTCATTCATCTGATGAGATAGATGAAGGCAGATGGACAGGTACAGGGGCACATTGAACACCCAGCATGTGGCAAAATGGCTGCAAAGGTGTCAATGCGTTGCCTGACCTAAAATCAAGCATGCAAAAAAATGTGCCACTGCCCCCCCCCCCCCTCCTTTAACTGGCCTTTGCAGCAAGGAGCATTGGAAGGCAACGCATATCAAACAAAAGCCAAGTAAAAATCCTTGGAAATGTTTGATTTGCATTGTCTTCCAATGCTCCTTGCTGCAAAGGCCAGTTATAGGTGAGGGCAGTGGTACATTTTTTTTCATGCTTGATTTTAGGTCAGGCAACGCATTGACACCTTTGCAGCCATTTTGCCACATGCTGGGTGTTCAATGTGCCCTTGTACAGTACCTTTAAGGAGGGATGGGCTCCCTCTAGTCCAGGGATCTTCAAACTACGGCCCTCCAGCTGTTGCAGAACTACACATCCCATGAGGCATTGTAAAACTCTGACATTCACAGACATGACAAGGCATGATGGGAATTGTAGTTCCTGAACAACTGGAGGGCCGTAGTTTGAAGACCCCTGCTCTAGTCCATCTGCCTTCATCTATCTCATCAGAATGCATGTACTTCCACTGTGAAGCCTCTTACTAAATAGAGGTAGGGTCTATAGATCACAGGGTGCCTTGCCGGGGCCTGTAGCTAACGCATGTATTTGCAAATTTGTGCAACTAAACCCCTGTTTTTAAACGCATACTGTTAGACAGGTTTGGGGTTCCTGGAGTACTGGGCCAACTTTTCAGTCAGTTACCAGCTCTATAGAAGGGACAGACTGCACCTAAATGAGAAGGGTGCAGATCTGCTGGGAGTGAAGATGGCCGAAAAGTTAGAGGGGTTTTTAAACTAGGCAATGGGGGGAGGGTCCAGTAATAGAGATAGCCATTAGTGGTAGGTTGACTAAAACATCTAAACCCATGTTAAGTATAGAAACGAGTCCTATTTGCAACCTCAGAACACCCAATAGGGAGATAGTATGCGTTCGGACAAAACTACGAGGCATGTTCACTAATGCCAGGAGTCTGGCAGACAAGATAGGAGAACTAATGCTATTACTGTATGAGGAGGAATTCGATTTTGTGGGAATTTCAGAGACCTAGTTCAAAAATGATATACAGGTAAATGTGAGGGATGACATCACTAATGGAGCATGGGAAGAGGTGGAATCCTTATGGGTAGGGTTACAAAGGGAGGAATCAAGGAAAAAGTAATACTGGGAGTATGCTATAGGCCCTCTAACATGAGGGAGGAGGGGGAGACGGACCTCCCATCACAGTTTGGAATGGTGGCAAGGATGGGAAGTGCCATTATAATGGGGGATTTTAATTATCCAGACATAGACTAGGCGGAAGGAACCGCGCATTCATCTAAGACCCCATACACACTATTAGATTTTTTTCAGATTTTTGTCTTCAGCTTTACCAAAACCATATAATATATGGTCAAACCTTAAGAGTTTCAATTTGTATGCAATCAGGCAGGCTCTTGCACTACATGGTTTCGGTAAATCTGAAGACAAAAATTTGCAGAAAATCTGATAGTGTGTATGGGGTCTAAGGCTCGCCATTTCCTAAATGTCTTACAGGACAATTTCATGGGTCAGATGGTAAATGCACCAACAAGAAACAATGCGTTACTAGACCTACTGATTACCACCAATACAGATCTGATCACGGATGTAGAAATACGGGGCAACTTAGGAAACAGAGATCACAGCACAATTAGTTTCAGCATAAAGGACACAAATAGGAAACATAAGGGGAATACAAAGACACTGATTTTCAAAAGGGCCAACTTCCCTAAACTACAATCCTTCCTAGAAGATATTAAATGGTATAAAAAGACCATATTAAATAAGGGTATTAGCCAGTGCATCCCAAAGGGTAATGCATTTAGAAGAGCTAATAAAAGCCCTGGGTGGCTTAACGCCAACATAAAAATTCATATAAAAGCAAAGGAGAAGGCCTTCAAAAAATACAAGGCTGAGGGATCATCAACAGCATTCCAACTGTATAGAGAATTCAATAAGAAATGTAAGGGTTTAATCAGGCTAAGATAGAACATGAAAGGCACATAGCAGAGTAGAGTAAGAAAAATCCCAAGAAATTCTTTAAATACATAAATAGTAAAAGAGGGAGGACAGACCATATTGGCCCTATAAAGAATGATGAAGGGATTCTGGTTGCAAAGGATGGTGAGATGGCGAAGGTTTTGAATGTATTCTTCTCCTCAGTCCTCACAAGGGAAACGGGGGGGCTTCAGTAACCAAAACGGCAATGTTTAGCCTCATGACACGTTACAGGAAGCACCACCATGGTTAACGGAAGATAAAATCAGAAACGGACTTGAAAAACTTAACATAAATAAGTCACCAGAACCAGATGGCTTGCACCCGAGGGTCCTTAAGGAACTCAGTCAAGTAATTGCCAGACCGTTGTTCCTAATCTTAAAGAAAAGTCTACTAACTGGGATGGTACCAGTTGATTGGAGAAAAGCCAAAGTAGCACCAATCTTTAAAAAAGGACCAAGATATATCCCTGGGAACTACAGACCAGTTAGCCAAACATCAATAGTATGCAAGCTCTTGGAAGGGATGATAAAGGACTATATACAAGATTTTAGTAATGAAAACAGTATCATTAGCAGTAATCAGCATGGATTCATGAAAAATAATTCTTGCCAAACAAATCTATTAACCTTCTATGAGGAGGTGAGCTGCCATCTAGATGAATGCAGGCCCATAGACGTGGTGTATCTGGATTTTGCAAAGGCATTTGATACAATTCCCCACAAACATTTACTATACAAGCTAAGGTCTGTCAGCATGGACCAAAGGGTAAGTACCTGGATTTAAAACTGGCTACAAGGGCGAGTTCAGTGGGTAGTGATAAATGGGCAGTACTCAGACCTGGAGTATGCCATACAGTTCTGAGCACCAGCCCTTAGGAAGGATGTGGTGGAAACGGAGAGAGTACAGAGAAGGGCAACAAAGCTAATAAAGGGACTGGTGGCTCTTGGTTATGAGGAAAGACTGCACGTACTGAACTTATTCTCTCTGGAGAAGAGACGCTTGAGAGGGGATATGATTTCAATGTACAAATACGGTACTGGTGACCCCACAATAGGGATAAACCTTTTCCGTAAAAGGGCATTTAACCACTTCAGATTTTACCCCTTTCCTGACCAGAGCACTTTTTGCGATTCGGCACTGCGTTGCTTTAACTGACAATTGCACGGTCGTGCGACATTGCACCAAAACAAAATTGACATCCATTTGATCGCCTCTACAGTTTTCTTTGCGCTATAAACAAAAAAAGAGCGTCAATTTTGAAAGATGCAATATTTTTTACTTTTTGCTATAATAAATATCCCCCAAAAATATATAGAAAAACATTTTTTTTCCTCAGTTTAGGCCGATACATATTCTTCTACATATTTGTTTGGTAAAAAAAAAATCGCAATAAATGTATATATTGATTGGTTTGCGCAAAAGTTATAGCGTCTACAAAATAGGGGATAGTTTTATGGCTTTATTAATTTTTTTTTTTACTAGTAATGTCGGCGATCTGCGATTTTTATTGGGACTGCGACATTATGGCGGACATATCGGACAATTTTGACACATTTTTGGGACCATTGGCATTTTTACAGCGATCAATGCTATAAAATTGCATTGATTGCTGTAAAAATGTCACTGGCAGTGAAGGGTTAACCACTAGGGGGCAGTGAAGGGGTTAAGTGTGTCCTAGTACGTGTTCTAACTGAAGGGGGGAGGGGACTGTGTAGAGGAGATGACAGATCGTCTGTTCATACTCTGTATGAACAGATGATCTGTCTTTTCTCCCCTCAGAGAACCGGAAACTGTGTTTATAAACACAGATCCCGGTTCTCGGTGTGCCCCAAGCGATTGCAGCAGCCCGGCGGTGATTGCAACCGCCGGGCATTCGTATCGGCTCCTTGGGGCGAGCAGGGGGTGTGCGCGCACGCGCCCCCTAGTTGGCCGTCTATGGTACCAATGTACCATGATGGTGATTCGCGCAGCCGAGCCATGTTGCCGCAGTATAACTGCGGCGGCTAGTCGGCACGCTGTTAAAAAGACTTGTGGCCATTCACTAAAATTAGAGGAAAAGCGATTTAACCAGAAACTGCATAGAGGGTTCTTTTATGGTGGTATGAATGTGGAATTCTCTTCCACAAGCAGTGGTTTCAGCAGGGAGCTTCGATAGTTTCAAAAAACTATTAGATAGGCAGCTAAACAGCAACAACATACAGGTATATACAATGTAATATTGACATAAAAGCACACACACACACAGGTTAGACTCGATGGACTTGTGTCTTTTTTCAACCTTACCAACTATGTAACCAAAGTTGATCTGGTTGGTCGCAGGCTGGTTGGTAAGTAGGGCTTGGAATTTTTCCAAGGATTTATCCTTGGCTTTTGTTTAATAAAGGGGCAACAGAGATGACTTGTGGCAGCCCAGTCTGTCTCCCTAAAATCCTGAAATCACAGGCCCTGACTGTACAAGTGTGGTACAATGGGCAAAATGGAAATAACCTTAAGATAAAAGTTAGAGTTCCTCCTTAAAGAGTATAAGTGTTGGTCACTGGATTATTGGCTAAATGAAGAAAAAGACACATGGAAGTCCTCACTGAGAAGATGACCAGTATCTTCAGCTAGCTTAAAGGGGTTGTAAAGATATATATATATATATATATATATTATATATATATTTTTTTTTAAATAACATTGCACATTGAACATTTTGCACAGAGTGGCCCCGAACCTGGGAACCTGGTCGTCTGGGGTCCCTCGGCCGCTGTCTCAGCTCCTCACCGCAAGAACTAAACACCTTCATGTGAGCTCTCTCGCATGGTGTTAAGTTCTTGCGGGCATGCTCCCGTGATACAGCTGGTGGCTATAGCCGCCGACTGTATCATTTGACCCCGCCCCCCGGCACACAGCGTCATTGGATGTGATTGACAGCAGCTTGAGCCAATGGCTGCCCTGCTTTCAATCCGTCCACTCTAGCCAATCAATGGCCAGGCTGAGCGATGAAGAGGATGTCAGGAGCGAGCGTGGGACTTTCAAGGGGTCAGGTAAGTAAAACGGGGGGCTGGAGGGGCCGACATTGTTGGATGTTTTTTCACCTTAATGCATAGGATGCATTAAGGTGAAAAAACGTGAACCTTTACAACCCCTTTAAGGCCCAAAGAGATCTCTATACAAAGAAGCTCATGAATAAAGGGGAACTGATGTCAAGTGTTCCCTGGGGCAGGCTTTGACAAGAAGACAGGTTAAAGGTGTTTGCATGCAGTGTCTCTAAAAAAGGTTTGCGCAAGACGGGCTACGTCCCGCTCACCAATCCTGCGACTCCAGGCACCGAAGGAATAGACGCCCAGGGCAGGTTCTTTAGGAATGCCCGACTGGAAACCCAGCAGCAGGAAGGCGCAGAGACATCTGTCCAAATGCCCTCACGACCGATGGGGTGCCTGAGGAGATGGGTCTACTTCTGACCGTGGAGCTGTTGGCGAGGAAACGATCACACTGATTGTGAAACAGCAGCACCCTCTTCTTTCGTATGGTCTCTCCCTTGCCTCGTGGATCCAGCCTCCAGGTGTCTCCATCCTCTTGAGAGTAAGCATGCTGGGGTGGGTAGTTTTTGCCCCAGGGATTACAATGGGGCCTCTTGTGCTCGGGACTACATGTCCCAGGATCCTTTTCTGCTCCTGCAGTCCTGCCAAGATTGGCTCCTCTCCTCCTGCCAATGAGGAAGCAGGGGAGGGAGCAGGGCGGACACACACTGTACAATGCAAGGAGAGGGAGGGGGGGAATCCCCCCCCCGCAGCTGCTGACAGGCTCACTGTGTCCCTCAGAGCTGTGCAGCATAAGAGTTCTGGCGGCAGGAGGTGCAGGGTCGTGGGTGGCTGGGCGGCACCCGCTACACTTATATATAGCACCCTCCTAGAAAATTTCCTAGGAAACTTGGATATATATATTTTTTTGCCTCCACTGTAATCAGTGGAGTAGCTTGTGATTGCTTTGGGCTGTTCTGGGCTACACTAGTTGCAGGTTTGATTGTTTCCTCCTGCCTTCTGGAGGATTCAAGAATGTTGTGGGCTAGAAAGGCAAATAAGCAACCTGAATGTTTTTATTATCTCAGCCAATCCCTGGGGAAGGATGCCCAGAAGGTGGCTGGCAGAGTGCATAAATAGTATAGGGTCTGGAGCTGTCTGGTTCTTTTCCAGGAGAAGTTGTTCCCAGCCTGAAGGGCTATGCCCTTCAGGCAGCCCAGCTGAAATTCTACCTGTGCTCATCGAGGTCCCAGCTATGCTAAAGCTGGGGGGGTCTGTTTGTCGAGCGTCTCTGCAACTAAGCAAGTATTTCACTGTGGATTTGCTCTGGGGATTTCACCAGGGAAATGTCTGTCTGATGTTGGAAGGAGGCATCCAAGTATCCAGAGGCATTGTGAGTATAGACCTCAGTGCAGGAACCTGGTGAATGTTGCTGCTGCCATCCCTTGTGTGTCAGTACTAGCGCTTGCCTGGCCTTTAATGTCTCTGACAGTGTCTCAGTGCAGTCCAATTTCTTGGCCAGGCCATTACTAAAGAGGACGGAGTAGCACCAAAATGAAAAGTGTCCTCTCATTGCTGTTCAGAGTTGAGGGAGTATCCCAAAGCTCCCTATGCTCTATTCAAGTTTATTCAGCAATAAATGTCAGAAAAATTAACCTCTAGACTGTTCATCGAGCCAGGAAGAGTGACTGTTGCTGTGCGCCCGGCTGCCGCTGCACTAATTTGGGAGAGTACCCTGTGACAAATCAGCAGCCCATATGAGAGTGAGCACTGCATATGTTTTAAAATGGTATAACAATCTGTTAGTCTTCCACGGAGAAGCATTCAGATATTCCCTTAGAAAGATCTTTGTGGTTAAATTCACAAATCTCTCCAATTGAATCTGCAATTATGAGATTAATTATGCATTTATGGCCCGATTGTTTTAATGAAATTTTAACTTAATTTACAAAGAATACAAGAGACATTTAATACTGATTAAATCGGAGTTAGGAGATATACATAGGCGTGCACAGCCTTTTGCATTAGGGTGTGCACCCCAAAGCTCAAACACACCTGCCTTTACAGGCACATGAACTTTAATATCGTCCCAGCCTTAGTCCGTAGGGTTCAATATTAAGTTTGCCCACCCTTGCAGCTATAACAGCTTCAACTCTTCTGGAAAGGCTGTCCACAAGGTTTAGGAGTGTGTCTATGGGAATGTTTGACCAGTCTTCCAGAAGCGACTTTTGTGAGGTCAGACACTAATGTTGGATGAGAAGGCCTGGCTCGCAGTCTCCACTCCTAATGTGAAGGTCAGTCAAGTTCCTCCACCCCAAACTCATCCATGTCTTTATGGACCTTGCTTTGTGCACTGGTCCAAATCATTTGGTGGAGGGGGGATTATGGTGTGGGGTTGTTTTTCAGGGGATGGACTTGGCCCCTTAGTTCCAATGAAGGGAACTCTTAAAGTGTCAGAATACCAAGACATTTTGGACAATTTCATGCTCCCAACTTTATAGGAACAGTTTGGGGATGAGCCCTTTCCTGTTCCAACATGACTGTTCACCAGTGCACGAAGAAAGGTCCATAAAGATATGGACTTAGCAAGGGTGGCGGAAAATGAACTTCAAGTGCAAAAATTCACGTTATAATAGTAACTAAAACTTACAGAATTAAATGTAACCATCTAAAAAATACAAATACCAAAGTGCTATAATGGTACGAACCTCCCAACTAAAATGTTGTTGCACTTGAAAATAGTTTGTGTTGCAATTAGCAGGGATGGTGGAAACCCCTCTACAGATAAGTTTTAAAAAAATAATGTTTTTGTCTTATTCTCATTTTGATGTATATTACATGTGAAATCACATATCACTGGAATTATTTCACTTAAAGTTAATCTGTATGGCAAATATCTATAGGAGGGGTTTCCACCATCCCTGCTAAGTTTCATTTTTTATGTCTTTTTTTCAGTTTGATGTGTATTATATGTGACGTTACATATCACCAGTATTGTGGTAATATTGAAGTTTATTGAGATTTCCATACATTAGAGGATTCCACCATTATTAAGTTGTTGATTAGTAAGTTAGTGCTGCGCTTCTTTTCTTTTTGTGGTGTGGGAACACAACAGTGTTTACGGCAGGCCTTCTACTGACACTTTTTTATTTTACCTCCAGTAGTTTATTGTAAATGGTAGTGTTTGTCATGTGGCATTAATAAACATCAGCAGATTTCAGTTGTGCCCCACCAGGCCGGCCCCTCATGGACAATGTGCCTGGCTACTGAGTTAATTTCCCCATCCCTGCACTCAGTACAATGAAGGGCACTGATTGGCAGCACTGATGGGAACTGATGGGCAGCACTCATGGGCACTGATAGGCAGCACTGATACGCAGCTCTGATGGGCACTGGTAGTATTGGTTGGCACTGATAGGCGGCAGTGATAGGCACTGATGAGCAACACTGGCAGAACTGATGGGTGCTGATAGGCGGCACTGATAGGCAGCGCTGATGGGCACTGATTGGAAGCACTTATTGGAACTGATTGCATTGGTTGGAACTGATTGCATTGGTTGGCACTGATTGGCACTGACAGGTGGTATTGGTTGGCATGGACAGGTAGCACTGATAGGTGGCACTGACGTGGCTTTGGTTGGCACTGATAGGTGGCATTGATTGGCACTGGCACCGACAGGTGGCACTGATTGACACTGGCATTGGTTGGCACTGACAGGTGGCACTGATTGGGTGCATTGATTGGCACTGAAAGGTGGCACTGACAGGTGGCATTGGTTGGCACTGATTGGTTGCACTGATTGGTTGCACTGATAGGTGGCTTTGGTTGGCACTGACGGGGTGGCACTGATAGGTGGCATTGGTTGGCATTGGCACAGAAAGGTGGCATTGATTGGCACTGATAGAGGAGAGGGGGGTTTCACATTGAGCAGATCGCCAGGTAGAGGTGGCACTGGCACTGATGGGTGGCATTGGTTGGCACTGACAGGTGGCTTTGGTTGGCACTGATTGGCGGTAGTGTTTGGCACTGATAGGTGGTATTGGTTGGCACTGACAGGTGGCATTGGTTGGCATTGATAAGCCTATAATCTTGCACTGCTTAGGAGATATTCAGAGTGCATGAAGCCGGTGACATCAGCATACTCGCACATTAGGACGTTGACCTTGCAGGGGATTTTTTTTTTTGTCAACTGCGGTTTATTACCGCTTTAAGTCAAACTGGAATACTTTAGCAAAACAGGGTTAGCTGCACTGCCTCATTAGCTCACCGAATGCTCTTACTTGTAGTAGACATTGTGTTTAACCCTTTACTCTCCGCCCTGGAGTCCCTTTTAAAAATTCTTAAAGCCGGGGGGGGGGGGGGGCGGGGCGGAAGGATTGGCAATCACGTGACCATTGTGATTGACTGTCACAGTGGTCACATGACTGGAAGCTGGTCCCACCAGATACCAATGTTTTCTCTGACTGAGAGCGGATTCGCTCGGTCTTTGTGCTGGGAGTGCACTCCAGTACATAAACATTGCCTGCCCAGTGACGTATGCGACTTGTGCGCCCAGCTTTTTCCGGCTGCACATATGTGTTACTGAGGCGTATAGAAGTTAAATGTGCTATGCATTGAATTATTTCTTATACAGTAACTGAGCACATTTTTACACCGATAAATGCGTCTTCTGAAGAAACAGAAGCAAAGTATAAAGTACAGAGCGCGACGTCACTCAGTGGTGTGTTTGCTTAACATAAGCAGTAATTTGAAACTGGTAATTTATCGGTATTGTTTAGTCATGTTTATATCTACACGTCAGGCTGTATAATTTAAAGCAGATGTCCTCTTTCAGAATAGCTAATTGTGTTCACTTTACATTTAGCACATTTGTCTGGATTTTATTAGGCTTTGTGGTGTTTAACAACATACTGCCGTGACTTTGCAGATGCAGCATGTGGGACTGGTAATTTGGAGTATGCTTAAAGCGGACCTTCAGTCATTTTTCATCTTTCCATCTATTAAATCTTCTGCCCTTGTTTTAACTTTGGATAGTAAAACATTTTTTTTTATCCCAGTAAATACTTTATACAGCCCACTTCCTGTTTGCCTGGTCATTAGCCTAGGCTTATGACATCATGCACAGCTCTCTCTATCACTCTCGTGAGAGTTTGCCAGGAAGGGAGGGGGGGGATGAGTCATAAAAGGGCCAATGAGAGCTGCAGAGCTGGGGGTGTGTGTCTGTGTAAATCCAGGAAGTTGAACAGGCAGCAGCTTCAGCTGCCCACAGTTAAAATGATTGCAGCCAGACTCAGTAGTGGGGGATTTCTGCAGCATATTTGGCAAGTACAGAATCACAATATATATAAAATATGCAAAGTGGTTGGAGGGAAGCTTCAGAATGGCAAAGATGGTTTTATTACAAATTATGTGAGCAGACTGCAGTTCCTCTATAAGTTGGATTGGAGGGGGCTGGTATGTAGTACAACAAGGCAATTGCATGACTAAGGGCTCATGCACACTGGACGTTTTTACAGCTGCTGTTTTTGGCTTCAGACGTATTTTCTACAGTGAATAAACTCTCCAGCATGTTTTCCTATGTGTTCATGCACACATAGGCTGTTATCAACTGTTTCTGGCTGTAAAAAAACTCCAAAACTAGTGGGTTCTGAGAGGTGTTAAAAATAGATAGGTAAAAATAGATAAACGCTCAAAAACATGGCTCACCAGCGTTTAAACTTTTTGATCCCCCAAAAAAAGCTGAAAAACCACAAAAAAAAACACAATGAAAAACAGTAAAAGATGCCATTGCAAAAATGCTGAAAAACGTTGAAAAACTCACGTTATTATAACGCCCAGTGTGCAGAAGGCCTAAAGGAGTTTTTCACTTTACTGATGAATTGTTATAGGGCGTACACACGGTCGGACATTCCGACAACAAAATCCTAGGATTTTTTCCGACGGATGTTGGCTCAAACTTGTCTTGCATACACACGGTCACACAAAGTTGTCGGAAAATCCGATCGTTCTGAATGCGGTGATGTAAAACACGTATGTCGGGACTCTAAACGGGGCAGTGACCAATAGCTTTCATCTCTTTATTTATTCTGAGCATGCGTGGCACTTTGTCCGTCGGATTTGTGTACACACGATCGGAATTTCCGACAACGGATTTTGTTGTCGGAAAATTTTATCTCCTGCTCTCCAACTTTGTGTGTCGGAAAATCCGATGGAAAATATCCGATGGAGCCCACACACGGTCGGAATTTCCGACAACACGCTCCGATCGGACATTTTCCATCGGAAAATCCGACCGTGTGTACGGGGCATTACAGTCCTCTCTTGAAGTTTTCCATAATTAAGGAGATCGTCACTTTGCCCAATTAGGAGCAAAGCCTCTCTTTACTTCCTGACCCCCATAAAATCACCACTCCGGTACTTCTGGGTATGGGGAAGCAATGCAACAGTGCCTGGGCATGGTGGCCAATCGCTAGGCCTAAACACTGTCACATGATGGAGGGGTGATGTCACTACTCCCTCTAAGTTTTGATACCAGCCAGTACCGGGTATTTTAGGTTTCATGTGCAATGAAGAAAGGATCAACGGGGTATTGGGCTGGTTCACAATATTTTTTTTTTACCCCCCCAAGAAATAAATCATTAGAAGAAATAAGGAAAAATGCTTACCTTCCATTAACTTTCGATAGGTGCTAATGACGTTCCTGCTTCTCACTGCTGCCTCCTAAAGGAATTGAAGGGTTCTAAATGTGGCAAGAATCCATTGTCATGGGATTTTGAGCACTAATGCCCCGTACACACGGTCGGACTTTGTTCGGACATTCCGACAACGAAATCCTGGGATTTTTTCCGACGGATGTTGGCTCAAACTTGTCTTGCATACACACGGTCACACAAAGTTGTTGGAAAATCCGATCGTTCTGAACGCGGTGACGTAAAACACGTACGTCGGGACTCTAAACGGGGCAGTAGCCAATAGCTTTCATCTCTTTATTTATTCTGAGCATGCGTGGCACTTTGTCCGTCAGATTTGTGTACACACGATCGGAATTTCCGACAATGGATTTTGTTGTCGGAAAATTTTATATCCTGCTCTCAAACTTTGTGTGTCGGAAAATCCGATGGAAAATGTGTGATGGAGCCCACACACGGTCGGAATTTCTGACAACAAGGTCCTATCACACATTTTCCATTGGAAAATCCGACCGTGTGTACACAGGGCATAAGTGTTCTTAAAAGGCTATAGTGAGACATAGTGGTGTCACCGATACATACTGTACAAATAATGACCAAAAATAAAAAAAAGGGGCACACAAACTCATTTTAACCTGAAATAAATCAGGCTGATATTGTTATTGACAATCCAGTTCTGTGATCTGAAAAGTTCCCACTAACCATCGTTTTCAATGTAGTTGTCTATGAGGGCTCTTTTTCATGGGCGCCCAAAGGGGGGGGGGGGGGGGGGTGGTTGTTAAAAAAAAAACAAAAAAAACTGTGGCTAAGCCATGGTTTTACCACCCCCTATCCATCCATCCAAGTTTCAACATTACTGCCTGACAGGGCTGTAACTATGCCACTGCCACAATGATTTGCTTCGTAGCTGCTGTATTTTTAAATTAATAGCAAAAAGGTAATTTTTTTTTGTTTAAATAACTTACTTAGCTACTTTGTGCAATAGTTTTGTACAAACCAACCCATCTTCCTATTCTTGGGTCCCCTGCTGGCACTCCTGGATCCGCACCCTTGACCAGTGCCTCCAAAAGCAAGAAGCTTGCTATGGGGGCACTCGTACGTGCTCGCTCCTGAGCCCTACTCTGTGTGCCCATAAGATGCACAGAACGGGGCTTAGCCCTACCCCCAATCTCTCCTCATTGGCTCACTGGCTGGAATTGACAGTAGTGGGAGCCATTGGCTCCTGCTGCCCTGCCTCAGCCAATGAGGGGGCAGAGACCCCGGGGCAGACCCACTCATGAACATTGCTAGATCATGACCGGGCTCAGGGGGGAGCTGCATACTGTAGGTTTTTTTACCTTCATGCATACATATTTCTCAACTTTTTCTAATAGGAACAGGGACACCTACTAGCAAAAGTATAAAGGGATAGGACACCCCCCCCCTGCCACGTGACCTTAAAGGTGAATTATACAAAAAATATTACCACTACTATTGCTTTTTACTGGCTTTTGAAATTGACAAATGCAGCAATTAAAAATTTGGACGAAAGGTTTAGCACTGGGAAACACTTTTTGAAAGATAAAAAGTACATTTTATATACAACTATAATAGAGCAGACCAAAATGAGGGACAAATGGAGGAGGAAAAAGGAACAGAGGGACTTTGTTCAGAATCAGGGACAGTCCCTCGAAATCAGGAACAGTTTGGAGCTATGTTGATAGAATACATGAAGGTAAAAAACCTTCAGCCCGGGTTCACACCATAATTCGCTGCGGACCGCACAGGAGCGCTGTGCGTCCCTGTTCACCGTTTCAGGGACGAATCAGGGCCGATTCTATGCCTGAATTCAGCCCTGAAACGCAGCCAAAGACGCACAACGTTTTTGTGCAGTGCACACCGCAGCCGCCCCGGAGATATGTGAACCGGCTCCATAGGGAGCCAGTCACATTCTCCTGCTATGCGAATTAGATGTGCGGAAACGCACATCTAATTCGCATAGGTGTGAACCCGGGCTTAACCTTTACAACCACTTTGACTCAGGCTGCAGAGCTTGACAGGTGGCACTGCCTGTCAGACTAGCCCAGTGCAATCAATGGGGCTGCAATACAACTGTGAGACAAACCCTTGACTCTCACAGATGTGTCTCAATCCTGCAATGTAAAATTGCCCTTTGGCAATTAAAATAAATAAATGAAAACAGGCATCAGTAGGCTGCAGTAGCTCCTCCTGAAAACCAGCCAGTCGCCGATATACTGCCCTCTGAAAATCAGCAAAGTGATCCACCCCAGAAGCCAAAAAAAGTAAATGTTGACAGTCTTACTGGAGAAACAAAAGATCATGCTAGTGCCACTGGTGCCAATTAAACGCAGAACCTAAGTGCTCTAAATCAGCTGTGCTTACCACTAAGCCACCCTTCATCCACTTTCACTAGGCCATGGACCTGTTGTGCGCCTAAGTCCAGCAATGCTCCCCACCAGCACATTTTTACTTCTCCGAAAACATTTCTGTTATGATCAGTGCATTATCCATCACTATGGACTATTTCATTAGCTGTTAAAGTGCCTTCTGGGACCTCACTGGCAGCAGCACGTTAAATTGTAATCAAAATTCCAGTGCCTCAAAGCTAAAAGCAACTAATTTATACTCACAGATAGAAGTCATTTAATGGTGACATAATTCTGGAGCATAAAATGACCATAATCAATATTTATGGAAGTTAATGACTTTGGAACTGGATGGGGTCCCACAGCGTTTACACGTATAGGCTGCAATTTGCGCCCATACAATATGAGCCGAGATTAATTTGTTCTTTGAGACCCGTCGATGATTAATTTATCGAAATGAAATCATTTTTCTTATCAACAGCAAAATTCTAAGAAGCCTTTAATAATGCAAGTGGTGTTATGCCAATCTATATCTCAACGCGTCAGAGTCAGACCATTTGTAAGACCGCATGCATAAATTATTTCACAGCGGTTTTCGATTATTTAAATTGAACCTGTCATTAAAGATTGTTATTAACATAAACACATAAGAGCATTCACCAAGAGATACCCCCATGTATATAGCCTTAAAGGGTATGTAAAAGCGAGCAATACATTTCTCTTATTTGCTACCATTCATTTTATTAATTATCCCCAATGAATGAGTTTTGTACTGTTGAGAGCTTATCACTTTTTGTGCCCTCTTTTACGGACTGTTATTGGTATCATTGCTCCTAGTTCTTGCTGTGGACAACAGAACACCACCTCCTATGTTATATCAATAGACGGGGTGGTGCTTTTGTAGTCCCAACACACTTCTGCTCTAGGGTGACAATGCTGCTCCTCCATAGATACAGTGAATTGAGTGAACGTTATCACTCTAGGACAGGGATTGTGTTACTGGCGGGATCAAAAGGTGATCATGAAGAAAAGGAGCTTGAAAACAAAACAAAAAAAAACACGAATGCAACTATCATATTTAAAGTGGTGTTAAAGGCTAAATGTGTTTTACCTTAGTGTCACTAAACCCACATCATAAAGAAAACTATTAATAAATGCTATGTTACATGCTGTTTATAATCACTCAGTCACTATGAGATTGGTTTCCTGTACACTGCAAAAATCCTGGTTGATCCTGATGCTCTCTATCTCCACCTTCTGTTCATGTCCCCAATTCAGCTAGGAATTTGGCAGAGCAGTGTTGGCAGCTAGTACACATGCTCAGTTTTCAGTGAGTTCTTATGCTTAGCATTCCTTCTCTGATCACATCTGAGAAGCCCATGTGATTATAGAGTCACACATGTGGGCGTATACACAGTGGTAAATGACAGCCCACTCCCTCCCACCTCCTCCATGCCCACTAACTAGCTAAACACAATAAGGGCAGATTATTACATGTACATTGATGGAGGCTTCACCTCCCTGTTATTCTAAAGCCTCGTACACACGATCAGATTTTCGGCAGGGAATTGTGTGATGACAGACTGTTTGCCTAAAATCCGACTGTTAGTACGCTCCATCAGATGATTGTTGTCCAATTTTCGACCAACAAATGTTTGATAGCTGGCTAGTAAATTTTCAGCAGGCAATGGTCTGTTGTCAGATTTTCGTATCGCGTGTACACAAGTCCGTCACACGAAAGTCCAAAGTACAAACACGCATGCTCGGAATCAATGCTCACCAAACACTACATTATCCGAAGGTGCCTCAAGAGCTGAAATTCCACGTAGTACGTCACCACATTCGTGTTTCTTGGCTGACAATTGTGTAACGTTTGTATGCAAGACAAGTTCCTGGCGCGCGCCCTTCGGACAAAAGTCTGACGCTCTTTTGGCCAACAATCCGATAGTGTGTACGAGGCTTAAGACACAGGCTGGAGGGTGCGACACCCTGTGACTGGCAGAAATCTGCCCAAGCCATGTTATTGCCAAAAAAAAACTAAGATTTAATTTCATATATATTTGTATGACAATTTAAAACCGTTAATTGATGGAGCTGCACAATTCTGGCTAAAAAAACAATTTTTTTTGCTTAGAATAAAGATCACGATTCTCATGGCGTAACCATCAGCTTTCACAATATACATAGAGGTACAAAGTAATTTTCTAGCAAAAAATACTGTGTAGCCTCCCTGACGGTATTCCCGACTGTGGCTCGGGGTTAAATTTCAGTCCCATTAGCGGTAACCCTGAGCCACACTCAGGATTACATTGCAGGATCCTGGTGCGGAGTTACTTACCTTGTCCCCAGGATCCTGCGATGTCCCCCGCTGTGTCTGCGGGCTCTGTCTCCTCCGAAGCCTCTCCGTGCCAGGCTCTGTTCCCTGCGAGCGTCACGACGCACGGGGGCAGAGCCTGGCAGCAAATTCAAAAAAATGTACAAACCATAACACATACAGTACTGTAATCTTACAGATTACAGTACTGTATGAAATTATTTCACATCCCTTTTGTCCCCAGTGCTTTGGCCCATGCCCTGCATGCAGTTTTATGTTATATATACTGTTCTTTCTGCCTGGAAACAGGAGATTGTCCATAGCAACCAAAAAGTGTCCCTTTACGTCAAAAGTGGCTTTGGACCAACTAGAAAACAGCGATAGTAAATTAGAACATTTGCAGAATTGAGCGATAGTGAATCGTGGGGAAATTTATTTTATTATTATATTATTATTTTTTAAATTATATTTATTTATTATATTATAATTTATGTTTTTGTGTTTCAAACTTCATCATACCCGGGATATCTACTAGACTCTTGGTGGACAGATTTAAGTGTGTTATTGTTAAGAATTACAGGCCTACAATATAAAACGCCAAATTTCCATGCAAAATAATTGTACCGCTTTCAGCACCTAAAATCCGAAATAATCATACCGCCAGGAGGTTAACTAGTAAGCAACAAGTGTCAGAAAATGGCTTGCTCTTTAAGTGGTTAAACGGACCTCGGGTACAGCTATGAGCAGAGAATGGCTCTGCACTCATTACATTGAATTGTGGAAATGCCAGATTAAGATCTTGAGGGGGGTTGAATCGAGATCACTATTTTTTAACAATCATGCAGCTCTAATTGATATTATTTATTTTTACAAATTCCAAAGGCTGTTTTTTTTGTTTTTGTTTTAATATGTGACCAACAGCAGAGAACTAGAAGCTCCCCCTGCTTATGTTTCCCTGCAGACAGGCTGGGAAAGAGCTGAGTCATGTGACAACTATATATCAATTAGGAAACCGGTTCTTTGATTTTTTTTTATTAACTGCTTGCTGACCAGCCGCCGCAGTTTTACTGCGGCAGAACGGCACAGCTGGACGAAACAACGTTGCCCTACCTCGCTTCAACCTTTTGGCTGCCAGAGGCACGCGCGACCGCAGCGAGTGCGATGACCGCCGGGCACCCACGATCGCTCGAAACAAAGCGAGAACCGGGATCTGTGTCTGTAAAAACACAAATCCCAGTTCTTCCAGGGGTGAGGAGACAGATCGTCTGCTAGACGGAACAACGTTACCTTACCTCGCTTCACCTTTTGGCTGCCAGAGGCACGCGCGACTGCAGCGTGTGTCCGGAGCCAATGAGAGTTGCGGGCACGATTGCTTGCGACAAAGTGAGAACCGGGATCTGTGTGTGTAAACACACAAATCCCGGTTCTTTCAGGGGAGAGGAGACAGATCGTGTGTTCATACTAAGTAAGAGCACTGATTGCTGTATAATGCTGTATAATTATCAATGGTCCCAAAAATGTGTCAAAAGTGTCCAATTTGTCCACCGCAATATCGCAGTCCCAATAAAAATCCCAGATCGCCGACATTACTAGTACAAAAAAATAGTAATAATAAAAATGCCATAAATCTATCCCCTATTTTGTAGACGCTATAACTTTTGCGCAAACCAATCAATATATGCTTATTGCAATTTTTTTACCAAAAATATGTAGAAGAATACATATCGGCCTAAACTGAGGAAAACATTTTTTTTTTTTTAAATGTGGGATATTTATTATAGCAAAAAGTAAAAAAGATATTGTGTTTTTTTTCAAAATTGTCGCTCTTTTGTTTATAGTGGAACAAATAAAAACTGTAGAAGTGATCAAATACCACCAAAATAAAGCTCTATTTGTGGGAAAAAAAGGACGTCAATTTTGTTTGGGTACAGCATCACACGACCACACAATTGTCAGTTAAAGCGAGGCAGTGCCTCATCGCAAAAAATGGCTTGGTCATTGAGCAGCAAAATCTTCCGGGGGCTGAAGTGGTTAAAACGATTATAGTGCCATCATCTATATACAGAAATAGAAGGGACAATGTAAATGAAACAGTTTAGTCTCATATTAATGCATTCAGTGCATTCTCTGCATTAAGGTACAAAACCTTCTGAGTACAGCTCCCCCATCCTTATATTTACCTGATCCCAAACTCAATCCAGGAGACATGTGCAGCTTGATATGGACTTCTTGCAATATTGCCATACTTCATGACCTATGGATCACCAGTGGCATGGTGTCTTTTTAACTTGGAGTCCAACATTCGTGCCATTGAATGCCACAGTGGCTATATTTTAGATCTAATAAATAATGACTATCCTACTCCTGAGTTCTGACCACCAATAATTGTTACCCCAGGGGTATGCTGAGCCCCATATTTATTCACAATTAGTGATCACAGTATACCTCAGTCTGCAGGGAGATATTTGTGGGGCCCTGGGGCCTATATGTGACATACATTCCAGCTTAATATCACTTTGATACAATTATGCAGCAATTGCCTGGGCTGGACTATTTGTCACATATAGTTATGGACATCCGGACACCATATTAGTGACATGGTTTTAAACTTTCGTGATGGGACTGTGGTGTGACATACTGCAAGTTTACAATATAGAGTAACTTGGGCATTTGATCTTGCCCTTTTTTGATATTTTGACAATATAATAAACAAATGCTTTTAGCCATATGGGACAAGCCTTGTTTGCCTTTCTAACACCACTTTGTTACTGATTGGAGTGACATTTCTTCTTTTTGTATATTTTTAACAACACCTAACTGGAGATTAGGAAAAATTCATTTGGCAATTTATACTACCGTTGTCTTTCGTATGGGTTGTTTACCTTTGTGCATTCTATGCATGAAGGTAAAAAAACTTTTGTGTGCAGCAGTCCCCCCAGCCCCACCTTATACTTACCTGAGCCCCCTCTCAATCCAGTGCACAAGAGCAGCATCTCTCCTGGGTCTCTTCTTCCTCATTGGCTGAGACAGCAGTGGGAGCCATTGGCTCCTATTACTGTCAATCACAGCTAGTGAGCCAATTAGGAGAGAGTGGGGGGCAGGGCAGAGCCATGCTCCCTGTGTGAATTGACACACAGGGCAGTGGGTCGGGAGCGACCCTGCTCAGGTGACCCCACAGCAAGCACATTGCTATGGGGGCACTCGGCAGGAGAGAGGGGACCAGGAGAGCCGGTGGGTAAGAGGAGGATTGGGGCTGCTCTGTGCAATACCATTGCACAGAGCAGCCAAGTACACCATGTTATTTAAGAAAATAAAAATCTGCCTTTAATTTAATTTTAAAGTTGCTGAAATACCTCAAAGATAAAAAAAAAAAATATTGTACCATTTTGGTCACTAGATGGGGCTGGCGACAACAGGAGATAATGATATTACAAACAATATGACAATCGTGTGGCACCTGTGCAAATACTTGAGATCCACGCGGATCGTTTTTTTTTTTTTTTTTTTTTTTTTTTTTATGCATAGACCCTTAAAATCTGATTGTACAATCTATTTAAGCTTGGAATTGTACAAGTCTTTGTGTTCTGTATTACAATAAACTTTTCATGTACCTTCTAAACGATTCTATTTGTTACTCTGAGTTGTTAGCAAAAAAGGGGCGAGTACGGTTTGCAAGTAAAGTGTCAGTACCAACATCAAAGTGATGGTATTTTGTTTACAAATGTTTTTATTAAGGTATAACATAAAAAACAGGGTATACAGGCACCAAGAGGACAATAAGTACATTTGTGAGATAGGATAAAACAGCTTACGTGTACATCTTTCATGTTGCCTTAGAACAGAATAATGAAAAAAGCAGTAAACCCAATAATTGGGGAGGAAAAGAAAAATGAAAAAAAAAAATAACAGAGTAAACTAGAAACCGTGATATTCAAACACAAATGTAGGGGTTGTTATACCATTCGACCAGAATACAAATTACAGCAGCGTAATGTGTCCGTAAAGGTAAATATCATACATGTCTACTGTGCAAGTTATATCAGACGACTTTAATCCATCTGGGCACCAGGAATAGGGACCGAGGGATCCTCAAGTCCTGTGCTAAGCAGATGGGCTGTCCATATGCCTCATTTGTGGTCAAAGATGTGCATGGAGTCCAGGAGAGTATGGTGCACCTATTCCATCAATCTAATGGACTCCATGCGTAGAAGCACTTGCGACCATGACACAGAGGGGCGTTTCCAATTCAGTGCGATTGCCCATTGAATGGCACTAAAGAGTGTGGGAGCTAATTTCTGTTGTGGGGGGGGGGGACTCCTGGGAGTTCTGCAAACAATATACACATTTGGTAAGTCAGGGTAACAGGCGCTCCAGTTAACTGGACTATCAGTGAGGCAGTTTTATGCCAAATGGGTCCTAAGGCTTTGCAACTCCAGAATGTGTGTAGGAGCGTACCCCTGTCCTGACATCCTCTAAAGCATGTGTCAGGAACCAGTGGATATATCCTGTGTAGACGGTCTGGGGTATAGTACCGACGGGTATGTAGTTTGAGGATCATTTCTGCAATAGATATAGAGCGTGTGCATGTTGTTAATCATGTCTTGCCAGTCTTCCTCTGGGAATTCCTGAGCCGTCTCAGCCTCCCTTCCCACCATTGCTACAGATTTTAGAGTGGTATTGTAGTCATTGAGGTATCGGTGTAGAGTTGAGATGGTCCCCCTATCCCTGGAGGCTTCTCCACATAGGTATTCAAATGGTGTTTTTGTCAATTCCACTCAGACAACCAGGGCAGTGGAGTAAAAAAGTGTCTTATCTGTAAGTATTTGTAAAAATCCAATCTACTAAGGGCAAAAGTTTGCTGTAAATGTATGAATGAGCAAAAGGATGTGCCCTGTAACAGAGATTCCAAGTTTACCAGTCCATGCTCATTCCAGTTATGAAACGATGTGCCTGAGTTTAGGGCTGGAGGGAATGAGGATTCTCCTATGAAGGAAGACAGGAGTGGTGTGTCAGATTTTAATTTAAGTTTCTTCCAGTAGAGAGACCAGAGACAGAGAGAATGACCCACAATATTGTTAAGTGGAGTGATGTCTTTTGGGGATATTGAGCACGACCAGAGAAGACCTGGGAGGTAGTATGGAGCCACTGAGATCCGCTCAAATTGCAGCCATGGTATAGATGTAGGGAAAGCGTTCCATTGTGCCAGTTGGACAAGGCGGGATGCCAGGAAGTATTTCCATAGATCCAGGCATCCCAAGCCGCCTCTCACATGGGCATCATTGGGCGGCTTAGTCGGGGGTTCTTATTGTGCCATATAAAGTTGAGCAGATCTGATTGGATTGTTTGTAATGTGGAGCGAGAGACATACAGAGGCAGGGATCTAAAGAGGAACAGGAGCTTTGGGAGGATAGACATTTTGACTGCTTGAATGCGACCTAAAAATTATATATGGTACGAGGACCATTGGTTAAGAAGGCATTTAACATTGGAAAAGGCTTGTGGGTAGTTTAATGAGTACATCTGTTTAAGTGAGGGGGCTGGTTTTATTCCTTTATTCCTTTAAGTATTGCAGTGAGCTGTGGTTCCAGGAGAATTTATATTTGTCTTTAAGAGAAGTCATTAAAGGTTGGGGAGGTGGATAGGCTATGCTGTACATTTGGATGGGTTCACTCCTATGCCTGTAAGATGATAAAAGGAATCTAGGGAGGTCATAAGGTTGGGAAGAGGAATTAGAGGGTCAGAGATAAATAGACATGTGCATTCGTTTTTGTCCGAATGCATTTTCGTCCGAATTTCAGGTATTTTCGTTATCGTTTTAACAAACGATAACGAAAGTGCAGAATCCGAAAAACGAAAGATCCGACATAAACAAATGCTTTATTTTCGTTTTCGTTGCTACAACAGTTCAATATAGATAGGAGATTCGACATGATGATGACAATAACAATCTGTGTCCATCAAACCTGTGATCGAATGTGCCTAACCTTAACTCTATTAGTCCAAGATTATTCTACATAGAGAGAAAAGATTCGACATAGAGAGAAAAGATAACTAAAAATAATGATAATGATGAATGTTATTGGCTGATTGTAACCAAAGAGGAGGAGCAGTAAAATAGCTAGAACTAAGTACACACGTACTTTGGCTTATGGTGTCTGTTGAAAGTTCTAAGAAGATTCGACGGAGCAGGTAAACTATTCGGCGTTGTACAGTTTAGCTGCTCCGTCGAATCTTCTTTGAACATTCGACAGACACCATAAGCCTTCAATGACAGATTCGACCTTAATTTGGATTTTCGGACGAATGCAATTTTTAACGCAAAACAAAATAGATAAAAACGAATTTCGGGAGAAACTAAATAAATTTATTTTTCGGACGAAAACGAAATTCTGAAACGAAATATTTCAGTGTGCACATGTCTAGAGATAAATAAGAGATCATCAGCATATAGACTGATTTTAAGTTCCTGATCACCTTTTTTATATCCCTTAACCACTTACCGACCGCCGCACGGCGATGTACGTCGGCAGAATGGCACGGGCAGGCAAAAGGACTTACAGGCCCCCCCGGTGCCTGCGGCGGTCGGATTCTTGTCAGGGGCGATCAAAGGTGAGGGGGAGGCCACTCATTCGTGGCTCCCCCCTCGCGATCGCTCATGGCGAATGAAATGCTTTCTCGGCTTCTGTATAGTAAATAGAAGCGGAGGAAGTAATGTCATCGCTCCTCGGCTCGGTATTTTCCGTTCCGGCGCCGAGGAGAGAAGACATCTGAGTGAGTGAACCAACACATACACACACAGTAGAACACGCCAGGCATACTGTACACCCACCATAACCCCCCGATCACCCCCCAATCACACCCCCCCCCCCCGTCACACTGACGCCAAGCAGTTTTTTTTTTCTTCTGATTACTGCATTGGTGTCAGTTTGTGACAGTTAGTGTGGTAGGGCAGTTAATGTTAGCCCCCTTTAGGTCTAGGGTACCCCCCTAACCCCCCCTAATAAAGTTTTAACCCCCTGATCACCCCCCCGTCGCCAGTGTCGCTAAGCGATCATTTTTCTGATCACTATATTAGTGTCACTGGTGACACTAGTTAGGGAGATAAATATTTAGGTTCGCCGTCAGTGTTTTATAGTGACAGGGACCCCCATATACTATCTAATAAATGTTTTAACCCCTTGATTGCCCCCTAGTTAACCCTTTCACCAGTGATCACCATATAACTGTTACAGATGACGCTGGTTAGTTTATTTTTTATAGTGTCAGGGCACCCGCCGTTTATTACCAAATAAAGGTTTAGCCCCCTGATCGCCCGGCGGTGATATGCGTCGCCCCAGGCAGCGTCAGGTTAGCGTCAGTACCGCTAACAACCACGCACGCAGCATACACCTCCCTTAGTGGTATAGTATCTGAACGGATCAATATCTGATCCGATCAGATCTATAATAGCGTCCCCAGCAGTTTAGGGTTCCCAAAAACGCAGTGTTAGCGGGATCAGCCCAGATACCTGCTAGCACCTGCGTTTTGCCCCTCCGCCCAGCCCACCCAAGTGCAGTATCGATCGATCACTGTCACTTACAAAACACTAAACGCATAACTGCAGCGTTCGCAGAGTCAGGCCTGATCCCTGCGATCGCTAACAGTTTTTTTGGTAATGCCTTGGTGAACTGGCAAGCACCAGCGCTCTAGTACCACCCCGGTCGTAGTCAAACCAGCACTGCAGTAACACTTGGTGACGTGGCGAGTCCCATAAGTGCAGTTCAAGCCGGTGAGGTGGCAAGCACAAGTAGTGTCCCGCTGCCACCAAGAGGAAGACAAACACAGGCCCGTCGTGCCCATAATGCCCTTTCTGCTGCAATCGCCAATCCTAATTGGGAACCCACCACTTCTGCAGCGCCCGTACTTCCCCCATTCACATCCCCAACCAAATGCAGTCGGCTGCGTGAGAGGCATTTTCTTTATGTCCTCCCGAGTACCCCTACCCAACAAACCCCCCCCAAAAAAGATGTTGTGTCTGCAGCAAGCGCGGATATAGGCGTGACACCCGCTATTATTGTCCCTCCTGTCCTGACAATCCTGGTCTTTGCATTGGTGAATGTTTTGAACGCTACCATACACTAGTTGAGTATTAGCGTACAGCATTGCACAGACTAGGCACACTTTCACAGGGTCTCCCAAGATGCCATCACATTTTGGGAGACCCGAACCTGGAACCGGTTACAGTTAATAAAGTTACAGTTACAAAAAAAGTGTAAAATACAAAACAAAAAAATATATAAAATAATAAAAAAATAGTTGTCATTTTATTGTTCTCTCTCTATCTCTATTCTCTCTCTATTGTTCTGCTCTTTTTTACTGTATTCTATTCTGCAATGTTTTATTGTTATGTTTTATCATGTTTGCTTTTCAGGTATGCAATTTTTTATACTGTACCGTTTACTGTGTTTTATTGTTAAACATTTTTTTTGTCTTCAGGTACGCCATTCAGCTGCAGCGCGGATTTATTTATCTTGACAGCAACAGCGTTTGCTCCCACAATATATAAAGCTGTGACTCCAGCGGAGGTGATATATGACCAAGCATGGGGGCAGCAGGGGCGGAGGAGCGATTTGCTCCTACCTTTTGCGGGAGGATGCCCCCATGCTTCGGCATATATAAACGGTGCATATATGCCCATCATTAGAAGTGGGTGGATGAAGGGAGGTATTCTAATGGTGGGCATCCCCACCGATCAATCTCTTTTTTTCGTTCAGCCCACAGGCTGCATGAAAAAAAAAAAAAGATTACAATATATGCCCAACAAGGACCAGCAACGTACTGGTATGTTGCTGGACTTTGAGTGATGCCTGCAGGTTTAGGTATCATCTTGGTATCATTCTTTTCACCCAGCGGTCGGCTTTCATGTAAAAGCAATCCTAGCGGCTAATTAGACTCTAGACTGCTTTTACAATCAGTGGGAGGGAATGCCCCCCCCCACCGTCTTCCATGTTTTTCTTTGGCTCTCCTGTCCCAACAGGGAACCTGAGAATGCAGCCGGTGATTCAGCCAGCTGACCATAGAGCTGATCAGAGACCAGAGTGGCTCCAAACATCTCTATGGCCTAGGAAACCGGAAGCTACAAGCATTTCATGACTTAGATTTCGCCGGATGTAAACAGCGCCATTGGGAAATTGGGAAAGCATTTTATCACACCGATCTTGGTGTGGTCAGATGCTTTGAGGGCAGAGGAGAGATCTAGGGTCTAATAGACCCCAATTTTTTCAAAAAAGAGTACCTGTCACTAGCTATTGCTATCATAGGGGATATTTACATTCCCTGATATAACAATAAAAATAATAAAAAAAAAAAAAATGAAAGGAAGAGTTTAAAAATAAGATAAAAAAGAAAAAAAATAATAATAAAAAAAAAGCACCCCTGTCCCCCCCTGCTCTTGCGCAAAGGCGAACGCAAGCGTTGGTTTGGCGTCAAATGTAAACAGCAATTGCACCATGCATGTGAGGTATCACCGCGAAGGTCAGATTGAGGGCAGTAATTTTAGCAGTAGACCTCCTCTGTAAATCTAAAGTGGTAACCTGTAAAGGCTTTTAAAAATGTATTTAGTTTGTCGCCACTGCACGTTTGTGCGCAATTTTAAAGCATGTCATGTTTGGTATCCATGTACTCGGCCTAATATCATCTTTTTTATTTCATCAAACATTTGGGCAATATAGTGTGTTTTAGTGCATTAAAATTGAAAAAAGTGTGTTTTTTCCCCAAAAAATGCGTTTGAAAAATCGCTGTGCAAATACTGTGTGAAAAAAAAATAATCTGTAGGGCATTTGCTTTAAAAAAATATATAATGTTTGGGGGTTCAAAGTAATTTTCTTGCAAAAAGAATAATTTTTTCATGTAAACAAAAAGTGTCAGAAAGGGCTTTGTCTTCAAGTGGTTAGAAGAGTGGGTGATATGTGGCATAAACTTCTAAATGTTGTGCATAAAATGCCAGGACAGTTCAAACCCCCCCCCCCAAATCATCCCATTTTGGAAAGTAGACACCCCAAGCTATTTTTTGCACAAAGTTGTCACTAAATGATATATTGCTCAAACATGCCATGGGAATATGTGACATTACACCCCAAAATACATTCTGTTGCTTCTCCTGAGTACGGGGATACCACAAGTGTGAGACTTTTTTGGAGCCTAGCCGCGTACGGGACCCCGAAAACCAAGCACCGCCTTCAGGCTTTCTAAGCGCGTAAATTTTTTATTTCACTCTTCACTGCCTATCACAGTTTCGGAGGCCATGGAATGCCCAGGTGGCACAAAACCCCCCCAAATGACCCTATTTTGGAAAGTAGACACCCCAAGCTATTTGATGAGAGGTATAGTGAGTATTTTGCAGACCTCACTTTGTCACAAAGTTTTGAAAATTGAAAAAAGAAAAAAAAAATTTTTCTTGTCTGTCTTCATTTTCAAAAACAAATGAGAGCTGCAAAACACTCACCATGCCTCTCAGCAAATAGCTTGGGGTGTCTACTTTCCAAAATTGGGTCATTTTGGGGGGGGGATTGTGCCATCTGGGCATTCCATGACCCCCGAAACTGTGATAGGCAGTGAAGAGTGAAATCAAAAATTTACGCCCTTAGAAATCCTGAAGATGGTGATTGGTTTACGGAGCCCCGTACGCGGCTAGGCTCCCAAAAAGTCCCACACATGTGGTATCCCCATACTCAGGAGAAGCAACTAAATGTATTTTGGGGTGCAATTCCCCATATGCCCATGGCCTGTGTGAGCAATATATCATTTTAAAATATATAAAAAAAAAGTGTCACTTTCCCGCAACTTGTGTCAAAATATGAAATATTCCATGGACTCAACATGCCTCTCAGCAAAATAGCTTGGGGTGTCTACTTTCCAAAATGGGGTCATTTGGGGGGGGGGGGGGGGTTGTGTCATCTGGGCATTTTATGGCCTTCAAAACTGTGATAGGTAGCGAGGAGTGAAATAAAAAATTTATGCCCTTAGAAATCCTAAAGACGGTGCTTGGTTTTCGGGGCCCCGTACGTGGCTAGGCTCCCAAAAAAGTCCCACACATGTGGTATCCCCGTAATGAGGAAAAGCAGCTGAATGTATTTTGGGGTGCAATTCCACATATGCCCATGGCCTGTGTGAGCAATATATTATTTAGTGACAACTTTTTGTACATTTTTTTTTTTTGTTATTATTCAATCACTTGGGACAAAAAAAAATAATTAATGGGCTCAACATGCCTCTCAGCAATTTCCTTTGGGTGTCTACTTTCCAAAATTGGGTCATTTGGGGGGGCGGGGGGGGGGGGGGTTGTACTGCCCTGCCATTTTAGCACCTCAAGAAATACATAGGCAGTCATAAATTAAAAGCTGTGTAAATTCCAGAAAATGTACCCTAGTTTGTAGGCGCTATAACTTTTACGCAAACCAATAAATATACGCTTATTGACATTTTTTTTACCAAAGACATGTGGTCGAATACATTTTGGCCTAAATGTATGACTAAAATTGAGTTTATTGGATTTTTTTTATAACAAAAAGTAGAAAATATCATTTTTTTTTCAAAATTTTCTGTCTTTTTCCGTTTATAGCGCAAAAAATAAAAATGGCAGAGGTGGTCAAATACCATCAAAAGAAAGCTCTATTTGTGGGAAGAAAAGGACGCAAATTTCGTTTGGGTACAGCATTGCATGACCGCGCAATTATCAGTTAAAGCATCGCAGTGCCAAATTGTAAAAAGTGCTCTGGTCAGGAAGGGGGTAAATCCTTCCGGGGCTGAAGTGCTTAATGTTAGGGTTATTGGAGATGGATTGGGCCAGGGGTTCCATAGCAAGGGCAAGTAAAAGGGGGAAAAGGGGGCAGCCCTGTCTGGTTCCCCAGTTTAGAGGAAAGTATTCAGAGTTGCACCCTGAGAGTTTGATACGTGTACGGGGGTGGTGGTACAGGGTCTTAAATCTGTGTATGAATTCGCCTTTAAATCCGAATTTGGATAAAACTGTATCTAAATAGGGCCAGAGGACACTGCCAAAGACCTTATTAATGTCCAGGCTCAGGAGTAATACCTTCCTTGAGTGAATTTCAGCATTTTGGAGAATGTTTGTTGCTAAGCGAATATTGTCGGTGATTTGTCTAGTTGATATAAAGCCTGTTTGGTCAGGGGATATCAAAGTTGTAATAACCGAGGCTAGGCGCTCTGCTAAAATCCGTCCAAAGATCTTTAAGTCATTGTTAATGACAGAGATGGGGCAGAAATTTTGGGGGAGGGTATGGTCTTTTCCCCGTTTTGGTATTAGGGAGATATTAACCAGCAGCATTTCTTCGGGGAAGTGTTTTCCTTTTAGGATATGGTTATAGAGTTTGGTCAATTTGGGGATTAAGGATTCGGCAAATTCTTTGTAATAAGTAGTAGAGAATCCATCTGGGCCTGGGTTTTAGAGGGTTTAAGGGAGGAAATGATGGAGGAAATTTCCTCTGCTGTACATGGGGCATTAAGGATTTGCAATTGCTCCTCCGAGATCTGTGGAAGTGCAATGGCATCTAACCAGGTTTGGGGGACGGAGGGAGTGGGGGGCTAGGGCCAGAAAATATCTTTTGGTAGAAGGAGGAAAAGATCCTCAGGACATTTTTGGGATGGGTGGTGAGGTTACCATTACAGTCCCTTATTTTGTAGACGTGTGTCGGTTGGGTGGTCTGCTTGAGTTTCCATGCAAACATAGTTGAAGCTGAATTGATATGAAGGAGGAAGTGGGCCTTAGCTCATCGAAGGGACTTTTCGGTGTGTTCTGAGAGTAGGGTGTCTAGGGCCCTCCTTTTTTCATTAATTTGGAGAAGTAAGTCTTGTGAAGTAGTCTGGCTGTGCCTGTGGTAAAATTTCTCGAGGTTAGAGGTGAGCCTTCAAGTTTCCTGTAGTTTTTGGGGTGTTCTAATGGTGGAGATTTCTATTAAGTGGCCCCTCAGCCCAGCTCTATGGGCTGTCCAAAGGGATGTGAGGATATTTCGCCTGTCGTGTCTAAAGTAGTCTGTGAGGCACTCAGACAGTTGGGTCAATACTATAGGGTACGTAAGTAATGCATCATTGAGCCGCCAGGTTCTGTTAGCGTATGGGAGACCTATACAAGAAAGGTGGCTGGATACCATGTGGTGGTCTGACCACGGGCAGACATGTATGTTTGCTGAGGTGGAGTTTGCAATTAGGGAGGGAGTGCAGGAAATATAATCCAGGCGAGAGTAGTTGTCGTGAGGGTGTGAGTAAAAGGTGTATTCCCGAGAACCTAAGTTGTAAGGCATCTATCAGTTGATGGGACTTTAGGGAGTGTTGAAGGGATTTTGGGAAGGCATTAGAGTTGCAACCTGTACTACTTCTATCCATAACAGAGTGGGCTACTAAGTTGAAACCCTCTCCGATCAGTATGTGGGGTGAGCGGAATCTATCTAGAACCTGAAAAAGTTTTTAAAGAATGTGGCCTGTGATACATTAGGGGCGTACACTGAGGCCAAGGTTTTCAATTTGTCCTGGATGGAGCCCCTAACTATTAAAAAGCGACTGTTCGGATCTTTGTAAGTCTGTTGAACCTGAAACATTACAGAATTTTTAATAAGGACAGCCGCCCCTCTAGACCTGGACTCATAGGTGGAAAAGTAACATTGTTTAAATTACTTATCCAAAAAGGATGGGTCGTTATTGGTGGAGAAATACGTCTCCTGCAGTAGGAGGATGTCAGCTCCTAGTGATTTATATGACTTAAATGCTTTTCTCCTCTTGTGAGGGGAGTTAAACCCCTTAATGTTGTGAGAGATTACTTTAAGACCCATGGTATGTTAAGAGTGGGAGATTGAAGGTCAGGGGAGAGTCCACACCATCTGATGGACATATCTGGTACAATGTTGAAAATTGTAGCACATTTGTGGTAAAAAACTGAGGTTGGTAACTTAAAAAAGCAAAAAAAAAAAAACCCAGAAGAACCAGTAACTGTAAAACTGGGCCAAAAAAAATGTCAATGCATAGTCTTGGGGGGTCAGGGGAGAAGACTTCCCACTGACCCAAAGAACAATGTCAATTCGGACCGTGGGGTTCAGTACTCTAAACCTGTGGGTCTGTAGACTCAGCATATACTGTAATTCGTTATGCTTAAATACCTGTGGGGGGACCATCAGCTCGGACAGCACTGAGCAGATGGGAGGCCGACAGGCCCCAACCGGTGTAGAATAGGGGGACAGTCTAGCTGACGCGACTGGAATTCAGCTTTGAGCCGGGAGAGTCCAGTTGCTGCAAAGCATGGCGGGAGTAACCTTGAATAAACAGAGATCAAACAGGGGGAGAAAAAGAAAAGTTAGTCTCAGTGTTGATTGCAGCTGTCTCGCCTGGGAGGTGGGGTGGCTCAAATGGCAGAAGCGCGAGGAGTGGATGACATCCTGGGTAGGGCCTCCGCATCTAGGAGGCTTAGCTTCACCAATAGTTCCTTGCCCTCTGTGATCGTAGTAACAGAGTAGGTCATTCCATTATGAGGGACTTGAAGCTTTAACGGGAACCCCCAACGGTAGCGGATATTGGCGGACTGGAGGACTGATGTGACTTCCTTCATCTTCCTGCGCTTGTCCAGGGTGGTGGGGTAGATATCTGGGTATATTTAAATGACGGTACCCTCCAGATGTATATTAGGAGTGTTCCTTGAGGCACGAAGGATGTCCTCTTTAATTAGGAAGTCCTTGAGGCATAGCACTATATCTCTAGGGGGCTTCTTAGGAAGGGAGGTGGGCGCAGGGCTCTGTGGATCCTGTCGCAGGAAAAGGCTGAAAGAGGGGAGTCAGGCAGGAGAGACTGAAACAGCTTCTGGATCCTAGGCAGTAAGTCAGTCACAGACTCTGGGACCCCCCGCACCCTGAGATTATTTTGTCTGTTACTGTTGTCCAGGTCCTCAATGTGGGCTTTGAGCTGCAAGACAGTCTCTGAAAGGGACTCTTGCTGAGATCTGAACAGACCAGGGCAAGCTCATCATGTTTAGTCTCTAATAGATCAGTAATGCTACCCAGGGCTGCAATCTCCAGGGATAAAGTGTTGGTGGATTTGTGCAACTCAGATGGAAACTTCTGGGCAATTTTGTTATACATCAGGATGAGACTCTCATCTAAGTCAGCTTTAGTGAGTTGCAGAGAATACTCAGTCTCCCAGGGAGTGTGCTTGTGGATGTGCCTGCGTCTGCTTCGTCTGGGCGCCATCTTGGGACATCATGCTCTGCTCCCTCACTCTAAGCAAGTATGTTGTTAGGGACTTTTGGGCCGGTTTACTGTGGCGATTTTTCGGTCCCAGCATGCGCTGAGTGTTCCGCCAGGGGTGCAGGGAGGAATCAGAGAAAAAAAAGTGTGATGATAGCCCTGGGGAAGTGCCGTTCGTCTCCTCGGCTCACAGAGCTCTCAGCCCTTGCTTCCTTCCTGGTTGGTGCCGCGCATGCACCCCAAAGTAATGGTATTTTGTGGGATAGATAAAATCGAAAACCACTGGAGAGTCAATAATAAAAAAAAATGTAAGTGTGAGGACACATAGGAGGGGGAGCACAGAGCACCTGGAGCACTGGATGTATACATAAAGAAGCAATGAGCAATTAGTCATAGCTCCCAACTGTCCCTGATTTCGAGGGACTGTCCCTGATTTGGAGCAATGCCCCTCTGTCCCTCTTTCCTCTGCATTTGTCCCTCATTTTGGGCTGATCCATATAGTTGTATATAAAATGCACTTTTTATCTTTCAAAAAGTGTTTCCCAGTGCTAAACCTTTCATCCAAATTCTAAATTGCTGCATTTGTACATTTTAAAAGCCAATATAAAGGAATACTAGTGGTAAAAAAAAGCAGTTGTGGATTTAATTAACTTTTTTTGGTTAATTGTCCTTTAAGGGGGTGTGGCAGGGGGCGTGTCCTATGCCCACATATGTTTGTTAGTCCCTCATTCCTATCTCAAAATGTTGAGAGATAGGACTTTGTGATTACAGCACTATTTTATTACAGCATATGAACGGTTAATGAATGTGGACGTTTTCTTTGGTCACAGCATGGAGCACTGTATTGTACTGTTGCACAATATGAATTTAAATATTACGTGAACAGTATTGTTTTCTTCTAAATCTACCACAAAGCACTTTATTTTATTTGGAATGTGGACATAGTGCCACACATCTTTAACATTTTTGTATTTGATTAACCTACATATGGTGATCCGATCACAGTGCAGGCAGCTACCTACAACACACTCACCATAGTGTGGGATACTACACACGCTATACACCATAGAACGGGGTCCCAACATCTTATATATATTTTTAACTTTGTAGAAGATTCCTACCTGTTGTTGCTCTGAAGAAATAGCTGTTTGTTTCACCATGTACTTTGCAGAGGGTCTGGTTCTTTATAAATCACCTGGTGCATTCTCAGTGTTTTATTGAGAAAAGCTGCAGGGTCTGCATCCCCTTAGAGCTATATGACCCTTCAAAAGTATCTCTTCAAAATTGAAATTCCTATTACAGGGGGTGTCTATAATGTGGCTTGAATCTTAGCGCAGACTTTTGGGAAAATCAAACGAGCAGGAAATTAAATTTTTGGGGGTGTTCTGTACAACAACCGTGTACGGAACAACTCTAGGTTGAACTATTACATTTATTGAAAATTACAACAGCTGCAGATTAAAAAAGGAAAGGTAATTAAAGAAAAATATTACATTACAACATGGCAACTGAATAATCTATACAGTAGTTTGTATTTTTTTTTTTTTTTTTTGTCGTATTTTTTATCCGAAGAAAGTTACCCCTTAACACAATAAATGAGGTTTAGAAAGTTTTGTTTGGGAATGAAAATATTTTGGATTTTTTTTTTTAAACTAAAATATTCTGGATTCATATTTTATTAAAAGCGCTAAATGGGGTTTAGGGAGTTTTTCTTTAGATGTGACTAAAAATATTATAGATTTTTTTTAAATAAAATATTCTATATTTTTTTTAGACTAAAAATTTGTTTATTTTTGTGTAGCAATTGTATATGCTATATTTTTTTACTAAAGTGCAGTTATTTAATAACTTAAGAAGGATTTAGATAATGAACCAAATTTCCACCGGTCATAAAATTTAGCTTCCTTGGGCCCAAGCTGAAGCAGCTTCAACATAAAATCTGGACTTCCCCTTCTAATTTATCATTTGGGCATCTTGGGTATTGGACCTTCTCAAACACTCCTGCTAGATAGAGCAGACTAGGTAGAATGAACATAGTTTCCAACTAAGAAAAAAACTAACAAAACTCAGACATAGATCATGTTTTATTAATTCTAACTGGCTCTAGGGCTTGCACATTGTTATTCTTTCAGTTCAAGCTCTGTCCCTCTCCCCGTACACGAGACCTCATTTTCAAATGTACAAAAATTTAAACTGACTTTCTAACTGATTAGCTCCAACAAAATGTCTGACAACTGCTGAGCGAAAACATTTTCTGCAACGTATACAGGAATACCATCTGAGGCTGCAGAAATAGAAATTTTTCCACTGGAACCTTTTATTGTCCCTGAGAGCAGTCGATGGGCATTTGGGAGTGCAGGGTTCACCACATTTCATTTCAGTTCTATTTATTTCAATTATATGTAACTCTGCCATCCTAAATCAATGTAGTTTTGTATTTCTAAGCATAACCCTGTGTTTTTTTTTTTTTTTTGTGCACTGCTGCTGTTTTAATGCAATTACACCAATGTGTTATGGTGATGAGCAAATCTGCCCAGGTTCAGTTCACAGATGGTTCAGTGAATCCTGTTGGAAATTTGGCAAAGCCAAACTCGCAGTGAATCCCATTGAACATTATATGGAAAGGTTGAGTCCTACTAGTAAGTTCATGCCATTTTTAGGAGAAATAGGCAATTTATTGTTAAAAAAAAAAAAAACTACAGTGGGGAGAGGTGTTTTTTTGTTTGTTTGTTTTTTTTTTTTTTTTAGGTGGTTTTAATTGTGAAATGGCAAAAAAAAAATCCCGTAAATTACAGGCTTGAGGAATGACTTAAAAACGTATGTAAACCCTTACGATGAAATTCTCTTATTTACTTCCTTTTGGTCTGAATTATTTACCTCTGGAAGCATTTTGTTTGATAAGTGCAAAAATGTACCTGTTGATCCTACCAGAAATTCCAAGTCGTTTTGTATCCTGTGCACACGTCCTGTGTTATCTCAGAGAGCCTCCTAGTTCTCATCATTGACTACTGAATGAATGAACCTTTATTTTGTTGATATCTGATATCTGAGAGTAAAGCCTAGGAAATAAGCCTAACTAGTGTATGCCTAACTTTACTATACAGATGGGCATGGCCGGCCTTACCATGGGACCCAGTGGGCCCATGGTCCCAGGTGGCATCTTAAGAGAGGCGGCAGTCGGCAGTGACAAGTTGTACCCGTACATCACCCGTGCCAGCCAGAGGCGTGCTAAGTGGGGGGTGGGCTGCCCCAGGTACCACACACTGGTGTCAGGCCAGCACCCCCCTCCTCAATTGAAGCGGTGGCAGCGCTGCGGGTTTAGGCAGCGGCACAGTAACAGCCACAGGCAGGGAGAAGTGGGCTATAGTTGTGATGCAAGGGGAAGGGGGTGTGCAGGGGGGGTGCACGGTGACACCGCTGCACCTACCATCCCCCCTCTTGTGGCCGCAGGTTGTCTGTGTGATCCCGGATGTCACACAGGCACAGCCATGCAGAGTAAAGCCGCCTCCCCTCCTCTCTGTTTATGTGTAAACAGGGGGAGGGGATCTGCTGAGCATGTGCCACTGCACTGAGATCTGAGGTACTGAACGGGGGCTACACTGAAGTCCTCTTTATACTCCTACATACATGTATAGTGCCATGACCGGTCCCCTTTATACTCCTTTATACATGTATAGAGCTATGACAGGTCCTCTTTATTCTCCTATATACATGTATACAACCATGACAGGTCCTCTTTATACTCCTAAATACATGTATTGAGCCATGACAGGTCTTTTTATACTCCTACATACATGTATAGAGCCATGACAGGTCCTCTTTTTACTCCTACATACATGTATAGAGCCATGACCGGTCCTCTTTATACTCCTACATACATGTATAGAGCCATGACAGGTCTTCTTTATACTCCTATACATGAATAGAGCCATAACAGGTCCTTTTTATAGAGCCATGACAGGTCCTCTTTATATTCCTACATACATGTATTGAGCCATGACACCTCCTTTTACACTCCTATACACATGTATAGAGCCATGACAAATCCTCTTTAACTTCCCGTCCTATAGCAGATTGACGGCCTGGTGGTGGTTCAGTTATCCTGACTGGGCGTCATATGACGTCCAGCAGGATAACATGCTGCCGCGCGCCCGTGGGGGCGCGCATCACGGCGATCGGTGGATCAGTGTGTCAATCTGACACACCGCTCCACAAATCTTGGTAAAGAGCCTCCGGCGGGGGCTCTTTACCCCGTGATCAGCCGTGTCCAATCACGGCTGATCATGATGTCAATAGGAAAAGCTGTTGATCGGCTTTTCCTCACTCGCGTCTGACAGTAGACGAGTAGAGGAGAGCCGATTGGTGGCTCTCCTGACAGGGGGGGGTCTGCGCTGATTGTTTATCAGCGCAGCCCCCCCTCGGATGCCCGCACTAGAACACCAGGGAAGCCGCCAGGACCACCAGGGAAGGGGGCAAGATGTGGATGGCCAGGTATGTACCCCATGGCCATCCACATGTGCCCAATGTGCCCAGTCTGTGCCAATCAGTGCCCACAAATGGGCACTGATTGGCACCATTATATTTCAGTGATGCCCAGCAATGCCACCCATTAGTGTCATCAGTGCCACCAATCAGTGTCCTCAGTGCCACCTGTCAGTGCCCATTCGTGCCTACCAGTGCCCACCTATCAGTGCCCATCCATGCCACCTATCAGTGTCACTCATAAGTACCCATCAGTGCCACCCATAAGTGCCCATCAGTGCCACCCATGTGCAGCCTATGAGTGCCCATCAGTGCCACCTATGAGTGCCCATCAGTGCCGCATACCAGTGCCACCTATCAGTGCCCAGTGTCACCTATCAGTGCCCATCAGTGGCTGTCAGTGCCACCTAATTGGTGCCACCTCATCGGTGCCCATCAGTGCAGCCATATCAGTGCCCGTCATTGAAGAAGAAAACGTACTTATTTACAAAAAATTTTAACAGAAACAAAGAAAAACTTGTTTTTTTTCAAAATTTTCAGTCTTTTTTTATTTGTTGTGAAAAAAATAAAAACCACAGAGGTGATCAAATACCACCAAAAGTAAGCTCTATTTGTGGGAAAAAAATGATAAAAAATTTGTTTGGGTACAGTGTTGCATGACCGCGCAATTGTCATTCAAATTGCGACAGTGCTGAAAGCTGAAAATTTGGCCTGGGCAGGAAGGTGTCTAAGTGCCGGTATTGAAGTGGTTAAACTCCTACATACATGTATAGTGCCATTACAGGTCCTCTTTATACTCCTATACATGTAAACAACCATGACAGGTCCTCTTTATACTACTATATACAGATATAGAGCCATGACAGGTCCTCTTTATACTTAAATATACACATATAGTGCCATGACAGGTCCACTTTATACTTATTTATACATGTATAGTGCCATGACAGGTCCTCTTTATACTCCTATACATAAATAGAGCCTTAACAGGTCCTTTTTTACTCCTATACATGTAAACAACCATAACAAGTCCTCTTTATACTCCTATATACATGTATAGAGCCATGATAGGTCCACTTTAGTTATGATATAAAATAATGGCTGTGGGGGCATTTTGGTGGGCATGATTTTTTTTTAGGGGGGGGCAGCATTTTATTCTTGGTAGCACGTCTTGGACCTGCCCTGCAGATGGGGGAGCAGGGAATGAATTACAGAGGTGGTTAAGGTGCACACTGTTTTTGTACCTTTGTTTTTCTTTAAAAATATGCAGCAGGTAGAGAGTGCAAGCGTTAGCAATCAAACTTATTGTTGACACAGATGATAGTCCCTTATGGGTTAAACAAAGAGCTCTCTCTATGCAGTTTGTCATCTCACCATATCCTCTCCCTGAAGCCAGCTTTGAGTAAACGGACAGTTCGAGTCCATAATTTTATAGTACAGGACCTGGCTTATCCCAAAGTCCTCTTATTGCCCATGGACAGGAAGGTTTTGGTGGGATTTTTAAGGGTACTGAGAAATAGTAAATACAAATAATGAAGTACATAAAAATTGCATACAACACATAATAAAAAATTGTTATGCTTTTGGGTAAACATATACATGGAAACATCTTGTCTTCGAAAATGTTTGAATCTAGTCACTCAGGGTGATAAATAGATGATTATCACGACATGTTTCGCCACCCTGGGCTTCTTCAGATATATTAAAGACAAAAGATGTAGCACTGCATAAAACAGAACATAATTTAGAACAAATACAAAAACTGGTTACAAAGCATATTAGATTACAAAACCAGCTGCCATGCCCCATCTCGCTATCACTCACCCACATTCGGGCTCTTCTGCCTCCAGCCGGATACCAAATACAGGGCAACAATCACTGGATGACACACGTAGAGGCCAATGGGTGCCCGAACAGACCAGGTTGGAATATGTATACACGGTATAATATGTTAGTCCAATGGTGATATATTGGAAATAACTATTGACTAGAAAATAGCTAGTGAGATTTGTGGAGAAAAAAATCATATATAGTGAGGAAGGGTCAAACAGACAAGTGATAGACATAAAGCACTATTAAATACGACATACTCACAGCATAAGCTATTGAAATGCAGATAAATCAAGGGTGCCAAATGAAAGTTATAGTCTTCTGCCCTGTACACACGACCGGTTTTGCCATCGTAATAAACTCTGAAGGTTTTTCCGATGGAATTCCACTCAAACTGACTTGCATACACATGGTCACACCAAATTCCGACCGTCCAGAGCGTGGTGACGTACAACACATACGACGGGACAACACGTACGACGTCTCGTACTTGCTTCAGAGCATGCGTCATTTTTGGCACGTCAGAACAGCATACAGATGAACGGTTTTCCCGATAGGATTTTGTTCTGTTGGATAAATATAGAACAAGATCTCTATCTAAGTCCGTCTGAATTTTCAACGTAAAAAGTCTGATGGGGCATACACACGGTCGGAATATATGATGAAAAGCTCCCATCGGACTTTTTCTGTCGGAAATTCTGACCGTGTGTACGGGGCATAAGTTGTCAGGTTGTAAAGACAAACGATAAAGATGCTGCAGAGTGGGGGCATTAAAAATGAATAAGTTCAGCCTACGCATACTGAAATTTAAGGATTATACTGGCAAAAATATGTCCTGCTGCAGATCATCTGTCTCCTATAGGTAGATTGTAACAGATAGCAGCAGGTGTAACTAAGAACCAACAAAAGGTTGTTGTGGCAGACTTTAAACAGTGCAAGTAAACATGAATCTAGTGCGCCGGATATTGTAGCAGAGATTAGTAATTTAATCCTTCTTATTTACCTTGTGTGGAGAGTAGCCAAGCATGGTCACCCTTGGAATTCTGACAGATAATCAGTGTAGTCTGTGTTCTTTTAAATGCATGCCACTAAGCCGGCATCTGACATCACCGGCTGATCGCGGACATGCAAAGGACACAGCGCGTCATCGGACAGGAGTGCTACAGTGCCCATACTCTACTGCAGCCCGTGGATGGGGGGAGGCGCAACTGCAGCTGACATGCCCCAATCAGTGGGCACGCTCCTTTCCCCTCTGTACCCTGGGTTGCGGGTGGCTGGCGACGCTGCTCATACAGAACTGCCTGTTAAATCAATCAGCCAAGGCCAGAGGCATGATTGGCAGCTGGGCAAAGTGAAGGGGTGGTGTCGCAGCAGGAGTTGATTACCGGTACAGAGATGAACTACTGTACTGAAGGCAGGCAGACCATAGGCAGGGAAGGGGTGCGATGGAGCAACAATACAGATAACGCAGGAGCATAGCAAGTGACATAGAATGTACACAGTTTTAAGAATTACAGAATACCAAGGAAATTAATGAAACAAAACATTAATACACAATGCTGAATTATACAATAAATTATGCACTGTTAAAAATGTAAGTTATAGGGAACAACGGGAATGAAATAATCCCTGTATAGAATAATAATCAGTTATTCGACATTGAAAAAGAGAAGGATTAGGGAAGGCAAGAAAGGGGAAGGGATGACAAAAGGGGAAGGCAGGGATAGGGAGGGGCGAGGGGGCAAAGGGGGGAAAAAAAAAACAGAGGAAAGAGAAAAGGGAAGAAAAAAGGAAAGAAAGAAGAACATCATGGCAGAATGATGGAATGTGCATCTCGTATGAAACTAGAGAAGTGGGTAATGACTAGTCCTTTGGAGAAATTGTTTGAAACCAACAGACTTGTTTAAACCGGGAAATGCTGTAGCATTTAGGTTGTATATCAACCAGTCTTTCAGCTGTAGCAGCACACAGTCAACGATGCAACCTCTGACGTTAAGGGGTATACCCTGTATGATCAAGGGCAGAAAAATGAATCATATGTGGGTCAAAACTATTTTAGAGACCCACATGTTAACTCGCAGCAGTTTCCATTTTTCTTTTTTGAATGCGGACTTAATGGTCCCTAATTATTTTAAAGAAAGGATGTTTTGTTTTGCCAATGTAGAAGCAACCGCATAGGCACTGCATAAGATAGACCACGCCCAAAGTTTGACAAGTTACTCTGTCGACTACAGTGTTTTTGTCCATTGGGGAGAATATTTTTTTTGCATGTGGTGGATGCGACATATGTCGATTCATTCGCAATGCAAAGGTCCCTGTTCTCGTGGTACTTGAACAGGGGACTATATTGTTTAAATGACTATGCACTAAGCAGTCTTTTATAGATTTCGCTCTTTTGTAAGTGATTTCTGGATGTTGTTTAATGTACCCCTTAATCAAGGGATCCAGTGCGGAGAGCAGTGGCCAAAATTTAGTTAAGATCCCTCGGATTTGTTTGTGATTATTCTAACAGATTGAATATTATCTTTTTTGGTGTTAGTGGAATAGATCAGAGAGCGTCTCTCATGTTTCTATTATGCTTTCTTAAAGGCAGCTATGGCTAGATCCCCGTAACGCAGCCCGGAATGGAGTTACCGGGCCGCCTTAACAAAGTCCTCCTAATTAGTACAGTTCCTTAGAATGTGAAGGTACTGACTTACTATAGGGTATACTTTTTAATAGTGGTGATGGGTGTTAACTTGTGGCATGCAGAAGAGTGTTTCCTGCTGATGACTTTCTAAATAAAGAGGAGCCCAAAGTGCCATCTTCATTGACAGATATTTCCAAGTCTACAAAACGAACTCTTCGCAAGTTACATGTCATTGTGAATTTAATATTGTATTCATTATTACTGATGGTGGCCATGAACAATTTAAGCTCATCTCTTGTTCCAGACCAAAACAACAGCACATCATCAATGTACCGATGCCACGAGGTGATGAGCCCAAGCAAGTTGGGCACATCGTCTATGGCAAAGAGATCCTTCTCCCACCCCCCACACAGGTACAGGTTGGCATATGATGGGGCGCAACGAGTCCCTGTTATTGGCCCTTCAAAGTCCATGCAGTGCATTATGGTTACATTATGGTTGAGACAAATTATTCCATCTATACCAAGGGCTGTTTTTCATGGAGCCACCCCACTTCGTTCAGCAGGAAATCCATGAACGAAAACGAATCCCCTGCTGAATCTGAGCTGAACAGGATGGATGTTTTTTTTTTTTGCATCCATGCCTGTTCAGTTTGGGTCCTCATTTACACAGTGGACAGGAGTAGCTGATTTTTTTTCAGACCTGGATGTGCTCGGAGCTAGGTGAGTGTAAACACACACAAGTCTGTTTACATCAGCCTGCTCAAAGACCCGCATCCACCCCATGGGAAAAGGCCCTAGGAGTTAGTAGAGTTAGAAGGAACTTTGTTTGCTATTGCTGGCAAGGCAGATCTGTGATGGGTGTTCTACAAACATATCTTTAAAGACTTAAAAGATGAACTCCAAGCAGATATAAAAGACACAAATTAATACAATCTTAAAGCTGTGTTAAACTCGTTATTTTTTTTTTTTTATCTGGGAACCCTTTAGCTTTATTAGAAAAAAGTGTACAAAAAAGTGTAGCGCTATAAACTTGGAATATTGAGTGAATAGTGTTTTAAACACAACTCAAGTGCATAACATACAATTAAGTGTTAACATAAAAAACTATGATGTACTCTATAAGGTACAAATATTGTGTACATACTGTGAACAAAAGTGGAAAAAACACAATGCAATATTAGTATGAGCTAAATATAATACACTTAGTACATGTATGGTATTCAGATGATATATAAACGAGAATTCAAAAATAAAAAATAAAAAATAGTAAAGTCCAAAAAGTTCAGACCAGTTGGTCTTTAAGCCTTTTTGACTTCGATGACGTAAGTCCTCTCAACTCTGGTAAGCCTCTCGACGTCTTCGGTGGCGGCTCTTGAACCAACAGCTTTCCTGCTCACTACTTACCTATTTGATCCAGTTGATCCCTCAGCCTTAGTGACTAGGTTGACATATGTCCTTCCTAGTCATTTGCTTTTGGTAAGCCCCCTAAAACCCTGGGTGATGGCTTTCTCACTTTTTTCTTATTACTTTCAACAACATTGGTGGACTTTCGATATAGGGGTTCTGGGTGGTGTCAACCCCATCTGTACTTTTTGGACTACTATTTTTTTATTTTTGAATTCTCGTTTATATCATCTGTATACCATATATGTACACAGTGTATTATATTTAGCTCATACTAATGCATTGTGCTTTTTCCACTTTTGTTCACAGTATGTACACAGTATTTGTACCTTATAGAGTACATCATAGTTTTTTATGTTAACACTTAATTGTATGTTATGCACTTGAGTTGTGTTTAAAACACTATTCACTCAATATTCCAAGTTTACACTTTTTTCTAATACTTGGGTCTATAGGTGTGTTGGCTGCTATTTACTTCTATTTTGTCTACTTGTCGCCCGCCATATGGCACAATGATGGCGGCAAAGTGGTTTCAATACCCTGACTGGGCGTCATATGATGTCCTCAGGATATTAAGCCGCTGCGTTAAAGTTGTAATTTTTTCCACACAATTCTTGGGAAAATTAAGAATTTCTTTTTTTTTTTTTTTTTTTTAATACAAAAAATTGTCATCGGTTCTTTCTCACACGATATGCATACTTCCAATTACACCCCAAAATACATTCTGCTACTCCTCATGAGTATGGCGATACCACATGTGTGGGTTATGACTAAGCAAAGAAATTTGTCAACCATGCTCCCCTCTGTGCTGCCATGATGCAGTAACCTTGATGGTTTTTCATGTTGGATGTTTTTATACTAATAAAGCAATTTTCCTTATCCTTGGTGTGTAGTCAATCGTTTTGTCTCCTGCATCTGGGACTATTCCACAGCCTGGCCACATACAGAGGCCCATCATGCCGGAAGAACCAACAGGCGTTCTAGGAGCATAAATTCAACATATAATTTCCTAACTACCTAGCCCCCCTTTAAAGCCCTGGAGCACCAGGACAGTGGAATTGCCCACAAAATTACCCCATTTAATGTAACTCCTGTGTGACATTATCACGGCTGAGCCATTCAAGAAGACAAATGGAGCAAACTCAGAAGGAAGATGGAAATGCCGGAGCACTGGCATAAAGCTAAAGGGTTTAAAAATATAAGTAATACAGCACTGCGTAGAAAAATAGAAGTAAATAGCAGCCAACACACCTATAGACCCAAGTATTAGAAAAAAGTGTAAACTTGGAATATTGAGTGAATAGTGTTTTAAACACAACTCAAGTGCATAACATACAATTAAGTGTTAACATAAAAAACTATGATGTACTCTATAAGGTACAAATACTGTGTACATACTGTGAACAAAAGTGGAAAAAGCACAATGCATTAGTATGAGCTAAATATAATACACTGTGTACATATATGGTATACAGATGATATAAACGAGAATTCAAAAATAAAAAAATAGTAGTCCAAAAAGTACAGATGGGGTTGACACCACCCAGAACCCCTATATCGAAAGTCCACCAATGTTGTTGAAAGTAATAAGAAAAAAGTGAGAAAGCCATCACCCAGGGTTTTAGGGGGCTTACCAAAAGCAAATGACTAGGAAGGACATATGTCAACCTAGTCACTAAGGCTGAGGGATCAACTGGATCAAATAGGTAAGTAGTGAGCAGGAAAGCTGTTGGTTCAAGAGCCGCCACTGAAGACGTCGAGAGGCTTACCAGAGTTGAGAGGACTTACGTCATCGAAGTCAAAAAGGCTTAAAGACCAACTGGTCTGAACTTTTTGGACTTTACTATTTTTTATTTTTTATTTTTGAATTCTCGTTTATATATCATCTGAATACCATACATGTACTAAGTGTATTATATTTAGCTCATACTAATATTGCATTGTGTTTTTTCCACTTTTGTTCACAGTATGTACACAATATTTGTACCTTATAGAGTACATCATAGTTTTTTATGTTAACACTTAATTGTATGTTATGCACTTGAGTTGTGTTTAAAACACTATTCACTCAATATTCCAAGTTTACACTTTTTTCTAATACTTGGGTCTATAGGTGTGTTGGCTGCTATTTACTTCTATTTTTCTACGCAGTGCTGTATTACTTATATTTTTAAACCCTTTAGCTTTATGCCAGTGCTCCGGCATTTCCATCTTCCTTCTGAGTTTGCTCCATTTGTCTTCTTGAATGGCTCAGCCGTGATAATGTCACACAGGAGTTACATTAAATGGGGTAATTTTGTGGGCAATTCCACTGTCCTGGTGCTCCAGGGCTTTAAAGGGGGGCTAGGTAGTTAGGAAATTATATGTTGAATTTATGCTCCTAGAACGCCTGTTGGTTCTTCCGGCATGATGGGCCTCTGTATGTGGCCAGGCTGTGGAATAGTCCCAGATGCAGGAGACAAAACGATTGACTACACACCAAGGATAAGGAAAATTGCTTTATTAGTATAAAAACATCCAACATGAAAAACCATCAAGGTTACTGCATCATGGCAGCACAGAGGGGAGCATGGTTGACAAATTTCTTTGCTTAGTCATAACCCACACATGTGGTATCGCCATACTCATGAGGAGTAGCAGAATGTATTTTGGGGTGTAATTGGAAGTATGCATATCGTGTGAGAAAGAACCGATGACAATTTTTTGTATTAAAAAAAAAAAAAAAAAAAAGAAATTCTTAATTTTCCCAAGAATTGTGTGGAAAAAATTACAACTTTAAAAACTCGCCATTCCTTTTACTAAATACCTTGGACTGTCTACTTTGGGGATAATTTGGGGGGAATTTGTACTGTCCTGACATTTCAGGGCCTCAGGAAATGAGGCCATCAGTGAATCAGGTGAGATCAATTTTCAGTGATTGGCACCATAGCTTGTAGACTTTATAACTTTCACACAGACTAAATAATATCCACCAGTTTGGGTTATTTTTACCAAAGATATGTTGCAGTATATATTTTTGACCCAAATTTATGAACAAAAATTACTTATTTGCAAAATTTTATATTTTATAATAGAAACTAAAAAAAAGTTGTTTTTTTTTTTTCAAAATGTTCCTGCTTTTTTTTATAATCACCAAAAAAAAAAAAACAGTGGTGATTAACTACTTGTCGCCCGCCATATGGCACAATGATGGCGGCAAAGTGGTTTCAATACCCTGACTGGGCGTCATATGATGTCCTCAGGATATTAAGCCGCTGCGTGCCCCTGGGGGTGCACGTCGTGCACGATCGTTGTTGCAGTGTGTCAGTCTAACACACCGCAATTCGGATCTAGGTAAAGAGTCTCTGACGGAGACTCTTTACCACGTGATCAGCCGTGTCCAATCATGGCTGATCAGGATGTAAATAGGATGAGCCGGTGATTGGCTTTTCCTCACTCGTGTCTGACAGACTCGAGTAGAGGAGAGCCGATCGGCTGCTCTCCTGACAGGGGGGTCTGTGCTTTCAGTGCCCATCAGTGAAAGAGTAAACTTACTTATTTACAAAATTTTAAAACAAACAAAAGCAAAACTTTTATTTTTTTTCAAAATTTTCGCTCTTTTTTTATTTAGCAAAAAATAAAAACCACAGAGGTAATCAAATAGCACCAAAAGAAAGCTGTATTTGTGGGAACAAAATGATAAAATGATAGTTTGGGTACAGTGTAGCATGACTGCGCAATTGTCATTCAAACTGCGACAGCGCTGAAAGCTGAAAATTGGTCTGGGCAGGAAGGTGTATAGGTGCCCAGTGTTGAAGTGGTTAAATACCACCAAAAAAAAGTTCTATTTGTGTGAAAAAATGTATGAAAATTTTGTTTGGGTACAGAGTTGCATGATTGAATAATTGGCATTCAAAGTGCAAGAGCACTAAGAGCTGAAAATTGGTCTGGGCAGGAAGGGGGTATAAGTGTCCTGTATTAAAGTGATGTAAGCATCTGGAATTTGACTTGATGCCAGTCCCTATACAGTGAAACTTAGAGAGAAGAAAGGGGAAGCAGCACAAGGAGCCAAACGGGTGTGTTGCATTGCAAGGATAAAGGTAGCCCGGAGCAAAAGAAATAAAAGCAATGAGCACAGGGCGGGCATGACAGAGTTAACAGGGTGACCATAGCATGGGGGATTTAATGTAAAAGTTGTGGGGACTGGTTGGGTGGAGGAAAAGGGTGGAGCATAGTTAACTGAGCAGAGGGAGAGGTCCCTCCCCAGCTCAGTTGGTCAGGAGGAGCGAGCTTGTAAGCATGGCAGCTGTGGAACAGCTATTTGCTAGGCTGAAGGCCGAGGCGGCGTCCAAGGGACCGGGATGGCTGGAGGGCAGACTAGCAGCGGCGCTGGGTGAGAGTTCCTCAGCGGCCACTACAGCGGGGCTTTAGTCAGCGTGAGCCCGGAGGTCCAGGCCACCAGCTTGCTTCTCCCCAGATCCCTCTCTCCCCCATTCCTCCCAGAGTGCAGTGGCAGCAGGTCCATGCGGGTCAGCCGATTTCAGGGCCGCCTGAAAAGCGCGTGGTGCATTAAGTGTGGGGAAGGGGCTGCAGATGCAGACAGGCCACGGAGCGAGGAGGGGTAGCGCCAGCAGCTCCAGGGCGGATGCCGGGCCTAGCAGGGTGAGAGCAGCGAGCCTGGCCTCTGGCTTGGATGCAGCAGGGGCGGGGCTTCGGCGGGGGAGGGCATTAGCTACAGCAGCCGGGCACCCCAGATCCACCGCTGGTGGCCCCCCAATGATAGAAGGGCGGAGGACAGCAGCTGGCAGTGGCCTTGAGCGGCACTGCGGGAAGGAGGGCGGTGGGCCCAAAAAAGTGACCCACAAATCGTTGGGTGGATCCGGCTCACGGAGGAGGAGTTGGGAGAACCGCGTGTCCCTGGCATCCAGTGAAGCATCCACTGGAGGGCTGTCGGCGAGCGAGGAGGAGATGGCGGTAGACCGGTCGGAAGGAGAGCTGTCGCAGTCGGACGACGATGGGCAGCAAGGACGTACAACAGCAGTGGAGACGGGACCTTCGGCTGGTGGGACCCCTCCCAGGCATCCCGGTAAGTCGATACGTATTGCTTCACATGTTGTGGTTACTGATGTGGGGGAGGGGGGGATTAATAGTGGGGATTAGGTCACAGCGGGGCGGTCGGCCGCGACCGTGCCTCCCACTCCGGCCGCACTGGTTGCAGACCGCGCCACGGCGGAATCAGGGATACAGGTGGGTTTGAGGGAATTAGTGCACAAGTTTGAGCCAGGGCCAAGCGGTATACAGTCTCCATCGGCTGCATGGGTGGCTCCTGGGGTCGGGCGGGGCGAATGGGGTGAAAACGGGCATGGGGACTCCCCCCAGGCCTGCTATGGAGCCGGCGGCGCCCGCAACGAATGTTGCAGGGGTGGCAGGTGAGGAAGCAGCGCCTAAGGCGACAGAGGAGGCAACAGGTGAAGGGGCTAAAAACAAGACTTAGTAAGGTTGGCGGATGCAGCAAAATGCGAGGTTTATGTGTGTTTTGAGGGGCCCCTCGGAGCACATCTTAAACCTGAAGTAAGGAAGAAAAATTGGGAGGGAGAATATGTAGAGATTTTTGCGCTCCTACCACTGGAAAAGTTCAATCTGGATAGGGTTAAGCCAGAGGATCACAAGAAGGAGGACGAAGAGAAAAGGAGGTATAGGCTCATCACTAGGACTTTCACGAATTGGCTGCAGGCCTTTGCGATAATGGCGAGCGTTATTGGGGAGAAGAACCCAGAACACTGCTTGGCACTGTTCTGCTATTTAGACGCCGTGGGAGAGGCACACAGAGTCTACGGGGGAACAGCATGGCTGCGGTACGATGAACAATTTAGGCAGCGGCGGGCTATACACCCGTCCTTGAGGTGGGACCATAAGGACATCAGTTTATGGATGTGCCTTATGACTTTGGCTAGGCCAACGAGTCAGTTTTTTCCAGGGGGGGCCGGTGGCTCATACAACCCCGGACAATCGGCCACGAGGAAAAAAGGGGTTTGTTGGCAATTTAATGAGGGTTCCTGCAGATTTGGGGGGACATGTAAATACAAGCACGAATGTTCAGGTTGTAGAGGTGGACACCCAGGGTCCCGTTGTTTTAAACAGGGAAAAGGCTGTAGAGGCGAATCTGTTAGTAAGGGGAACAACGCCAGTGAAAGTGGGAAGGATGCAGCCTTTCCTCGATAGGTACCCGGATAGGGAGGCAGCCCGGTTGCTGGGCCTGGGGTTTTTGGAAGGGTTTAGAATTCCATCACGGCTGGTCAATACTCCCCCGTTGTCATGCAATTTGCGGTCAGCCTTACAACATGCAGACATGGTTTCGGAGAAACTGCAGAAGGAGGTTTTGTTGGGCCGCATGGGTGGTCCCTTTCCTTCTTTGCCAATACCAGATCTGGTAGTGTCACCGCTAGGGGTCGTGCCGAAGAAAGAGCCTAACAAATTTAGGTTAATCCACCATTTATCCCAAAAGGGGGTTCGGTGAATGATGCCTTCGACCTGGAGATATGCGCGGTATCATATACGTCCTTTGATACAGCGGTGTTTTGGGTTAGGAAGTATGGGCGGGGGCACTGCTGACATAGAGTCAGCTTTCCGTTTGCTCCCGGTCCATCCGGATAGCTTTTGTTTGTTAGGTTGTTATTGTCAGGAAGAATATTATGTGGATCGCTGCCTGCCCATGGGGTGTTCTATATCTTACGCATTGTTTGAACAGTTTAGTTCATTCATTGAGTGGGTGGTGCGTGACATCGCAGGAGTAAATTCCATCATACACTATTTGGACAACTTCCTCTGCGTGGGCCCGCCTATATCAGAAGTTTGCGCGGTCCTGTTGGCCACGCTGGAACATGTTGCTGATAAGTTTGGCATCGCTTTGGCCCCGGAGAAGACAGAGGGTCCAACGACGATGTTGAGTTTCTTGAGCATCGTCTTAGACTCAGATGCCATGGAGCGCAGGCTGCCGGAGGATAAGTTGACGGCATTGAAAGCAGAGATTCGGGGGATCATGGGACTTCACAAAGTGCAAATGTGAACCTTACAATCATTACTAGGTAAGTTGAACTTTACGTGTCACATCCTGCCCATGGGGAGGGTATTTTGCAGGCGGCTGTCTGCAAGTACCACAGAGGTTACGTCCCCCAAGCACTATGTGCGCTTGGTGAGGGCTCATAGAGAGGACCTGATGGTATGGCACACATTCCTGGCTAATTTCAACGGCAGGGCGCTGTGGATGTCAGGGCCAGTTGGCAACTTCGATCTGGAGCTGTACATGGATGCGGCGGGTTTTGGAGCTTTTTTCCAAGGTAAGTGGAGTGCAGGGCCTTGGCCGCAGTCGTGGAAGGATGCAGGGCTCGTGAAGAATATGTTGCTGTTGGAATTGTTCCCGTGATGTCAGCGGTAGAGTTGTGGGGGGAATCTTTCAAGAATTTGAAAGTGAGGTTTCACGGGGACAACCTGGGGGGGGTAGTACAGGTAATTAACAAGGTGTCAGCGGCGTCACCGCCAGTAGTCAGGTTGCTCGGACACCTTGTATTGCATTGTCTGCAGTTGAACGTGTTCATCTATGCGGTTCACCTCCCCAGAGTGAAAAAATGTCATTGCTGATGCGTTATCTCGCTTTCAGTGGGACAGATTCTGGGAGTTGGCACCGGGGGCGGAGCAGAGCAGGGTCCCTTGTCCCGAGTGGTTGTGGAGGATTGCCTTAGACGAGTAGCCGGTAGATCAAGCAGTCGGTGAGCGACGCAACATGGTCAGCATACAACAAGGTATGGCAGGAATGGGTATCCCTGGTGCAACAGGTCGTGGAGGAACATGAGGAACAAAATCTCAGGTTGCTAGTTCTGTATTTCGTTTCACGGAATTTGGAGGACGGGGTGTCGGTGTCTGGGTTGGAGAAGAAATTGGCAGGGTTGGCTTTTGGTTAAAATTTCAAGGTTTTACCTGACTTAACTAAGGATTTCTGGGTTAGACAGGCACTGAAGGGTTACCGGTGTTCTAAGCCGGGGAGGGACTCTAGGCGCCCGGTTTCTTTCGAGCTTTTGGGAAGGATAGTGGCACGGTTAGCCGTTACATGTTCATCAGAGTACGAGGTGGTTTTGTAAAAGGCGGCATTCGCCTTGGCATTTTTTGGGGCATTTAGGATTAGCAAATTAGTTAGTTCCTCTAAGAAGTCAAAAGGGGGGATAGGTGTGTCGGAAGTCAGATGTGGGGAGGACAGGCTATCCATACTGGCGCGAAAATCTAAAATGGATCAGCGGGGCAAGGGAAAGACGGTGCAGTTTTTTTCACTACCGCGTTCTCCCTTGTGCCCAGTAAAATTGGTGCGGGGGTTTCTTGCAATACACCCGGAAGTGGCAGGTTCCTTTTTGGTATCGGCTATCTTTATTTCATTTTCAATTCATTGCAATCTTTAAAAAATGTTTGGGGGCCTAGGGATTGGGGGATCAAAAATTTTCCTCTCATTCATTTCGCATAGGGGCGGCTACGGAAGCAGTTCACTGGGGATTGGATGAGGCAGCGGTAAAAAGGATTGGGAGATGGGAATCTAGAAGGTTTAAATCTTATGTTTGCCCTCATCTATTGAATATGTAAAAAGGGGTAATAGCAGGTTTAGAGTGGTACATTAAAAAATGTTATGTGTTGGGTGCCATATTGATTTGCTGGGGGTTGTTTGTTTTTTCTCTTTTCTTTCAGGAAGAACACAGGGCCTGGTCTGGATAGTGGGCCATTCCTATGTGTGTTGGGGGGCAAGGAGAGGAGATGCATGATGTGATGGGAGACAGCTGGGATTTTCCAGACAGGAAGCCTGTCTCCGGTGGTTGGGGGTGCCGGGTATGCTTTGGGGTAGGACAGTGACGGAGGTGCGCAAGTTTGCACGTCTGGATAGGCCACCAGATGTGTTGGTGCTACACGTGGGCGGCAATGATTTAGGGATTAGGTCAATGTTGGTTTTAGTTTGGGACATCAAATTCGATTTTTTGGCAACTCAGCATGGCCTTTCCACACATTATAGTGTGGTCGGATATTGTGGCACGAACCACTTGGAGGTTGGCTTGGTCAGTGGATAAGATTAACAGGGCCAGGAAGAAGGTGAACAAGGAAGTTAGTGGTTTTGTGGTCAGGAATGGTGGGTTGGCAATCAGGCACCTGGAAGTGGATACATGGCATTACTTGAGAAGGGATGGAGTACACCTGAATGATGTGGGGATCGACCTTTGGGTTTGCAGGATGGGATCCAGCGAGCATTGAGGGTTTGGCAGGGCATACAAGGGTAAGGTTTTCCCCTGGTGTGTGCTGTGGCATGGTGTTAGTCTTTGCGGGTGAAGGATTAAACCCCAGATATGGAAGAGTTCGGGACCCATCGGTAGTATGAGGCCCGTTGGTGGTATTCCAGCTAACGGGGGTTTAGCTGGAATTGGTTATCCGGTGCACTGCAGTCAATTGGTTTGTTGTCTCTGAGCTAGCATGTCAGCTGGAGGCCTATTTTAGTTAAGGTACCGCAGTGCCGGAGTGGATCGAGTGGCAAGATTGGTGGGTTTTTTTCTGCAAAGACCAACGGGAGTATTTAACTGATGGGGGTGGTTTATTTCAGGTGTTTTATACAGTTATATTAATTTTATGTTAATTTTTTTCAATTAGTAATATTAATAAAGAAAATTGGCTGCTACGGCCAATATTTACTCCAATTGGGTGTGGTCTCATTTTCTGAGCGGGAAAAGTAAATGGGTACGTAGCAGTTGGGGCTGGTGTGGTAGTAGGGGGTAAAACATGATACATCTGTTATACAATAGTCATGTGTTGTACAGAGGTGCCAAAATTTGATTGTTTAAACAACCTAACATCCAGAGAGCACCAACCTGGTAAATGAAAGCGAAAAAAAATTCAAAAAGACTGTTTGGGCACCTAACAGTGGTCTCTGGATATACAGTACATATAAACAAAGCCATCAAACTAGAAAAAAATAGATATTGTTTCATACACAAATCCATAAAATAGACAGTACAACCATGGGTAATATTAAACCCACACATATAAAATCCATATACATAGAAAGCATCAGACGCAGTATGGAGCTTGCCTACATGTTTTGCGGCGTACAACGCTTCCTAAGAGCTTTAACATCCATGTCTGACTGTACAAATCTAGTAAACAAACAAAATATCACTGAGTGGATGCCAGCAACTTACTATGTTGTTACCTGGTCTCTCATTAGCCTGAGTGCGTCATATATATTTACACCAGAGGTAATTTTTCTTCTCTTCCCCTCTATATCATGGGTTAGGACAAGTGTTCTTCTTTAATATATGTATATAGCACTGTGTATATAAATGATTATATTTTGTTTGTTTACTAGATTTGTACAGTCGGACATGGTGGTTAAAGCCCTGAGGAAGCGTATGCCATGAAACATATAGGCAAGCTCCATACTGCATCTGACACTTTCTCTGTATATGGATTTTATATGTGTGGGTTTAATGTTACCCATGGTTGTAATGTCTATTTCATGGATTTTTCTATGAATCAACAATATATTTTTTTTTGTTTAATGGTTTTGCCTATATGTATATGCAGAGACCACTGTTAAGTGCCCAAAGAGTCTTTTTACATTTTTTTTCTTGCATTCCAAGGATGATGCTGATAGGAGGAGAAAACAGAGGCCAATGAGCTTATCAGTCTGCTGCTTCTCATTCCTCTTCACCTTCACAAAGTAAAGGTGGGGAGGAGACCTCATCCGGAGATGAGATGGAGAAACATCAGGTTTCATTCCCTGGCAGGCAGGATTGTGCTGGATGGACAGAAATACAAATCATTTGGCAGGTAAACAGTTGCTATAAATGTATTTAATCTGCTTTAGGCCAAAGGTCAGAAGTATGGATGCACTTTTCATCAGTATTGGGGAAAGACTGCTCACAGGTTTTTTTTCAATGCTGTGTATAAAAGCTTGCAAACCAATGACCCATAACCATTTTTGACTTCTATGATGATATTAAGGAAAAATCTGATTGATATGCCAGCCCAGTCCTGTGTTGCTGGGGTTGCCATTGCTACAGGTTTTTCATCCCTTCCAAACTGAGCATCTGCCAGTGAAGGAAGTAATTCTTCACAGCAGAAGTGGAGAGAGTAAAAATCCCCAAGTGTTTCATTGTTAACTAATATGCTATTTCTGGAAACAATGTATTAGTTGCCAAAATATAATTACACAAATGAAATCTTCAAGTAAGAATAAAACTAGTGGCTGGGGGCAAAAAAGACATTCATAAATGAGCTCCATTTTCTTTAAAGAAAAACTATTGTAATAATTAGTCTCTGTTAATTGCTAACCATTCTTGTTCACTTACTTGCAATGAGCACATATTTTATAGGTATTAGCCTACTAACACTTTGCAACCATTCGGGATGGGTAATATATAATCATAAGAGCACTCTAGAGTATATGAGAGATTGGGTTGGGTCTTAAGATAAATGCTTAGCAATATAGGCATAGTAGAATATTGATTTTGTTGTTGACTGGTGCCATGATTATCTTGATGCCTTTCCACTAAGTACACCTGAAGCTTATAATTAGCATAAAGCACAAACTCTTTTGAGAAATATGTTCAGTCAAGCATGTTCAATGTGTTACTCCATTGGGTCTAGTGGGGATGGGACCACCTTAGTGTTAAGATCACTGGGCAGTTCCTCACCTTTAGCACCCATGTGTGCATGCAAAAAATAAATCATTCACTGTAACAAGACCTTGTTACAATGTTTCCTATCAATGCATTAAATAATAATCAGATAACAGGAACTGTGGGCTTGTAAAATCCCAGAATTCCACACTCTAAGTCCAGCACTATACTGAACCTCTATGAAATCCATTCAATCAGCAGCTCAAGATCTGAAATGCACGGTTGGAGAGATGAGAACCCTTGGATTATCAGTTGAACGATTTTTTTAAAATTCTTTCTTTATATATTGTGCATCTACAGGAGATATTCCAAGTCAGAAGTACAGATCATACAGAGGCATCACGAATACACAATACTGTCTCAGACATATAGGCTCACACATAAGCGCTAGACCGGCGTGCCCTCGATTTGTTGTTTTGTAGTATTGCGAGAGAGGATACCCACAAGTCCTGAAGGGGGCAGCAAGGCATGTCAGCACTATATTTGGAAGCCAGGGAAGTGGCAAATGTATTGAGCTCCAAAGTAAGCAGATGGACAGTCTCTAACCTCATCTCTCTTCAGTTTAAATTTTTTTTTCTATTCTCTTTCTTTGATCCTCCTCCTCCCCCTTAGGACACCTTTAGGATCCTAGCATTTACCTTACCCCACCTTTACTGTAGACCCTTCCCTCATTCTGTTTAAAAATACCAGAGCTTATTTCCACTGAACCTCCCTTTTTCATGGTTATGCATATCTTTAGTAACAACATAGTTACAGGTTGCATGAGGCCTCAGGTAGTGGCACCCATTCAGAATAGTGCCAAGTAGAACACAAATCAATGCCATGTAGCACTCTTTGCTTTCCCTTGTAGCCATCTGTTGGGTGACACAGGAAAGATAACACAACTGGACCACGACGACATAAAAATGCTTAAGTATACACATCTTTCTTACACAGGCTAGCAAGCAGATGTGTTGGTGGGATTTTTAATAAGATTAGTTATGTTAACTCAGAATTATTCATTAATGAGCTTGCAAAAAAAAAAAAAATAATAATAATAGACCTTAAATTGTACGCATCTGTGCATACTCCTAAGCCAAAGGTATGTAGCCTAAAAGTCTTAGCAGTCCTAATGGATGCTGGAGATTCTCCTATGAACTTCTGCATACTTTGAAGCATCTCAACTGAAAGGTCGAGACAAACAAATATGATACTTAACCTCTTCAATACAGGGCATTTTTACACCCGTCCTGCCCAGACCAATTTTTAGCTTTCAGCGCTCTCACACTTTGAATGCCAATTATTCAGTCATGCAACACTGTGCCCAAACAATTTTTTTATAATTGCTTTAATACAAATAGAACTTTCTTTTGGTGGTATTTAAATACCACTGGGTTTTTTATTTTTTGCAACATAAGTGAAAAAATTTTGAAAAAAAAAACACTTTTTTTTTTAGTTTCTATGATAACATTTTGCAAATAAGTCATTTTTGTTCATAAATTTGGGCCAACATTTATACTGCTACATCTCTTTAGTAAAAATAACCCAAATTAGTGGATATTATTTAGTCTCTGTGTAAGTTTTATAGAGTCTACAAGCTATGGTGCAAATCATTGAAAATTGATCACAGCTGATCACACCTGATGCACTGACTGCTTATCTCATTTCTTGAGGCCCTGAAATGTCAGGAAAGTACAAATACCCCCCAAATGACCCCATTTTGAAAAGTAGACAGTCAAAGGTATTTAGTAAGAGGCATGGTGAGTTTTTTGAAGTTGTAATTTTTTTCCCACAATTCTTGGGAAAATGAAGAAATGTTTTTTTGTTTTATTTATTTTTTTTTTTTTCACAAAATTGTCATAATAACAAGTTATTTCTCACAAACAGCATATGCATACTTCCAATTACACCCTAAAATACATTCTGCTACTCCTCCCGAGTATGGCGATGACAGGTACTCGGGTACTCAGATGGGCTGTAACAGGTACTCAGGTACTCAGATGGACTGTGATAGGTACTTTGATGGCTTGTGACAGGTACTTTGATGGCTTGTGACAGGTCCTTTTTATTAGGGGGGGGGCAATCAGTGTGATTGGTGTACACTGTAAGCAGTAACGAGATGTTACCGCAATCTCCTTCTTACACATGATTGGTGTGTGCGGAGGAGAACACGGTAACATCTCGTTACTGCGGTTTGTTGACCTTCTGTGACCAGCTGTGTTTGGACACAGCTGGTCACGTGGTAAAGAGCCATTTTTTATTGGCTCTTTACATGGATCTGGGATGGGTTGCGTCGGAAGGACACTCCTCATCCCCGCTCACGGTGCTGAGGGCTCCCGATGGCCCGCATGATCGGTGAGAAACCGAGGACGTCATATGACGCCCGCCCAGGATAAGAGATCCCATCTGCGGAAGTCATACGACTATAGCCCGGTACTGAAGTGGTTAATTGTAGAGTCATCTCCTTATCTGGATTATGTGCTGGTTTATTATAGTATATTCTTTTGGGGCTTGAGCATCAAGATTACTTCTACCGTATCTCCATAGGCATGCACACGGAGTGTGCCGGATGTGCCTGGGCACACCCTAATCACCCCCGTTAGTGTAGCTGCATGCTGGCTGTCTCCCAAGTTCTCCAGTGAAATACTGCAAGACAGTGTATAGCGCTTTCACATTGAGCAGATCGCTTGCAGAGACGAGCTGTCAAAACTTGGCGGTCATGTCAGGGGTGGGCGGGAGCAAACAGCCTATCAAGCACAAGCCAACCGGATAGGGGCTCGGCGGGCCGCTTAGTGTATGTGGCTCTGCCCCTTTTTTAAGCAGCCCAATCATTGGCTGGTGTTTGATAGCTGATAGAAAGGTGCGGAGCCACATACACGGAGCAGCCCGCCCAGCCCCCATCCAATTGGCTGGTGTATGATAGCTGTTTAGTCCCGCCCACCCATGACATCGCCACTGAGTTTTGACAGCTAGCAAGCAGTGACATTACATGACAGTTTAACGCACTTAGTGGCTCTTACATGCCTGGCGATCTGCTCAATGTGAAACTCCCCCTCTCCTATCAGTGCCAATCGATGCCACCTGTCAGTGCCAATCAATCCCAACTTTATAGGAACAGTTTGGGGATGGCCCTTTCCTTTTCCAACATGACTGTTCACCAGTGCACAAAGCAAGGTCCATAAAGACATGAAGATATTCACTGTACCCACAGGTAAGCATTATTATAGGCTTATCTGAATGTACAAGTGGTATAACAGAGTTTACTACCACTTTAAAGACCAATTTTAGCCTTGGTACACCATCTGTGTTTACCCCTTCTGCCCTATTGGAGCTGTTCTCTGCAGCATTCTCCTGTGATTCCAGAGGAACTTGATGATGCACCCCCCATCAATGGGCTATGGATGATCTGGGATCATAGGAAGTGGGTTGAGTGATGCTTGACATCATTTAACATGGAATAAGTGTCAGGAGTCTGTGGTAGTGAGCTCTTGTAGATCGCCAACTAGGGGTTCCCCAGGGAACAGAGTCTAAGCCCCAGACTGCTTCTTCACCAGAGCCCCTGATGGTGGGAATGGACTTTCAGCAAACTGGAACCAGGTCACGGCCCCCCGGTACGCCTAGCCGAGGATGCAGGGACCACTCGCATGTGTAGAGTGCAAGCAGCAGCCAAAAGGGAATCCAGAAGACAAGCCGAGATCAGAGCAGGCAGTGAACAAGCACAGACTGTAAACAAAGCCGGGGTCAGTGTACAGGTAGTCAGACACATTATGGACAAGAGGTATGCAAACAGGAGCTCAGAGAACTATGATGTTGCTCAGGCAATGTGGGTTACACTGGCCATGTCTTTATATAGACACGCAAACCAGGAAGTGATGGAAGGAAATAAAGGTCCACAGAATAGCAGACGACGTCCATGGGTGAGCACAGCCAAGCCACATGTGAAAGGAATCAGATGGGAAAACACTGTAGCAAGGAGGTAAGAATATACAAACGGGGAACTGCAGGCTAACTTGTGACAAGATCAGTGCTAGATCACAAAGTGGCAAGTCTGTGGGGGGACAGTGCTGGGGAAAGGGGTGAGTTTTACAGGAGATGCTATTTTATTATTAACAGATGTTGGGGACTGAACTTTTTAATTTTTGTTCAAGCTAGACTTTAGGGTCATTATTATTTAAGCTGTTTTATGTATATACAATCTTGTTTACAAATTGTTTTACAAATATTTAAAACATGACAAAGGATGCCCAGAGCCCTAGCAGTAGCCTTGGGGCACTGCTTATTTGACTATAACTGAGGCCTTTAGTAAGAGATGGGTCAATGCTGCTGTTGTGCAATTGGGTATTAATTTCAGTTGGAGATATTGAGGTCTGTAAACTGGCTTTTTCAAAAACGTCTTAAAGGAAAAATTTGAAAAGTTTCAGAAAACCTCCCCCGCTGGCTAAAAAAAATACAATATTTCCTATTTACCTGATTTTAAATAATTCTAAATGTTAGTCTTGCTAAAACAAAAAAAAATGTTGTCTATGTATTCCTAATAACCTGAATTCTCTGTATTCCACTGCAGCATGATTCCAAAAAACACCTTACAGGCTCCCCCGAATATTAAGACCTATTTAAATCTGATTGGAGGTTATAAGACAATGATTTATGCCAGCAATGTTTTTTTTTTTTTTTTTCAGGTTTTTATATGAGAGGCAGCAAGAAGCCTTACTGGATGTTCCAGCATCACAGACAGGTGCAATCCAGGATCATCTGGTTACTGATGAGAGAGTAGACCGATAGCATGGATACAAAACTGAATCACTTATCCAGTAAGCTGTGCTCGCTGTATGAATTTCAAAGTTTAAATACTAAATGCATTTCTTATGCCCTGGATTCCTGGATTATATGTAAGTGAATACTGATCAGCAGAAAAGGTAATATGTGTATTCTCACATCAATAAATGGTTAACAAGAAGCCCTTGAGTTTTGTGTGTAAATATATATATATATATATATATATATATATATATATATATATATATATATGCTTTATTTGCACTCAGAGACTGTGGCCATAGCTGCAATTGCAGAAATTCTTTTTCCCTAGGTTTTACATTTGTACATATCCATTGTGAGGTCACACGAAATGCTTTCACCAAAGAGTCCAAAATGCCAGACTGCCAATCTTGTGCCAGCAAAAAACAGTTAAATGCAGTTCCACAAAGGTGATTCTTGGGTTGCACTAGGAGGAAACTTTATATGTTTTGTTATATTATTATTGTTATACAGGATTTATATTACGTCAACAGTTTGCCCAGAGCTTTACAAAATGGACAGACAGTACAGTTACAATACAATTCAATACAAGAGAGCTAAGAGGGCCCTGGTCGTTAGTTTACAGTCTAAAAGGGAGGGATAATAATTGAGGAATAAGCTGATGGAGAATTTAGACATACAGGCAGGCAAGATAGTCCTCCTTGAAGAAATGGGTTGCCTAGAGGTTGAACAGAAGATAATCTGACAGATTGGGGTAAGGAGTTCCAGAGGATGGGAGAGGCCCTGGGGAGGTCCTGGAGGTAAGGCTGGGAGATGGTGCCAAGAAAGTTAAAGATAAAACGGTCTTGGGAGGAGTGAAGAGACAGTAGTATTTTAAGATGTGGTAGTGATGTTTCTCTCTTCATTCTAAAATGTCTAGATCTAAAAAGAACAGTCAAATAATCAGGTAATTAGGAATAAATATCTGAGTTCAGTTCTTGTAAATCTACATGACTGAAAAGACAACTATATTTCCAGTTGCAGCTAATTAGATTCACTTTTTAATGCTTCCTTGACCATTCATCATGGATCTATTCACAAGGTACAGTGCATAATAATTTGATCTTCTGCCAATAAATTTCTCAATAGAACTTAATTACATCTTTTCTTAGATCTCTGTTTATTTTAATCAGAAAGGTATTATTGTATTGCTGTGAGTGTATAGCCCAGTGCTCCTAGTGTTTTCAAACTTAATAAATACTAACCATGTATATAAAGTGTCCAAACCATGATGCAACAATTGAAATCATAATCTACAATTACCAATAATAAGTTCAAATAAAACTGCATATCATAACAAAGAGTTCATTCTGAAACAGATCTTTATCTGCCAAGTCCACCATCTCTTAGAAAATAATGTGCTTGGAGCAAAATAGGTTTAAACAGTTTCCAGTTACTCCTCTCATATATTTTTTTCTCTCCCACCAATTTGATTAATTGCTCAGCACAGTGCACACCCTAAATGATAAGCATTCACCAGGTGGTGTTGACCACTTATCTCTAAGTTGGCCAAAATTTGCCTTTTAGCTGGATTCACTCTCTTTACTCCTTTTTCCTCCTCCAATGTACAGGCTCCCCTTTGAGTAAGAAACTTTATTAAAATACAATATAAAAAGCAGTCACATTTCCATGTGATTTGCAGCACAGTTTAACAAATGTCTTACTGGACATCACTACCGCCATGCATCAGGAATGGGGTCACCGATATATTAATGTGAGGATGTCACAGACTATGTCATTCAACATGTTGCATCATAAAATATATTATCATTTCCATGGATTGCATTGGAAAGTCTGAACCACTCAAAGGAAAAATTGGACTTCGATGATGATCACAGGGTTTCTTCAAGGCCAAGATCTCTTTCGATATTGCGTGGTTTTTATCTGTGATTGTCTCCTCAAAGGCATGGGCTACACAAATGACAGAGGATTACCCTAAGGACTTAACACCCTACATTGCTGTTTTGGTTTGCATCTTTTAAGGTACTTTGCTGTAAACCCAAGGAAGCAAATAAACCTCCATAGTGTATTAATGTGCTTTTACCAAACAAAATGCTGTACATACAAACTATTACAATTATAGGAATACAATACAGGACTGACAGATATTACAAAATATGCCTACAAATGTACACATGTACAAGCTATCCTTACTAACAAATTAGCATGGATAATTTATTCAAGAGGGATACACTTAACCTAGTTAGTAAATTTAGTGTCATCCCCAGGCAATGTTCCTATTTTCAATCTGTCTTTATGATGGAGTCATCTTCCAGGATCCAGGATCTCTTTCCAGACTGCTTCTTGAAATTCTCCAGCACCAGTTCCTTTTTCTCTAGCACCAACAACCAGTACTGCTCCTTTGTCTTGAACACATGGTTGTTAAAGTTGTCTTTCCCCTCCCTCTACTTCCTGTAGCATCATTTCCTGAGCTTCATGAACCAGTCTAACAGATTAATTAGCATATCAATAAGGGTAGTCTAGCTTTTACTTATATTTATGCTATAAAAATCACTAAAATAGCCATAGCAACACCATTGTCAACTCAGAGCGGACTCATATGAGCTACAAGTTCTGTGGTTTATTATATTCAAGTGAGGCATTGACTCAGCCAGTACACTATAGAACATGTATAATGCAAATATGTCAGTCATTTATCGAATTTGTTAACAACCATAGCGGCCCTGTGGGTATTGAATGCTTACCTTAGGACTTCTCTTTTCAGCTAACATTTATGTGTACCGTAGAGCTGGTGTCATGGGAAAGCACTTAGCATTTTCTAGCTCATGGACACTCATCCATTAAAGATATAATTCCCTCCTGCTAGTTACTGTATAGAGCTAACTCTGATTAGGCAGCTTTTTTTTATTGAGCTGATATAGCTTTTTGGGAACCAAAAAATAAAACCCTACAGAGCTTGGTATCTGCGGGTGGTGTTGCATCCTATTGCTCTTGAACTGTGCCTGGAAGGCCATTAAATGTGTATGTTCAGAGATTTATGTTTTCATATGTGTTCATAAAGCTTTGGCAACCACAGAGAACTATTAGTTTTATAGTTAATTGTGCTGTTAAAGTGATATTAATATTATGCTAGTGTTCTTTAATAAAGTGTCCTTACAACATCATTATGCAGTGGGTGTCTTCATCTAGATATTAAAAATTGACTTCTCCTCATTACAGAACTTCTAATTTAAGGGCACCCTTAGTGTGAGAAATATGGGGGCTTGCCACTGATTATCTCCTTCTAAAAAACCCAATGGCTGTTATGCGGACACTCAGACTTTAGAACTTTGAACCAAGGACTCAAACTAAGCATGCAATGGGTAAAATCGGGATAAGCTCATAACTCCTAATGTGCCTACTTCATCCAAAAATGTTCTATCAGCCAGACAACTGCCATTTTCAGAAGGAGGTCATAAGTGCCAGCTTTCATATTTTTGGCAGAAAGGATCTGTGTTGACAATCTTCTGTTCACTTCAGAAATGGTTTACCTTCCAAAAAAAGTTTATCGGAATGCAAAACCCACTTGAAGCAGGTCAAATTAGGCTCAGAAGGGAGTCAACTGCAGGTTAAATGTATCTGTTAAATTCTAAATTATTTTAGAACACTAAACCGGCCATTGCTAGAGCCCTTTTCCAGGCTCGTGTGCTCATTCTTAGACATTGAAAAGCAGTTAACCCTCCCACGTTGAAATAATGTATCGCTCGAATGGCAGACACTTTACGGTTAGAGAAGTTTATCTTCCAACACAGAGGGCACCCTAGTAAATTTGATACATTGTGATCACCCTGGTTGGATACCACGGGACTCTCTCCAGTGGATCTGGTACTGGACAGATTACTCTAAATATTCTGCTATAGGCACATGGAATGTACTGCTATCTGTTAGTGGGAAGCATAGCTGGCCCCACAGGGCAGAGTGATGGGCCATGTCATGCACTGGTGTAAAGTGATTGATGCCTGTATTGATTGTAATACGGTATTATCTGGAATTGGAAGCTATGACTTGTTTGTATTTCCCTTTTTCCTTAAACTTCTTTGAGATAAAAAAAACACACATATATATATTAGAAGCATCTAAAAAGCTAATGCCATCGACAAAGGTCCAAAGCCAGTCATCACAGACGGGGGCGTATCTACTGCGAGGCAAACAAGGTCTTTGCCTTGGGTGGCATTTTTCAGGAGCTGCCCCACCAGGCAGGAGGGCAGAGGCAGGTTTTTAACCACTTCTCGTCCTGGTTGTATCGGGATGCAGCTGCAGGCATCACCCCAGTATAGTTTTTTTTTTTTTTTTTTTTTAGAGCAAGCAGTCAGCTCTCTTGTAATAGCCATCGGAGTGGTTTATTAGCCACTCCATGGCTATTGCAAACACCCCCCACCCTTATGCCACCTTCCGTGGCTCTCTCTGGCTTTCCTGTCCCCCCAGGAGACCCGAGTGACCAGCCGGCATGTCCACCAGTTGGCTGGACAGACAAGCAAAGCCGTGATCAGCTTTGATCTGCCGTTCATTACCGTAAACCGAAAACAATGACATCACCTCTGGCTTACTCGGAAACCATCAGCGCCAATTTTTAAACATCTAAAGAATTCAAGAACACAGATCTTGGTGTTTTGAATGCTTTTAAGTACAGAGGAGGGATTGGGGGTCTTATAGACCCCAGATCTCTCCATAAAGAGTACATGTCACATGCCTATTGCTGTCACAAGAATGTTTACATTTCTTGTGGCAGAAATAAAAGTTATCAAAAAAATAAATTAATTGAAGCAACAGTGTAAAAAAAAAAGTATAATTAAAATATAATAATGTTAGCACACTCCAGTCCAGGTCACACGATACAGCTTCCCTGTGTCAGCTAGCAGCATCTACAGCAGCAGTAGGCAACCTCGGCCCTCCAGCTGTTTTGAAATGACTAAGTAGACCCATGAGACATTGCAAGACCCTGACAATCACGACTCATAGAGGCAGAGGCATGATGAAATTTGTAGTTTCACAACAGCTGGAGGTTGCCTACTTCTGATCTACAGGGTAGAGGAAGGATCGCCAACCATGGCTAATACAGGAGAATCTGTGTGATATCACTACTCCTGGCTTTCCCAGCCATTACTGAATGTTTTCTCTATTCCCTGCAGCTGCCACTGGCTGACGTAGGGGATCACGTGTCCGGACTGGAGTGGGCTGAAAATAGGTAAGTATATACATCTTTTTTTATACAGGTTAGTCAGCATAGGTTTACGAGGCGGGAGAAAGCATTTTTAAGACTAGTTGGCTTGGCCTGGAATTCTACTTTAGAGGTTTCCTTTATTTATCATGTGCTGCCTACTTATGGCTTTGGTCTTCATTACTCAAACTGCTAAAGCACTTAAAGTATCTGAAAGATGTGCTATATTGGCCACTCATGTCAATTTAGCATGCCTTAAAGCCAAAATCTGATAAAAGGAGCCTCAGCTATTGTTTAAAAAATAGCTTGGGGTACAATACTCATCTCATTACCACGACTGTCCCCAACTGTACATCTGTTTGGCTACAAGGTATCTCCTCTTTTTTCCTGTTCAACCGAGAAGACTGAGGACATACTGTGTGTGATGACATGGACCTGCCCCTCTGATGGTGTATCACTTTGGTGTCCTGCACCCACAGTGTAATAGTGTAGAAAGTGGCGCTGACATCTTGAGCCCCAAAGCGGCTTTGTGCTTTTGCAGCTTGATGAGTCTGGGTCTTTGTTTTTATATTTGTAATACATAAAATTCTAAAAAGAAATAAGTAATGTATATCTTTAACCCACACCAAAAAATAATTAAAGTGGTTGTAAACACACATATACCCAGTAAAGGAATTCTGTTCAGGTGATACACAGAGATGAAACAAATCATCCTACATACTGTAAGTTATACCCAGTGGCATCACTAGGGTTGGTGTCACCTGGTGCAGGATAACATGGAGTAACCCCCCCCCCCCACACACACCTCAACCTGGGCTCGGGCCGGCAGTGGACACCAGGACAACCCCCCCCCCACACCTGTTCCGAATCTGGGCGCCGGGCAGCAGCTGGAGTCTGGAGAGGAGAGGAGGGCAGCTTCACAGCATGCAGCCTCCGCGCCACCCGGGCAGAGATACTAGTAGTGTGTGTAGTGACGTCATCATCATGTCTGCAGTGCAGTGTGAGATGTGACAGGCTGAGGCTCGCTGGCTCAGTAGGGTAGAGAGGAGGAAGAAGGACACACACAGTGACACACCAGGTGCGGCCGCGGCGCTGGAGGTGTGGTGTTCCAGCCCAGCAGGCTGCGGGGTGAACGGGTCAGCTGAAAAAAAAATACCAGGGCTTTCCTCACTGTCGGGAGGGTGTCACCTGGGTGCAGACCGCACCCCCTGCAACCCCCTAGCAACGCCTCTGGTTATACCTGTTTATCTTCAGTCTTCTCTACATCCATTAAAAGTGCTGAATTTATAAGCTTCTCTGAGAGTTCAGAAAAAAAGTGGCAGAGAGCTGAAGTTACACTCTGCAAATCTCAGTGAGGAGAAAACTGAGAGCAGATTGGAGGGAAGGGACCCCACCCCCCTTCATGCAACACACAGGAACAGAGCTGAGACTGTCAATCTCCTGGGGGTCCCTCCCCTGTCCCCAATTTTTCTCTTTGTGTCAGGAAAACTTGTCAGAAGTGATTCACGCTGATAGAAGAAAAATGAAGCAGCAGACAGAAATGGCCCTTTGTGCTCCTAATTGAGATAAGTACATACTATAGAGGGTTATGATTTGTTCATATTTTATATCTGAGGTTTACAACCCTTTAAAGGGTTGTAAACCTTGTGTGTTTTTTTCACGCCTGGCAGTGACCGGCCCCATAGCTCCCCCGTTTTACTAACCTGAGCCCTGTATTTCTGTCGCCGGAGACGTGCTCTCCCTCTTTCCACGGGGTCCCGGCTCTTGATTGGATAGATTAATAGCAGCGCAGCCGTTGGCTCCCGCTGCTGTCTATCAAATCCAATGATGTGAGCGCCGGGGGGTGGGGCCGAGTCTGGTATTCGTGTCTATGGACGCAAATGCTGGACTCGGGAGAGTGCACGCAAGTTAACACCCCAGGAGAGTGCTTCGCCTATGGGGTTATCTGATGTGGGGAGGAACCGCAAGAGCCACCGGGGGACCCCAGAAGACAAGGTCTGGGGCCACTCTGTGCAAAACCAGCTGCACAGTGGAGGTAAGTATGACATGTTTGTTATTTAAAAAAAAAAAAAAACACAAACCCTTACAATCACTTTAATACAGAGATGTTGGGTATTATATACAGACACTGTCAATCATGTTCTCTCAGACAGGGATTAATAATAGGATACATGAAAATGGCTTTATTCCCTAATAAAACCAGACCACAGAGTTGTAAGTGCACTGAAATATACATCATTGAATTACTGCCATTAAATTATTAGTGATCTCTGATTTTTAGCCATTTTAGCTGTCTAAAGTATGTGGTAATTTGCTACCAAATACAAAGAGTTGCTTTCAGGAAGATGTATATTCTGCAGTCCAGAGGAGGTAAATGTTCTGTTTGCAACAAAAGGAAAATTGTAGTTATAGAAAAGTAACGTACAGGAAATACCACCAGCCATGCTATTTATTCAGTAATTATTATATCATAATAGTGCTTCTATTTGTATGTGTTGTTAGACAGCATTTGCTGCCATTGGAACTCATTAATCTCATCAGCCCCCTGCCTACACCACACTCTTTCCTGCCTGTCCCTCTATTACCAGTGGTTAGGATGCTCACCATTTTTTAGGACCTGCATTCACCTTATCCCTTTCTTCAAGACTGCATTTGCTCTAGTTTTGCCATGGGCAGCATTACTTCTAGATGTAACTGTGGGTTAGGGGCATCACAGGTTTCAATTGTTGACAAAAAACAGCATTAACTTTTGTTGTGCAGAAGGGTCTCAACAGCATGTGCTTTGTCAAATTATGTTCAGCTTCTTCTGGAAATAACTATCACATTCCTTTAACAAAGGCTTGGCGAGTGCGTCGGCAGTCATCTCTTCTGATGGGCAGTATTGAATGTCAATAATACCTTGGTCTTGATTGTCCCTCAGTAGGTGATACCTGACGTCGATGTGTTTGGTTCTAGGATTGACCTTTTCTGATTGCGTAAGCTTTATACATCCCTGGTTGTCTTCAAAAATGGGAATTGTTTTTGACATGTCTATCCCAATGTCCACAAAAAATTGACAAATCCATATCACTTCTTGACATGCATGTGCTGCTGCAATGTACTCTGCTTCAGTTGAAGATAGAGCGACAGTTGTTTTCTTTTGACTAGACCAACTTATGGTTCCTTCCCCATACTATAAGATTAATCCACTTGTGGATTTGCGGTCTGTGCAGTGCCCGGCTCGATCGGCATCCACATATCCGACCAGTTTTGGATATGATGTTGCTGGTAACCATAACTTCATCTGAATTGTTCCTTTGAGGTATTGCATCACTCTTTTTACTGTGTTCCAGTCATGCTGACAAGGAGCAGAGGCTTTCCTGCATAGTATGCCCACTGCTGCAGCTATGTCTGGTCTTGTCACAGTGGCAACATATAGCAGGTTACCGATTGCTCTGCGATACATGTCATTGCTGGGTAGCAAGTCTACTGCTTCATTGCTTTTTAGCCTGATTTCAGAGATTGGATGAGAGGATAATTTCCATCTTCTCTCTCTATTTGGATCCCCAGATAGTAGCTAATGTTCCCTAGCAATTTGATTTTAAAATCTTGATTCTTGGAGTAGAGAAAGGGATCTGCTTTACTTCTTGAGAATCCCTCTTTAGTAAGTAATTCATTCACTTTCTCATTCCACATCCTTGCAGCTTAAGATCGTAGATGCTCTTCTGAAGTTTACACATAAGGTTGTCTCCTTGCGCAAACCCTGGTGGTTTGCTCCATGTAGAGGTCTTCCTTAATGTTTACATATAGGAAAGCAGTTTTAACATCTAGGTGTTTGACTTGCATGCCCTTCCCGACTGCAACGATAAGAAGCGTTCTGATGGTGGAGTATTTTATGACAGGAGAGAATGATTAGTTATTAGCTATAGTTAAATCTTCTGATAAGCTTCTCATTATAATGTCCTGTATAGCTTCTGGACTTCTGTACCCCAGCCGCCTGTGCCGTAAGTAAATTCATCTGCTGTGTAGGTCATTAGGGACTATATTGGCTTGCTGGTGTGTGGCGATGAGCCTGTATAGGTGATCATCCAGTTTTCCTTTTGTAAGGAATCACTTATTATTGTGAATTGGGCATTCATCACCCTGGAACTTAACTGTGAGACCATTATTTGCAAGACTTTTCACTGATAGAAGACTGCCTTCTAGTTCTGGAACATACAGCACTTCTTTACAAGGATACTTTGGTCGCCTTGTGGTGTAATGCAGTCCTGGAAGCCCTGGAATTTACCTTCTGAGGTGATGCTTTTCCCATTTGCTAGGAAAACTTTGTCTTTTGCACTTTTATCAATGTTTGTGAAGAAGGTCTCATCGCTAGTCATGTGGCTTGTCTCACCTGAGTCTATGCACCAGCCACGTGGCTTTCCACTCTGTGTCACTTTTAAAGGTGCCACTCCATGATGTGTCTGCAGTTTCCTTTGTCGCTTTTCCTTTGACTCTTTCTTTTGTGGATAGCTTCAGCTTTCGCTGTGCGGATTTCCAGATCAGTCCTTTTTTAAGTGACCGGTCTTTTTACAGTGAAAACAGGCTCCACTTTTTCTTTGTTGTGCTTTGTGCCTTTGTACATCTTCAGAGGTTTGTCATCATGGTGCATTTTTTCTTTCCTTCTGCCACATTCATCAATTAATATGCCTTTGACATATTCTAACATCAGCTCCTGCTCAGGTCTGGTTTCTAAAGCGTTAATAAGAGCAGTATATGTCTTTGGAAGGCTGAAGAGGAGCAGGGCAACAATATGGCTATCTTTGATGTCCTCTCCGATGGCACGCAGCTGCACTATGATCTCTAGCATAGCTTTCATGCGGACACACATATGCTGGCCTTCTAGTCTCAAATCATATAGCTTTCTTAGTAGAAACCACTTGCTGTTGAGGCTTGAATGCTTATGTAGCTTTTTTAATGAAGTCCACATACCTCTAGCTGCTTTCTCTGTTCTTGTATGGATAAGCTGCTCGTCTTCCACTAGTAAGCTTATGGTTGCTTTTGCCTGTCTTTGCTTCCCGTCTAATTCCTCAGTTTGTGGGTCTGTCTGTATTCAGCACATGCCACAAGTCATCCTTACTAAGAAGCATTTGTAGTTTAAACTTCCACAGCTGGTAATTGGCATTGTTCAGCTTTGCAATTGCAAACTTCACATCTGAACTGCTTGCCATCTTTTGGTAGCTTGTATACAGTACTCACTGATTTGCAAAATACTCTCCAGTGCCTGGATTTCTGGGTCCCATAATCTGTTGTGCAGAGTATTGAAATCATGCACTGTAAGCTTTTTTGTTTGCAGCAATAGCTTTGCTTTTATGGATGATTACAATGTATGTCTTACAGAATGAGAAACCTGAAACATGAACTAACCACAAACAAGTGCACTGAACTTAGAGGGTACATCCTGTCATATCATAGAATACACATTATAACACTATAATGCCCCGTACACACGGTTGGATTTTCCGACGGAAAATGTGTAATAGGACCTTGTTGTCGGAAATTCCGACCGTGTGTGGGCTCCATCACACATTTTCCATCGGATTTTCCGACCCACAAAGTTTGAGAGCAGGATATAAAATTTTCCGACAACAAAATCTATTGTCGGAAATTCCGATCGTGTGTACACAAATCCGACGGACAAAGTGCCACGCATGCTCAGAATAAATAAAGAGATGAAAGCTATTGGCCACTGCCCCGTTTATAGTCCCGACGTACGTGTTTTACGTCACCGCGTTTAGAATGATCGGATTTTCCGACAACTTTGTGTGACCGTGTGTATGCAAGACAAGTTTGAGCCAACATCCGTCGGAAAAAATCCTAGGATTTTGTTGTCGGAATGTCCAAACAAAGTCCGACCGTGTGTACGGGGCATAACACTACAGCAGGGACGTGCGGTGAGGTTAGTGGCTGGTGATGCACTGGCTAGTATCAGAGCCAGATACACAAAGGTTACATACGCCGCAATCTTTAGAGTGAGAGCAATAATTCTAGCACTAGACCTCCTCTGTAACTCTAAACATGTAACCTGTAAAAAAGTTAAAGCATAGCCTATGGAGATTCTTAAGTACTGAAGTTTGACGCCATTCCACAAGTGTGCACAGTTTTAAAGCATTACATGTTGGGTATCTATTTACTTGGCGTAACATCATCTTTCACATTATACAAAAAAATCGGGTTATCTTTATTTTTTATTTCATGTTTATATTCATGAAACTGTTTTTTTCCAAAAAAAAAAAAAACACGTTTGAAAAATTGCTAATGTATTTTGCAACGATCACCATTTTATTCCCTAGGGCAGTGATGGCGAACCTTTTTGAGCCCGAGTGCCCAAAGTGAAATAAATAATTTGGTTTTGTGTTGCAAAGTGCCAACACGGCAATTTGCGAGAGAGGGGTGCTGAGCGAAAGAGAGGGGGTGTGTGAGAGAGATGGGGGTGTGTGTAAAAGAGAGCGAGAGAGAGAGAGAGAGATGCGGTTGTGAGAGAGAGGTTGTGTGTGTGAGAGAGGGAGGGGACAGAGAGAGAGAGGGGGGATCAGAGAGGTTAGAGAGAGGGGAGACCGAGAGAGAGACACAGAGAGAAGGGAGACAGAGAGAGAGGGGTGTGAGATGCTGAGGGGGGGGGGACACAGTGGGGATATACACGGAGGGGAGGATACACACAGAGGGGAGGATACACACAGAGGGGAGGATACACACAGAGGGGGGATACACACAGAGTGGGGGGGACACACAGAGAGGGAACACACACACACACAGAGGGGACACACACCCAGAGAGGGGACACACACACACACAGAGGGGGGACACAGAGGGGGGGGACAGAGAGAGGAGAGACACACACAGAGATGGGGGACACACACAGAGGGGGGGACACACACACAGAGGGGGGGACACACACACAGAGGGGGACACACACACACAGAGGGGGGACACACACACACAGAGGGGGGACACACACACACAGAGGGGGGGGCACACAAAGAGAGGGGGGACACACAGGGAGAGGGGGGACACAGAATGAGGGGGGACACACACAGAGAGGGGGGACAGTGAGAGAGGCGGGACACAGAGAGAGAGAGGGGGGGGACACACAGAGAGGGGGGACAGTGAGAGAGGGGGGACACACACAGAGGGAGGGGGGACACAGAGAGAGGGGGGACACACACAGAGAGAGGGGGGACACACACAGAGAGGGGAGGGCAGGGAGAGAGAGGGGGGACTGAAAAAAAAGGGAGCTGAGAGAAAGGGGGACCTCTAGCTCTGTCCCTATCTGCAATCCCTGCTCTGCCTCCATGCCGCAGTCTTTGTATGCAGGTATTCGGTGTATAATTGTGCCCAGTACCTGTCTCCATCCTTGATCCGGGAGAGCCCCCTGCTCTGTCCCATCCAGCGGCTCCCTCACAGCCTACGCCTCTCGCCTGTCCTCGTCTTCCGGGCCCACAGTCAGTCTGTTCTCCGGGCCTCACTGTTGGAGGTTTGAGGAGTCCAGGCTCCGGAAGGCACCAGGGATGCCCCTCTTCGGCCATAAAATTAAGTGGTGAAGCTCTTCTCTTCTCTCCCTCCCTCGCTGTCAGGCCTCTAGCCTACCACGTGAAGGATGCGGGGCCACCCACTCACTTGTGCAGACAGTTTCCTGCACCTCGCCGCTGTTTGCTTCTCCCCCCCCCCCCCGAGCTGTTAGGCCTGTAGCATTCCACACTGAGGCTGCAGAGCCGCCCACTCACTCGTGCAGATAATTTCCTACACCTCGCCGCTGCTTGCTGCCGTGTTCTCCCCGCCGTGAACGTGGATCCTCTTGCGTGCCCGCAGAGATGGCTCTACGTGCCAGTTGTGGCACGCACACCATAGGTTCGCCATCACTGCCCTAGGGTGTCTGCTAAAAGAATATATATAATGTTTGGGGGTTCTGAGTAATTTTCTAGCAAAAAAAAATGATTATTACTTGTAGGAGAGAAGTGTCAGAATTGGCCTGGGTGGCAAGGGGTTAATTGCCATAAGTAATATACAAATAATTATTATATTTTCTTTTTAAGGTAATTTACTATATTTTCAAAAACTGTACTCAAGAAGTTGGCTTAATGGACAAATTACTGAAGATTGACGTTATAACTTCAAACCAGTAATTTCACAGTAACTAGATAAAAAATAAATTATCTTTATAACATATGTTTTTTCCTTGTACTTAAGAGGGAAGGGAGCGTTTGTCTTTTAGACACCCGCCTTTTCTATGACTCTGCAGTGAAAGGCGTGCCTCCACTGAAGCATTTCTGTTGGACAGCTGGGGCTAATAGTACTTTACCATTGGTCCAAGACTCCAAGCTGTCCATTGAGCTCGGTGCCTCCAACAAGAAGTGAGGCGAGGCACTGTGAGCTCATCCTCTCAGTCTGCTGCAAACAGAGTGTGCCATCTTGTATTTAAACTTGGCGCTCTGTATGTGGCTTCTCACAGGCTGTGCAAGGAGCCCCATATCTCCTGAACCATAGGTGTAGGAGCCCCAAATTTTTACCAGTGGTGGGGTAGGACTTAAGACCCATACACAGGATAGGACTTTTTGACAACAAACATGCAAATTAGCTGTTTTAAAGCAACATCCTACCCTGTGTACACTCCATCGGACAAACTTTTTCGGTTTTCATCGGACAAATGTTGGCTGTGCAAACAGACAAACTTTCCGTCAACAAAAGTCCTATGGTGCAAAATCCTATTGTGTGTACACAAGTCAATAGGACTTTAGTCCAAAGTACAAACACGCATGCTCAGAACCAATGCAAAAGATCAGACAACAATATAGAAGTTGACCAAAAGGTGGCGGTAAAGAGCTGAAAAACCACATGATTTGGTGAAAGTTGTCTGAAAAAGTCCTGCCGTGTGTATGCTTAATTAGTTTACGGCCAACGCACTTTGTACAAAAATCCATGGGAAAGTTTGTACAAAGTCCGATTGTGTGTATGAGGCTTTAGACTATTTACCCCCCCCCCCCAAAAAAAAAAATTTGGAGTCTATGTGACCTCAGATCGCCAAGCTATGACCCTCGAAGCTCTTTTTTTTTTTTTCTAATGATTATGGCAGGGGAGGCTATGCTACAGCATGTACTACAGCGCCACCTGCTGCATAGATAAATATGCATACAGTTTTGTCAGTTTATTAGCAACCATGCTGTTGTAATTTCAATAACTTTTGCCATTGTTCTTCTGCAAATAAAGGGTTGAACTTTGATACGGATATTGTAATTATTTATTTTTTGTTCAATCTTAATTTTTATTAGGCTTTTCAGAAACACAATAGAACCAATTACAGTAAACTTCAAAGTCAGATGGTGGCAAACACTGTAGAACATTGTATAGAATGCATATAGGGGGAGATTTACTAAAGCTGGAGTGTGCATAATTTGGTGCAGCTCTGCACAGGAACCAATCGGCTTCTAGGTTTTACTGTCAAAGCTTAATTAAACAAGCTGATGTTAAAAGCTGATTGGCTACCATCAGGGTTGTCAACCATCTGTAAAACTATGGACAGTTTGTAAATTTAATTTTAATTTACAGATTGTTTGTAAATATTGGTTATGGACAGCGGCTGTCCGTAAAAAAATAGGGCAACGAACTGGCTTTCAAACTGCGCATGTGGCTCCATTTCGCCCTCTTATCTGCCCACCTGGCTCCATCCCCCCTCTTCTGTCCACTTGGTTCCATCCTCCCCTCCACCTTGCTCCATCCCTCCCTCTCTTCTGTCCACCTGGCTCCATCCACCTGGTTCCATACTGCCTTCTGTCCACCTGGCTCCATCCTCCCCTCTACCCTACTATATCCCCCCTCCACCTGGCTCCATATTCCCCTCTTCTGCCCAGCTGGTGCCATCCTCCCCTCCACTTGGCTCCGTACTCCCCTCTTCTGTCCACCTGGCTCCATCCCTTCGCTCCTCTGTCCACCTGGCTCCACTCCCCTTCCTCCCGCTCTGTCCCACCCTTCTCCATCCACCTGGCTCCATCATGGATGCTCATACCTGGGATCCATCTGTTGAGTAAGGCTAAGGACTCTGCCCCCCAAACCTCCACCCCCCTGGCTACAACATCTACACCAGATTCTACGTGCAGCAGTTTTAGTAAATCTCACCAATACATACAGATAGAGATGTATGAAGATATTCAAAAGTAAATCATATCTAGGTAAAATGACTTTGATTATTTTGTAGTAGTGTATTAGGGGTTCACTGTATATTCTGCCTACCTCAAAATATCAGTGTTAACATAAGATACTCATGAGCAAGGAAAGGAGGTATGGTGTGGTAAGTTCTCTTGAAAGATGAGAAAGTAGATAGGGGTAGGAAACCTAGAAGGAAGGCTGAGGTGGGGAGAGGATGCAGAAGAGTGGGGAGAGGAATATTATTGGGAAATATTATCACCCAACCCCACCCCACCTTGACTTGGGCAACGAGGAATTACACTATAATGAGGCCATGTTTTGGAATTCCAGGATGTAGTGAAATACAGTCCAAAAGGTTCAGGGAGGTGTGTCACAGAGCCTCATTTTCATTTATTCTCACAACAACCCTCAAATCTGATCATTATTACTATGACTCAGTTCTCAGAAAACTGAGGACTAAAAATGGTCATGTGGCTCCTAAATTATTTAAAAAGAAAGGTGTATTTCCACCCATTTTTGGAAACAAAGATTAATGGAAGCTGTGTAAAGATTGGTCTTTTAATTAGCAGCCTCTGAGTTTACATACGTTTTAAACCACATACTATCCATAGATGGCTACTCATAGCTATGACCAGACAAACCAAAAAAATAGATATTACACTGACTTAGAGGTTGTACACTATGGCCTATACATTTAAATTATTTTTGTAACACCATGATGTTAACTTGTTAATAATTTAAAAAAAAAAAGTCATGGCAGTTGATTATTTTGTTATCCAGTGTAGTTGATTCCATAATAATGTAGAGTAGCAAGTACATTTTATAACCAGGGCAGCAACCCACTGTCCTGACTGGTGTTAAAAGAAAACTATAACTGTTTATAATTTTCTTAGAATTATACATTTTGATTGGATACTTACTATTTGAAATAAAAGTTCCTTCCCTTTGCATTGCAGTGGTCTCCCTCTAATTGAATTTCCATATGTCTGGGGTATAAACAGAGCAGACAGGAAGCCCCTCCTTTAACTCACTGTACAGTATGTATAAATTTGAGTTTTTGTGCCTAAGTACTTGAAACAGGCTTTTATTTTACCTAAGCAGCTAAGACAAGCTTAGTAAATATATGTGAAGTAGTCTAGAACCCCACCTGCTGGCTGGTAAGATATATATGAAGAAATTATAATATGCAAAAAATGATTTTTTTTTTTTTTTCTTCTGAGCATAATAAAGAAAATATATACAAAAAACACTGTGCCAACCTTTTAACCAATAGGTGATGTTTGGTGCTACACAAAGGCTATATGCGGAGTCAGGGTATCTGTGAGAAATAAGTAGATAGATTGGAAGATGATGAATAAACAAATACAACTTGCTTCCATATAAACAATGAAGTTACATTTATTATGTTCTTTTTGTTCTGAGCATAATAAAGAAAATATATACAATAACACTATGCCAACATTTTAACCAATACGTGATGTTTGGTGCTAGTGGTTACTGCACACCATTGCACTGCTTTGATAAGTAAGCCCATACAGGCTGCTTGCTTATGAATTAATATAGCATCAAGAAACCCCTTTAATATTATTTACTGCAGAAGCCTGCATTTTAGCCTTGAGAAACTGTCAACATACAGTTACACAGTAATTCTGAGAAAAGAGCAAGATACATCAAGTTAACCTAATCTAATCTAATCCTTTATAGGAGCAGCTCCCATGCCATTGTTTAGACTAAATTGTCCTCCTCTGTATAACCTCTACTGACATGCCACAAACATGCAAATTGTAAACTTCTTTGGCTCGGTCAGCACACTTTCTTAGATAATTGCCCAAATCTGATTCCCGGGAGCATCTCTTAACGGCTTCATCCAAGCTGCTACCCGTAGAGCTAGGTAATAACTGGTTGTGAAACTTCTCCACAGGGTAACATAGTATACTCTTTTCCAGATCACAATTTCTTTCTCTTTGTAATAAAGAGGTAATCGCATTTTGCATGCATAAACTTATAAATCGTATAGGTTTATCTTGTTTTAATTTTTCTTTTTAATAAAATGAAGTCAAGTAGAAGACCCAGGAAAACCCAATTTACTTTTTAAATCTGTGATAAGCGTACAAGTCATCTAAGTGGTAATGTTGCTGAAATAACAAGACAGGCATCTCCTATTTTTGCAATGTGACTTCTTTTTTTTTTTTCGAAAAAATGTTTTTTATTGGAAGTAGTGAACAGAGATATAACAATATCATACAGGTGATAACATAGCAATATGCATTCTGGGTTACATATCAGGCAATTGTAGTAAATGTACAGTGCCTTGCAAAAGTATACCCCCCTTTTGTCCTATTTGTTGTTTGCTTCACAATAAAAAAAAAAATCTTCAAAGTTGTGGGCATGTTCTGTAATGAATGTAATGATTGTTTGCAAATGCTCAAACAATCCATGTTAATTCCAGGTTGTGAGGCAACAAAACACAAAAAATGCCAAGGGGGGTGAATACTTTTGCAAGGCACTGTACATAAACCTCAACGGATGTAGTAAAGTCTGAAATCTAACAGTAAATCACATAGATAGTTGAGACAAATGGAACATCAACATTTAAATTGGTGATGAATAGCTAAAGCTACAAAAAAAACCCATCAGTAGTGTCTGATCTGTCTGAGGCTAGAGGAAGGGAACAGAGAAAAAAAAACACGAAGAGGGAGCACTGAGCACATTCTGTATGCTTGGTTGAGTCTTCAGCCAATTGTATGATATTGTATAGCCATTTGAGGCACAGCTTGCCGGCTGAGCATATCAGCCGGCTGACCCCAAGCATTTGTAATCGGGTCCAATTGCTTGGACTAAGGTAGGTAGTAAAGAAAGGCTGAGAAGAAAGGGAGTAGGGTGATGACATGAAAAGGATGGGGAAACGTGGGGAGAGGTATAAAGGGGTATCCTCTCCTCAGTATCCGATCAGGGTTTAGTGTTGTGTACATGTGGTGGAATTGTGTGAGGGGGAGGAAGTCCCCCTTCATAATTAGGTTGCACATAAATAATTTGATGAGGTCTTCCCATACTCGTCCCTTGTGTAGGGGTGGGAAGTCTCATGTCGAGTAGTGTAGGAAAATTTTTGGGTATAAATTGGTCAGGGGAGCTATAAGTGGTCAGTTTGGGGTGTCTGGTTTAATTCATCCCATCAGCGGGGAGTATCCAGCCATGGTTCAGAAGTGGGTCCAGCATGCCCAGGTCCGTGAGAATTTTGCAAGGGGAGTCTCGGGCAATGAAGATTAGTAACTCCATTTCTGCGATTCTTTCAATCCGTTTGAACCATTCAGGAATGGTCGGATCTCCAATGTACCAGGATACACAATTTGGCTGCATTAATCAGAGGTAATACTAAGGTTTTACAGTATTGGTGGGCCGGGACTTCAGAATCGTAAAGGAGAAATTGGGCTGGGGTGTATTCCAGAGAAAATGTAGAGATCACTGTTACCAGTTTGTGTTCCTTTGTCTGGAATGGTTGAATTAGTGGGCATGACCACCAGATATGGAGCATGGTGACCGGCTCTTTAGTGTATCTCCAGCATGTGTTTGGGATGGAAGTGTTGTATTTGTGCAAGACTGTTGGGTGCGGTACCAGCAGGTCAGGGTTTTGTAATTGTTTTCTTGGATGGAAACGTTAAGAGACCCTTTATGGGCAATTGTGAATATACGTTCCCACTGATCATCTGTCAAGTCAAGTTGTAGTTCCCTTTCCCAGGAAGTACAGGACTTCCCAGAGTTAGGGGGGTCTAAGAAAAGTAAGTTACATATATAGTAGAGATCATGTGCTGTTGGGGAGTAGACTGGGTGCATAGGAGTTCAAAGGGTGTAAGTGGTCGTGAGACTGAAGAGTTGCGGTCTATCTCATGCAGAAAGTGGTGGACTTGAAAATATGTGCGGGGGGGGGGGGGGTCATGAGTCGAGTTTGCTGTCAGTGCGGTGCACTCTAGAAGTAATCCGTTCTGAAAAAATTGGTGGGCCAGCATCTATGAGTGTTGCCATCCATCTGCCAAGAACTGCGGTGACATCCCAGGGGAAAAGGCCGGGTTACGTTTTATGGGTATCCAGAGTTGGAGGATAGAAGTGTTTTTTTGGCAAACTTCTCTTGGCTTGATAAAGAGATGTTCCTTCAGGGCCAAAGGGTTATGGCGGGATTAGAGCCAGGGCGTAGATCAGGGCGGTAAAGGGGAAAAAGAATCCTCAAGGTGGTCTTTGCAACGGCCATGCACTGACCAGTCTACGATCCTAGAGAGGTGGCAGGCCCAATAATATTTCTTCCTAAAACAAAAGGTCAATGCCCCATTTTGTTTTGGGTTTCGTTAATTGGTCGTATGATACTCTTGGGCGTCTCTGTTTCTAAAGAAATTGTAAGCATAATTGTTTGTAGGCCTTGAAGAAAGAAGAGCGAACCTTAATGGGGAGTGTTTGCAGCAGGTATAAGATGTGGGGGAGGATGTTCATCTTTAAGATGGCTGCACGGCCGAACCGGGAAAATTGGGGTTTGTTCCAAATACCTAGATCTTCAGTGACAGTCTTGAGAATGGGCAGGTAATTCTGTGCAAAGAGGTCTGAAAAGTTTGTTAGATGAATACCAAGATATTTTATAGCATTTTGTTTCCAAAGGAAAGGGAAGTTATTCTGGCATTGTGCTACCATGGCTTGTGGGAAGGTGATATTGAGAGCGTGAGATTTATTGAAATTAATTTTAAAGTTGGACAGGTGTTGGAAAAGTTCTAAATCGTTTAATAGATTTGGGATTGATAATAGCAGTTCCTCTAGAAATAATAGAATATCATCTGTGAATGCTGCTAGTTTATATGTGCGATCTGCGATCAGTATGCCTTTGATATCTGTATTCATTCTAAGGCAACACAGCAGGGGTTCCAGGGTTAAGACAAAGAGAATTGGGGAAAGTGGGCAACCTTGTCTAGTCCCATTGCTGATTGAGAAGGCATTCGACAGGTGGTCATTGACTCGAACTTTGTCAGTTGGCGTCGTGTATAGAGACATAATTAAACATCCGGTTTCGAATACCTATATGCCGTAAGACTGCTCCCAGATAGTCCCAGGCTAGCCTGTTGAACGCCTTCTCCACATCCAATGATGGGAAGAATCCTTTGAGCTTACGTGTAGTCAACCAGTGATGGATGTTTAAGGCTTTAATGGTGTTATCCCTTGCCTCTCACCCTGGAATAAAACCAACTTGGTCTTTCATTATTAAGGAAGGCAAAAGAGGAAGCATATGATTTGCTAAGATTTTTGCGAAGAGTTTCACATTAATGTTCAATAGGGAAATCGGCCTGTAATTATTAACAGATGTAGCATCCTTACCTTCCTTCAGTATGACCGTGATGTGTGCTTCTAGTAGTCTGTGGAAGGGAAGGGTAGATGAGGAAAGGGAGTTAAAGGCCTTAATAAAAGGGGTAGAAAGCGTCTCTGCGAAAGTTTTAGAGTATGTTCCGTTAACCCATCCGGGCCAGGACTTTTGCCAGCTTTGAGTTGTTTGATCGCTCTTAAGTTCATCTTCCAAAATGGGACTTTCTAGTTGGCGAGCGTCATCTCCATCAATGGGTTTAGGGCAATATTTCTTAAGGAAGTTTTTGATGAGGGAAGTCCGCGTGTCATGTCTGGTGGGTGTCGTAGACTGTTTAGGGAGATTGTACAAGCCCGTGCAGTATCTCTCAAATTGGGACACTATATCTGGTGAAGTGACATGAGATTTTCCCTGGGAGTCTTTGATAGTGTGTGTGTGTTTGTGTTTACTTTTTTCGTGGGAATAGCTCTAGCTAAGAATCTCCTGCATTTGTTGCCAAATTCATAAGAGTTTTTGGTGAAGTACAAATTTGCACACGGTTTTACGATCTAGTTCCTCCACACAGGAGTTCCCTAGTCTGTTTGAGGTCGTGGTAAGCCTGTTCCGCTTGAGACTGCTTATGGACACGTTCCAGAATTAGAATTTTGTTAAGTAGGTCTGTGGCTGTGGCTTGTTGGGCTTTTTTCCTAGCTGATTTTAATGCAAGGAATTTTCCCCATATGAAGCAGTTGTGGGCTTCCCACTGAGTCAGGAGAGCTGTCTCGGGTACATCATTTTCTGAGAAAAATTCTTGTATGCTGTTTCGGATATTATTAATGTCATTTTCTGAGGTCAGTAAAGAGGAATCTAAGCGCCAAAGTTTTGTGAAAGTGTGCTTGTCTGGAAAGGTTAAGGTCATGGTAATTGGGTGGTGGTCTGAGAGAGTCATTGGTTCAATGGTTGCTGAGGATAGGAAGGGTAGGTCTTTCTGTTAAAGGAAAAGAGAGTCTATTCTGGAGTATTTATGGTGCGGGGCAGAAAAGAAAGTCAAATCTTTATCATTGGGGGTGTAGGGTACGCCACATGTCATGTAAAAGTAAGTCCTGGATTTTTATTTTGATTTGCCAAATGGCCCTGTATGGTAAAGACTAGGGGTGCGCATCTTCACTGGCCTCACGATTCGATTCGATTACGATTATCAGGTCCACGATTCACAATGCATCACGATTACTGCGCGCGGTTTTCATCCAAAAAATTTAAGTAGTCAGAAGAACTCCATTTTTTAAATTTTATCTGTTCTTAACACTCCTTGCATGTAGCAAAGTGTAAACAGTGCAGACAACTTAAAGAGGAGCTCCAGACTGCCCCCAAATGACTACAGAAGATGGTCAGAGACTGCAGACATGATACAGGAGATGGTCAGAGACTGCAGACATACTACAGGAGATGGACAGAGACTGCAGACATGATACAGGAGATGGTCAGAGACTGGAGACATAATACAGGAGATGATCAGAGACTGCAGACATAGTACAGGAGATGGTTAGAGACTGCAGACATAGTACAGGAGATGGTCAGAGACTGCAGACATAGTACAGGAGATGGTCAGAGACTGCAGACATAGTACAGGAGATGATCAGAGACTGCAGACATAGTACAGGAGATGGTCAGAGACTGCAGACATAGTACAGGAGATGGTCAGAGACTGCAGACATAGTACAGGAGATGATCAGAGACTGCAGACATAGTACAGGAGATGGTCAGAGACTGCAGACCTGCTGGACATGGTAAGGGAGGTGCCAGACTGTCCTATCCAAGATGAATAATACCCCGCCCCCCTCACCACTAACCTGTCCCCATATAATACTATTACCATAGCGCTCCCCTGCCCAGTGTCACCACAGACCAATTCCCATCCTTCTTCCCCGAACTCTACACAGTGAACATGCAAATAGGGCAATAAATCAAAAAATTGTGTGCAGAGCTTTATGGTGATAATAAATGCACAAAAAAGTCTTACTTATTCAAAGTAATTCCAGTGCTGAGTGTTCTCTGCTGTGTTCAGATCATTCACCAGAAATCAGGAATAGCACAGCAGAGAACACTCAGCACTGGAATTACTTTGAATAAGTAAGACTTTTTTGTGCATTTATTATCACCACAAAGCTCTGCACACAATTTTTTGATTTATTGCCCTATTTGCATGTAAACTGTGTAGAGGTGGGGGAAGAGCAGAGGTGTCCTCCATACGGCCCCCTTACCTGGCTTGACATGCCGCGGCTCCACTCTCCTCCTCGGAGCTCCGTGCTCCACAAGCCGGCCGCCGCCACTCTTAGCAGCAGCGGCTCCAGCCACCGGCGCTCCATGTCCCCGCAAACATGAATACAGCGTCGCTCCTCGCAGGGCAGCAGGGGGATGACGTAAGTCAGAGGCAGCATGAAGGAAAAGCCGGCGCGGCTTACTTCCGCTGCTCTTCGGCGGCTTTCGGCTCCCTTCGGTCGCGGAGGCGGGGCATAACGCGGCGCGAGGATGACGTCATCCTCAATCGATGCCTTAAAGCTATAGCATCGATGCCGCATCGTGGAGGGTCGGATGCCGATGCATCGATTCGGCGATTAATTTCAACAGCCCTAGTAAAGACGCCATGCCAGATGAAGTGTCTACAATTGGGTAGAGTGCAACATTTAAGGTCCCACTAGACCTGAGTGGAACCCTGCGAGGAGTTGGGAAATTGTCCCAAAAAACTGACTTGAGCAGAGTTTGGGGCTATTAATATTGGCCAGAGTTATTGGTCGCCCTTGGATCTGACCCTCCAGGAAGATGTATCTACCTTCTGAGTCTACCATCGAGTCATAGTTGCCAAGAAAGGTTTTTCGAGATCAGGATGGAGACACCTTTTGTTTTTGCCTGGGGGTTCGTGGTGTGATAGCACATGGGGAATGCCTGGTTCATAAGTTAATAAAAAGAGAACATGCAACTGGTGCAATAGGAGCCGCCCCCTTGGACTTTTAAGGCAGAAATGGGAGTAATGAAGTATATAAAAAGCAACCAAGTGCCACTTTTATTAAGTACAAAAGATTAATTTTATCGTCAAAAAACAGTCACTTTAAAACATACAAGGTACACCAAATGAATTAATGATAGATAGATAGATAGATAGATAGATAGATAGATAGATAGATAGATAGATAGATCGATCAAACCCAAAGGATAATAATCTAAGCACTGCCAGAGTCAAGCTGAGGTCAGTCCATGAAGATTTGTAGCATGCATCCCGACATGTTTCGGAAATGTTTATTGGTAAATGTTTTCCTTCATCAGGGCAGATTTATTTTTGGTGACTTTATCTGCAACATATAGTACATAGTATATGTGCAATATTACATAAAGATAAGTAATTTTTTGTATAATAAACTGTACAATATTTTTGGGTTAGAAGGTACTTGCATATAGAGTTCATTGGAATAGCATGGAAAAGGGATAAAAACAAAAACATATGGTTACATATTAGAACTGTAGCACTAGTATTACTAATTTTGTAAGTAAAGTTTTTTAATGCATTCATCAACCTTTTTTGTACTAATTTTATGTTATTTTTTTTGTTTCTGGGGTGCATACATTTTATATTGCTGTCTATGGAGGCTTCTTTGATCACTATGCAGTGATAATTCAAAGTTTCCCCCAAATTAATGTAAATCCAAAGACTAGATGGCTAAATTTTGCAGCAAAAGACAGATGCTTATCATAACATTGGTCTATAGAAGTATACACATGTATGAAGACAGGCTATCAAAACTTTTTATGCAAAATTTGACAAGTTCCTACATTTGCACAGATGTATGAAGGTTTACACCAACAAAACATAAATGCTGACATACATCTTTACAACTCACTTAAAGTGGACCTCCTTTGAAAATTGAAGGTCTGCTTTAATTGCCTTTTCCTATTAACAAATGTTTAAAAAAGCAATTGGAAAATAAAATTTGTCCAAAATAAACTTGCCTAGCATCTGACCCGAGGTGACCGCAATGTCACTCAGGAAAGCTGAGCGCTTGGAATCCCATGAGAATGTGCTCCTTTGATGGGCTGGAGTGGATTTGGCAAGATTTTAAGTGCCCAGCTGTCCCAGAAGGCATTAATGAATCATGGTGACATTGCCCTTCTGGAAGCTTTTAAAGCTGGACTTAAGTAGGTTTTTGGACAAATGTTTTTTTTTTCATTGGCTTTTTTAGCCATTCATATTTAGGGGTGGGGCTGTAAGTAAAGGAGACCTTACATTTTCATGGAAGGTCCACTTTAAAGTCTAACTCCAGACAATTCCTTTGCAGACTGCAACTGTACTTGCAAAGTGAACAGTCTATTTGCCTTTAGTAAATCAACACCATAGTGTCTGTGTCTTGTAAAGCTACAAGGAGAGAATCATAGGTGTGTGCAGCCTATTGCATTAGGGTGTGCACCCCAAAACTCAAAGAAACATGCGTGTGGGTATGTGTGTATACTGTATATATGTATAGACACAATTGTTTAAAGAAATGTAAACAAAAGTTTTGAAAAGTATAAAAACTTTTGTTTATATTAATATATTTTACATCTTATGGCAGAGCAGATTAGAGCGGGGGATGAGGGTGGATAAGAGAGAGAGAGAGAGAGAGAGGAGAGGAAGGGGGAGAAGGAGGGGCTGAGAGAGAGAGGGGGGAGAGAGGAAGGGGGTTAGAGAGGTGGGAAAGAGGGGGTAAGAGGAGAGAAAGGGAGCGGTGGGAAAGAGGGGGTGAGAAAGGGGGTAGAGAATAAGGGGGTGTGAGGGGGGGATGAGAAAGGGGGGAGAGGGAGGTGGGGGTGAGGGAGAGAGGAAGGGGGTTAGAGAGAGAGGTGGGAAAGAGGGGCTGAGAGAGAGGGGCATGGGGGAGAGGCCAGGGGCGTTGTTAGCTGGCAAAAAGACCAGGGGCTTCAGCCCGAAGTCCAAAAACCGGGAGGGGGGGTGTATGTGGTGGTTGGCGCGGCTTTTTTTTGGGGCTGGGTGGTGGGGTTGTGTGACTTACCAGTGCCCATCAATGCTGACCAGCAGTAAACAAACCTGCCTGACACTGACCATTGCACCAACCTGCCCTGACCTACATACACTGACCAGTGGCCTACATACACTGACCAGTGGCCTACATACACTGACCAGTGGCCTACATACACTGACCAGTGGCCTACATACACTGACCATTGGCCTACATACACTGACCACTGGCCTACATACACTGACCACTGGCCTACATACACTGACCACTGACCTACATACACTGACCTACATACACTGACCACTGACCTACATACACTGACCTACATACACTGACCACTGACCTACATACACTGACCTACATACACTGACCACTGACCTACATACACTGACCTACATACACTGACCACTGATCTGCCTGACCTACATACACTGACCACTGACCAACATACACTGACCGCTGACCTGCCTGACCTACATACACTGACTTACATACACAAACTGTGTGCCTGACCTACCTCACCTCAGCCGTGGTGTGCGTTCACAGCAGGCAGTCAGTCACTTGTCACTGTCAGAGAGGAGCCAAGGAGGAGAGGAAAAGAGAGCCGCCCGCCTGAGCGGGGATGTAGCGTTCCCGCCTTCTGGAGCCTGCAGGCTAAAATGGACGTCACGTCACACGTTCCGCTCCAGAAGGCGGGATCTGTGGCACTCCGCCACTTTCGGCTGCACTCGGCCGCTATGGCACTCAGGGACTTGGCTGCTTTCGGCTGCACTCGGCCACTTTCGGCCACACTCGGCTGCTGTGGCACTCGGGGACTCACTCAGCTACTTTTGACCGCACTCGGTCACTATGGCACTCGGGGACTCGGCCACTTTCGGCCGCACTCGGCCACTTTCGGCCACACCCGCAATCAGATCGGTCCCGGCGGCCGGCGCTCGGGGCTAACAATGGAATGCAGCATTCCATAGACTCAGGGCTTTTCGGGGTCACGTTCGGGGGGTTCAGCCCCCCCTAGCCACCCCATCCCTACGCCACTGGGGAGTGGGGATGAGGGAGAGAAAGGGGGGGTGTTAATTGTTAATCTCATATCTATGTCCATTATGCACTCTCATAATCTGATCAATTAAAAAACAATTGAATTCATGAACAAAGCATCTTGGTGCTTTCAATAGAACACGATTGATCATTTTCCTCCCTGGCCGATCAACTCAGTTTGATTGTATCTTGTAGGCAGCACAGTGGTGTAGTGGGTAGCGCTCTTGCCTAGCAGTAAAAAGGGTTGCTGGTTCGAATCCCAACCACGACACTACCTGCCTGGAGTTTGCATGTTCTCCCTGTGCCTGCGTGGGTTTCCTCCAGGTACTCCGGTTTCCTCCCACACTGCAAAGACATGCTGGTAGGTTAATTGGCTTCTGTCAAAAATTGGCCCTAGTATATGAATGTGAGTTGGGGACCTTGGATTGTGGGGTCCTTCAGGGTAGGGACCGACTGTGAGTATGCAATGTATGTGTGGAGCGCTGCATAAATTGACAGCGCTATATGGGTATCTTAAATAGATAATATAATAGATGAGCATCTTAATGAGACATTATGTACAGGGATAGGGAGAATTGTAGACACGCACTCAGGTTGAACTGGATGGACTGGTGTCTTTATTCAACCTTACAAACTATGTAACTATGTATCTGATTAAATCGAGTCCAAACTGATTGGAAAGAAAGTCATACCTATTTTATTTTTTCTGATCTGACTACTTTAATTGAAAGTGCCACACATTGGGGGGTGTCATCCCCGCGCACCCGTCCTCCCCTCCCTTGGTCCTCCTCCAGCAGCCACTGTAACAAAGTCCTGCCTCCATTGATAGGCTTAACATGGATCCAATGCCAGCAAATTGAATCAGTGTGATGTGTATTATATGAGCCGGTCTAGGGGGTGGAGAAGGACCAAGGGAGGGGAGTATGAACGCGCTGGAATGTTCAAATCCAAGATCCAGACACTGATGAAGCTGCATTGCTGGGCACTGTTAAGGCCGCATTGCTGGGCACTAGGGATGTGCCCAACACCCTCTGGTTCGGTTCACACCAGAACATGCGAATAGACAAAAAATTTGTGCGAACATGCGAACACTGTTAAAGTCTATGGGACATGAATGTGAAAAATCAAGCGTTCATTTTAAAGGCTTATATGCAAGTTATTGCCATAAAAAGTGTTTGGGGACTCAGGTACTGGCCCAGGGGACATGTAACAATGTAAAAAAAGTTTTTAAAATGGTTGTTTTTTCAGGAGCAGTGATTTTAATGATGCTTAAAGTGAAACAATAAAAATGAAATATTCGTTTAAATATCGTGCCTGGGTGTCCCCTTGGTCTGCCTGTAAAGTAGTGCAGCTTTCCCATGTTTATAACAGTACCGCTGAAAAATGAAATTTCTAAAGGAAAAAAAAAGATGTAATTTGAAATTGCTCGCGGCTGTAATGTATTGCCGGATCCCGGTAATATGCATAAAAACTTGAAAAAAAAAACAGCGTGGCCCCCCCCCCCCCCCCCAAGTCCATACCAGGCCCTTCAGGTCTGGTATGTTTTTTTTTTTTAGGGGAACCCCGTGCCAAACTTAAAAAAAGGTCTCAGTTCACCATTCTTCTTTACAAAGAAGAAACCAGCACCAGCAGGAGACGAAGATTTGCTGATGAAACCTCAAGAAAGTGCGTCTGCAACATACTCATACTGGTGCCCAGAACTGGACAGCATACTCCAGGTGCGGGCGGACCAGAGTCTTGTAGAGCGGGAGAATTATCGTTTTATCTCTGCAGTTGATCCCCCTTTTAATGCATGCCAATATTCTGTTTGCTTTATTAGCAGCAGCTTGGCATTGCATGCCATTGCTGAGCCTATCATCCACTAGGACCCCCAGGTCCTTTTCCATCCTAGATTCCCCCAGAGGTTCTCCCCCCAGTGTATAGATTGCATTCATATTTTTGCCACCCAAATGCATTATTTTACATTTTTCTACATTGAACCTCATTTGCCATGCAGTTGCTCACCCCATTAATTTGTACAGATCTTTTTGCAAGGTTTCCACATCCTGCGGAGAAGTTATTGCCCTGCTTAGCTTAGTATTGTCTGCAAATACAGAGATTGAACTGTTTATCCCATCCTCCAGGTCGTTTATCAACAAATTAAATAGGATTGGTCCCAGAACAGAACCCTGGGGAACCCCACTACCCACCCCTGACCATTCCAAGTACTCCCTATTTCTCACCACCCTCTGAACTCGCCCTTGTAGCCAGTTTTCAATCCATGTACTCACCCTATGGTCCATACCAACGGACCTTATTTTGTACAATAAACGTTTATGGGGAACTGTATCAAATGCTTTTGCAAAATCCAGATACACCACGTCTACGGGTCTTCCTTTATCTAGATGGCAACTCACCTCCTCATAGAAGGTTAGTAGATTGGTTTGGCAAGAACGATTCTTCATGAATCCATGCTGATTACTGCTAATGATACCGTTCTCATTACTAAAATCCTGTATATAGTCCCTTATCATCCCCTCCAAGAGTTTACATACTATTGATGTTAGGCTAACTGGTCTGTAATTCCTAGGGATGTATTTTGGGTCCTTTTTAAATATTGGTACTACACTGGCTTTTTTCCAATCACCTGGTACCATTCCCGTCCATTTAATTCTGTCCTCTGTTAACCATTGTAATGGATATTTGTAAGTTCTGTATATAATTGTATTGTATTTTGTATGTATTGCACACTGCCCTCACTGTGCACACAGCACTAATAATGTTTTCAGTACATGTTTAAATTCTTTCGAGTCCTGATTAGAATTAGCCTGCCTGTGTAACGCCCCTTGTTACCATAAACGTACAATTGTAATATTAATGTGATACCTACATAATCATGTGCATAAAAGCCTTCAATTGAGTCATAATAAAGCAGAACAGTTATTTGGAAAGATGCTGAGCGTATCTTTTGTGTCTGTTCCCTACTGCAGTAGTTATTATTAATTTGGAACCACTAATCAATATGAGGATAGGAGTTGCCTATCATCAATTTAACCAAGTCACCATGGAGGTGCTTCCTGTGGTGTGTCATGAGGATAAACACGGCAGTTTTGGTTACTGAAGCCTCCCGATTCACTCGTGAAGACTGATGAGAAGAATAAGTTCAATACCTTCGCCATCTCCCCATCCTTTGTAACCAGATGTCCTTCCTCATTCTTTATGGGGCCAATATGGTCTGTCCTCCCTTTTTTACTGTTTACATATTTAAAGAATTTTTTGGGATTTTTTTTTGCTCTCCTCCGCTATGTGTCTTTCATGTTCTATCTTAGCCGTCCTAATTGCACCTTTACATTTCTTGTTGCATTCTTTATAGAGTCTGAATGCTGGGGATGAACCCTCAACCTTGTATTTTTTGAAGGCCTTCTTTGCTTTTATATGCATTTTTACATTGGAGTTAAGCCATCCAGGACTTTTGTTCGCTCTTTTAAATTTATTACCCAATGGGATGCATTGGGTAATGCCCTTATTTAATGTGCTCTTAAAGCAAACCCATCTCTCCTCCGTGTTCTTTGTTCCTAATATTTTATCCCAATTTATGCCTTTTAGGAAGGTTTGTAGTTTAGGGAAGTTGGCTCTTTTGAAATTCAGTGTCTTTGTATTCCCTTTATGTTTCCTATTTGTGTGATTTATACTGAAACTAATTGACCTGTGATCGCTGTTACCTAAATTGCCCCGTATTTCTACATCCGTGATCAGGTCTGTATTGTTGGTAATCAGTAGATCCAGTAATGTTTTATTTCTAGTTGGTGCGTCTACCATCTGACCCATAAAATTGTCCTGCAAGACATTAAGGAACTGGCGAGCCTTAAATGATTGCGCGGTTCCCTCCGCCCAGTCTATGTCTGGATAATTAAAATCCCCCATTATGATAACACTTCCCATCCTTGCTGCTAATACAAATTGTGATAGGAGATCTGTCTCCACTTCCTCCTTCAAGTTAGGGGGCCTATAGCATACTCCTAGTATTATTTTCCCCTTAGCTTCATCCCTTTGGAGCTCTACCCATAAGGATTCCACCTCCTCCCTAGCTCCCTCAGTGATGTCATCTCTCACATTCACTTGTACATTATTCTTGATATATAGGCATACCCCTCCCCCTTTTTTTCCCTCTCTGTCCTTGTGGTAAAGGGTATACCCTTGAATGTTTGCCAGCCAATCATGAGAGCTGTTGAACCAGGTCTCTGAAATTCCCACAAAATCTAAATCCTCCTCGTACAACAGTATTTCTAGTTCACCCATCTTGTCCGCCATGCTCCTGGCATTGGTGAACATGCCACATAGTTTAGACCGGTCGCATATTGTCCTCGTATTGAGTGTTTCAAGATTGCAACTAGGACTTGTTACTATACTTACCTTGTGTTTTTGTGCTTTGGTCAACCTACCACTAATGCCCCCAATACTACCCTCTGGAATATCTTCCACGCTGACTATCTCTACCTCTGGACCCTCCCCCCAATCGCCTAGTTTAAAAACCCCTCTAACTTTTTGGCCATCTTCATTCCCAGCAGATCTGCACCCTCCTCATTCAGGTGCAATCCTTCCCTTCTATAGTACCGGTTATCGACTGAGAAGTCGGCCCTGTCCTCCAGGAACCCAAACTCCTCCTTACTACACCAGCTCTTCAGCCACTTGTTTACTTCCCTAATCTCCCTCTGCCTTTCTGGTGTGGCTCGATGTACCGGTAGTATTCCTGAGAATACTACCTTGGAGGTCCTTTTCCTCAATTTAGCTCCTAAGTCCCTAAAATCGTTCTTTAGGACACTCCATCTGCCTCTGACTTTGTCATTGGTGCCAACGTGCACCATGACAGCTGGGTCTTCCCCAGCCCCTCCCAGTAATCTGTCCACAAGATCCGTGATGTGCCGAACCCGAGCGCCCGGTAAACAAAATACTGTTCAGCGCTTCAGGTCTTTGTTACAGATTTCCCTCTCTGTCCTTCTAAGAATTGAGTCCCCTACCACCAGAATCTGTCTTTCCTTTCCCTTCGCTGGCCCCCCACTCTCACTGGAGGAGTTCTTCCCCTGGCAGCTAGGAGAGTCCCTCAGCTCCAGCAGTGCTGGTCCCTGACTGGTTTCACCAATGTCACTCAATGGAGCGTACTTATTGGGATGCTCCAGTCCTGGATCGGCCTCCCTGGCACTTCCCCCTCTACCTTTCCTGACTGTCACCCATCTTCTCTTTGCTAGTGCCTGCACCTCTTTGTCTCCACCCGCCTCTGTGCTGGCCCCTGCCGGCACCTGCCGTGTACGTTCCTGGCTCTCCTTTAGTATGGAGGGACTTCTCAGTGCTGACAGTTGCTTCCCCAGATTCAGAACCTGGGCTTCCACGGAAACAATGTGCTTACATTTTGCACAGCAGTATTCGCCCTCGATCGGATGATCAAGGAATGCATACATGCAGCAAGATGTACAAAGAGTCGTCTCTCCACACCCGCTGGGCATCGACCTATTAAATTTAGTAAGGATTGGGGATTATACCCTGTCCAAATGACCTAACAGCTAGCTTGCTGACACTAATACTCAAGACAATACACAGGTACACAAGAAGACAATACACAGGTACTCGCAGACCTACGTGCACTCGCAGAACAGTCGCAGACCTACGTGCACTCGCAGGCCACTCGCAGACCTACTTACTCCTCCATGGCCTTATCCTCCAAGACCGACAAAGGGTAAACCCGGCCACAAGGGGATATGGCACCAGGTTGAAGGTCAATTGCACAATCATACATCCAGTGTGGAGGCAAACTACCGGCTTGACTTTTGTCAAGGACATCGCTAAAATTGCGGTACTCCTCCAGCAGGGAGGAAAGTGAAGAGGTGCACAGGATCTAGTTACCTTCTGGAAGCATGTCTCACTGCATTGTGGTGACCAGGAGAGAACCTCAGCACCAGAGCCAATCAAAAGAAGGGTTGTGCCTCTGTAACCAAGGATAACCAATAACCAGTGGAAACTTAGGTGAGGAAATAACTTGGAATTGGATTATCTCATAGTGAAGAACCCCTACAGCCATAGACAACGGAACAGTCTCATGAGTCACATGGGCAGGCTATAGAGGTCTCCTGTCAAGAGCCTCAATGGCAAGTGGAGTGTCACGGAGCTGCAGCTGAATCGAGTCTTCGATACAAAGGCAGCATCAATGAACATGCCTGCAGCCTCACAGTCAATTAGAGCCTGTATCTCGAAGGACGACTCAGCCCAAGAAAGGATGACCGAAACCAGGGGCTTATCCTTCTGGATAACTGGGGACAAAACAACGCCACCTAAGATCTGTCTGTGACAGTACCTCAAGGTTCGGGCATTCCCTGGACGGGTAGGACAAGACTTCAAAAAGTGACATGCCTGGCCACAATAAAGGCACAATCTCTCCCTCCTCCTAAAGGTTCTCTCATCCGCAGAGAGATGCATGGGTTCATCTTCACTGACCGACTCGGTACCAGGAGGTGAGGGAGGCACGAGTGGGACTGCCAAAGCTCTGAGGCAAATGTACAGGAGGCAAACATGATCAACTTCTCCAGCTCAGTCGGTATATCTTGGGCTGCTATCTCATTCTTGATGGAATCTGAGAGTCCATGAGAAAAAGCAGCCACGAGGGCTTCATTGTTCCAAGCAACGTCTGCTACCAGAGTATGGAATTCAGTGGCGTAGTCGGCAACAGTTCTCGTACTGTTTGATGGACACGAGGAACTTGGCAGCAGAAGCGGAGCATACGGGAACGTCAAATACCCTTTTAAAGGAGGCCACAAACTCAGGGTAACTCAAGACAACAGGTTTTTGCGTCTCCCACAGAGGGTTTGCCCAGGCCAAGGCTCTCTCAGAGAGAAAAGATATCATGAAACCTACTTTGCTTCTGTCCGTGGGAAACGCCTGGGGCAGCATCTCAAAGTATATCTCAACCTGGTTGAGAAACCCTCTGCATTGAACTGGATTGTCCCCCAAATCGCTGGGGAAGCTGAATGGAACCAGACATGCCTTTAATAGAGGTAATGCTCGAGGCAGCTGCCTGCACAGAGACTGGCGCAGCAGCAGGGACAGCCTGCAACTCAGGTTGTACCAGGGCAGCCACAGTGGGAGATTCCAGGTGAGCCGTGCGACTCAGGATTGTTTGTAACGCTATGGCAAACTGATCCATGCGGTGATCTTGCTCATCCAATCTGGAAAGAATATTACCAATAAGTGGACTGACTGTATCTTCTGAATTCATGGCCTTCGCCTACTGTCAGAAACCATGAAATCAGACTGAGACAGAAGTACAGTTAAATCACACTTGTTTAATAATAAAAGTAGAAAGAACAAACATAGTCAAAACATAGTTCAGTAACCGGAGCGGATAGTCAGCCAAGCCAGAAGTCAGGGATCAAAGTAGTGGAACAGCAAGCAGGATCTGGAGCCAGAAGGGTTGTCAGCAAAGCCAGTCTTTAACCAGGAACGCAGGAGATAGTTTCTTGTGATGTGACCAAGGCGAAGGCAGAGCTCCTCTGGTCTGGATGGCTTAAGTAGGCAGGACTGACCAGAAGGATCATCAACAGCTGAGTAACTGTGGAGAGATATGGGAGCTGGCAATTAGCTGACAGCTGAGCAGCCAGCTCAGAGAAGGAAGGGCTGAGCCCAGCCCTGACATCTCCCTCTTGCGAAGGCAGGATGAGTTCTGCAACTTTACTCTTGTAACGTGAATCAAGAAGGTTTGCCAGCCAGTAATGATCCATCTCCTTGATACCACAAATCCTAGGGTCTTTTTGCAGGCTTTGCAGAATCAGAGAGGCCATGCAGTGTATGTTTGCAGAGGCATTCGATTCTGAGTCCTCTTGGTCACTAAGGATCACATTATCCGTAACTACCTCCTCCCAGCCACATACAACTCCTTGGGTTTCTGGGGACTGAAAACCATCTCTTGAAGATTGTTGCGTGTTATCCTCTACATCCATGCTGACACAATCCTCCTCCTCTTCCTGTGTGCTTGGCGGGCCTGCAGGAATGCTATCTGGATAAAGGGGCCTTTTGAGAGGAGTTCTGCCTCAAGTGCCCTGTCCATGATTCCATAAAGCGTGTGCTCCAGCAGGAAGACTAGAGGGACCGTGTCACTGATGCATGCATTGTCGCTGCTCACCTCCTTGTGGCCTCCTCAAATGGTGACAGGACAGTGCATGCATCCTTGATCAGTAGCCACTGGTGTGGCAAAAAGAAGCCAAGCTTCCCTGACCCTGTCCTGGTGCCATACCCGCACAGGCCCTCTGCTGTGTGTGCAGCAGCTGCAGCATTGCCAACATTGAGTTTCACCTGGTGGGCATGTCACAAATGAGGCGATTGGCGGGTAGGTTGCATTCCCTTTGAATGTCAGCCGAGCACTGGCATTGTATGACCAGCGGAAATGACCACAGACTTTTCTGGCCTGCCTCAGGAAATCTTTTAAGCCTGGGTACCTGGTCAAGAAACTCTGCACCACCAAATTCAGGACATGTTCCAAACATGGAACATGGGTCAAGTGTCTCTGTCAAGGGGCGGAGAGAAGGCTGGTGCCATTGTCGCATAAAACTATTCCTGGCTGCAGCTGTAGTGGAGTCAACTACCTCTGAGCTTGCCCCTGCAGAGCTGACAGAATCTCTTCCCCATTGTGGCTCCTGTCCCCTAGGCAGACCAACTCAAGCACTGCATGGCATCTTTTAGCCTGACTGCTTGCATGGCCCCTTGAGCGCTTACGGAGCACTGCTGTTTCAGAGGACAAATCTGCAGAAGAGGCCATAGAGAAAGAAGAGGAGGAGGGGGTGGAGAAGAGAGCTGTGGCAGAATCACCACTAGCTTTTTGGAGGCGTGGTGGCGGAACAGGTTCCAACAACACTGAACCCTGTCCTGCATTCTTCCCAGCTGCCAGCAGACTTACCCAGTGCGCCGTGAAGGAAAGTTAACGTCTCTGCCCATGCCTGCTGGACCATGAGTCAGCGGTAATATGAATCTTACTGCTGACCGCCCTGTCCAACGAGGCCAAAACATTGCCGTCCACATGACGGTAGAGAGCCGGAATGGCCTTATGTGAAAAGAAATGCCGTTTTGGAACCAGCCACTGAGGTACAAAAATTGGATCAATTATCATACTCATTGATCTTGGCGTTTTGGCTGGGTCCTGATGTGCCCCTCACCGGTAGTGAGTTGGGCCCTCGTAAAACCAATTCAATGAATTTAATCTTAATTTAAGTCTGATTTAATTTAAATTGGCATCTGTTTCCATATGTGATATGGGTGAGTTTATTTGGTTTTTCTTTGTCTCTTCCCTTTTCCCCTTTCCATTCCCATCAATTTACAATGTTTACCACACTAACAAAATCGGTATCCGTAATAATAATATGGGATCCCTTAGTTAAGATGGCGTTCCTACATCTTCCGCCCTTACTCGGCGGAGCGCAAGGTGATTTCCGGCCTTTGTCGATTTCGAGGCTTGGTTATATCTGTTTGCTACATATGAGCGACACGTCAGTGCGTCGCCCGTGCCCCAGACGACGTCAGAAGTGTGACGAAACGTACGTCGGGCGTGCTGACGTGCCGTATCCACCGTCTGTAGGACGGGTGTTCGTGCTAGCCGGCCGGCTTTCTATGCTGTTTTTTACTCTACACACTGTAAGTGTATTTTTAATGTCTTTTAAATAAATATCCATCCAGGATTACGCTATGTTGCTCTTCCTTCTTTTTTGGGGCATTGTTTGTGAGAACAACTCTAGGTTATGGGCATAGCCCTCTCTGCATCCTGGGCTCTTTTTGTGGAAGATAGTGAGCTATCTACGGTCTGAGGAAGTGTCTAAACGGTGTTCCCATCTCACTAAAGGCCCCGACCGGGTTAAGGTCACAAGCTTTTTAAGCTTGCCATTTGGTAAGCGCCCATTTTATTCGTAACACTGTGGTGTGGTGAAGGTCCATCCAGCCCCATCTGTGTTTGCTTATAAGGGACTTAGTTGTCCGGTTTATCCATTGCACCTTTGAAGATTTTCTTCCATTTATTGGACTTTATTTTATCACATGATTGTTTATGAGTTTTATTTATTACTATTCACTACTTGAGATTCTACCTATATTATTTAAATCATAGCGCTGCTTCTTTTTGTTTATTTACTGAGGTACATCACATTCCACAAATTCACAAAAGGGAGCAGTTTTAGTGCTTGCAATTTGGCCAAGCTAGCATTTAGACGCTGAGCATGTGGATGGTTGGGACTGAATTTCTTTTTACAGTTCAGCGACTGGGGTAGGGAAACGTGCCTGCTGAAATCAACTGGTGATGTACTGCTAGCAAATTGGCTGCAAGTACTTGTGACACCTATTGCTATACCTTCATTACTCAGTGCAGGTTTTTGAGAGGACTGGAGGTATAGTATGGTTTGAGATCCCAGATGAGGAGCAAGGAGAAGTCCGCCTTTTTCTATGATGTGGGTCTTTCAAGTGATGTTGCCAACGGACTGCATGGTAGATCGTCATATGTCTGGTCAAGCATGTGGTGCCCAAGCGGCTGCTGTTCTGGCCATGCTTGATCCGCTTCAGACATAGGTTGCAAAGAGCAATGGTGCGATCTGCTGTTCACGTGTCAAAAAAAGCCCACACCAAGGAACTTTTAAAAGTCAGCAGCACACTGCACCTGCATAGCTCTGCGGTATGATGCAATAGGGTGGCTGCCCCTAAGCTGCCCCTTGGAGGACATCCTGCCTCGTTTGAGTTGTTCCTCCTCCTCTTCTCTCAGGTACACAAGTACAGTCAGTGACCCTATCATCCCCTCCCTCCTCATCATTGGAGCAAACTTGGCAGTATACTGAGGGAACATGACTGCCAGTTTCTTGTCCTCCTTCTGTGGCACCCGCTCTCTCTAGGCTCACGTTGCTCCCTTCCTCAACCTGGGAACCAACATCGGAGCCTTCAAATTGCTGCACATCCTCCAGCAGCATGTGACCGACACTGTGGTCGAATAATTCTGGTGACTTCTATGTGCATGATGGTGGGGCTACGGAAGGAGCAACTGTGGACAAGGAGCCAATGGATTAGGCAGCTTTGGCAGCTGCATTAGCAGCTACTACTCTGAGCCTGGGTGACGGAGGATGAGGACAGCTTCATTATCCACTCCACCATCTCTTCTGCATGTTGTGGCTCAATAACATGGCCAGCAGCAGAAAAAAAGGACAAGCGTGCCCCACAGCCACCTGCAGAGGATGCACCATGTCCACGACCAGCACTGTTGACTATAGACACAGAGGCTGCTTGCCCTTTTTTTGTAACACCGCACTACACTGTATTATATACTGTGTACACCGCCTGAAGTGTATTAGAAACTGTGCACCACCGAATGCAGCACTGTATATGTAGGCTACACTGAATGAACATTATATACAGTGTGTGTGTGTGTGTGTGTGTGTATATATATGTGTATATATATATATATATATATATATATATATATTTTAATCTAAATAACCTGCTTGCTTAATCTAATTCAAGCTCTCGCTCTATGTCCACGCCAACACTACGCACGGCCGCTGTGTAAGCAACTTTATATGGTGTGGGGCATGGACATAGTTCCCCTGAGCCACGATTGCCCAAAGGATCTTGGGTGAGTTTCCACACTTATTTTCCCAGGACTTGACCCCTGATCTCTTGTCTGCAGTCTCTGACCATCTCTTGTTCTAAGGCTGCAGTCTCTGACCATCTCTGGTATCATGTCTGCAGTAACTGATCATCTCTTGTATCATGTCTGCAATCTCTGATCATCTCTTGTCATGTCTGCAGTCTCTGATCATCTCTTGTATTATATCCACACTCACTGATCCACTCTTGTATCATGCCTGCAGTCTCTGATCTCTTGCATCATGCCAATTGTCTTACCACATCCTGTTGTATGTCTGCTGTATTTGATAATGAATATTCATTGAATTTTATGTGCAGCCCTTTGGTGGCTTTGGGGGCCACACTTGAGGCCCACTATATAAAGATAGTTGACCACCATTTTTTTAACCCTGCATTACACTGCCCAACAAAATGTTTTTGGGAATAGCAATAATTTAAAAATACTTTAGTTTTATCTTGATATAGCACACAAATTGTGCTTCCAGAGTAACAAACTAAAAACATATAGCTGGTCATTGTGCACCAGTTCATACTTTCTTACGAGTGTTAAAAACGGCAGCAATCCTTTACAGAATGAATGCAGATAGTAGCAAATTAAAAGGAATAAGTCCTGGTTAGTAATTACCCAAGACCCTGTTCTGACTAATGCTTTCTATGGATAAGTTGCTGGGCTGCCCATTTCTGTCTAGTCTGGGAAGTGTGAGACAAAGTGGTATAGCTAAAATCAAGCGGGTGGTATATGGTCAGGTCTCAGCAGCCCACCTCTGATGATATCTAAAGTCGCAGAGACTTCTCATACCTGTAGCGCTGGTAGATTTTAATCTACTGCTGATAGGTAAATCTAGTGGGTTACTTATTATAGGAAGTTATATTTGCCTCTGTTCCAGCTTGGCTGACGTTGCGTGTAGTTCCACACTGTGCCGGTGGGTGTCGTTGTCGCCATGGGCCAGTGTTGGAAAAGCAACGTGTTGAAGCGTATGAGTGCTCCTCTGTCTCGGAGATAACTCGGTGGAGGTGGTCCTCCGAGTTGGATTCTGGGAGAGGGTATTTATGGGACAGACTCCATGTTCTGAGGTTCGTTTTCAGCCACCTGCTGGCCCTCCTGGCCGACAGGTATGTGTTAAGAGTACCACCTTGTGGTCCTCCGTTCCGGAGGCCCACGTCGCTGCAGCGTGTGGGTGGGCCCAGAACCCTGTCTGGGGCCTACCACAGCAACAGAGGAATGGTCCTGAGCTGTCTATCCTGAGTGAAGAAGTTGGACAACCGAGAAGATCCCAGGGGAGGACCCGTCATGGAAGGATCCTGCAGAGTGCTGGTCTGGAGAAGGGCCTTGTGACTCGGTTGGAGGACGTATCCTGAAGTAGTCTTACTGCATAGTACTGCCGGGTTGGCTTAAAGGTTCAAGTACTGTGTCTGACATTCATCGCAAACAATTACATCCTGTGGCAGAGGATCGTACGGGTTTTATTTTAAACAAGTCTGTGGCAGAGACTTTTATTCGTGCTACGTACTGGCTGCTAGACAAGAGAGAGAGGCCTATCCAGGCGGGCAAAGATTGAATCCCACAAGGGGAGAGCATTCAACTAAAAGTGTTCAATTACAAAGAATGTTCTGAAGAATACTAAGGAAAAGTATTTGAGCTTCCCTGCAGCTTTCCTTCTGCCTCTTTCCTGCTACTTCCTTTATTTGTTCATTAAAGCATTGGAAAACCTACTCAAGTGTTTGGTGCTTATATATCGTCCAGAGGTAAACTCAACGGAACCCTAGACCCGGTGCCGGTGAAACAGAAGTATCGAGAGTAATGGTAACAAGCCCGCTTTAAACCAGTAGCTCCACCGAGAGTTAGTGCTACATACCTAAACCTACTTAATCCACCACAAGGGGGGCCAAATAAACAAGATCAAGTGGAACAAATTCATTTTTAAAGTTGAACTGTACATTTGTATATACTGACCTAGAAGAACAGGAGTAGTTATACAGGATGTATACTATAAACCACCAACAGTTTGAGCAGCACAAAATAAAGAGAGACCATATAGTTGCAATACAATACAGTGCAAGGCAAAAGGGTTAGGGGGCTCTGCTCGTGAGAGCTTACAATCTAAATGTGTGAAAGATTGGGTTCTAAAGAGGGATAAGTAAGTGTTTTCTACTTGAGCGATATACAACCATGAGTGCAGCTTGACAATATTATTGCTGTATTTCTACAACCCAGATTGTATTTAGATATTCTGCCCTAAATCCACCTGGGGGTCATGTGATGGAAAAAACACTGCTGAAATGTTCTACTGGAGGCTGCATGATGTTTGTTTTTTGTTCATGGATGATTTTTAATTGCACAGACCAGCAATTAAGAGAAACGAGTGATGGATTCATTTTTTCATAGTTACACACTAGGTATGATTGAATAAAGCGAATAGTCCATCCAGTTCAACCTGTGTAGTCAGTGTCGATAATCATTTCCCATATCCCTGTATGTTGTGTTCACTAAGATGCACGTTCAAGAGTCTTTTAAAAATAATAAATAAACCCCAATGACACCACCAATTGTGGAAGAGAGTTCTACATCCTTATCACCCTCACAGTAAAAAAAAACTCTACACAGCTTAAGGTTAAACCGCTTCTCCAGTTTCACTGTGTGGTCCATGTCCTCTCACAGCCCCTGAGACTGAATAGTTTTCTTCCTATGCTGGGATCACCATTGAGGTATTTGTATATTAATATCATGTCTCCTCTCAAGCGTCACTTCTCCTGGGAGAAAAAATTTAGCGCTCATAGTCGTTCCTCATAATTGAGGTCCTCCAGTCCCCTTATTAATTTTGTTGCCCATCGTTGGACTCTCTCCAGTTGCAGCACATCCCTTCTGAGGACTGGTGACGAGAACTGGATGGAATACTCCAGATGTGGCCTAACCAGAGTTTTATAAAGTGGCAGGATTAAAGGAGTATATCCCCTTTTGTATGCATGCTAATATTCTGCCGGCTTTGCTAGCTGCAGCTTGACATTGCATGCTATTGCTCAGTCTGTCTTCTACTAGGACCCCCAGATCTTTCTCCATCCTTGATTCCCCCAGATTAGGCATTTATGGGGAATTGTATCAAATGCTTTTGCAAAATCCAGATATGCCACATCCACAGGCCTTCCCCTATCTAGATGGCAGCTAATTTCCTCATAGAATATTCCTCTTGAACTATAGTAAGTCTTCTGATTCCTGTCAACATCTCTTGCTCTCTCACCTCAGGCTCCCCAGCTGCGGGAAAAGGACATGATTTATTTATTTATTTTTTTATGCTAGGCAAATTTTATGCATAGGAGCCGCACACCAAAGATCTCTTCCTTCTAATTGTCCTTTATTGAACCATCCATAATATAGCTGGTTCCATGTTGTCCTTTGGCAGGGGCATCATGGAAGTAGCTATATTATGGATGGTTCAATAAATAACACTTAGAAGGAAGAGATCTTTGGTGAGCAGGTTCCTATTCATCTATATCTTTCAACAGCTAGTGGAGCTTTTTGAGCCAGCACCCTAGACACCCAGAAATTGCATGAGACTCAGGTCTGGAGCGTCTCATTTCTTGCCTCTTTTACAATAAAAACCTGCCTGCTCGATATTTTAAAGTGAAACTGAAGTTCCGCTGTAATAGTGACAGAGAACTAGCATTGCCACCCTCTGCCACCCACAGGAAGTGACTAAACAAGAACCTTCATGGCAGGATTACCAGGTATTTTTTAATTGAAAGCTGCAATTTCAGAAACATTGAGAAAACCTTTAGAAATGAAATTAACACAGAACAGACAAGCAAACTGTATAAGAGATTTTAGTGACTGGGTTTACATATACTTTAAATTGCCTAAATCACAATACGCTGATGGTATTGAAAGAAATAAGATCATTACATAATGTTTCCATTCTATCACTGATCATAAAATGGAATATCCGCATTGTCCTTGATCTTCATCTGTCACCCTGAAGGAAGAAGGACTTGTGACACAAAAAAAAGACTTGAAATAAAACATCTGCCCTTCTCTATCAATGTGAGTGAGGAGCATTTTCTGTTTGACTGTCCTCATATTCATAGGTCTGGAAATAATAGTGACTGAAATAGACTGCAACTGTGTAACTTGTCATTTCATATTTCATCCGTGTTATCGGTGTTCATGTTTTCAGTGGAGGTATCCACTTTTTAAACTTTAACTGTTTCCAGAGGGAAAAAATCCATATTTTTACTTGGATTGCTCAGTGCGATCAAACTCGCAATTTTTTTTATACTTCATGTACACAGGATTTATTAGTACATTTAACTATATTCATTTTAGCAATTTCACATTACTTTTAAATAAAGCACCTTTAGAACACATTAACAAAACTGAGCAATTTTCCCCCAAAAAATTGAATGTTTCACAAGTTTAAATTTCTTTGCTTAAACATAGACTCAACACAATTGACAAATGACATACTTTTCAACAGTATAGCACTATGTACACTACAGGATAGACAACGTGTTTCCATGCTTCTTCAGGACTGTGGTTAAATGAGCAGTATGCAAATGCATAAATGTAATGGTAATATATCTTAAAACACCAAATCTATATAGACCCAATCTATTTTGATTCCAGTAGGACACATCTACAGGCTCACATTTCACATAACTTCCAAAAAAAGAAGTAAATGGTAAAAAAACAGGGGAGGATAAACTAAGAGTGTGTAGAGGGTCTTCAACAGGTCCCGCAGGGGTCCTATCAACAGATGGAGCACAGAGTTCAACAGTTGGCATGCCCACCAAAAGTGTACCAAGGACACTTTTGGGACACCATTGGTTTTCTTCCCTTTTCCTTCCTTTACAGTAGATAGGTAGGTAGAAAATTGGTTGGAGTTTAGTGTTTTAGGTAGGTTTTATTTTTTGACATTTTTTTTGGCCATATATTTTAAGGTTTACTGCAGGGTAAATCCTGTATTGCTCCTCAAATGATATGGCCTATTCAGTGCTCTCAGCACTGTAAAGGTACCACTCAATGATTGCGCAGCTTGACCTCAGCTGACAAATTTCTAATGCTTGTTGTAAGTTAAATCCTGCATTGTGCCTCTAAGTTTGCAGCCTGTTCCAGTGCTCCAGTGTTTTACTGTATAGTATACTTACCTCCTCTGTTCATTTGTTTTTGCACAGAGCAGCCCAGATCCTCCTCTTCTCGAGTCCCTGTTTGCTGCTCCTAGCCCCTCCCTCCTTTGAGTGCCCCCTCAGCCAGCAGCTCGCTATGGGGGCACCCAAGCCCAGTCAGAGCTCTGTGTGTCCGTTCAGACACTGAGCCCCAACCTGACTCCGCCCCCTCTCTCCCCTGGCGCTACTGCTGTCTCAGCCAATCAGGAGGAGTGTACTGGATGGCTGAGGGGATCGTGGACATTGCTGGAGAGAGTAGGGGCTCAGGTAGGTAATTGGTGGGTGCTGGTGGGGGGGGGGGGGGCTGCTACACACACATCTGCCTATACAACTCCTTTACCCATTTCTACATACAGTATATTTTTAAACCAGATTAATACATATATCTAACGATATTATTACTATGCCAGCAGACAATAAAATCATGACTTGCCTCTATTTCATGGGATACAATATATGAGGTTATAGTCTTATATTCTGACACTTTTAGATATATGCAGATATGATTCTCAGTAGTATATTATACAAAACACATATAAACAAACATTCCACAGTTCAGTGGCGTCGCTAGGCGGGGGTGCGGTCCGCACAGGGTGCCACCCACTACAGGGGTCACACCATCCCGAGGGTAATGAAAGCCCTGGCTCCCTTTTGGGAGTTTTTTTTTTCTGCAGCCGGGACACACCTCCAGTGCCATGGCCATGCCTGTCATGTGTTCTCCTCCTCCTACTCTGTCTCCCACTCCTGCCCAAGCCTGTCTCGATCTGCTCTCCACCCGGGCAGCACGGCTGCACACTGTCCTCTCCAGCTGCCTCGAGGGTGTTCTGTGTACCTGAGCCGCCCATCTGGTGCGGTAACAGGCGGGGGGTGTCGGCTTGAGATGGGGGGGGATGTCCTTCGCCTCCCGAGGTTAGGTGTTGTGAGGGGGGGGGTTTGCTGATGAGGTTGGTTTATGCTGCTGGTCACAGCTATATCATATAGAGGGGGGGTGGTTTGTTCTGGGGGGTCTGTACTAATGGAGAGGGGTGATTTTGCCTGTACTAATGGAGGGGGGGTGGTTTGTTCTGGGGGGGTCTGTACTAATGGAGGGGGGTTTGTTCTGGGGGGGGGGTCTGTACTAATGGAGGGAGGGTGGTTTGTTCTGGGGGGTCTGTACTAATGGAGGGGGTTGGGTTGTTCTGGGGGTGTCTGCACTAATGGAGGGGGTTGTTTGTTCTGGGGGGTATGTACTAATGGAGGGGGTGGTTTGTTATAGAGGGGGTGGTTTGTTCTGGGAGGTCTATACTGAGGGGGAGGTCTATACCCCGGGGGGGACTGTACTGACGGGGGTGGTCTATACTGATGGAGGGGGTTTATACTTCGTAAAGGTTTTGCACTGACAGAGGAGGGTCTATACTTAGTGGAGGGGGGTCTGTACTGGGGGGCGACTATAGTTGCTGGAGGGGGGGTGCCACCATGTTTTATCACACCGGGTGACACCAACCCTAGTGACGCCACTGCCACAGGCATATTATGGACCATGGAGGTTGTACATCAATATTTTTGTTAATATTCATAGTGGGACCTTCATTATGTAGTGTCCATATATTATAAATGTCTATATATTCTAAATAATGTCTGAGCTATATTCCTAATTGGTGAGGAATTTGAAGAGGTAATCCAGATGTTTACTAGCTTTGCCAACGTCATCTTAGAAGTGTCTAGCTTGGTAAACCTTTCCCCCGAGGCTTTCTTGTTGGACCTGGTTTGAAGATGGCATATCTCACCAGGGAAAATAGTTGAGTTTGCTATGTGTCAAAGTTTTATTATAAATTCAAATAAATTCTGTTTAGAAACCATAGAATGTAATTATTCTTGGCTTTTATACATCCAGTTTTGCAAACAACCTGTTTACAGATCTTTAACAGGGTGATAAATGATGCAGGATGTCTGTTTGAAAACTCATGTGAGTGTCCTAAGGTTAACCTTTTTTTTTTTTCCTGTGGGGCTTATTCAATCTTAAACCTCCTTATGAAATTCATGAAATATGTCTATTTCTTCATCATAGTAATGACAGTTCGAAGGTACTTTTAAGGACCTTGTCATTGTTAGGTTGCCTAAAGTATACCTGCATACCTGCAAACGTGAACAAAATTGGAGTGCCCTGATGCAGTTTCAATCAGGTTGGCTTTCATATAATTTTTCATCTCAGGTCCTCATTTATTATGGGTAGCTAAATCTGTTGGTAGAAAAATTGCATAATGTTTCATCCTTACACATACATAAAAAAAATAGAAGTTTGACCTGGGTCAGTATAGCCTTCTCAGTCTGGCTGCAATACTGTATGTAAAAGAGGTGTTCCTCTTTTTAGGGACTGTGGTTTTGGCCTGGAACTTAGCAGTTCAGGGCTGTTATATTGGAGCACTGATGATTTTGTGCAAACATTTGCTTAATCCTCTAAAAAAAACTTTGGTCCATACTAGAATGTGGGGGTAGGGGGTATGGACACTCTGCTTTGCCCCTAGCATTCAGCTTTTGATGCCTCAGCAGCCAACTTCAAGGCCTGAGTATTGTTGCAACTTCCAGAAACCTGAACCATATCCTGAAGAAATGGCAATGAGTGACTGTTGAACAGATACAAGCAGGCATCTGATGGAGCCAGCTAATATCCTGTGATAAGAAATTTTCTTTACTACAGAGTAACGTAGGAGATTAAAGATGGGGTTAAAGAGGAAGTAAACCCTGGTGGGTATTTCTTCCTTTCATCTTCTCTGCAAAGTAAAGGCATAATGTGCTAGTATGCATCACATACTAACACATTGTGACTCCTACCTGCAAATGAAGCCTGTGTTGTTCCTGCTACAGGCCGCATACATCTTCGCCCATCTTCCTTCAGGGGCCGCGGACTCCGGATCTGTGACTGGCCGGAGCCGCGTGACGTCATTCCCGCCGGTCACGGCACATTTGCCTGAAGAAACCGCACAGGCAGCCGTTCCTTCAGCACGCATGCCCGATTACATCATCCGCGCAGTAAACAGTCAATATCTCCTGAACGGCACACGTTTAGGAGATATTTACAGTACCTATAGGTAAGCCTTATTCTAGGCTTACCTATAGGTACAACATCCCCATGTTGGTTTACAACTTCTTTAAGTGTTCAGATTAGGTCAACTATTAATAGTCAGTTTTCAGCCTTAGGTCAGATGTTTAATTTTAAGGCAAAATTGTGCCCATGCCCATCAAATGATCAAAAAGATGGTCCCTATTTCTTGTTACTGTTAACATATGGTGCAATGATGCTTTGTTTTTGTTAGTTTTTTTTTAATTCCAAGAAGCCTTAGCATTTGTTAAGAATGTGGTATTGAGCTTGTGTGAAGAAATAGTGATTCCTAACTAGACAGGATGAGAAGCAGAGATAACTCTTGACTGCTGTAGAAGAGGCGGAATTAGACGGCAGGACATGAGCCCTGATAGATGTTGGCGTTGATTAGGTTAGAGGCAAATGTTTAACAGATGGGACTTGGTAAAAGGATGTGACACCAGTTTCTTTAGCGATTTCACCCACAGCTACAGCTGATTGCTAGACTCTCTGCTACGGAAAGCTGCAGAGATTTTTATCATCATTTTGTTAAAGCTACAGGGAATAAAATTCCTTTTTAGTTGAAATAGGAGCTGCAAGGATTAGCCTAAGGCCATGAACTAGTTGTACTGTGGAATAAATCTGTTAATTGTAGCGAGGGGGTCGATCTCAGTTGAGCAGTTACACTTTTTCATAGCCTTTGGCTCCAAAACATTTTACTACTTCTTTTACAGTTTTATATTTGTAACTACTAATGAAATGCTCTAACTGCACAGCCAGAAGTAAGTAAAGTTTAGGGAACTCTGAGACAAATCAGTCAACTTAATGGGTTACTTTAAATTGTTTATAGGAAAAAATGCCTATTTTGTTCTAAACGCATAACTCTTATGCCCCGTACACATGAGTGGATTTTCAGTCTGAAAAAAACTTAGATGGTTTTTCCGACAGAATTCCGCTCAAGCTTGCCTTGCATACACATGGTCACACAAGAGTTCTCTGAACTTTCGACCATCAAGAATGCGGTTACGTACACTATGACGAGCCGAGAAAATGAAGTTCGATGCTTCCGAGCATGCGTAGGAATTTTGCACGTCAGAATTTGTACAGATGATCGCATTTTTGGATAGGAACTTTTCCCGACTGAAAAATAGAGAACATGCTCGCAATCTTTTGCTGGGTGGAATTCCGCCAGCAAAAGACCGATGGAGCATACACACGGTCGCATTTTCCAACAAAAAGCTCTCATCAGAGTTTTGCTGGCGGAATTTCCGATCATGTGTATGCGGCATTAGGTTTCAAGAGCAAGAGAGAAATTATATGGTTGGCTGATGTAGGCAACTGAGGCTTTCCTTTTGGGTACAATCATCATCCAGGTTGGTAAAGAAATAACATGGCTCGTCACATCAGCCTTTCTCAAGGAACTCTTGAATTTCATATCTCAGGGAACCCCTGCTAAAAACTATTAGATCTGCTGCTTGAAGCACATTGCGGTAATTAAGTTATAGATATAGGATGCTTAAAAAAAAATGTGAAAGCTGCCAGTGGTAGGTTGACCCTTTACATTGGAGGCCAGTAGGAAGTATGCTGCTTACATTGGTGGTCAGTGAGAAAAATGCTCCTTACATTAGTGGTCAATGGGAACAATGCTTCCTTCATTGCAAGGGTAGCACCCTCTAGTGTGCTAGAATGGGAGTGTACATAGTTTTAGACAACATCCTATGATGAAACATGTAAGGTGGAGCTTGGTACGCACTCACATGACTTGCGGTTTGCGAAGCTCTCGGTGAGTGAGACAGCCTGAGAGGACTGAAGAGTGGCAGTCTGTGATGGTTGTAGAGTCAGTCGGGGAGGACTGTGGACGATTAGCCAGGAGGGCCAGTAAAAGGAGTAGCTGCAGCCAGGTGGGCTGGCAGTGCCTGAAGAGGTGGTGTGGGATCAGTAGCCACAGGAGGACAGCTGGACACTGGGACTTTTCTACATACTAAAGGGGCCACTGTCCCTGCCTGTAATGGGCCTTTGCTTTATATGACTGAGCCTTTTTTGTCAGATCATCCAACAATGTGCCAGCTGGGTCTGTGATTTTGTGCTGCAAGCAAGTGATGTGCTGGAGGAAGCTGAGTGTGTAAATAGACTGTATAAAGGAAAGTTGTCCCTGAAGCGTTTTGCTTAAGTCAAGTGGGCATCCCATAATACCCCTAACCCCATCCAAGTTTATTAACCCCTAAATAAATCAAAATGGAAATTCGGTGTGCCTGGCTGTGCAGGGGGGGTCCCGTTTTACCAGCGGCTCCTACTGGGGTAGCGATACACTAGTCAGTGGGAAGAATGCTCCTTAAACTGGTGATCAGTGGGAAGAATGCTCTTTACATTGCTGGTCAGTGGAAAGAATGCTCCTTACATTGGTGATCAATTAGAAGAATGCTCTATACACTGGCGATCAGTGGTAAGAATACTACTTTGGTGGTAAATGAGAAGGATTTTATTTACATTATTGGTCAGTGTGAAGAATACTTCCTTAAAAATAAAATAATAATTGTTGTCAGTGGTAACTTAGTTGAAAAATGTGAGAAGAGGCCCACTGGCCCATGCTTTTAGCTAGGTCAAGTGACACTGGGGCCAGAACTATGCAGGCAACGTCAGTGGATAAATCAGTATGTTACTGCTAGTTCCTTACTCAAGTAACCCCTAGCAAGCTCTTGAGGATCTCTAGGGTTCCACAGAACTCTGATAGAGAAAAGCTGCCAGGGGGTTAAAGTAAATGGTTCTTCATTTTCAATTTTAGACTGGCCACTTGAGCTGTGACCAGGGAGAGCAAAGAGGGCATATGTTATGTAAATTAAGGCAGCAGTGTATAAGTCCTTTAATTGTCCAGCATTACGACCCTGTTGACTTTGAGGTGTCATTTATGAATGATCTGCCTGACAGTTGTGTACCTTGCATTGTAGAACTGTAGCCCTGTTGATAGGTACTGGAAAAGCTTCAGTCGTCTTTTGAACCCTTTGCCAGTGAGCTCTTGCATGTGTAACTCATGGTCATTATTGTTGTTTTCTGCATTAAAATTTGTACTGTCAAACCAGGGCCTGTGGGTCATTCCAGGGAGGAACAAGCATCAGTTACATTTGTCAGAATTGCAACTGGTGGGTGCAGTTTGCTAAGCTGCCTGATAACCTGGTTTAGGTTTGCACAGCTATATTTAATAAAATGCCAATTTCTTGCTACTGTTCCAAGGCAGGGCTGATTTTCCCCTTAGGCACTGAGCCTAGGGCCCATAAAGGTTTGGAGCCAACAGATTAGGGAAGAAAACGTGACCTAGTATCAGTTTGCTATGGGGTCTGTATTGTGCAAGATGTGATGAAAAATCTGCAGCTTTCTCTAGTGCAGGCTCTTCCAAAATGGGCATCTATGGAGTCCACAATTGCAGCTACAGTACTTTATGTACAAGATGTGGCTGAAATCATTACCCCCAGCAGTGTTTAGTCCTGTTTGAGACTGCCCACAAATGCAGACCCTTGATATCCAAATCATTTAGAGGTGACATCTGCCACCCACCAGCTGGCCACTGAAAAGGAGCAAATTTAAAGTCTGCCGCCCACTGGTTTAATCAGTAGGTGTGAGCTGTCAGCTATTTTCAGTCTGTAATAGCTGAGGCTAAGTTCGGCAAAAGCAGATGGCTGAACCTTGCTGTCAATGTGAACTTATCCAGATATTATATGGATAAATTTGAATATTGAAGTTTGAACAAATATTTTGCAATTAAAGCTGGTACTAAATTGTAGCAATTGTCCCCAGCAACCATCCAGGTTTAATCTCTCAACAGTAGCCAAAAAATGTAATCTGGTTATTTTTGGCAATTGGTACAGTTCTGCCCCAGCCTTAATAAAGCTACAGTCCCGTCAGATGTATGCACATTTTGGGTTTCTTATAAAAGTGTTCTGAAGGATGCAATCTACATGACTTAAATAAAAGGACCAGAACAGCAAGCCAAAGGTGCAGCTGTTGCAATTTTTTTAAATGCACAGAAAAGGAATGGAATGATGCAAACAAGTTCAATTGAGTAATACTGACCACACTGAAGACACTAAATGATGAGCAATGAATCAGGGCAATAATCTAAAATCTTAGCTTGCCCCTGGTGAGCTGTATTATTTAGCTTCACTACACAAAAAACAACCAGATTTTACCTTTCCTAACTGCTTTCAAGTTACAGGCTCTGGGTCTGTCATGGTTATCCTTGCTTCACAACATGGTCTGTCAGTAACCTTGAAATGCAGCCTTTGAAATTGTCTGAACACCTGTCCTGCATGATTATTCCAGGTCAGTGAATCACTAGGTAGTGAGGCCAGGATAAGCATGACAGCCCTTATAACTAGCATCTTTTAAAACAAGTCCGCTCCCATATTGCTATACTGACAGGTGCCTTTTATCATCAAAATAACAAAGGCGTATTTGTGAAAGGAAGCTATAGGGGAATGTATTTTTCATAATGTAGAAAAATTGTGGCCTGGAGCACCATCCATAATCCTATGCCTCCATCTCTAAATTCCCTGCACCCTATTATAAATTAATAATCCTAACAGGGATGCCCATTATGAAAAATATACATACAAGTTTGCATTACCCTGGGACTTTAAATGAAGCACATGACATCAAAGTAGTACAAATCAATACACGTGATTACTAATGTATTAGTCCAATAATAAACAGATCTGATAGCAACGAAATACATATATAATGCTGAAGAGCTGATGAGCAGCAGAAATACCATTTCCACATGGATAGATTGCAATAAATTAATTCTTAGTATAAATAAATTGAAGTGTCGCATCCAAGTGTATAACGCATGTTTATAACAGGGCTGCATCCAAGAACGCGTTTCGAGGAACAACGTCCACTTCTTTAGGAGTAAATGCAGAGTGCGTGTAAAACAGCTCAAAATTGGACATGCTGGTGATGAGGATAGGAGGCTCCTGGGGATGTCTATCCCAGGAACTGTGGCAGTATAACCTGTGGGGACCAAAGGCACTGATAGAGGGCAGGCGGACTTCAAGAAACGTACAGAGGAGTTACTGTGGTCACACTCTGAATTACAGCCCCAGGGTATAGGACTATGAGAAATCTCTTGGATTGCTGTGGGTATTATTACACTATATTAAATTATAGGTTTCTTGAAGTCTAATATAGTGTAATAATACCCACAGCAATCCAAGAGATTTCTCATAGTCCTATACCCTGGGGCTGTAATTCAGAGTGTGACCACAGTAACTCCTCTGTATGTTTCTTGAAGTCCGCCTGCCCTCTATCAGTGCCTTTGGTCCCCATGGGTTACACTGCCACAGTTCCTGGGATAGACGTCCCCAGGAGCCTCCTATCCTCAACGCCACCACGTCCAATTTTTAGCTGTTTTACACGCAACCCTGCATTTACTCCTGAAGAGGTGGACGTTGGTCCACGAAACGCGTTGTTATTGGACGCAGCTTTGTTACAATCATGCGTTATGCACTTGGGTGTGACATTTCAATTTATTTATACTATGAATTAATTTATTGTAATCTATCCATGTGGATATTGTATTTCTGCTACTCATTAGCTCTTCAGCATTATATTTAGTTACTATCAGATCTGTTTCTAACTGGACTAATACAATTTGTAATCATGTGTATTGATGTTTACCACTTTGTCATGTGCTTTATTTAAAGAGGCTTGATTGGATTGGGATCTGGAGAACTATGGAGGTGAAGTCAATACCTCAAACTAGTTGCGTTCTTCAAGCCATTCTTGACACATGTATCCCATTGAAAGAGGCCACTGCCATCAGGGAGTACCATAACAATGAAGAGGTGTGTTTGGTCAGCAAAAATGTTTAGGTAGGTGGTCCATGTCAAGTAACATCCACATGAATGGCAGGACCCAAGGATTCCCAGCAGAACATCGCCCAAAGCATCATACTGCCTCCACTCACTTCAGTGCATGTAATTCTCAATAAATACCTTTGACACTTATGAAATGCTTGTAATTATACTTCAGTATAACATAGTAACATCGGACAAAAATATCTAAAAACACTGAAGCAGCAGACTTTGTGAAAATAAATACTTGTGTCATTCTCAAAACTTTTGGCCACGACTGTACATTATAGCTGAGTTACAGTAGGTGCCCTTCACTGAAGTGTGCATGGATTTTATACTGAGTCCCACTTTAGAGCCCCTTAGCAGACCTGTCTGCTGAATTATAACATCTTGTTTTGCTGCTTCAGCACAAGGACCTGGTATGTCATTATTTATCCTCAACACAAAGCTAAAATGGGTATCCAGATGTGCAAAAAGCAGGAAACTGCGGATGATACAAGAAATTGTGCTGTCAGGGGAGTCATTGTGCTCGCCTAAAATTTAACTTTAGGAATCTCTAAGGTTACCATGCTGTTACATTTATCACCAGTCCCCTATTGTGGGAATGATACAGATTAGATGATTACTGCTCTAGAAAAAACACTACAGCATGATATATTACTCGGATATTTATGTTTTACAGTAATTGTAGAACAAAGGACCGCCTTTAGAGTTTTTTTTTTTTTTTTTTGTTGTTTTTTGTTTTTCAGTCTCTTCTTCCATCCAATAGATAAGAGTCCCCGAAATTATAGAAGGCTGAGAAAATTACCTTGTCCCCTGAACACAAGAAAGTATTATTACTGTCAGCCAAAGCACCGGCTTTATATAATAGTTAGACTGTTGTCAACTCTGCCCACCACATTGTTGCTTCGAGATTTGGAAACCCCTTTATAAGGGATAAAGCATGGCTTGTGTCCTACTGTCTGGATAGCTTTAACTGCTGCATGGTAACCCAAAAGGTCAAGGGGATGCATTATCATGGCCCCTGTACCCCTACTAAAGGCTAGCATTGACTGCTGGATGTATTGCATGCTTGAAGGGGTGTAAATGTTTTATGCATATTAAATATGTTTAGAATTAATTAGTATATGATACTCCAGTATGAGGGTGTGGGTGTGTGAGCCCATTTAAGCCTGGCTGGGGTGTACAGCATTGACCTGAAGACTTGTAGACAGTATTAATAACCAGAAACGAAGAAAAGTATTGGACTTTTCAGATGCTAACAACCTCAGGAATAAAACGCAACCAGCTAAAATATTAAAACTTCACGAAAAAATTTACAAACCGCAGATTGATGCATGGAAACACGTGCTCCGATCATCATGGAGAAGCATCTTCGAAATCCCACCCACCATATAAACATCCCAGCAGTGGCGCCACCCCCTTAATCCATGCGCCCGGCCCTTAATCTACATCCAGGGCGCTGGATGCATTGATTACAATGGGTGTTTTTCTGTAAGCACGTGATTAGAGCCTGAGGCTCTTATTGGCTTAAAAAAAAAAGTAGGCTTGAGGTGCAGAGCACTGCGCCTAGAGCCCACCAACTTGTGCGACATTAGCAAATTATTATTCGCTAATGTCTTCCTGCTTCTCCTCCCAGCCAATCAGGAAACGGGTCCTGAGACCTGATTGGCCAGGGAGTCGTAGGACTCCCGGCCAATCTGGTCTCAGGACCCTCTTCCTTTTAGGCCTTTCTTCCCTCGGCAAGCTGGAGTGAGGAGCAGCATCGGCCTCCAAAGGTAAGGCCACTGATCGTCGCAGTCCGTTTCCCGGGGGGGGGGGCACTGTTCGCTGCCATCCATCTCCTGCGCGGGGAGGGGCACTGATTACCGCCTTCCATCTCCTGTGGGGGGGGGGGGGTAGGTTTGTTTGCCGCCACCCCCCAAAATATTAAGAACCAGCCACCACTGCATCCCATTATAAGTCTTTTAGATATGATAGACAATAGAAATAACTTGGTGCTGAGAGTGAAGGTTCGAGGGATATTTAATCTTAATGCATTTGATGGGTTAAGCTTCTTCAGGGGTCTTTCAAGATTAAATAGTTTGTGTGCATGAAGATGGGTGGCTCTGCAGAAGACAAGGGAGGGGCACAAACCCAAACCTGGAGTACCAGACAGGAGGAGCGTATATTGGGGTAGGTTTTTGGACCTAGTGGAATATTACACTCTTACCACTCAAAAAATATGGGCCTTGTGTCCCAAATACCTCAGCATTCAGAATTTATAAAGAATGCAATAAGAAATGTAAGGGTGCAATTAGGTTGGCTAAGATAGAACATGAAAGACACATAGCAGAGGAGAGCAAAAAAAATCCCAAGAAATTCTTTACGTATGTAAACAGTAAAAAAGGGAGGACAGACCATATTGGCCCCATAAAGAATGAGGAAGGACATCTGGTTACAAAGGATGGGGAGATGGCAAAGGTATTGAATTTATTCTTCTCCTCAGTCTTCACGAGTGAATCGGGGGGCTTCAGTAACCAAAACTGCAGTGTTTATCCTCATGACACAACACAGGAAGCACCTACATGGTTAACAGAGGACGGAATTAAAATTAGACTTGAGAAACTTAACATTAATAAATCACCGGGACCAGATGGCTTGCATCCGAGGGTACTTAGGGAACTCAGTCAGGTGATTGCCAGACCGTTGTTCCTAATTTTTACAGACAGTCTATTGACTGGAATGGTACCAGCTGATTGGAGAAAAGCCAATGTAGCACCAATATTTAAAAAGGGCCCAAAAAACATCCCTGGGAATTACAGACCAGTTAGCCTAACATCAATAGTATGTAAACTCTTGGAGGGGATGATAAGGGACTATATACAAGATTTTAGTAATAAGAATGATATCATTAGCAGTAATCAGCATGGATTCATGAAGAATCGTTCTTGCCAAACCAATCTATTAACCTTCTATGAGGAGGTGAGTTGCCATCTAGATAAAGGAAGGCCCATAGACGTGGTGTATCTGGATTTTGCAAAAGCATTTGACACAGTTCCCCATAAACGTTTACTGTACAAAATAAGATGCGTTGGCATGGACCATAGGGTGAGTACATGGATTGAAAACTGGCTACAAGGGCGTGTTCAGAGGGTGGTGATAAATGGGGAGTACTCAGAATGGTCAGGGGTGGGTAGTGGGGTTCCCCAGGGTTCTGTGCTGGGACCAATCCTATTTAATTTGTTCATAAACGACCTGGAGGATGGGATAAACAGTTCAATCTCTGTATTTGCAGACGATACTAAGCTAAGCAGGGCAATAACTTCTCCGCAGGATGTGGAAATCTTGCAAAAAGACCTGAACAAATTAATGGGGTGGGCGATACCATGGCAAATGAGGTTCAATGTAGAAAAAATGTAAAATAATGCATTTGGGTGGCAAAAATATGAATGCAATCTATACACTGGGGGGAGAACCTCTGGGGGAATCTAGGATGGAAAAGGACCTGGGGGTCCTAGTGGATGATAGGCTCAGCAATGGCATGCAATGCCAAGCTGCTGCTAATAAAGCAAACAGAATATTGGCATGCATTAAAAGGGGGATCAACTGCAGAGATAAAACGATAATTCTCCCGCTCTACAAGACTCTGGTCCGCCCGCACCTGGAGTTTGCTGTCCAGTTCTGGGCACCAGTCCTCAGGAGGGACGTACTGGAAATGGAGCCAGTACAAAGAAGGGCAACAAAGCTAATAAAGGGTCTGGAGGATCTTAGTTATGAGGAAAGGTTGCGAGCACTGAACTTATTCTCTCTGGAGAAGAGACGCTTGAGAGGGGATATGATTTCAATTTACAAATACTGTACTGGTGACCCCACAATAGGGATAAAACTTTTTCGCAGAAGAGAGTTTAATAAGACTCGTGGCCACTCATTACAATTAGAAGAAAAGAGGTTTAACCTTAAACTACGTAGAGGGTTCTTTACTGTAAGAGCGGCAAGGATGTGGAATTCCCTTCCACAGGCGGTGGTCTCAGCGGGGAGCATTGATAGCTTCAAGAAACTATTAGATAATCACCTGAATGACCGCAATATACAGGGATATGTAATGTAATACTGACACATAATCACACACATAGGTTGGACTTGATGGACTTTGGTTCTTTTTTCAACCTCACCTACTATGTAACTATGTAACTATGTAAGAAAAGATGGACTGACAGTGAAGAAAGGGAGAATACTGGTATAATGTAACAGCGGCAAGAACGAAATCTCCCTCAGACTTGTACACAGTAGAAAAGTTTTCTATTCTACATCTTGATTTTTTTGTTCACCAGGGCTTTATTAGCCATTGTTACCTTGCCAGCCTTTGTATCATTCGCTATGGTATACAGTGTCCCCACAAGTCGGTTTTTAGGTTAGTTGAATGACTTTCCAGACTGACACAAGTTTCTTGGTACTAAAAGTAGTTGGTTGTAATGTTAAAATTGATACTGTAATTTCAACAAAGCTATGGCCTTGCCTCTTCCAGTTGAAACATGCTTTGTTGCATTATTTTGGCAAGCTTGTTATAAAGGACTTATGCCTATTTTTCTCAGTAGTCTAGAGAGCCACTGGTGTGGGGCCAGGTCATCACGATTCAGTAGTAGGGCTGCTTAAAGCGACTTTCAGAGCAAAACAAAATACTAAAGCTGAGTACCTGCAATAGAAAAGTTCTTAAACTTGCCTCTTCAGCAGGGCCAGATTAAGAATATCATGGGCCTGGTGCAGAGGATTTTGGTGGGGCTTTTTTAAAAAAATAAATAAAAATGCAAACAATTTCTTGTTATAACAAATGAAATTAAATAGAGGGAGGATGAGAGAGAAAGGGGGTGAGAGGTAAGGGAGGGAGGATGAGAGAGAAAGGATGCGCATGAGCATGCGTGAGAGTGACAGCAACACAGCCCTGCCATGGCAAGTTACCAAAGGCATAGAACCTGGAAGGAAGACCGGGTGAAGATGCAAGTGCCTGGGATCGCCGGATTGATCAAAGCGGAGGGCTCAGTCTGACTGGTAAGTGTACCCTAATGTGCTAATATGTTGTGCATACTTGTACATTATGGCATAACCTACCTTCAGGGCCCTTTAAAAAGTAGTAATGTTAGCAAAGTTTACTACCGCTTTAATATTGCAGGATCCCAGGAGCCTTTCATGGGGCCCCCTACTGACCCGGTGGCCCTTGAGCTGTGCCTAAGTGCATAGGTTGGCACCATTTCAAAAATATTTTCAAGGACACTTTTTTACCAGTGGTATATTTAGAGTAGCTGACATCCCCAATGTTCCTGTATACATCACAGAAGTAATCACAAAAATACTAATAATGGGCAGAACAAATCTGAGTACTGAGATGATTTCCTTTAGTTGAACCAACAAAAGTGTGCCCATTCTAGAGCTGGTAACATTGAGGCTATTCAATACAATTTTAAAGAACTGTTTTGGGTGAGGAGTATGGATGGTATAAAAGTGTGGGAAGTATGCGCAGGTGAGGGAGAGGAATGTGGAGGGTATAACAGTGGGCACTATGTACAGGAGCAGAGTGTGGAGGGTATAGTAGTGGGCAGTATGCACAGCAGAGGAGTGTGGAGGGTATTATGGGGGCAGTATGTACAGGAGAGGAGAGTGGAGGGTATGACAGTTGGCAGTATGGAGAGGAGTGTGGAGGGTATGAGAGCTGGCATTATGTACAGTAGAGGAGTTTATGAAACTGGGCAATATGTACAGGACCTCTCCTGAAGTTTGAAGGGTATGACAGTGGGCAGTATGTACAGGTGAGGAGTGTGGATGTTATGATACTGAGCAGTATGTACAGGAGACGAGTGTGGGGTGTATGACAGAGGCTAGTATGTACAGGAGAGGAGTGTAGAGGGTATGACAGTGGGCAGTATGTACAGGAGAGGAGTGTGGAGGGTATGATGGGTGCAGTATGTACAGGAGAGGAGTGTGGAGGGTATGATGGGTGCAGTATGTACAGGAGAGGAGTGTGGAGGGTATGATAGGGGCAGTATGTACAGGAGAGCAGTGTGGAAGGTATTATGAGGGCAGTATATACAGGAGAGGAGTTTGGAGAGAAAAGTAGTTGGCAGTATGTACAGTAGAGGGGTGTGGAGGTTATAATGGGGCAGTATGTACAGGAGAGGAGTGTGGAGGGTATCACAGTGAGCAGTATGTACAGGAGAAGAGTGTGGAGGGTATGACAGTGGGCAGTATGTACAGGAGAGGAGTGTGGAGGGTATGATGGGGACAGTATATACAGGAGAGGAGTGTGGAGGGTATCACAGTGGGCAGTATGTACTTGAGAGGAGTGTGGACAGTATGATAGTAGACAGTACCAACCCCTAAACAAGATGACCAGACGATTGGTCACTGTCAACACCCCTCTGATCTGACAAAAAAGAGGAGATGCCAAGCAGTTTTTCCTTTTACCATCCAAGCAGGAACATCTGCCATGGCTGTATATTGTCTGTATCCTTTTTAAAACATTGTTTTTCTGTAAATATTTGCACAACTTTGACCTTTTCATAATAAACCCTTATGTTGAAAACTGTTAACCTTGTCTCCAAAGCTCTTAATGCAAGCTATAAATGAACCTGCCTCTTGAAGAGCGCTACTGTTGTAGAGTAAGGACTCTAAGCAGACCTGTCTGTGGCGGCAGTGTGTGTTGCTGACACTTATTCTAAAATTATAATTGGTATTGCTAAAATTCTGAGTCTCCCCCGGCTCGGTCTTTTAAAACGGGGGTGGTGGCAGTTAAAGGGTTAATTGCGTAATTAGCCCAGTGACAATCGCTATCAGGCTGCTGGCACCTAGATTGTGGTCCCGCAAGCTTAAAAAATCTTTGTGCTGGGTGCGGCTTAGAGTGGCATTGTTAAGTGACAGTGTGGTGTGAGGTTGGCCGGTCCTTCGTTGCGAGTTAGCGAGGAGGGCAGGGATCTGACACCCGCGTTCGTCACAATAAAATCCCCAAATTTGGACTAGTGGTGTGGTGGGTCTTCAGCTACCTACCTCCCACTCTCTGTGACCCCTGGTCGCCTCAGAGTCGATCATAAATACCCCAATTTAAAAAAAAAAAAAATTTCTTCCTCAGCTTAGGCCGATATGTATTGTACATATTTTTGTTTAAAAAAATCGCAATAAGCGTATATTAATTGGTTTGAGCAAAAGTTATAGCGCCTACAAAATAGGGGATAGATTTATGGCATTTTTATTATTATCATTATTTTTTACTAGTATTTGCGATTTTTTTCAGTATTGTGATATTGCGGTGGATAGATCAAACACTTCTGACACTATTTTGGGACCATTGACAATTGTACAGCGATCGGTGCTATAAATATGCACTGATTACTGTATAAATGTCACTGGCAGGGGAGGGGGCGATCAAGGGTTTAAATGTGTTACCTAGGGAGTGATTCTAACTGTGGGGGGAGGGGACTGACTGGGGGAGGTGGCCGATCGGTGTTCCTACCCTGTTTCCCCGAAAATAAGACCTAGCGTGATTGTCGGAGATGTCCTTGTAGGTCTTGTTTTCAGGGTAGGGCTTATTTTCGAGGAAACAGGGTATATGCAAGGAACACACGATCTGTCTCTTCTCCCCAGACAGGACATGGATCTGTGTGTTTACACACACAGATTCCACGTCCCTGCTCTGTGACAAGCAATTGCGGGTGACTGGCGGACATACCAGCCGCCGGGCACGCGCACTGGCTCCCGAGTGATGTGTCGGGCGCGTGCGCTCCTAGATGGCTGGGAAGCCAAGGACATCATATGACAGCCACCATGGATGGCAGAGCCACCTTGCGGCTGTCATATTACTATACGAGGAATGGGAAGTGGTTAATGCGTCCTATGCATCAAGGTGAAAAAAACTTCTGACACTGACCAGCCCCCCAGCCCCCCCCCCCCCCCCGTTTTACTCACCTGAGCCTGTTCCTTCCCTCAGTTGAGACGCACTGTACCTCTCTGCCCAGGGTTCTCCACTCTTGATTGGATAGATTGATAGCAGCACAGCCATTGGCGCTTCTCCTAGGGGGCTTACCAAAGCGAGGAGAAGCCATGAGCGCCGTTGGGGGACCCCAGAAGAGGAGCGACGTGCACAGTGGAGGTAAGTATGATATGTATGTTATTTAAAAAAAACATAAAAAAGAGGGTTTACAATCCCTTTAAGGTAAGGGGCCTGGAGCTGCAGCTCCAAAAGCCCCTATGTTAATCCGGCCCTGCTCTTCAGAGGCTATTTTCTCCTGCCATCTTCTGTTCCAGTACTGCAGTGTATCTGATGCCTGTGCCCCCCACTATCTGCCATTGTTCCATACTGCACATACAGCACACAGCAGTGACAAAGGGGTTGGAGGATGGAACCAAGGTTCGCAGTGGGGTACACAAGCATGAAGAGAATGATGAGAGTTGCCATACTGGAATGAAGTGCTGGTGGGAGACACAGAGAGAGGTGATTATAAGTGCTCCTGTATTATAGGTACTTTCCTTTGGCATTGTCTTTTACATATAAGGGTGGATTTACTATAAATGGAGAGTGCAAAATCTGGTGCAGCTCTGCATAGAAACCAATCGGCTTCCAGGGTTTTTTTTGTGAAGGCTTAATTTAACAAACTGAAGTTGTATGCTGATTGGCTACCATGCACAGCTGCACCAGATTTTGCACTTTCCAGTTTTAGTAAATCAACCCAACGGTGTCATTTTATATTAACTTAGCCAAAACAGTTGTTTCGTTCTGAGTACACTGGGTTTTGGAAACTGTCTGTGTCACTGGGAGAGTCACTTTTATTTTCTTTACTGGTAATAGAGACACAGACTTCAATGACTGTTATCAAAAGCAGGATTTTAAGTTACAGTGGGGCAAAAAAGTATTTAGTCAGCCACCAGTTGTGCAAGTTCTCCCACTTAAAAAAGATGAGAGAGGCCTGTAATTGCCATCATAGGTATACCTCAACTATGAGAGACAAAATGTGGAAACAAATCCAGACAATCACATTGTCTGATTTTTGAAAGAATTTATTAGCAAATTATGGTGGAAAATAAGTATTTGGTCACCTACAAACAAGCAAGATTTCTGGCTCTCACAGACCTGTATCTTCTTCTTTAAGAGGCTCCTCTGTCCTCCAATCATTACCTGTATTAATGGCACCTGTTTGAACTTGTTATCAGTATAAAAGACACCTGTCCACAACCTCAAACAGTCACACTCCAAACTCCACTATGGTGAAGACCAAAGAGCTGTCGAAGGACACCAGAAACAAAATTGTAGACCTGCACCAGGCTGGGAAGACTGAATCTGCAATAGGCAAGCAGCTTGGTGTGAAGAAATCAACTGTGGGAGCAATAATTAGAAAATGGAAGACATACAGGACCACTGATAATCTCCCTCGATCTGGGGGTCCACGCAAGATCTCACCCCGTGGAGTCAAAATGATCACAAGAATGGGGAGCAAAAATCCCAGAACCACATGGGGGGACCTAGTGAATGACCTGCAGAGAGCTGGGACCAACGTAACAAAGGCTACCATCAGTAACACACTACGCCGCCAGGGACTCAGATCCTGCAGTGCCAGACGTATCCCCCTGCTTAAGCCAGTACATGTCCGGACCCATCTGAGGTTTGCTAGAGAGCATTTGGATGATCCAGAAGAGGATTGGGAGAATGTCATATGGTCAGATGAAACCAAAGTAGAACTGTTTGGTAGAAACACAACTCATCATGTTTGGAGGAGAGAGAATGCTGAGTTGCAACCAAAGAACACCATACCTACTGTGAAGCATGGGGGTGGCAACATCATGCTTTGGGGCTGTTTCTCTGCAAAGGGAACAGGACGACTGATCCGTGTACATGAAATAATTAATGGGACCATGTATCGTGAGATTTTGAGTGCAAACCTCCTCCCATCAGCAAGGGCATTGAAGATGAAACGTGGCTGGTTCTTTCAGCATGACAATGATCCCAAACACACCGCCCGGGCAACGAAGAAGTGGCTTCGTAAGAAGCATTTCAAGGTCCTGGAGTGGCCTAGCCAGTCTCCAGATCTCAACCCCATAGAAAACCTTTGGAGGGAGTTGAAAGTCTGTGTTGCCCAGCGACAGTCCCAAAAACATCACTGCTCTAGAGGAGATCTGCATGGAGGAATGGGCCAACATACCAGCAACAGTGTGTGACAACCTTGTGAAGACTTACAGAAAATGTTTGACCTCTGTCATTGCCAACAAAGGATATATAACAAAGTATTGAGATGAACTTTTGATATTGACAAAATACTTATTTTCCACCATAATTTGCAAATAAATTCTTTCAAAAATCAGACAATTGATTTGTTTCCACATATTGTCTCTCATAGTTGAGGTATACCTATGATGACAATTACAGGCCTCGCTCATCTTTTTAAGTGGGAGAACTTGCACAATTGGTGTCTGACTAAATACTTTTTTGCTCCACTCTACTTCAGAAAAATTTATTTTACTTTTTGAGGTGTCTCTGGAACAGGGAAAGAAAGTTAGGAATTCTGCTCAATAGAGACATAGACAACAATAGAATATGAAAGAGGTTCTCACCTGTCTACTCCCTCCAAAACAATGATACATGTTTTGGCTGGTTGCTCTAGGAGCTTCGGCATTGGATTCATTAATGTTGAAAACGTTACAAGAAGTAATGCTAATGAGGGTACAGCTAAAGTAAAAGGGAGTCAACTTGACAAGAGGGTATGTATATACTGTAACACTAGCAAACGAAAAACGCCAATTTGTGACTTCTAAGTGAGCTGTTCCCAAAAGAAAAAGTTTAAAGAATTTGTCTAATTGATCATTTTGCATTGTTAAAAAGTTTCCCAACATCATAGTTTGGGATGCTTTTTTTGAATTTAAAGAGTGAGAGAGCAGGAGTATATTTTTGCTATTTGCTATCTCATTCCTCCAGATGAAGCCACGTGGGAGGTGGTGAAACTAGTAGAGGTGGAGCCTGGCGGTGGACTACTACTACTGAGTGAGACTGTCATGTAATTTTTAATGCTTTTAAAATTTCATTAAATGTGAGTTCAATGCTAGCTGGGGTGGAGTGGTTTCAATTTTAACCCCTCGGATACTGCACTATAGGAGGCACTTTCTCTCGTGTTGCTGAACTTACCGGTAGTCATTGTGGATTTAAAGTTTGAAGGAGTACCTACCTGCTTGCCTGATTATTTTCATCCTCTGAGCCACCAAGATTCTCTGACAATCCCTGGGAGGAAATGTTTGCACAGGGTGCAAGGCATGTTTGAACCCTTGTAGGGTCGTTTAACCATCTCAATACAGTGCACTTTCACCCCCTTCCCGCCCAAGCCATTTTTCAGCTTTCAGTGCTGTCAAACTTTGAATGATAATTGCGCGGTCATGCAACACTGTATCCAAATGAATTTTTTTTTTTTTTTCCCACAAATAGAGCTTTCTTTTAGTGGTATTTGATCACCTCTGGGGTTTTTATTTTTTGCGCTATAAACAAAAGAAGAGTGACAAGTTTGAAAAAAACACAATATTTTTTACTTTTTGCTATAATAAATATCTCTTTTTTTTTTTTTTTTAAACAAATTTTTCTCTGCTTAGGCCGATACATATTCTTCTACGTATTTTTGGTAAAAAAAAACGCAATAAGCGTATATTGATTGGTTTGCGCAAAAGTTATAGCGTCTATAAAATTTAGATTTATAGCATTTTTATTATTATTTTTTTCTTACTAGTAATGGCGGCGATCTGCGATTTTTTATTGTGACTGCGATATTGTGGCAGACATATCAGACACTTTTGACACATTTTTGGGACCATTCACATTTATACAGCGATCCGTGCTATAAAAATGCACTGATTACTGTATAAATGTGGCTGGCAGGGAAGGGGTTAACACTGGGGGGTGATCGAGGGGTTAATTCTGTTCCTAGGGAGTGTTTCTAACTGAAGGGGGAAGGGCCTCACAAGGGGAGGAGACTGATCGGTGTTGCTCTATACTGAGAACACACATCGGTCTCCTCTCCTCTGACAGGACGTGGATCTGTGTGTTTACATACACAGATCCACGTTCCTGCCGTGTTACCGGACATCGCAGCCTCCGGGCACGTGCATCGGGTGCCCAGTGACACGGCGGGCGTGCGCGATTGCCGCCGGAGGCGCGCGCGCCCCCTGGTGGGCCGGGTAGGCAAGGGCATCATATGACGCCCTCCCAGAACGAGAGCCGCGCCACCTGGCCATCATATGACGGGCGGCAAGCGGTTAAAAGAGGTGAGCGAGTATTGCATGAGGTGGTGGGAGCACTCAGTTCATGGAGGTTGTCTGAAGATATCACACAAGCTTGTTTTTGTTTTTAACATGAAAAATCAAGTGTTCATTTTAAAGGCTTATATGCAAGTTATTGTCATAAAAAGTGTTTGGGGACCCGGGTCCTGCCCCATGTATCAATGCAAAAAAATGTTTTAAAACTGACGTTTTTTTGGGAGCAATGATTTTAATAATGCTTAAAGTGAAACAATAAAAGTGAAATATTCCTTTAAATTTTGTACCGGGGGGGGGGGTGTCTATAGTATGCCTATAAAGTGGCACATTTTTCCCGTGATTAGAACAGTCCCTGCACAAAATGACATTTCTAAAGGAAAAAAAGTAATTTAAAAGTACTCGCAGCTATAATGATTTGTCGGTCCCAGCAATACAGATAAAAGTCATTAAAAAAAATGGCATGGGATTCCCCCAGTCCATTACCAGGCCCTTTGGGTCTGGTATGAATATTAAGGGGAACCCCGAACCAAAATTAAAAAAAAAAAAAATTGTGTGGGGGTCCCCCCAAATTCCATACCAGGCCCTTCAGGTCTGGTATGGATATTAAGGGAAAAATAAAAAAAATAAAAAAAATAATAAAAAATTAAGGGAAAAATAAAAAAATAAAAATGTCCCACGAAGTCCATTCATCTTCTTCTCTAGCTGCGCCGACGCACCCATAAAGAAAAAAAAAAACAATGCCACGACCCGCCTCCATGGGAGGCACCCGCCGTATGATGCGTCCTGGCAGGTGACAGTTCTTTTATAACTGAGGGCAGGGCCAAACGGTGACGTTCCCAGGTGACCCAGCCCTCCTCTGATGCACGGGGACTTCCCCATGGCTTTCCCGGGGCGTCAGAGGGGGCGGGGACACCCAGTTACATAAACAGGTGGCCCTGCCCCCTCTGACGCCCTAAGAAAGCCATGGGGCTTTCTCGGGGCATCAGAGTCTGTTACTTGCTTCTCTGCACCAGTGTGTTTGCCCTGTGAGTTCTAGTCAGCCTCATTTCCAGCACCTGTCCACTTCCAGCCTTTGTGTCTCGTCTGTGTCGCTGAGTATTCTGTGATTTCCAATGAGTACCATTCATATCTGTACAATTTCAAGTCGCAGCGACTTCAAAGTTGTCCCTGCATTACTTTGGTCCCACTTTGATGCAGTCCATAGACCTCAAGAATACACAGGCATTGTTTCCAGTCGCATCAGAATCGCAGCAAAATTGCATGACTTTCAGGTCGCAATAGTGGAAACCTAGCCTAAACCTCTGTGCTGTGTTGTATGCCATGAATAGATGTTCTTTCTCTCTTGTGTGTCATTATTAAACACCATTTGAGAAAACCTGTGAAAAATGATGAATTGCCAATGAACAATGGTGGTTTCATTATAATATGACTGTGAGTCACAAACCTCCTAAGTAGCACTGAAATTATTCAGCACCACTGGACTCAGAAGGGGTTGACCTGCCAAACCGCCATTGTGATTTGTTCCTGGTTATTTATCGAACTCTTATGCCCTGTACACACGACCGTTTTTGCTGTTGGAATAAACTCCGAAGGTTTCTCCGACGGAACTCCAACGGAATTCCGCTCAAGCTGTCTTGCATACACACGGTCACACCAAAGTCCGACCGTCTAGAACACGGTGACGTACGACGGGACTAGAAAAAGGAAGTGCAATAGCCAGTAGCCAATAGCTTCCGTCTCGTACTTGCTTCAGAGAATGCGTCGTTTTTGGTCCGTTGGAACAGCATACAGACGAGCGGGTTTCCCGATAGGAATTGGTTCCATCTGAAATATTTAGAACATATTTCATTTCTAGGTCCATCAGAATTTTCGAAAAAAAAAAGTCTGATGAGGCATACACACGATCGGTATAGACGATGAAAAGCTTCCGTCAGACTTTTTCTGTCGGACATGCCGCTCGTGTGTACGCGGCCTAAGTGGCTGCTCTGAAACTAGTCAATTTTCATCCCTTACCCCTAAAAGGGACCTAGTCTATCCGAACTTAGGACAATTGCATTATGACAACATAATGCACCCATAAGGTCATGCTGTTTTACAATTTGTAGGCCCATTCAAAAATTAACTGATAGGATAAAAGAACCTCTTCACTGGTTCACCCTAGTGGGTCAGTTTGCTAACTGGTGGACCAGCAATCTTTAAAAAGCAACTATTTGCAGAAGATCAGCTCAATCCAGTGCAAATGAGCTTTTGGATGAAATGTTCCACTGATCATTTACTGTGATCTCTGTGCTTCCACAATTTGGTTATATATAAATTGTATCTGATTATGTTGGCTGTGGGAAAGGGATGACCGCTGCAGGGGAACTGAAATCAGTGCAACGTTTTTTGGTACAAACTGCCAAAAGTTTTTGAATACATGGTTCAATCTAGGTCAAATCCTACTTTGTACAAATTAGTTTCATCATCGCTAAAAGGTTGGTATATACTACCAACTTCATGCTAAATTTTACACACTCCACCAATCAAGAATAAACATACTGTAGAACTGTTATTAGATGTTAGTTCATTTATACCTTGCCAGCTACAACTGCTGGCTCATTGAAATGAAAGAGCCTGATTGCCTTCAGCGAGAAGCCATCCCTTTGATAAATGCTGAGCTATCTTTGTACTGATGTTACGGCCCGGAGACTGCTAAAAAGGCCCAGAGGAATCTCTGCAGCAACCGGGCACAATTTATTTCCTAGAGGGCCCCTGACAGGCAAGGTTTTCAGCTTAATACACACCTAAACATTTTGCTTAGTGTTAGAGAGAACAATTATTTAATTACCTTTTAATTATGGAAATCCCTGGACAATTATCAGCAGTGTTCCAAGGTGGAAAGGCAGCAGAGAAAAAATACAAGCAGAGTAAAAGCCTTGAATGGTAAATCCACTTCCATGGAAAAAAATATATCAAACAACAAGAAAAAAAAAAAATCATATACAATTGCAATACAAACTGTAGAAAGTGGTGGCAGCACATCACAAACATGCAACCTGGTTTGGGGTACTGACCCATAGCTTAAGAAACATTTCTGTAATGATATTTATGTAGCGGTACCCCCGTAGGGGCTGTGGGTAGTTGTGATCCAACAGTCAAGAAATAGTCTTTGCACTTTTTTTTTTTTTATTTAGGGGATAGGGTACTTATGGGATGCCTACTTGATTGCAGATAAGACATTTGGGATTAAAACTAGATACATCACTGATATATACATACTTCTCCTCTTTTACCTCCAGCACAAACTTGCTTGTAGAACTACAACTCCCAGGACCAGCTAGCACTTAATTGCACGCCTGACACTGGTTTAGCCAGACACAAGGCAAAAATTCCCTTTGAAGGCAAGGACCGTGGGCCCCAATGGTGTTGCAAAAATGGTAGTCCTAGTGTTAGCTGTCCCACGTGGCTACTGATCCCAGTATCAGGACCTCTTCAGGCCCTGCCAGACCTCCTGGCTGTCGCTGCCTCTTTCCACTGCCCATGCCACCACAGTCCTCCTTACTGGCTCTGCACCCATCCCAGACTGCTTGCTTCCGGTCCTCTCAGGTTTGCCTCCTAGTCCTCCTGACTGTTTGTCCCTCTTGGCTGCAACTTGTTGTTCCACCTGGAGACTTGCCTGGCAGTGTTCTCCTGCTGTCTTCTCCTTGCTCCCATGCCTTTTGCCGAGGACACCTCGGTTGTAGGAAGGTCCCGTCCGCACCCGAGCCCAGGCCCAAGGTCACCCCCCCCAGACTGGGGAGCTCCCTCAAAGGCCACAACAGCCTAGCACCCTGTCTCCAACTTCCACCAGAAGAATTCCTCCCCAGCTGGGCTGACCCTGAGTATTTGAGGAGTTGGGGATTGGTCAGCGCCCTCAGAATACTCAGGGTAGCTCCACCTCACCTCTCCTCCTATCTTTCCAGAAGGTTCCATTACATTCTGCAAATAAGTGGGAGGTCTTAGTGATGCTGCTTGTGAGTCATCCAGCTCTCCCTGGATTTCTGCCAACCCAGGAAACAAAAACAAGCCGGCCTGGCTGCCAGCGAAGCCTGCATAAATTTGCCTACACTGACAAAAAAAATATCTTTCACACTTAGCACACTAAAGGGTGCAACATTTAATTATTACAGTACCACAAACCTTCACTCTGTAGTGGCATCTTTAGTCTGAAGGCTTGTTTTGTAAATTAAATCTCCAACCTGCATGTGATCATGATGTCATAAAGGAAATCATGATCACGAACCACTCTTATTGGTTACGATAGTTTGTGGGCAATGCAGCTGTCAGTGAAAGCCAGCTCTGAAGGGCAGAAACCTTGTAGAGTGTCGGGCTGCTAGGTGTCAAAAATAGGGTATATGTACCGTACCCTTCGCATGGGGCATCATGCAGGGGAAACTTGCAGTGTTACTAAACCCAAGACCCTGCATTCACTATATCTGGTCTCCCACAGTATACAGAACATGGAAATGCAATTATTTTAGTAAATATAAACTGATAAATACCTTTTCTCATCAGCAGTATATAGCAGTTTTGTGACTTCTGTAATGCCCCGTACACACGGTCGGACATTGATCGGACATTCCGACAACAAAATCCTAGGATTTTTTCAGACGGATGTTGGCTCGAACTTGTTTTGCGTACACACGGTCGCAAAAAGTTGTCGGAATTTCTGATCGCCAACAACGCGTGACGTCAACCACGTACGACGAGACTAGAAAAGGCCAGTTCAGAACCAAACGCGGCACCCTTTGGGCTCCTTTTATTAATCTCGTGTTAGTAAAAGTTTGGTGAGAGACGATTCGCGCTTTTTCAGACTCGTGGCTTTCAGATCGTTTTCTGCGGTTCAGTTTGTGCTTGTGGGTTTGTATCTGCTCTTCAGTGCGTGCAGTCAGTTCGTATTGGAGTTTTCTGTGCGATCTTGTCTGCTCGTTGCTGTTTTTCAGGTCGCTCTTCACAGGCCTTGCTGTTCTTCAGTGCGTTCTGTTACTTAGTTCTGAGCAGCCGACCGTTTTCTAGCCATGTTTCGTATACGTACTCCTCGTAGAGTTCGTGCTGTGCGGGGGCTTGGTGTTGGGGTCCTGACCTTGACACAAGTCCAGTCCATGAACAGGGTGGGGAGGAGTTCATGGACCAAGAATTGGTTGCTTCAGCGTGACCAGTTCTGTCATATGCCTTTGCTCCGTGAGATTCGTGAGAATAATCCTGACGATTTCAGGAGCTTTCTCAGGATGACGGACCCCGTATTTCACCGTTTGTTGGCTTCGCTGACCCCCTATATCAGCAGGCAGGATACTTGCATGAGGCAAGCCATCACTCCGGAGCAGAGGCTCGTCACTACCCTGCGGTACTTGGCGACAGGGAGAAGTCTGCAGGACTTGAAGTTCTCGACAGGCATCTCCCCCCAGGCTCTGGGGATCATTATCCCAGAGACCTGTTCTGCCATCATCCAGGTCCTGCAGAAGGAGTATATGAAGGTAAGATTTTTATCCTTTTATATCACATTTTATTGTATTGAATATTTGCTAATATATTGTATTTCTTTCCTCATTCCCTAATTACCATGATTGTAATATGCTGTGAATGTCCCCTTTGTCCTCATGCATGCTGGAATTTTAGTTTTTTTTTTTTTTTAGTCCTTCATACATATTTGCCTTCACTTACCTCCCCAGCATGCTCTCCTGGCCCTATATTCACCTCATGTAGTCACTTAACAATGTATTTTATCAGCTCCATAGTAGTGCTTTACCCCAAACACCCCTAAAATGTTTAGAAATGTGATTTGTGCTTTAAATTCTGGCAGAGACTTTTTTTTGTAGTGTCCCCAAATCATTTTTAATAACCCTACCTCCCCCCAACTGCTAAGTCAGCTGATCCTAATTCTCTATCTATCCTCAATCATCTATCTGGTGACTTTGCCAAACTCATACACACTATACCCATCTCCTTTGTGGTCAGATGTATGGATGAATTCCCCAAAGAATGTAGTGCAAGGGCCTGCCTGTATACTTTCAAATGGTACTGTTTAAAGTTTTTGTATCCTATTATTATCTTGATAGGTAATAGTAGAATTTCCAAATGTGTTCAAATGTGTACAATGTGTATTTATATCTTTGTAGTATGACACTTCTTACCTGTCCAGTGGGCTGCCAATAGTGTAACTAAGGAGGGACTGTTCCAAGTAATACCCATTATTTAGGCATTCATCTCTCAATTAAGTGGAGAGGGTTACCTGTCCATTATCCCCCCCCCCCTATAATGTTAGAAATGGCCGATGAGAGGGGGGGAGGGGGAATATGATAGGTGTACCTTATACTTTGGTGTTGTAAATTCCCCTTAATAAATGTTATCTGGATGTTGGCCAAGAATGTTTGTGTCTAATCTGCTTTCCATGTTTATGTGCAAAAATACTAATTTTTTTTTTGGTTTTCCTCAACAGTTTCCTTCCACGCCACAGGTCTTCCTCCTCCTGCTCTTCTTGTGTTGGGGGGATTAACCCTTCTTCCAGAGGTGGGGGGTCTCTGGTCTCCTCGGATGAGGGGTGTCCTCCGAGTCTTTTCTCCCCTATAGAAAACAAAAATGGTATACTTAGCACACAGATATTTGAGGGAAGAACTATAAAGATGAAACATTGCTTGGAAGTGGGGTACAAGGTTGTCTATTTTGGCAGAGTTCCAAGATGTAGAATTTTATTGTCCTTTGTCAAGCTGCAATGCTTTACCTGTCTTGTACAAGCTTCACAGATGGGGACTCCCCTATAGTATACACTGGAGCACCTGTATGGGCCCCCTAATAAAAATGGTGTTCTTGTGTCCCCCACTAGTGCTCCAGTGTCCAGATGTGAAAACAGCTGCTCAGTGTCCTCTCCTTACACAGAATCTAGTTTGCATTTCATTCTAGTTACAAACCCATCTACACAACCAAATTATTTTCATACAAGTAGTCCCTAAAAAATTTGGGCAAATGCATATGGCCAAAACAATGGTGTTTTAGAGGCCGAACGAAAAATGTTTGATACGAACAAATAATGTGCCCATGAAAGTTGCCATTTTAAACTGTACAACAGTTCCTAAAAGCACATGGAGCAGCACGAACGTAATAAACAGAAAAAGAATAGGAACACAGGACAACTACTTACTTTTTTGCAGCACTCTCCGGATCTTTCTGTACTGCTCATGTTCTCGTAATTTCAGGTCCGACCACCGCTTCCTGAGCTGATCTTTCGATCGTCGTACCCCAAAATTCCGGTGCAGACTCTTGACTACTTTCGCCATGATCTTGGCCTTTCGGACATTGGGGTTGGGGTAAGGTCCATACTTTCCATCATAGTCGGCCCTTTTCATTATGTCGACCATCTCCACCATCTCCCCAAAGGACATATTTGAGGCCTTAAATCGTCTCCTTCTGGATCAGGACGTTTCCGGATCCGGGCTTTCCTCCCCCTCCTCCTAGTTGCTATAATTAGCATGCACCTGTGTCTCCGCCATGTGCTCTTCCCCCACTGCGGCAAACGAAAAGGGGCGGGGAATAGACTAGAAAGAACGCAGGGGCGGGCGGAGTTACACGCATGTGCAGTGTGTATAAAGCCTAGCCTGCGTGCGTATTACGTACGATCTGTGAGCGGAGGAAGGAGCATCGGAGGCGCCGATCGTAATAACGAAGGTAAGAGACAAACTTGGGACTATACTGCTTCTAGATTGAGGCCTATATTGTAACCAGATTAGGAGAGTTTTGCCTGACATTAGCGGCGATTGCCGCAGCGATAAATGGGCGTGGCTTGCGTGGAAAGTGGGCGTGGCTTGCACACAAGTGGGCGTGGCTTGCATGAAAAGTGGGTGTGGCTTGCATGAAAGTGGACGTGGCTTAAATTGGCGTGGCTCAAGAGGGTGTGGTTAGAGTCTGAGATGAATGAGGGATGGAGAGGGAGAGGGAAAGGGGGAGAGGGGGAGAGAGGAATGACGGGACAGCAGCCCCAGATCCTACACAACAATAGAAATATGTGTATTCTAGAAAGTTTAACAATCAGCAGATAAAGATACTCCAAACACCTGGTGTTAACACTTCAATCATCCTGGCACCATGGTTGTTATGGTGTCAGGATGATTGAAGCGCATTATTTCTATTATTACATTGTAATATAAAATTAAATCATTCAACTCACCATAATGCCGAATCAGTGGGATCCCTGAGCGTGTCACTAGCCACGTCGCCTGCCACCAGCAGAGTCTGTCCTTGCATCAGGTGCCCCCGGCAGAGTCTGTCCTTGCATCAGGTGCCCCCGCCAGAGTCTGTCCTTGCATCAGGTGCCCCCGCCAGTGCAGCCCCCCTCAGTTAGTGCAGCCTCCACCCCCTCAGTGCAGCCCCCCCTCAGTTAGTGCAGCCCCCCTCAGTGCAGCCCCCCTCAGTTAGTGCAGCCCCCCTCAGTTAATGCAGCCCCCCTCAGTTAATGCAGCCCCTCCTCAGTGCAGCCCCCCTTCAGTTAGTGCAGCCCCCCTCAGTGCAGCCCCCCTCAGTTAGTGCAGCCTCCCCCCCTCAGTGCAGCCCCCCTCAGTTAGTGCAGCCTCCCCTCAGTTAGTGCAGCCTCCCCCTCAGTGCAGCCCTCCCTCAGTTAGTGCAGCCTCCCCCTCAGTTAGTGCAGCCCCCCTCAGTTAGTGCAGCCCCCCTCAGTTAGTGCAGCCCCCCCCCTATTGCAGCCCCCCCTCAGTGCAGCCCCCCCTCAGTTAGTGCAGCCTCCCCCCCTCAATGCAGCCCGGCCCCCGCTCAGTGGAGGAGCGGCCGGTGTTCTGCCGAGAACGTTCCCCTCGGCAATGGCGGATACCCCTGTACTGCTCAGGCGCAGCGCTTGCGCAGTACGGGGCTGGGGAACTTTCAGGAAGACACGCCGCCGGCACCGTGTCTTCTGCTCGCTTCAGTGGAGAGGGGAGGGGCCGTGCAGCCAAAGAAGCCGCTTCATTGGCTGCACGGATCGAGCCCCCTTCCCCTCTCCACTCAACACTAGAGGCAGATAGAGCGGCGGCGCCGGCCGCCATTTTGCTGGAGCCCGCTGCTCCAAAAAAACAAAAAAAAAACAACATTCCCGATTTTCCTTATGGAAAATCCAGATTCGGGACACTCTCCAATCGGGACGAGGGTCCCAAAATCGGGATTGTCCCGGGAAAATCAGGACTGTTGGCAACTATGGTTCAGGGAGCTGCCTTGTCTGTGGGAGATAAACCACCCACTTTATAAGAACCAAACAAAGAGGAAGGCAGCGCTGGATCAATTGCTGGAAATTGTGAAGCAGGTGATCCCCACGGCAGACATCACATATTTGAACATCCTAATTGGTGGCCTGAGGAGCACTTATCTAAGGGAGCGCAAGAAAGTCAAGGATTCGCAGAGATCCGGAGCAGCAGATGACATCTATGTCCCCAGGATGTGGTACTATGACAGGCTGCATTTTCTGGCAGGTCATACTGAACCCAGGCCAGCACTCTCCAGTCTTCCTTCCACGCTTCCTTCCCCCCCAGCTGAGGCTTCTGACGCCCAACCTGGGCCTTCCAGGCAGCAACATGTGGAGGAGCCCAGATTGAGCCAGGTATAGCATTCCTCTAAATATTTCAGGTTGTCCAATCAATGATGTTAACTAGATGTTAGTTTGGAGTACTAATTTATGATTGTGGTTGATGATGCAAAACATTACAACCATGTCCCTTTTTCATACACAGGGAAGTCTCAGCCAGGAGGTGGCCGGGCCGAGCAGGCTGCCTGATATGCAAGTCCCTCCCCTACACCTTCAAAGAGAAAGTGGCAGGAAGCGGAGTACCCTAGAGGAGGCTGCCATAGGCCTCTTTTGGAAGGCTACAGAGGCCCTGGGAGCCCCCCACACTGAGGAGGAGGACTTTGCTGGCATAATTGCCTGTAAAATGCAGCGGATGGAGGAGGGCCAACAACTCATGTGTGAGTCATTAATGTTGGAAGCTCTCAATAAGGGGTTGAGGGCCCAAATAACATCTGATACCCACATTTGTGACCTCACACATGGTCCTCCTCCACCTTCTCCAGGTCCTACTACTCCTCCTCCTCCTCCAGGTCCTACTAGTCCTCCTCCAGGTCATACTCCTCCTCCTGCCACATCTCCAACAGCAGAGCCACAGCCAGGAAGGAAGCGTGGAAGGAAGACCAGAAAGTGATGACCCTGGATCCAGTCTGGTCTGGCAAAAGATGCAGCCTCTTGTGGTACCTTGTGGAGCCTGGGGACACAGATGTCATCTGCTGCTTTCCGGATCTCTGGGACTTCTGGACCAGACTGCACTCCCTTAGATAAGGACTCCAATTTTGATGTAAAATAATTGATGTCTGCCCAGGGGGTCCTAGGCTTCGCTAATTTCTGCTGTTTCTCCAGCATTGCCTCCCTCTTTGTTTGGTTCTGAGCCCTTAATAAAGGATTTTTGGTTTCAATTATACTCTCCTATGTGTTTTTTACTTCAAAAATGACAGTTTGTTTGTGAGGATTCAGGTACATTTCTAAAGTACAATGTGAAATTAACAAGGGACACCAACACCAAACAATCTCCTTGAGATTAAATAATATAAGATATCACTGGTGTTGTGGTAACTTGACACACAAAACACACACAAAAATATTCTGGAGTAACACTAAAAATAAAATAAAACAAAGATCAGCCTTGGAAAAAATACAAACCTAAAAAAATAAAAAATTCTGCCTTAAAAAAAAGAAACAAAAAAAAAAAAACACAAAAATATTTTTGTCAGATGTGACAAATCAAAATATATTAAGGGAATCCCGATAAATAATAAAGAAAGAAGTTTGTGAGAAGTCTGTGTGAATATGAGCAGCAAAACTACTTCATTCTTCTCACATTATAAAGAAGAAGAGAGTGCGCTGTATTAAACCATTTTTAACATTGCACCATGACGAAAGTGTTGTATCCATTGCGAACGCTAAGTTTACCAGACCGAGCTGTTCCGTCTCGGAATTTCTTCTGAGCATGCGTGGCACTTTGTGCGTCGGAACAGGCCACACACGGTCGGAATTGATGCGATCGGATTTTGTTGGCGGAAAATTTTATAGCCTGCTCTCAAACTTTGTGTGTCGGAAAATCCGATGGAAAATGTCCGATGGAGCCCACACATGGTCGGAATTTCCGACAACACGCTCCGATCTGACATTTTCCATCGGGAAATCCGACCGTGTGTACGGGGCATAAGTGTCTGGTTAAAGCTTGTAGGAGGAGTTTTCATTCTCCTCTGGCTGTCCTATGAGGCTGCAGGACTCCTTGCCCTCATGCATCCTCCTAAGAAAAAAAAAATCTCTCCAGCAATACACACCAAACTGAGCATGTGCAGAGTGACTCCAAAGGCTCTGTCTTATCAGGAGATGGATTGGGGACAGTGGAAGAAGGGAAAGATCAGAGACACTTTCAGACAGCCTTTTTATACAATGTGGAAGATTAAAGGAGAGGTACAGCAAAGCTTGTTTGGCTGTATTCCACCTATGGATCACAGGAATGCAGTTTATTCTGCACTCTTGTGACCCGTTTTCAGCAGATATCGAGCTTAAGTCCACTGTCTGCTGATGTCATAGAGCCAGTTCAGGCTCAGGCAAGATCAGAACAGTGGAGTCGGGATCCGCCCACATGCCTGGCCCGACACCCGGCTCAGCCCCTCAGGGGATCGGGCTGCTGAGAGGATGAACTTGCCGCTCCTGCCCTCTCCACAGCTCAGGGCTCCTGTGAACAAAGGGGGGGGGGCAGAGCAGAGAGTGGTGAACAGCTTGCTGCTTATGGAGCTCTGAGAACCAAGCAATTGGTGGAGTTTGATTGCTCAGTTCTTAGTGTTAGGTGGATGCAGCATCTGTCCCCCTGAAGTATTTGCGAAAAGAAAAAAATCACATACATCTTTTAACCCCTTCCACAGTGAGTTTAACTAGCATGCTTTACTGCGTCTACAGACTGATTTTACTGCTGTGGGTTTAGTAATCTTTTTTTTTTAACAAGAAATGGGATTAGTAATCTTTAATTCACAGATTGCACACAGGAAGGGGTTAAAGTACACCTTCTAGGAAAAGTAATATGTTTGCTTTACAGGAGACACCATAAGCAGACTGATATCACCTTCCCTGAGCTTTTATTGCTACTCACATCCACTATTAATGTCCTAAGAAATGCCTGGTACTTTGAGGCCAGGGAGAACTCACAGAACCCCTCTGTCTTTCTATAAGTAAGTGCTGGGTGCCTGAATACCTATAAATATGTATTAGGGCTGCTATAAAGGAGGACTCGTCAACCTGACTATCAAAATGACCTTTATCAACTTGGAGAATACAACTCCTTATTGGCAGTATTAGGTGTGACAGGTGTAACATAAAAGTTTTTTTTTTATTCCTACGTAACTCAGGAGTTAGTGCTTACAGTACACTTCTTTAATAATGACTCAATATAGTGGTTTTGTATTAAGAAGGCTTAACACATATGGGGGTAAAGCAGACTCACCAATTTCCCAGATCATGAAATGTCTACTTACCAGTGTTGCACAGTGAACCATTCCATAGATATCACCACATAGAGTGCCACCAATTGGCTGGCTCCATAGTTTACTTTTTGGGGGGTGCATGGTATGCACTGGTACCATTGGGTGGGCAGAGCTTATAGTGACGCTTAGGTGCTCTAGCAAAGATGGGTTAATTTCCTTAGCGACATGGTCACCTTGGCAATTCAGGGCAAAGTGAAATTGTCTATGTAAAGGGCCGCCATCCTCTGACCCCCAATACTCACCTCTCTGATTCTTCCCAGCCATTCTTTCCTTCATCACAGCCTCAAATGTATTCCCTGATTAAGCACTCTACTAGTTGGACTGCTAGGTAAATTTAATTTTTGGGTACTTCTGTAGTCAAGGGAGTAGTGATTGTTTGCTCTGTTCTATTCCAGGTTTCAGAGGCTGGTTTAGATGTTTCCCCTTGCCTCTGGGAAGATTCCAATAACAATCCTGAATATGGATCAGAGCCTAGTCAATCCATGGGGAGTTGTGCCCAGATAATGACTGGGAAGTTGATAAATAGTCTGGAGCCCTGGAGAGATTATCCATCCCCAGCAAGGAGAATTCCCAGCCTTAGAAGGGGCTTTTGCCCCTCTGAAGCAAGCCTTGGATTGTGCTGCTGTTCTGTGAGGTCTTGGGACTGTAAACCTGGAAGGGTTGGGACTGGCTGCAGAACTTCATCAAAGGGATTTTATCTTGAGAAGGACTTTTATCACCGGAGGAGGTCTGGAGAAAGCTGTCCTGGGGAATTGTGAGTAATCATTCTGCACCGATTCCTTGTGACTGTGTGCTCTGTAAGTGCCAGATGTGACTCTTGTTAGGTTCAACTTTTAAATAAGTTGCTTATAGTTTATATTGCTTTGTCTAATTATTGCTTCATATAGGAATTAAGACACAGAGTCAGGTATGTCTGTATCAAAGTTCTGAGCATAATGGACTGCTGCTCTTTACTTCTTTCAAAGGCCTTTTATAGGCAATTATACAAACAATAGCATCAGCACAGCCCCCCCACAAAGGGCAAGGGTAAACAACAACAGGAGTCACCTGGGCTACGAACACAAGCTTCAACACCATGGCAATACAGTTACAAGAAAACAAAAGCAGCTTCAATTGAGTTCAACAGCCAAAAAGTTACATTCAAAACAGATTTACATGTAGGCATCATATTAAGTGAGAACTCTAAATTAAATCCCTGACCTTATCAATTTCCCCCTTTGACATCATCCTCTCCTTCCCCCTGGGTCCTCATGAATAAGTTCTAGTCAGTTTTTCCCCAGAGTCCTTTCCCTGACCGCGAGTTGTCAGAGGGGTAGAACCCATCCCCCTAGGTATTACCAACATCTTAAAATTCAAGAAGAGGAGTTTTATAGGAGTAGGGTGATGTCAATACACATTTATCGGTATGCCCTGTCTATTCTCCTAATTTTCCTATTTATTTTCCTGTATACACATATATTCGTGATTGTAAGTGATATTAATATTAGAATAATAATTACCATTGGACTTAACAACCAGTGAAAGGTATTGGTTGCTGTAGAAGACATTCCACTAAATATATCCCACCAATGTGGTGCAGTATCCTGTTGTATCTGTGAGGAAAGATGTACTAGTCTACCTTTGTCAATAATCATTTGCTACTTTAGGATCATCTATAGCCCATTCGAAAGTTTGCTGTTTCCTCTACTTCAATTACATTAATACCAGGAGTCCATGCATGTATTTGTAAAACAACAATTTTCAACAGAAAATATGTAAGTAGATATTTCATCATGTTGTTTTCTCGGGTTGTTTCTTGCAGTGTGATGCGTGTATCCAGGTAGGTTTTCCTTCCAGCTTTACTGAGGTGGCTGTGGTCAAGAGTACTTGGTAAGGACCTTCAAACCTGGGTTCCAATGTCTTTCTGGTGTGTTTCTTTACATATACATAATCCCCTGGTAGCAGCGTATGTGTACCTGTTATTGAATTAGGGTCTGGAATAGAAGAATACCCACTTTTGTGGATCTTAGTTATACGTTGTTGTAATTGTATTACATATGCAGTCAAACTGTCACATTGCAATTGCATACTCTGTGGAAAATATAGACCTAATCTAGGCGCATTACCAAAAAGTATCTCATATGGGGACAATCCTGTTTTTCCTGTTGGAGTGTACCTTATAGAGAATAAAGCCAAAAGCAGACATTCAGGCCATGGCTTGTTTAACCCTTGCATTGCCTTTTGTATTTTTAACTTTATTGTCCCATTTACTCTCTCCACTGATCCTGAACTCTGTGGGTGGTAAGGGGTGTGAAAACTTTGTTGAACCCCTAACATGGTCATCACATTCTGCATGATTTCTCCTGTAAAGTGTGTTCCCCTATCTGATTCTATGGTTTCAGGAAGACCAAACCTAGGTATTAACTCAGTGATCAGTTTCTTAGCTGTGGCTTTAGCTGTAGCCGATTTTACTGGATAACTTTCGGGTCAACCTGAAAATAAATCGATACACACGAGGACAAACTCAAAGGGGCCACTCTTGGGCATTTGTATGTAGTCAATTTGCAGTCTCTGGAAGGGGTATTGGGCCCGGACCTGGTGTTTTCGTGGGGTTTTTACTCTCTGTCTTGGGTTATTCAGGAGACAGATTTGGCAGGCTGCACAGTAGTTTCTCGCAGTACTACTGAATCCAGGGGCGAACCATCCTTGGTTCACAATCCTATACATGGAATTGGAACTGACGTGTGTGGGTAGGTGAACTGCCGCTGCCATTGCTGGGTACAGAGAGGCAGGCATATTTTGCCCCCTTCCCTCCATACATTGTCAAGGTCTGGTGCTGCTCCCATTCTGACCCACTTATCTTTCTCGCTCTCTCCTGCTTGCTCCTGTAATTTACTCAGCTGCTGCCATGTTGGTTCTGGGATACTCACCTCTACCGCTGCTAAGGTCTCAGGGCTTCCTCCCCCTAGAGCTGCCTGTTTTGCAGTCAAATCTGCAAATGCATTTCCTTTTGCCTCAATTGTTTTTGCGCTTGTGTGTGCCGCTATTTTCATGATGGCCACTCGTTTAACCTTTTGAAGATTGTTCAGGACTCTCTTAATCCCTTCTCCATGTTTTACAGGAGTACCTGCTGCTGTCAGATAACCTCTAGCCCTCCATATGTGGCCATAATCGTGCGCTACACCATAAGCGTAAGCGGAGTCAGTGTAAATATTCCCTTCTCGCCCTTTTAAGTATTCTTGGGCTTGTTCTAGAGCTTTTAATTCTGCTTCTTGTGCCGACATGTGGGCTGGTAAGGGCTGTGCGTCAATCACCTGTGTATCAGTCACTATGGCATAACCTGTGTGATATTTACCCTTGTCATCAGCAAACCTACTGCCATCTATGTACAAAGTGTGCTCAGCGTTTAAAATTGGTGTATCTGTAACATGTGGGAATCCCATTGTCTCCTGTTCCATGAGCTGAAAACAATCGTGCTCATTTACTTCCTTAAACAAGAGAGTGTCAGTTTCCTCATTTCCTTTCTCACTAGTACTATTAGCACTATCATTATCATTCCCCCTTGCCAAATCTGGTGACTGAAGAGGCAAAAAGGTGGCCAAATTTAAAGTTGTACAGCGCTGAAAAGTGACATTTGGAGGTAAAAGTAAAGTACACTGTAACCTTAATTGCCTAGCCATTGAAATGTGTTTGGGCTGTACCTGAGACAAGATTGCATGTATGTCATGTGTGGTATGCACTACGACTGGATTGTCTAGAACAATCTCTGATGACTTATCTATGATAATTGACACTGCAGCTACCGCCCGTACACAGGACGGTGAACCTCTAGATACTGGATCTAATGCTGCTGAAAAGTAAGCGACTGGTCTTTGTTTTACATGTACCTGTGTCAGAACACCTGTGGCATGTCCAGTGATCTCAGCAATGTACAGATTAAATATCTTGGTGTAATCTGGTATACCAATAGCCAGGGCAGAAATCAACAACTTTTTCAAAGTGATAAACGACTCATAAGCTACTTCTGTAAGCATATACGGTACAATTTTCAAACAATCGTATAATGGCTGCATCAAAGCGCTAGCATGTGGTATCCACTGTCTACAATATGACACGATACCTAAAAACATACGCAATTGTTTGAAATTCCGTGGGGGTAACATTCCCTTTATCACTTGAACCCTCTCCTCTGTGAGATGTCTTGTACCCTGTGATATACAATGTCCCAAAAAGATAACTTTTTCCTGACACACTTGTAACTTTTTCTTATTAACCTTGCAACCTTTTTCTGCCAAAAATCGCAACAAATTAAGGGTGGTGTGCAAGCTTTCAGTCTTTCACTTATCTGTGGAATTAATCCTTCCATAAACTGTCTATTGAAGGCTTGGATCGTGACTGGCAGCTCTATTTATTTATTATTTATTTCAGGTACTTATATAGCGCCGTCAATTTACGCAGCGCTTTACATATATATATTATACATTTACATCAGTCCCTATACCCTCAAGGAGCTTACAATCTAAGGTCCCTAACTCACATTCATACCTATACTAGGGCCGATTTAGACAGGATCCAATTAACCTACCAGCATGTCTTTGGAGTGTGGGAGGAAACCGGAGTACCCGGAGGAAACCCACGCAGACACAGGGAGAACATGCAAACTCCAGGCAGGTAGTGTCGTGGTCGGGATTCGAACCAGCGACCCTTCTTACTGCTAGGCGAGAGTGCTACCCACTGCGCCACTGTGCCGCCCAGCTCTAAATCCAATCCCATCATACTTTCTATAGATAAGTAAAATTCTGATACAGTCTGTCCTGGCATTTGTTTCATGGGTGATATTGACCCCCCCTCTTGTTGTTTTGCCTGACAGAAAGCTTCTAATCTAGCAATAAAAGGAGCCCTTGAGTCTATATGTCTGACATGTCCTGTCTCCAGTATTGCCATCCCCCTCAGCTCGGTCTGCAGGTCAGTCATAAACTGGTTAAACAGGGTCAGAGTCATTTTATGTCTGCATAAATCCTCCCCATCCTGCCAGGTTGCTTCATGTGTATTCATTAACTGTGTCACAAATCTACAGAAAACAGCTGGCTTTACTATAATGCATGTATCAATGCGTACGGGAGCTACAGTTTCTGAATGAAATTCTTATACTCCACAAACCTGAAAAAAAACAAAAAAAAACATTCTCTACCCTTAAGTACAGGATATATCTTGTGTGGTTTACGTTCTATGTCAGTATATGGGGGTGGGATGGTTGAACTAAGATTATTACAAATTTCAACATTTTTTGTTCTTCTGTCTTTCATATCCCAACCATCACAGTCTGGATTATACTTCCACCCCTCTTCTTTCGCTCTATTTGAGACCTTAATTAAGCATTGAACCTGACGCATCCATTGCTTCTCTAACACCTCTCCTTGTCTGTCCCTTTTTATTTCACTCCATACATCCGGGTCTAAGCCCGCTGCTCCCTTCACCTTAAATTTACGAAGGACATCCTTTAAGTCCTGTGCTTCATCTTCTCCACAGATGTTTTTAATTATCTGTGGCACTGTGTAATGTGCTACAATTCCCTGACGGGGTTTTGTGTTCCTCTGGCCCATTCTAACAGTCCTGCCTAGGTAGCGTGTGGGACACTTAGTGTACAATATAATGCGGCTACAACATATACAAGAATCAATAATTACTTTATATGCTAGCCCAATAACAAACCAGCTAAGTTACACTAGTTCCTCGTTGCCTTCCTCCTAGGGTGCTAGAATACTAGAAACCTCTTCCGGAATGAGATTTCTGAAACTGAATTACTTTATATGCTAGCCCAATAACAAATAATTACTTTATATGCTAGCCCAATAACAAACCAGAATGCGGCTACAACATATACAAAAATGTGGCTACAACATATACAAGCATTCCTTTAAGTGGCCAGGTATCCGACTAGATCTCCGGGCTTTATGGAGACCTCATTACCCTCCCCGTATCTGGGAATCCCTCTCATACACTCTTATCCCTGCTTTATGGAGCAGACAGGGCTTATACTCTCAACCCATCTATGGTTTATGAGTTAGATGTGAGGTTAAGCATAAGCGTCAGACCCCCAAGCTCACAAGCCCTCAGGTTCCCAATCATGTGAGGTAAGGCGCATTCCGTTGCTTAGTTCGGCAATCCCCTTCTAACTCATACCATCCTTGACAAGGCTCATTCACTTTCTCAACAAGACAGACAAGACAAACACAGATAACAAAAACAAACAAATAATTCCAGCAATATAAACTAAAATATGCAGTAATTCTAGACTCACCACTACAGAGGCTGGTGTTTTAAAACCAGGAGAACCGTAACTGACAGAACGGATAGGCACAAATCAGGGGAGCACAGAATATAAGAAAAATAAAGCTTTTTCTTACCTGGCCAGGTTTTTTGATCTGTGGTTCCCGGAATGCCTATTCCTTTTTGTTCCGTCAGCCGCGTTCGTCCACCTCTTGTAGTATCATCGGTGAGTCCCTCGTTCGGGCGCCAAAAATGTTAGGTTCAACTTTTAAATAAGTTGCTTATAGTTTATATTGCTTTGTCTAATTATTGCTTCATATAGGAATTAAGACACAGAGTCAGGTATGTCTGTATCAAAGTTCTGAGCATAATGGACTGCTGCTCTTTACTTCTTTCAAAGGCCTTTTATAGGCAATTATACAAACAATAGCATCAGCACAGCCCCCCCACAAAGGGCAAGGGTAAACAACAACAGGAGTCACCTGGGCTACGAACACAAGCTTCAACACCATGGCAATACAGTTACAAGAAAACAAAAGCAGCTTCAATTGAGTTCAACAGCCAAAAAGTTACATTCAAAACAGATTTACATGTAGGCATCATATTAAGTGAGAACTCTAAATTAAATCCCTGACCTTATCACTCTGAATGAGGCAGCTTTATTAGGGTCTCAGGAACTGGCCATTCCTCTGTCCTCAGCAGGATTCAGAACAGAGTTTTGTGATGCGTGCCCTCCTGTACTGTACAGTGTTTCTGAAGTTGAACCGGGTACCTACAGCGGTGCAATTGTACAGGGTATCCAGGTGCCAAAAAGACTTGCCTCATGGTCCCCAACTGTAAGTTTAGACTGTTCTCGGATTGATGTTGCTAGCAACTTTGGAGTATCCCATCCCTCAATCCTATTACTGTTACAAGTTCTATAAGCAATAACTTACAAAAAGACAACCCCAAGACTGTTTCTTGGAGCGGGCGTAAATGAACTGTTGCTTGGGTGGCTGACATTTTTTTTGCTGTATGGGAAAGAACCAGTTAATATCAGCGACCCCCTGCGGGAGTAGCACTACTAGTATTTGCTGGGGTCAGAGGCTAGGGGGAGAGGCGATGCCAAGGCCCCTGTCATATCAGTGCTCGTGCCTTGTGACTGGCTGTTCGACCTGTGCATTGTTGACAGGGGAGTAGGTTTAATCCTCCCCCAAGCCTGGAATTACTAAATATTTTTGCTGGCTGAGGGAGCAAGTGCTAACAGGGTATTGGAGGGCTCTTTTAAAATGCTTCTGTCACCCAAGACTTCCCTGGATTAATGGATTTACCATTTTTCCATTCCATCTCCTGTAATTATGTTCTTTTGGAGAGTTCCATATTCCACTGAGGTACAAGCTCACTCAAAATGGCCACCAAAGTCAGCGAACACTTTTGGCTTGTTCTGGTCTTCTTTCCCTAGTGATCACTTTTAGCCAATCTCTAAAGATGTCCACCATTTTGTCTTCTTAAACTCCCTGAGACTGAATAGTTTCCTACCTACGCTGGGATCACCATTGAGATGTTTGTATATCACTATCATATCTCCTCTCAAGCGTTTAGTGCTTGTAATTGAGGTTCTCTAGTCTCCTTCTTCATTTTGTTGCCCTTCTCTGGACTCTCCCCAGTTCCAGCACATCCTTCCTGAAGATTGGGGACCAGAACTTGACAGCATACTCCAGATGTGGCATGACTCCAGATGTCATATTCTGTGATGTTGAGCAAGGTGAAGGCAGAGATCCTCTGGGCTGGATGGCTAAAGTAGGCAGGACTGAAGAGCAGGATATCATCAACAGGTGAGTAAATGTGGAGAGATAGGAGCTGGCAATTAGCCGACAGCTGAGCGGCCAGCTCAGAGAAGGAATGGCTGAGCCCAGCCCTGACAATCTGCTTGCTGCAGCTTGACATTGCATACTATTGCTCAGTCTGTCTTAAGCCTCGTACACACGATCAGATTTTTGGACAATCATTCCTCCATTTTTTGTTGCATGCTAGTCTCATGTCGAAAGTGAATAGGCTACTCACCATACGAAAATTCTCGTACGACAGAATACAACTTCAGAAGTGACATAATGTGTTGAATAGTTTTGTATGTATTCTTTCATTTCTGAGCATGCATAGTCTTGCTCTTACGATTTTTTTTGTACGAAAACCGTACTAATTATCGGATGTTGTGTTCATATCTGACAAAAATTTTATAGTCTGCCCATCCAGGTTTTGTCAGACGAAAAACCAGAATCAGCTGTCGAAAGCACCATATTAACAATCCGAAAATCGGCAGATTGTTCATCGGATGAAATTTTCGTTTCGTGTGTATGGGCCTTTAGTCCCTATACACACTATTAGATTTTCTGCAGATTTTTGTCTTCATATTTACCAAAACCATGTAGTACAATGGCCTGCCTGATTGCAAACAAATTGAGACTCTTAAAGGTGAAGTTCAGCCTGAGCTTTTTAGGCTGGGCTTCTACTAAGGGTCACAGGAGTGCAATTCGTTTTCAAGGGAGAGCAGTCTGAAGTCTGCTCTCTGCTGACGTCACCAGGATCAGTCGAGGCAGCACGTCGTCCTGACTTAGGAAGTCTGGATCCGCCAGCTGCCTAGACTGATGGCAGTCTCAGTGAGCCGCTGAGACAGCTGCTCCCCGCCCCTCCACAGCTCAGCGCTCCAATGAGTGTGGAGAAGCAGACCAGGAGCGATGCTGGCTGACAGTCAGCATCACTCTGCTTGGGAAGGAGTGAGAACCGAGCCATCGGCGGTGTTCTATCGCTCGGTTCTCAGTGCAGAGACGCCGGGGGACAGCTGCAGCATTGGTCTGGTGCTCCATCCACTGAGATAAGTATGATTAGCAAAAAAAAAAAAAAACCCATCCTTCTTTTAAGGTTTGACCTCATATTATATGTGTTCAGTAAATCTGAAGACAAAAATCTGCACAAAATCTAATAGTGTGTATGGGATGGGATCTTAGTCTGTCAGAGTCAGAGTTTCTTTTTTGGAGGAGCAATAAAAGTGCAGAAAATTACAATCCTGTAGATTGAAAAATAGGTAATTTTTAACATTCAACTACAATATGGTTTGTGTAACTGTTTTGAATGTGTGGTGGCTGCATTCGTTTTCCCTTTTAGGTCTTTTTTCCCTATATTTCTGCTCGTTATCTGGCCAGTAACATACTTCCTGTCTTATTATCTGAATGGAGGGACAACGGAAACCCCCTTCGACAGCAGAATTGTCAATCTGGGGAGAGGGTAATGCACTAGCAGATCTAGGTAGACTTGACTAACAAATCAAAGCCAGACTCCAGCCAAAACTAGAGCAATAGTTTTATCTTTCCTTTTGAGATAAATATTTCACATAAACAAATAAAATCTGACTATTGTAAGCACTCCTGTCAGTGTTAAATGCTTTGTCTCAACCCTCTAACTGCCCGACAGCTTGATCTGTTAAAGGAAGTTGACAAATCACAGATTTATTAGCTTGATCAGCAGGTGACAAAGAAAAAAAGGAGAAAAATGCAGCCATCAAGTCTAAGAATTGGAAATCTGCGATATTATACATTTTTGTTTTGGGGTTTTTATTGCCACTTTAACCCTTGCAGCGTGAGCTTAGCCCCACTGCAGGTTAGGACTTTTCGTTTTCCTAGAGTTGGGCTTTAAACTTCAGTTATTGAGCTCTGTAAACAGGCTTTATTCCATTGAATTAAGCTTCAGAGACGGATTGATTTCCCTTGAGTAGGTAAAAATTAAGAAACAGAAATGGCCACTATAGTCACCTCCTCTTTTAGTTCTGTCCGCTGCAGACCCATCCACTCATTATCCCTTTTGCAGACTGAATGATGTCCAGCGTCATTCAACCCACTTCCTATTAGTCCAGGGGGTCGGGGGTCCTGTCTCCTGTCCTGTATTTACAGGAAAATGCAGCGGAGAGCGATTCCAGGTCATTACGTACGGTATGTCTGTTCTCTGTAGCGCTCAAAATTTACCCACCAAAGAAGGTGGTGAAGAAGATCTGTGATGTCACCAGATCAGACACCTGGGAAAAAGATATGTATACAGAGGTGTTTTCTTTTAAATGGTGGGGGGTGCTTCAAAGCTTGGGGGCTCTAAGCCTAGCGTTGGCTTAAATATTCTACTAGTGAGACTTGATAAAGGAACCAGAAGCTCCGCCTGGTGGTTGAAAATAAATGCATGTAAAATATTGATGTAATTTTTTTTTTTTCTGTGAATTTAAAAATTCACAACTTTCTTACTGAATTTTTTTTTTTTTCTCTCGGAATAATAAATTAAGAGAAGGTTAAACAATATGCATTGCCTTATGGCTAGAAATAAAATTTAGGTGAAAATAAAGTGGTTCCTTTAATACAGTAAGAAGACTGTTTGCATATGGTGCAGCGGTGCAGCAGACGATGAGTATAAATCTAGGCACTATGTCATACTGAACAAATACCTCTTAAGAACAAAATAAATGTTGGATTACAAATCTCTGAACAGCAATATCTGTACCAGCCGAATCACTTGGGGAAAGTGAATTTCAATACTGGAAACTGCCATAGTTAAAGTGTACATCCTATCTGATTCAAAAACTGATTCAGGGAAATTACTTTCTGTGGCAGCTTTTACAGCATTTAAAGGAACCAGTCAGGATACCAATGTGAGTGATATCAAAACACTCTTAAATTTTCAAGGTGCAAGCGTGGTGTCATTATTAATGTTTAAATATTCTCTTTTTTTTTTTTTCTTAATAAGGTGCAACGGGGTTAAAATTTCTGTTAAGTTTTTATTTCTGCCTATGACTCAAATGGGAAGATTTTTTTCTTACTTGCTCTCACCCATACATTTGTAGCACTTACCCCCGAAGGAGCTGCTGATATTTGATTGGGCCTGTACTCTGCTCCTACACCCCCAAAAACTTTGCTCAACCGCCTTGACACAGCTGTGGTGCAGTGTTGGTGTGAAGCGAACAACAAAGGACAATCCCACAATATACAATATAACAGTAATGTACCTTTACCATTACCTGGATATCCGTTGATCCACCTGCGGGAAAAGGAACAATGCTTCACACCAATTATGCTTAACCAGAATGTGTTTTTACTGAAAACTGGTATAACGTTAAATACAATGATTACACTGTCACACCAACATAATGCGACAGTACAGTTTGCATTCACAACAATTTTAACATACAGTGAATTCTTGGATAACCACTGCGAGCGTGTCTCCATGTGGGACCAATGCTCAGAGTGGCAATGCCTCGACCCTGGGCACCGTCCCACTTCCAGCACACTGCTCTAAACACAGCAAAGCAAAACTGTCAATACAGCATATTACAATTCCTAAGGAGCTCCCCCTGCTTTATAATGCAGTCCCTTAGTACTGTGGTTGAACGAAAAATGTAGTCTTTGGTCTTCTGTCTTCTGCTAGCTATTGATTTGCAGTGACTATAATCCAGTGGTTTAACAAGCCAAACGATAGTGTGGAATAATTGTTGAAACGGTTCTTATGATATAGCACACTTATAACTGTCTCCGGTGTATTGGCCTCTAAACTGCACAGTGTAATTTCCCAGAGGAGTGTAGGCTTGAGGCCTGCTTGTACTCAGTCTAATTGGATGAAAGCCCCTCCGCGGAACCGCAAATCCCAGCCACACTGTGATAATGAGTCTAAGTGTGAAGAGTGCTTTAAGTAACTATGGGCGGCAGCTCTCTCACCACACCAGGCCTGGATGAATCGATGCCTCTGTTCCGCTGGTCTCAGTCCTGCCGTCAGTCAGCTCTACCATGCTGAACCGCTCCGCAAGATGACTGTGACTTTCCAATAGCTCCGTCAGGTGTCTCTGGATCTTTCCTGATCTGGTCACACTGTCCCTCCAGCACACAGGTGTAAGTCAGAGTCCCTGGTTGTTCCGCTCTGCAGATGTAGGCCGTGGCTCTCTGGATCACCTCCTCACAGGCAGGCCATGCATCCAGAAGAGAAAGAAAATGGCCGCGCAGAGCTTTTGATATCCTATCCAGCATGCAGTTCAGCCACTCGGTGTTCATGGGTAGGTGAGTGAGCATTCTTGGTAGGTAGATTCTTTCACAAGGTAAACATTAAGTCACTTCCTGTGTGGTCTTGTGTGAAAGATTAACAAGTCTATATCTGAGTATACCAGTAGAGGGAGCCAAATACTAATTTATAACATTGTCACTGTTATGCATTACATGGCATTAAAAGGCAAAAATACCAACGCTACAAATGAAATTGAGGTGTGATTGTCAACGTGGCAGGAAGGTGTGGCACATTTAAAAAGTTTCCCACTCTGCTAAAAATGTGCTTTTGTTTTTGGCCTGTGAAGAGATTTCCAATACTTGAAAGGAAGTGAAGAGAAATCTCCCCAGGAGACACAATCGGCAATGTAAACCTGACAGTGGTTGTAACCCCATCCTCATTTTATTGCTTTATTCTATGCTTCTATTCTAAAAAAAATAAATAAAAAAAAACAATAAATAAATAAAACAAAAAAACAAAAAAGTTTGGTTGGATATACTATAAAAAAATATAGCCTTCTCTTAGTTTTTTTTACTAGCTATGAACTGCAGCAAGGGTTAAAAAGCTTAAAAGGCAACGTGTTGGAGAGATTTTTAGAAGTCCAACACACTCTCTGCACATTGTAGAATTAAAGTGATACTATATATACTACAATATCCTTATTCTTCAAAAATAATCCATACACATTCACTACTTAAAGAGGAAGTAAACCCTGAGGGGTTTTACTTCCTCTTTATTTCCCTGCAAAGGTAAAGCATAATTGGGCTATAGTAGCCCATTATGTGTCACTTACCTGAAACCGAAGCGTCCTTATTATTTGCCCTTATACTCGAACCCATGGCCCAATACATCAGAACAAACCAAACTATAACTGGCATTGAAGTAGGAGGTATTACACACAAATTATGTATATTTGCAGACGATATATTAATTTTTCTATCATCACCACAGGTCTCTGGTCCTAACTTAATACCAGCTCTTGATGGGTTTGCAGCCCTATCCGGCCTTATGATTAATCCTAAGAAATGCCTAGTGCTTAATATTTCACTCACAAACATGGAATTGATCCCGGCTAGGGTTGCACTCCCATTCACATGGGCAGAAAAATCAATCCCATATCTTGGAATTCATTTAACAGCATCTCATTCTGACTTATTCTCAACCAATTATCCTCCTGTATTAAGACAGATCACAAATCTAATAAAACAATGGTCGCAACTTCCTTTATCCTGGATAGGGAAGATTAATGCAATCAAAATGACTATTCTACCCAAATTGCTTTATCTATTCAGAGTCCTCCCTATTCCAATTCCTTCCTATTTTTTGAGAATAGTACAAAAAAGAGCAACTTCGTTTATATGGGGCTCTTCTAAACCACGTATACCTATACACACACTACATCTTCCCAAAAATAAAGGAGGCCTGGGATACCCTAATTTTACTAACTGCTACAGAGCAGCACATTTGGCCAGTCTGTCCAAATACCATGCAAAACAGGAAATCCCATTATGGGTATTTATAGAGGCTTCAGAAAATGACCCTCTATTAATATCAAATTTATTATGGCTTGATCCTAAAGACCGCTTTAAAATTCATAATCCCATAACTAAACACTTCTTATCTCTCTGGGATAAACTAAAAACCAAATATCAGTTACAATCTCCACACAATCCTCTCCTTTCTTTTATCAGAAATCCGGCCTTTTATCCGGCATGGATCTACCCAAATTCTTTTAAAGCTTGGACAACATCAGGCATTCAGACACTAAATGACTTCATAGCATCTAAATCATTCCTTTCATTCCCATCGCTTAGAGAAAAATATGATCTACCAAACTCTGAGATATTTAGATATCTCCAAATCAAAAATTTCTATACACCATTCCTAAAGGGGGATACACCATTATCCCAATTATCCATTTTTGAATCAATCTGTACAAAAGATCCATTTGCTAAAGGTACAATTTCATCACTTTATAATCAATTATATGGAGTAGCAAATCTTAATAGACCCTCTTACGTTCAGAGGTGGGAGGAGGACCTGGGACGAACTTTAGAAGACATGGACTGGTCTAACATATGGCTCACATCTAAGTCATCTTCACCCAACATCTTAGCACTGGAGACAAATTATAAAGTCCTAACTCGCTGGTACCTTGTACCCGCTAGAGTGGCAAAATATTCACCTAATACCTCAGCTCTTTGTTTTCGAGGATGCCCAGAAATAGGCACATATTTACACATATGGTGGACATGCCCAGTAATCCAAACCTTCTGGAAGGAAGTCTTCGTGATTGCATCTAAAATATTTAAAAAAATAATACAACCAGATCCATATTTAACTTTACTTAATCTAAAACCGGAATGGTTAACACTCTCTCAATTCAAACTTATGATCCAACTAATAACGGCTGCAAAACAAACAGTGGCCAAGGCATGGAAATCTCCTACATTGGTACTAGCAGAAACAATTCACAGAATGAATAATACAATGTCCCATGCTAAGATGGTAGCCATCGATCAAAATCAAATTCCAAAATTTGAAAAACTTTGGCATCCTTGGATAAAACAACAGTTCCTGTCAAACTTCAATGACTCTGTCCTGTTGCCATGGTAACAGATTAAATGACTTACAGAGACACCCATTCTAAGGCTTCAAAGAGAACTAAAAAGAATAATAAACTGACGAGCGGGACAACCTTGTGGACCATACCTCTACCTTTCAACCCTTTTTCTTCTTTCTCTTTCCTTTTCTCCACCTTACGATTAAAGCTCATTATCAGAATTTATTTGACCTATATACACTCTACTTGTAAACAATATGTATAGTAGGTATAAATCATTTAAATACCTACAAAAGTAACTAAGGAAATTATATATATCTTTAATTTAGGTTTACGTGAACCCAATGTTTAATATTTGAAATTTCATGATATTTACCTATATAAACCCTACTGTAAAACAATGAGCTTACTTTATAGATCCTTGTAAACTTACTTTATGTATCTTTATAACATTGTATACTCAATAAACTTCTTTTGACAAGGAAACCGAAGCGTCCATCTTCACCCCTCTCACTGGACCCTAATGCCGTCTACAGAGAAGGGTATATCAGCGGGACAAAGCTGGATCCACTAGGTGGGTGAGTATACTTCCTGTACAGAACACCGCATCCAGTAGGCAAGGGGAAAAAATTAAGGGTAGTAGAGTAAAGTTTCGCTTTAACTCAAAAAAATCCTTCTATTGCTCTCAGCCGCCTCCAAATCTCCAGATTCTTTATTATTTATTTAGTTTTTGCTGCTGTAATCCAAATCCCTATATAGACGGTGGCTACATTTGTTCTCCATAGTCCCACTGTATGTAGGAATGTAGCCACCCTCTCTTGCTCATTTCTAAGGTGGACTATGGGATTTGTAGTGCGCTTTGAGCAGTGCTCGTGACTAAAACTAACGTTCTAAATAGGTTTGGGAACTCACAAAGGATGTCACAAGGAGGCAGAAAAATAAAGAAATTCTTTCATAATATTTTATGAAAAACATATTACAGGGCTTTGAAGTTTTAGATGTGTGTGGATTATATTTGGAAAATAAGGATAGTGTCACTTTAATTGCTTGCCAACTGTATATATACGGCGCCAAGGTCTTCTGGGCAGGATCACATACCTAATATGTGATCGTTCACTTTCAGGTCTGGGGTGCGCGCACCCCAATCAGCAGGTCTGGTGGACTTGAAGTCCGCCAAGCCTGGCCGATTGTTCGGCACACAAGCAGAACGGCAGTCTGCCTATGTAAACAAGGCAGACTGCCGTTCTATCAGTAGGGAAGGTATTAATCCTGTATTTTTGCAAGGCAGGAACAGGGAATTCTGCCTTCCCACAGTACAAGCACCTCCCACAAAGTAACCAAGCACAAGGCAGGCACACATTTAGCCCCTTAATCGCGTGCCTTTTTTTTTCTCCTGTTGTTAACCCCTTCCCAGCCAGTGTCGTTAGTACAGTGACAGTGCATATTTTAGGACTTCTATATTAGGACTTAAAAATATATAGATCATGCTATTCAATCATATATAAACACATAAATGTTTCAAACAATCCATAAATATGACATCAACGTGAAAATAAATGAATGAAAATCAGTCCATAAGTGATGTGAAAGTGACTCTTAATAACGTTCTCCACCATCCACCACCAAAGTGATTTGGATATCAGTGCCTCCACCAACAGCTGAAAGGCTCGCTTACCAGCTCTAGTTGATCCCTCATTACAGGGGCTTGGTGGGAAGAGGAACTCTATATCACACTCAAGCACTTGAGGCACAGGAATAACAGATCTGACCACACCCTTTACGGCACCAAGGGGTGAATTTGTTGTGAGACCATCGGGACCTGGAGAAAAGCCTTGGCTGGGCTTAAGTCATAGACGCGAACGATCCCTTGAAATGAGGGATCAATGGGAGCTGGTAAGCGAGCCTTTCAGCTGTTGGTGGAGGCACTGATATCTAAATCACTTCGGTGGTGGATGGTGCAGATCGTTAAGAGTTACATTCACATCACTTATGGAATGATTTTCATTATTTATTTTCACATTGATGTCATTATTTGGATTGTTTGAATCATGTATGTGTTTATATAGGTCGTGCTATTCAACCAAATATATTTTTTTGTTTACTTACTGTTTATGTGTCTCATAGGAGGTTTGCTGCTTGTACATTTTTTAGAATCTTTAGCACTGTTTTTTTCACGTTTTTAAAATATTTTTAGGACTGATCACTGTATTTGTGTCACCGGTTCCCAAAAAAGTGTCAAAAGTGTCACTTAGGGGTGAAGCTTTACCTCTTTAGTAAATGAGGTAAAGCTTCACTTTGCAAAAAGTACCCAATCATGTGCAAGGAAAAGAAAAACAGCATTTTTGCTTGGACTTGATTGGATGATGGAAGTCAGCAGAATTTCTGCTCATTTACTAAGCTCTGAAGCAACTGCACTTTGCAATGTGCACAGTCTCTTTCCCTTTAGTAAATCAACCCCTTAGTGTCTGATTTGTCCGCCACAATGTCGCAGTCCCACTATAAGTCGCTGATTGCCACCATCACTAGGGTGGCACAGTGGTGTAGTGGGTAGCACTCTCGCCTAGCAGTAAAAAGGTGTTGCTGGTTCAAATCCCAACCACGACACTACCTCCTTGTGCCTGCGTGGGCTTCCTCCCACACTCCAAAGACATGCTGGTAGGTTAATTGGCTTCTGTGCTCCTTGAAGGTAGGAACCGATGTGAATGTTCGATGTATGTGTGGAGCGCTGCATAAATTGTCAGTGCTATATGAGTACCTTAAATAAAATAATAATATAATAAATGAGCATCTTAATGAGACACAATGTACAGGTATAGGGAGAATTTTAGACACTCAGGTTGAACTGGATCGACTTGTGTCTTTATTCAACCTTACTAACTATGTAACTATCACTAGTAAAAAATAAAGAAAACTTCCATATATATATATTATAGTTTGTAGATGCTCTAACTATTGCGCAAACCAATCAATATACGCTTTTTGGGATTTTTTTTTACCAAAAATATGTAGCAGGATACGTATTAGCCTAAATTTTATAAAGAAATTAGATTTTTAATTTTTTTTCTTTTTTTTTATTGGGTATGTTTTATAGCAGAAAATAAAAAATATTGTTTTGTTTCAAAATTGTCAGTCTTTTTTAGCTTATAGTGCAAAAAAGAAAAACCGCAGAGGTGATCAAATACCACCAAAAGAAAGCTCTATTTGTGGGGAAAAAAAGGACATAAATTTTATTTGGGTACAGCGTCGCATGACCGTGCAATTGTCAGTTAAAGTAATGCAGTGCCATATCGCAAAAAATGGCCTGGTCATGAAGGGGGGTAAGCCTTCCAGAGCTGAAGTGGTTAAAATAGAACTATACTAAAAGATCTATACATCTAAACCAATAGCATATCACAACCCTGTCATAATTTCAGATAAACTATATCTATGAAAAAGTGTATTTTTTACTGGATTTCTATGTTTCTTAAGTTGCTTGTATTTATATAGTGAATTAAAAATCTGTATTTTTCGCTAAAAAATTGCTTAGAACCCCCAAACATTATATATCATTTTTTAGCTAAGACCTTAGAGCAGTGATGGCGAACCTTGGCACCCCAGATGTTTTTGAACTACATTTCCCATAATGCTCATGCACTCTGCAGTGTAGTGGATCATCATGGGAAATGTTCCAAAACATCTGGGGTGCCAAGGTTCACCATCACTGGTATACACCACTCCCCCCCCCGTCAGATCCTCTTATTTTGCACCCTATTAGTTTCCGCAATGTGAAAGGCATACTTCAGTTATCACTAATGTACAGCTAAGGCATTGTTTTCATCGTTTTTTGCTATTCTCTCAACTTTCAACTTTTATTACATTTTGGAAAAGACAAAATGCTCAAACCAAGCAGACAGCGGTGTCATCAACAATAGTTAAATGGGAAAGGAATAAAAGGAGAAACAAATCCTTTTGCCGTACCGCTTAAGTGTAATCTAGCACTGCAGATTTTTATATTATTGTGCCTATGCATGTTATCTATTTGTCTGGCAGACGCCGAAAACATCAATTTGCTCGACCGGCCTGGAATTGTTTCCCCACAATAAGCACGCCTCTGATTTGCTCTTAGCGTTCCACTGACAAGCCACTTGATCAAAGTCAATTGTTGCCTGCACACGATTCTTAGACAAGCTAAAGAGAGAGGGCCTATTCTCTGAGCGTCATGGGAATATACAATGATGAAATCAAATAAGCAATCCAGTCAGCTGTCAGTGTTGGTTCACTACGTATCATGTATTACAGCGGACACCTAGGGGAGGAAGTGTCAGTGGCGATTTGTGATGCGTAATCCCCAACCGTTGCTTACTGAGCTTCGTCAAATTAACAGTAAATTCCAATAAAATCAAAAGATCAGCTTGGAAATATATATGCACAAAGGATATAGTCAAGGCGTTTTTTATTTTTTTTTAACCTGGAGTTCTGCGAATGCTTCAGCTTGGACTTATAATTCTGCGGGACAAAAAGATGCCAACTGTCCTTGATTTGCCAGGGCAATCGAGCATCTATGTTCAGTGTCCCAATGATACTGTGGGGGGGGATTTACTAAAACTTGACGTGTGTTTTGTTCTGAAGTGAAATTCAGACAAATTTTTGTTTTTCGGAAATACAAGCATTGCATCCGTACCAAATTTAAACGAATCCGAAATAACGAAAAAAGAAAAATCAGATGAGATTCGAATTCAAATTTCGAAAATTCAAAATTGGAATTTCAAATTCATTTTCGAAAACTTTTCGAACTCACATAGTTTTCTAAATCGAAAAGTTTTCCAATTTTCAAAGAGAATAAAATAGAAAAGAAAATAAAGGCATAGAGTAGAAAAAAATAGACTAGAAAATAATATAACAGAAAATAAAAGAACAGAATAGACTAGAATATAATAGCAACAAATAGAATAGAATAATATAGAATATAACCATCTTCTGAAATTCAAATTTCAAATAGAATAAATTTGAATTCAAATTCATAAGAAAAAAAATAGAATAGAAAAGAATAGAATAGAAAAAAGAATAGAATAGATAGAATAGACTGTAATTGAATAGAATTAAAAAAACAATAGAATAGGAAGAATAAAACCATTTCCCAAAATTCAAATAGAATCAATTCGAATAGGAAAATGGTTATATTCATTCTATTCTGTTCTTTTATGTTTTTTTTCTATACTAGTGTTATTTTCTATTCTATTCAAATCGATTCTATTTGAATTTTGGGAAATGGTTATTTCTATTCTATTCTTTTTTTTTAACTCTATTCTTTTCTATTCGAATTTCAGAAGATAGTTATAACCTTTCTATTTTATTCTATTTTTTTAATTCTATTCATTTCTATTCTATTCCATTCTATTCTGTTATTTTATTTTCTATCCTATTTTGTTCTGTTTTACTCTATTATATTCATTTATTTTCTGTTATAGTCTTTTCTATTCTATTGTATTTTTTTCTATTCTATTACTTTATTTTTTTATTAAAAAAAAAAAAGTGCTGCTCTAAAAAGTGCCTGTGTGTTTAATACACATGCATACACACGCTATACTATGTCTGTAGTAAACCACAAAAAAAATATTATAAATGACACCACTAACTCAAATTGGTGTAACTCTGTGCCCAATTATATTGAAGCATGTGAACTACTAATTGATTAGTATCTCTGCTTAACCTTATAACCACACTCTACTACTGCCTATAGAAAATCACATGCATATAGTGCTAATGAGTGCCACAACTAATTATTAATTAAAGTGACTCTGTGCAACAAAACTAAATATATACATTAATACTCAAATATCTGTCATAAAATAAATCCAATATATACAGTGGGGACGAAAAGTATTCAGACCCCCTTAAATTTTTCACTCTTTGTTATATTGCAGCCATTTGCTAAAATCATTTAAATTCTTTTTTTTTTTCCTCATTAATATACACACAGCACCCCATACTGACAGAAAAACATAGAATTGTTGACATATTTGCAGATTTATTAAAAAAGAAAAACTGAAATATCACATGGTCCTAAGTATTCAGACCCTTTGCTCAGTATTTAGTAGAAGCACCCTTTTGATCTAATACAGCCATGAGTCTATTTGGGAAAGATGGAACAAGTTTTTCACACCTGGATTTGGGGGTCCTCTGCCATTCCTCCTTGCAGATCCTCTCCAGTTCTGTCAGGTTGGATGGTAAACATTGGTGGACAGACATTTTTAGGTCTCTCCACAGATGCTCAATTTGGTTTAAGTCAGGGCTCTGGTTGGGCCATTCAAGAACAGTCACTGAGTTGTTGTGAAGCCACTCCTTCGTTATTTTAGTTGTGTGCTTAGGGTCATTGTCTTGTTGGAAGGTAAACCTTCGGCCCAGTCTGAGGTCCTGAGCACTCTGGAGAAGGTTTTCGTCCAGGATATCCCTGTACTTGGCCACATTCATCTTTCCCTCGATTGCAAACAGTCGTTCTGTCACTGCAACTGAAAAACACCCCCACAGCATGATGTTGCCACCACCATGCTTCACTGTTGGGACTGTATTGGACAGGTGATGAGCAGTGTCTGGTTTTCTCCACACATACCGCTTAGAATTAAGGCCAAAAAGTTCTATCTTGGTCTCATCAGACAAGAGAATCTTAGTGCTCACCATCTTGGAGTCCTTCAGGTGTTTTTTAGTAAACTCCATGCGGGCTTTCATGTGTCTTGCACCAAGGAGAGGCTTCCGTCAGGCCACTCTGCCATAAAGCCCCGACTGGTGAAAGGCTGCAGTGATTGACTTTCTACAACTTTCTCCTTACCGACTGCATCTCTGGAGCTCAGCCACAGTTATCTTTGGGTTCTTCTTTACCTCTCTCACCAAGGCTCTTCTCCCCCGATAGCTCAGTTTGGCCGGACGGCCAGCTCTAGGAAGGGTTCTGGTCATCCCAAACGTCTTCCATTTAAGGATTATGGAGGCCACTGTGCTCTTAGGAACCTTAAGTGCAGCAGAATTTTTTTTGTAACCTTGGCCAGATCTGTGCCTTGCCACAATTCTGTCTCTGAGCTCTTCAGGCAGTTCCTTTGACCTCATGATTCTCATTTGCTCTGACATTCACCGTGAGCTGTAATGTCTTATATAGACAGGTGTGTGGGTTTCCTAATGAAGTCCAATCAGTATAATTAAACACAGCTGGACTCAAATGAAGGTGTAGAACCATCTCAAGGATGATCAGAAGAAATGGACAGCACCTGAGTTAAATATATGAGTGTCACAGCAAAGGGTCTGAATACTTAGGACCATGTGATATTTCAGTTTTTCTTTTTTAATAAATCTGCAAAAATGTCAACAATTCTGTGTTTTTCTGTCAATATGGAGTGCTGTGTGTACATTAACAAGGAATAAAAATGAACTTAAATGATTTTAGCAAATGGCTGCAATATAACAGAGTGAAAAATTAAAGGGGGTCTGAATACTTTCTGTCCGCGCTGTATATGCTCAAAATATACACAAACAAGTTCCCATGCACTGATATTACGTGCTATGTGCAAAGTGCTATTGTGCTTGATTCACAAGCTGCCATGTATTGTATATACAGTCCATTCGCAGTTCAAAACATCGAAAGCAACTGGTGATGGCAAAACGTGTTCTTGTGTCCACCTCTGGGTTTAGTGTTTGTTATTTTGAGCACATATATATTGGATTTATTTTATGACAGACGTTGATATTTGAGTATTAATGTATATATTTTATTTCGTTGCACAGAGTCACTTTAATTAATAATTAGGTGTGGCACACATTAGTAGGGATGAGCCAATTTTGGCCTTTATGCCTAACAGGATGGGACACGAATAATCAAAAGTGCTAATTTTAAAGGCTTATATGCAAGTTATAGTCATAAAAAGTGTTTGGGGACTCGGGTCCTGCCTCAGGGGACATGTACCAATGCACATTTTTTTTTTTTAAATCGGCAGTTTTTTCGGGAGCAGTGACTTTTTTTTAATGCTTAAAGTGAAACAATAAAAATGAAATATTCCTCTAAATATCGTGCCTGGGGGATGTCTATAGTATGCCTGAAAAGTGGTGCATTTTTCCTGTGTTTAGAACAGTCCCACAGCAAAATGACATTTCTAAAGGAAAAAATGTCATTTAAAACTGATTGCGGCTGTAATGAATTGTCGGGTCTCGGCAATATAGATAAAACTCATTGAAAAAAAGAGCATATGCCCCCCCCAGTCTATTACCAGCCCCTTTGGGTCTGGTATGAATATTAAGGGGAACCCCGAACCAAAATTTAAAAAAAAAATTGTGTGGGGGTCCCCCTAAAATCCATACCAGGCCCTTCAGGTCTGATATGGAAATGAAGGGGAACCCTGCGCCAAAATTTAAAAAAAAATGGCATGGGGTCCCCCCCAAAATCCCATACCAGACCCTTATCTGAGCACGCAACCTGGCAGGCTGCAGGAAAAGAGAGCACCCCCCGTCCTGAACCGTACTAGGCCACATGCCCTCAACGTGGGGAGGGTGCTTTGGGGTGGCCCCCAAAGCACCTTGTCCCCATGTTGATGGGGACAAGGGCCTCATCCCCACAACCCTTGCCCAGTGGTTGCGGGGGGCTTATCGGAAGCTGGAAGCCCCTTTTAACAAGGTGACTCCCAGATCCCGGCCTCCCCCTTATGTAAATTGGTAATGGGGTACATTGTACCTCTACCATTTCACAAAAAAGTGTCAACAATGGTAAAAAATACAAGAGACAGCTTGGGACAAGTCCTTTATTAAAAAATAAAAATGTCCCACGATGTAAATTCATGCTGCCCGATGGACTGAAAAAAAAAAAAAAAGCTGCAACCGTTCCACCTCCATGAGAGGCTCCCGCCGACTGACGCTTCTTCTCTGTGATAGTGCTTATATAGCTGAGGGCAGGGCCACCCGGTGATGTAAACGGGTGACCTGCCCCCTCTGACGCCACGGGGGCTTCTGGTGCACAATCTGGTGTAGCTGTGCATACTAACCAATCAACTTCTAGGTTTTAGTGCCGATTCACACTATGCGTTGAGGGAACCAAATGCGATTTTGAACAGGAATCGCACCACATTCCTGTTCAAATCACGTGCGATTCTAAAGCGGTGCGATTAAGCCATTATTCTGTAAGGCTCAAAGCGCACTTAATCCGCACCAAAATCATGCAGGACCATTTTTTTGGCCGCACCAGAATCGAATCGCATGGGTGCTCATACCCATGCGATCCGATTTTGCAAATAGCACTGCATTTTGTAAACCAATTTCAGGGTGTTGTTAACATACACACCTGCAGCGGTTCATATGAATGGTGTGCGATTTGGATGCAGTGCGGAATTCGCTGCAAATTTGCAGCACACAAGTGTGAACCAGGACTTAAGCTCAGTTTACAATTGTACGATGCCGACTTTGGAGTGCAACTAACTTTGGTGTAACTTTGGCACATCTTAGGATGGGTGCAACTTGGATACGACTTTGGCTTTGACCAATGATAATGGACAACTGTTTAGAACATTCAGGTATGACTTTTACGCAACTTTTAAGGGTTAAAGTGATTGTAAAGTCTCATTTTTTTTTTTGTTCTCTAAAAAATAACAAACATGTTATACTTACCTCCTCTGTGCAGTTGGTTTTGCACAGGGCAGCCCCAATCCTCCTCTTCTCGGGTCTCACTTCTGTGATCTTGGTCCTTCCCTCATGTCGAGTGCCCCCACAGCAAGCAGCTTGCTATGGGGGCACAAGAGTCAAGCAACAGCTCCCTGTGTCCTTTCAGACATGGAGCCCTGGTTCGGCCCCACCCCCTCTCTCTCCTGATTGGCTAACTTACTTGATTGACAGCAGCAGGAGCCAATGGCATCACCGTTGTGTCTCAGCCAATCAGGAGGAGAGTCCCAGACGGCTAAGGAACTCGTGGACATTGCTGGACAGAGATGGGGCTCAGGTGAGTTTTAGGGGGTGCTTGAGGGCGTCTGCTGCACACTGAAGGTTTTTTATCTAAATGCATGGAATGCATTAAGGTAAAAAATACCTTTGGACTTTACAACCCCTTTAAAGTCTTGTTTGTTATTTAAAAAAAAAAAAAAAACATGTTATACTTACCTGCTCTGTGCAGTTGGCTTTGCGCAGAGCAGCCCAGATCCTCCTCTTCTCCTGGCTCCTCCCACTTGCAGAGTGCCCCCACAGCAAGCAGCTTGTTATGGTGGGCACCCGAGCCCATTCAGACACAGCGAGCCCGCCCCCTCTCTCTCCTCATTGGATCACTGACTTGACAGCAGCAGGAGCCTCGTGTTATGCAGGAGGATCTGTAAGGAATTACAACCACTCTGACTTGACTAATTGTCCACTTCACCAGGTGGGCCATCAAATGATTCACACACAAGTCCATCAGGTGGGAAAGATTTCTTTCAATGCATTTTTTGAATTTTAATTCACTTCATCAGGAGCAGATGATACTGATAATGTATTTCCAAGGGAGGAATGCCAGGGGAGGTCTCAACTGGGAACTAGAGCCACCTAGAAATGGGAGAGAAGAAATGAGAAGCAGGCAGGAGATAAACAATTTCCAGTTGCACTCCTTAATCATTGCCTCAGTCATAAATCTGTTTGTCCTCCCAGTGCAGTCCCTGGGCGCCACTGAGACTGTCATGGAAAACAAACAGTTTTATGACTGAGACTAAAATTAAGGACTACAAATGGAAATTGTCTATCGTTTGCCTGTTTTTCATTTTCTCTCCATTTCTTGGTGGCTCTGGATCCCCACAGTTCCCAGGACAGGCTCCATTCACACTTCATGTAGCAGTAACGCGCGTCCTGGCTCATAATTTTTGGGGGCGATTTTACTGGTGTTTCCACATGTCACGCATAAGGCAGCCCATTCCTTTGAATGAATTGCCCTATGTGTGTTTGCCACGCAAAAGAAGCTCTTGCTGGTTTTTGGGCAACAAGCCTCTCACAGTTTTTTCCCATGCATTTTGCAGCGACTTCCACGCATTGTTGATGCATGACAATAATGGCAAAATAGCACTGTTTGGGGTGCCATTGAGGATGAATGATACCCAAACGTGTGTCATGTTTTGCTGCAATTTTAGCACAATTTGGAATCGTGGGCAGAATCATGCCAATTCTGCCCTCAATTCTGAATCGCTAGGTATGAATGGGGCCTAGAACCCCCCCCCCGGATTCCCCCCTTGGAGATACATTACCAATATTATCTGCAACAGCTGTTTTATCAATAAAGCTTAAGGAGGAGCTCCAATCATATTTGTGTTTATTAAATGTCAGCAGCTACAAAGATTGTAGCTGCTGACTTTTAATAAACCCACACTCGCCTGTCCCAGGATCCAGTGCTGTGCTCACCTGAGCCGTTTTCTCCACCCGTCTTTGGTCCCCGGCGCCGGCATCCCAAGTGTGGGCACCTGGCTGTGAAGCCTCAAGTACTGCACATGCCCGAGCTGCGCTGCGCTTTTTAACCACTTACTTCCCCGCCCATAGTCAAATGACCTCCGCAAGAGGGATCTCCCATCCTGGGCGGGCGTCATATGACATCCTCGGCTTCCCAGCCGCCTAGGGGGCACGCGCGCGCCACGTCACTCAGGAGCCAATGCACGTGCCCGGCGGCCGCGATGCCCACCAGGCACCCACGATTGCTGGTAACAGAGCAGGGAGGTGGATCTGTGTATGTAAACACAAAGATCAACATCTTGTCAGGGGAGAGGAGACTGATCGTGTGTTCCCAGTACAGAGGAACACCGATCAGTCTCCTCCCCTTGTGAGTCCCCTCCCCCTACAGTTAGAATCACTCCCTAGGTAACATATTTAACCCCTTGATCCCCCATAGTGTTAACCCCTTCCCTGCCTGTGACATTTATACAGTAATCAGTGCATTTTTATAGTACTGATCGCTATATAAATGTGAGTGGTCCCAAGATAGTGTCAAAAGTGTCCGATATGTCCACCGCAATGTCACAGTCATGATAAAAATCGCAGATCGCCGCCATTACTAGTAAAAAAAAAAAAATGCCATAAATCTATCCCCTATTTTGTAGACGCTATAACTTTTGTGTAAACAAATCAATATACGCTTATTGGGTTTTTTTTTTTTTTTTACCAAAGATATGTAGAAGAATATATATCTGCCTAAACTGAGGAAAAAAATTGTTTTTTTTTTTTTTTGTTTTTTTTTATTGAGATATTTATTATAGCAAAAAGTAAAAAATATTGTGTTTTTTTTTTTTCAAACTGATCACGCTTTTTTGGTTATAGCGCAAGGAATAAAAACCACAGAGGTGATCAAATACCACCAAAAGAAAGCTCTATTTGTGGGGGAAAAATTATAAAAATTTCATTTGGGTACTGTGTTGCATATCCGCACAATTGTCATCCAAACTGCGACTGCGCTGAAAACTGAAAATTGGCCTGGGCAGGAAGGGGGTGAAAATGCCCTGTATTGAAGTGGTTAATGGTCCCGCAGTCTTCTGGTATCTGTGATGTATCCCAGAAGACTGCGGAGAGGGAGGGGGAAGGAGAAAAACCAACCCCCCCCCCAAAAAAAGTGCCAGTTCCTAAGGAGAAGCAGGGGAGGAGGCCTTAAAGTAGAACTTCCCCTTTTGGGTGAAGCTCTGCTTTAAATACTTTTAAACTTATGTTGTCTCATGAATGGTGATGTACCTTTAAAATCTTGTTGGTGGTATGGGTGTAATCTCTGTATGTACACTTTTGTGTTTGCCCCTATTTATCATGAGCTGAACTCAAAGATCTACGACTTTTTCTATGCACACAAAAGGCCCTATTTCTCTCAAATATTCTTCACAAATCTGTCTTGGGCCCCTTTCACACTTGTATGACTTGTCCTGCGACTTGGGACTGCAAAGTCGCAGGACAAGTCCTTCCCCATGATTTCCAATGAGTACCATTCATATTAGTATGACTTCAAGTTGTGCCGACTTCAAAGTAGTCCCTGTATTACTTTGGTCCGACTTTGATGCCAGTTACACATGCATTCCCTGAAATCACAGCAAAAATCGTGGCCACAAAATTGCGGCAAAATCGCGCGACTTTGCAGTTGCACAAGTGTGAAAGTGGCCTAAATCTGTGTTAATGAGCACTTCTCCTTTGCCGAGATAATTCATCCACCTCACAGGTTTGGCATATCAAGATGCTGATTAGACAGCATTATTATTGCACAGGTGTGCCTTAGGCTGGCCACAGTAAAAGGGGGGTCTGAAAACCAGTCAGTAGACATGTGCATTCGTTATCGTCCAAATTTTGGGGATTTACGTGTTCATTTTAACAAAACGATAACCAACACACAGAATCCGAAAGCTAAAATAAAAAACGCTTTATTTTCGTATCCATTATATTTTCGCATCGTTGTGACAACAGTTTGATATAGATAGAATATTCAACATGACGGTGACAATAGCGTTCGGTTTTTATCGAACCTTCGGTTGAATATGCCTAACCTAACTCTATTAGTCCAAGATTATTCAACATAGAGAGAAAAGATTTGTCATTCTAGGGATAATAGTAAAAAATCTGTCTGTGGTCGCTGCTGCAATGGGTGGGGGAAGTAAAATGATGATCATCGCCAGTGTGAACCAGTACCGTTAGGAGCGCAGAGCGAACAGGAAGGAAGTTATATGCTTGAATTTCGATACAACGCAATTCCATTGGCTGCTGGGGTAGACCGTTCGACATGAACAGAAACAAACAAGTATCTTATCATTCAATATGATCAAAAATATGTATAATACTCAACATGATTCGACAAAGCAGCTAAAAACATACGATCGCCGCGAGAGGACATTTACTGTCAAATGCTCCACCCATAGACTATAGAAGAACTCTAATGCTGTTTGACTAGTAATAATAATTAATAATTATAATTAATACTAGAATTCTACTACAGCTTGTGGGAGGAGCATTCGACTGGAAATGTACAGTTTAGTTGCTTCGTCAAATATTCTTAGAACATCCGACAGACAGCATAAGCCTTCAATTGACAGATTCGACCTTAAAAACCACTTATCAACCGGCTCCTGTACATATACATCGGCGCTTTGAAGATGGATATCTCGGTAATGGCAGCAGCTGCTGCCACAACCAAGGTATCCATCTTTTCAGGAGCCGGTCGTGTTTACGATAATGGTGGTTTCTGCAGTGGATTCGCCGCAAGATCACAGTTATCGGTGGTGGGAGAAGTGCCACCCCCTCCCGCTGCTCTCCCGTGCCCTCCGAGGCGATCGGGACCTGTCATGTCTGTGGTATGGAGATGAGTGAGGGGAAGATGGCCCCCACCAGTCTCCATACCATAGGAGGGCGGAAGCGACGTCGTAACGTCAGCTCCGCCCATACGTCTTAAAGGGCCATTTTTTTGTTGTCATTTTTTCAAATGACTTAATTTTTTTTTTTTTTTTTTTTTTTTTGCATTTAGGTCCAAATATGAGATCTGAGGACTTTTTGACCCCAGATCTGATATTTAAGAGGACCTGTCATGCTTTTTTCTATTACAAGTGATGCAATTTTTTTTTTTTTTAAAACAGTGAAAAAATAAAGTAAAATAAATAACAAAAAAAAAATTTTTTAAAGCGCCCCGTGCCAACGTGCTCACGCGCAGAAGCGAACGCATACGTGAGTAGCACCCGCATATGAAAACAGTGGTCAAACCACACGTAAGGTATCCCCGCAATCGTTAGAGCGAGAGCAATAATTCTAGCCCTAGACCTCCTCTGTAACTCAAAGCATGCAACCTGTAGAATTTTTTAAACGTCGCCTATGGAGATTTCTAAGGGTAAAAGTTTGACACCATTCCACGAGCGGGTGCAATTTTGAAGTGTGACATGTTGGGTATCAATTTACTTGGCGTAACATTATCTTAAACGATATAAAAAAAAATTGGGCTAACTTTACTGTTGTCTTATTTTTTTATTCACAAAAGTGATTTTTTTGAAAATCGCTGCTCAAATACGGTGAGAAAAAAAGTATTGCAATGACCAACTTTTTATTCTCTAGGATGTTAGAAAAAAACAATATATAATGTTTGGGGGTTCTATGTAATTTTATAGCAAAAAAAAAAAGTTTTAAACTTGTAAACACCCAAATCTCAAAACGAGGCTAGTCCTTAAGTGGTTAATTCCGTTCGGATTTTCATACAAATGCATTTTTAACGAAACTAAATAAACAAAAACAAATTTCGGGAGTAACTAAATACATTTATTTTTCAGACGAAACCGAACATCCGAAACAAAAAAATTCAGTGTGCACATGTCTACCAGTCAGTATCTGGTGTGACCACCATTTGCCTCATGCAGTGCAGCACATCTCCTTCGCATAGAGTTGATCAGGTTATTGATTGTGGCCTGTGGAATGTTGGTCCATTCCTCTTCTGTTTCAATGTACTTATTGGTTTTAAGCCACAATATAAGGAATCAAAAGCAAACATATAGGTCGCCCACGCAGGGGCTAATGAATGATCAGGTATTACAAAAGAATCCAAGAGGAATACAAACATAACAATCATAGTTAAACCTTCTTGTGATTGGGATGATGTTGAAGGATAATTAAGGTGAAATTAGAAGGAACTGGAAAAGGCCATACACAACAGCCTATTCACAGTCCTCCCAGGGGAGGTCCCATTGCTGAGACCCCAAAGAATGGAGTCTGTGAGAACAAGAAGAAAAAAAGAACCAGAAAGAAGGTAAGAGGGAGTAAGAAAGGACAAAGTCTAGAGAATGAAGGAGAAAAGGGAAGGAAAAATAACTCAGATATGCCGCCGGAAGCAGTCAGAGGAGGCCTGAACAAGCTGGTTGGAGTGAGGGAAACTCATAGGAAATCCAAGATTCCCAGACTTTGAGATATTTGGCGTGTGAATTGTTCACAATGCTAGACATCTGCTCATGGAGAGTCAAGGCGGTCCATCCCTCTTCAATGGCTGTGCGAAGTTGCTGGATATTGGCAGGAACTGGAACATGCTGTCATATACTTTGATCCAGAGCATCCCAATCATGCTCAATAGGTGACATGTCCGGTGAGTATGCTGGCCATGCAGGAACTGGAATGTTTTCAGCTTTCAGGAATTGTGTACATATCCTTGCAACATGGGGCCGTGCCTTATAATGCTGCAACATGAGGAGATGGTCGTGGATGAATAGCACAACAGTGGGTTTCAGGATCTCGTAACGGTATCTCTGTGCATTCAAAATGTCATTAATAAAATACACCTGTGTTCATTGTCCATAGCATACGCCTGCCCATATCATAACCTCACCGCCACCATGGGCCACCCGATCCACAACGTTGATATCAGCAAACCGCTTATCCACACAACGCCATACAAGCTGTCTGCCATCTGCCCTGTACAGTAAAAACCGGGATTCATTGGTGAAGAGAACACCCCTCAAAAGTGCCAGACGCCATTGAATGTGATGGGTGCCGCCGCTGAACATGCCTCCTCAGCTCCCGACACTGATGCCCTCGGGTGGCTCACGGTCCCTCACATTGCGCCATCAATTGCACATATACTTGTAAGTGATTCTTAGGGGGGGTGTTCTCAATCTATCCTCCCCTATATTGATACAAGTCAACTTACCTAGACAACCTATTTCCCATTGCAGATACATCACGTGCTTGCTCCTAATGAGTAGCAAAAAGTCGCAAACGTGTCCAGCTACCAGATGCCGTTTATCATACAACTACGTGTTTAATAGATTATTGTGCCAATACATATACATAATCACATTACTGTGACAGGGATCAGAAAGGACATAGGCCATGCAGATGTCATCTTGCAATATATGTATACTTAATTATGAATTTGGATTCTGTAACCTTATCATGCTATTCGTTTTTATAACCATGTTATTACCAATTATCATTGTTTTAGAAATCGACATAACGATTTAGTGTGTATTTCTATGTCTATGGAATGTACCGTATGTAATTATGTGTTTACAGAATATTAAATATTTTAATACCACCATTCTATTCAATTCTAACCACGTGCTTTACATAAAGTCCCACCTCCTTGCTCCTTTTTATTCTCAGAGGAAGATTGCACCTTGTTTGGTGGTTGCCAGTACTACATCCAAGCGATCGTTAAAGCGGTGTTCCGCCCCCCCAAAAAAATAATTTAAAACCAGCAGCTACACATACTGCAGCCGCTGGCTTTTAACAATAGGACACTTACCTGTCCTGGAGTCCAGCGATGTCGGCACCGCAGCTGATGTTTCCATCAGCTGTCGGGTGCTGCCACCGCCATTGCGGGTAAGGATACCCGGCAGTGTAGCCTTAGGGCTTCACACCGAGAGCCCTACTGCGCATGTGCAAAGCCCTGCTTCTCTCTCCTACTGGCCCGGCAACAGGGAGAGGAGGAGGGAGCCCCATGGTGATGCCGCGGCCCGGACTCCTGTAAGTGGGAACAGGATACCTGTCAAAGACCCCTCCCCCCAAAAGGTGCTAATTGTGGCACCAGAGGGGGAGAGGAGACAAATGAGCGGAATTTCCACTTCTGGGAAGAATTCCGCTTTAAGGGGCTGCACACCCTTATTGTGTTTTTGTTCTACACATACTATCTGAGTGCACCAGAGCTAGTGCACTGAAAAATGTGAGTTGTCATTTTTTTATGGTTTTTATTAAAGTGGTTTAAACGGTTCAGCACTATGTTAGTTTTCTGATTTCTTTAGGAGTACTACCGATAAGGATTGTCGCAGGAGATAGAGGATTCACTTACTACTAAAGATTCACCCACCTACCACCTATTCACCCACCTTAAAGGGGAAGGCGCACATTGACCTGTGGAAGATCAATAATGGAGGTGAGCGCGTAGTTTGGATAGTGGCATGTACTGAAAATTGCCTTGAACCTTTTAAATGTCCCATGAACTAGCCTCTTCACTATATTGGACTTTTTGTGTTTTAAGCATACTTTATATTACTGGAAATGTTTACCACAAATTATCACTGGTCTAGGCATCTCAGTGGTGTTTTATTCAAAGTGTTTATTATCTATATATTTCACACAGTGTACTTGGTTCTAATGATGTATAGGACCCCTGCCCAGACCATTTTCAGCTTTCAGCGCTGTCATACTTTCAATGACAATTGTGCGGTCATGCTACACTGTTCCCATATGAAATGTTAATCATTTGTTCCCACAAATAGAGCTTTCTTTTGGTGGTATTTAATCACCACTGGGTTTTTTATTTTTTGCTAAACAATCTAAAAAAGACCGTCATTTTTGGAAAAAAAAAAAAGTTTTTCTTTGTTCCTGTTATAAAATGTTGTAAATAAGTATGTTTTCTACTTCACTGATGGCACTGATGAGGCTGCACCAACGAGCACTGATAGGGCGGCACTGATGAGGTGGTAAAGAGCCTACGTCATAGGCTCTTTACAGAGATCGGAGATGTATTGTGTCAGAGCAACCCACAGAAACGTGCACGAGTGGCATATCCTGCTGGACGTCATATGACGCCCAGTCAGGATAACTGAACCCCTGCCTGGCTGTTATTCTGCTATAGGCCAGACGGGATGTGGTTAAAGTGTTATTAAACCCAGACTATGAAAAACTCTCATTAAATGCTATATAGCAGATTGCTCATACTCACAAAGCCACTAAAGTATTTGTTTTGTGTAGAGTGAAATATACCTGGTTGATCCTGTCTTCAGCTGTCCCTTCCATCTTCTCTGTGTCCCCACTGCAGGTTGTATAGAGCAGCTGTTTTTTTTTTTTACAAAAAAGAAGCAATAGAAAGAGAACAGAATACTTTTTCATACAAGTACATGGTAAAGCAGGCACATATCAGGAATATGAGATGTTGGGTTTACATTTTCTTTATCCACTTCAGCTCTGGAAGGTCTTGCCCACTTCCTGACTAGGCCATTTTTTGCGATACGGCACTGCGTTGCTTTAATTGACAATTGCGCGGTTGTGCAACGCTGTACCCCAAAAAAAATTACTTTTTTTCCCACAAATAGAGCTTTCTTTTGGTGGTATTTGATCACCTCTACGTTTTTTCTTTTTTGCGCTATAAACAAAAAAGACCGACAATTTTGAATAAAAAACAATATTTTTTACTTTCTGCTATAAAACATTCCCAAAAACAAAATGTAAAAAATCTAATGTTTTCATCAATTTAAGGCCAATATGTATTCTACATATTTTTGGTCATAAAAAATCCCAATAAGAATATGTTGATTGGTTTGCGCAAAAGTTATTTTTTTTTTTTTTTTTCTTTTTTTTTTTCCACATCAGCAATCTTTTAGAGAGTTTTTAAGTCAGCTGCGTCATTTACGCTGCGCCCCCTCTCTTTTTCGCATCATTGTGGCTCAAAAAAGCATAATACTAATTTTAATACAGAACTTTTAAAGTGCATTTTCTCTTTCCCTTACATCCACTAGAAATACCTGTACTTACTTATCTATTTTTTCTCCCCTCACCCCCCCTCCCCAAAAAAAAAAAAAAAAAAAAAAGACCCAAAAAGAGAAAAAAAAAAAAAAAAAAAAGGGGGGGAGCCCAGAATATTATCTGTCCTCCCTCCCCTCATCCCTCTCTCTCTCCCCCTCAAGAATCGATAATTGTCACGTATCTTTCTGTAGTCCTATACTCATGCCATCCTGCCCACCTCTTTAAGTATTTGTCTCGCCGCCCTTCCGTCAAGTGTCTTACTTCTTCCATTCCTCTAATCCATTCAACTTTTGTTATCCAATCCTTCATCCTTGGAATTTCTATGTCCTTCCAATGACATGGTATCAGTGCTTTGGCTGCGTTTAAGAGGAGTGGGGTAACTGACTTTATGTATTGGGGGATCTCTCTTTCCGTATCGTGAAACATGCACGCCCAGGGGTTATTATTAACCTGTTCTCCCGTTATCTGCTGTATTTCCTCTACGACTTCTCCCCAATATTTCTGAATTTTAGGGCATTCCCACCACAGATGGGCAAGAGTACCCACTTTTCCACATTTCTTCCAGCAAGTTTGAGGGGTCTCCTTGTCGTATTTGTGTACCTTTTGGGGCGACCTATGCCATCTTGCTATCATTTTATAGGCCATTTCATATGTCCGAGAGTCTTTTGCCGTTGAATACACCATCTTTAAGATCTTGTTTCTGTGATCTGCCCCTTCTAGCCCCCCCAATTCCTTTTCCCACTTCTCCAGGAAGGTGGGATATCCTTTACTCGCCTCCCCTCTTATAATGTTGTATAGTTTTGAGATGCTCCCTTTTACACACATTGGGGAGCTTAGTAATTTTTCTATGGGCCTTAACTGGTCTTTTCCTCTCAATGGTTGTGGTAGTGAACGTGTGAAGTGCTGTATCTGGGCGTACCTCCATTTGTCTAGTGGTTTGTTCCCCCAGGCCTGTGTAATTTCAGTGTAGGTGTATAATTTATTTCCCCTCATTACATCTTTAAGCTGTATTGTATCTTTTCTTGCCCATCTCGTGAAATATAAATGTTCCTCCTTCCCTGGTAAAAAGTAATCCGTGTTTAATAGTGATAATAAAGGTGAATTAAATTCCCAGTGGCTACTCTTGCCCACCCTATCCCATATTCTAAAAGTGTTTCTAGTCAAAAAATTAGTTCTCTTACCTAAATCTCTGTGTTGTGGTGGGTTCCATATTAATTTTTCTATATCCGCCCCACTCAGTGTTATTTCAATGCTCACCCAGCTTTTCTCCTGTTTATTGTGTAGCCAGTCAATTATCCTAGCCATCACCACCGACTGGTAGTATTTTTTTAAGTCCGGTGCACCTAACCCTCCCATTTCTTTAGCCCTCGTTAAAGTGTCATATGCTATCCTAGGTTGCCTACGTGCCCATATATATCTCACTATTAAGGATTGTAGTTTGACAAAAAAATTAGGGGGGATTTCTATTGGGACCATTTGGAAGGTATATAATAACATGGGTAACACAAACATTTTAATCGAATTTATCCTGCCAATCCATGACAGGGCTTTGTATCTCATCCTGCCTAATAGGTCTTTAATTTTGTTAAGTAGGGGTATGTAGTTAGCGACAAATAGATCTCTCGGTGAGGGTGGTATTTTTATGCCTAGGTATGCTAGTTCCCTCTCACACCATGCAAATGGGAGTCCAATTTGCAGTGCTCTCTGCTCTCGCTTTGGAATTGTTATATTTAAGAGCTCTGATTTATTCATATTTATTTTGAAGTTTGTCAGGTCTCCATACCGCTCAAATTCCTTTAGCACCATGGGGATTGTTGTTCTAGGACAAGTAATAAAGCATAACAAGTCGTCAGCAAATGCTACTATCTTGTATTCCTTCGATCCAACCTTGATTCCCTGAATGTCTCCATTCCCACGAAAGGCCGCTAAGAGTGGCTCCAGGGATAAAACAAACAGAATTGGGGAGAGGGGGCAACCCTGTCTTGTCCCATTAAACAATTCAAGGGGACAAGACAGGGTTCCGTTTACTTTAATCCTTGCCTTGGGATGTCTATATAATGAGAGTATCCATTTCATCATCCTCTCCCCCAATCCTAGGTGCTTCAAGGTTTCCGTCATAAATCCCCAATCCACTCTATCGAATGCCTTTTCGGCATCGATAGATAGTAGGGCTGCTGGAGTATTGCTCCTGATTGCTTCCTGCATGAGGAGAAGTGTTTTCAAGGAATTATCTCTCCCTTCCCTCCCCGGGACAAATCCTACTTGGTCATTGTGTATCCATTGTTTTAAACCCATTTTCATCCTGTCTGCGAGTATTCTAGAAAAGATTTTTGTGTCTACGTTTAAGAGTGAAATTGGTCTGTAGCTTCCAGGGGAGGATGGGTCTTTTCCTTCTTTCAGGATTAGGGTAATATGCGCTAATAAAGATTCTTCTCGAGACTCTTCCTTCTCCCCGAGAGCATTCAAATAGTCACATAGTTTAGGTGCAAGTATATCTGAAAATTTTTTATAGTAGGCTACGGAGAATCCGTCGGGGCCCGGGCTCTTCCCCAGGGCAGTGTTTTTTATTGCCTTTTCAACCTCTTCTTGGGATATGGGAGCGTCCAAACGTTCAACCATATCCTTCTCTGCCCTGGGGAGGTCTAGTCCCCGAAGGTACTCCCTTATTCTTTCCTTCCTCTTGTCCCTTCCCCTCTCACTCTGACCTACATTGTAAAGGGCGCTATAGTAAGAGTGGAATATCTCAGCAATTTTTGGCGTAGAGAATTCTAGGTTCCCCTCTTCGTCTCTTATTTTAGGTATAAAAGTCCTATTCTTTTTTTCCCTGACCCTTCTGGCCATCCACTTTCCTGGTTTGTTCCCTTCTCTATAAACGTCTCTATTTATCATGTCGAAAGCACACTTCCTTTCCTCCTCCAACAGCTCGTTCAGGTCTCTTCTTTTCTTAATTAACTCACCCCTTTCTGGTAACCCCCTAGGTCTTGTACTCTGTTCCGCTTCCTGGATCTCTCTGTATAGTCGTGTCAGGTTTTCCCCTCTCTCTTTTTTTTTCCTTGTTCCTATTGCAATCCAAATCCCTCTTATGTAGGTTTTATGTGCTTCCCAAAGAGTGGGTCTAGATATATCCTCGGTATCGTTGGTCTTAAAGTAGCTTTTTAATTCCTGTTCTATTTTCTCCACTACATCTGGGTACTGCATCAGGGAATCATTAAGTTTCCAGTTTGTCCTAGGCCGATCTGCACCGGCGATCTCCACTTGGATTTTTACCGGTGCATGATCGGATAGGGTAATAGCCTTTATTTCTGCTACCTTCAAAAAAGGGACCAGCTGATGTTCTATTAAGATATAATCGAGTCTCGAAAATGATTTGTGTACCTGAGAAAAGAATGTATAGTCCCGATCTTTTAAGTGGCTTATCCTCCATGCGTCTATCAACTGCATGCGATTTAACATTTTCTTAAGTATCCCTCCCTGTGCGCCCGATCTTGACTCACTCCTTGATGTATCTACCTCAGGGTCCATACATATGTTTAAATCTCCTGCGACTATTAGCCTCCCTTTTTTAAAAGATTCTAATTTCATCAGGACTCTCTTTAGGAAGCTCTCCGGGTTTCTATTGGGAGCGTAGATGTTTGCCAATGTGGTCCATGACTCAAACATCTTCCCTTTCACGAACAAATACCTGCCCCTAGGATCGGCCAGTCGCTCCTCTTCTTCAAACCTTACAGTTCTATCGAACCCAATAGCCACTCCCCCTGAGTGGACTGAGCTGGCGTCCCCATAGCGCCATTCTGGGAACCAGTATGATGCAAGTCCCCTACTTGAGTGCGTTACGTAGGTTTCTTGTAGGAACACTACATTTGCACCTAAAAGGTGCAGTTCTTGATTGATTTTATACCTTTTTTTTTTCGTATTAAGTCCCCTCACATTGTAGGTAACGAGGTTTATTACTCCCATTTTATATTATTGGGAGGAGCGTCCGGCCAATCCCCTGCAGCATAGCAGGGGGGAGAGAGAGGGAGAGAGAGAGAAAAAAAAAAAAAAAAAGGAAAAAAACTACCCACCCCAACCGCCCCCCGCTCCCCTCCCCCCACCCCCATCCCCACCTCCCACCCCCACCTTCCACTCCCGCCTACCCCCACCCTCCCTCTGGAACAGGTCGCCTATTCTGGCGGGGCAGATTCCTCTGTTCAAAACATGGATCGGTTGGTCGTCCTCAATCGGATTCCATCCCGCATCCATCTTCCCCATAAGGCTCGTGTCACCAGAGTTCCCCGTATCGCCCCAGCACCCTCCACCCTCCCCCCCACACCGCTCATCTCGGCATTGCCCTTCTCCCCTTAGCTATGCCTCTTAAATATTAACTTGCGTTAGCCATTTTGCCCCTACCCTCCCTCCTCCATGCTTTATCCTGCGCTGGGGTTGGAGTCTCCTCCATACCCCAACCTGGGATATTTGGGGGGGCAATATCTAGCTTGCAGCAAAAGTCCTCGAGGTCTTCTGGGAATCTGAGCACTGCCGTTCGTCCATTCTTTTTTCCGATTAAGCAAGCCGGGAACCCCCATTGGTACGGTATTTCTGTTGTTTTCAGCATGCTTGTCAGTGGTTTTAGTAGCCTCCTTCTTGTGAGGGTCTCTGCAGAGAGGTCTGGGTAGACCTGTATCTCTGCTCCTTCAAAGCTTAAGCCTGGTTGGTGTCGCAGCTTTCCCAGGATTTTAACTTTATCCTCCTCATAGTGAAACTTCACTATCACATCTCTTGGGTTTTCCGATGTGTTTCTGGGGTATCGTGCGACCCTATGGGCTCTGTCGATTTTCAAAGGGGCTGTCACCTCTTTATCTAGCAATGGGTTTAGTAATTTTTGTAATATCGGCACCAACTCTTCCTTCCCGGCTTGCTCTGGGATGCTCTTGAATCGCAGGTTTTTGCGTCGGCTGCGATTCTCCTGATCTTCTAATTTATAAAGGAGATTTCTATTCGCTCTTTGTATATCCCTTATTTGCGTGTTCATTCCCTCCAGCCTCCGCTCATGTTCTTCCAGTCTGTCTTCCATCTCTTCCACCCTTTTCAGCACATGCCCAATATCTACCCTTACAGTTGCGATCTCTTTTTTAAGGGAGGTCTCCAGTTTCATTAATAATTCAGTGAGCATTTCTCTGATCTGTGGGGCCTCTTCCTGTATAAGTTGGGGTGTTGGTTTATTCCCCCTGGTGAGATCCTCCTCTTCATGTCTCCCATGAGAACCTTCCTGTATCTCGAGGCCGTGAATCTGTTGGCTTCCACTGATCCTTGCTCTTACGCTTTTACTTCTATTTTCTTCTGTTGCCCCTTTTTGTTTGTTTATCCCTGGGCGTGAGGGTGCTCCCAGTCTGGGGCTCCCCTGGGATTCTTCCAACATGCTGGCCTCGGTTGACATATATCTCTGGATCCCACCTGGGCTGGAAGCGGTTATAGTTCCCTTGCTGCCTTTATTCACCTTCCCCCTCATCTCCCCGAGTCTCGGAGTACTCCGCCCTGCCCCGCTGACTTAGTGCGATCCCAGATGTGACTATCTGTGCCTAGGTTACTCCTTTACAGGGCCCGAAGCCAACTACTTCAGTTCCCTCTTCTGGCCCCGAATATGCGTGGGCCACGCACCCACGCCCGCTCACACCCTCGCTCCTATACTGGGCCCACAGGGGGTCTCCTCAATCCGCTTGGGTCTATGGGGGGGTCCTCCGTAGAGGTTACACTTCCCCACAGACCCTATCCGTCAGATCTGAGCGGGTGTGTATGCGCTTACCTCCCAGCGGTATCACAAGGTAGCTATCTATTCCTTTTTAGGTTCTGTCTAGCGGGGAGCCACGTGAAATTAACCGCCAGCCCCCAATTTAGGGTAGAGTATATGTTTCTTTTTTTTTGAGTTGAACTTACTCCTGCCTCTCTGCCCTTCTGTCCCTATCCCGGGTATTTACTTATATAGTCCAGGTGACCCCGGATAACCAGTATCTCTACCCGATACTTTGTCTTCTTAGCTTTTAGCTATCAAAGAAACAGGGGGGTAGGGAAGGTGGCCCCCACGTTTAGAGATAGGAGAGAGAGGCTAAGACAGTCAAGTCTTCTATTATTAGATTATCTACCCTCTACTGTATACATCCTAGAGGGCTGACACAGTTAGCGCTGTTGTAAAGAATGTCACTTAAGATTAAAATCCTTTTTTCTTTCGCGCACACTACTCCTTTAGGTATGGAGCCAGCTCAGATCTTTTTGAGGTTTATAATATCACGCAAGTGGATGAATATGAGGACGCACAGGTGTTCACATTAAACAGTCAAAAAAAAAAAAAAAAAAAACAGGTAATGTTTAAATCGGGAGATGGGTAGTCAGTACATCTGTCCCGGGTACTTGTATATAAATGATTACTTCCCAAGCGCCTCTCTACTACTTGCTGTTGTTCTGTGGGTATTTCCCTCAACCCTTACTATGAGTCCTAGAACCAGGTAGTTCGGAAGATGGCAAGATGGGTTAATTTCCGGAAAATATAAATGTAGAGTAACGCCAAGTAATGCAGAGTACATGCAAGCAACGTTTTAATTTCTTACCCGGAGATTGTGGATGCAGAGTAACGCAGGGTAGTGTAAAGTAAATGCAGAGAGTGGTATTTAATTTTTTACCCTGTTTTCCAGCTGCTTCTCTAAAGACTTTACAGGGGGGGCCGGGGAGACACACCAGGGGGCATCAGCTCACACGGGGCCTCTCCTCGGTTCTCACTTCCCTCTGCTCCTGTTCCCGTGTGCCTCCCTGCTGGCTACCCCCCCTCCTGCTGCAGCGTTACCTTAATGCTTGTTGAGCAGCTTCAATTCCCCAAGTTCTCTCTTCCCTCCGTTGCTGCAAAACTCCTGCTCCTAGTACCCGCGTTGGTTGCGGTGTTGAGGGTTTATCCAAGCGGTGGCGACGGCAGCGGTAGTGGTTGGTAGCTGTCTCACTCTTCTCCCGCGCCGCTCCGTGCTGGCGTCATCTCTCAGCGCCGGCGTCTCTGTGGCTTCCCAGCTTCCTCCTCACTGTTTGAGCGGATATGCGGGGAGGGCGGTGGCGCCCGGCTTCCTACGGAGCGCTCTACGTAGCGACACTCCGCCCCATCCCCGGTGACCGGGTGAGTGTAAGTCTGCGCAAAAGTTATAACGTCCAAAAACTATGGGATATATTTTGGGACTTTTTTTTTTAATTGTTTTTTTCTAGTAATTACGTACAGGTACATGATTTTGCACAGCCAGGCAGCCTAGCCACAGTATATGTACGTGGGTCAGTCCGGAAGTGGTTAATGTACATATACATAGCTCCCTTTTTTCAAGGGACTGTTCCTGATTTGGAGCAATGTCCCTCTGTCCCTCTTTCCTCCTCATTTGTCCCTCATTTTGGTCTGATCCATATAGTTGTATATAAAATGCACTTTTTATCTTTCAAAAAGTGTTTCCCAGTTCTAAACCTTTCATCCAAATTCTAAATTGCTGCATTTGTAAATTTAAAAGCCAATATAAAGAAATAGTAGTGGTAAAAAAAAAATTTTTTTAGAAACATTGAATATAATTAAAATTACAAGATACCCCAATAATCATGCTTAAGATTTCCCTGCATGTTGCTGTTGAAAAGCCCCCCCCCCCCCCCCCCTCCACCACCACCACCACCTTAAAGATCTTTCCCTGCAGAAATCAAAGAACAGGGAAATATTATGTTACCACACAACAGTGCTGCAGGAATAAGGATTATTTTTTCAAAAACAAAATACAGTGCCATACTGTTGATGATTTATGTGAATAAATTATAGCAATTAATATTTCTCTGTTTGGTATCACTTTAAAGTATGTGAACCCTCTCCTTCTGAAATAACCCATTCAGTTTTAAATAGAAACAAAAGGGCAAAACATTTGTGCATACAGTACATATAAAAAAAAATGATGAATACCCTTTTTTACAAGTGATCACATACCCTCTGTTCTCAGCTGCATAAGAAACTTAGGCCTCGTACACACGGTTCGAAAATCAGAAGGGAAAAGATGAGCTGTTTATGGATTTTCGCATCGTTAGTACGGTGCTTTCGACAGCCGATTTGACTTTTTCGTCAGACAAAAGCTGGATGTGCAGACTATAAAATTTTTGGCGGATGTAGACTCTGACATCTGATTTTTGGATGGTCAGTACAGAAATTGTCACGCAAAAGTCGACACTCATACTCGGAATCAAGGAACGACTGTGAAGAGTTTGTAAACTACTGTTCGTAATCTAGAATTAACATTCGTGACGCGGCAGTTGATGAAATGTCAAAATGCAGCACACATTCTCATCTTCTTTAATGGGATAATAATGAAGCTGCTTTTCTGGTGATACTGATGTAGTTATGTAAAACGTATTTTAAAAGACTTTTGTTTTGTATGATCTGAAAATCGCGAATTACGCTCACCAGACTTCTACTAACACGAAATTAGCAGAAGGGGCCCAAAGGGTGGCGCTTGAGAAATTAACTTCCCCTTTATACTCTCATAGTACGTCACTACGTTCGTGTTTTGTCAAACGGCAATTTGCGGATAGTTAGTATGCTAGACAAAATCCTGCACACGCGCTTTTGACAAAAATCAGACGCTCGGTATTCCAACAATCAAACCATGTGTATGAGGCCTTAGAGAGCTAGGGGAAGGAGAAACAGCAGTACTCTGATATTCCCAGTGAATGGCTGTGCAAGGGGCACATGTCAGAACAAGTCTGATCATTGAAGGTGAGCAGGTGGAGTTCTCAGCACAGCTAAAAAAACACTGACCATGCTGTGCTTTCCTGCCTAGTGTGGATTGTTTTTAACAGGAATGCAAGGGGGCTGGCAGGAACACCAGGGATTTCACAAAAAAGAAGCAATACAAAGAGAATAGGAGACTATTACTCTTTTATTATATTAGGAATATTCTTTAAAACCACTTCCGTACCACAGTATGTCATATGACGTCCTGGGCTTTGAGTGGGGATGTCTGAATGATGCAGGCATGATTCAGATATCACTTTTTCCACTGGCGATTCCCTGCACTATAAGAACAATCTGGAGGCTGTTCAGCCGCTTGATTGTTTTTACCGGAGGCAGGGGGAGACGTCCCCCCTTCCGCCGCCCTCCGGTGCTTCTACCAGTGAGCCCGTGCGGATAGCGAGCCTGAGAAAAAAATCCGCTGGCTGAGGAACTTCTCCATAAAGCAACGTTATGACATCTGGCCCCGGCAGTTGTAAACACTGCCATGTATTCGGCTGGAAAGCGGAGATTGTTCATCTTTTTTTTTGTTTTTTTTTATTTGATCTCAGGCTTTCTAGCATAGAGGAGAAATGAGGGGTCCCCACAAATCTCCATAAAGAGGATCTGTCATGCCCTATTCCTATTACAAGGGATGTTTACATTCCTTGTAATAGGAATAAAAGTGATAAAAACATTAAAGGGAAAGTGTTGAAATAAAAAAATAAAAATAAAATAATAAAAATTTAAAGCACCCCCTGTCTGCTAAAAAAAAAAAATGTCATCACTTTGCAGTGTAGTACTTTAAAGAAAAAATTATGCTGAAAAACAATACAGCATTAGCGCTCAAAATCCAATTAACAGAAGTCCAAATAATCAAAAGACTTAATAATATGTGGAAGGTAAAATGAAAGTTCATCCATGTGTTTCCATGCGATCTGCGTCTTATATTTCGACCGTCATCACACCTCGTAAAATAACACCCCTATGGTCATGAACTCACCAGATAAATGGTAATAAGCCGGTATGATCAGTTCATGGAGCAGCAACCACAAATCCTTCCATCTATGTGTCACTCATGACAAGGAAACGCATATACATAGCATAATTCCATAAAACCAACATTTTTTCAATCAATTTCCCCCCTTACAAGTTGCACTCACAATAAAAATATTTCAAACAAGCATTTCAATATAAACAGTCCTGTCACATTTGGTTTTTTAGCTCTCAACACCAGATGGATCACTCTCACGGTGGTGTACCCGTGTTGAGCTGACCGTTGATAGACAGACTGGATGGTTATGTAGTCACGCCCTGAAGTACGTTCCATCATCACTTCGTCAGAGGGCGCAACCACACAGCACAGCTCATACAATATATACTCATACAGGGGCGCAAATTTAACCCACCCTTCATCACACAACAAAATCTGTTCTACATTTAGGAAGACTATCAATGGTATATGCGTACGGGCGGGGAATTACCCCCTACATCCATCGCATCACTGGGAACACCATAACATTATAGCTACGGAGGCACATAAGCCTAAACATATCCCGTAACATAGACAATTATTAAATGCTCAGTTTACTATTGATATCTTACAATTGCATAACAGCCTAATTAATGACTATTTAAAATCTCTAAAAAGCAGGATCGTGCCCGCATATTGCACAGATTCAAATATCGGTCAATTGTATTGTGTTTGTCAATTCAATGCCGATAAACTATTTAAATTTAGATTTAAATATATAAAAAAATCATTATAAGATAAGTGACATAGGTGCCTCCATATAAAGCATATAACATTCATATGCAAAACATATTGGAATATTAACGTTCAAATAAACATAAAGATTAACTTATCAAAGTAAAAATACATTTAAAATCACTAATAAAAATCTTTAATGGTGTTTAATCCATCCAACTTATAAATGACAGCTTTAGAAGGACCAGAAATAAAGTAAGGGTTTTATCTATTAATACATATAATTTAGTTACTAAAAAAAGCTATGGTCCTTAAAACCTATCTTAATATTATTAATATGTTCAGAAACTCTTTTTCCTAATGTGTGTTTTGTACGACCTATATACATCAGGCCACATGGGCACTGTAATGCATATACCACATGGGTCGAATTACATGTAATGAGATTGTTGATTTTAAATGTTTTATCATTAGCAAATTCAGTCATGCCTCTTATATGTGTATTCACCTGCCTGCAAGATAAACATCTACGGCAGGAATAGAAACCTTCCCTATTCCAAAACATTAGAGGTTTAATTGGGGTATCTAATATTTTTTCTTTACTATTTTATCCCCAAATGAGGGTCCCTTCCGATAAATCTTGGGTCCTTGGGTACTGCTTTCCTTAAAATCTTATCCGTACTTAAAATTGGCTAGTACTTTCTAAAAATAGTTTCCACTTCTTTATATTGTGAATGAAAGTTACTTATAAACCCCCATTCATGACTCACATCATTAGATTTAACTTTATCGGTCAAACATAGATTGCTTGACCCCTTGTAAGGCCCTATTTAACCATCCTGGGTTATATCACTTTTACACAAAGCATTCCTTAATAATTTGCGATTGTGTTATAAAATCGCCATCTCTAATACAATTTCTTCTGATCCTTGTAAACTGACCTTTTGGTATATTTCTAAGCCAAGTTGGATGATGGCCGCTGTGGGTGGGTAAGTAAGTATTTCTATCGGTAGGTTTGAAATAAACTTTAGCAGTAGTTAATTCTCGGTTATATAACTTAACGGTGACATACAAATAATTTATCTGTTCTTTATACCAGATGCAATCCAATTTTATGTTATTATTTTGGTTAAGACTATCGACAAACTGCATCAAGGAGGATTCAGGCCCAACCCAAATAAAAAACAGGTCATCTATGAACCTTTTTTATAAAATATAAGTTCACTCCTCTGTTGACCATAAAAATACCTATCCTCCCATTCACTCATAAACAGGTTTGCCAAGCTTGGCACAAATTTTGCACCCATCGCAACGCCCTTCTTCTGTTTAAATTTTTTTCCAGAGAACCAAAAAAAATTATGGGACAAACAAAATGCTAGGGCCATCCCCAAGAACTTTTTTTGTATATATGGTAAGTCATCCCTTTGAATGCCCAGTTTAGTGACAGGAGGGCATCATTGTGCTGGATTACAGTGTACAATGATGCCACATCAGCTGTCACCAAAAATACCTCGCCTTGTTCGGGGATATCGACATTTTTAATGCTTGGAGAGGTCCTTACTCCACTTACTTCATAGCAACCCAGGGAGCAGGGGTGGTGGCATTCACCTCAAAGGGGAAGACCCTGGAGCCCTCTGGAAACAGTAGGAAGAAAGATAGGAGAGGTTGCAGAAGTGGATGAAGAGTCCAACAAAAAAAGAAGGGAGATAGATTAGCGGGCATTTAAAATTTGGCAAAAGTAGACTTGACTAGTAAGGAAATAAATATATTGAATGCTGGTCTGAAATGCGCAGCAAAAAAACCTATCAATAAGAAGGGCGTTGCGATGGGCACAAAATTTGCGCCAAACTTGGCAAAACTGTTTATGACTGAATGGGAGGATAGGTATGTTTATGGTCAACAGAGACGTGAACTTATATTTTATAAAAGGTTCATAGATGACCTGTTTTTTATTTGGGTTGGGCCCGAATCCTCCTTGATGTAGTTTGTCAAGAGCCTTAACCAAAATAGTAACAACATAAAATTGGATTGTATCCAGAATACAGAACAGATCAATTATTTGGATGTTACCGTTATGTTATATAACCGAGAATTGACTACTAAAGTTTATTTCAAACCTACCGATAGAAATAGTTACTTACCCACCCACAGCGGCCATCATCCGACTTGGCTTAGAAATATACCAAAAGGCCATTTTACAAGAATTGGAAGAAATTGTACTAGAGATGGTGATTTTATAACACAATCACAAATTATTAAGGAATGCTTTGTGGAAAAGGGATATAACCCAGGACGGTTAGATAGGGCCTTACAAGAGGTCAAGCATACCACTCAAACTATGTGTTTGACCGATAAAGGGGGTTTATAAGTAACTTTCACTCAAAATATAAAGAAGTGGAAACTATTTTTAGAAAGTACTGGCCAATTTTAGGTATGGATAAGATTTTAAGGAAAGCAGTACCCAAGGATCCAAGATTTATTTATCGGAAGGGACCCTCATTTGGGCATGAATTAGTAAAGAAAATATTAGATCCCCCAATTAAACCTCTAATGTTTTGGAATAGGGCAGGTTTCTATTTCTGAACATATTAATAATATTAAGATTTTTAAGGTTAAGGTTTTAAGGACCATAGTGTGTCAATGCACTTTTGTTGTAAACATAATAGAGACCCTTTGGGTTTGAAGTTTTGGGGCATAGAAATAACTAAATCTATGTGGAGAGGAGCGAATAGAGTTTATGACCTATCTAAGTGTGAAACTAACTATACTATACTAGCTATACTATACTATACAAGCTATACTTTGGACACTTTACATCCCAAAGGGATGAACATTGAGCTTGATCTCAATTGTTTTATCAGTGATTATTAGCTTTTTTAGTAACTAAATTATATGTATTAATAGATAAAACCCTTACTTTATTGCTGGTTCTTCTAATGCTGTCATTTATACGTTGGATTGATTAAACACCATTATAGATTTTTATTAGTGATTTTAAATTTATTTTTTACTTTGATATATATGCAAGTTCATTTTTGTTTATTTTAACTTTAATATTCCAATATGTTTTGCATATGAATGTTATATGCTTTATATGGAGGCACCTATGTCACTTATCTTATAAAGATTTTTTTATATATTTAAATCTAAATTCGACATTGAATTGACATACACAATACAATTGACTGATATTTGGATTGGTGCACTATGCGGGCACGCTCCTGCTCTTTAGCGATTTTAAATAGATCATCATTAAGTAGGAGAAGAACGAGGATTGGGACTTTGCATGTCTCTCTGTGGAGTAAAGACAATGATTTATGACACAATGTTTTGTTTTTTTTTTAATTTCATAAAGATTCTTTACCATCCTTGGATGCAATTTTGTAAAACATTACAGTTTAAGAGAACATACAATTGTACTGTTAAGTTGATCCAGGTTGTGCGAGTCTCCCCTTCCCTCTCCCCTTCTCTGTTTCCCTTTTCTTCTCTTTCCTCTTCCCCCTTCTCCATTTCTTTCCTTCTTTCCCCTCCTTCCCACGGTTCCTTTCCCTTCTTTTTTTCCTTTCCCTTTTCCCCCTCCTCTCTCTTTTTTTCCTTTTTTCCATTTTATTCCCCTTTCTATTCCTCTCCTCTTTTCTATCGTTATCCCCTTCTTTGGTCTCCTCTCTCCTTTCCCCTCACCTTTCCCCTTTTCTTCCCCCTTTTCCCTCTTCTTCCCCCTTTTCTTTTCACTCCTCTTCCCCATTTCCCCTCCCCCTATCCTTTTTCCTTTACCTCCTTTTTCCTTTCTCCCCTTTTTTTCCCTTCCCTGCCCCCCTCTCCTTTCCACCCCTCCTTTCCATTCTCCTTTTGCCTTTCCCCTTTCTCCCTTTTCTTTCCCCTTTCCCTCTCTTCCCCTGGTTCACCAACCACTCTTCATCACTTTCAACACTCCCTTTCCTTTCCTCACCCTGGTCACAACTTTCTATTTTCACCAGCACTCACCTTTACCAACACCCCCAGTTTCATATTATACTATATTATTTCACACACAGAGGAGTCCGCCCTGTTTTCCTTCAGCGGGGCTTGGCGGGGTATCCCCACGGGCTCCCCAGGCTCATCGTCCTCTCTGGCCTGACATGCCACACACGCAACCTGAAGGTAAGTTACAAACAAGCAATCATACCTGGTATCAATAAATTAAATTTCTGTATGCTAAATTAGAGTATCCATTTCCCTTTTCCTTATCCCATATGGAATACTCCTGTGTCTATAGGACACTGCTGGACATAAACAAGCATGACCTGTAACTGCATTTTTGTTAAAAATATCTTTATGCTGTTATGTCAGTATTGTACACCTAAGGGTAATTATAAATGTCCTACAATGATGTAGGAGTTTGTCATGTTTTATATATGCACCATTAACAATTTATCTAACATTTTATGATTTAGCTAATTTTGCAATTTTGTATCTCAAGAACATCTTTAATATTTACATGCTGTTTGTGCTGTTCTAAAAGGCCCTGACGAGCAGGGTTCCTGCGAAACGTGTAGGCCACACTTTATGATATTCCATACCAGGACTCGCACAACCTGGATCAACCTAACTACCATTGTATTTTCTCTTAAACTGTAATGTGTTAAACATTTGCATCCAAGGATGGTAAATAAAGTATCTTTATGACATTTTTTAAAAAAACATTGCATCATAAATCATTGTCTCTACTCCACCAAGGCACACGCAAAGTCCCAATCCACGTTCTTCTCTAAATTTTGTTTCTACTAGGGACGGTGCCTCCATGTGAGTCATAATTATCTCATGTCTACCCCCACACTCACTTGCTAGTCATTAATTAGGCTGTTATGTTATAGCAATTGTAAGATATCAATAGTAAACTGAGCATTTAATAATTGTCTATGTTACGGGATATGTTTAGGCTTAGGTGCCTCCGTAGCTATAATGTTATGGTGATCCCAGTGATGCGATGGATGTAGGGGGTAATTCCCCACCCGTACGCATATACCATTAATAGTCTTCCTAAATGTAGAACACATTTTGTTGTGTGACGGAGGATGAGTTAAATTCCTGCCCCCGTACGAGTATATATTGGATGAGCTGTGCTGTTCGGTCATACCCTCTGACGAAGTAATGATGAAACGTACGTCAGGGCGTGACTACATAGGCATCCAGTCTGTCTATCAACGGTCAGCTCAACCCGGTACACCGCCGTGAGAGTGATCCATCTTGTGGTGAGAGCTAAAAACCAAATGTGACAGGACTGTTTATATTGAAACGCTTGTTTGAAATATTTTTCTTGCAAGTGCAACTTGTAAGGGGGGAAATTAATTGAATAAATTTTGGTTTTACGGAATTATGCTATGTATATGTGTTTCCTTGTCATGAGTGACACATAGATGGAACAACCTGTGGTTGCTGCTCCATGAACGGATCATCATACAGGCTTATTATTACCATTTATCTGGTGAGTTCATGACCATAGAGGTGTTATTTCACGAGGTATGGTGACGGTCGAAATATAAGACGCAGATTGCATGGAAACACATGGATGAACTTTCATTTTACCTTTCACATATGATTAAGTCTTTTGATTATTTGGACGGCTCTTGTCATGGACTTCTGTTAATTGGATTTTGAATGCTGCTAATGCTGTATTGTTTTTCAGCATAATTGTTTTTTAATGTCTAATGTGATTATAGTAGCTGCCAGAATATTTTAAAAATATTTTTAAAAAATTGGATTTTTTTCCCCATAAGTGCCAGGAGTGGTTTGGTTCTTACTAGTATTCTTACTATTCCACATATATTGTATGACCAGTGTAGTACTTTGTTTCATTTTTAAAGATACTATTTAATTATCATTTTTGGCCCTTTCAAGACTGTTGTATACAGAGGGATCACATCTGACATCATACACTCATTATCATATACAACTGAAGAGTAAATCTGGGCACTGAGCAATTTTAAGCAAATAAGAGTTAGAGCCCTTTTACACTGGGGCGGTTTGCAGGCGTTGTTGCGCTAAAAATAGCGCCTGAAAACCGACCTAAAACTGACTCTACTGTTTCTTCAGCGTGAAAGCCTGAGGGCTTCCACACTGAAGCGGTGCTTCAGTGTGCAAACCGCATCTTTGGAGCAGTGAAGGAGCGGTGTATTCACCGCTCCTGCCCATTGAAATCAATGGGGCAGCGCGGCTATACCGCGGCAATACCGCGGCTATAGCAGCGCTATGCGAGCGGTTTTAACACTTTTTCGGCCGCCAGCGGGGGTTAAAACCGCACCGCTAGCAGCCGAATACCGCCACAAAAACAACGGTAAAGCAGCGCTAAAAATAGCGATGTTTTACCGCCGACGCCCCCACCGCCCCAGTGTGAAAGGGGCCTTACCTTTAAAACAATTAAATATAATTAAAATGATAAGACACCCCAATAATCATGCAACAGATTTTCCTCCACTTTGTTGTCAAAAAGCGAGTGTAACAAAAATGCAGTGTGTCCCAGGAAGCTTTTTAAGTTGTTTAGTAACTAATACCAACAATGTGTTAACTATTTATAACATGCCATAAAGCTAAAAATACAGACTCTCCTAAGACATATGACTTAGAAGTACAGGACTCCCATCTGAAAATCCCTTTAGCAGGAGGCTCTTCTGCATTATTCATTCCACCTAGTACAATAAAGAGCCACCAGCTCGGATTCGTCTTATCGCTGTGATAACTTTGCATTCTTATCTGTCAAAGAACAGATTTAACAATTTCTTCACATATCCATGAAATATTTATTCATGTGCAGCTTGAGCATTACTGATCCCAGTCACATGAGCAAAGTAGGGTTATCTTTTGGAACTGTTTCATGCATAGAAACAGATTACTTTATGATCAGGAGATGCCTAGCATGGCCCACAGCAGAGGCTGCATGAAAGGGCTGCGCAGGAGCTGCTGCTTATGTTTTCCATGGTAACTGCATGTTCCTCTTTTCTTGAATCGTGCAAAGATTATGGACAACATTCCGAACTCCAGCTGTTAAAGGGAACCTACCTACTTTCCTTTCTTCTCTCCCTCATCTGATTGTCTCATTTTTTGACACAGCTGATACTTTAACCTTGAATCTATTCTGCCTGCTTTTATTCTGTTCTGTGGCGTAGCTATAGCCATAGCAGGCCACACGTATGCTTATGGATCCCAGGTTTGGGATGACTTTCAAAACAGTCTTCACTAGAAGAGTACAGCACATACTGTAAAAATGTGCTTTATCATTCTATCTCAGTTCAGGTCCATGGGCAGCTCTTATCTATGCTCATTCATAGAACCTTTCCCTTTCCTTTTTTCTCTTTTCTTTTTTTTTTTCTTCTCTCCCTTTCAACTTCCCTTTTCCCTTCCCCTTCCCCTTATCTTTCTGATCTTCCCTTCTCTTTCTTCTTTTTCCTTCCCTTCTTTTTTTTTTCTTCTCTTATCTTCACTTCCCTTCTCTTTCTTCACTTCCCTTCTCTTTCTTCACTTCCCTTTTCTTTCTTCACTTCCCTTCTCTTTCTTCTATTTCCTTGCCTTTCTTCTCTTCCCTTGCCTTCCCTTCTCTTCCCTTCCCATTCTCTCTCTTCTCTTCCCTTCACTTTATTCTGTTCCCTTCTCTTTTCTCCTCCTCCCTCCTCCTCATTCTCTTCTCATGCCTTCTCTTCTCATGCCTTCTTTTTCTTCTCTTTCCTTCCCTTCTCTTTCCTTCCCTTCTCTTTCCTTCCCTTCTCTTTCCTTCCCTTCTCTTTCCTTCCCTTCTTTTTCCTTCCCATCTCTTTCCTCGCCTTCTCTTTATTCCCTTTTCTTCCCTTCTTTTCTTTCCCTTCTCTGTCTTCTCTTTCTTTCCAATGCTCTCTCTTCTCTTCCTTTCCAGTGCTTTCTCTTCTCTTCCTTTCCTTTCCCTTGCCTTGTGTCTCTTCTCTTCCCTTTCCTTCTCTCTCTCTCTCTCCTCTTCCTTTCTCTTTTTTAATCAAACAAGGTTTTATTAATCAACTGGTGCATACATAATATGATTGTTGTAGCACATGAACATGGTAACAGTACATTAATTGTTGTAAATTCAGTACATATGATATTGAGTACAAAATACTTGTAGTGTGAGAATATTCAGGGTGTATACATTTGACACGTAATACTATACATCTAAACACACATCCGAGAGATCACCCTATGCCCATTTAGTTACATTAGACACAGGTAGCAGATTCTTGAAGCCAACGATCCCATATCTTATTGTACTTGGCAGGGCAACCTCTATTAATATATATGCTATTTTAGTAGATACAGGGGTTAAGAGTAGGGATGAGCCGAACACCCCCCGGTTCGGTTCGCACCAGAACCCGCGAACGGACCGAAAGTTCGCACGAACGTTAGAACCCCATTGACGTCTATGGGACTCGAACGTTCGAAATCAAAAGTGCTCATTTTAAAGGCTAATTTGCATGGTATTGTCCTAAAAAGGGTTTGGGGACCCGGGTCCTACCCCAGGGGACATGTATCAATGCAAAAAAAACTTTTAAAAACGGCCGTTTTTTCGGGAGCAGTGATTTTAATGATGCTTAAAGTAAAAAAAAAAAAAGTGAAATATTCCTTTAAATATCGTACCTGGGGGGTGTCTATAGTATGCCTGTAAAGTGACGCGTGTTTCCCATGTTTAGAACAGTCCCTGCACCAAATGTCATTTTTAAAGGAAAAAATCTCATTTAAAACTGCTTGCGGGTTTAATGTCATGTCGGGTCATGGCAATATGGATGAAAATCAGTGAGACAAACGGCATGGGTACCCCCCAGTCCATTACCAGGCCCTTTGGGTCTTGTATGGATATTAAGGGGAACCCCGCACCCAAATTAAAATAAGGAAAGGTGTGGGGCCACCAGGCCCTATATACTCTGAACAGCAGTATACAGGCGGTGCAAACAAGACAGGGACTGTAGGTTTGTTGTTAAGTAGAATCTGTTTGTAATTTTGAACATTTTTAACGTGTTTAGCTCCAGCCAAAAAATCTTTTCTAAGCTTTTTGGAAAACATAGGGAAGGGTTATCACCCCTGTGACATTTGTTTTGCTGTCTTTCCTCCTCTTCAGAAGATTTCACCTCACTTTTTTGTCCCAATGAAAAATGTTTTTTGAAAATTTGGGTTTTTTTGTGGAACAAGGATTGGAAAGCATCAGTGGAAAGGAGAAATTGTTTTCCCATATTAACTCTTACAGGAGAGAATTTCCCTTCCTAGGGGTAGATTTCATCTCACTTCCTGTTGTCTCCTTCCGTTTGTAAGTTAGATGTTTGAAAGTAGGGTCCTGCCCTATATACTCAGCAGAAATTTGGGCCTTAGGTGTTGCTGTGGCCACAACACTGTAAGCCCTCACAGGGCCCTGCTGTCAAATATTAGATCAAGAATTGTAATTACATGCCCCTGTTGAACAGGAGCTGAAAAATTAGGCCTTAGGCACTGGTGCTGGTGCCACAACACTGCAACCCCTCACAGACACTCTAGTTGGAACGCAGGAACGAGCCCTGCTGCAAAGTATTGCATCAAAAATTGTAATTACACGCCCCTGTTAGACAGGGGCAGAAAAATTGGGCCTTAGGCACTGGTGCTGGTGCCACAACACTGCAACCCCTCACAGACACTCTAGTTGGAACGCAGGAACGAGCCCTGCTGCAAAGTATTGCATCAAAAATTGTAATTACACGCCCCTGTTAGACAGGGGCAGAAAAATTGGGCCTTAGGCACTGGTGCTGGTGCCACAACACTGCAACCCCTCACAGACACTCTAGTTGGAATGCAGGAACGAGCCCTGCTGCAAAGTATTACATCAAAAATTGTAATTACACGCCCCTGTTAAACAGGGGCTGAAAAATTGTGCCTTAGGCACTGGTGGTGGCGCCCAGAACCAAAAATGTTCTTACAAGCTATCAGCGTGATGATTGAGGAGGAAGAGGATAATTACTCAGGGATAGTCACTCAGCATCAGCATAGGCAGTCTTTGAAGGGATCTGAGATTTCAAAAAAAATTATTCGGTTACATCAGCATCAGGTGCTTGGTAGCTGGTGGTGATCCAAGACTCATTCATTTTTATGAAGGTCAGCCGATCGACCGAGTCGGTGGACAGACGCACCCTGTGATCGGTTACCACGCCTCCAGCAGCACTGAATGTGCGTTCCGAAAGAACGCTGGATGCAGGACAGGCCAGTAGCTCAATTGCATACTGTGCAAGCTCTGGCCAGTGATCCATCCTCAAGACCCAGTAACCCAGAGGATTTTCGGTGGGAAAGGTGTCCAAGTCTGATCTTGCCCCTAGGTATTCCTGCACCATGTAAAACAGACGCTGGCGATGGTTGCTGGAACCGATCATACCTTGGGGCTGCGGACCAAAAAATTGTCTGAACGCATCGGTCAGACGGCCACCTTCTCCACCGCTCCTTCTTTGACTGACCGAAGCCTCAGCAACACGTTGTCCAGAAACAGGAGTTTGTAACCTCCCAGTCTCTGGGAACGCGTTGCACAGACCTTTCTGCAAGGCCTCCCGAAGATGTTTCATCCTCTGCTCCCTCTGCGATGGCAAGATAAGGTCCGCAACCTTACCCTTGTAATGTGGATCAAGGAGGGTTGCCAGCCAGTATTGGTCCTTCTCCTTGATACCACGAATACGAGGATCCTTACGCAGGCTTTGCAGGATCGGGGAGGCCATGCAGCGTAGGTTTGCTGAGGCATTCGGTCCGGAGTCCTCTGGGTCACTAAGAACGACATGGTCCGCAGCCACCTCCTCCCAGCCACGTACAAGTCCATGTGTTTCTTGGGACTGATCCCTTAAAGACTGCTGCTGATGCTGAGTGCCAGGCTCCACCTCCATACTGACACAATCTTCCTCCTCCTCCTCTTCCTCCTCGTCCTCTTCCTGTGTGATCGGCGGGCACGCAGGAACACTGTCTGGATAAAGGGGGCCTTGAGAGCTAAGGAAGTCCTCCTCTTCCTGCCTCTGTTCTGCCTCAAGTGCCCTGTCCATTATTCCGCGCAGCGTGTGCTCCAACAGGTGGACAAGGGGGACAGTGTCACTGATGCATGCACTGTCACTGCTCACCATCCTCGTGGCCTCCTCGAATGGTGACAGGACAGTGCATGCATCCCTGATCATGGCCCACTGGCGTGGGGAAAAAAAACCAAGCTCCCCTGACCCTGTCCTGGTGCCATAGTCGCACAGGTACTCATTGATGGCCCTCTGCTGCGTGTGCAGCCGCTGTAGCATGGCCAACGTTGAGTTCCACCTGGTGGGCATGTCACAGATTAGGCGGTTCTTGGGCAGGTTAAACTCCTTTTGGAGGTCCGTCAGCCGAGCACTGGCATTATATGACCGGCGGAAATGCACACAGACTTTCCTGGCCTGCCTCAGGACATCCTGTAAGCCCGGGTACCTGCCCAAGAACCGCTGCACCACCAAGTTAAGGACGTGAGCCAAACAGGGCACATGGGTCATTTGTCCCTGTCGGAGGGCAGAGAGGAGGTTGGTGCCATTGTCGCAAACCACCATTCCTACCTTAAGTTGGCGTGGCGTCAACCACCTCTGAACCTGCCCCTGCAGAGCTGACAGAACCTCTGCCCCAGTGTGGCTCCTGTCCCCCAAGCACACCAGCTCAAGCACCGCATGGCATCTTTTGGCCTGCGTACTTGCGTAGCCCCTTGAACGCCTACGGAGCACCGCTGGTTCCAAGGAAGAGGCCATGGAGGAAGAAGAAGAGGAGGGGGTGGAGGAGAGAGGTGTGTCACAATCAGCATTTTGGAGGCGTGGTGGCGGAACAACCTCCAACACTACTGCACCTTGTCCTGCATCCTTCCCAGCTGCCAGCAGTCACCCAATGCGCCGTGAAACTTAGGTAACGTCCCTGTCCATGCCTGCTGGACCATGAGTCAGCGGTAATATGCACCTTACCGCTGACCGCCCTGTCCAGCGAGGCATGGACATTGCCTTCCACATGCCGGTAGAGAGCCGGAATCGCCTTCCGTGAGAAAAAGTGGCGTTTGGGTACCTGCCACTGAGGAACCGCACATTCCACAAACTCACGGAAGGGGGCAGAGTCTACCAACTGAAAAGGCAGCAGTTGAAGTGCTAGCAATTTTGCCAAGCTAGCATTCAACCGCTGGGCATGTGGATGGCTGGGAGCAAACTTCTTTCGGCGGTGCAGCAGCTGGGGCAGGGAAATTTGCCTGGTACAATCTGACGTCGGTGTACCAAAAGCAGATTGCCCACAAGTACTTGGCTGTGACACACCTAATTCTACACCTTCATTCCTCTCACTGCAGGTCTCAGAGAGGACTGAAGGTCTAGTGGGGTTGGAAATCTCAGCTGATGAGGAGCAAGGAGAGATCCTCTTTGTTCTTTGGTGTGGGTCTTTTAGATACGCTTGCCAACGAACTGCATGGCAGGTCAACATATGTCTGGTCAAGCATGTGGTACCCAAGCGGGAGATGTTTTGGCCACGCGAGATACGCTTGAGACATATGTTGCAAATAGCAGCGGTGCGATCTGATGCACTCGTCTCAAAAAAGGCCCACACCAAAGAACTTTTTGAATAACGCGCAGAGACTGCAGCGCCCTGCACATGTGGAGCTTTGGGGTGTGATGCAGTCAATGTGCTGCCCTTAGGCTGGCCCCTGGAGGGCATCCTGCCTCGTTGGTGATGTGCCGCCTCCTCCTCCTCCTCCTCCTCCTCCTCCTCCCTCCTATCAGGCACCCACGTTGAGTCAGTGACCTCATCATCCCCTCCCTCCTCATCACTGGAGCAAACCTGGCAGTATGCTGCAGCAGGGGGAGCATGACTGCCAGATTGCTGTCCTTCTTGGGCACCCCCTCTGTCCGTGCTCATGTTACTGCCTTCATCGAGCTCAGTATCGTCATCAGAGCCTTCCAAACGCTGGGCATCCTCCTGGAGCATGTACCCAACACTGTGGTCAAACAGTTCGAGGGAATCCTCATGAGGACATGGTGGAGCTAGGGAAGGAGTCACTGATGACATTGAGCTGAGGGAAGAGGCCGCTGCTTTGCCAGACAAAGCACCCTGGGCATGGGTGAGAGAGGATGAGGAGGATGAGGACGGCTTGGTCATCCACTCGACCAAGTCTTCCGCATGTTGCGGCTCAACACGGCCAGCTGCCGAAAAAAAGGCCAAGCGTGTCCCATGGCCACGTGCTGATGAGGATGCACCGTCTCCACGACCAGCACTAGACACAGAGCCTGCTTGCCCTCTCTTATTGGCTTGTGACTGTCTGCCTCTCCTTCTTGGCCTTCCAGACATACTAATGGCCTGTAGCTGCACTAAGCTGGGATAGAACACCTGTAATTTTCTTCAAGTAGCTTTATATACTGTAACCAGACAAGCCTGCCTGTCAGTAGGAAGATAACAGGAACGGATCTAGCTGAACACTGTGAGCAGGACGCACTGTACTAAATGTAAATAGTCTAGCTGCCTGACCGTGGTACTAATAGGATCAAATAGAACACCTGTAATTTTCTTCAGGTAGCTTTATATACTGTAACCAGACAAGCCTGCCTGTCAGTAGGAAGATAACAGGAACGGATCTAGCTGTACACTGTGAGCAGGACGCACTGTACTAAATGTAAATAGTCTAGCTGCCTGACCGTGGTACTAATAGGATCAAATAGAACACCTGTAATTTTCTTCAGGTAGCTTTATATACTGTAACCAGACAAGCCTGCCTGTCAGTAGGAAGATAACAGGAACGGATCTAGCTGAACACTGTGAGCAGGACGCACTGTACTAAATGTAAATAGTCTAGCTGCCTGACCGTGGTACTAATAGGATCAAATAGAACACCTGTAATTTTCTTCAGGTAGCTTTATATACTGTAACCAGACAAGCCTGCCTGTCAGTAGGAATTTAACAGGAACGGATCTAGCTGAACACTGTGAGCAGGACGCACTGCACTAAATGTAAATAGTCTAGAAGATAACAGGAACGGATCTAGCTGAACACTGTGAGCAGGACGCACTGCACTAAATGTAAATAGTCTAGAAGATAACAGGAACGGATCTAGCTGAACACTGTGAGCAGAACGCACTGCACTAAATGTAAATAGCAGGAACGGATCTAGCTGAACACTGTGAGCAGGACGCACTGCACTAAATGTAAATAGTCTAGAAGATAACAGGAACGGATCTAGCTGAACACTGTGAGCAGAACGCACTGCACTAAATGTAAATAGCAGGAACGGCTCTAGCTGAACACTGTGAGCAGGACGCACTGCACTAAATGTAAATAGCAGGAACGGATCTAGCTGAACACTGTGAGCAGGACGCACTGCACTAAATGTAAATAGTCTAGAAGATAACAGGAACGGATCTAGCTGAACACTGTGAGCAGGACGCACTGCACTAAATGTAAATAGCAGGAACGGATCTAGCTGAACACTGTGAGCAGGACGCACTGCACTAAATGTAAATAGCAGGAACGGTTCTAGCTGAACACTGTGAGCAGGACGCACTGCACTAAATGTAAATAGCAGGAACGGATCTAGCTGAACACTGTGAGCAGGACGCACTGCACTAAATGTAAATAACAGGAACGGATCTAGCTGAACACTGTGAGCAGGACGCACTGCACTAAATGTAAATAGCAGGAACGGATCTAGCTGAACACTGTGAGCAGGACGCACTGCACTAAATGTAAATAGCAGGAACGGATCTAGCTGAACACTGTGAGCAGGACGCACTGCACTAAATGTAAATTGCAGGAACGGATCTAGCTGAACACTGTGAGCAGGACGCACTGCACTAAATGTAAATAGTCTAGAAGATAACAGGAACGGATCTAGCTGAACACTGTGAGCAGGACGCACTGCACTAAATGTAAATAGCAGGAACGGATCTAGCTGAACACTGTGAGCAGGACGCACTGCGCTAAATGTAAATTGCAGGAACGGATCTAGCTGAACACTGTGAGCAGGACGCACTGCACTAAATGTAAATAGTCTAGAAGATAACAGGAACGGATCTAGCTGAACACTGTGAGCAGGACGCACTGCACTAAATGTAAATAGCAGGAACGGATCTAGCTGAACACTGTGAGCAGGACGCACTGCATTAAATGTAAATAGTCTAGATAGAAGATAACAGGAACGGATCTAGCTAAACTGAATACAGTGTATATATATATATGCAACACCTGGGATGCATATATATACACAATACACTGTAAGTGCAGCTAACTGACTGACTGTTCTGCCTAATCTATCTAACTCAAATCAAATGACACTGTCTCTCTCTCTCTCTATCTCTCAGCACACCGGAACACACACTACACAGGGCCGCCGTGCAGGCGGCCTTATATAGTGTGGGGTGTGTACTAAATCCCCTGAGCCATAATTGGCCAAAGCCACCCTGGCTTTGGCCAATTACAGCTCTCTCTACTGACGGCGCTGTGATTGGCCAAGCATGCGGGTCATAGTGCATGCTTGGCCAATCATCAGCCAGCAATGCACTGCGATGCCGCAGTGAATTATGGGCCGTGACGCGCCACACGAATTTAGCGCGAACGGCCCATAACGTTCGCAATTCGGCGAACGATCGAACAGCCGATGTTCGAGTCGAACATGGGTTCGACTCGAACACGAAGCTCATCCCTAGTTAAGAGCATGTTATAAAAAGCTGAGATCAATTTATGAGGGTCTGTACTCTTAATTACTGCCATAAGAACATTAGGTGTGAGGTTTGGGAGGGAGTCAGGAAATTGTGACTGTGTCGCATGACGGATTTGTAGAAATCTGAAGAACATCTGGTTCTGAATTGTAAATTCTTCTTTAAGTGTATCAAAGGTTTTGAGATGTCCATCTTTTAATAAGTGGTGTAGGTAAAATACTCCCTGCATGGACCATATAAATGTGTCATGAATTTTATTAAACTCAGGAAGGTTCTTGTTGTGCCATATCGGCGTGTAGTCATTGAACTGTGGAATTTCAAGTTTAGAGGCGACTAAATCCCATATTTTCCTGTAGTGATAGATCATGGTATGTCTATTTTCTCCTAGCTACATCCCCCCTGAGCCCGCTGCTATTGCATATATCGAGTCCTTGGTGTGTTGTGCCCACTTTGGACATAGGAGCATGAGAAATCTCTCGCTGTCTCTTTTATCTAAGTGGAACAGCTGTGACAGTTGTGCTGCAATGTAATATAGGTTAAAGTCGGGGAGAGCTGTGCCACCAAGGTCAGTCGGATTCTTTAGGGTTTGCCATGCTAGTTTGTGTCTGTTGGTCCCCCACACAAATGGCTTAAGGAGGGACTCTAGAGATTTAAAATGTTTCAAGGGTAAGTAAACTGGAGTATGCCAGAGAACATACAGTATTTTAGGGAGTAAGATCATTTTGATTAAATTTATGCGACCCCAGATTCCCAGTGGTAGTTTGGACCAAGCTCGTACTTTATTTTTAACCGTGGAAATGAGAGGATCTATATTTAGGGATACATAGTCCGCAGGGGATCTAGATATATGGATTCCTAAATATTTAATAACATCAACTCTCTGAAGTGGAAGCCTGGCTTGGGACTCTGGGGGTGGGAAGCTATCAATTGGTAAAATTTGGGACTTGTCCCAATTGATTTTCAGTCCTGAAAATGTTCCGAATTGTTCAATCGTGTGAAGTGCTGTACATAATGATGGGCTCGAATCTGCTAAATATAAAAGCGTGTCGTCAGCGTACATGCTAATTTTTTCAATTAAAGAGCCCAGTCTAAGTCCTTTAATCTCCGGGTTCACTCGGATGGATATCGCCAGGGGTTCTGCCGCAAGGGCATATAACAATGGGGATAAGGGGCAGCCCTGTTTCGTGCCTTTGCTGAGGTCGAACATCTGAGACGACCACCCATTAGCCACCACTCTGGCCGTAGGTGCCTGGTATAATTATTGAACCCATTTAATAAATTTCGGGCCAAAGCCATAACCCTCCAAGCATCTCCAGAGATATCTCCACTCCACAGAGTCGAAGGCTTTTGCTGTGTCTAAAGTCACCACAACTCGTGAGCCAACATCCTCGTGTGTAGCCTGTATATTGATAAATAGTTTCCGGAGGTTAAACGAGGTGTTGCGACCAGGCATGAAACCAGCTTGATCTGCATGTATTAATGATAAAATTACTTGATTAAACCTAATGGACAGTACTTTGGCTAATATTTTAATATCAACCTGCTAAAGGGATATTGGACGATAAGATTCTGGGTATCCCGGGTCCTTTCCCGGTTTGGGGATGAGGACTAATGTTGCTTCTGTCATAGATGGGGGTAGAGTCCCAGTTTCAAAGAGATGATTGTATAACATAGTAGTTTAGGGGTTAGTATTTCGCTGAATTGGGAATAGAACTCGATTGGGAGTCCGTCTGATCCTGGGGATTTAGACCTAGAAAAACTGGCCATAGCAGTTGCAATTTCGTCTGTGGTGAGCGGTGCCTCTAGTAGTTTTATCTGTTCTTCTGTCAACTGTGGGAAAGTCACCCTCTCAAGAAAGAGAGACCTGGATTGTGTCTCAGTGGGAGCTGACGCTTTGTATAGGTCAGCAAAGAAATCTCTGAACATAGAAGTTATTCTAGGTGGGTCTGTTATTTGTTGTCCTCCAGGGCCATGTAATGTGATAACTACAGGGGGCCTATCTTCGCTGTGTACCAAATATGCCAATAACTTGCCTGCTTTTTCCCCATGTTCAAACATTTTCTGTTTGGCAAAAAATATTTTTTGTCTAGCTTTCTGGTATTGTAGTTGGTTTACTACTCTAGTTTGTAGTTTAAGTATGTCTGCATTTGTGGGGGACTGGGTGGTGGCAAAGTCTCTTTCAGCAGAGGATAGATCCTCCAGCGCCTTACCGAGGGCACTGGAAGAGTTTGTCTTAATTTTATTGATAGCAGTAATTAATGTGGAGCGAGCGAATAGCTTAAAGGAATCCCATACTGCGGATGGCAACGCTGACTTGTCATTCACACAAAGTACATTTTCCATTTATCCATAAGCTCATCATCCTCAGGCAGAAGAGAGAGCCAAAATGGGTTCAAATGCCATGACCGTAGTGGTTTTGCTATAGGGATTCTTAATGTAATCCAGTAGGGACTATGGTCCGAGAGTATTCTGGGGCAAAATACTGCCTCTGATAGTCTTGGTGTCAAACTGTGGGAGATGAGTATAAAATCTATACGGGACATGGATCCATGAGAAGACGAGAAGCACAAGTATGATTTAGGCTGTGGAAACTTGTGGCGCCATGTATCTATTAATTGGAATGTGGAGATGAGCTTAGAGAACCTCGTCTCATTGGGAATATTACGGGTAGATGAAGTAAATTGGAGCCTGTCTAAAGCTGGATTTAGTGTGGTATTGAAGTCGCCTAGCCAAACCGCAGATATCACCGAATGACGGGCCATGAACGATAGTCCCTCTTTAATTATGGAGATGTTAAATGGGGGTGGTATATAAAAAGCCATTATAAGTAGGGGTTCTCCATATAATTTAGCATGGATAAAGACATAGCGGCCTAGTGGGTCAGTGGACAACTCACACAACTCAAAATGTACCGATTTGGCTATCAAAACCGAGACTCCCCTGGAGTGGGATGTATGAGTAGAATGATATGCCCACCCAACCCATGGTCGGCGAAGTGCCATCTGGACACTCCTCTCAATATGCGTCTCCACCAATACTACTATATCAGCATGTTGCTTCTTAAGGAATGTGAAGACTGCTGCGCGCTTAAATTTCTCGCGCATGCCCCTCACATTCCATGTGAGAAACTTCAAAGATGCCATAAACAAAACTCTTTAATATCTAATGTAACAGTTATGGTAAGCAATTTGCTCTCTATGTGTAAGGCACACATGTTCCTGGTATGTAAACATAGCTGTATCAATCTTGTATCACACGACATATATGAGCATTCACATGGACATAGCATTAGAGATGTTATCTGTTTTCTATGATTGGTATGCACAATCAAGCTTAACCAAACTATAAACAAATGAACTTCCACCCCCGTCCCTGCCCTGCCCTGTCCCAAACTGGTGCGGGCATATTCCCTAAACTTGTGCCCAACTGGGAAACATTCCAGCTTCCTGGTTATAGGTGGAATGCAAGACATCTGGTTAAATCTCCGGGGACTGAGTAGAACGAGAGGTATCAACCATGTCATTTGTACAAGGTATGGTATGGTCTCCCAATCCCCTTGCTTCCGGTTAACAGCAGCGAATAAGTTCCAGAAAAAATTCCAGTAATCATGGTACTGCTTCCCAGTGTTGTGTGAGGTAAAGTCTCGCTGCACAGTGCATGTTGTCGGTAGGACTTCTACCTCTCTGGAGCCCCAAAGAGTAAGTGGACTCTCATAATGTGAATGACTAGGATTTGTACTTTATACTTGCGCTGGTTCGGGAACGGTTCTATGTCACATTCACAGAGTTGCTGTGTGTAATGATGAACAGTTCACATCAAAAAATGCATGGTTTCTCAGGCAACAGTGTAGCTATGCGACTATGTCTGGGACTTGATCAATCAGCTCTTTCAGGAATAGCACGACGTTCCAACCAGGTGATCACTTCCTCAGGATCCTCAAAGAAGACTGCATGACCGTCATGTTCTATTCTAAGGCGGGCAGGAAAGAGCATAGAATATTTGTATTGTAAGTTCCTTAGCCTACGCTTGGCCTCCGTAAAGCTCTGCTGACGGCGCTGTACCTCTGCCGAGAAATCTGGGAAAATAGCTACTTTAACATTCCCTACTGGGATATTCCCCTTCTCCCTTGCCATCCTCAGAGCTGTATCTCGATCTTTGTAATTGAGGAGTTTAGCTATGAACGTGCGAGGAGGAGCTCCCTGCGGAGGGGGTCTTGCTGGCATGCGATGTGCCCGCTCCACCGCAAACATAGGGGAGAAGGCTTCTCTCCCATAAGCGTTTATCAAAAGTTGTTCCAAGAACGTGGTAGTGTCCTTGCCCTCAGTCCCCTCTGGCAGGCCGATCAAGTGTATGTTAAATCTTCTCAGCCTATTCTCCATATCATCCTGTTTTGTAAGGAGTTGGTGTATTTTCCGCTGTACGCGATCTGAGGATGTTTGCAAGGGTGGTATAGCATCCTCCACCGTGCTCAGTCTGGTCTTAGCTTCCTTCACTCTGTCTCTGAGTTTTTGAAAGTCTTGCCTAATAAGGGAAATATCCATCCTGACTTCCTCAATTTGTGCTGTGAGGGAAGTTCTGCCAAAGGTGATTGCTTCAAGGAGTTTGTCAGTGTCACCCGCTGTTCGTTCTCCCCCCCCAGCTTTCTCAGAGGCTCCATCTTCCTCCATGTCCTCTTTGTCTTGTGGGCGGTACTGATCAAGTTTTGCCGCCGCTGCCTTCTGTGCTTTGGATGGTGACATGCTGTGAAGGCCTGGGGTATCACCCAACAAGTCCCCAATCTCGTATTGGCGAAACTAGCTGCTTGTGGGACAGGAGAGAGTTCTGGCTAGGGTCTCCAGGCCACCAATATTTCCGGGGGTAAAGGCTGCTCTTATGTGGCGAGTGCTTGGTAAGTTGTTGCTCCCTTTGGGGTGCTGGCAATCTGGGGCTGCAGTGGAGAATGTGAAAGGACCCCAAAAGAATTTGTTCACAGTAGATCGATAAGGCAACAAACCGAAGATGTAGCACAGGCTGGATGTGCAAGTGTGCCAAGATGGCCGCCGGCCTCTACATGCAGTCCTAGGCCGCAGTCTAGTCTAAACACGGCCGCCGCTCCTCCTGGGGTACTGGGGGCCAAGGAAGTCTACCTGTATGAGGATGAGTGCGTTCCAGATCCCCTGGGAGGTTTCTCAGTACTGGAGCAGCAGTAGGGCACAGCTATCCCAGAGTGGGTCTGAGGCAAGGGAGGACCAAGATGGCCGCGGACCTCCAGGGTTAGGCCGAAGCCGCGGACTTGCCTGAATCCAGCCGTCGTGTGAAGGATCGCCGCACCGCTCGGGCCGCCGTTTATCCGGTCTCTCCAGGAGTTAGTTTAGGGTGTTGTAGATGTCCCAGGGATTGTAATCCAGCAATTGGAGCAGTATAAGCAGTCCAGGAGTAATTTAAGCAGGAGTAATGGACGGAGCTCATAGAATATACGTCCTACCCCATGCTGTCTGGCCACGCCCCCCTCTTCCTTTCTCTTTACTTCACTTCCCTTCCCTCTCTTCTCTTCCTTTCCCTTCCCTTTTGTCTCTTTCTTTCTCTCTCTCTTCTCTTCCTTTCCCCTCCCTTTTAGCTCTTCCCTTCTCTCTCTTCACTTCCCTTCCCTTCCTTTGTCTCTTCCCTTCTCTTCCTTTCCCTTCCCTTTTGTCTCTTCCCTTCTCTCTCTTCTCTTCTTTTCCCTTCCCTTTTATCGCTTCCCTTCTCTCTCTTCTCTTCTCTTCCTTTCCCTTCCCTTTTGTCTCTTCCCTTCTCTCTCTTCTCTTTGCCTTCTGTTCTCCCTCCTCCTCTTCAGTCAATTCTTTCCCTCATTTTTTCAGCTTGATGAACGTCATGTAAAAATATCAACTTATTGATAGCATGAAATTATCTTCTAAACAGCCTCCAGTACAGGAGTACAGCATTAACAATGTGCTTTATCTTTCAATCTCAGTGCAGGTCTATGGACAGCTTTGATCTATACTCATTCATAGAACCTTTACCTCCAAGTCTAGAAAATAATACACTGAGTGGCTTATTCGGATATTGATTTTCTTGAAGTAGTTATTCAGCAAAGCTGCTGATTGTGCTGTTTGATGTACATAAAACGGCTGGAACATGCACCTACAAATCTGCTCTATGAAATATTATCAAAATATAACCATATATATATAGAAATGTGAACTAGTAGTTTTGTTGTTCTACCGCTTATCTGAAACTGTAAATGAAAAAAATATAAGTATATAAGTAGTCCTTTTACTTCAAATACTGTAAATTTTTCTGGCATATACATTATGGAATAAATGTGTTTCTTTAGTCCTCATTTATACATGCTGGACTGCCTTCACAGCAGATAAGACCTGTAAACAACTGAAATCTTTGGGAGTGGGGGGTCTCTGATACTTAAAGTTTGACTTGGTCCTGCAGCAAGCAGTGATTTTTCCTCTACTGTTCCAACCCCAGAATGAAGGGGGCCCTCTGTGTCATCACATACCATGCAGGATTAGTGGTGGGTGCAGGTCCTGCATTGCAAATGATAACACGGACTAACAAACAGATGCATGACTAGGATTTAAAAGTTTAGGTCATACACGGCATATAAGCAATACATCTGGAGGTGACTAGTGCTGTAACTGCTTTTTTAGCACCTAGTTGGAATGGTGATGGTTAGACTATTTATGTACTCTTGGGTTCAGAAGAAAAAAGGGAGAGAGAGGGGGTTTACATTTCACTGCTAGTGAACACCATTATGAAGGGGTTAATACTATTGACACCAGTGCTAGGGGCTAATATAATAATGTTGGGGGTTATTGCACTCACTGACACCAATGTTGGGGGTTATTATTGCACTTACTGACACCAATTCTGGGGTTGTTGTATGCCATTTTTTTCAGTGCGCATTGATACACTGAAAAAAAGCAGCAGGACTGAAATTTTTGGACATTGTTGTGCAAAAATGTTCTGCCTTTGGGTGGCCCTCTGGAAGCCACACTTGAGGCCACCACTGGTTTACAGTATTAAGAAAAATATTATTGTAGCACCTTCATACATAGGCTGTTAGGTAACTATAGTATGGAACTTCTGCTGTAGCCACAGGAGCCAGAATTGTTTATTTTGGTCTGCTCAGGACTTTACATGCTGGGAGTTTGATTACCTCTCCCTGACTCTGAGAGAGCCTTCTGAAGATTAGGGCAGGAGGCTTTAAAAACCCAGCCTGAATATTTATAGGGCTTATGCAATCCCTGGGGAGGTGCACCCAGATGAGGATGGGTTCCTGGGCTGGAGCCCCTTTGGGAATGAATCTATGAGCTCCAGGGGCTGCTTTCCCTGGAGCACTCCTGGTTTGAACACTGGACTTTCGCTGAGGTCATGCTTATGAATGGTGTACTCTTCTGGACTCTGTGCGTAATGTCTCCTCTCTTGAGCTCCCCACCACCACCACCACCACCATTGCCCTCTCCAAGTTCAGCAGCAATAAATGAACAAAATGACACCCTTAGCCTGTTTTCTGAACCAGAATGGGTGGATGACAATGATGTGCCTGGCCACCTTGTACTGATTATGGAAAGAACCTGGGAACATTAACAGTGACTCCTTTGAGGGCAGAGCATTAATATAATAATTTTGTAGTATTATTATTTAGAGAAGCATGTTAAGGGGATGTTTGGACAGGTTGTCCCTCACGTCCTACATGCTTCCTTTTCTTATTGGGCGACAAGCAGGGGTCACATGAGACGTTCCCTCTCAGGGTGGGTTCTTGAAAGATACCAGGCATTGAAATGGGTCACTAACCGTTGCACATGGCAATACTTCACCTGAGGGCATGCTCACCAACGCCAGAGGACCAGACAGGAGCCACAGTCATGTGCAAAGTCAATTATCAAGGCAGTCTCCTAACTCCATGATGAGCCACATGTGCACAGTATAGAGTTCCTCCTTAAAAGAGAAGTATGGGATTCGTTTTTTTTTTGCGAATCATACTTATCTAGCTGGTCCGATAATACTTACCAGTATCTGTCCCCTGCTCTAACACTGAGAAGTAATCAAACATCACCAATCGCTTAGTTCTCACAGCTTTGTGAGCAGAGCGCCGGCTCTCTGCTCTGCCCCCCCCCCCCCCCCCACACACACACACACAGACACACACTGGTGCAATGAACTGTGGAGGGGGCAGGAGCGGCCAGCTCAGCCTCTCAGCATAGGGTCGCAATCCTTCCCGAGCCTGGACAGTGGGTTTCAGCCTGCTGTCTGCTGAAAATGGGTAACAAGAGTGCAAAACAAACTGCACTGTCATCTACAGAAGTGCAGCCAAACAAGCTTTGGCTGTACTACTCCTTTAAGCTGCTTTGTCCCATGTCCTACACACTTGTACTGATGTATGTATTGCTTTCAGAAGGACAGACTGAGACACTGCCCACTCCACCAGTCAGAGTACCTCTGCTACCTCACTCACAGTAGCAGAATGGGGTCCCACATAGCGCAGACCTCACATGTGCTCTCACTTCACTCTTCTCTTTCCATACCAAGTGACCAGGCATAGAACTATGTAGTGCTAATCCACTCCCGGTGACTAATGGAAATGGACAGCTAGAGAGGGAGTCCCAGCACCAACCCCCTCGCTACCAGAAAACCTGTTATCTATCAGGTACCACGCCAATGACTAGTTGCTGTTTCTCCTCATAGTTACTCATGAACCTTTGCTGTAGTTTTGTTTCAAATACCCCATCTAGTAGTTTAGGACCCAAGTTCTTCAATAATATGCCAAGACCTCACATGCACCCCTTTAAATAACTTCAGACCAGGCTCTGAGCAGTTAAATCAACATTTACTGTAAACTTGGAAACACGTATAACATGCAATAATATTCCGTTCCTAACTGAACCTAACTGTGGCTGCTCCAGGTTACCTGCACAGGTGAAATCTCTTAGAGGAAAGTCCAAACTTGGTGGTTCTCCATGGTTCCTCTGGGAGATTGGCATTTGAGAGCAAACCATAGATCGCAGCAAGACTTTAATGCACGTTCCCCCAGTGTTTCCATGACCCCCCCCCCAAGGATCCAGGGCTATTCCTTCATATACAACACAGGAGGAAGGCTGCAAATATGCTGGGGGAAATGCAGTAAAAACATGAACCCCTTCCCCCTGACCTGGGCAGCCGAGTACTGCCTGCCTACAAGTATGTAATCAAATTGATTCTTATAATGTTTGGGGTTGATGAACCATCTGGAACTTCATAAAGTGGGCAATAAACTGAAGAGTTTGGGGTCCTCTAGTCTAACTGAATAGTCATTGTGGTTGGAGTAAAAGCTCCACCATGGAATGCTGGTTTTATAGTCCCCCCACCAGTAATGATGATTTACAGTGCCTTGAAAAAGTATTTATATCCCTTGAAATTTTGTGAAAAGTGTGGCATGCATTTGTATTCAGCCTCCCTGAGTCAATACTTTGTAGAACCACTTTCGGTACAATTACAGCCAGGGGCGGATCCGGGGGGGGGGGGGGCAATTGCCACCCCCGAGAAATTTGTTGTGGGCTGGGCGGTCGGCTCCCCGAGCGGATGAGGGAGCGGGCGGCTCCCCAAGCGGATGCGGGAGCGGGCGGCTCCGCGGGAGAACTGGGCGGCTTGGGCGGGGGAGAGCAGGCTAGGTGTGAGTGGGGGTGGCTGGCCAATCAGGGAGCCGGTGTGCAGGGGAGCAAAGAGATGACATCATCTCTCACTGCCCCGCATCCCTGCAGTAACTGTTCAGGCAGTGTGGGCAGCAGAGAGATTACATTATCTCTCTGCTGCCTGATCTGGGACAAGGAAGAAAGAGGCAAGCAAAACACCACCTTAGCAGCTATGTGACAATCCGCAAGGTGTGTCAGGTGACGTGGCAAGTGACAATCCGCATCTGGTGGCAGGTGATGTGACAATCTGCAATGTGTGGCATGTGACGTGGCAAGTGACAATGTGCAAGGTGTGGCAGGTGATGTGGCAAGTGACAATCCACATCTGGTGGCAGGTGACGTGGCAAGTGACAATCTGCAACATGTGGCAGGTGACAATCTGCATCTGGTGGCAGGCAAGTGACAATCCGCAATGTGTGGCAGGTGACGTGGCAAGTGACAATCCGCATCTGGTGGCAGGTGACATGGCAAGTGACAATCCGCAATGTGTGGCTGGTGACGTGGCAAGTGACAATCTGCATCTGGTGGCAGGTGATGTGGCAAGTGACAGTCCGCAATGTGTTGTCAGTAACGTGGCAAGTGACAAGCTGCAACATGTGGCAGGTGACGTGGCAAGTGACAATCTGCAACGTGTGGCAGGTGACGTGGCAAGTGACAATCCGCAACATGTGGCAGGTGACAATCTGCATCTGGTGGCAGGCAAGTGACAATCTGCAACATGTGGCAGGTGACGTGGCAAGTGATAATCCGCAATGTGTGCCAGGCAATGGTGGCAAGTGACACGCTCAGGGCTCCCACTGATTCTGCATTATGGTGAGTTGAACCATTAAATTTTATATTACAATATATTAATAGAAATAACAACCATGGTGCTGGGATAATTGAAGCGCCAACACCAGCCATTTCCTCGATAAATTTCCCACAAAAAAACATATTTTCTGGCAGTGCCCCTCCCGAGACTAGACTCTGGATCCACCCCTGATTACAGCTGCAAGTTTTTTTTTCTGTATGTCTCTACCAGCTTTGCACATCTAGAGGGTGACATTGTTGCCCATTCTTTGAAAAATAGCTCAAGCTCTGTAAGATTGGATGGAGAGCATCTGTGAACAGCAATTTTCAAGTCTTGCAACAGATTTTCAACTGGATTTAGGTCTGGACTTTGACTGGGCCATTCCAACACATGAATATGCCTAAACGGGGTGTGAGCAACCAGTAGATCACGGACAGGTGACTGGTAGATCGCGGTCTGGGCCTGCTGACTCGCCATTCCAGGGCATCAAACAGAGTGCAATGCAGAGGGACTACTTATAAAGTTGGAGCTGTAGTAAGAAGCAAGAGCCACATAAGCTGATGCCTCCTCTAGTGCTGGCTCCTGTCCCAATGCAAAGTGATACCAAATGCACTCCACCTTTTATCCCGGCTAGTGGTCTCCAGAGTGATGCCAGCAGCAGGAAAGAAGAGATTTTCAGGTCAGTGTGATGCAATACACTGGTCAAAATAGTATAGGGTTGCTGTCTCACTGATGTGCTGCGGTTTACCCACACCGCAAGTGCCGTGTAGCGTAGCTGCAGCTTTCCTGCGGGTTTGCTGTGCTTAGCCATAGACTTCCTTTATATCCTGAGGGCTTCGTGCAATTTCTGAAAGTGCACCAAATCTGCAGGATATAATAGAAGTCTATGGCAAAGCGCAGCTAACCCAAAAAAGTTGCGGATGCACTGACCTGCACCTGCACTAAGGGTGCTGCTGCCAATTGCAAATAAGGGCAAATTCAGAAGTGCCGCAGGCACTGCTGCTCCCCTGAAAAGAGATCCGAGTGTGTTTGACAGGTGATGAGGAAGTGATATGCTGCAATGCACGTGATTGCGACACACTAGCAATTAGAGGTTTAAATCATGTGTCAGGAGGCGACTGTTCAGGTAGATCTCCACCTCCACCTACTCCTGATCTAAACCATTCCATTGTAGCTTTGGCTGTATGTTTAGGGTCGTTGTCCTGCAGGAAGATATACCTCCGCCCCATTTTCAAGTCTTTTGCAGACTCTTCTAGGATTGCCCTGTATTTGGCTCCATCCATCTTCCCATCATCTCTGACCAGCTTCTCTGTCCCTACTGAAAAAAAGCATCCCCACAACATGATGCTGCCACAAATATGTTGGGGATGGTGTGTTCAGGATGATGTGCATTGTTCATTTTCTGCCATACATAGCATTTTGCTTTTAGGCCAAAAAGTTGAAATTTTGGTCTCATCTGACCAGAGCACCTTCTTCCACATGTTTGCTGTGTCCCCCACATGGCTTCTCACAAACTGCAAATGGGACTTCTTATGGCTTTCTTTCAACAATGGCTTTCTTCTTGCCACTCTTCCATAAAGGCCAGATTTGTGGAGCGTGCAACTTATATTTGTCCTGTGGACAAATTCCCCCATCTGAGCTGGTGGATCTCTGCAGCTCCTCCAGAGTTACAATGAGCATCTTGGCTGCTTCTTTGATTTTAGTTAGGGGTATCAGAGCAAAGGGGGGCTGAATACAAATGCACGTCACACTTTTCAGATATATATTTGTAAAAATTTTGAAAACCATTTATCATTTTCCTTCCACTTCTCAATTATGTGCCACTTTGTGTTGGTCTATCACATAAAATCCCAATAACATACATTTACGTTTTTAGTTGTAACATGACAAAATGTGGAAAATGTCAAGGGGTATGAATACTTGTTCAAGGCACTGTATGTACAGAGGGCTGGAGCTAGATGATCACAATTTGGCCTTCTGGGAACCTAAATCTCTATTCCTTTTATTAAAGGCTGATCTATTCAGTTCTCTTATGAGCTATATCATTTGTGCTGAAATTTCATTGTGCAGTGTATTTTATTAAACTCCTAACTTTCTGAAAGATCAGAAAATAATTAATGTGAACTTCTGTAAAATAAGACCTTGAGACTGTCAAATACTGTAATTGTGCTAAAGCAAATTCTGAAATACAAGTTACTCCCTGAAAATGCTGTGATGATTAGATCCATTTAGATAGAATCTATTATTGAAGTTTATGAATTCTTGTATGTTACTTAAACTGGACTCTTTAATGAAAACCTGTCTGAGCTCATCAACCTACCTGTCACCAGAGCAGGAAGGAATTTTCCACAACTAGGACACAGACAATAAATTGAACCTGAGAGGTTTCAACCCTTTCCTGCTCTATCCAAAAATAAAGCTTACTGGAACACAACTTTAAAGCTCCAGGCAGATATAACTACCCCAAATTGTGTTTTTCTGTGTTTATTAAAATATCATTAAATTCATTTTTTTTTTAATAGTATACTTCACTAAATTATGTCTTTTTTTAGCTTCCTGTACAGCAAAGTTCAAACCAGAAGATGGATAGCCTGCACTCTAATGCCCCGTACACACAGTCGGACTTTGTTCGGACATTCCGACAACAAAATCCTAGGATTTTTTCAGACGGATGTTGGCTCAAACTTGTCTTGCATACACACGGTCACACAAAGTTGTCGGAAAATCCGATCATTCTGAACGTGATGACGTAAAACACATACGTCGAGACTATAAACAGGGCAGTGGCCAATAGCTTTCATCTCTTTATTTATTCTGAGCATGCGGGCACTTTGTCCGTCGGATTTGTGTACACACGATCGGAATTTCCGACAACGGATTTTGTTGTCGGAAAATTTTATAGCTTGCTCTCAAACTTTGTGTGTCAGAAAATCCAATGGAAAATGTGTGATGGAGCCTACACACGGTCGGAATTTCCAACAACAAGGTCCTATCACACATTTTCCGTCGGAAAATCCGACCGTGTGTACGGGGCATAAGCGTGTCGGAGCCCTAGTGATTTTGCAGTGCTGTCGGTCTAACAATGTGAAATGTGTACAGGAGGGAAGTGCACAGGTGTAAATAACTCATTGGGGTTTATTTGCTAAAGGCAAATAGACTGTGCAAAGTACAGTTGAACTCTGCAAGAGCTTTTGCTCCTGAGCTTCGTAAATGAGCAGAAGCTCTGATGACTTCCATCATCCAATCATGTGCAAGCAAAAATTTGTTTTTTTTTCATTGTCCTTGCATGTAATTCGGTATTCTTTGTAAAGTGAAACTTTAACTAATTTACTAAACTCTGGAGCAACTGCAACTCCAACCAGCAAGTTTCCAGTGAGTTAATGATTAGGCAGGGTTGCTTTAAAGTGGTTGTAAAGCCTGAAGGTTTTTTTTTACCTTAATACATTCTCTGTGTAGCCCCCTGTTCCTAAAATTGGGCTATAGTGTAAATTTAGTTTTTGACTGAGCTGCAAACAGCTCAGATTGATTATACATAGTTTATTTGGTTCTGTTCTAAACTTGACTGTGTTATGCATTTCTCACTGTTGCTATTGGGTGTCACTGGTACCACAGGACAGCGTGAGAATTACAACTAGGTTGAGCTGTAATGAACATTCTTTTTCTGGAAACAGCCCAGTAGGAGGTTCCTGGCCGCTGTGCATTCTGGGAAGGGGTATTTATTGGCCAGAGGCCATGTGCTCTTGTCAGTCCTCAACTCGTGGCCCTTCTGGCCTGAGGCTACGTTGCTGCAAGCTCTGCAAATAGGCCCAGTAGCCTGTCTGGGGCCTACTAGTCCAGAGGTGGTCCTTAGGCTGTCTTGCCTGAATAGAAGAAGTGAGCCAAGCTGAGGAGATCCAGGGGAGGACCCTTGCTGGATAGAGCCAGGATGAAGGCTGGTCTCTCAGAAGGGCCTGGTAACTCACTTGGAAGACGCACCTGTATCTGATTACCCTTACAGTACCGCCAGGTTGGCTTAAAGGTTCTGGTACTGTAAAGCTGCTCTACAATCTAATCAAGGTAATACACTACTGGCTGCTAAGTTTGTGAAAGAGACTTATCTAGGCATCTACTGGCTGCTAAGTCTGTGAGAGAGGCTTATCCAGGCACTTACTGGTTGCTAGGTCTGTGTGAGAGACCTACCCAGGTATTCAAGGTCTGCTGAAAGAAAGTTGTTTGTCCTTTGATTCAAGGAGTCTGTAAGTGATCTGCTAAAAAGGTATCTGAAACCTCCCCTCAACCTCTTTTCTACAACCTTTATCAAGTTCTAATTAAAGCAACGAAAAATACCTAAAGCGACTGGCGCCCACATTTGTTCTAACTTCCCATTATAGCCATGGACTGCGTTAAGGGAAAGCATACCTCCCAACTCTTTGAGATGGGAATGAGGGACACCTATCAGAAAAAGTATGCAGGCATAGGACACACCCCCTGCCACGTCGCCTTAAAGGAGAATTGTATAGAAAAAACAAGATTTGTTAAACCAAGTGCTTTTTTACTACTACTATTCCGTTATATTGGCTTTTGGAATTTACAAATGCAGCAATTTAGAAATCAGATGAAAGGTTTAGCGCTGGAAAACACTTTTTGAATGATAAAAAGTGCATTTTATATACATCTATATAGATCAGACCAAAATGAGGGACAAATGAGGAGGAATGAGGGCAGAGGTACATTGCTCCAAATCAGGGACAGACCCTCAAAATCAGGGACAGTTGGGAGCTATGGGGGAAAGACCTTTTGTTATGACCCCCCCCCCCCCCCAATACTTACCTGAGCCTGATCTCAATCCAGCACTGTGCCTGAAAGCAGCGCTGCTCTCTTCTCACTGGATATGGGTGCATCTGTGGGAACCATTGGCCCCTGCTGCTGTCAATCAAATTCAGTGAGGAGGGGGTGAGGAACAATGGACTCGCACAGCCTGGCTCAGGATCGGGCCTGCATGTGTGCCACCATAGGAAGCTGCTTCCTAAGGTGGCACACTGAGAAGAGGAGGAGCCGAGAGTATTGGCGGGGGACCCAAGAAGAGAAGGAGCAGGGCTGCTCTGTGCAAAACCAATGCACAGGGCAGGTAAATAGTAATGCCCCATACACACGATCCGAAAATCGTGCGAAAAATGCTGCATTTGAATCGATCGTACGAAAATTGGATCGTTAGTACAGAGCTTTCGAGAGCCGATCAGGACGGTTCATCTGATATTATTCTATCGGAGATGCACCGAAATTTTTTTCGTACGATGCCACATCGTACGATTTTATTTTGATCAGTACTGCTATCGTTCGAAAATGCAATACAAATGCATTTATAAAAAAACGGTGATCAAGTGTCGCGAACAATAAACCTGATGAACCACCACTGCGCTATGGTATTTTTTTTTTTTTTCCACAAGAAAAGATTTTATTGAAAAAATAACAAGATAGTAAGTACAATACATCGAAAGAGTATCAAAAAGAATCATACAGTACACTCATATGACAATGATACGTCATAAAGATTATTGTTGTGACACGTTTGTATTTACAGAATGTATATGTAACATTTAAAATATACACCCAAAAGGGGGCAATTTTGATAGCAAGAAATGCATCAGTGATATTAATACAGTAGTGAAGGTATTCCAGTGTCTCTGGTACAGGGAGGTCCAATGCCCGTCCTGTCCCTTGAGTAAATTACATATAAGGAGATAGGTTCGAGTGTCTGTTAGTGGGGGATTAGACACATTATGACGGTCTTACGTAGAGCATAACCCCAAATATTAGAAAACAAAATAAATAAGAATAGGGGGATAGGTGGGGAGGGATTGTTAAAACAAAGGGATAGGGGTTAGGGGGAAGATATAGGGGAAGGAGGGGGGAAGAAAGATGTCAGAGAGGAAGAAAAAAGCAGAAAAAGAGAAAGAGAGGGAGGGACCGCCCCTCGACCCAGGCCCCCCGAGCGCCCCCGCGAGTCCTGAATTGTAACATACAGTATAAAGTTAGGTTTATTTGCCAGTTTCTCTGTCTGGAAACATAATAGAACCACATTTTCCATCACTTGTTACAAGACATACAATGTGAAACTATAGAAGGGAGTGTGTTTAGGACGGGAAAAAGGATTTATAGTAATCAGTGGTTTTAAAATGGGACCAGCAGGCCCATATGGCAGTAAATTTTTGGATACGGTCTTGGGAAATATGAATCAGTTCTTCCATCTCCTCGAACTTTGCAACCCTGATTAACCATTCTGTAATGGTCGGGGGAGTAATTGAGCGCCAGTGTGCGGGGATGCACACTCTGGCGGCATTTACCATGTGCATTGCAAGTGATTTATGGTAAACTTTTTTGGGCAGGGTCGAATGATGGAGGAGATATTGGGCCGGATTAAAATTTAAGGAATAAGTTGTTACATGTGTAATAATGGAGTGTACCTCTTTCCAGAATGGCTGAAGTAGTGGGCATTCCCACCAGATATGTAGCATGTTGCCTATTGCCTTATTGCATCTCCAGCAAATATTGGGTATAGAGGGCGAGAATTGGTGTAATCGAGCGGGAGTTCTATACCATTTCGTGGCAATTTTGTACCCATTTTCTTGGATTGCAACATTCATAGACCCCTTGTGAGCGTATGTAAGGATAGATTCCCAGTCATCGTCTGAAAAATTGATTTGTAGGTCTTTCCCCCAAGATAATCTTGAGGTTTCCGTCTGTGGGCGAAGCGAGTCATCTTGGAGGAAGGAATAAATCATGGATATTAGGTGACTTTGTGGGGTGGACTGAGAATACATTGTTTCGAATGGAGTAAGTGGTCTTGTCCAAATGTCGTTTGTGTTGGTCGATGCAAGGAAGTGTCTTAGCTGTCTGTATGACCAAAAGGGGAACTCTTTTGTGCGTGAGACGGATTTTAATTCGTTATATGTGCGTATCCTCCCGTCAACAAAAAAAAAAATGGCGAGCATAGATATCGTCATGTGGCCACTCTTGTGTTAGGAAAGAGTTTGATTCTCCAGGAGTAAACTCAGGGTTGGCCCGAAGAGGGGTCAACTGTCCTGGCGTTGAGGCTATGTGGTATAAGTTCTTTGCTGTAGAGAAAGCTCGCAGTGACGGGTATATAAACGGATGTGATTTTACAGCCTGAGGGTAGTGTTTCGTTGGGACCCATGTTAAGGTGTGCAAGGGTATAGTACTAAAGGCATTTTCCAAAATGGTCCAAAGTTTGCTTAGTTTATGAGTTTTCCAGTTTACCACTCTAGTGAGGTGGCAAGCCAGGTAGTATTTATGTAGATCTGGCAAGGCAATCCCCCCTTTCGTTTTGGAGCATGTCAGTTTCGTATATTTGATGCGGGGGGGACCGCCTTTCCAGATAAATTTTGAGCAGGCTTTTTTATAGGCCAAAAAGAAAGATGGGGGTAAGTGGATTGGGATTGTTTGCATAAAATATAAAAGACGGGGAAGGATTATCATCTTTATCAATGCCGAGCGACCAAACCAGGAGACATTCAGGGTATTCCAGCTTTGAAGGTCTGTTTGGATCTTCGTCAAGGCATTGAGAAAGTTGCGATCATAAAGCTCTGATAGATGCCGGGGGATTCTAATGCCTAGGTAGGTGATATAGTCATTTTTCCACTGAAAAGGGAACGAAGCTTGGCAGCGAGTAACTTCTAATGGTGGTAGAGAGACATTGAGGGCCTGGGATTTAGAATAGTTAATTTTAAAGTTGGACAATATTCCAAAGTGGGTAATATCTTTCAGTAGGTTAGGAAGAGATGTGTGCGGTGTTTGCAATGATAATAGGATGTCGTCTGCAAAGGCGGCAACCTTAAATTCCCTGCGGTTCATGGGTATACCCTGGATATCTGGGTTGGCTCTTATTCTGTTAAGAAGGGGTTCAAGAGACAGGACGAAAATTAGGGGGGACAGAGGGCATCCTTGACGGGTACCGTTGCTGATGTGGAAGGCGTTCGACAGGAGGCCATTTGCTTTAACTCTTGCTGTTGGAGTAGTATATAGGGCACAGATGTGAGCAAACATGCGTGGAAGAAGGCCAATTCCTTTGAGTACTTCCTGCATGTAATCCCAGGCCACCCTGTCGAACGCCTTCTCAGCATCCAGGGATAAGAGAAATCCCTTGGTGTTGGATGTGTTAAGCCAGTGGTGTAGGTTCAGGGTGCGGATGGTATTGTCTTTTGCCTCTCTGCCTGGGATAAACCCTACTTGATCGGGCAAAACTAGGTCTGGAATCAGGGGTAGTAACCTATTTGCTATAATTTTGGCATACAATTTAATGTCTACATTGAGCAGCGATATGGGTCTGTAATTAGAAACTATCATTGGGTCTTTGTCTGTTTTGGGGATCACTGCTATCTGGGCTTCTAACATGTGTCCAGATGTGGCGAGTGGATTTGAAAGGAAGTTAAAGGCCGACAACATTTCGGGTGTTAGTGCTTCTAGGAAAGTTTTGTAGTATATGAGAGGTAGGCCATCAGGGCCTGGGCTTTTACCCGCCTTCGTTTGTTTAATGGCAAGATTGAGTTCTTCTATGCTCATGGGGAGTTCTAATTCCTTAGCTTTTTGTGTTGGTATTGGCTTGGGGCAATATTGGGACAGAAACTCCTGAATTTGTAAAGACCTGTCATGTGCGGAAGAGGAGTCTGGTGGGTTTTGAGGTAGGTTGTACAGCTTGGAATAAAACTCCTCAAAGTGTTTGGCTATTTCCTCATTTTTGGAGAGAAGTTTGCCTTTTGCAGTGCGGAGGTGGTGTATAGTGGTAGATGTTTTAGCTGCCTGGATTGTGCGAGCGAGAAGTCTCCCGCTCTTGTTGCCATGTTCATAAAACACTTTTTGGCCTAGGATATATCTTCGCCTAGTGCGTTTCCCTAGTTCGTCCAACAGAGATGCTCTTGCTTGTGAGAGAGCTTGTAGTGTGGATTGGGAGATGGACTTTTTGTGAGATGTTTCAAGTCTGTGGATCGTTTCGGTAAGGGCTTTGATCTGCTCTTGGTGTCTCTTTTTTTCCGCCGTGGCTAAGGCTATGAGTTTACCTCTTAAAACGCACTTATGTGCTTCCCACAGCGTCACCGGAGTGATATCAGGGGTTGAATTTTCCTGGAAGTACAGTTGGATTTGCGTGTTCAGTTGCCGGATTGTTTCAGGATCTTTTAGGAGAGATGGGTTCAATCTCCAAGTTTTGGTAGTCTTGCGCGATTCCGGGAATGAGAGGGTAATCGTAATGGGGTGGTGGTCGGATAAAAACATGTTTTCTATTGTGGCTTGCGTGAGGTATGAGAGGTCTGGTTGGGATAAAAATAGATAATCAATTCTAGAATATTTCTGGTGTGGGGGAGAGAAGTACGTGTAATTTCTGTCTGTTGGATATAAAGTGCGCCATGCGTCGTGTAGGGTGAGGTTTTGTAGTTGGAGTTTGATTTGTTTTAAGGCCCGGAATGGGAGTGTGGAAGTGCCAGTAGAGGAATCTAGGCAAGGGTTCAGTGGAACATTAAAGTCTCCTCCCAGTATCAAAATGCCTGTTTGGAAGGATGAGAGTAAGTCACAGATTTTCCGGAGGAAAGGGACTTGATGGTCGTTTGGGCAGTATATATTCGCTATAGTGATGGGTTTGGACGCATACGTGCCTTTGACGAAAATGTATCTGCCTTCCTGGTCGATCAATGTGTCTGATAAGTGAAAGTCTGCATGTTTAGAGATAAGTATAGAAACTCCTTTTGTCTTAGAAGATGGATTTGAGGAGTGTAAGGCCTGTTTGTATACATGGTTCGTCAGTTTAGGTATGGCTTTGGTTCGGAAGTGTGTCTCTTGCAGTAACAGGAAGTGAGCTTTGTGTTTCGTGAGTTCTGAGAGAACCTGAGATCTCTTTTCAGGGAGGTTTAGGCCTCTTACATTAAGCGACAGGCATTTAAGTGAGAGTTGATGGTTGCTGGTCTTCTGCATTGTGTTAATGTTGTGAATAATGAAGGAAGTTTAAATAGGTGTTAGCCTGCCCTCCAGTATTGTCTGCCTGGACGAGGGGGCTCAGGGATCGACGACCAGGAGCCGGACGGAGGGGCGGCCCCCTCGAGAAAGTAGAACAGAAGGAGGATAAGTATGAGAGGAGAGAAGAGAGAGAAGAGAGAGGAGAGAGAAGGAAAAGAAAGAAAGGGGCAGGGTGAGGTGTGCGGGTGGGGGTAGTATGAAACAAGAAGAGGGGGAGAGAAGGTAGAAAACACTAAAAAAAAAAAAAAAAAAAAAAAAAAAAAAAAAAGGGTGGGGGGGGTAAACACCAGTTAATGAACTGGGCGAGTCAGTTACTGGAGGTGGTTGTAGGCGTGCCTATCCACCTAATAAGAATGCGCTATGGTATTAATTAAACTGTGATACCTGTGGCTGCCAACTTAAAAAATATATAATGTGAAAACGTATTCTAAATAAATAGATTTGTGGTGCTGTAAACATCATAAAAATCAGATAATGGTGAATAAAGTACTAATAAATTATAACCAGTGATGGGAAAGACAATGATTATTGAAAATACTATAGCTGTACCAAACAGCCATATACTAAGTGACCGTGGTAAGTGCTATATCTCTACCAAAACAACTCAATATTGTGTGATCATAATCCTTGAATAAATAAAAAATACAAAATATATATAAACATTTCTTCTTAGTGACAAAAGAAAAAATATACATAAAAGGTCAAAACAACTGCAGATAGTTCATGCAATGTTAAATATGAAATACTAAAATAAAGTCCGTGCTCAAAGGTGGATATCAAAAAGTGACTCTCAAACATAAATCTTCCTGTGTCAAAGACAACTCCTTCACCACACCGGCTGTGATTGTGATCCACTCATATGGAGCCGCACTCACCAGAAAATAATGCCTTGCGCTCTCATGCTCGGCATATATGCAGTGATAAAGTGCCCAAAAGGGCTATTCAGACTGGATGGAGCTGCGTCCACAGCAGATGGAGTTCTCTAGTTATCAGCACTCCTCACCAGGCACACAGGTATGTCTGCAGTCACCATATCCCCGGCCTTGTGTACAGTGTAGATGTACACAAGGCCGGGGATATGGTGACTGCAGACATACCTGTGTGCCTGGCGAGGAGTGCTGATAACTAGAGAACTCCATCTGCTGTGGACACAGCTCCATCCAGTCTGAATAGCCCTTTTGGGCACTTTATCACTGCATATATGCCGAGCATGAGAGCGCAAGGCATTATTTTCTGGTGAGTGCGGCTCCATATGAGTGGATCACAATCACAGCCGGTGTGGTGAAGGAGTTGTCTTTGACACAGGAAGATTTATGTTTGAGAGTCACTTTTTGATATCCACCTTTGAGCACGGACTTTATTTTAGTATTTCATCTTTAACATTGCATGAACTATCTGCAGTTGTTTTGACCTTTTATGTATATTTTTTCTTTTGTCACTAAGAAGAAATGTTTATATATATTTTGTATTTTTTATTTATGCAAGGATTATGATCACACAATATTGAGTTGTTTTGGTAGAGATATAGCACTTACCACGGTCACTTAGTATATGGCTGTTTGGTACAGCTATAGTATTTTCAATCATCATTGTCTTTTGCATCACTGGTTAGAATTTATTAGTACTTTATTCACCATTATCTGATTTTTATGGTGTTTACAGCGCCACTATTTTATTTATTTAGATTACGTTTTCACAATACAAATGCATTACAACATATGACATCACTTCCGAATTTTTATTCTGTCGTACGAGAATTTTCGGGACTTTAATAAACTCATCAGATTCGATGTGAGATTAGCATTAAAAAAAAACCGGACGATCATTCGTCCGATAATCGGATCGTGTGTATGGGGCTTAAGTATGACATGCGTGTTATTTTATTTTTTAAACATTACAATCACTTAAAAGTAAAAATTCTGACATCTTGGCTCTGCCCAGCTAACTGTCATTCCTTTGCCCAATGAGACTGCCAGAGCTCAGTGGCACATGAAGGTACTGCCAATGGACAGGGGAATGGCAGTTGGTGGAGCTTAATTGTTACATTAGCAAAAGCCAGCCACCAGTAGCACAATGAAACTGAATTATAGAGAGGAACAGAGAGGCTTTTATAGTGAATAAAGGTAATGCAAGGCGTTCTGTAGTACAGATCAAATTCAATTGCAGTAAAGGAAAGCATTGGCACTGGCTTTACTTGTCTGTCTGGAATCTGTCTGGATAACGAGATTAAAGTGATACTAAAGGATCATTTTTTTAAAATAACAAACACGTCATACTTGCCTCCACTGTGCAGCTCGTTTTGCACAGTGTGGCCCCAAACATCCATTTCTGGGGTCCCTCGGTGGCTCTTGCGGCTCCTCCCCACATTAGATAACGCCCTTGGAGAAGCACTCTCCCGGGGGGTTACCTTGCGGGCGTGCTCCCGAGTCCAGCATTCGGTGTCCATAGAGGTCGAATGCAGGACTCGGCCCCGCCCCGGCGCTCGCATCATTGGATTTGATTGACAGCAGTGGGAGCCAATGGCTGCACTGCTATCAATCTATCCAATCAAGAGCCGGGAACCCATGGAGCAGGGGTCTCAAACTGGTGGCCCTCCAGCTGTTTTGGAACTACAAGTCCCATCATGCCTTTGCCTGAGGGAGACATGCTTGTAACTGTCATCCTTGCAATGCCTCATGGGACCTGTAGTTTTGCAACAGCTGGAGGGCCACCACTTTGAGACTCCTGCTATGGAGAGAGGGACTGCGGGGACGCACCAACGGAAATTTGGGGCTCAGGTAAGTAAAATGGGGGGGCTAGGGGGCTGGTGACTATAAGGTGTTTTTTCACCTTAAAGCATAGGATGCATTAAGGTGAAAAAACACGGATGTTTATTTCAACTGTCTTGATTGAAAACTATATTTGGATATTTGCAATGAAGTTTATACCTTGTATGCAATGTTTTACGATGTATATGTGCAATTGGCCAATAAAAACCTTTTTTAAAAAAAGGTGAAAAAACACGAACCTTTATAACCCCTTTAAGCAAGGTTACAAGTCCTTTAGCAGGTAAAGCTATTTACATACCTGTGCACTTAATGATTTGCCTGGAGTTCTGCTTTAAAATCTAAAATGTTTACATTTTACCTACCATCACATTGTTCCAGCCATGAGTATAATTTTGCAAAACCATGACAGTTTTTAGCTGAACATTACATTTGAAACAGCAAAAATAGTTACAAACGGTAAAAGAAGCTTTTTGATTATTTAAAAATAATCTGTAATGGTATCTTGGAACTCAAATTGGCCAACAGAGTAGGTTTGGCTTTTCAGTATGATCTCAAAACTCCCACTAGTAACCAAAGCTCCCATTTGTGTGCCACATGGTTCACAATGCAATTTTTCTAAGGTAGCGTAGCACCCTCCTAACTGGGCTGCTAACAGTTTTTAGGTAAATTTAGATGTTTGTGGTTCCACTGTAGCCTGCAGAGCGCAGTTTGATTGCTTTTGGCTATTCTGAGTTCTGCAGGTTGCAGGCTCTGATGCTTTCCCCTGGATTCTGGTAGGTTCCAGAATTTAGTGGGCAGACCCTCACCATCATATTAATGCAGTCTCAGCCAATCCCTGGCAGGAAGAATGGCCAGGGCTGAATTGTTAATAAATAGGCTGGGGCCTTGAACAGCAGGGTCCTTGTTCCTATGGGAGAAGACCCAGGCTGAGGCCCTCTGGGCTGATAGTTGCAACTTAAACAAGGCCATATGGGTCCCAGCTCCGACTAGAGCTAGGGGACCCACATTCAGAGTTCCTGAAAATTAGTGCAGGAAGTCAGCAGAGGATCTGACCTGGAGGCATCCAGTACTGAGGCTGGCTGGTACTGCAAGAAAGTATTGAAGTACACAGGGAACAGTGAATACAAGCCTAAAAGGTCCCAGAGACTGTCCTTGCTACCTTTTTAGAGAGTTCACACCAGTTTGCTGACTCAGGTTTTACCTTCGCAACGGGGTCCCCTGAGTTGTAGTTCACTGAACCTTAAATACAAGGGGCGTGGCTGCACCCTGAAGAGAGTACAGTTAGAGGTATCATCCATTATCTTTCTGCTAGTTTGGAGTATCCCTAGGCTCACCCACACCCTGCTTGTTTTCTGAGTTGGGAGACTGTGAACTGCTGTGTGCCTGGGTGCCATATGCCTCACGGGGCATGGGACCTTAAGGCCTGATTCACACCTATGCATTTTTAGTGCTTTTTGCATTTTGCAGACTTGCACTACAGAACGTGTTCCATAGGAAACAATGTTAAATTGACTGTAGTACCAATATGCAAAAAGCACTAAAAATGCATAGGTGTGAATCAGGCCTAAATCAGCCAGCCGGTCTGGGGTCTGTGCAACAGTAGAATTCATTTTGTTATACTTGCTAATGAAGTGGACTTTTTTTTCTATTTTTGGGGTTCTGGTTAAACCATGAGCACCTAGCTGAAAGCATATATTCTAGTTTTCACATATATTCTATACCCTACTCACATGCTGCGCTTACCCATCCCATCTTCCAAAACATTGCACCCCTCTAGACATGAAATTAATTAAAAATTCCAAATTGACGTTTGCTTTGTTACACATACAGTATATATGTGTGTATATACAGTATCTCACAAAAGTGAGTACACACCTGACATTTTTGTAAATATTTTATTATATCTTTTCATGTGACAACACTGAAGAAATGACACTTTGTTAAAATGTAAAGTAGTGAGTGTACAGCTTGTATAACAGTGTAAATTTGCTGTCCCCTCAAAGTAACTCAACACACAGCCATTAATGTCTAAATCACTGTCAACAAAAATGAGTACACCCTTAAGTGAAAATATCCAAATTGGGCCCAATTAGCCATTTTCTCTCCCTGATGTCATGTGACCCGTTAGTGTTACAAGGTCTAAGGTGTAAATGGGGAGCAGGTGTGTTAAATGTGGTGTTATCGCTCTCACTCTCTCATACTGGTCACTGGAAGTTCAACATGGCACCTCCTGGCAAACAACCCACTGAGGATCTGAAAAAAAGTATTGATGCTCCACATAAAGATGGCCTAGGCCAGTGATGGTGAACCTTGGCATCCCCAGATGTTTTGGAACTACATTTCCCATGATTGCTCATGCACTCTACAGTGTAGTTGAGCATCATGGGAAATGTAGTTCCAAAACATCTGGGGTGCGAAGGTTCGCCATCACTGGCCTAGGCTACAAGAAGACTGCCAAGACCCTGAAACTGAGCTGCAACACGGTGGCCAAGACCATATAGCATTTTAACAGGACAGGTTACACTAAGAACAGGCCTCGCCATGGTCAACCAAAGAAGTTGAATGCACATGCTCAGCGTCATAACCAGAGGTTGTCTTTGGGAAATAGATGTATGAGTGCTGCTAGCATTGCTGCAGAGGTTGAAGGAGTGGGGGGTCAGCCTGTCAGCTCACAGACCATATGCCGCACACTGCATCAAATTGGTCTGCATAGCTGTTGTCCCAGAAGGAAGCCTCTTCTAAAGATGATGCACAAGAAAGCCTGCAAACAGTTTGCTGAAGACAAGCAGACTAAGGACATGGATTGCTGGAACCATGTCCTGTGGTCTGATGAGAGCAATATAAACGTATTAGGTTCCGATGGTGTCAAGAGTGTGTGGTGGTAACCAGGTGAGGAGTACAAAGACAAGTGTGTCTTGCCTACAGTCAAGCATGGTGGTGGGAGTGTCATGGTCTGTGGCTGCATGAGTGCTGCCGGCACTGGAGAGATACAATTCATTGCGGGAACCATGAATGCCAACACTATATATACTGTGACATACTGAAGCAGAGCATGATCCCCTTCCTTCAGAGACTGGGCCGCAGGGCAGTATTCCAACATGAATACCTCAACAAACACACCTCTAAGACGACCACTGCCTTGCTAAAGAAACTGAGGGTAAAGGTGATGGACTGGCCAAGCATGTCTCCAGACCTAAACCCTATTGAGCATCTATGGGGCATCCTCAAACGGAAGGTGGAGGAGCACAAGGTCTCTAACATCCGCCAGCTCCGTGATGTCCTCATGGAGGAGTGGAAGAGGACTCCAGTGACAACCTGTGAAGCTCTGGTGAACTCCATGCCCAAGAGTGTTAAGGCAGTGCTGAGAAATAATGGTGGCCACACAAAATATTGACACTTTGGGCCCAATTTGGACATTTTCACTTAGGGATGTACTCACTTTTGTTGCCAGCGTTTTAGACATTAATGGCTGTGTGAGTTCTTTTTAGGGGACAGCAAAGTTACACTGTTTTACAAGCTGTACACTCACTACTTTACATTGTAGCAAAGTGTTGTTAAAATATTTACAAAAATGTGAGGTGTGTGGGGGTGTACTCACTTTTGTGAGATACTGTATATGTGTGTGTGTGTGTATATATGTATATACACACACACTGTATGCATGTATGTGTGTGTGTGTATATATATATGTAGAAGAATACATATCGGCCTAAACTGAGGAAAAAATTTGTTTTTTTTTAATATATTTTTGGGGGATATTTATTATAGCAAAAAGTAAAAAATATTGCATGTTTTTTTTTTCAAAATTGTCACTCTTTTTTTGTTTATAGCGCAAAAAATAAAAACTGCAGAGGTGATTAAATACCACCAAAAGAAAGCTCTATTTGTGGGAAAAAAAGGACTTCAATTTTGTTTGGGTACAATGTGGCACGACTGCGCAATTGTCAGTTAAAACGACGCAGTGCCGAATCGCAAAATGTGCTCTGGTCAGGAAGGGGGTAAATTCTTCTGGGGCTGAAGTGGTTAAAGTGGCAGTAAAAGAACTCCATACACAACAAACTGCAATGCCCATTTTTTCTGCTTTCAACACATCAATGTCTAGGACAATATGTTTACTTGCTGCCTAATATATCCCACCAACATTCAGATGCCATTGTAATGAGATAATCGATGTTATTTACTTTACCTGTCAATGATCTTAATGTTGGGGCTGACTGGTATATAAAATAATACTTTTAGGTAGATTATACTTTAATCTGTTAAACCTCAGCGTTCCACCACAATATTACAGTAAAAGTAGCAGTTGATAAAATGTGTGAAAAAAGCAATATTTCTTTACAATGCAAGTAAACGTTTTATGGCCGCGTCTTAAAACCTTGACAAAGAATCAAAGCAAAGTCCCAGGACAGAAGTGATTTATTGACTTCTTCTTGAGCTTCTACTCTGTCACTAAAATAAAGGTGCAAAGCACTGGTAAGTAAAAGTGATGGTAAAGGTGGACACACATACTCAACCTGAATGAACTGGAAAAGTGAAGTGATCAAATGTAAAAACTTTTTGTCCTTTTTTGCTCTGACCTTTTCTAAAAATTTTACAGAGCTGCAATAGAAACTTGTAGTAAACATAATTTCCCTTGCTTATATAGGGGTGACCGATCATAATTAATATTTGACACCCCGAACGCAGTGCGTTTGCCCACATCGGATCGCATTGTATAGAAGTACTACGCAATCTGATCGCAGTGAGTTTCCAAAATTAGTACATGAACTACTTTTGTGCAGTGCGATTTGAGACCATTTTTATAAAGATACAGTACGTCACAAACACATAGCAAGGGTATGAAATGACATCAAGTTTACTGTATGGTGTGTAACCATATTGTCCACAGAAAACTACCTAAAGCATACTCTAGGAGTCCAGTTAACAGGCCTAATAATTGTCGAACGATAAGTTCTTTAACATCATGCCATATATTATTCCAGCCCTGGGGTAGGGGCATCTAGCTCTACAGCAATTTTCACAGGCTTACACATGCTTCATCAAGAAACTGCGGAACTTTAGCAATGTATCTAAAACATCAAAACATTCTAAAATGAGTTCATGGACATAAAATCTTCCATCGATTATTTTTAAATTAATATACAATAATTTATCTCCAACCAGAAGTGTCGTCACCAGGCTCCCCTCAACGCGTTGCGTTATTGGACAAAATTACTTTTTCAGGGTTAGAAGTCACGTATCCAGTGACGCAACATGGCGGGTTACATCACTTCGGGTTGGAGATCGAAACTGGAAGCAATTTTTATGTAAGTGAATGTATTGAGTCACATATGTAAATTATAAAATTATTATTATCTCATTTAAAAATGGTCTGTGGAAGATTTTATGTCCATGAACTAGTTGTGGAATTTTTTGATATTTTAGATATATTGCTAAAGTTCCACAGCTTCCTGATGAAGCAGGTGTAAGTCTGTGAAAACTGCTGAAGAGCTACAGGCCCCCAGAGCTGGAACAGTCTATGACATGATAAAGAACTTATCGTTCGATGATCCATTCAGTCTGTTAATTGGTATTATGGTGTTCTATGTGCTTTGCTTGAGTCTGTGTGACTCTCTGTGCTTATATGCTATATGTGGCCAAGCTGTTTAAGGCCATTTAAAGGGACCTGCATGTTTATTCTCTGGGATTATTATACTGTCTATATGGGGGGAGTAATCACATAGATATCTTCAAGCGCATGTGACCTGTATTAGTTTATGGATCTATTGCTGAGGTGAGCATTCAGAAGGTGGTGGAACACTGTTTTTCCTTGTTGGGGTGTAGTTGAGCACTATCAAGATATCACGTTGGAATCCCTTTATTTTTTTTGACTTTTACTATATATTTTATGCACCTTTATTTTTTAGTATATTTTTTCAAAGCGTTTAGAGATTCACTGTTTTATATTGCACTGTATGGAATGTTATGATATATTGCACTGTATGGAATGTTATGATATATTGTACTGTATGGAATGTTATCTGTTATAATGTTCTCTTTATAATATTTTTTATTTATGATTGATTTCTGACACTGTGATCTACTGTGTGGAGTAGCTTTATATTGTTTTTTATTTATACATTTTTAACAGCAGTTCTACACTGATTCACATTTATCTTAGTTCTCCATGATGTTTGGGACAACCTTATTCGCCAAGTTCCTTCAAAAACTGTGTGCAAGTGTACCCAGGAGAATTGAAGAAGGTGGCGACACCAAATATTGATTTGATTTGGATTTCTCTTCTGTTCATTTACTTCCCATTTTGTTTTTTTGATAAAACACCACTATTTCTGAAATCATTCTTAATTTCCATCATTTTTTTCAAACCTGCCTATGACTTTTGCACTGTACTGTATATGAGAAAGAATTGTTTAAAAACTTCATGTGGATAACTTTAAACAAAATAATTTTCACTCTACTCGTAGTTATGAGAAGTACATAATATATCAAGTATTCAAACGGTGTAGGTACTATGGAGAATCTGATTACCTTGAAAGATGAAAGATGGGAGTGGAGGGCCATGTAAGAAATATTTGTTGAGGGCTGCTGCTTATACTGTACATGTATCAGAATTACTACAGATGCCGTCCAGAGTCAAGGTTTGGAGGGTACATAAGCCTGCACGCTCCTTACTCAGCTTGTTCATAGGGCATATCATGGGTGTTGATCTGGGTCCTAACCCTGCAGTCCTTAAACCACCATCCGTTTTATCTCTCCACCCATTCCTCTATGTGTACATCTCCTCCTCCTCTTCCTCCCTGTTGCTACTAATTCTATACAGTACACCAGTGGTCATCAACCCTGTCCTCAGGGCCCACTAACAGGCCAGGTTTTATGTATTACCTTGGGGGAGATGCAGACTAGAATACTGCAATCACTGAGCAACAAATGATATCACCTGTGATGTATTTCAGTTATCTTGCAAACCTGGCCTGTTAGTGGGTCCTGAGGACAGGGTTGATGACCACTGCAGTACAATATCTACCAGCACTTAATTCATTAGAGTTTACAATCAAAGTCTGGAGGGTTCATAGTGCATCAACTCCACAGTAAGCCTTGCAGATAAATTGTAGAGCATACTATGGGAACAGGTTTAGCCTCCAGTCCTCCAACCATCATCCATCTATATCTGCATAAATCCTACCTTACTATTGCTAACAGTCCTTTTACACAGTCAGGTTGAAAAAGAAATTGAATTGAACCTGCATCCTCACAACCATAAGCTTGTAGTTGATAAATAGAATGGACAAAACAACCCATAAGGCATTATCCAAATGGCAATAATGGTGAAAAAGTTACTTTCTGATCTGATATTCCCTGGATCAACATTCTACTGTGTTTTTTGTTTAACTCATATTTTGTGCATTTGCACGCATATCCAATTTTTTTCTTTTTTTGAACAATCTATTAATTATCTAGAACAAGCTCCTGTGGAAGTCTATTCAATATTTTCACAGCTCTTATGCCCCGTACACACGGTCGGACTTTGTTCGGACATTCCGACAACAAAATCCTAGGATTTTTTCCGACGGATGTTGGCTCAAACTTGTCTTGCATACACACGGTCACACAAAGTTGTCGGAAAATCCGATCGTTCTGAACGCGGTGACGTAAAACACGTACGTCGGAAATATAAACGGGGCAGTGGCCAATAGTTTTCATCTCTTTATTTATTCTGAGCATGCGTGGCACTTTGTCCGTCGGATTTGTGTACACACGATTTCCGACAACGGATTTTGTTGTCGGAAAATTTTATATCCTGCTCTCAAACTTTGTGTGTCGGAAAATCTGATGGAAAATGTGTGATGGAGCCTACACACGGTCGGAATTTCCGACAACAAGGTCCTATCACACATTTTCCATCGGAAAATCCGACCGTGTGTACGGGGCATTACTGTTAAGCTTTCCTATAAGCAGAAGTTAAAACTCTTTTCCCCGTTGTTTTTGGCAATGACCTTAAAGTGAACAACTTTCCACCAACTTTACTACTGGGAACTATTTATGTATTTATATTCAGCACAATATTTGCCAGCGTAAACTTCAGGCAAAATGCAGAATTCAGCAGAGCATTTAAAATGAAAATATATTTACCGGTGTATTTTTTGTGTTTGGATGATTTGTTTCGAAGAAAAACAATGTTCTGTGACTTTCTCAGTTTATACCAGGAAATGAAGCTTGTCTCGGATGTCATTGTGTTTCTGTGGGTTCCAAACAACAAACTAGAGAATATGACTGCTGCATGCTTTTTTTAAATGCATTAATTCTGTTTTTTCTTTGATTTTTCAGTTGCTCTATTTTTCATTATTGTAATGCCGTACTTCAGTCCGGATCAACCATTGTTAAACAAACTTTTTTTTTTTTTGTCTGGTCCATCACAAGTTCCTGTGTCAACCTACTGGTGATTTTCATGCTGTACAGAGGCCTTTCTCAACCAGGGTTCTATAGTAGCCCTAGGATTCCAAAAGAGGTTGCTAGGGGTTTCTTGAGATGTGACTGATAGACCTCCCATCTGATGTTGCCTGCATAGTTCCAGGTTCAATGCCACTTGGCAGAGCCAGTAGCATAGGAAAAGTGCTCTGACTGAGTATAAGAGTGGCAATCTGACCACCACCGTAAGGGACATGCTTTCCACTGACCATCAATGTAAGCTGCATTCTTCCCACTGACCACCAATATAAGGAGCATTCTTCTCACTGATCGCGAATGTAAGGAGCACTCTTCCCACTGACCACCAATCTAAGGAGCATTCTTCCCAACGGCCATCAATGTAAGGGGCCTTCTTCCCATGGACCACCAATAAAAGCTAGATTTTCATAATGACCCCCAACTGACTAATCTTAGCACGGGTTCCCTGAGACGTGAAATTGCTGTATATGCACTACTTGTCCAATCAATGAATGGGTTCCTGCCCTCATAATTGGCCAATAAGGGTACCATCACAGAAATAGGTTTATAGCAGATGGGACCTGACATTTATAGAGCAGGAGGTGCCCGATGGCACTGGATTATATAGTCTGCAAAGGGCTCCTTATAGTTGCTTTACCAGGGGCCCCTCACTGCTCCTTCCTCCTCCACAGTGGTTGCAATACCTGTTACTTCCAGGTATGGAGGACCATGTGACCTCTTCTCCTGAGACAATACTCGGGTCTAGCAGCCGTTTGTTATGCCCAATGCCTGTCACATGATTGGGGGGATAATTATCATTGTTCTCACGGGTTACCAACACCTCTCATTTTAATGCTGGCTGCAAAGGAGGGAAAGGAGAAGTAAGTTAATTCTGTTTCTCAAATTAAAGGTTTTCTTTAAATACAGTTTTCTCTTTATTTAGCAAGCATAATTTGGGCCTTAAAGAAGTGAACCCCAAGTAGATAATAACCACCTCATCAATTATTACAGCTATGTATTCATTGAATTAGTTGTCATTTCAAATGCAGCTAGTTTAACTGCATATATTTATTCCTAACCAATGACACCACAAAGCTCCTAATCCACTCCGTGGTCATCTCTCGCCTCAACTACTGCAACTCCTTTCTCATTGGCTTACCTTTACATAGGCTGTCTCCCTTCAGTCCATTGTGAAAGCTGCTGCCAGGCTCATTCACCTTACCAACCGCTTAGTGTCTCCTACTCCTCTCTGCCAACCCCTCCACTGGCATCCACTCACCCAACAAATTCAATTTAAAGTACTAATAACTTACAAAGCCTTCCACAACTCAGCCCCAGCTACATCACTAACCTAGTCTCAAAATACCAACCTAATCATTCTCTTCGTTCCTCCCAAGACCTCCTGCTTTCTAGCTCCCTTGTCACCTCCTCCCTAGCTGGCCTCCAGGACTTTTCCATAGCCTCTCCCATCCCATGGATCTCTCTACCCCTAACTATACAACTATCCCCTACTTTGCTTTAAGACGATTCCTGAAACCCTCCTCTTCAGAGAAGCCTATTCTACACCCACCTAACAACTGTACTTTTATTTTCTCTATCAGTTCATCCCCTGCAGCTATTACCTCTTGTATCACTTGACCCTCCCTCTTAGATTGTAAGCTCTAATGAGCAGGGCCCTCTGATTCCTGTGAGTTTGCCCTCATGTTGTAAAGCGCTGTGCAAATTGTTGGTGCTATATAAATCCTGTATAATATGTTTATTGCCATCTCTTGAACAGCATAGGAGACTGGGAGAGGAAAGGGCAGCACTAGTAGCTCGTCAGGCTTTGATGCATGAGCATGTGCTAACACTGAACACACTGACAGGAGAAGAGAGCAGTGTGATGTTGCTCCTTCATTGTCCATCAAGAAGATTGGAGTGTTTGTTTGATCAAGCTTTGCTGTTTCTGCTTATATAAAAGTAAAAAGCTGGCTGCACAAAATTACAAATCACTTGACAGGTAAAACTTCCCCCAATATCAATACTTAAAAAAAGTAAATGAAAGTAAAGTAAAAGAAATTGTAAACCCTATCTTAAATAAATTCTTCACCCCGGAGAGAAAAAAAGAAAGAAAAAAGTTAGTAGCTACAAATAGGTCAGTTACCTGTCCAGGGAACCAACTCTGTCCTCACTCTGGCCTGTTCTTCACCAGTGTTCGGGTCCCCGGCATCACCATGTTTAGCATGGGAAGCCAGTTGTGACATGTTCCAGAAAGCTGCCAGAAAAAAAAGGGGGGGGGGGGGAATTCCTCTCAGATCGCCTGTCAAACCATGGTACCTGTTCCCTCCAAAAAAAAAAAAAAAAAAAAATTAGATGCCAAAAGTTAGAGGGGGGGGGGGGTTAGGAGTCAGAAAAGAACTTCCCCTTCTGGGTGAAGTTCCACATTAAAGTGGAGTTCCACCCACCTTTACAACTCTTCAGCATCCCTCACTAAACTGTGCACTGTAAACAAATTGGATATTTTTTTATTTTTTTTCTCAGCACCTACTGTATATCTGCTGTATTCATTTTTCACTTCCTCCTCCCTGGCCGCGGCCCATCGCATTATTTCCTGTTTGCAATACCTTCTGGGAAGGGGCGGCAACTTCCTCTGAAACTGCCGTTGCTATGGAAACCTGACCTGAAACCTATTACACTGCTTGTGCTGCACTGAGCATGTGCGAGATCTGCAAGGATGAGATCCAGGAAGAAATACAGTCTGGCTTCAGATGCCCAGACTTAAGATGGCCACGGCCTGCTGTAAGTTTATAAAATAACAAACTACTGCTATAAACTAACAAAACAGACCTTAATTTACAGACTAACTTTACTAGAATACATTAAGCTTGTGTATTATAGGGGTATTTTTATTTAAAAAGTATAATTTTGGCGGGAACACCACTTTAACCACTTTGCAGTTTTACAGCTACAGGACGGCACCTGTGCGCCGGATCACAAATATATACGGTGCCTTGGAAAAGAGGTTTGTTAGAGAACCTTAGTGAACAAACAGCATCATGAAGGCCGAGGAACACACCAGACAGGTCAGGGATAATGTTGTGGAGAAGTTTAAAGCAGGGTTAGGTTATAAAAAAAATATCCCAAGCTTTGAACATCTCACGGAGCACTGTTCAATCCATCATTCGAAAATGGAAAGAGTATGGCACACATGAATACTTGAATAAGTATTCACACCCCTTGAAATTTCCCACATTTTGTCATGTTACAACCAAAAACGTAAATGTATTTTATTGGGATTTTATATGATAGACCAACACAAAGTGGCACATAATTGTGAAGTGGAAGGAAAATGATGTTTTTCAATTTTTGTTTACAAATAAAGTGTGGCGTGCCTTTGTGTTCGGCCCCCTTTACTTTGATACCGCTACCTAAAATCTAGTATAACCAATTGCCTTCAGAAGTCACCTAATTAGTGAATGAGGTCTACCTGTGTGTAATTTAATCTCATTATACATACAGCTGTTCTTTGAAGCTCTTTGAGGTTTGTTAGAGAACTTTAGTGAACAAACAGCATCAGGAGGGTCAAGGAACACTAAACAGGTCAGGGATAAAGTTTTGGAGAAGTTAAAAGCAGGGTTAGGTTATAAAAAAAATATCCCAAGCTTTGAACATCTCACGGAGCACTGTTCAACTCATCATCCAAAAATGGAGAGTATGGCACTAATTAAAACCTACCAAGACATGGCCGTCCCCCTAAACTGACAGGCTGGGCAAGGAGAGCATTCATCAGAGAAGCAGCCAAGAGGCCCATGTTAACTCTGGAGGAGCTGCAGGGATCCACAGCTCAGGTGGGAGAATCTCTCCACAGGACAACTATTAGTCGTGCACTCTACAAATCTGGCCTTTATGGAAGAGTGTCAAGAAGAAAGCCATTGTTGAAAGAAAGCCATAAAAAGTTCCATTTGCAATTTGCGAGAAGCCATGTGGGGGACACAGAGAACATGTGGAAGAAGGTGCTCTGGTCAGATGAGACCAAGATTAAACTTTTTGGCCTAAAACCAAAACACTGTGTAAGGGAAAAACACACCATCCCCACCATGAAACATCATGGTGGCAGCATCATGTTGTGCTGTTGATGCTTTTTTTCAGCAAGGACAGGGAAGCTGGTCAGAGTTGATGGAAGATGAATGGAGCCAATTACAGGGCAATCTTAGAAGAAAACCTTTTAGAGTCTGCAAAAGACTTGAGACTGGGGCGGAGGTTCACCTCCCAGCAGGACTATGACCCTAAACATACAGCCAGAGCTACAATGGAATGGTTTGGATCAAAGCATATTCATGTGTTAGAATGGCCCAGTCAAAGTCCAGACCTAAATCCAATTGAGAATCTGTGGCAATTACTTGAAAATTACTGTCACAGATGGTTTCTATACAATGTGACAGAGCTTGAGCTATTTTGCAAAGAAGAATGGGCAAAAATGTCACTCTCTAGATGTGCAAAGCTGGTAGAGACATCCCCAAAAAGACTTGCAGCTGTAACCGCAGCGAAAGGAGGTTCTACAAAGCATTGACTCCGGGGGGGGGCTAAATACAAATGCACGCCACACTTTTCACATTTATTTGTAAAAAGAAATTTGAAAAACATTTATCATTTTTCTTCCACTTCACAATTATGTGCCACTTTGTGTTGGTCTATCACAAAAAATCCCAATAAAATACATTTGTTTTTGGTTGTAACATGACAAAATGTGGAAAATTTCAAGGGATATGAATACTTTTTCAAGGCACTGTACGTGGTCAGACACTTCTGGGTAGGGTGCGCATGCATACCGCCGGTGGCTTGCTTCCGCTGTGATTACACACAACGGAAGCTGATCAGTGGGTGCAGAGAACTCTATATCCTCCGGCACCCATCGATCATAAGTCAGAGACACAGAACTGCAATCTGCCTATGTAAACAAGACAGACCGCCGTCCTGATTGGAGGGAAGAGATGAAATTTGTGTCCCTGCAAAGAAAATTCCATCTCTTCCCCTAGTAAAAGCACCTCACACAGTATAGTAAAAAACTGGCTAGGCACATAGTTAACCCTTTTGATTGCTCCTGATGTTAACCCCTTCCCAGCCAGTGTCATTAGTACATATTTTTTAGCACTGATCACTGTTGGGGATGAGCTGCATATACCCCGGTTCGGTTTGCACCAGAACATGCGAACAGGCAAAACGTTTTTGAGCGAACATGTGTATGGGGACTCGGGTACTGGCCCAGGGGACATGTAAAGTTTTTAAAACAACCGTTTTTTCAGAAACAGTGATTTTAATAATACTTAACCACTTAAGGACCGAGCCTCTTTCTGAGATTTGGTGTTTAGAAGTTAAAAACAGTTTTTTTGTTAGAAAATTACATAGAATCCCCAAACATTATATATATTTTTTCTAACACCCTAGAGCAGTGATGGTGAACCTTGGCACCCCAGATGTTTTGGAACTACATTTCCCATGATGCTCATGCACTGTGCAGTGCAGATGAGCATCATGGGAAATGTAGTTTCAAACATCTGGGGTGCCAAGGTTCGCCATCACTGCCCTAGAGAATAAAATGGTGGTTGTTGCAATACTTTGTCACACCGTATTTGCGCAGCGGTCTTACAAGCGCACTTTTTTTGGAAAAAAATACACTTTTTTGAATTAAAAAAAAAGACAACAGTGAAGTTTGCACAATTTATATATATATATATATATATATATTTATATATATTTATAGTTCTATAGTTATAATTCTACAAGTTGCATGTTTACAGAGTTACAGAGGAGATCTTGGGCTAGAATTATTGCTCTCGCTCTAACGATCGCGATGATACTGCATGTGTGGTTTGAACACCGTTTTCATATTCGGGCACTACTAACCTGTGCATTCGCTTCTACGCGTGAGCTCGGTGGGACGGGGCGCACTTAAAATTATTTTTTTTTCTTATTTTACCTTTTATTTTTTTATTTTTACATTGTTCTTTTAAAAAAAAAAAAATTGAGTCACTTTTATTCCTATTACGAATGTAAACATCCCTTGTAATAGAAAAAAAGCATGACAGTACCTCTTAAATATGAGATCTGGGGTCAAAAAGACCTCAGATCTTATATTTACACTAGAATGCAATAAAAAAAAAATTAAATGTCATTTAAAAAAAAAAAAAAAAGTCCCTTTAAGAGCTATGGGCAGAAGTGACGTTTTGACATCGCTTCCGCCCTGCAATGGTATGGAGACGGGTGGGGGCCATCTTCCCCTCACTCACCTCCATGCAGGACACAGGACCCGGTCGCCTCCGCCACTACCGATGGCTCAGGTAAGAGGCGGAGGGCACCGGAGTGCAGCGCGAAGGGGGCCCTCTCCCGCTGCCGATAAAAGTGATCTTGTGACGAATCAATCACAGAAACCACTTTTATCTGAATGCAGACCGCCCGCTGAAGAATAAGAGGCTAGCTGCTGCCATAACAACGATATTCCTCTTCAAAGTAGCGACGTAAAACAACGGCGGTAAGTGGTTAAAGTAAAACAATAAAAATGAAATATCGTGCCTGGGGGGTCCCCTTGGTCTGCCTGTAAAGTGGTGCATCTGTGCAATGTGTAGAACAGTGCTGCAGCAAAATTACATTTCTAAAGGAAAAAATGTCAGTTAAACTTGCTTGCGGCTGTAATGTATTGCCGACTCCCGGCAATATAGATGAAAAATCAATGAAAAAATCGGCGTGGGCTCTCCCCCCCCAGTCCATACCAGCCTCTCTGGGTCTGGTATGGGTTTTAAGGGGAACTCAACGCCAAAATTAAAAAAAAAAAAAGTGTGTGGTCCCCCCCAATTCCATACCAGACATTTATCCTAACAAGCAGCCTGGCAGGCCAGGAAAGGGGGAGGGGTGACAGAGCCCCCCCTCCTGAACTATACCAGGCCACTTGCCCCCAACGTGGGGAGCATTTTTTGGGGTCCCCCCAAAGCACCTTGTCCCCATGTTGATGGGGATAAGAGCCTCTTCCCGACAACCCTGGTCATTGGTTGTCGGGTTCTGCGGGTGGGGGCGTATTGGAATCTGGAAGCCCCCTTTAACAAGGGGGCCCCCAGAACCCGGCCGCCCCCGTTGTGAATGGGTATGGGGTACATTGTACCACTACCCATTCGACAAAAAAAGTGTCAAAAAGTAAAAACCACAATAGACAGTTTTTGACAATTCCTTTATTAAAAAAGAAAAAAATAAGTGTCCCCCAATGTATATCCATCGTCAATCATGCCACCTGATGGACCCGAAAAATAGAAGAAAAACCAAAAAAACTCTGCCTCCATGGGCGGCCTACCGGCGACTGCTGTCTTTTGTCTGTGACAGGTGTTAGAAAAGCAAGGGCGGGGCCACCTGCTGACTTAACTGTGTGGCCCCGTCACATCTGCCATCACATGACGTCAGAAGGGGGCGGGGTCACTCGGTTACATCACCAGGTGGTTCCTGCTCTTGTCTATATAATAGCTGTCATATCCAAGAGACCACAGTCGCTGGTGGCCTCCCATCAAGGCGGAGCTTCTTTTTTTTTTTTTCAGGTCTGTTGGGTGGCGTGATTGAAGATGGATGAACATCGCAGGACACTTTTTTTTGTTTTTTTATTTTATTTTTTAATAAAGGAATTGTCAAAAACTGTCTTTTGTGGTTTTTACTTTTCAACACTTTTTTTGGGTGAATGGGTACAATGTACCCGATACCCATTCACATAGGAAGGGCAGGATCTGGGGGCCCCTTTGTTAAAGGGGGCTTCCAGATTCCGATCAGCCCCCCACCCTCAGACCCCGACAACCAATGGCCAGGGTTGTCGAAAAAGGCCCCTGTCCCCATCAACATGGGGAGAAGGTGCTTTGGGGGGACCCCAAAGCACCCTCCCCATGTTGAGGGCAAGTGGCCTGGTATGGTTCAGGAGGGGGGGGCATTTGCTTGCCCCCCCCTCTTTCCTTTCTGCTTGCTAGGATAAGGGTCTGGTATGGATTTTGGGGGGCCCCAATGCCATTTTTTTTTCATTTTGGCGTGGAGTTTCACAGATTCCGATTATTTCCGAACGGCTTCGAACTGTTCCGAGTGTCACTGGCGCCCCCCACACCTCTGGCCAAATGCAGTACTGCATACCACATTAGCTTGAATTCTGCTTGTTTTGTGAGACAACACTCGCAAACCGAGTCAGGATTTTAAAAAATAAAGTTGCTTGTCTTTCAACACACTTGTTAACCACGTTACTCATTAACCAAGGTTCCACTGTACGATTAATTAGGAAATTTGATTTTTTTTTCTATTTTTTTAATGGATGTTTTATAGCAGAAAGTAAAAAATATAGTTTTTTTTTTTTTTTTTTAACAAAATGATCGTTTTTTTTTGTTTTTTTTTGTTTATAGTGCAAAAAAATAAAAAAAAATACAGGTGGTGGGCAAGTGAGCATCGGGCAGTCCTCTACTCCTCCTCGTTTCCGTCGTGCATCTCCTCCCCTCCTCCTCCCCTCCTCCTAGGTGTACAATAGGATCACCTGTCCTTTCAGCCAATCGGGTGATAGGTCTCAAAACCAGCTTCCTGATTGACCAGGACGAGGATCAGTGTTTCAATAGCGAATATTCATTCGCTATTGTAACACACCTGGCTGGGCTCAGTTGGCATTCTCTGCACCCCGAGCCCACCCTATTTTGAAGCCTATTAGAGCCTCCGCCTCTAATCAGGAGCTTCAAAAAAACACCTCAGCCGAATTGGAATCCACGTATCCAGCGTCCTGCAAAAGGCTGGACGCATGGATGGGGGGGGGGGGCAGTGCCCATGTGCCCTTAATGGCCTGGGCCGCCCCCTGTGGGAAAGTGTGATATTGCAGAAATAAGAGATGGGACAAAGAATTGTATAGAAAGCTGGCTGTGTGTTGCCAAGTTACGTCATCCCTTTTAAGACATCAAAAGAAAAAAGGGGACCCCTCTATGGAGTAGAACTATATGGGCACGGACAATTGATAGCATATAATATCAGCAGAGAAAAGTAATGTAGAAATTTTGTATAAAAATGTTACTTTTATTTAATACAAATTATTTAAACATCTAGAGATGGAGTCCCAAAATACGTATAAGAATTTGCAGCAATGGAAATCTCTGTACATAAACACATATGTAAAGAAAAAAAATGTTCAAAAGATATAACAGCTCAACCGGACCGGTCCCATAAAGGGTCCAAACCTTCGCAGCAGAAAAATCTGTAGGCTAGGAAAATGATGCTATGAAGGGAGAAAGTGCAATGTTTTCCAATTATTTCTACATCTTTATGGGACCAGTCCAGTCCAGTTTTTATTATATCGTTTGAATTTTTTTTTTCCTTTACATATGTGTTTATGTACAGAGATGTCCTTTGCTAAAAATTCTTATATGTATTTTGGGATGCCATCTCAAGGATGTCTCTTTTAAATAATTTTTGTATTAAATAAATGTTTAATTTTTATACAAAAATTCTACATTACTTTTCTCTGCTGATATTATATACTATCAATTGTCTGTGTCAGTGCCCATATAGTCCTCCTCCCCAGAAGGGTCCCTTTTTCTTGCCTATAACAAGAAGTGCCTGAACAAGGACTTTTATGTCAAGTTTATCATAAAGCTGTAAGGTTTACACCTATTGAAAACCACTTTTGGAATTAAAATCAAGGGCCCTTCTATATTATGCATTTCCGCAACACACACCAACTCATGCTGCACGTGATTGTGGTGCCTCATTAATTCTGAATTCATTGATGTGAGCCATCTGTGCGATAAGTGCGCACACAAAAGTTTTACATTGTGTTTCCTGGACAGCCCACTCAAAATGAATGCGCTGCATTACTGTAGTACAGATTAATGCGCACTATACCTGTCAGCTCCTGCTCCTTACTCCAGCTTCTGCGGTTTTGGCTATGGCCCTCTCCTTGTCTGTCTGTATACCTGCAGGCTGATTAACGTGATCAGTCTCTGGGTGGAAACCAAGCCTGTTATAAGCCAGCCAAACTTCATTTGGGTGCTGGTGATAGACAGTGATACATGTGTTGTTCCTGATTAAACACTGTCTGCCCTGCCCTGCTCTGCTAGATTGGATTTCCCTGTGTATGACTTTGGACCGGATTTTGGACTATTACCTGAACTTAGCCCATCTTTTACCCGGACTGGCATAGAACCACGCTACCTGTCTGCTAACCGCAAGTATCTGTTTGCTTTGCTCAATCCCCACCTGCCCTGCCATGGTGGCCAGGCACTATAGCATTGTGTATAAGTCTTGGGGGCAACCGACTACCGGTAGGCCTGCTTGCCTTATGGGATAGGGGGCTGCTATAGATGAAGAACACAGTAGCCAGCTATAATGTCTGACCACCTGTGTTGGGGTAGACGTGACAATACCGTACATGAACACGTGTGCAGTAATGCAACGCATCAGCCCAATCTGAATAATAGTCCTTTACTTTTTATAGTTTGAGATTTTAGCACTTGGGTTTACTTCTACTTTAAAAACAAGAAGACTGAAAGGTGCAAGCATCTAGTGCATTACTGCAAAAAAAATGTGTTTTGAGCAAATAAGATAAAAACAAAAATTGGATACTCGCAAAGTGCAACTGGTAAAAACACATAGACCACAAGATGCCGTATAATGTAAGGTGTGTGTGCTCCACTTATTTCCCGCTGTATAAGCTTGGCTATATAGCGGGATACAATTGGACCACACATACCTTACACTATACGGCATCTTGTGGTCTATGTGTTTTTACCAGTTGCACTTTGCAAGTATGCAATTTTTGTCCATCTTATTTGCGCAAATATATTTTTTTGCGATAATGCGCCTTCCTATCTTGTTGTTTTTGTAGTTCCACTTTGGATTCCCTTATCCATGGAAGGCTGCATTTGCCCTGCATTTGAAATTGTTGCACAGTCCTGTTCAACAGTGGAGGACCTCTGGAAGTGATGGTTTTGTACTACCTATACTTTAAGTTGGGTATTTAGCTGTTTGTCTAGATTTCAGCATTCATGTCTTCATAGAGTTCACAATTGAGAGTCTTGCTATTGGCTTTCAGGCTAATAAAGAAAACCATGACACACGTGAGCTAAGAAGGAGACCGGAATGCACAAACTATATTTATTCTTGTGTACGAATGGCTGTTTTATTCCACGCTCAAAAGAATGAAATATGGGCTCACTTAAATAGAGGAGTACAATGTCACAGCAAGGGTAAGTGATGGAATTGTAATTATAAGTGAAGTGTATGGCACACAGCAATCAGCTTAAGTGAGTTTAACCCTTTCACTCAGTTGAATACAATAGTGATTTACATTCCACCTTGGCTACTTAGAGGTTAATTGCAGCAAGATTATTCTGTGTAGCTTAGTGTTTTAGTCTGAAACGGAACATATAGTGGTATTGTTTTTTTTGGATTTATTATGTGTTTTAACCACGACCAGCCGCCGTCATTATACTGTGGCAGGTCGGCTCGTTCCTGCAAATCGCTGTAGGTGTACGTCGGCTTCTGAAAAGTGACGCTAAAGGTTGTTTTTTTTTTTGTTTTTTTTTGTTTTGTTTTTTTCTTTTAAATAACAAACATGTCATACTTGCATCCCCTGTGCAGCTCGTTTTGCACAGAGTGGCCCCGAACATCATCTTCTGGGGTCCCTCGGCGGCTCCTCCCCACAGCAGATAACCCCCTGGAATTAGCACTCTCCCGGGGGGTTACCTAGTACCTTGCGGGTGCGCTCTTGAGTCCAGCATTCGGCGTCATCCATAGAGGCTGAATGTAGGACTCGGCCCTGCCCCCCGGCGCTCACGTCATTGGATTTGATTGACAGCAGCAGGAGCCAATGGCTGTGCTGCTATCAATCTATCCAATCAACAGCCGAGAACCCCGGGGCAGAGAGGCAGCGCGTCCCCATGGGTTAAGTTCGAGGGATCAGGTAAGTAAAATGCATAGCATTAAGGTGAAAAAACACAAACCTTTACAACCCCTTTAGGAGCTATAGCAGGCGCTCACGCCTGCTGCATGGCGGGGGAGCCGACGGCCGCAATGTCCGACGGCCACCTGCGAGCGCTCCACAGAGAGCCAGAACGGGGATCTGTCAGTGTAAAGAAACAGATCCCTGTTCTGACAGGGGAGGAGAGAGAGAGATCTGCTATTCCTAGTGATCAGCAACAGTGATCCCTCTCTACTGCCAGTCAGTCCACCCCCCCCCACAGTTAGAAACTCCTCCCTAGGGAACACTTAACCCCTTGATCCCCCCCTAGTGTTAACCCCTTCTCTGCCTGTGTCATTTATACAGTAATCAGTGCATTTTTATAGCACTGATCACTGTATTAATGTTACTGGTCCCAAAAAAGTGTCAGAAGTGTCCGATCTGTCTACCGCAATCCCGCTAAAAATCGCTGATTGCCGCCATTACTAGTAAAGAAAAGAAATGATAAAAATGACATAAATCTGTACCCTATTTTGTAGACTTTTGCGCAAACCAATCAATATACGCTTATTGTGATTTTATTTTTTCAACCAAAAATATGTAGAATACATATTGGCCTAAACTGATAAAGAATTTTTTTTTTTTACTTTTTTTGGATATTTATTATAGCAAAAAGTAAAAAAGATTGTTTTTTTTTTTTTTAAATTGTCAGCCTTTTTTTGTCCAAAAAATAAAAACCGCAGAGGTGATGAAATGCCAACAAAAGAAAGCTCTATTTGTGGGAAAAAAAGGATGTTAATTTTGTTTTGGGTGCAGCGTCGCGTGACCGCGCAATTGTCAGTTAAAGAGACGCAGTGTTACATAGTAGGTGAGGTTGAAAAAAGACACAAGTCCATCAAGTCCAACCTATGTGTGTAATTATGTGTCAGTATTACATTACATATCCCTGTATGTTGCGGTCATTCAGGTGATTATCTAATAGTTTCTTGAAGCTATCAATGCTCCTCGCTGAGACCACCGCCTGTGGAAGGGAATTCCACATCCTTGCCGCTCTTACAGTAAAGAACCCTCTACGTAGTTTAAGGTTAAACCTCTTTTCTTCTGATTGTAATGAGTGGCCACGAGTCTTATTAAACTCTCTTCTGCGAAAAAGTTTTATCCCTATTGTGGGGTCACCAGTACAGTATTTGTAAATTGAAATCATATCCCCTCTCAAGCGTCTCTTCTCCAGAGAGAATAAGTTCAGAGCTCGCAACTTTTCTTAACTAAGATCCTCCAGACCCTTTATCGCAAAAAATGGCCTGGTCATTAAGGGGGAAAATCTCCCAGGACTGAAGTGGTTAAAAAAGTATTTCCCCTTTTTTCGACACATTCTATACCATTAAACATCCATTCTTCTTTTGGGACAGCAGGTGGAGCTTTAGGCTCCTTTTTCACGTTTTCAAACTCTCTTTGCTTTATTGATGTTTACAAGCCTGTAAATAAGTGAATTAGTCTGAGCAATGACTCATCTCTTATTGGATGAATCAGAAGTTTCAATAAAACAACCAACAGCCTTAGATTAGAACTATAGGGAGGATTATAACCCCTGTAAGGTTTATTTTTGCCATCTGTCCCATTGGGGAGATTTACCTTCACTTCCTACAGAGAAAAGATATACCTGTGCTCAAATCCCAATAGCTTGTATGTGTATTTAAACTATCAGATGTTAAAGGGGTGTGACCACATATTAACACTACAAATTCTGGATGGACCCTCTCCACACTACTATACACCAGTTGACCTAGCTTAAGCATGTATTGCATATGTGTGAACTAAAAATCAGTTTTCCATTGCATAGTTTGCTGGAAATGGTGTATAGCAGTGTGTAGAGGGTCCATCCAGAATTTTGTAGTGTTACCTTCACTTCCTGTCCCATAGCCAACAATTTTCCCTTTAATACATATTTGGGGACCACCCAAAATTTGGGATTTTCTTTTACTTTCACTTTCAACGATAATGGTAAAAATGGTGCTCTTGGAGTTCTTTGTCATATAATAAATGTTTCTTTGCAAAACTAAATTGTATATAGATATTTGCAATAAATAAATTGATAAATATTTAAAGTGGTTGTTACCTTTCAAAACCCTTTCACTGGCAGCCCCTCTGTTTATAAAAAGCACTTACACACTGCATCATCTCTGGATCAAAGACATTAAATACCTTTTTTTTTGCAGCTACATTCAGGCTACATTTGTGACTCCCGGCTGCTCTGCTAATCCGATCCAGGGCTGCAGCAGGAGGGGCCGAGATCTTCCTCCGACGTCAGCTGGGGAGGTCACATGGCCACTTGGCCCCTCCCACTGTAGACCTAGATCGGAGTAGCAAATTTGACGGCAGTCACGTGACCGGCCTGAATGTAGCTACAAAAAAGGTATTTAGAGGCTTTGTTTTTTTAAAAAAAAACGCTTATACAGTGCATTATCCCTGTATAAAACAGAGGGGCTGCCAGTGAAATATTATTAAATCTTTTTTTAACTACTGATAGTGACAGGAGGGGGAGGGGCAGGCGAGACACGGACACGGAGCTGACAGGCGGTAGGGAGGGGTGAGGAGGACAGGAGAGCTGCAGATGACGGAGGCACGTAAGCTGACCACAGGAGTCAGGGCTCAGCAGCCATGATTATTGTGGTAAGGTCACAGAGGGGGTCACAGGAACTGGCAGGATCAGCCAGGTTTTGTACAGCTTAGAGGAGGGCAGGTTAGAGAGTACAAGCACTGTGCTGTTTAACCTGCTATAAGGGAACAGATGATCACTTTTTTTTTTTTTTTAGGGTTACAAACACTTTAAAGCTGAAGTATGATCTTTATTTTTTATTTTTTTCATTGGTCCAACTTAGGCTAATGAAAGTATACACTGGCACAGGGGGTTGTTCACTTAGAACTGCCAATCTTTACTAAATGCCTTGTATTTTTTTTTAATGAATACAATCCATTTTCTTATTGGAGAAGGTAGAGAGGAGGGGCCGTGATGGCCAGTAGGAGTTTGAAAATGTCAGGGACTAAACAATGTTTCAGGCTTCGTGGTCAGTGAGTAGAAATAGTGCCCCATCATTGGTATTAGTGGGAAGAATTTTACCCCATCATTGGCATCGGTGGGGTGAATAGTGCCCCATCATTGGTATCAGTGGGATGAATGGTGCCCCATCATTGATATCAGTGGGAGGAATAGTGCTGCATCACTGGTATCAGTTGGAGGAATAGTGTCCCATCATTGGTGTCAATGGGAGGAATACTGCTCCATCATTGGTATCAGTTGGGGGAATACTGCCTCATTATAGATGCCAGTGGGAGGAATCATGCCCCGTCATTAGTATCAGTGGAAGGATTACTGCTTCATTATTGTTATCAGTGGGAGGAATACTGCTCCATAATTGATTTTGGTGGGAGGAATACTGCTCCATCATTGGCATCCAATGTAAGGAATATTGCCACATCATTGATATCAGTGGAGGAGTAGTGCCCCCCTTGTTGATGTCTGTGGAAAGGTTAGTGTCTGATATCAATAGGAGTAATAGTGCACCAAGGGCAAAGTAAAGGCAAGTAAAGGGCCGCTTCTGGCCTGCGGGCTGGAGTTTGGAGACCACTGCGTCAGAGCAATGGGCCATAGCAAGTCCTTTGTGCATCCTTGATAACCTCAAGCTAACTGGCCAATAAGCTAATTTACTTGGACTATATGTAGGAAGGCAATGGAATGCACGGGTAACCATAGGCTAAGCCAGTGTAGACTCTTGTGAACTGCTTTGCTCATCACTGTACATCACATACAGCTTTCCTAAGTTGGCCACTTTCCCTGTTTGGGTGTATTTTCTTTGTACTAAGAGACAAGTTAATGTCTGAGCATTATCAATAGTCTCTGTAACAGCAGAGAAAACATCGGTTAAGGGCTTGCAATCTCTCACTCCTTGGACACGTCAGGGTTGAGAGCTCACTGCTTTAGGATGAAGTATCACCTATTGATTTTTTCACCATTAGAAGCTTCCCCTTGTTTATTCAACTTGCAAAATGCAGCTGCAAGGTGGACGAAAAAAAAAAAAGAGACAAAAAAACACAATAGCAATGAAAATGCAGAATGGTAGGATCTGGAAAAACGATCATTGTAAGCATGCAATGCTTCAGGGTGTTTACACAAATGTAAATGTTGGCTTCTGATTCTTGGACACAAGACAATATATGCCTAACAGCCCCAGACCACCCTGTGGTAGAAGTAGGTTAGCACACAATGTGTGCTAGACCGTTTGCAGTCTCCTTATGCCCTGTACACACGATTGGACTTTCCGACAACAAAACCATGGATTTTTATTCGAAGGATATTGGCTCAAACTTGTCTTGCTTACACACGGTAACCCAAATGTTGGCCAACAATTACGAACTGATGTACTTGACATCTCCATTATGAACGCTAGTTTTATAAGACCGAGCGCTTCTGGCTCATACGTGATTCCGAGCATGCGTGTTTGTACTTTTTGACTTTTTGTCCGATGGACTTGTGTACACGTGATCGGAAAGTCCGACAACAAACATTTGTTGGCGGAAAATTTGAGAACCTGCTAGCCAACGTTTGTTGGCGGAAAATCCAACAACAAATGTTTGATGGAGCATACACACGGTCGGACTTTCCGCCAACAAGCTCACAACCAACATTTGTTGTCGGAAAATCTGATCGTGTGTATGGGGCATAAGAGGTGAACCCGGGCTACCATGCATACCAATGCATGATGAAGGTCTGGCTGCATCTGTGAATAACCAAGTATTCATTCACTCATGAGCATAGGTCTAGAGATGTATGGATTCAATCTGAACATCAAAAGCGATTATTTATATCAATAGGATCTATATTTAAAGCTGAACACTAGACAGATGTAGAAAATATAACATATTGCAGCTCTGTATTCACTAATACATGCTTAAATGGATAAATACATATTGTCTAAATACAAGCTATTAACTATGTAATTAAGATCATAGCTGGAGTCCAGCTTTAAAGTGGCTGTAAACTTCTGAAATCATAAATAAACAATGCATATCCTTCTATGGTGTGAACTTGTTTCAATCTAAAACATTTCGTTTGATTTCTTTCTTCTCTCTCATTCCTCTGCCATCTGCATGTGTCTGTTCTGACAGATGATGTTGACTCCAAGGAATCCAGGGGGTGGGGTAGGGGAGCTCCAATACACCCAATACAGTCTCTGCTGTGCATGTTTCCCTATGATATTGTGAGTAAGCCCACAATGGGGATAAAACTTTTAAGCGGAAGGGTGTTTAATAAGACACATGGCCACTTATTAAAATTAGAAGAAATTGGGTTTAACCTTAAACTGCATAGAGGGTTCTTTACTGTAAGAGCGGTAAGGATGTGTAATTCCCTTCCACAGGTGGTGGTATCAGAGGGGGGGGCATCAATAGTCTCAAAAAACTATTAGATAAGCCCCTGAACGACCACAATATACAGGGATATACAATGTAATACTAACATATAATCACACACACATAGGCTGGAGTTGATGGACTTGTGTCTTTTTTCAACCTCACCTACTGTGTAACTATATATGTGTAGAGGGGGTGTGTCCTTTTCCTCTACTCATGTTTCAGATTACACTCTGCTCTCCTCTCTATGCTGTGCAATGTGTTACATCAGATCCTCATTCCCTGCCTTCGGGTGATCAGAAATGCCTTGTAAAATGTGTGCTTTAATAGGTTGTACAGAAGAGAGGGCTGCAGATAAAAGGTACAACTTATGTAGGAGGATTTGTTTTATCTCTGTGTATCACCTGAGGCCAGTCACTTCACTGGGTATATGTAAGGGTTTACAACCACTTTAAAGAAAAGCTGAATTATCTGTAAATCACTCCTGCCTCTCAAATTATACCCGCTGCAGTGACTACTAATTGCCTGTTGTACAACTCAGCTATATAAATGACAGCACTGCCAACATTGGTGGTTATGTCAACATTGCCAAGCTAGATATGTGCTGTGCAAGAAAATTAAACAAAGAAAGCCAACATGATTTATCCTTAGGCTAATTTCTGCAGGACATACTAATTTACATTGGCAGGAAGCGATAGTGAAAAAAGTAATTTAAAAAGTTAGAAATATTGAAACTAATTGCATATTGTAAATGTGTTTGTTTTTTAAATAACAAACATATACTTTACCTGCTCTGTGCAATTCATTTTCATAGAGCAGCCTTGATCCTCCTGTTCTGGGGTCCCCAGCCAGCGCTACTGGCGCCTCCCCTCTTCCGAGTGTTCCTATAGCAAGCCACTGGCTGTTCTGCACTGCTGTGGTTACAGTATGTAAAAAAAATGTGAAAATACCAAATTTAAAAAGAAAAAAAAAAAAAAAATGACAACTTCAAAAAGCTCACCATGCTGCTTACTAAATACCTTGGACTGTCTACTTTCCAAATAGGGGTTATTTTGGGGGAGATTTGTGCTCTCCTGGCATTTTAGGGCCTCCAGAAATAAAATGGGCCATCAGTACATCAGGGTTGATCAATTTTCAAGTGTATATACCATGGTTTGTAGACTCTATGGGGTTGATTTACTAAAGCTGGAGAATGCAAAATCTAATGCAGCTGTGCATGGTAACCAATCCGCTTCTAACTTCAGCTTGTTCAATTAAGCTTTGACACAAAAACCTGAAAGCTGATTGGTTTCTATGTAGAGCTGCACCAGATTTAGCAGATTTTGCAATTTTAGTAAATCAAACCCTAGACTTGTGCACAATGGGAAATTTTGTTTAGTTTCGGTCAGTTGTCATTCGTAAAATACATAATTTTGTTCTGTTATGTTACGTTAATTCGTTTTCAGATAATTCGTTCTTATTCGTAGAGTGTCAATATTTGTTTTACTGAATCTCGAATCATGTCAAATTCATTCGTTATATCCGCTATAAGTTCTTTCGTATTCGTTGAAATTCGATATTTATGTATATATATTCGTGATGATTCGTAGTTTGGAAAGTCGTTTGTGTGTGTTATTAGATTCAATAAACAATGACAATATCTCTTCTCCTCTGCTCAAATACAATACAACACTCTTCTTACTCAGTTCTCAGGAATGCACTTTGCCGGTAATCAAACCTCCAGCACAAAATTAATCAGCTGATTGGACTGTAAGATTTACTTTGAGTTGACCTTTTGTTTCATTAGATCTTTACCGAATTACTGAATCATGTCGAATTCATTCATTATATTCGCTATAATTTCTTTCATATTAGTTGAAATTCGTTATTTTTTTATTAAGACATTCAGATGCATCCGAATGTCTGAAAGATGCAAAATTCGGCTGAATTTTGATTTGTTACAAAACGGATTGCACATGTCTACCCTATATCTCTATATCTATTCAGAGTAAATAATATATACTGATTTGGGTAATTTTTATCAAAAAATGTAGCAGAATACATTTTGGCCTAAACTTAAAGTGATTGTAAAGTCTCACTTTTTTCTTTGCTATTTAAAAAAAAAACATGTTATACTTACCTGCTCTGTTGCAGTTGGTTTTGCACAGAACAGCCCAGATTCTCCTCTTCTCAGATCCCTCTAAGCTGCTCCTGGCCTCTCCGTCTTGATGAGTGCCCCCATAGAACAGCAGCTTGCTATGGGGGCACCCGAGCCGGAGCTCCATGTATCCATTCAGAGACGGAGGCCTGGCCCCGCCCCCTCTCTCTCGCCTGATTGGCTAAATAACTGACTTTGACAGCCACGGGAGACAAGGGTACCGTGGCTGTGTCCCAGCCAATCAGGAGGAGAACCCTGGATAGCCAGACATCTCTGGAAAGAGAGAAGGGGCTCAGGCTAAGTATTAGGGGTTTCTGAGAGGCCTGCTACACACAAAAGGTTTTTTACCTTCATGCATAGAATGCATTAAGATAAAAAAAACCTTTTGCCTTTACAACTCCTTTAAGAAATAAGATTATTTATTTGCAAAAGTGTATAACAGAAATGAAGAAGAAAAATATTTTTTTTCCTAAGCTTTCTGTATATTTTCATTTTATATACCAAAAAAAAAAAAACTATTGGTGATTAAATACCACCAAATGAAAGCTTTGTCTGCAAGATAGACAAATCATCCAGTTTGCCCTTAAATCGTCCGTGTGCACATGCATTCAGGAATGCAACTATTAGTTGCTTACCAGATGGTATCACACTCCATCAGTCTTAAGCTGTTTCTTCCCAGAGGCCTCAGACTGCTGCTGGAGATGCTGGGGAGAAAGGGGGACACTGCTACCTATATTTTGGGCTTGCCCAGGCTTCGAGACTTTATGGAAGGGAGTACGCAGACTCGCACAACAGTTTATGGACTATCCGGTTCCAAAGGACCCTGCCTTCTTTTTGCTTCATTGCTCTGATATTCCTACTACAACATATAAAAATTCAGTGCTACGCCATTTACTTAACCCTGCCAAAAACTGCATCGCTTTGCGATGGTAAGAATCTGACCCTTCATTAGGGGCGTCCATTAGGGCACCCGGGCGCTGCCCCCCTATCCATGCCGGACACAAGAATTCCAACGAGGGGGGTGTATGTTTGCAGCACCTGATTAGAACCAGAGGCTCTAATAGGCTTCAAAATAGGATTGGCTCTGGACGTAAAGCATTGCGCTACGAGCCCTCCCTGGTGTGTTACAATAGTGAATGAATATTCGCTATTAAAACACTTAACCTCCTCTTTGGCAATCAAGAAGTAGGTCTGATACCTGTTTCTTGATTCTCCAAAGGGAGAAGGGTCCCGATTGGCCGCCAAGGTGGAGGGAGGAAACGGAAGCCACCGAAAGCTGCCGTGATGCCCACGGAGAGCAGGGGAAGCTGCCGTAATGCCTGCAGAGAGCAGGGGAAGGGGAAGCTGCCGCGATGCCCGTGGAGAGCCAGGGAAGGGGAAGCTGCCATGATGCCCGTGGAGAGCCAGGGAAGGGGAAGCTGCCATGATGCCCACAGAGAGCAGGGGAAGCCGCCGATGATGCCTGTAGCCCAGATGGCGCGCTGCCCGCCATAGATGGGGTAGGTGCTACAGACACAAACTACTGACTGGACTGGGGGGGGTCGGCTGTGGGTGCACTGTTTGCCGCCCCCCCCCCCAAAAAAAATTATCACCAGCCACCACTGCCTTCCGTCTATTCAAATATGGCTCAGAAAGGTTGAGGACATTAACAAAATGGAGGACCAAGTGCTATCTGCACAAAACAAACACGAACGTTTATATGAAAACATGGCTTTCATGGAATATTATTATACAGGATTTATGGAATATGGATTTATTATACAGGAATATGTTTTTTATATTCAGATGAAGGAGATCCTTGCTAGATGGCCCCTCCCGACCGCCCTAAAAACCCCACCTTGGCCAGCACTTTTTTTTTTTTAATATCTTCTTACCCCCATCCGTTTCCCTTCTATCCCCACCTCTTCTTTCTACCTTCCATCTCGTATAATAAAAACCTGGGTATCCAACCTCGTTTATACTTAGTAGTCTTATATTAGCGAATATAGCAGTGCTATTCGTCTCTGTACATTTTGTGATGTGACCTATTATGTTACTTATGCACTTAACCAGTTTGACTACATTTTCGCTGTTGAGATATTGATGCGATTTGTTGGTTGCCTTTGTACCTTAAATAAAGAATAAAAAAAGCTCTGTCTGTCTCGAAAAATAAGAATTTTATTTTGGTACGGTGTTATTGAGTAATTATCGTTTAAAGTGCGACCGGGCTAACAGCTGAAAATTGGCCTGTGCAGGAAGGGGGTGAAAGTGCCCGGCATTGAAGTGGTTAAAGATATTTTACTGCACATATTGAGCAAGCTTATTATACGGTACCTTTACCTTTTACATTAGAGGATGCAGGTAATAAAACAAACATTAAAACAGAAGACTTCAGTAAATATTGAAACCCAAAAAAGTTGTAAAATACACCACACACAATAACAATGTTGTGTTTACATCTAATGTGTCAACTCCTTCCCCGCAGTCCATCTCCTGTGGTCAGTGACGGAAATGTGGTAATTACCATTAATGACTGGACATTAGCAGCACTGGTTGCTGCCTCCAGCTACTGCAGGAAATAAGGTCAACACTCAATTAATACAAAAAGAGAAGACAGAACTCTTATAAATACTTTGGTATTTATAACAGAGGGAAACAACACTTTGTCAATAATTATCAATTGGTTATAGATCTACAGAACTATGCTTTACTTCCGTTGTCATTAACTGCTAGCTTTGCCTACAGGGTTCAGAAAAGGTCAGAGTTATGTCAGAATCTTGGGCTAAACAAATATTATCTAAATACAAGAGCCTTATGTATTATTTCTTGAATCTCAGTGTGCTTTGTGTATTTCTTCCAAATCCGTGTAGTAATCCAGTGTTATGCCGCGTACACACGATCGGAATTTCCGTCGGAAAAACCTAAGCTTGCCTTGCATACAAATTCCTGCAGCAAAAGTCCGATGCTGCATACACACAGTCGGAATTTCCGACCAAAAGCTCACATCGGACTTTTCTTGTCGGAATTAGACTTTGTCTTTGTGCAGGAGCTTCCTGTAATGAAGACCGGTCACTGCTGCTCTCTCTTCTTGTGCAGGGTGACTGGTCTGGTCTCCACTCCCTCCTGTAGTTTTCTGCAGGCAGCTTGTAATAGGAGGATCTGTGGGGTCCCTCCCACAGCTCTGTTGTCTGCACAGGTTATGTGCAGCACAGTGATGATGTCGCCTTTACTTTTAAAATGTAACATTTGGGTTTGCAAAGACGTTAGATGCACACCATGTGGATTTATATCCTTTGTGTCAATTGAGTGTGTGTGTGTGAATAAATATAATATATAGTAGGGACGGAAAGTATTCAGACCCCCTTACATTTTTCACTCTTTGTTATATTGCAGCCATTTGCTAAAATCAATAAGGTTCACCCCCCCCCCATTAATGTACACACAGCACCCCATATTGACAGAAAAACACAGAATTGTTGACATTTTTGCAGATTTATTAAAAAAGAAAAACTGAAAAATCACATGGTCCTAAGTATTCAGACCCTTTGCTCAGTATATAGTAGAAGCACCCTTTTGATCTTTTGTTCTAATACGGCCATGAGTCTTTTTGGGAAAGATGCAACAAGTTTTTCACACCTGGATTTTGGGATCCTCTGCCATTCCTCCTTGCAGATCCTCTCCAGTTCTGTCAGGTTGGATGGTAAACGTTGGTGGACAGCCATTTTTAGGTCTCTCCAGAGATGCTCAATTGGGTTTAAGTCAGGGCTCTGGCTGGGCCATTCAAGAATAGTCACGGTGTTGTTGTGAAGCCACTGCTTAGCTATTTTAGCTCTGTGCTTAGGGTCATTGTCTTGTTGGAAGGTAAACCTTCGGCCCAGTCTGAGGTCCTGAGCACTCTGGAGAAGGTATTGGTCCAGGATATCCCTGTACTTGACCGCATTCATCTTTCCCTCGATTGCAACCAGTCGTCCTGTCCCAGCTGAAAAACACCCCCACAGTATGATGCTGCCACCATCATGCTTCACTGTTGGGACTGTATTGGACATACCACTTAGAATTAAGGCCAAAAAGTTCTATCTTGGTCTCATCAGACCAAAGAATCTTATTTCTCACCATCGTTGAGTCCTTCGGGTGTATTTTAGCAAACTCCATGCGGGCTTTCATGTGTCTTGCACTGAGGAGAGTCTTCCGTCGTGCCACTCTGCCATGAAGCCCCGACTGGTGAAACACTGCAGTTATGGTTGACTTTCTACAACTTTCTCTCATCTCCCGACTGCATTTCTGGAGCTCAGCCACAGTGATCTTTGGGTTGTTCTTTACCTCTGTCACCAAGGCTCTTCTCCCCTGATAGCTCAGTTTGGCCAGACGGCCAGCTCTAGGAAGGGTTCTGGTCATCTCAAATGTCTTCCATTTATGGATTATGGAGGCCACTGTGCTCTTAGGAACCTTAAGTGCAGCAGAAATTTTTTTGTAACCTTGGCCAGATCGGTGCCTTGCCACAATTCTGTCTCTGAGCTCTTCAGGCAGTTCCTTTTGACCTCATGATTCTCATTTGCTCTGACATGCACTGTGAGCTGTAAGGTCTTATATAGACAGGTGTGTGGCTTTCCTAATCAAGTCCAATCAGTATAATCAAACACAGCTGGACTCAAATGAAGCTGTAGAACCATCTCAAGGATGATCAGAAGAAATGGACAGCACCTGAGTTAAATATATGAGTGTCACAGCAAAGGGCCTCAATACTTAGGACCATGTGATATTTCAGTTTTTCTTTTTTAATAAATCTGCAAAAATGTCAACAATTCTGTGTTGTTCTGTCAATATGGGGTGTTGTGTGTACATTAATAAAGAAAAAAATGAACTTAAATGATTTTAGCAAATGGCTGCAATATAACAGAGTGAAAAATTTAACTGTATATGTGTGTGTGTATGTATGTATATGTATGTGTGTGTGTGTGTGTATATATGTGTGTATATATGTGTGTGTGTATATATATATATATATATATATATATATATATATATATATATATATATATATATATATATATTGCCTTGAAAAAGTATTCTAACCACTCATTTTCCACATTTTGTCATGTTACGACCAAAAACCTAAGGCCCCTTTCATAGGTGTGTGCAGCCTAATGCTTTAGGGTGTGCACCCTTAAGCTCAAACACACATGCATGTGTATGTATCTACATATATATGACCCCGGCACATTGATCTCCCTGCTGGCACAGTGAAAGAGAAAAGGATAAACACTTCTCTTATGGCAGAGCCAGTAAGAGGGAGATCTTTCCCATGTTCCTGTTGCTACTCAGAACGATAACACTAATGTGCATGGGGGGATTAGGGTGTGCCTGGGCACACCCTGTGCGCACACCTATGGCCCCTTTCACACTGGGGCGATGGGTGCATCGGCAGTAAAACGCCGCTATTTTTAGCGGCACTATTCGGCCGCTAGCAGGGTCCTTTAACCCCCCGCTAGTAGCCGAGAAAGGGTTAAAAACCAGCCGCAAAAGGGTTAAAACCACCGCAAAATGCTGCTGCAGCAGTGCTATGCTGGCGGTATAACCACGCTGCCCCATTAATTTCAAGGAGTAGGAGCGGTGTATACACTGCTCCTTCACCGCTCCAAAGATGCTGCTAGCAGGACTTATATTAGCATCCTGCCAGCGCACTGCTCCAGTGTGAAAGCACTCGGGGCTTTCACATTGGAGAGACAGCAGCAACTATTTCAGGGCACTTTGCAGACGTTATTTTTAGCGCTATAGCGCCTGCAAAGCACCCCAGTGTGAAAGGGGTCTAAATGTATTTTATGTGATAGACCAACACACAGTGGCACATAATTGTAAAGTGGAAGGAAAATGATAAATGATTTTCAAAATTTCTTACAGCTAAATATGTGAAAAGTGTGGCGTGGCTTTATATTCAGCCCCCCTGAGTCAATACTTTGTAGAACCTCCTTTTGCTGCAATTACAGCTGCAAGTTTTTTTGGGGATGTCTCTACCAGCTTTGCACATCTAGAATGAAATTTTTGCCCATTCTTCTTTACAAAATAGCTCAAGCTCTGTCAGATTGGATGGAGAGTGTCTGTGAACAGCAATTTTCAATTCTTGCTACAGATTCTCAATTGAATTTAGGTCTGGACTTTGACTGGGCCATTCTAACACATGAATATGCTTTGATCTAAACCATTCCATTGTAGCTCTGGATTATAGGCGTGCGCACATGGTGCTCCTGATGTGCCTGGGCACACCCTAATTACCTTGTGCGCATTAGCATTATCACTCTGTGTGCAGGCAGGGAGATGGGAAAGATATTACTTTCACTGGCACCTTCAATAAGAGAAGTGCTTATGCACTTCTCTTTCACTGCGCAAGCAGGGAGACCAATGTGCCGGGATCATATATATGTAGACACCCACACACATGCATGTGTGCTTGAGCACCCTAATGCAATTGGCTGCGCACACCTATGCTCTGGCTGTATGTTTAGGGTCATTGTCCTGCTGGAAGGTGAACCTCAGCCCCAGTCTCAAGTCTTTTGCAGACTCTAAGAGGTTTTCTTTTTTGCCCTGCATTTAGCTCCATCTATCTTCTCATTAACCTCTGACCAGCTTCCCTGTCCCTGCTGAAGACAACATGATGCTGCCACCACCATGCTTCACGGTGGGGATAGTGTGTTCAGGGTAATGTGCAGTGTTAGTTTTCTGCCACACATAGCATTTTGCTTTTAGGCCAAAAAAGTTAAATTTTGGTCTCATCTAAACAGAGCACCTTCTCCCACATGTTTGCTGTGTCCCCCACATGGCTTCACGCAAACTGGACTTCCTATGGCTTTCTTTCAACAATGGCTTTTTTCTTGTCACTCTTCCATAAAGGACAGATTTGTGGAGTGCGCGACCTATAGTTGTCCTGTGAACAGATTCTCCCACTTGAGCTGTGGATCTCTGCAGCTCCTCCAGAGTTACCATGGACCTCTTGGCTGCTTCTCTGATTAACCTCCCTGGTGGTATGATTATGTCTGATTTTTGATGCTGAAAGTGGTACAATTGTTTTGCATTGAAATTTGTCGTTTTATATTGTAGGTCTGTAATTCCTAGCAATAACTCACTTAAATCTGTCCAAACAAGAGTCTAGTAGACATCCCGGGTATGATAAAGTTTGAATAATAATAATTAATAATTCAATAATTATTTAATAATAATTAAATAATAACAAATATAATAATAATATTAACATTTTATTAAATAAATTTTAGTCAATAATATAATCAAATCAAAAACACTGAAATTTGCTACTAGTCATATTGGGTTCAGTAAACATCCTGGGTATGATACATTTTGAAACATGGGACTGCACAAAGTCCGACGTCCCAATCAGGACAATGGAACCTGGTTTCCTTTTGGATTTTATTTCCACTGACATCTCGCTTCGAGCAACAAACCACGCACATCCTTGTGGGTGCTGACTTTTTTTCTTGGTTGGTGGGATGTAGTCCATGAAGTGACGACCAGTCAGGCGTTCCAGGTTGACAATGCCAGCAGTACGACATCCAGCTCTATTCACAGCCATTGATGGTGTTTGGTGGTGCAGAAAGATCAGTTCAGCAACTTTCCAAATAAAGTCGGCATGAACCACAGGCTTGTCACACTTTTTTTTTTTTTTTTTTTTTTTACAGAATGTAGACATTCCACAAGCATTGGTCAAGAAGATGCCTGAAGATCTTCTTGTAATACTTTTTTTTTTTTTTTCATTGCGGCAGACAAATCTGACACAAAGTGACTCTTTTTTTTTTTTTTTTTTGGGGGGGGGGGGGACCAGTGTCACCAATACAGTGATCAGTGCTAAAAAAAAAAAAGCACTGTCACTGTATAAATGACACTGGCAGGGAATGGATTAACATCAGGGGCAATCAAAGGGTTAAATGTGTTCCCTGGGAGTGCTCTCTAACTGTGTTGGGGATGGCTTAACTGAAGAAAGACAGATCCATGTACCTGCTTAACATCTGTCTTTCTTACTAGCAGACCACCGCTCTGCCTCTCTATAAACGATCCCTGGATTCCCAGCGAACATCCTGTCTGCCGGACCTGTTGATTAGCTCCCGCTGTGTCCAATCACAAGGGGAGCGGGTCTCTGGCAGCACGCGCGCACCCCAGACCCAAAAGAAGGAATCGCGTACAGGTATGTGATTTTGCACTCAAGGGCCACCCTGCCGCAGTAAATGTACGTGGAGCTGTCCTTAAGTGGCTAGAGGAATTTCATTTGAAAACTTTTGATTAAAATCATGCGTTTGACTTTCAAACCTTTTTAGTGGGGTCAAACTGACATTCATTTTTGACTGCAGTGACAAGATTCAAGGGAGCAGGATGGATTTTTTTTTTTTTTTCCAATTAACACATTTCTAACAATGTATGTGGTTTTCTTTGGGGAAAATACATTCATTTCAAAATTGAATGTTGACAGCAAACACAATTTTGTACTAATTTTGAAGGACGTTCTTCAAGTCATCAAATGTACAGATTAAAGGCGAAGTATAGCCAAAGCTTGTTTGGCTGTACTTCTCCTATGGATCACAAGAGCGTAGTTCACTTTTCACTCTTGTGACCTGTTTTCAGCAGAGAGCGGGCTGAAGTCCACTCTCTGCTGACATCACAGAAGTCGGTCCAGGGTCCGCGCCATCACGACCACAGAGTCGGGATCCACCAGATCCCTGGACCGATACCTGGCTCAGCCTCTCAGCGAGCCGCTGACAGCCTGAGTCAGCTGCTCCAGCCCCGCCCCTCCACAGCCCAGTGCTCCAATGAGCAAGAAGGGAGCAGAGAGCTGCGACTGACAGTCACCAGCTCTCTGCTCAGGGAACTGTGAGAACCGAGCAATCGGTGTTGTTAGATCACTCAGTTCTCAGTGTGGTGTCGCCAGGGACAGATGCAGCATCCACCTAGGTAAGTATGATTCAGGAAAAAAAAAACTCCTTTTAATTTTGAAATCCTACTAGTGTATGGCCAGCATTAATTTTATAGGGTTGGTGTTAGGATTTTAGTTTGGTGTTAGTTTGAGGGTCTGGTTTACAGGGAAGGTTAGTGTTCGCTTGAGGGTTACTTTCATAGGAAGGGCTAGTGTGAGGGTTGGTTTTAGGATTTCAGGGAAGGTTTGGTATGAGCCACACCTTACTGTAGCACAGTGGTTCTCAACTCCTGTCCTCAGTACCCACTAATAGGCCAGATTTTAAGTATTACTGTCAGCAACTGTCATTACTGGTTTCACCTGCTGGTGCCACTGTTACGCTCAGCACCAAAGGGTGTAATTCTGGTGGCCACCAGCGGGTGTCTCCCTGTCTGGACTACAGACCAGCTATCAGGCACACCTGTTATGGGTCTGCTGGTCTGTATAAACCCACCCTGAGCCCAAGCTCATTGCTTCAGAATTCCCTCTGCTAGCCTTGTTCCTGGACCTTGTTCCTGGACCTTGTTCCTGGTCCCCATTCCGTGTTATCTGCTCCTTACTGTCTGCCTCCTTACTTATACCTGGCTTCTGTTCCCCTGTTGCTTTTGTCCCCGCTCTTGTTTATTCCATGTTTGTTTCCTTGCATGTGTGTGTATGTATATATAATAGGTTTGGATGTTTGTGTATAACATCCCTGATAGAATTCTGAAGCCATACAATCAGATCGGTTGCACCTGGGAATTGGGCCTGAGCACTTGCTATTGTTGAAAGATGGATTTTGAAAATAATCTGTTTTTATCATTCCTGGCAACTGATGACAGAGATTTTTGTAATCAGACATTGGGTGAATACACTAGAGAACAATTGTTAGAATGCATCCGTCTAGCTCATGTTTTTATTGATCAAGGCAGTTTTTTGTTTGAAGACGTGCAACCATTAATTAACCCTTTCACGCCTAAGCCTATTTCTGATATTTGGTGTTTACAAGTTAAAATCCATATTTTTTGCTGGAAAATTACTTAGAACCCCTAAACATATATTTTTTGGGAGAGAATCTAGAGAATAAAATGGCGATTGTTGCAATATTTTATGGCACATAGTATTTGTGCAGCAGTGTTTTAAACGCAACTTTTTGGGAAAAGGGACCTTTTTATGAATTAAAAAAAAACGAAACAGTAAAGTTAGCCCAATTTTTTTTTTCCCTATAATGTGAAAGATGATGTTACGCCGAGTAAATAGATACCAAACATGTCACGCTTTATAACTGCACGCACTCGTGAAATGGCGTCAAACTACGGTACCTCCTAAAAATCTTCATAGGCGATGCTTTAATATTTTTTTTTTTTTTTACGCTTACCAGGTTAGAGTTACAGAGGAGGTCTAGTGCTAGAATTATTGATCTCGCTCTGACGATCGTGGCAATACCTCACATGTGTGATTTGAACACCGTTTACATATGCGGATGCGACTTCTGTATGCGTTTTCTTTGCTGTGCGAGCTCGCGGGACGGGGCGCTTTACTTTTTTTTTTTTCCTATTTTATTTATATTTATATTAAATTGTGTTTAAAAAAAAAAAAAAAATGATCACTTTAATTGCTGTTGTGACAGTAATAGGTAGTGACAGGTACTCTTTATGTGGGGATTGGGTTTAAACGACCTCCAATCCCTCCTTTGCACTTCAAAGTATTAAGATTGCCAAAAATGCCGATTCTGAATACTGTATATTTCTATTAAATTTGGCGCCATTGGCAGCCGAGTAAACAGGAAGTGACGTCACTTCCGTGTTTACATTCAGGAGACTGGAACAAAGCCATTTGCGGCTTCGTGCCAGTCTGTCTCTAGGTGCTGGAAGTGGTGGATCGAGTCTCCCGGTGGGACAGGAGGCCCGGTCAGAGCGGCGGGGGGGGAGATGTCCCCTCCCGCTCCTTCGGGATAACAATCAAGCGGCTTTTAGCTGCATCGGTTGTTATCCCTGGAAAGCCGATCGCCCGCTCTAAAAAACGGTACTGGGATGATGCCTGCAGCTGCGGGCATCATCCCGGTATAACCTCCGAAAGCCGAGGCCGCATATCTGCATACACTCGGCAAGGGGTTAAGATCTGTGCTGAGTTGGCCCTGTCTGATGTCGCTGGGGGAGGTGATAACTATACACCCCCATTTAGTGCAGCTCAGGTAGAGTCTTTGTTTTGGCTATTGGAGGATGACTCAGCTTTTTTCTTTGAACAATATTCAGCTTGTCCTCAACAGGTGCTTGCAGAGTGTACTGAGTCAGTGCAATTTCTGGTCAGAAGACGAGCAATGTGCAAACCTGATTTGGTGCAATCATTATTACAGGCCTGGTCAAGTTTGCTGCACTCAGCCTCTGTCAGCTCCCAACCACCCATTTCTGTGGCTAGATACCAGCTTGCTGGGATGTCTTCCTCTCCTTTACCCCCAACAACCACAGTTGCCACCCAATATACCCTTCTACCAATGAAGTACCAGTATCCTGTTTCCTCCTGCTGCACCCACCCTGCCTTTAACCATCCAGCTTCTTTTCGGCTATCTCCATCAGCTCCACTAAATCTCCCTTCAAAACCTGCTCCCTCTGTTTTACCATTTTTCCGCTTCTACCAGCTGCACCCACTACCTACAGCCCTGTACCCACATACAAATCATCAGTGGCTAAAGCCAAAAAGAAGCATACATTTTTCCCAACTCATACCATCATGCCAGTATCCAATCCTGCCTCCTCACCAGCTGATCTGCTCCAGCCTGAAGTTCGGGCGGCCGTGTCCCAGCCTGAAGTTCGGGCGGCCGTGTCCCAGCCTGAAGTTCGGGCGGCCGTGTCCCAGCCTGATGTTTCAGTGTCTGCTGTCCAGCCAGATGTGCCTCTGCCCGCTGCCCAGCTAATTTTCATCTCCGGACCCAAACTTCCTGACCCGGGTGGTGGGGTGCGTGTCCTATTTTCAGACTCTGGTGGCACGTCACCCAGTTAACTAAAAGACTCTGGTCTTGCAAGTGCGAAGAAGTCTGCAGACTCAGTAGGGAAACTTTTTAGGGTGTTTCTGCACCCACTTGGACTGTCGTACCCAGGGCTAAAGGGAGTGTCCGGAGGTCACAACTTAAAGAGGGGGAACTGTCAGGAACGGTGTCATTACTGGTTTCACCTGCTGGTGGCACTGTTAAGCTCAGCACCAAAAGGTGTCATTCTAGTGGCCACCAGCAGGTGTCTCCCTGCCTGGACCACAGACCAGCTATCGGGCACACCTGTTATGGGTCTGCTGGTCTATATAAACCCGCCCTGAGCCCAAGCTCATTGCTTCAGAATTCCCTCTGCTAGCCCTGTCCCTGTTTTTGTTCCTGCTCGTTCCTGGACCCCGTTCTGTGTATCCTGTCCTTGAAACCTGTTTCCTGTTACCTGCTCCTTACGGTCTGCCTCCTTATACCTGGCTTCTGTTCCCCTGTTGCTTTTGTCCCTGCTCTTGTTTATTCCATGTTTGTTTCCTTTGCTCATTGTTGTAATATGTTGGACAATTATATAATAACCTAAATATTAATTATCTATACACCCAATATATTCGATCACTACATTGGTGCCGTTCAAGCGACCAGAAGAGCATTTTCGGACTTAGTAACAGAAGTCGGTGGTGACAACAATCCTGTGAGGTGGACAGAAGTCTGATGAAGAACCAAGAGCTGTGCTGTGACTCTAATGTCTGGTTGTGACATAAGAGAGTCTGGTCTACAAATTTAAACAAGTTGGGAACCCCAGAATTATTCTCTGGAGACTGGAAACAACAACAAAAAAAAAAAAGGACTGTGTCGTGTACCAGAAGACCTGAAGTGGAAGCTGAAGGAGTAACTAATGCGGTGAGTAAAATATTTTCTTTTTTAAATTATTAGTAATATAGTCAAAATGCTTACTCAGTGTGAAGCCAGTATCAGTTCTGATAAAGTTAACAGATGGGTATTAAAATGTATTAAGCGCCATGGCGGTCCTTATGAAATTCCAGAAAAATGTAAGCAGACATGGACGATGATGAAGGAATTTTTAGAGAAAAATATTTTTGATAGCAAAATTTCAGAAAGTAAAAGAAAAGGTTGCATTATACAGGGCTTGTTATCTTGCTGTTTAACAATGGAAAGTTCTTTGAATGGTAAGGTTGAGGAAATTACCCAGTTACAGAAGGCAGTTGATAATAGCAACAGTGTTTGTGAGAGGTTACAAAATCAGACACCGAGACAGTAAATTTAAAATTGCATGCGGTTACGATTGGAGAAGCTTTACTTGAGAAATCTAAACATTGTGATGAATTATCAGAGGAAAATGAGAGATTAAAATTAAGAATTATGGAATTAGAAAAGAGATCTCAGGAATGCAGATATGCATCAAATCTTGGATTCAGCAATCTGCAGAAAACAGAACCTCATATTAAATCTGATAATTCATTACCAGCTGCCCCCACTGTGACTACCACAGTTTATAACAATAATAATAATACAGGTGAAGTTCAGCTTGTAATGAAGCCTTTGAAATCAAAATTATTAGACGCAATTCTTAAAGAAATAGGAATGGTTCCATACCATGATATAAATAGATTTTTAAAATGGTTTTGTGACGTGCAGCAAGTCAGAGATATGTACAATCTCCTTGTCAAAAGAAGTTTATTGAGTATACAATGTTATAAAGATACATAAAGTAAGTTTACAAGGATCTATAAAGTAAGCTCATTGTTTTACAGTAGGGTTTATATAGGTAAATATCATGAAATTTCAAATATTAAACATTGGGTTTACGTAAACCTAAATTAAAGATGTATATCATTTCCTTAGTTACTTTTGTAGGTATTTAAATGATTTATACCTACTATACATATTGTTTACAAGTAGAGTGTATATAGGTCAAATAAATTCTGATAATGAGCTTTAATCGTAAGGTGGAGAAAAGGAAAGAGAAAGAAGAAAAAGGGTTGAAAGGTAGAGGTATGGTCCACAAGGTTGTCCCGCTCGTCAGTTTATTATTCTTTTTAGTTCTCTTTGAAGCCTTAGAATGGGTGTCTCTGTAAGTCATTTAATCTGTTACCATGGCAACAGGACAGAGTCATTGAAGTTTGACAGGAACTGTTGTTTTATCCAAGGATGCCAAAGTTTTTCAAATTTTGGAATTTGATTTTGATCGATGGCTACCATCTTAGCATGGGACATTGTATTATTCATTCTGTGAATTGTTTCTGCTAGTACCAATGTAGGAGATTTCCATGCCTTGGCCACTGTTTGTTTTGCAGCCGTTATTAGTTGGATCATAAGTTTGAATTGAGAGAGTGTTAACCATTCCGGTTTTAGATTAAGCAAAGTTAAATATGGATCTGGTTGTATTATTTTTTTAAATATTTTAGATGCAATCACGAAGACTTCCTTCCAGAAGGTTTGGATTACTGGGCACGTCCACCATATGTGTAAATATGTGCCTATTTCTGGGCATCCTCGAAAACAAAGAGTTGAGGTATTAGGTGAATATTTTGCCACTCTAGCGGGTACAAGGTACCAGCGAGTTAGGACTTTATAATTTGTCTCCAGTGCTAAGATGTTGGGTGAAGATGACTTAGATGTGAGCCATATGTTAGACCAGTCCGTGTCTTCTAAAGTTCGTCCCAGGTCCTCCTCTCACCTCTGAACGTAAGAGGGTCTATTAAGATTTGCTACTCCATATAATTGATTATAAAGTGATGAAATTGTACCTTTAGCAAATGGATCTTTTGTACAGATTGATTCAAAAATGGATAATTGGGATAATGGTGTATCCCCCTTTAGGAATGGTGTAAAATTTTTGATTTGGAGATATCTAAATATCTCAGAGTTTGGTAGATCATATTTTTCTCTAAGTGATGGGAATGAAAGGAATGATTTAGATGCTATGAAGTCATTTAGTGTCTGAATGCCTGATGTTGTCCAAGCTTTAAAAGAATTTGGGTAGATCCATGCCGGATAAAAGGCCGGATTTCTGATAAAAGAAAGGAGAGGATTGTGTGGAGATTGTAACTGATATTTGGTTTTTAGTTTATCCCAGAGAGATAAGAAGTGTTTAGTTATGGGATTATGAATTTTAAAGCGGTCTTTAGGATCAAGCCATAATAAATTTGATATTAATAGAGGGTCATTTTCTGAAGCCTCTATAAATACCCATAATGGGATTTCCTGTTTTGCATGGTATTTGGACAGACTGGCCAAATGTGCTGCTCTGTAGTAGTTAGTAAAATTAGGGTATCCCAGGCCTCCTTTATTTTTGGGAAGATGTAGTGTGTGTATAGGTATACGTGGTTTAGAAGAGCCCCATATAAACGAAGTTGCTCTTTTTTGTACTATTCTCAAAAAATAGGAAGGAATTGGAATAGGGAGGACTCTGAATAGATAAAGCAATTTGGGTAGAATAGTCATTTTGATTGCATTAATCTTCCCTATCCAGGATAAAGGAAGTTGCGACCATTGTTTTATTAGATTTGTGATCTGTCTTAATACAGGAGGATAATTGGTTGAGAATAAGTCAGAATGAGATGCTGTTAAATGAATTCCAAGATATGGGATTGATTTTTCTGCCCATGTGAATGGGAGTGCAGCCCTAGCCGGGATCAATTCCATGTTTGTGAGAGAAATATTAAGCACTAGGCATTTCTTAGGATTAATCATAAGGCCGGATAGGGCTGCAAATCCATCAAGAGCTGGTATTAAGTTAGGACCAGAGACCTGTGGTGATGATAGAAAAAGTAATATATCATCTGCAAATATACATAATTTGTGTGTAATACCTCCTACTTCAATGCCAGTTATAGTTTGGTTTGTTCTGATGTATTGGGCCATGGGTTCGAGTATAAGGGCAAATAATAAGGGAGATAATGGGCAACCCTGTCGGGTACCTCTTTCGATATTAAAGGCTTCAGATTTGTATCCAGCATATTTTATATAGGCTTTGGGTTTATTATATAATGCTTTGATCCATGTTAAAAAGTGGGGTCCAAAACCCCATTTTTGTAATGAATATTGCATATATTGCCAGGATACTGTGTCAAATGCCCTCTTAATATCGAGAGATAGAAAACATAAAGGGATTTTCCATTTTTTAGCAATATGTGCCAATAACACTGCCCTGCGTATATTATCGCCTGCCTGTCTATTTGGCATGAAGCCTACTTGATCTCTATGTATTAATTTTCCTATAATGCTATTGAGGCGTTTTGCTATTATTTTTGCTAATAATTTAATATCGAGGTTTAACAGTGAGATAGGCCTATAATTCACACAGGAAGTATCATCAGAAAGGGGTTTTGGGATCATACAAACAATTGCCATTAGTGTTTCTTGCCGAAAAGAATGTCCATCTAGAAGTTTGTTAAAAGTTTCAGTGAGAATGGGAGAGAGTATTTCTGAGAATGTTTTATAGTATAAAGCCGAGTAGCCGTCTGGGCCTGGTCTTTTGTTAAGTTTTAGGTCTTTTATGGCGTTAGCAACTTCATCTATAGTTATAGGCTCATCCAAACTGCTTTTTTGATTCTGAGATAACTCAGGTAAGGTTATTTTTGAGAAGAAGGATTCAGCTTCTGTAGGATTAAATTCATTGTTTGTCTTGTATAAAGTTGCGAGATGTGAGTGAAATTTATGGACTATTTTAACTGGATTACAAGTGTAAACATTTTTTGATAATTTCAAACGTATTGGTTTGAAAGATTTGTTAGTTGAATTTAATGCCCGAGCCAAATATGTACCTGGTTTGTTTGTATTCATGTAGAAATTGTGTTTGGAGCGTTTGAGGGATTTATCAACTGATTCAGTGAGAAATAGATCGTATTCCAATCTAGATTTTTCCAGATGAGATTTTGTACTCTGAGATGGATTATCTTGAAATGATATGTAGGCTGCATTAAAATTGAGTTCTAGTTTTTTTGCTAGATTTTTGCGTTCCCGTTTAAATAGTGCCATTTGTCTTTGTATTGTACCACGCAAGACAGGCTTATGAGCTTCCCACAGTGTTATTGGGGAGATGTCTGTTGTATTATTAATTGATATGTATTCCTTTAAAGCTTGTTCAATGGCCATCTGATGTAGTGGGTGTTTGAGCATTATGTCCGGTAAGTACCACGTTGGGTCATGCGCTTTTGGTATGGCTGAGGCTATAGTAGTGTATACTGCATTATGGTCAGACCACGGAATCGGAATTATATCTGATGCAATAATTTCTGGTATCATTCCTATTGTTAGAAAAATATGATCTATTCTGGTGAAGGTTTGATGAGGGTGTGAGAAATAAGTGAATTTCTTTTTCATTGGGTTACTTTCTCTCCATGAATCTACCAGATTGTATTTGGAAAGAAGTTGAGAAAAAGGTAATCTAGAGGTTATTTTGGATGGTGTAAAAGGTGATTTATCTAGAAATGGGAGGAGGACCTGGTTCGAATCCCCACACATTATCACTGTTCCTATTTTGTGTGTATTAATCACTTGTAATATATGTGAGAGGAATGGTGTAGGTTGTTTGTTAGGAGCATAGTAGGAAATCACCGTGATTGCTGTATCCATTATATAACCCATGAGTATCAGGTATCTACCTTCTGGGTCTTTAATTTCTGATGATAAGGTGAATGGTGTGGATCGGTGAAATGCAATTAGAGTTCCCCTTTGCTTGGTACAGGCAGAAGCCGTGTAAATTTGTTGATAAAAAGGAGAAATATATTTTGGAGTAGAATCTTTGGTGAAGTGTGTTTCTTGGAGGCATACTATGTGAGCCTTCTTGTTATGGAAAGTACGGAAGGCTTTGGTCCTTTTTTGAGGGACATTTATTCCCTGAACATTCAGGGAAAGTATATTCAGTGGTGCCATGGCAATAGATCAAATAGTTTTGACTTACTTTTTGTTATGCAGAGCTGACTGCGCAGATCAACCTGTGTGGACTGAAGAGATGAATAGATAGAAAAGAAACCAGTGAATTCTGGAGTAAAGAGTAAACAAGAGATATGTACAATCTCAACCCATCTGACTTAGAAAGAGTTTTGCAACATTCTGTAGGAAGTGGTCTTTGGATGAGAATTAAACAAATCTGTATTCAGCCTCTGAGGACAAGGGACATATTACTGGAATTATTATGTGTTTTGTATGGTGTACGTTCTGATGTTACTATTCATGGGAAGATCCAACAAATGCAAAATGAATCTCCCTATGAATTGTCACACAGGATAGCAACTATTATGGAATTATTGGTCGGTAATAATCTTGCATTTGAGCACGGGGGCTCGATACATATGAGTATGTTTCTAGATGCGTTGCATGAAGATATCAAACAAAATATTTTATTAGTTACCCCAAATCCTCATGATTTAAAAGACATATTGTTGAGAGCAGACCATTTATGGAGAAAGTCAAATGAGCAGGCTGTCAAAATTGATTTAGCCACATTGTTTAGGACAAATACTGAACATAAAGATCAGAAGATAATATCCTATGATAACACCCAGAGAGGACACTCCGGGTCAAACATAGGTGATATTAATATGAAAAACAGAGCTGAACAAAATAATAATAAGAAAAGGTCCAAGACTTGGATACCGTTTTCTCAGTTAAAACAGAGATATGACCACCTGAAAATTGAGTATGACAATATGAGAGGGGAACGTGATAAATTATTACAGCAGTTGAAGGGGGTACAGGGTGTCATAAATGCAGAAGATGTACATTCTCCAGATCTGTTTTTGAATGCAAATGACACTTCTCTAGCAGTGGGGGTGAATTAGCTTCAAACTGTAAACGTGTAAATAATGCTTTGTTTTAACTTCAAACAATGTTTAAAGACCTTGCTAATTAGTTTTGTTGGAGAGTTTTGTCTTTCAGGGACGTCTGAAGAGGCTTGCATGTGAATAGCAGAAGCACAGTCTGAAATTGCTGGCTAGTGGGGGAGAATTATGGGAGAAATGCTGAATAGACAATATATCACTATACATGGAATTATAAAGTATTCATGGACTCTCTCGAAATTCATCAAGCAATGGACCTTTTTTTTTTTTTTTTTTTTTTTTTTATTCTTCAACGCCCTAATTTTTAATTTTTCTCCCTTTTCCTGATATATTTTGCTTTTCATTTTTTATTTTTGTTTGTTTTATTTCTTGAACTTTATCTTAAAACCAAAGAGAGGCATTTTAACCTAAAATAATTTTCATAACATCTGTACATATTACATAATGCGTATTGATCAATATATTTGATATCTAAGGTGAGATGCTGCACAATGGCTTGGCATAGCATAAATCATAGTATGTTGGGTGGTTTTCCTAAATTTATAAGAGGGGTGAGTGAAATTCATCACTCTAGTCATGATTTGAAACTTTGTTGACTCAGTTGTTTATAATATGCTAAAGGCTATGACATATATGGATGAAAAAGACCTTTCTACCTTTCATGGTGAAGATACTAGCAAGAATTTCCACTGCCGCTTTGTCTGGATAGAAGATCTGATAAACACTGATGTCAAGCTGATTCTATCTGAACCATCGTGTGGGGGTATATCTATATGTATATGTTGGTATACCGTTCAAGTGTAATTGTGGACTGAATGATCCAAGTAACTGCTTTATTGAAGGCAATGAGGGGTCGGCCTACAGCAAATTACAAAAGCAAATTGTGACTGGCAATCAACAAAGATGGACTCATGAATGTCAAGTGCAAGAAAATAGTTTGAAGCACAGTTTTTACTGCCATATCCAAACCTTTTGACCTTGAAAGTGAGTGCTGGTACATTGATAGTTCTTCTTACTATAAAGATGAAAGTAGAGTGTTTGCGTAAAAGCATCTTTAAAAATGGAAAGCTTGAGCCTGGAAATGAAAAAAATCCTGGACTCATGTGGATTGGAGTTCCCAGAGCATACCAAGTTTACTTTCAGTGAGATGGTGAGAGATGTGATGAAGTCAGACCAAAGGATGGACTGTGACATCAGCTCGTCTTTGCGCAATATTCAAGATCTTGATGTGATATAATAAGGCCTAACAGCTATATGGGCCACTGATGTTTACCAAGTCCTTTTCTAGTCATGGTCTAAAAGTTATATTATCTAATAACTGTTTCATGGGGATATTTTAGAGGCTGGCGAAGAGAGATGTAACCAGTTTCAACTTCATATTTTATAAGAGCCATTGTAAAGCATCCAGTACCTTAAATCATAATGATATTTTTTGTTGTTTGTTTTATGGGTCAGTTCTAGTAGTTAGAACCGACCCAAGTGGGGGTATATGTTGTAATATGTTGGCCAATTTATGTATAATATTGTATTGGAGTATGGGTTGAGCAGAAATTGTCCAAGCCAACTCAATTTTAAGATAACAGTTGAAGATCCTTTGATGTGCTAGTCTCATTCAAGTCTACCTAGGGGTGTGAGGTATGGGCTGTTAACCTAATTGAACATTTCAAAGGGTACATTGTTTAAAGGACCATAGAAGAAATATTTATTGACGGTAATTAGACTTGAGGGGGTAACAATGGGATCAGGGAATGTTTTGGGTTGGCCTAGCGGAGGCTCCCTCCTGTGGGGCTAATATATCAGGGGGGCTTGTTGATATGCAGGAATGTAGGTATTCCAAGGGCTCAAAAGGGTGTTCTGTTTATCTAATTAATATATCTAAAGGGGACTTGTTGATGTTGATATGCGGGAGTGCAAATTCACTCTGTTCACGGCTGGGGGTTGTTGTCTGTGTGAAAGACTAAAGCTAATCAAAGTCCTAAATTGAAACGGCCAATCAAATTGCTCAGCCATTCAATGCCTGGTGAATATAACACGGCATTCAGTCTATAGGTTTGGGGGAGTGAGGCTCGTCTGTGTATGAGTGAGGCTTGTCTGTGTATGCACACTCGGACCTAAGACATGGGGTTCTGAATTATATTTCCTCTGTCGGATTTCTTTGTCATCTGTGGACTTTGGACTTTGTTCTGTGTTGGAAGTCAATAAAGTGCATCTCTCTGGAAGAATTGGGTTGCTGCGGAAGAGTACTTACATCATCATTATAATAATACCTAAGTATTAATTATCATACCCACTCTACATCTATACACCCAATACATACATATATTCGATCACTACACTCATGTATATATATTAGGTGGTTTTGGGGTTTGCTGTGTTTTTGCACTTATTTAATTGTTTATGGTTTGCTGTTTTGGTTTGCACATGTGTCCTTATCTTTAACCACCTCAATACAGGGCACTTTCACCCCCTTCCTGCCCAAGCCATTTTTCAGTTTTCAGCGCTGTCGCACTTTGAATGACAATTGCGCGGTCATGTTACACTGCACCCTAATAAAATTTTTATAATTTTTTCCCCACAAATAGAGCTTTCTTTTGGTGGTATTTGATCACCTCTGTGGTTTTTACTTTTTGCGCTATAAACTAAAGAAGAGGGACAATTTTGAAAAAACACAATATTTTTTACTTTTTGCTATAATAAATATCCAATTTTTTTTTTTTTAACAAATTTTTTCCTCATTTTAGGCCATTATGTATTCTTCTACATATTTTTGGTAAAAAAAAATTGCGATAAGCGTATATTGATTGGTTTGCGCAAAAGTTATAGCGTCTACAAAATAGGGGATAGATTTATAGCATTTTTATTATTTATTTATTTTTTACTAGTAATGGCGGTGATCTGCGATTTTTATTGTGACTGCGATATTGCGGCGGACACATCGGACACTTTTGACACATTTTTGGGACCATTTATACAGCGATCAATGCTATAAAATTGCATTGATTACTGTGTAAATGTGACTGGCAGGGAAGGGGTTAACACTAGGGGGTGATCGAGGGGTTAATGTATGACCTAGGGAAGTGATTCTAACTGTGGGGGGAGGGGACTGACTGGGGGAGGTGACCGATCGCTGTCCCTGTGTACAAGGGACACGCCATCGGTCTCCTCTCTGACAGGACGTGGATCTGTGTTTACATGCACAGATCCACGCTCCTGCTCTGTTACCCGGCAATCGCGGGTGCCCGGCGGACATCGCGGCCGCCGGGCACGCGCACCGGGTCCCGAGCGACGCAGCGGGCACGCGCGCGCGCCCCCTAGTGGCTCGGGAAGGCGAGGACGTCATATGACGTCCTCCCAGAACAACAGAAGCCTCGTCCCGCTGTCATATGACGGTGGGCGGTGGCTTAGTGGTTAATAAACATACATTTTTTTCATTTACCTGTTTGTCCCTGATTCCTTGATGCAGCCCAATGATCTGATCACCTGTATTGGATGTTTGTGTATATCATCCCTGACAATTACCTTGGGGAGATGCAGACTAGAATACTGCAATCACGGAGCAGCAAATGATATCACCTGTGATGTATATCAGGTATCTTGCAAACCTGGCCTGTTAGTGGGTCCTGAGGACAGGGGTTGATGACCACTGCTGTAGCAGATCACTCTCTTTACCAGCAGCAATTATTTCCTGGCACTGAAAGCTAATGTATGATTATTGCTGGATGACCCTTAGTTGACACATTCCTTAGCCAGTATCCAGTCACCACAAACTGTTTAATCAATTAGCTAGCTAGCAGCAGCAGACACCATTATAACATGCTCCAATACCACAACCTACACATTTCCTCTACTTGGCAGTCAGATCAGAGGAGGAGGGTGCAGCTAAGACTTAATGTACACAGGACATTTTACAACCTCTCCTGAACGATTCAACTTCAGATAGTAACCAACATTTAAAACCGTCCATTTTGCTGCATTTGCATGCCACGCTTAGCCGCATTTGCATTTAGAATAATTTTTTTTTCAAATAGTCAAAAATTAAAAACACCTGTAAATGAAACGCGAGTTACCACGTTTACACGCGTCTACAAGCTGTTACAGGCGTTTGCCGTTTTCAAATGCCTCTGAACATTGCTTTCCAAAAAAATGCTTCTAAACTCAACTGCCTGGAAACGACTATAAATGACCCTGTGTACATGTACTGATAAGATAACACAGAGGAGAGTTCAGGGGCAGCTGAAAAAAATGCCCAACTGCTCCTAATTGTCCCTTTAGGGTTTCCATCCGTCACACTTTAGAGGGTCGGATGTCAGCGGACATGTCACCGCTGACATCCATCGCTCCATAGACCTGTATGGAGCGTCCGTTCAGGTCCACCTAAAAAACTGACAGGTACCGCCCATGTGAAAGGGGCCTTACCAGCAGCAGTGTATATGAAGCCTTATAGTGTGTGTGTATTGTGCATATCAAAAACCAATCCCCACACTGCAAGCTTTGGCTGTCTGTGTCAATGCATACTACAGCCTTAACCACTTCAATACCAGGCACTTAGACACCTTCCTGCCCAAGCCAATTTTCAGCTTTCAGCGCTGTTGCACTTTGAATGACAATTGTGCGGTCATACAACACTGTACCCAAACAAATTTTTTATCATTTTGTTACCACAAATAGAGCTTTCTTTTGGTGGTATTTGATCACCTCTGCGTTTTTTTTTTTGTTTTTTTTTTGAGCAACAAATAAAAAAAGACCAAAAATTTTGGAAAAAAACAAGTTTTCTTTGTTTCTGTTAAATTTTTTTGTAAATAAGTATGTTTTCTTCTTCAATGACGGGCACCGATGAGGTGGCACTGATAAGGCGGCACTGATAGATGGCATTGGTATGCAGCACTGATGGGTACTCATGGGTGGCACTGATGGGTACTCATGGGTGGCACGGATGGGCACTGATAGGTGGGCATGGATGGGCACTGATAGGTGGCACAGATGGACACTGGGTGGCACTGGTGACATTGATGGGTGGCATTGCTGGGCATCACTGCTTTATAATGGTGCCCATTTGTGGCACAGATTGGGCACATGTGGATGGCCATGGGGTACATACCTGGCCATCCACATGTTGCCCGCTTCCCTGGTGGTCCTGGCGGCTTCCCTGGTGATCTAGTGCGGGCATCCGAGGGGGGCTGGGCTGACAATCAGCGCAGACCCCCCCCTCCCAGGGGAGCCGCCGATCGGCTCTCCTCTACTCGCGTCTGTCAGGTCGCGAGTGAGGAAAAGCCGATCAACGGCTTTTCCTATTGGCATCGTGATCAGCCATGATTGGAGCCGGAGGCTATTTACAAAGATTGGTGGAGCAGGGTGTCAGATCGATCGCTGCGATGCGCGCCCCCACGGGCGTGCTGCGGCTGTTATCCTGAAGGACGTCATGACGCCCAGTCAGCATAATTGAACCACCATGCGTCATCCGTCAATCTGCTATAGGCCGGGCGGGAAGTGGTTAAAGCAAAATTACAGGCAACCTAACAAAATGTATGAGCCCACAGGCTATTTATCACAAAAGAGGCATGCAGCAATAAAATACACCTACATGTCTACTCGCAGTCTTCTGCGGCATGTAAACTGAGCTCCACATGCCCAACTCTGTTGACATCGCCGGCATAGTCCCTGTGTGTTGGGATGACCAACTCCTGCACAAGGCAGCCAAAGACAGAAGGAACCAAGGAGAAGATGCCCGGTTCAGAAAAGAAACCCCTCGCAGGCTTCGGGTCATTGGAGAAGAGGCAAGTATGGCAGACTTTAGTTCTGCTTTAATGGACAGCTAGTGAAATTGTTGCTTTTTGCAGTCTGCTTTAGAAGAACCAGAAATGCCCCTGATGCTTTTGAATGACTAAGGCTTGATTCACATCTATGCATTTTTAGTGCATTTTGCAGATTTGCACTACAGAACTTGTTCTATAGGAAACCATGTTAAATGACTGTAGTGCAAACCTAAAAAATGCAAAAAGTACTAAAAATGCATAGGTGTGAATCAGGCCTAAGGACCTGTCAATGGGCTTTTGCTCAAGTCTATGGGAATGCAAAACCCATTTAACCACTTCAGCCCTGGAAGGATTTACCCCTTTCCTGACCAGAGCACTTTTTGCAATGCAGCACTGCGTCGCTTTAACTGACAATTGTGCGGTCGTGCGATGTTGCACCCAAACAAAATTGACATCCTTTTTTTTTTCCCCACAAACAGAGCTTTCTTTTGGTGGTATTTTGATCGCCATATTTTTTATTTTTTGCTATAATAAATGTCCCCCAAAAATATATAAAAAAAACACATTTCTTTCTCAGTTTAGGCCGATATGTATTCTTCTACATATTTTTAGTTAAAAAAAAAAAAATCGCAATAAGCGTATATTGATTGGTTTGCGCAAAAGTTATAGCGTCTACAAAATAGGGGATAGATTTATGGCATTTTTTAATTTTTTTTTTTTTTTTTTTTTTTTTGCAATTTTTATCGGGACTGCGACATTATGGTGGACAGATCGGACACTTTTGACACTATTTTGGGACCATTGTCATTTATACAGCTATCAGTGCTATAAAAATGCACTGATTACTGTGTAAATGACACTGGCAGGGAAGGGGGTTAAACACTAGGGGGCGATCAAGGGGTTAATTGTGTCCTAGGGAGTGATTCTAAATGTAGGGGGATGGGCTACCACTGACATGACAGCGATCACTGCTCCCGATGACGGGGAGTAGTAGATCCCTGTCATGTAACTAGGCAGAACAGGGAAATGCCTTGTTTACATAGGCATCTCCCCATTCTTCCACTCTGTGACACGATCGCTGGCCCCCCCATTTTTTGCGATGCTTTAACTGACATTTGCTTGGTCGTGCGACGTTGTACCCAAACAAAATTGACACCCCTTTTTTTCCCCACAAATAGAGCATAGAGCAAAAAATTTAAAGCATCCTGACGAGCAGAAGCGAATGCATACATGAGTAGCTCCCGCATATGAAAACTCTGTTCAAACCACACATGTGAGGTATCGCCGCGATCGTTCGAGCGAGAGCATAAATTCTAGCACTAAACCTCCTCTGTAACTCAAAACTGGTAACCTGTAGACATTTTTAAATGTCGCCTATGGAGATTTTTAAGGGTAAAAGTTTGTCGCCATAACACGAGCAGGTGCAATTTTGAACATGTTGGGTATCAATTTACTCGGCTTAACCTTATCTTTCACAATATAAAAAAATTGGGCTAAATTTACTGTTTTATTTTTTAATTCAGAAAAGTGTATTTTTTTCTCAAAAAATTGCGCTTGTAAGGCCGCTGCGCAAATAAGGTGTGACAGAGTATTGCAACGACTGCCATTTTATTCTCTAGGGTGTTTGAAAAAATATATATATTGTTTGGGGGTTCTAAATAATTTTCTAGCAAAAAAAATGATTTTAACTTCTAAACTAAAAAGTCTAAAAAAATAGGCTTGGTCCTTAAGTGGTTAAAGTGACGCAGTGCCTTATCACAAAAAATGGCCTGGTCATTAGGGGGCAAATCCTTCCTGTCCTTAAGTGGTTAAAGTGGGGTTCCACCCAAAAAAAAAAAAACTACATGAAAAATTAAAAAAAAAAAATACAAAAAAACATTTGGATATTTTTTTTTTTTTTTTTACTTACCTCTAAATGCCTGTTGCTAGGTGGTCCCTCGTAGTCTGCCTCTTCCAGTGCCTGGGCTGGTGACATCACTTCCCCCTCGGCACAGGAAGGGCTCAGCTCTGCTCCCTCCCTTCTGTCAATCATCTGGGACCCATTACAGGTCCCAGGTGACTGAGTGGCCAATCGCGGCGCCGCTCGCGCATGCGCAGTGGGTGCCAGGCTGTGAAGCCACAGCCCGGCGCCCACAGTTGCAATGCCGGCGCCGCTGAACGGAGGGGGAGACGAGCGGGGCTTCGATCCCCCGCATCGCTGGACCCTGGGACAGGTAAGTGTCCAATTAAAAGTCAGCAGCTGCAGTATTTGTAGCTGCTGACTTTTAAATTTTTTTTTTTTTTTTTTTTTTACTGGACCTCGGGTGGAACTCCTCTTTAAGCGTTAGTGTTTCTAAAGTCTACTTTTTATTTAATAAAGGGAGAGGGTAAATATTAAAGTAGTAGTGAACGTACTATATTATTGACACTTTCTAATACAGTTATAACTATTGTATGCAGGCATCATAACTGCTTTTGCTTAGTTTTGGAAATGATCTTTCTTACCTTTTTTACACGGTTAAAAAGTTCTGTCATGTGACCATGCGTCTCTTCTTCCTGGTGGTGTGTGGGGGGGCATATAGGACACTGTGCAGAAAAACGGTTTACCTGTATTCCATAGTCTGTTCAGCCTGATGCAAGATGTAGGCTGCATCTTTGGAACAGTCGTATACCTTACACATATTGCTATGCTTGTACCCAGTTCCTTTATGTTACCATGGTGGGCATGTCCTGTACTGATTGCTGATATTACATTGACTTCAATTTTTGTTATATATATAACCCCCACAGCCCTGCCACTGTTTTTGCGTCAGCATGGCTCTTGCCTCGGTTTTGTGCTGGGGTTTCCTTCCTCGGCGCGGGAGCTGCGATGCGCTCCTTGGACCCTCCCCCTCCTCCCCTTTGGGAGGATCGGGCGGGTACCATTCTGCGCATCGGCGCCACGGTCCCTACGTCATGCGCGGGACGTTCTAACCAACGTCACCGCGCTGACGCTTGGAGCGTCACCTGCGTGACTCCCCTTAGGGAGGGGGATGGTTTTGGCGCCAAACACTGAGAAATTCCTCAGCTCAGGTGCGGACGCCGCCCCCTCCTCCCGCTGGGCTCACGCACGTGGCGTTGGCGGCATATATTTATATGTCCCCCAATCTGAATGGGCTGTTCATTTGGCCTGTCTCCGATTGGGGTCTCCACACACCAGCTGTTCTTCTCCTGCTGCTTGTGCTTTACCCTTAGCATCGGGTAAGTCTTCGGACATTGGGCTCACTCTCTCTGTTCTATCCTTGCTCTGTTTCACTGCACATCTTGTTTTATTCATCAGCCACTATTCATTTCTTACATTCCCTCCTTCACCAAGCACACCATTTAGATTTGCACTAGTTATCATCTTAATTGTTTCACCATGATTTTCACAACATTATTTATCAAGATTTTACATAAAGGTATCTATTACTATTAATTCTATAAATATCATCTACACCATATCAATTTCATATACAATGGTATCTTTAGATACATTATTTTTACATTACTCAATATTATTAATTTGACTATTTTCTATAATATTATCTACCGACATTATATACAAGGGTATCTTTGGGTACATTATCTACACATTATTCAATAATACTAATTTCATATTACGAATATTTACTATCTACAAATTGACATTTTGTTCCCAGATATCCCTTCATTTTGACAAGCTCTTCATTATTATCTTTGTCACATGGACACCATCCCATTATCCGGACACTGCCATTCCATCACCCGTTGCCATCCAGACATATTATGCTGCCTCAGCTCCCGTGCGGGGGTTTGTTGCCTCTGGCTCACTCCGTGCCATTTGCCGTGCGTCTCACTCAGTGCCAGGGTTGGTAAGTGTATGTCTCCTGACCAACCATGTTGTGATTAGATCTATTTTACTCCTCTCTAATAAGATGGAGATTTACTATATCTATATATCTTACAGGTTTGTACTGCATCAGCTCCTGATGAGTGGAGAAAACCATCCACGAAACGCGTCGAGCTACACTTGATGCTTCAACCTTAATTATTTGTACTCTGATGTGATCAGTATTATTTTCTAACTCTTTATATCATTGTGCCCTTTTTACACCAGGTCTCGGGCACACCACTTTGGGTACCCAGTATGACCATTACTAATATCATGTGATCTATATTCCAGCTACCAGGTTCCGGGCATGCCACTTCTGGCACCTATCATGATTATGAATATTATCATGGCTATGCGATTAATTCCAGTTACTGTTGTACCATTAGCTTTTTATTTACCATTTATCGAGTATGATTTTATATCTACTGCATGTATTTTTCCATACTATATGCTTCATTTTCATGCAAAAACATATATGTGTGTTGATATATGTGAAATTCTTGTTACTCTATTTACTATGACTATTAAATTAATATTTTGTAACCCTCCGCAATCCAACCGCTTCATTTAAAGTACCAACTTCCCTGTTTGTTATATAGCTGTACTTGATCAGGGGGCATGTTCAAGAGGCAGGCTGTGATTGGTCAGAGGCGGGTGTAGCTGAACAAACTACCTTATATAGACATACTGTGTGTCTGCACAGTGTCCTGTACTTCTGAATGGCCAGCCAAAGGATGAAAACTGATCACGCTAACATAGATCAGCTTCTGTACTTTGTATGGTCAGTTTTGAACAAGGAGGAAAGGTGACTGGCAATATCAGCCAGGTACTTCAGGTGGCAGAAGTACAGGAAAATGATAGAGACTATGATTTTTAAAATATACATAGGTAAATTCACATATAGAAAAAAAAATATTTAGGATAACATAGGTATACTTTAGGATAGATTGTGGGTGGGGGTGGGGTGGGGGACGTTGCTGCTTTGTGTGAAAGTCTAATTGTTTTTGTCCTGCACTGGGCCCCTGTCATTAAGCATGATTGTACTTTCCAAGACATAAGATGACCAACCATTCCAACTTATAATTGTTGATTTAGGAAATGATTAATTGGCTATAGGCTACCTATTACTACAACTGGTTACAAATCCATAGACTGATGAATGCCACAGGAAAGAATAATTAGTAATCAATTTATAGTTTTTTTATATTATCACAAAAGTGAGTACACCCCTCACATGTTTGTAAATATTTTATTATAGCTTTTCATGTGACAACACTGAAGAAATGACACTTTGCTACAAAGTAGTGAGTGTACAGCATGTATAACAATGTAAATTTGCTGTCCCATCAAAATAACTCAACACACAGCCATTAATGTCTAAACCACTGGCAACAAAAGTGAGTACACCCCTAAGTGAAAATGTCCGAATTGGGCCCAAAGTGTCAATATTTTGTGTGGCCACCATTATTTTTCAGCACTGCCTTAACCCTCTTGGGCATGGAGTTCACCAGAGCTTCACAGGTTGCCACTGGAGTCCTCTTCCACTCCTCCATGATGACATCACAGAGCTGGTGGATGTTAGAGTCCTTGCCCTCCCACCTTCTCTTTGAGGATGCCCCACAGATTCTCAAGAGGGTTGACATGCTTGGCCAGTTCATCACCTTTACCCTCAGATTCTTTAGCACGGCAGTGGTTGTCTTGGAGGTGTGTTTGGGGTCGTTATCACCTTCGATTTGAGGATGCCCCACAGGTGCTTAAGAGGGTTTAGGTCTGGAGACATGCTTGGCCAGTCCATCACCTTTACCCTTCTTTAGCAAGGCAGTGGTCCTCTTGGAGGTGTGTTTGAGGTCCTAATCACTTTGGAATACTGCCCTGTGGTCCAGTCTCCGAAGGGAGGGGATCATGTTCTGCTTCAGTATGTCACAGTACATGTTGGCATTCATAGTTCCCTCAATGAAATGTAGCTTCCCAGTGCCGGCAGCACTGATGCAACCCCAGACGATGACACTCCCACCACCAAGCTTGACTGTAGGCAAGACACACTTATCTTTGTACTCCTTGCCTGGTTGCTGAAACATGCGCTTTTCACCATCTGAACCAAATAAGTTTATCTTAGTCTCATCAGACCACAGGACATGGTTCCAGTAATCCATGTCCTTGGTCTGCTTGTTTTCAGTAAACTGTTTGTAGGCTTTCTTATGCATCATCTTTAGAAGAGGCTTCCTTCTGGGATGACAGCCATGCAGACCAATTTGATGCAGTGTGCGGCGTATGGTCTGAGCACGGACAGGCTGACCCCCCCCCCCCACCCTTCCAACCTCTGCAGCAATGCTGGCAGCACTCATACGTCTGTTTCCCAAAGACAAGCTCTGGATATAACGCTGAGCGCGAGCACTCAGCTTCTTTGGTCGACCATGGAGAGACCTCTTCTGAGTGGAACCTGCCCTGTTAAACCTCTGTATTATCTTGGCCACTGTGCTGCAGCTCAGTTTCAGAGCCTTGGCAATCTTCTTATAGCCTAGGCAATCATTATGTAGAGCAACAATTCTTTTTTTCAGATCCTCAGAGTTCTTTGCCATGAGGTGCCATGTTGAACTTCCAGTGACCAGTATGAGAGAGTGAGAGCGATAACACCAAATTTAACCCACTTGCTCCCCGTTCACACATGAGACCTTGTACACTAACGAGTCACATGACATCGGGGAGGGAAAATAGCTAACTGGGCCCAATTTGGATATTTTCACTTAGGGGTTTACTCACTTTTGTTGCCAGCGGTTTAGACATTAATGGCTGTGTGTTGAGTTATTTTGAGGGGACAGCAAATTGACACTGTTATACAAGCTGTACAATCACTACTTTACATTGTAGCAAAGTGTCATTTCTTCAGTGTTGTCACATGAAAAGATATAATAAAATATTGTATGTGTGTAATAAATGTGTGTATGTATGTATGTATATGTGTGTGTGTGTGTGTGTGTGTATATGTGTATGTATATATATATATATATATATATATATATATATATATATATATATATATATATATATATATATGTATGTGTGTTGCAGTTATGCCTGACTTGTTCCCTATGACCTCATACAATTGTGAAGGTTACAATGATGACATCTGGCTGTTCTGCTTTAACAGATGGCTAGCCCAATTACCCTTAAGGGGTATAGTCCTACTAACTCCATCTACTTGTGGTGCTGATGTCCCATACCTTGATGAGTCTTCAGCTTATTCAGTACCTCGGTACCCAACCTGGTGATTTGGATTGTTCACAACAATTTATCTCCTTTAAAAAGTTTAATGGACAACTAAACAGCCTTAATTGTGTGCACCACAAGTCCTAAAATAGTCCAGTTCAATTGAACTACTTGAACGTTTAATTTTAGAGGCTGGGAAAACGAATGGTGCCTATGCCACCCATCTTAAAGGACACCCCCGAGAATATATGTAGGTTGCAATTCCTGTACTGTTTTTAAAAATGTTCATTGTCTGGCTACAATGTTATTCCGCCACCTTCAGTTTTTTGAGCTACAGACCCCAGTTTTGATTTTTGGATCATTAGCACAAAATATGATTCTGTCTGAGACAGCCAGAGAATTTTTGGAAGGAGGCCAGCAATTACACCCATATATATATATATATATATATATATATATATATATATATATATTATATATTATATATATATATTTTTGTTTTGTTTTTCAGCACAGGATTCAATTAAAATAGCCCGATCATGTGTGAATTCATGACTATCGCCTGGTTTCATGACTATCGCTGTGTTTCAAGGGATAGTTCACCTTTACCACAAAACTGCCTATGCAGATAAGGGGCATCTGTAGATAAAGGCAAACTGTGCAGCTCTGACTAAAGTTGAATAATGCCCTTGCTATAGGTGTAGATCATTTACATACCTTATGAAACCTGACTGGAATACTCCCAGGACGTTGCTAAGTGAGGCCTAGTCATTACTGCTCACCTCCACCATCACAGGAGGGATCTCTCAAATGCTGAGCTCAGAGTACTACACCTGAGGAGAGAAGAGAGTATGTGAGGGGGTTTGAATCAGAAGAAAGAGCTCACTCCTGTGATGGTGGAGGTGAGCAGTAATGACTAGGCCTCAATTAGCAATGCCCTAGGAGTATTCCAGTCAGGGTTCATAAGGTATGTAAATGGCCTACACCTATAACAAGGGTTTTATTCAACTTTAGTCTGAGCTGCACAGTTTATTTTAATCTACAAACATCCCTTACCTGCAGAAGTGAACTATCCTTTTAATCACAGCACTACCCAGTCACTGACGCCCCCCTATCCGGAAGTGTCAGATTGCATACTAGGTATTCCTTGCTGCTGTATATCTGTGTTTATATGGTCAGAATTCAAACAAGACTCACTGCTCCAAGTGGTTTTAAAAGCCTGATGATCTAGAAAGGTGCTCGCCTCCGCATATAGTCAAAATAATATATTTATATTATAATTATATGGTCAGCAAGCGTTTAATGCTTAGAATGCATTAACCACTTCAGCCCCGGAAGGATTTACCCACTTCCTGACCAGGCCATTTTTGTGATACGGCACTGTGTCGCTTTAACTAACAATTGCGCGGTCGTGCAACATTGTACCCAAACAAAATTGTGGTCCTTTTTTCCCACAAATAGAACTTTCCTTTGCTGGTATTTGGTCACCTCTGCGGTTTTTATTTATTATGCTATAATCAAAAAAAAAAGCGACAATTTTGTAAAAAAAAAAAAAAAAACACTTACTTTCTGCTATAAAATATTTCCCCCCAAAAATGTAAAAAAACTAATTTATTTATCAGTTTAGGCCGACGTGTATTCTGCTACATATTTTTGGTAAAAAAAAATCCCAATAAGCGGATATTGCTTTGCACAAAACGTATCATGTCTACAAAATGGGGGTTATATTTATGGAATTTTTATATATATATTTTTTTTTTACTAGTAATGGCGGCAGTCAGTGATTTTTTTTTTTTTAGCGTGACTGCGACATTGCAGCAAACAGATCTGACACCTAACTGACATTTTTGACGCTTTTTGGGAACCAGTGACATTACAGTAATCGGTACTAAAAATGTGCACTGTTGTACTAATGACGCTGGCAGGGAAGGGGTTAACATTAGGGGCGATCAAGGGGTTAAATGTGTTCCCTGCGGGTGTTTTCTAACTGTATTGGGGACTGTGTGACTGGGGAAACTCACAGATCTGTCTTCCTGCATAGTATGGGTGATCTGTGTGATCTCCCCTGTCAGAACGGAGAGTTGCCTTGTTTACACAGGCAGAACCCTGTTCTGTCACTGCAGGGAACGATCACAGGTGGCCGGCGGACATCGAGTCTGCCAGACCCGCTGATTGGCTCCCCCGCTGGCCAATGGGAGCGTATGCGTGCCCACACAAGCGAGTTCCTGTGCCCTCGTACACCTACGGCGATTTGCGGGATCGTGCCACCTTGCCGCAGTGTAATGACGGCGGCTGGTTGGGAAGTGGTTAAGATTAAAAAAACCTTCTGCCTTTAAAACCACTTTAATTGAACAAGATGAAGTTAGAAGCTGATTGGTTTCTATGCAGAGCTGCACCAGATTTTGCACTCTCCAGTTTTAGTAAATCCCCTCCCCCATTGTCTTGTCAGTTAAACAGAAAATGATTGTGTATACTGAACCAGCAGCCTCCTATATAGGCACCAATTTCATTCTCTGAAACCATGCAAAGTCAATAATAACCCTTTTATAGACAGACCTATTAATCCCATCACTGCTCATGTATTGCTTGAGATGCGTAGGACAGTTGCAGCCTTGTAAAAAGTATTAGTGTTAGTTCCAATGTAGAGCCATAACAGTGCAGCTTCTTATGCCTGCTGAAGAACAGAACAGCAATAGAGCGAAGGGAAGGTAGGTATCTGCAGCTATAACAGAAATAAAAGAGCTTCACAACAAAAAGTGCACTAAACTAGTGTAGCACTAACTCTCGGTTGAGCTGCTGGTTTAAAGCGGGCTGTTACCTTCACTCTCGACACCTCTGTTTCACCGGCACCGGGTCTAGGGTTCCGTTGAGTTTACCTCTGGGCGATGCAAGCACTGAACACTCAAGTATATTTTTCCAATGCTTTAATGAACAAATAAAGGAAGTAGCAGGAAAGAGGCAGAAGGAAAGCTGCAGGGAAACTCAAATACCTTTCAGTAGTATTCTTAAGAACATTCTTTGGAATTGAACACTTGTAGTTGAAAAGTCTCCCCTTTTTTTGTAGGATCTAATCTTTGCCCGCTTGGATAGACATCTCTCACTTGCCTAGCAGCCAGTACGTAGCACGAACAAAAGTCTCTGCCACAGACTTGTTTGGAATGAAACCCGTACGATCCTCTGCCACAGGATGTATTGGTTTGCGATGAATGTCAGACACAGTACTTGAACCTTTAAGCCAACCCGGCAGTACTATGCAGTAAGATTACTTCAGAATACGTCCTCCAACCGAGTCACCAGGCCCCTCTCCAGACCAGCACTCTGCATGATCCTTCCATGACGGGTCCTCCCCTGGGATCTTCTCGGTTGTCCAGCTTCTTCACTCAGGATAGACAGCTCAGGACCATTCCTCTGTTGCCGTGGTAGGCCCCAGACAGGCTTCTGGGCCCATCCACACGCCGCAGTGACGTGGGCCTCCGGAATGGAGGACCACGAGGTGGTACTCTTAACACATACCTGTTGGCCAGGAGGGCCAGCAGGTGGCTGAAAACGAACCCCTAAACATGGCGTCTGTCCCATAAATACCCTCTCCCAGAATGCAACTCAGAGGACCACCTTCACCGAGTTGTCCCCGGGACAGAGGAGCACTCATACGCTTCAACACGTTGCTTTTCCAACACTGGCCCATGGTGACTGACACCCACTGGCACAGTGTGCAACCACATGCAACTCAGCCAAGCTGGAACAGAGGCAAATCTGGCTTCCTCTAACAAGTGACCAACTAGATTTACCTATCAGTGGTAGATTAAAAATCTACCAGCGCTACACTAGAAATAATCAGCAAGGAACAATAACAGTCTTTTAACTTCCATTAATCAAGTGCAAAAGAAAAGTACATGACATCCATAGTTGAATAAGTATCCTTTCAACACCGTGTCAATGAAATGGAAAGTATGTGTCTTCTTTATATCAGTGCCGACCCGTCCGCAGGGGCGGATCCAGAGTCTAGTCTCGGGAGGGGCACTGCCAGAAAATATATTTTTTTGGGGTACATTTATCGGGGAAATGGCTGGTGTTGGCGCTTCAATCATCACGGCACCATGGTTGTTATGGTGTCAGGATGATTGAAGCACATTATTACCATAATTACATTGTTATAAAAAATTAAATAGTTTAACTCACCATAATGCAGAATCAGTGGGAGCCCCGAGTGTGTCACTTGCCACATCACCTGTCACTAGATGCAGATTGTCACTTGCCACGTTGCCTGTCACCAGATGCAGATTGTCACTTGCCACGTCGCCTGCCACGTTGCAGATTGTCATTTGCCATGTCACTTGCCACGTCGCCTGCCACTGTGCGGATTGTCACTTGCCACATCGCCTGCCACGTTGCGGATTGTCACTTGCCACGTCGCCTGTCACCAGATGCAGATTGTCACTTGCCACGTCGCCTGCCACTTTGCGGATTGTCACTTGCCACGTCGCCTGTCACCAGATGCAGATTTTCACTTGCCATGTTGCGGATTGTCACTTGCCATGTCACTTGCCACGTAGCCTGCCACATGTTGCGGATTGTCACTTGCCACGTCGCCTGTCACTTGCCACCTGCTAAGGTGGTCTCTTGTGTCCCAGAGACAGGCAGCAGAGAGATGATGTAATCTCTCTGCTGCCGCAGCTGCCTGCATGGAGGGGGGGAAGTTGAACTGCAGGGATGCAGGGCGGGCGCCGAGAGATGATGTCATCTCTCTGCTCCCCCGCCCACCGGCTCCCTGATTGGTCAGCAGGCAGCAGCCCGCCCACAAACACATTGAGCGGCGGCTCTCCCTCGCCTATGGAGCCGCCCGGCGGCTCCCTCACTTACTCCCTCATTCACCGAGCCGCCCAGCGGCTCCTTCAGTCACCGAGCCACCCAGCGGCTCTCTTAGTCACGGAGCCGCCCAGCGGCTCTCTCAGTCACCGAGCCGCCCAGCGGCTCCCCCAGTCACCGAGCCGCCCAGCGGCTCCTTCAGTCACCGAGCCGCCCAGCGGCTCTCTTAGTCACGGAGCCGCCCAGCGGCTCCCTCAGTCACCGAGCCGCCCGGCGGCTCCCTCAGTCACGGAGCCGCCCGGCGGCTCTCTCAGTCACCGAGCCGCCCGGCGGCTCCCTCAGTCACCGAGCCGCCCGGCGGCTCTCTCACACACCCTGCTCTCAGTCACCTGCATTTCTCGGAGGGGGCAATTGCCCCGTTGCCCCCCCCCTGGATCCGCCCCTGCCCGTCCGTAGAGGGCACACGGGTATCCATGCGTCCGGCCCCCTGATATACATATCAGGGCGCCAGGTGCATGGATTCCAATGGGCGGTGTGGATTTTTGAAGCACGTGATTAGAGCCAGAGGCTCTAATAGGCCTTGAAAAAGGGTGGGCTTGGGGCGCAGAGCACTGTGTCCCGATCCCACCCTGTTGTGTGAATATAGCAAATGAATTTTTACACTACGGTTCCTCCCCGCCAATCAGGAGGCAGGTCGTGAGAACTGTTTCTCGATTGGCCTAAGTGTCAGGTAATCCTACTGGATGCCTAGTGCTTAGGTGGAAGAGGAACAGAACGCTGTAGGAGATGGAGGAGTGGACAACAGAGCCGCCGCTCCCCACACCTCCAGGAGGAGAGGAGATCACAGCCCGGACCTACAGTACACTGCGAGGAAGAGCATATACTAGAGCCGCTGCTCCCTGCACCTCCGGGCCACTCCCTGCACCTATGGCCGTCACTCCCTGCACCTCCGGGCCGCCACTCCCCATACCTCCGGGAGAAGGAGGAGAGGAGATCACAGCCACAATCAGGTAAGTGACAGGGCCGCAGGGGGGGGGGGTGCTGGCAGTGCCGCCCACCCAAATTAAAAACTCACCAGCCACCACTGGATAATATGTGCACCATCATGTGATATAAGCAATACACACCAAACATCTCTGGCCATAAATGACCCAATCAGCATGTGACAGGATGAAGTTCCCCGAATATGGTAAAGGGAATATCAACACTTCCACAACACCCCGAGCCACAGAAGCCTCTCTCAGTTATAGATGGTAATCATAAATACCAATGCAGAGGGAACTTTATAGTGTAGTTTTTTTTTTTTATTACTTAAAAACACATAATAAAAGTAGATTGATCCAAGGGCTGTGCCTCTCCTGGCTCTCTCCCTTCTCATTGGCTCAGAGATATCAGCAAGAGCCATTGGCTCCCACTGCTGTCAATCACAGACTGTGAGGAGGGAGCGGAAGGCGGGGCTCTGGAGCGAGCACCTATGAGTGCTGCCATAGCAAGCAGCTTGCTATGGGGGGCACTCAACAAGGTGAGGGTATCCGAGAAGAGGGCACAGAGTAGGTAAGTTTACATGTTTGTTATTAAAAAGAAAATACATTTTGATATCACTCAGCAATTGAATTTGCACAAAAGATCAATCTATTAGGAGTAATTTGCCCTAATGGAAAAAAAAATAGATAGTGCTCAGAATAAATGAGTACATTCCTTTTGAAAAAAAAGAACACAAGAACAATTTCCAATATTTTGACAAAACTGTGTTTTATAGAACATTTGTTTAGCTCATGAAAGTAAGGTTAAAGGGTAACTCCACTTTTGTGGGGACAAAATATTGCAAATAAATAAAAAATATAGTGCATATGATTGTGACACTAATCATTTTGTGATTGAATTTTATTAAAAATTGTCTTTCCTTTTCAATCTGCAGCCACTGTAATTTTCTGAGAATGCATTGCAATATGGCTACCTGGAGGTGTTCTGTACAGAGTGTGTACTGACCACTCCCCAGAAACGTAATTTTCTGCTTGTGTGATTGGCTCACCAATTTTCCCAGAAGTCTGCCTATGATACAAGTCAGATTTCAGGCGTCCCTTGCAACAAAAATGTCATTTTTGGTAAGATACTTTCAATAGGAACCCGTCTAAAGGGATGCAGGACCAGCAGATTTCCTCATTAGTGCCCTGTAGCTCCACACCTGACAGTTAATTATAAAACCACTTCCATTAGACTCGCTCAGTACAGAGGCACAGATAAGCACACATGGATTTCTTCAGAATAACAAAAGGTAGGAATCTGCAACAAAGTTTGTTATAATCCTTGCAATGTACATAGATACCCAGAGGGGAATGTTTTTTTCTCAACAAAAGTGGAGTTACGCTTTAATAATATAACTTAGATTACAAAATCTTCAGTTTTACTCAAATTGAAAAATTGCAAAAATGAATACACCCCACAACAAAAACTACTACATCTAGTATTTTGTATGACATCCATGACTTGTAAGGACTGCACCAAGTCTTCTAGGCATGGAATGAACAAGTTGGCAACATTTTGCAACATCTATCTTTTTCCATTCTTCAAGAACGATCTCTTTTAGAGCCTGGATGCTGGATGGAGAGTAGGGATGAGCTTCGTGTTCGAGTCATACCCATGTTCGACTCGAACATCGTCTGTTCGCCGAATTGCGAACGATATGGGCTGTTCGCGCCAAATTCGTGTAGCGCATCACGGCCCATAATTCACTGCGGCATCGCAGTGCATTGCTGGCTGATGATTGGCCAAGCATGCACTATGACCCGCATGCTTGGCCAATCACAGCGCCGTCTGAACAGAGAGCCGTAATTGGCCAAAGCCAAGGAGGCTTTGGCCAATTATGGCTGAGGGGATTTAGTACACGCCCCACAATATATAAGGCCGCCTGCATGGCGGCCCTGTGTAGTGTGTGTTTCGGCGTTGAGAGAGATAGATAGACAGAGAGACAGTGTCATTTGATTTAAGTTAGATAGATTAGGCAGGACAGTCAGTGAGTTAGCTGCACTTACAGTGTATTGTGTGTATATATATATATATATGCATCCCAGGTGTTGTGTGTATGTGTGTGTGTGTGTATGTATATATATATATATATCTATATATATATACACTGTATTCAGTTTAGCTAGATCCGTTCCTGTTATTTTGCTACTGGCAGGCTTGTCTTGTTACAGTATTTACAGCTACCTGAAGAAAATTACTGGTGTTCTTTTGATCCTATTAGTACCACAGTCAGGCAGCTAGACTATTTACAGTTAGTGCAGTGCGTCCTCCTCACAGTGTTCAGTTAAAGCTACAAGTTAGTTTAGTGTGACCTCTGCACAGTGTTCAGCTAAAACTACAAGTTAGTGTAGTGCACAGTGTTCAGCTAAAGCTACAAGTTAGTGTAGTGCGACCTCTGCACAGTGTTCAGCTAAAGCTACAAGTTAGTGTAGTGCGTCCTCCTCACAGTGTTCAGCTAAAGCTACAAGTTAGTGTAGTGCGAGCTCTGCACAGTGTTCAGCTAAAGCTACCCGTAGAAGGTTGGTGGTGTTTTCCTGATCCTATCACTACCGCAGGCAGCTAAATAAGCTACAAGTTAGTGTAGTGCGAGCTCTGCACAGTGTTCAGCTAAAGCTACCTGTAGAAGGTTGGTGGTGTTCTCATACTACAGGCAGGCAGTTGATCTTGCTAGCTTCAGTGTGTGTGTGTGTGTGTGTATATATATATATATCTATATATATATATATATATATATATATCTATATCTATATCACAGCTTAGTGCAGCTACAGGCCATTAGTATGTCTGGAACGCCAACAAGGAGAGGCAGACAGTCACAAGCCAATAAAAGAGGGCAAGCAGGCTCTGTGTCTAGAGGCAACAGTGCTGGTCGTGGAGACGGTGCATCCTCATCAGCACGTGGCCGTGGGACGCGCTTGGCCTTTTTTTTGGCAGCTGGCCGTGTTGCGCCGCAACATGCAGAAGACTTGGTCGAGTGGATGACCAAGCCGTCCTCATCCTCCTCATCCTCTCTCACCCATGCTCAGGGTACTTTGTCTGGCAAAGCAGCTGCCAACGTGGCCTCTTACCTCGGCTCCATGGCATCAGTGACTCCTTCCCTAGCCCCACCATGTCCTCCTGAGGAGTCCCTCTAACTGTTTGACCACAGTGTTGGGTACATGCTCCGGAAGGATGCCCAGCATTTAGAAGGCTCTGATGATGATACTGAGCTAGATGAAGGCAGTAACGTGAGCACGGACAGAGGGGGTGCCCAAGAAGGACAGCAGTCTGGCAGTCATGCTCCCCCTGCTGCAGCATACTGCCAGGTTTGCTCCAGTGATGAGGAGGGAGGGGATGATGAGGTCACTGACTCAACTTGGGTACCTGATAGGAGAGAGGAGGAGGAGGAGGAGGAGGCACATCACCAAAGAGGCAGGATGCCCTCCAGGGGCCAGCCTAAGGGCAGCACACTGACTGCATCACACCCCAAAGCTCCACATGTGCAGGGCGCTGCTGTCTCTGCACGTTATTCCAAAAGTTCTTTGGTGTGGGCCTTTTTTGAGACGAGTGCATCAGATCGCACCGCTGCTTTTTGCAACATATGTCTCAAGCGTATCTCGCGTGTCCAAAACATCTCCCGCTTGGGCACCACATGCTTGACCAGACATATGTTGACCTGCCATGCAGTTCGTTGGCAAGCGTATCTAAAAGACCCACACCAAAGAACAAAGAGGACCTCTCCTTGCTCCTCATCAGCTGAGATCTCCAACCCCACTATACCTTCAGTCCTCTCTGAGACCTGCACTGAGAGGAATGAAGGTGTAGAATTAGGTGTGTCACAGCCAAGTACTTGTGGGCAATCGGCTTTCGGTACACCGACGTCAAATTGTACCAGGCAAATTTCCCTGCCCCAGCTGCTGCACCGCTGAAAGAAGTTCGCACCCAGCTATCCACATGCCCAGCGGTTGAATGCTAGCTTGGCAAAATTGCTAGCACTTCAACTGCTGCCCTTTCAGTTGGTAGACTCTGTCCCTTTCCGTGAGTTTGTGGAATGTGCGGTTCCTCAGTGGCAGGTACCCAAACACCACTTTTTCTCACGGAAGGCGATTCCGACTCTCTACCGGCATGTGGAAGGCAATGTCCATGCCTCACTGGACAGGGTGGTCAGCGGTGAGGTGCATATTACCGCTGACTCATGGTCCAGCAGGCATGGACAGGGACGTTACCTAAGTTTCACCGCACATTGGGTGACTCTGCTGGAAGCTGGGAAGGATGCAGGACAAGGTGCAGTAGTGTTGGAGGTTGTTATGCCACCATGCCTCCAAAATGCCACTACTAATGATTGTGACATACCTCTCTCCTCCACTCCCTCTTCTTCTTCTTCCTCCATGGCCTCTTCCTGTGCTTTGTCCTCGGAACCAGCGGTGCTCAGTAGGCGTTCAAGGGGCTACGCAAGTACTCAGGCCAAAAGATGCCATGTGGTGCTTGAGCTGGTGTGCTTGGGGGACTGGGGCAGAGGTTCTGTACTGGGGCAGAGGTTCTGTCAGCTCTGCAGGGGCAGGTTCAGAGGTGGTTGATGCCACGCCAACTTAAGGCAGGAATGGTGGTTTGCGACAATGGCACCAACCTCCTCTCTGCCCTCTGACAGGGACAACTGACCCACGTGCCCTGTTTGGCTCACGTCCTTAACTTGGTGGTGCAGCTGTTCTTGGGCAGGTACCCGGGCTTACAGGATGTCCTGAGGCAGGCCAGGAAAGTCTGTGTGCATTTCCGCTGGTCATATAATGCCAGTGCTCGGCTGGCAGACCTCCAAAAGGAATTTAACCTGCCCAAGAACTGCCTAATCTGTGACATGCCCACCAGGTGGAACTCAACATTGGCCATGCTGCAGCGGCTGCACACGCAGCAGAGGGCCATCAATGAGTACCTGTGCGACTATGGCACCAGGACAGGGTCAGGGGAGCTTGTTTTTTTTCCCCATGCCAGTGGGCCATGATCAGAGATGCATGCACTGTCCTGTCACCATTTGAGGAGGCCACGAGGATGGTGAGCAGTGACAGTGCATGTATCAGTGACACTGTCCCCCTTGTCCACCTGTTGGAGCACACGCTGCGTGGAATAATGGACAGGGCACTTGAGGCAGAACAGAGGCAGGAAGAGGAGGACTCTCAAAGCCCCCTCAAGGCCTCCTTTATCCAGACAGTGTTCCTGCGTGCCTGCCGATCACACAGGAAGAGGAGGAGGATTGTGTCAATATGGAGGTGGAGCCTGGCACTTAGCATCAGCAGCAGTCTTTAAGGGATCAGTCCCAAGAAACACATGGACTTGTACGTGGCTGGGAGGAGGTGGCTGCGGACCATGTCGTCCTTAGTGACCCAGAGGACTCCGGACCGAATGCCTCAGCAAACCTACGCTGCATGGCCTCCCTGATCCTGCAAAGCCTGCGTAAGGATCCTCGTATTCGTGGTATCTAGGAGAAGGACCAATACTGGCTGGCAACCCTCCTTGATCCACATTACAAGGGTAAGGTTGCGGACCTTATCTTGCCGTCGCAGAGGGAGCAGAGGATGAAACATCTTTGGGAGGCCTTGCAGAAAGGTCTGTGCAACACGTTCCCAGAGACTGGGAGGTTACAAACTCCTGTTTCTGGACAACGTGTTGCTGAGGCTTCAGTCAGTCAAAGAAGGAGCGGTGGAGAAGGTGGCCGTCTGACCGATGCGTTCAGACAATTTTTTATTCCACAGTCCCAAGGTATGATCGGTTCCAGCAACCATCGGCAGCGTCTGTTTTACATGGTGCAGGAATACCTAGGGGCAAGATCTGACTTGGACACCTTTCCCATCGAAAATCCTCTGGGTTACTGGATCTTGAGGATGGATTACTGGCCAGAGCTTGCACAGTATGCAATTGAGCTACTGGCCTGTCCTGCATCCAGCATTCTTTCGGAACACACATTCAGTGCTGCTGGAGGCTTTGTAACCGATCACAGGGTGCGTCTGTCCACCGACTTGGTCGATCGACTGACCTTCATAAAAATGAATCAGTCTTGGATCACCACCAGCTACCAAGCACCTGATGCTGATGTAACCGAATAATTTTTTTGGAAATCTCAGATCCCTTCAAAGACTGCCTATGCTGATGCTGAGTGACTATCCCGAGTAATTATCCTCTACCTCCTCAATGATCATGCTGATAGCTTGTAAGAACATTTTTGGTTCTGGGCGCCGCCACCAGTGCCTAAGGACCAATTTTTCAGCCCCTGTTTAACAGGGGTGTGTAATTACAATTTTTGATGCAATACTTTGCAGCAGGGCTCGTTCTTGCGTTCCAACTAGAGTGTCTGTGAGGGGTTGCAGTGTTGTGGCACCAGTGCCTAAGGCCCAATTTTTCAGCCCCTGTTCAACAGGGGCATGTAATTACAATTCTTGATCTAATATTTCACAGCAGGGCCCGTTTCTGCGCCCACCAAGATTAACTGTGAGGACTTACAGTGTTGTGCCACCGGCACCACCACCACCACCAAAGGCCCAATTTTTCTGGCCCTGTTCAACAGGGGCATGTAATTAGAATTCTTGATCTAATATTTCACAGCAGGGCCCTGTGAGGGCTTACAGTGTTGGGGCCACAACAACACCTAAGGCCCAAATTTCTGCTGAGTATATAGGGCAGGCCCCTACTTTCAAACATCCAACTTACAAAGGACTCCTACTTGCAAACGGAAGGAGACAACAGGAAGTGAGATGAAATCTACCCCATAGGAAGGGAAGTTCTCTCCTGTAAGAGTTAATATGGGAAAACCTTTTCTCCTTTCCACTGATGCTTTATCATCAATCCTTGTTTCACTAAAAACCCCAAATTTTCAAAAAACATTTGTCATTGGGACAAAAAGTGAGGTGAAATCTTCTTAAGAGGAGCACGTTTTCCCTATGTTTTCCAAAAAGCTTAAAAACAGATTTTTTGGCTGGAGCTACACTTTAAAAATGTACCAGTTCAAAATTACAAACAGATTCTACTTAACAACAAACCTACAGTCCCTGTCTTGTTTGCACCGCCTGTATACTGCTGTTCAGAGTATATAGGGCCTGGGGGCCCCACGCCTTTCCTTTTTTTAATTTGGGTGCGGGGTTCCCCTTAATACCCATACAGGACCCAAAGGGCCTGGTAATGTACTGGAGGGTACCCATGCCGTTTGTCTCACTGATTTTCATCCATATTGCCAGGACCCGACATTACATTAAAGCCGCAAGCAGTTTTAAATGACTTTTTTTCCAGTAAAAATTACATTTTCTGCAGGGACTGTTCTAAGCACAGGAAACACGCGCCACTTTACAGGCATATTATAGACACCCCCCAGGTACGATATTTAAAGGAATATTGCACTTTTTTTTGTTTTTTTTACTTTAAGCATCATTAAAATCACTGCTCCTGAAAAAACGGCCATTTTTAAACGTTTTTTTTGCATTGATACATGTCCCCTGGGGCAGGACCCAGGTCCCCAAACCCTTTTTAGGACAATACCATGCAAATTAGCCTTTAAAATGAGCACTTTTGATTTCGAACGTTCGAGTCCCATAGACGTCAATGGGATTCTAACGTTCGTGCAAATTTTCGGTCCGTTCGCAGGTTCTGGTGCGAACCGAACCGGGGGGTGTTCGGCTCATCCCTAATGGAGAGTGATGCTCAACTTGTCTCTTGAGAATTCTCCTTAGGTGTTCAATTGGGTTCAGATCAGGAGACATACTTGGCCACTGAATCAATTCACCCTGTTCTTCTTCAAAAATGCAACAGTGGCCTTAGATGTGTGTTTTGGATCATTGTCAAGTTGGAAAAGTGCATGATGACCAAGAGCACGGAATGATGGTAGCATCTTCTCTCTCAATACAGAGCAGTACATCTGTGAAATCATGATACCATCAATGAAATTTAGCTCACCGACACCAGCAGCACTCATGCCCGACACTGCCACCACCATGTTTCACTGTAGGCACCATGTATTTTTCTTTGTACTCCTCACCTTTGTGACACCAGTTTTTAAGCCATCAATTCCAAAAATATTTATCTTGGTCTCATCATTCCAGAGTACAGAGTCCCAGCAGCCTTCTTCTATTTCAGCATGGGCTCTGGCAAATTCTAAGTGGGCTTTTTTCTGCATGGGCTTTAGGAGAAGCTTCCTTAGTGGATGACACCCACGTATGCCATTGCTGTGCAGTGTACGCCATGTTGTGTCATGGGTAACAATCACCCCAGTTTGGCTTTCTACTTCTTTAGCTAACTGCAGTGAACTTGCATGGTGATTTTTCTACAACCCTTCTCATCAAAAGACACTCCTGTCGTGGTGTTAACTTCCGTGAACGGCCTGGACGTCTCTGTTAGATGGTTGCAGTTCCATCTTTGTTAATTTTTTGTATCTCTTTTGCTACAGTATTTTGACTGAGTAAAGCTTAACTGATCTTCTTGTAGCCTTCACTTTTCTTGTGTAAAGAAATGATTTTCTTTATCAGGCCTTGTAACTATTCTATTCTATGTGGTGCCATTGCCGACAGGATGAAATGGGAAGGCGTTTTCTTTAACCACTTCAATACAGGGCTTATACACCCTTCCTTCCCAGACCAAATTTTAGCTTTCAGCGCTCTCACACTTTGAATGACAATTACTCAGTCATGCTACACTGTACCCAAACCAAATTTTTATCATTTTTTTTCTCACAAACATAGCTTTCTTTTGGTGGTATTTAATCGCTGCTGGTTTTTTCATTTTTTGCAATATAAGCGAAAAAAGAGAGACATTTTTGAAAAAAAAAACACTTTTTTTTAGTTTCTATTGTAAAATTTTTCAAATAATTAATTTTTCTTCATAAATTTGGGCCAAAATGTATACTGCTACATATCTTTAGTAAAAATAACCCAAATTAGTGTATATTATTTGGTTTCTGTGAAAGTTATAGAGTCTACAAGCTATGGTGCAAATCATTGAAAAATGATCACATCTGATCACACCTGATGTACTGAAGGCCTATCTCATTTCTTGAGGCCCTAACAAGCCAGGAAAGTACAAATACCCCCCAAATTACCCCTTTTTGGAAAGCAGACATTCCAAGGTATTTAGCAAGAGGCATAGTGAGCTTTTTGAAGTTGTCATTTTTTCCCACAATTCTTGGAATTTTTTTTTTTTTTTTTTGCACAAAATTGTCATAATAACAAGTTATTTCTCTCACACAGCACATGCATACTTGCAATGACACTCCAAAATACATTCTGCTACTCCTCCTGAGTATAGTGATACCACATGTGTGAGACTTTTACACAGCCTGGCCACATACAGAGGTCTAACATCCAACTAGCACCGTCAGGCGTTTTACGAGCATAAATTGCACATCTCATATGATGACAACCTATTACACTTTTGAAGGCCCTGGAGCACCAGGTCAATGGAAACGCCCACAAAATGACCCCATTTTGGAAAGCTAACACCCCAACATATAATCTATGAGGCATAATTAGTCTTTTGAATGGTTCATTTTTTTCCCGAAGTTTTTGGAAACTGTGGAAAAAAATGAAAACGCATTTTTTTTTACACAAAGTTGTCCATTCATAAGATATTTCCAACACATAGCATGTACATAGCAAAAATGACACCCCAAAATACATTCTGCTACTCCTCCTGAGTGTGGTGATACCAAATGTGTGAGACTTTTACACAGCCTGGCCACATACAGAGGCCCAACATTGAAGTAGCAGCTTCAGGCATTCTAGGAGCATAAATTACACATCTCATTTCTCAACCACCTATTACAATTTTGAAGGCCCTGGAGCACCAGGACAATGGAAACACTCACAAAATGACCCCATTTTGGAAAGCTAACACCCCAACGTATAATCTATGAGGCATAATTAGTCTTTTGAATGGTTCATTTTTTTCCCAAAGTTTTTGGAAACTGTGGAAAAAAAATAAACTAATTTTTTTTACACAAAGTTGTCCATTCATAAGATATTTCCAACACATAGCATGTACATAGCAAAAATGACACCCCAAAATACATTCTGCTACTCCTCCTGAGTATGGCGATACCACATGTGTGAGACTTTTACATAGTCTGGCCACATACAGAGGCCCAACATCCAAGTAGCACTGTCAGTTGTTCTAGCAGCATACATTACACACAAATTCCTGCCAACCTATCACATTGTTGAAGGCCCTTCATATTTCTAACACATAGCATGTAGTGTACATACCAATTACAAACCAAAATACATTCTGCTGAGTAAAGGGTAAAGAAAAGATTACCTGCAGTTTTAGTAGTGCAGTGGTCCACAGAGAAGAGCATCGGTCCAGGCAGCAGGCAGGAACGTGGACAGCGACAGCCAAACAGGCAGCAGGCAGGAATAGTCAGTACAGGTAGAGATGTCAGCACAGCCAAAGCATTAGTCCAGATAGCAGGCAGGGATGTGGTCAGCAGCAGCAAAAGGATCAAAGGATCGTCCATGCAGCAGGCAGGAATACTGTCCATAGTTAGTACATGCAGCAGGCAGAGGTATGATCAGCACAGCCAGAGTATTTGTCCAGGGAGCAGGCAGTACCATCAAGCTTAGGGCATCGGTCAGGAAAGAATGGGGACAGGGATAGAGGCTTCTCCCACCCAAATCGCTTTGAAGCCTCCGGGCAACCAGACCCTATTATGGGAACACAGAAAACCAAAAACTGGTTTTCTGAACTCCGAACACTATTCTGGAGCCCCTCACATATGTGAGACCCCTGTGTAGCAGGGTGAAAGATCAATCCAAGGGGCAGGCAAAAACATGGTCAACAAGCCGAGGTCAGTGCAGGTAAAAGGCAGAAATAGACGGTAAGCAGAGGCATAGTCGATACAGTCCAGGGTCAGTTCATGTGAAAGGCAAAAACATGGCGGAAAAACAATGCAGACGGTAGGCAGAGGCATAGTCGAGAATTAGGCCAGGGTCGGTTCACATGGAAGGCAATAATATGGTTGGTTGAGGAAGGGAAATATTCAGGACAGAAATTAAAAACGGGGAAATGGCAGTATTAGAAATATGGACTAATAATTTTCCAGAGTGTGATATCGCCTGAAGCATTCTCCGATGCAAAGGGCAGGTTGGGAGGGACAGTCGGTACAATGGAAGCTGGTATCTTTCCTAATTCCTCTTTTGGTGCACACCCGACATTTTTTTTGGCGTCGTCTTCCGGATCCTGTTGGTGGAATATGGTCTGGGAAATGGCGCTCATGTAGTCTGCTGACAGAATCGGAGCGAATGCTTTCTGGGGGGGATACTTGCTGATAAATCAGGGCAGTGACAATGTCTTCAATAAACTTTATGAAGGTGGTGGGTGTTTCTGTGGATTTTTGGTAGATTATGAAAGAATTTAAAAGGGCCAAATGAAAAAAGTAAATTGCGACTTTTTTGTACCAGAATAAGGATTTTCTTGTTGAAAGATAGGGCTGCAACAACTGATTGTTTAAATCCACCCCCCCCCCCCGTATTTATTGTACTCAGTGATACAGGTAGGCTTGCGAACGGTACCGTGTCTTCTGTGAAGTTCCACCGAGGTGTCATCGTGGATGGTGGACATGATGTACACGTCTTTTCTATCCCTCCACTTCACAGACAACACTTCTTCGTTCCTCAAGCTTGTCGATTCCCCCCTTGGAATGTTTGTGGTGACAAGACATTGTGGGAAGCCCTTTCGGTTTTTTCTAGTTGTACCACAGGCCAAAGTTTGTTTGAGATATAGGTGGCGGAGAAGGGGCAAACTCGTATAATAATTATCCATATAAATATGGTACCCCTTTTGGAGGAGAGGGAATGCCAACTCCCAAACAATTTTCCCACTTTTTCCCATGTACGAGGGACACTCAGGGGACTGGAGCTGGGAATCTTTCCCTTCGTACACGCGGAATGCGTACACATAACCGGTGGCACTTTCACAAAACTTGTTAAGCTTCAAGCCATACCTCGCCCTCTTACTGGGGATATATTGCTTGATTCCCAGACGGCCTGTGAAATGCACCAGGGATTCGTCCACAGATATACTTTTTTCAGGGACATAAACTTCGGCAAACTTCTGGGAAAAAAAATGAATTAGGGGGCGAACTTTATATAATTTGTCAAAGTTTGGGTGATTTCGGGGGGGGGCACTGTGAGTTGTCATTATAATGCTAGAGGCGCATTATGATTTCGTATCGGGACATGGCTGATGAAAAACCTGGCATATGGTGGATGGGTTTGGTCGACCAATACTTATGAATTTCATTTTTTTTTGTAAGCCCCATGTTCAGGGTTAGGCCTAAAAACAATTTTAGCTCCACTACTGTTAGCGGTCTCCCCTCAAAAGGGCGGTCATAGCTGGAGATGGGGTTGGTTGCAATAAATTGTTGGGCAAACAGATTAGTTTGGTCCATGATGCCTTGAATCAATTTGTTCGGGAAAAATAAATTAATCCATTTGTGAAAATCCTGCAGTGTTGACCTGCACACCCGGTTGTGCTGTAAAAGGGGGGGATCATGGCTGACCCTGTGGTAGAAGGCAGCCACAATGGGTTTGCCAAGGAATCTGGAAGATGGGTTTGGGCCCTACTTCTTTGGCGTCCACTTGTGCTGGGCCTTTCCTCCTGGGGTCTAGCAGTGCTTGTACTGGGCCCCTCCTCCTGGGGTCTACCGCTGCTGGAACTGCTGGTAGCTGCCTGGTGTTCAGACCGTCGTCTTTTTGGACGGACTACTTCCTCCTCTGATTCGGATCCTGATGTGCTGCCTTCGGGTGGCTCATATTCCGAATCAGAACCAGAATCTGAACTGAGCGGTGAGAGCTCCCCGTTGCTCTCATCGGTCAGACTCAGTATCTGGTATGCCTCTTCTGGGGTGTACCTCTTTCTGGACATAGTGGCTGACTGGCTGTATGTACTCTGGTGGCAAGTGATGAGGTGGCGGGTACTCTGGTGGCAGGTGATGAGGTGGCGGGTACTCTGGTGGCAGGTGATGAGGTGGCGGGTACTCTGGTGGCAGGTGATGAGGTGGCGGGTACTCTGGTGGCAGGTGATGAGGTGGCGGGTACTCTGGTGGCAGGTACTCTGGTGGTGAGGTGGCAGGTGATGAGGTGGCGGGTACTCTGGTGGCAGGTGATGAGGTGGCGGGTACTCTGGTGGCAGGTGATGAGGTGGCGGGTACTCCTGATGGACAGGTACTCTGAGGTGACAGGTACTCTGAGGTGACAGGTACTTTGAGATGACAGGTACTCTGAGGTGACAGGTACTCTTTATTTAGGAGGGGCGATCTGGGCACAGTAGTACATATGTAATAAGTAACTAACTGTTAGCTGATCTCTTCTCCTCACACTGGATCGGTGTGTGAGGAGAAGAGCCCAGCAACAGCAGTTACTGACAGTGTTTGTTTACATTAGTGACCGGCTGTGATTGGACACAGCCGGTCATGTGATGAAGAGCCATGTCATTGGCTACAGTGATCGGGGCTGAGCTGTATCCAGGGGAAAAGCCTCAGCCCTGATCACCGCTCTTCTTCCGCCGGAAGCCGCACAGTACACGCCGCTTCCCAATGCCGCTCTGCATTGACATCCGCCGTTACCGACGATCCGCCGCCGCCGCTTCAATACCCCCATCGGGGAACGGCTGTGTCCTGAGGGACACAACGGTACCCTGATTGCCGCTCTGCGGCCCCCGGGGGCCCGCAGTAGTGGCGGAAAGCCGAGGCCGTCATATGACGTCCACTTAGGATGGGAGATCCCATCTGTGGACGTCATTTGACTATGGCCGGGTATTGAAGCGGTTAAGTATCGCTTTTTTAGAATGAATCAATGTCTGCTGGACACCTATTTAATGATTAATTAGACTCGCCTGTAGTTGATTTCTTGTTAAATAGGATTTTGTTGTCTAAAATGTAGCTTTGCTCCTAAGGCCCCTTTCACACAGGCTTTCCGGGCAGGTCCACCTGTCAGTTTTTCAGGCGGACCTGATCGGACACTCCATTCACTCATATGGGGCAGTGGATGTCAGCATTTACATGTCCGCTGACACCCGCTGCTATCCGATCCCATCCTGTCCGTGAAATCCAGACGGATGGTGCCCTATTTTCCATTTTTCTGGCGGATCGGATTGGATGAAAACGGACAGGCGTTCCGTTTTAATCCAATCTCCCCATAGAGGAGAGCGGGGGTTTTGACAGGTCTGTCTCTGCACAGTGATCAGAGATGGACCTGTCATCCGCCTGCTCAGTGGATCAATCCCCCGCTGAGCAAAGCAGAGTCTGCCAGGCAGATCGCCTGTCTGAAAGGACCCCGAGACTTTCATTGGGGTGTATTCATTTTTGCAACATGGTCTTGAATTAATTTTTTGGGAAAAATGCTTTATTGTGTGTTTAAATTAAAAAAAAAAATCTTGGTTGCAATCAGTGGCCCGCATTCGTGGGAGTATTTTGTAGCACAGTATCTCATGGAAAATGATGAATCTGAAAGGAAAGGTTCTCTGACAAATCTGTTGGGGGGTACTCATTTATGCTGTGTGTGTATATATGTGTATATATCTATAGAGAGAGAGATTTAAATATATAGATATATAAATAGAGAGAGATAGATCTCTCTCTCTCTCTCTCTATCTATATCTAATCTGTTGACTACCATCTAAATCCATAAACTATTCAATCATGCTCTTCATTTAACTGCCCAGTGCAATGCTTAGGTGAGAATCTGTTGCTTCAAACTGAACTCCAAGCAGATTTAAAAGACACAGATTAATGAGGCCCTATATCAGTGATGGCGAACCTTGGCACCCCAGATGTTTAGGAACTACATTTCCCACGATGCTCATGCACTCTACAATGTAGTTGAGCATTATGGGAAATGTAGGTCCAAAACATCTGGGGTGCCAAGGTTCGCCATCACTGCCCGAAATCCTTAATATATCATTAGATGTATTTTTTTTATTTTTTATTTTTACACAAACTGTGTAAATACCTGAATTTGACTTGGTATCCTCCCCTTGCAATCTTTATACAGCAGAGCTCAGACTTGTAGAAGAAGCAGCACAAGGAACCAATCACTTGTGCTGCAGTGCTCATATGCTAATAGGGATCATGCTGATAGGAAAAGAGAGCAGGGTAACATCAGGGTACTGAATATCCTTTCAATGTCTAGCCACAGGCTAGTTGCAGGGACAAGACCTGAAAATGTTACTTAAAGGCTAAGTCCACCTTTATAGATTGACTGCGGTGTAACATATTTACAGTGTAACATGGTGCCATTCCCCAGTAATCAATTGCAAACCGCCCCCCTTACCTGAATAGTGGGTTTCTTCTTCCCACAGGCTTCTGTTTAGTTATTCTTCCCACAGGCTTCTGCTTGACTTTAAATTGGGGTAGAGCTGCAGTGGAAGATGGGTCTTGTATTCTCTCCATTCAGAGATCTGTGAATGGAGAAAATACAAGTCCCATCTGCCACTGCAGCAGAAGGATTTGTAATCCTCAATGGGGCACAAGTGTAATGATGTCACTGCACCTCTAGTCCATGGATACTTCCTCTAGCTCCGTACCTGAAGGTCCACACCTTAGTACAGAACTGGGGATGGAGGAAGAGTCTGCAGGAGCCAGAGCATTGCACTTATTGTGGTTGCAATACTTTGCAGGCTCCTTTTAACTACAGCAGAGAAAAAAGTACCGTCCCCACTTCTGTCGGACCTCAGAAGTCCGGACCCATCCTCCTTCCCCTGCTTTGCACAGTAGGCTGTGAGGCTTCACTGCCGGGTTCCCTTACCAGCAATGGTGGCGGCAGCACCTGACAGCCCATGGAATCTCCGGCTGCGGTGCCGACACCTCTGGATTCCAGGACAGGTCAGTGTCCTTATTTTAGGTCAGCAGCTACATTATGTGTAGCTGCTGACTTTTATTTTTGGAGAAGGGGGGGGGGGGGGGGGCGGAACTCCTCTTTAAGATCCACCATTAACTATGGAGTGTAAGCACCTGCCTGATTTAATACAAATTGAATGAATTGTTTAGGCTGGTACTCATATTCCATAGTTGTGGTAAAGCTAAAGGGGATTGCACAATTGAATTGTATTGTATTGGCCAGCTTAAGGCTATCCTAGAGGACAATTCCAAATCAGATGTTCGCAGAAATGCTTCAGCCTGTTGGAAAATCTCTGAGTAACTGGGCTAATTGCCCCCTTTTAGGTTGGGTTCACATATATGCGGCCACGATTTCAGTGTTGCAGTCCGGTGCGTTTCTGTTCACTGGTTCAGGCGCAAATTTTTTTTATCTAAAATCGCACCTGAACAGTTGGGCATCTATGGCTAGCCTAAGGCTGACCATACACTATAAATGATTGTACAATCTCTATTAGATCTACCATCAACAAGTAATCGCCTGATTCCACACTAATTGAATGGATTGTTCAGATTTGTCCTTTTATTACATTGTTGTGGTAAAGCTAAAGGTTGTACAGAGATTGTAAAGTGTATGGACTTATATGGGTTCTGCAAAGAATAAGGAAAGATAGTTTGAATAAACAGTTTTTTAAAACATTTGATAGATTTGAAATCAGCCGTTCTTTGGACCCCCACCAGAGGCATTGCTAGGTCTGCAAAAGATCTGGGGCGTAGAGAGATGATGTCATCTCTGCTCATCTGTCCGCTCACTTCTCTCATCCACCTGCCCAGCTCTCTCATGCAGCCCGCCCGCTGCACCCGCGGCCCGTCTGCAGAGAGGACACATACCACTGGTTAGCAGGGACCCCTGCGGCAAGAGTCTAGGGGCTATGGGCCCCAAGTTCAGGGCTATAGCCTCAATAGCCACCCCCTAGCGACGCCACTGACCCCTACACTATATGACGTGATTTTTAATTTTTTTTCTTTTTTTTAGCCCTGCTCAGCGAAGCTTCCTTTTTCTTTGCAGACCCCTAAAGCCAGTCTTATTTCCTGCATACCCCATGAATGTATGATTTTTTAAATTTTTTTTCAGCTCCCATGCAAGTCCTTATCTTTGCAGACATAACTAATAGATTTGAAATCAGACATTCTTTAGACCCCTACACTATACAACGCAATTATTTTTAGTCCTGCTCAGCCAGGCCTTCTTATTCTTTGCAGACCGCATGCATGTTTTATTCTTTGCGGTCCACAATGCAGGTTTTTGGCCTAATTTACATTTAAGGTCAGGGGAAGGTAAAAACAGGCTGTTAAGCTGAGGTTTTTACCACACTTCTCCAACTGCCCCCTTAATCAAATACTATGGCCAGAGGGGGGTTGGTCATGTGCCATGACAAAATATATATCCCTGCCACCGAACGTGACCCAATCAAGTGAATAGGTGCCTGACACAACTTGGCCTGCTAAATGCCCTCAAGTTGCCTGTTAAATGCCCTCTAAAAAGTGATCCACCTCGGATTGCTTTTCAGAGGGCAATGCAAGTGTAAACAAGCTCTCTGTAGATCTCAATGCAAGTCATAAGGTGGCCGTACACTATGAAATCTGATTGTACAATCTTTATACAAACTCCTTTAGATTTACTAAACCTATTTAATAGGAGGACACACCTAGCTATCCAAGTACTCTGTATCCAATCAGGCAGGCCCTTGCACTACATAATTGATGGTAGATCTAAAGGAGATCATACAATCAGATTGTATAATGTATGGTGAGCTTTATTCTTTGCAGACCTCAATTCAAGTCCTATTCTTTGCACACCCCATGCAGCACATATTCTTTGCAGACCCCAGATGCAAGTTTTATTCTTTACAGATCCCAATGAGAGCCCAGTGAAAGTCTGATTCTTTTCAGACCCCATGCAAGTTATATTCTTTGCAGTACCCATGCAAGGGGTGTTCTCTTAAGACCCCAATTTAAGTCATGTTCTTTGCAGGCCCCAATGCAGGTCATGTTCTTTGCAGGCCCCAGTGCAATTCATGTGCTTTGTAGACCCCATGCATCTCTTATTCTTTATAGACCCCATGATAGGTAATATTCTTTGCAGACCCCATTCAAGTCATATTCCAGGGAGGTCCCATATAAGTGTTTTTTTTTTCTGCAGACCCCAATGTAAGGTGTATTTTTTGCATACCCCAGTGCAAGTCATATGTTTTTTTTAGACTACATGTATTCCTTAAAGTAGGGGACACACTACATACTATGCCTGGGTCATAAGGCACATTCATTTTATTTTGTTTGTTAAGCGTAAGGTTGAGCTTGTGGTTGCGCTGATTATATTTTGATTAAAAAATATTTAATAAAAAAAAAAAACCTGACAGCTCTGGTCAGAGACACTGTACTAACCATGCAAGGTTACAGAACACTCCGAACAGCGCTCTCTGCCATTGGCTGAGAGTGCTGATCGGGAGTCGGTCAGCTGCTGGTTTTCCAGCATGCACATCTGACAGAAGCTGGCCGAACGTCCGGCTTTTGTCGGACAGACCGACATACACAGGGGCAGAATGTCAGGCGGTATTTTTTGTACAGGCAAACGTCTCCCGACATTCTACCTGTGTGTACGGGACTTAAGCCTAGTACACACAATGAGATTATCAGACAAATGATCATTTTTTTTTTTTTTTGTTTGTTTAGCATGTGTCATATCGAAAATGAATAGGTTACATAAGTCCGAAAATTCTTTTACGACAGAATATAAATTCGGAAGTGATGTAATGTATTTCTATTGTATTTTCGGATGAAAATGGTACTAATTAAACAAAAAATGTACAATCTGATTTTGCACAAGGAAAATGATTGTGTTTGTCCCTTCGGAAAATTTCAGAAGAAAGCTGTGTATGAACGATCAGATTACAGGACGATTGCTTCGAAAAGCGATATTCTGATAGTGTGTACAGGGACTTATTCTTTTTACACCCCTTACATGTCATATTCCTTGCAGACCCCCCAATGCAAGCGCTGGGGGGATTTTCTCATGGCTATTGAAGAGACCAACTGAGCAGGTGCTGCTGCTGCCTCCTGGGTTTTGTCTGAGTATTTTGCTTGCAGAGTCAGAAGGATCCTGGCTGCCACCTATCTGCTGCACAGCACAGAGAAAGGAAAGTGAATTCCAGGACAGCCAGCTTGTCTGTTTCTCAGCATGCAGTAGTAATGAGAGGCAGGAAAGCGAGAAGAGCCAGAGACACACACAGAGAAAAAAAAAAGAGGAGGGGGGAGAATCACAAAGAGAGAAGCAGATCTGCACAGGATCTGCTAAGCCAAGCCTAGGAAGGAGCAAACCCATCTATCCTGGACCTGGATCTCAGGGCTGGTGACCCAGAAACTCACACTGGATCTGCAACTATGACAAGGAGGGAGGGACACTGATATGGAAGGGCTGTGACTAGGCGAATTGTAACAGGAAGGGGAATGATTTTTTTTTCTTCCTTCAGATCTGCTTGAGTCCAGCCTGCCTCGTTGAAAGAATGGAAGCACTGGCAGGTAAGGGGGTTACTGCAAGCAACCGATGCGATGTGTTATGCTTGACCATGTCTATGTGCAGTGGATAGGGGGATTCAGTTCTATGCAGGGGTGGGGCAGAAATCTTACCCCCCTCCCTCCTTTTCTATCAGATGCTAGCTGTAGGGGGTTTAACAAGGAGGCATAGGCTTTAATTAGAGGGAATGGCATAGTCTTGTGCCCAACAAGCCTAATAGATGGAGCAAGAAGTAAGGTTTTTTTTTGTTTTGTTTTAATCAATGGTTTTGATAGCAATAGATGAGCAATTATATGTTGTGCCAACACTGGTCTAATTTAATTAGGGTGTGCTAAAATAAAGCAGCAACCCATAGACCGTAATCCATGTGTACCAGGAGCTGGCATCCCAGCTGCAGAGGCAGCTACACAATTGTCGGGTCGCTCGGTAGGTCCCTTATCCAGGGTGCCTTCCGGTGCAGGAGCTGGTTAGGGTGTCCCCCCTCTGCCCTCCTGGGGGTCTCAGGCTTACAGGGTACCATCCATCTGTACAGCAGGAGCTGCCATCCCAGCTGCAGAGGCAGCTACACAATTGTCGGGTCTCTTTGTAGGCGCTGGTTAGGGTGTCCCCCTTCTCCCCTCCACTAGCATATGGGGAGGTCTCAGGCTTTCAGGGTACCAGCCATCTGCACCAAGAGCTGTTTAGGGTGTCCCCCCTCTCCCCTCCTCTAGCATATGGGGGTCTCAGGCTTTCAGGTTACCATCCATCTGCACCAGGAGCTGCCATCCCAGCTGCAGAGGCAGCTACACAATTGTCGGATCGCTCCTTACTCCAGGCTGCCTTAAGGTGCAGGAGCTGGTTAGAGTATTCACCCCCCCCTCCCCCCATCCCTCATAGCATATGGGGATCTGAGACGTGCAGGGTACAATTAAGACTAGGTGGCCAGGTCAAGGCAATTTCCAGTAGCATCTTACTATCTATTGATGGAGGTAGGGAATCCTTGCAGATGGGAGAAGAGGGGGGGATCCATGCAGCATTACTACTCTTGATGAGAAGACCACCTACAATCTATCCCCCATTTAATGATCCAATGCTGCAAGGGAGCGCTTGCCTGTTGGATGGAGTCATAGCTCATCTGTAAATATGTGACCTAAATTTTTAGAGCCTGTTGCCCTAGTCTCCTGCTGGCAAGAATTTTCTGTACCTGCTTCATCTGACACTGCATAATAGCATATGATACCATAGCACAAGGCTGACCATAGTGTCAGTGCTGAAGGAGGAGGGGGTGTGCATTTAGTCTGAATATGCTCAACAGAGCAGGTAAGGTTATGGCACTATTGACTTGCTAATTGCTGCCTGGACGTATTAAATAAACTGTTGGCTTTCCCATGTGTTGCCATTGTGGAACCCTAGCAAATAGACGTTTTGCCATGCTGGAATGCGAAATGTCTATTGGTTTCCTCTTTCAGTATTCTAATCACATTTCTCAAGATCAGCAAATACACATGAAAATTGTCATCAGTTCTTTACAGATCATATGTTGCTTTACCAAATTAATATTAATCCCATTCTTATTTTATCTTCTAATGTGGTAATGTTCTTTATACCCCTATTAATACTATTGTGCATACTGTATATGGCAATGCAATTGATTAAATGTGTTCCTGGTTATGTGATTGTATACCTATTGCAACAGATATATAGCATGCCCAACGTATGAGATGCAACAGATTTTTGAGCACTGTGTTGGTGGTATTTTGCATGCATATGCATTGGCTTTTGGGATTGACAACTGTTCATGCATAGCCTAAGGTTTGTGGTCTTCCTTGTACTGTAATGCCAATAGAAGTATTTCCTGTCTTGGTACAGTGATTGCAGCCTGAATGCCATCTGTTAAGGTTGCCCGTGAAGTACAGGAAGAGTTACATGCCAATGCTTCTGCTAATGCCTTCTGTAGCCTTTATAGGTGGAATGTGATGGTTGCTTTCATGCAGATCTGCCTATGGCCTTAGTGAGCTGTCCATGGTGCTGAAATTCATCTCACTTTCCAGGCTAGGCATGCATCACAGCCCAATACACTGCAGGACTCCAGAGCGGCTTTCAAGCTTGGGTTTTGGAACATTGCCTATCTAGATCAGAGGATATCACCTGTAGCATTTTGCCATTCAGTGCCTATTGAGATTGCTTGCTTAGACCAGCAACCTGTAGCCTGTTCTGCCAGCGATTTGTCTCATACGGTTTTAGCCCTTCAGTGTTTCGGATTGCTTGCAATTTTGTGTCTAGAAGCCAAAAGGAAGGACTGTTTTTTTGTTTGTTTGTTTTTTGCTTGCTAATTCAGCATTCTTTTAAATTGACAAATATATATAGCATCAGTTATAATTCCTGCACCACATATCTTGCCGTAAGATAATGTTGGCTGTACTGGAATTTAAAGTTACTAATTCTTTGAGTATATCCTTTTAAAAGACTACAGTTAATGTCAACAGGATGTGTCAATATTTCAACTAGAATGTAGGATATGTTAACATATATACAGTGTGTGTGTGTGTGTGTGTGTGTGTGTGTGTGTGTTTACGAAAGGCAAATTCACTTTGCACTACAAGTGCACTTGGAAGTGCGGTCGCTCTAAATATGAGGGGAAGATCCGCTGATTTTATCATCCAATCATGTGCAAGATAAAATGCTGTTTTTTAAATTTTCCTTGCATGTCCCCCTCGGAGCTACAGCAACTTTACTTCCAAGTGCACTTTTAAGAGCACTTGCAATGCACTTGTAGTGCAAAGTGAATTTGTCTTTAGTAAATAACCCCCATAGTGTCTGTATTGTGTGTGTGTGTATATATGTATATGTGTGTATATATATATTTATATTCTAGTGTGTGTATGTATGTATGTGTATATATATATATATATATATATATATATATATATATATATATATTCTACAGTTTTGTTTTTGTTTTTTTTAATGTTCAGCTTGATATCTGATGCTTATTTCTTTAATACCTTGAGTGTTAATTCAAATGAGTTCCTTTAGCTTTTCCGAAATGCTGATCACACCAAAAGAATTATTTGCGGAATATTTTGACAGATGTGTCTTTTGTTTGTCACACTGTGATCCTTTTATTTCACATGATACATCTTTTGTCTAGAGATTTCTCGCCGGTTTTCCATGTCCTTTCTGTAAAAATTAGATTACTTTTTTTTTTTTTTTTTTTTTATATAAAGAGATGCTCTGTTTTATGCCTTTGTTCAAAGTCTCTCTGATACATTTGCTGTCGTTAACCAATTATAGCAATAGACGACACAGCAGTACAAGTAATCAAGAGAGTCTTAATGTGTTTGTTGAGCATATAGCATGATGATTGTTTATAGCAGCCGCTTTATATGATTGTTTTTATGCTTTTAATACCAGAAAGGAAGGCAATAGGCTATGCAGGTTTGTGATCAAAGTACAAAGAGAGAGTTAGGAAGTAGTGAGTAACAAAAATACAAAAAAAAAAAAAAAATGGAGAAAGATAGGCAAGTCTTCTTTCCAGTGCAGGAAAAGTGTAAAAATGTTGCTATGAATATGTATGACATCATTAGGACTTTTTGGAGATTACAGGTAGATGGTATATCTTTGATAAAATATTTTTTTTTCTAATTGTCCTAAACCTGTACAAGTACTTGAGATGAATACAGACTAGAATGATGAGAGAGATAGGGATGGGTAGATAGATATGGAGAGAAAGGTGGGTACATTAGATAGGTAAATAGTGATAGATATAGAGAGAAGGGAGATGTGGAGAGCGAGAAAGTGAGATAGTCAGACCAGATAGATGGAAAGTCAGACCAGATAGATGGAAGGTTAGACTAGATAGAAGGATGGTTAGACCAGATAGAAGGATGGTTCGACCAGATAGATGGATGGTTAGACCAGATAGATGGATGGTTCGACCAGATAGATGGATGGTTCGACCAGATAGATGGATAAAGGGGGATAGTTGGATTTGGAGAGAAAGAGGGATCGATTAGATAGGTAGAGGGATAGAGAGAAATGGGAATGGAGAGAGACAAAGGGGGAAAGATAGATACAGAGAGAAAGGGAGATAGATATGGAGGGAAAGGGAGATAGAAGGGTAGAGGTAGATACATATCGAGAGAAAGGGGGATGGATTAGAGAGGTAGATAGAAGAATAGATATAAAGAGAAAAAGGGGAAGATAGAGCAATAGATATTAAGAGTAAAGGGAGATCGGTATAGATGGGTGAGGAAGGGGGATAGATTAGATAGGTAGATAGAGGGATAGATATAGGGAGATGAATACAGAGAAAGGGGAGATGGATGAATGGATAGATATGGGATTCAAATCTGGGAGCCGTTTTAATTTGCCCAAGTATTTTTATCTCTGACCATCTGATTCTGAGATTTATACAGCTTCACCACTCAGCAGAGCACTGTCTGACGGGAAGAGACACAATTTTCCTTTCCTGCCATATAGTAGCATCTACAGGTCTTCTCCTCTCCCCCGCCATGACTGAAAAGTAAGATCACTTTTAGACGAACGTTTCGATCAGGTCCGCCTGTCAGTTTTTCAGGTGAACTGGATCAGAAGGTCCATTCGTCCCTATGGACAGGTGGATGTTAATGGACTTGTGTCTATTTACACCTGGCTACCTCTGGGTCCAATCAGGCCTGCCTAAATAGAATGGAAGAGGACTCTGTCCTTTTCTGTTTAGGCAGAGTAGATTGGAGGTAGCCGGATGTAAACAGACAGTGGAGTTAATTTACTCCTACTATCAGCATGCTCCCTGAAGTGCATCAAAACTGATTGGCTCCTTGTGCTGCTTCTCCCTCTCCCATTCTGAGCTGTGCTGTAGAATGACTGTAAATGACTGATACAAAGTCGAATTCGGGTACTTGCACTGCATGCATTACAAACGCATTAAATTATTTATTAATGAATACAGAGCTGCATTAATGTGTCTTTCATACAGTGCTTTGAAAAAGTATTCACACCCCTAGAAATTTTCCACATTTTGTCATGTTACAACCAAAAATGTAAATGTATTTTATTGGGATTTCAAGTGATAAACCAGCACAAAGTGGCACATAATTGTGAAGTGGAAGGAAAATGATAAATGGTTTTCAACATTTTTTACAAATAAATATGTGAAAAGTGTGGTGTGCATTTGTATTCAGCCCCCTTTACTCTGATAACCCTAACCAAAATCTAGTGGAACCAATTACCTTCAGAAGTCACCTAATTAGTAAATTGAGTCCACTTGTGTGTAATTTAGATGGGCGGCACAGTGGTGTAGTGAGTAGACACTACCTGCCTGGAGTTTGCATGTTCTCCCTGTGCCTGTGTGGGTTTCCTCCGGGTACTCCGGTTTCCTCCCACACTCCAAAAGACATGCTGGTAGGTTAATTGGATCCTGTCTAAATTGTCCCTAGTATGTATGAATGTGAGTTAGGGACCTTAGATTGTAAGCTCCTTGAGGGTAGGGACTGATGTGAATGTACAATGTATATGTAAAGCGCTGCGTAAATTGACGGCGCTATACAAGTACCTGAAATAAATAAAATAAATAAAAATAAAATAAATTGAATCTCAATATAAATACAGCTGTTCTGTGAAGCCCTCAGAGGTTTGTTAGAGAACAAACGGCATCATGAAGGCCAAGGAACACACCAGACAGGTCAGGGATGAGATGTGGAGAAGTTTAAAGCAGGGTTAGGTTATGAAAAAAATATCCCAAGCTTTGAACATCTCATGGAACACTGTTCAATCCATCATCTGATAATGGAAAGAGTATGGCACAACTGCAAACCTACCAAGACATGGTCATCCACCTAAACTGACAGGCCGGGCAAGAAGAGCATTAATCAGAGAAGCAGCCAAGAGGCCCATGGTAACTCTGGAGGAGCTGCAGAGATCCACAGCTCAGGTGGAAGAATCTGTCCACAGGACAACTATTAGTCGTGCACTCCACAAATCTGGCTTTTATGGAAGAGTGGCAAGAAGAAAGCCATTTTTGAAGGCAAGACATAAGTCTCATTTGCAGTTTGTGAGAAGCCATGTGGGGGGGTAGAGTAAACATGTGGAAGAAGGTGCTCTGGTCGGATGTGACCAAAATTGAACTTTTTGGCCTAAAAGCAAAACACTGTGTGGTGGAAAACTGACACAATCACCCTGAACCCACCATCCCCAACGTGAAACGCTGTGGCAGCATCATGTTGTGGGGATGCTTTTCTTCAGCAGGGACAGGGAAGCTGGTCTGAGTTGATGGGAAGATGGATGGAGCCAAATACAGGGCAATCTTAGAAGAAAACTTGTTAGTCTGCAAAATAATTGAGACTGGGGTGGAGGTTCATCTTCCAGCAGGACAACGACCCTAAACATACAGCCAGAGCTACAATGGAATGGTTTAGATCAAAATATTATCATGTGTTAGAATGGCCCAGTCAAAGTCCAGAACTAAATCCAGTTGAGAATCTGTGGCAAGACTTGAAATTTGCTGTTCACAGATGCTCTCCATCCAATCTGACAGAGCTTGAGCTTTTTTGCAAAGAAGAATGGGCAAAAATGTCACTCTCTAGATGTGCAAAGCTGGTGGAGACATCCCCAAAAAGACTTGCAGCTATAATTGCAGTGAAAGGCGGTTCTACAAAGTATTGACTCAGGGGGGCTGAATACAAATGCCCGCCACACTTTTCACATATTTATTTCTAAAAAATGTTGAAAACCATTTATCATTTTCCGTCCACTTCACAATTATGTGCCACTTTGTGTTGGTCTATCACATAAAATCCCAATAAATAATTTTTTTTTTTTGGTTGTAACATGACAAAATGTTGAAAATTCCAAGGGGTATGAATAATTTGTCAAGGCACTGTATGTGCCTGTAGTGGAATACTCTACTGTAGTATAAATTTCAGATGAAAACTGCTACCTTTAGCCAGCAATTGTGGTCTATGTAATATTTCTGCAGTGCTTATTAAATGGGAAACAGATGGAGTATTGTGACTTGCCTGCTCTCAGGCACATTTATGTTTAGATATTTAACAAGCAGCAAAGGAGAACATATACTGTCTACATAATGAAAATGCACACATTTGGTATTCATAGTCCACAGTCATGCTATGTGACCAACAATGTAGTGTTAAACTCTTGGCGGAGTGTATTGGTTCATTTAACTAAAAGGAAAAAGTATTAGATTGGTGAAGGGGTTTTTCTGTTAATTTTTGCTCAGGTTTTTAAAAACACCTATACCTTCTTTTATGTAGACATAGAACTTTAAAGTGACATCTAATCTGTGCAGGTGTAAATCAACACAGATCCCCCTTCCTCATCTAAATTGTCCATAAAGTGTTATTATTAGAGATAAAAACTCCAGGCAAATAGAAGAACACAGTTGATGTGCATATTCTGTATAAGAGCTGTTTTATCCATCCATTTTCTGTCCATCCAGTCCTGAGATATGTACAGCTAGGACAGTGACTTGGCCTTTCTCTGCTGCAGTTATGCAAGAGTTTTGTCACCTCCCCACCCCGAGCTTGTGCTGGAAGGAGCAGCATTGGTTCACTTCTCACCTAACCTCCTAATGTACCGCTTCCCTTTTCCAATCGGAGTATTGCAGTGCAAAATATAACCAAACTGATTCCAAGCCAAATTCACTAAAATTACTTTTTTTTTTTTGTGAATACATACCTGCATTAATTTTTGACATTTGAAAGGTCTAATATATGTAGAATTGTGGGGAGCCCACACTTTGTTGTGTGGGGTCCCCCTTGACATCCATACCAGATCCTCATCAAGGATAAGGGTCTAGTACAGCCTTTCTCAACCTTTTCCACACAGAGGAACCCTTGAAATAACTTTCTGGTCTCAGGGAACCCCTGCTAAAATTGACTAAATCTACAACTCCTGATACATTAATGTGATAGTGAGAAGAATGCCCCTTAAGCCTTGTACACACGATCGGATTTTCCACAGACAAAGCGCCGGACTTCGTCCGAAGGGCGTGGGCCAGGAACTTGTCTTGCATACAAACGGCACACAATTGTTGGCCATTAAACACCAACGTAGTGAAGCATTATGTGGTTTTTCATCTCTTTAGCGCCACCCTTTGGGCACCTTCTGCTAATGTTGTGTTTGGTGAGCATTGATTCTGAGCATGCATGTTTGTACTTTGGACTTTTGTACAACGGACTTGTGTACACACGCTCGGAAAATCTGACAACACACAGTTGTCCACGGAAAATAAACCTACCATCCAACATTTGTCCACGGAAAGTTGGCCAACAATTGTCTGATGGAGCGTACAAATGGTCGGATTTTCCGCCAACAGCCTGTCATCACACAATTCCTGTCGGAAAATCCGATCGTGTGTACGAGGCTTTACACTTGGGGTCATTGGAAAGAATTACCCCCCTATAGATGGCTAAAAAAATCAGTGGTGTCAGAGGGAACTTATCTGAGAGGCAGAAATTGCTCAAGGAACCTCTAGCAACCTCTGGAGGAATCCTGGTTGAGAAACACTGGTCTAGTATGTATTTAGGGGAACCTCATGCCATTTTTTTTGTAGGCCCCCTTACTTTACCAACTATATCTAGCATAAGGGTCTGGTATCGATGGAGGAAGCAGCCAGGCACTGTCCTTTACTGGCAATATAAATAGTTTTATTTTTTATTTTTATTTTTTATAAATATAGTTTTGCTGTAGTAGATTGTATACATTATAAAGATGCACCACTTCACATGCAGGTTAGGAGCATCCCTCAGGCATGTTTTTGAAAGCAATAAAAAAAAAACTGTAATTGTTGCTCATTAACCACTTCCCTACCCAGCCATAGTAATATGACGTCCACAGATGGGATCTCCCATCCTAGATGGACGTCATATGACGGCCTGGGATTCCCGGCTGTCTAGGGGGCGCGCACGCCCGCCGCGTTGCTCGGGACCCGGTGCGTGTCCCTGCGATGTCCGCCGGGCACCCGCGATTGCCCGTTAACCGGGCCGGACCGTGGATCTGTGTGTGTAAACACACAGATCCACATCCTGTCAGTTGTGAGGAGAGCGATCTGTGTTCCTAGTACAGCGGAACACTGATCGGTCTCCTCCCCTTGTACGTCCCCGCCCCCTACAGTTAGAATCATTCCCTAGGAAACATATTTAACCCCTTGTGTCCCCCTAGTGGTTAACCCCTTCACTGCCTGTCACATTTACACAGTAATCAATGCAATTTTATAGCATTGATCGCTGTATAAATGTGAATGGTCCCAAAAATGTGTCAAAAGTGTCCGATGTGTCCGCCATAATGTCGCAGTCATGAAAAAAAAAACGCGATCGCCGCTATTACTAGTAAAAAAAAATAAATAAATAATTTTTTTTAAAAAATGCCATAAATCTATCCCGTATTTTGTAGACGCTATAACTTTTGCACAAATCAATCAATATACGCTTATTGCGATTTCTTTTTTACCAAAAATATGTAGAAGAATATGTATCGGCCGAAACTGAGGAAAAAATGATTTTTTTTTTTTTAAATTGGGATATTTATTATAGTAAAAAGTAAAAAATATTGTGTCTTTTTTTAAAATTGTCACTCTTCTTTTGTTTATAGCGCAAAAAATAAAAACCGCAGAGGTGATCAAATACCACCAAAAGAAAGCTCTATTTGTGGGGAAAAAAAGGACGTCAATTTTTTTGGGGTACAACGTCGCACGACCGCGCAATTGTCATTTAAAGTGCAAAAGTGCTGAAAACTAAAAATTGGCCTGGGAAGGAAGGGGGTGAAAATGCCCTGTATTGAACCGGTTAAGTATTATTAAAATCGCTGCTCCTTGCCATATTCTTAAAGAATTTAAAACAAAATTTTGCTTTAGTACATGTTCCCCAGGGCAGTTTCTGGAACCCCCATGCCATTTGTTTGACAAGCCCTTGCCTATTAGCCAAGAAAATCACCATTACAATTTTTTGTTTTAACATTTTGTTCTTATTGGTTTCTATGGGGTTTGGATTCAGCACCTGAACTTTTGTTGAGTTGGTCTTCAAAAAGATATCGACTCAATCCTACTGCATACAGACATAAGACAACAAATCTTATTATCCTCTTTAGTCAAGTCCCATACAGGTCCTTATAAAAGAGAGGTACCCTCAGTGTGAAGCCTATGGTATCCAGTGGATTTTTCTCTGCATAATTCAAAAGCATTCCTGGATAGGAGCAGAGCTGTGGCAGAATTGTCAGTTATGAGAGAGGTTTCCTCCTTCCCCCTACAATTTTCCTTTTTCCTGTTTGTTATAATAAATGGTGCCATCTTTCCTCTGCTAGGGAAGCCCAGGTGCAGTATACAGACTCCCATAGACATGAATGGCTGTGCATTGCTGTTCTTGTGTATATGGTGACACTATAGTAAAAACAAGTATAGCATATGGATGTATGCAAAAAATAGAAAATGTTCTATTTTTGCATATGCCTGTTGATCTTGCTACCTTTAAGCTTAATACCTCGTATCCCTATAATACCTGTTGATCCTGCCAGAAATCCAATGGTATACAGGAGGTGTATTCATTTTACAAAATATCTTCCCCATGTTAGAGAAATGAGGAGTGGGGAGGGTATTCAGTAGTCCTAACACACTTGCTATCTTAGACTGCACCTTTAAACCCGGTCATACATGGACCGAAATTTGGCCAGGTCAGTAGGGACTGGCAGAGATTTGATCCATGTATGGGCAGGCTGATTTTTTACATTTCATTACTGCCAACAGCCATAGCTGCTAGCAGTAATAAGTGTGTTGTGCCGACCAGAAGGCATTCTCCATCAACAGTCAGTGGTTGAAGGAAAGAAGATAATATCATCCTTGGGCTGCATAAGGTAGTCCAGTGTGTAAGCATTACCATCCTAAGAGAAAATGTGTTCCTGACAGAATCACCAGATAAAAATCAAAGGAGAAAAATGATTGTAGCCACCACATCTAAGAACTGGAGAGCTGCAATATATAAAAATGTAGATCTTGGGTTTAGTTACACTTTAAGTGATGATATTTCACATGAGAGTCAACTTTGGCATGGCTTATGTGCTATTGCAGTTAATGAATCGGGCCACTTAATTAATATATTGAAGCGAACTGTGCAGAGAAAAATTATAGCCAAGTTTAATAAATCGCAAGGGTTTTCAGGTCTTTATTTCAATGCAGACCAAACATACTGACACATTGGACTGTCTCTTTCTATACTGCATATGCTTATCTTCTTCTGAGTGCTGTACTTATTACAGTCCCCCATAGTTATATCTGCATTAAATTTGCAATCAGTCACAGCATTTGAGATGCAGAGTGAATGATTCACAGTGACACGCTGTGTTCTATGACTCTACCTCATCCTCTTTCAAAAAAAGAGATTGGTATTCTGTGCAACCTCTGAAAAATGCAGTTCAGACATCTAAGATGGACATACAAAGTTATCATGTATATACTGTACAGTGTTTTCAATCTGCAATGTTGAATTATTGTAACGCCTCCTAGGCTTTAATCGAAATGTCCTAATGAGGGGATAAAATTTGCCGGTTTAGTTAGACCAGCTATCCTCAACCAAGGTTCTATGAAAGCCTAGGGTTCCTCAAAAGGTTGCTAGGAGTTCTTGAGCTGTGGATGATTGACCTTCATCTCATGGTTACATACCGTGTAGTTACATTATGTACATTTAGGAAAAAATCCAGGCTTTTTAAAGCAATTTACTTGGCTCTTACTGTGAAGAAGCCTTTCTGTATTTGGAGATTTAATCTCTTGTCCTCCTGTGATGACCTTAAAGTGAATAACTACGCCAAGTTCACTATATGGACCGCTTATCTATTTATACATGTTGATCGTATCCCCCTTAAAGTCCTCTTCTCAAGAGAGAATCAACGCAGTTCCTCTAATCCATGCCTCTTATCAGTTTGGTTGCCCTTCTCTGCACTTTCTCCAGTCCTCCAATATCCTTTTTGAGAACTGGTGCCCAAAACTGAACTGCATATTCCAGATGAGGTCTTACTAATGATACGTACAGGGACATTATGATATCTCTCTCTCTGGAGTCCATACCTCTCAATACAAGAAAGCATTTTGCTCGCTTTGGAAACTGCTGCTTGGCATTGCATGCCCTTATTAGGTTATGATCTACCAGAATACCCAGATCCTTCTTCACCATTGATTCCCCCAGTTGTACTCCCCCCTAGTTTGTATGCTACATGTATATTCCTAGCCCCCAAGGACATAACTTTACATTTATCAACATTAAACCTCATGGTGCCTGGGTTGTTCTGGGTTGAATGCTACCTGATAAAGCCATCGGCTGGACAACAGTGTTCTTTTTAGCTGTTAAAAATGGTGGCATTCTAACCACAACTGTAAGGGGGAGGCATCTTTCACTGACCACTAGTGCAGGGGCATTCTTCTCGCTGACCCCTGATGACTTACTTTTAGCTTGAGTTTCCTGGGACCTGACATTTTTCTCAAAGGTTCCTCTGGGATAAGAAAGTTGAGAAAGGCAATCCAGCGTGTGAAATGTGCTTATTTAGGGGACAAAATGAACTGGTCTATTTTAGACCAACTATTTTAAACCGGGGTTCCTCACAATATTGTTAGTGGTTCCTTTAGCTATGGCTAATTGACCTGCCATCTAATGGTCTCTGGATTGTTCTGGGTTGAATGTCACTTGACAGAGCCAGTGGCATGATACCACTGATCTTTATAACTGTTAAAAATGGTGGCATTCTGACAATCACTAAGTGTGACATTCTTCCCTGACCACCAATGTAGGGGCTTTGTTTCCATGGACATCTGATGACTTAATTTTCACTGAAGTTCCCTGGGACTTAAAAAATATTTTTAAGGAATCCTCTGGGGTAAAATAGTTGAAAGTTAGGAAGAGCATTAAATGAAATGTCCTAGGCCAGCCATCCTGTCGCTAACTAACCCACCATCTGATAGTGCCTGGATTTTTATTGGTTAATGCCAATTAGTATAGACAGTGCCATGACTCAATGATCTTTTTGACGCTTAAAAAGGGTGGGGTACTGTAGTGGTCAATACCCCAGACTTTTTAAGAGCCAAAAAGATCATTGCTAGTTTGTCATTCTTCCCTGACCACCAGTGTAAGAAGCATTCTTGATACTGACCCCTAATTACCTAATTTTAAGGACTAGGGCAGTGCTTCTCAACCTCAGTCCTCAATTACCCCCAACGGGCCATGTTTTCAGGTTTTCCTTTACTTTGCATAGCTGCTTTAAATCAATATCAATGACATGGTATTGATAAGAACTATTTTATCTAAGGGAAGTTCCCAAAACATGGCCCGTTGGGGGTATTTGAGAACTGAGATTGAGAAGCACTGCCCTAGACCTTAAAATTAGGTAATTAAGGGTCAGTATCAAGAATGCTTCTTACATTGGTGGTCAGGGAAGAATGACAAACTAAGAAGCATTCTTGATACTGACCCCTAATTACCTAATTTTAAGGTCTAGGGCAGTGCTTCTCAATCTCAGTTCTCAAATACCCCCAACGGGCCATGTTTTGGGAACTTCCCTTAGATAAAATAGTTCTTATCAATACCATGTCATTGATATTGATTTAAAGCAGCTATGCAAAGTAAAGGAAAACCTGAAAACATGGCCCGTTGGGGGTAATTGAGGACTGAGGTTGAGAAGCACTGCCCTAGTCCTTAAAATTAGGTAATTAGGAGTCAGTATCAAGAATGCTTCTTACACTGGTGGTCAGGGAAGAATGACAAACTAGCAATGATCTTTTTGGCTCTTAAAAAGTCTGGGGTTGAGAACCACTGGTCTAGGGAATGCCTGCTTAAGTTATTTCAAGGGTTCGTATGTGATTAAAAGGTTAAGAAAAGCTGAGTTAAGAAGTGCAAAGAATGGTGCTGATATGCAGTTACAACCAATCAGAAATCATCTTTACCCAGTCCGAGAGAAAACGGTTGAATTGATTGATTTGTGCGTGCCAGTACAGATGGCCATAGCAGTCACACAGTAAATAGTAGCATAGCTTCCTACTAGTGATATTTTGGTGAGATCCACTAGCTGTTGGGCTGCTACTGCAGGAAGCCTATCCATTAGGTAAACTAATCTTTCATAATCATTTTTAACGGCCTTTTTCAACCAGGGTTTTGTGGAATCCTTGGGTTCCTCCTGAGGTTGCTAGAGGTTCCTTTAGCAATGAGCGATCTCTGCCTCTCAGGTACTTAACCACTAAAAACAGTAATCTTTTTAGCTATATGTAAGAGGGAAGGGGTTCCCACTGATCGCAAATGTAAAGACCATTCTTCCCACTGACTATCATACTAATACTAGGGTTCCTCCATGCTAAAAAGGTTGAAAAAGGCTGCTCTGGAGTCTTAAGGTGCTGTTTTGCAAGATAGTGTTGGATCTCTATGGAAGCGAACACAAAAGGTAGCTAAGGGCACACCAAAAACAGCAAGAGCAGACATGTCTTTAGTGAGACATTTGTTTGTTACACCCAGGCAGAGTCGCTGATGAGGCAATACAGTTGGTCCTCCTGTACTAGGCCTGGGTCCTATCAGTTCAAAGAGGAGGCTGGATTACCTGCCGAGCAGGAAGGCTGGTTGTACTGCATTGTGACTCTTGTGAATCCCCCTGCAGCGCTGCTTGCTTTCTCCCTTGGCTGTGCTGCAGGAGGATCGATTCCAGTATCCGCCCCTTCCATTCGCTGTCCAGGCTCCCTCTATGTGCCCCCTCCTCCTCAACGCTTCCAGTTTCTCTCTTCTCCTCTCCTGCCAGCAGCTGCTTCAGGCACTCAGGGATTGTTTCAGGATAGAGAGTGGAGAAGAGGCTGGTAAATATGTAATTTACCGGCCCCTTACTTTCCTGTACCGATCACTCCTGTGTTCATTCATAACTGAAGCATAGTAAACTGTGTTTATATGCTTTGGTTTGTGAATGAACAGCGCACTTCCCATTCGTTCACTGTCCAGTAGAGCTGAAGCTGCAGAGAAAGGGACAGGAGAATCTCTGTCCTCAGTCCTCTGTCCCTTTTTTCAGTCTCAAAAGCGAGAAATAAGGGGACCCCTGATATTTCACTAAAGCCCCCCAATAGGGCAGTTAAATGTAAAAAAAAAAAAAATGAAAGGCTCGTTCACATGTGCTTTGCTCTCTGAAGTCAGCATTTGGATTGATCTTCAGGGAACATTTGAGGCCTATTGCCTCCTCACTGCCTGCTTTTTCACCCTTTACTAATGCACCGGGCCTTGCCAGGTAGGCTGTATGGGGCCCTCTGATTTTTAACAGCAGCTCGGCACCCAGGGTCGAGACGTCATGTTGCCAATGTGCAAATGGTGGCAGCATGGGGTCTGTTTTTTTAGTGCATAGGCCAACAAACAAGAGAAAGAGACAGACTGATGTTTGCTGAACTTTAAAGAGCCTCCTGACTACTCTCACCATCCCTTAAACCCCCTTTCCCTACAGTTCTCTTGCTAACTTAGTCAAAAATGTCAAGCGGTAAAAAGAAAAGGGACGTAAAGTAAGGGAAAATGTATTAGGATTTGTATTTGCGCACAAGTATGGTAACCACAGCACTGGATATACTGTACATATTTTCTGGTAATATTCTCGGGTAATATTCTCGCAAAGTTCTGACACATTCAGCACTAGCATTTTCAGAAAAAAGTCAACTTAGGCAGGTTGCATATTATTCTCCTCACGATTTGTTATTATCGCAAAACTAAAGAAATATATATTTTTTTTAAAGTTTTGGATTGAGTGGAGCGGGATTAGAACCTCTCTGTCAGGCTTTTATTGCTGTCCATGTTACGAAGATTCGCCCTATATATTTGTCCTGTTTTATAGTTATTTCCAAAAGTGAAAGCTAAATAACATTTTTAATTTTAAGTTGTCGCCATAACAGGAATAGAAAGGAAATCTTCCAATGAGGGGACACTAGTTCTGGTGCAACTTTGGATTGATTTCCAGCAACTTCCTGCTTTTGCTATGGGACAGGAAGTGAAGTTCAATCTTCCCACTGTGACACAAATATTTTGAAACAAACAGGCGCTTAAAAAGGGGGCAAAAGTTTTGCTTTTAGTTGTACTTTTACCAGTTGCCGACTCACCGCTGTAAATATACAGACAACTTAACATACCTGTATGTTTAGGGCTTTCTTTCGGGTCCCCTTGCACATGCGCCGGCTGTCATTTGCTGCAGCACAAACTGATCATCAGCAGGTCCCAGCCAATGATTTATGGCTGGGACCTGCTGATTGGCTGAGTGGATGAAAGAAACAGAGTGCTTTCTACACACAGCAGAGCAGGGAGTAAAAACAGGCACATCCCTCAGTAAAAGCAGCACATACAACACACAGTAAACATTGTTCGGCACACAGTAAACCCCTTGATTGCTCCTAAATGTTAACCCTTTCCCAGCCATTGTCATTAGTACAGTGACAGTGTATAGTAGGGTTGCACCGATACTAGTGTCGGTATCGGTGTTAATACCAAGTATTTGCACAAGTATCGGTACTCATGCAATTGCACCGATACCTGAAACCGATATGGTTCTTTGAGCTGTCAGTGGGCCTCCTCTGTTGACAGCTGAAGTGTTAAAGAAGTCCAGTAATTGGAGCTGTCAACAACAACAAAAAAGCAGCCGTAAACAACATTGCTCAGCCTGAAACACTAAAATAAAAAGAAACATTGTTTCTTTTTAAATCTTTCTGTTTCTGCATGAACTAATGTTCGTCTGTTCAACCCCTTATAAACCCTTAATTTACTCTAATCCGCCTTAATTAACTCTCTATTTTCCTCCATTGAATTATCTCCCTGCTTTTTTTTTTTTTTTTTCACGTCTGTTTTATAAACGATAAACAATTAAAAACTTTTTTTTGCTTGCTTTGTTAGTGAATATTTTTACACCTATATATGAATATATATTTACACATTTCACATTGAAAAAGCGCATAATAAAAAAAATCTATTTTTTTTATTTGTAAATAACTTTTTAATGCTTTGTACCATTGCTGACAGCTGAAGCGAGAACAAAACGGTTGCGGTAGGTATCAGTAATTGGTATTGGCGAGTACTAAAAATAAAGTTTCGGTACTAGTAAAAAAAATGGTATCAGTGCATCCCTAGTGTATAGTATTAGCACTGATCACTGTATTAGTGTCACTGGTGATGCAAGTGTCACTGAGTCCCCCTCCCCCCCACAGCTTCAGCTAGTGTCAGATTTCCCGCCGCAGTCCCGCTATAAGTTGCTGACCACCGTCTTGACATGCTGGTTGGTTAATTGGCTCCGATCTAAGCTGCCCCTAGTATATATGAGTTAGGGACCTTAGATTGTAAGCTCCTTGAGGGCAGGGACAGATGTAACTGTAATATATGTCTTCAAAAGCGTTTTACTTCAATTATTTGTGCATATACACGTAATGACTGCACAGTTAAACAAACAGTATAAGGGTAAAACCCTGCTCTTAATATTATATCATTACAAAGTCACTCCCAAATACATCTCTTGATTGCAAAAATAGATACAGATCATAGGATTTATTAGTTTTTAATAAAAACTATGATCTGTATCTATTTTTGTAAATGGATGTGGGTGATAGTCTGATACATGAATGTAATTTTGTACATGGGTTTTTTATAGACATCGTGTTGTCTTTTTAGAGTCAAGAGAGATCATTTTTTTGAAATGTATATCGGGAACGATTTTGTAAAGCTATAATAAGAGCAGGGTTTTACCCTTATACTGTTTAAATAGCAGAATGTATTGATACCTTGTTAAGCCTATATAGGCTCAACGAGATAGAGATCTCAAGCACTAGTTATAGATTTTTTGGTTTGTTGTTTTAAGGATCTGGTGTTTGAGCTTTATTTTGTTTTATTATTTTTTTATTTACAATTATTGTTTTTTTTGTTTTTCTGATTTGAAAACACAGTTTTTTTCATTGTGCAATAATAAACATGTAGGAGGTATAATGCAGTAAATGGTTAATTAGAGGATTGGTGAAGGGCCTGTGTGTACTTGTAGTTGGCTTAGATGCATAAGGCTGGCCATACATTAGATTTACCTTCAACTATGTAGTCCAAGAGCCTGCCTGATTACATACAAATTGAAAGTGTTTAGGTTTGACCTCCTATTATATGGTTTTGGTAAATCTAAAGGAAAGTTGTACAAGAAAATTGTATAAAGAAAATTGAATGAGAAATTTGTATGGTGTATGGCCAGCTTGAGCCAATAAAGGTGATTAGTATGTTGAACATCACACACGCAACCTGATGAAGGATGGAGTTCCTGTCCGAAACAGTGCAGTCGTTGCTTGTATATGCATGAATAATTGAAGTAAAACGCTTTTGAAGAGAAACTGCGATTGCATCTCCAATTTTTTTGTTGTGGTACTCCTGCTTCCACCGGATACATATTAGATGTGAATCTCTAGAGTAAGATATGGCAGAGGTGTCCCACCTTGTCTCTCTCTCATGATGCCGGGAGGCGGTGCACAGCTTAAGATCACATGACTGCTGAGATTGGCTGTCACGGCAGTCAAGTCCTAAAAAGCTTTTGGTAAATCGACGGTAATTATGCTGTGAGTGCGCAGGGCACACGCTTTGAGTACAGGTGTATTGGGGGCAATGCAGCCCCTCTGCGCTAAGGACCACGCTCCGAGAGGCCGCGTATTTGCGTAGGGCCGGCGTCAAGGGGTTAATATACGCTTATTGAGATTTTTTTTTTTTTTACCAAAGACATATAGCAGAATACATTTTGACCTAAAATTTATGAAGACATTTTAGATTTTAATTTTTTTATTGGATATGTTTTTTTCTTCAAAAATTTCAGTCATTTTTTTGTTTATGTAATAAACAAAATAAACCCAGTGGTGATCCAACACCACCAAAAGAAAGCTCTACTAGTGTGAAAAAAATGATATAAATTGAATGTGGGTACAGTTTTGCATGACCGCCCAATTTCCAGTTAAAGTAGCACAGTGCTAAATAGCAAAAAATGACCTGGTCATGAAGGGGGTAAAACCTTATAGAGGTCAAGTGGTTAAGATCTGTATTCAGTCATTGTAGATGTTTTTTTGGGTCATTGAGCCAAGTCCCCCTCACTTTTAACCTCCCAAGTTTCTCTGTTCGGTAGTAGGACTGTCTGACGTAGTAATGGGTTGATAGTGAAGCTTAGAAAACAGGCAGGGCTGGTTTTCTAACCCATCAGTGGAAGCAAGTGTATTTCGGAGCACAAGGGCATGAGTGTACTCACCATGGAAGGATACCTCCTGCAGCTTGCGATAATTGGAATTAAGTATGCGACTATTGAGGTTCACTTTTAGGCCTCATGCGCACTGAGGATATTTTAAACGCTTTTTTCCTAGCAGGAAAAAAAGGGCTAAAAAAAACGCGCCTAAGCTGCATTTTATGCAAATGCATTTAAATGCATCAAGTGCTTGGGTGTTTATTTCGTATGGCCAGGATATTAATTTATTCTGCCCATTGAAATAAAAAAAAACGCTCAAGCGCTAAACGTGCCTTGCGCTTAGTCAGTCTCCAGACCCTAATCCTATAGACAATTTATGGAGGAAGCTGAAACTTTAAGTTGCCAAGCAACAACTAAGAAACCTTAAAGGGGTTGTAAACCCTCATGGTTTTTCACCTTACCTTCTCTCATGCTGCAGCCCCTAAGTGCCCCCTTTTTACTTACCTGAGCCAAGTCTTTTTCTCCCCGGGGACGAGCACACCAGCTCTAGCTGGTTTCTCGTGTCCTGATTGGATAGATTGATAACAGAAGCAGGACTCTGGAGCATGCCTGCATGGTTGTTGCCCGAAAGAGAGCAACGGGCAACATGATGGGGCACTTGAGAAGAGGAGGAGCCACCAGCGCCGCTGAGGGACCCCAGAAGAGGAGGATCGGGGCCACTGTGTGCTTAACCAATTGCACATATGTTTGTTATTTAAAAGAAAAAGAGGAAAAAAACTTTTAGTAACCCTTTAAGGCAGGGGTAGGCAACCTTTTGAGCACATTGTGCCAAAAAATGTTTTCAAAGAAATTGAGCATGCCGATTTTTTAACAAAAAAATGTCAACTTCACACTCTCAATCACGAAAAGGATTTTTTATAAAATAAATGCCATAAACTACTTTAGGGAAATTAACATCCTGCACTCATGCCTCAGATCAGCCCCAATTCATGCACCTTCACACCTCAGATCATTGTCCCCCCTGCAAATCTGTTTCACCACTGTACCCCCCTTTGTCATCTGCCCCACCAGTGTAACCCCCTGCACATCTGTCCCTCCACTGTACCCCCCTGCTCATCTATCCCACCACTGTACCCCCCTGCTCATCTGTTCCACCACTGTCCCACCCTGCTCTTCTGTCCCACCCTGCTCTTCTGTCCCACCACTGTAACCCCCTGCTAATCTGTCCCACCAATGTTCCCCCTTCCTCATCTGCCCCACCACTTTACCTGCTGCACACCTGTCTCACCACTGTACCCCCTGCTCTTCTGCCCCACCATTGTAAGCCCCTGCTCCTCTGCCCCACCACTGTAACCCCCTGCTCCTCTGCCCCACCGCTGTAACCCCCTTCTCAGCTGTCCCACCAATGTACCTCCTTTCTCCTCTGCCCCAGCACTGAACCCCCCCTCTGCTCATCTTTCCCACCACTGTAAACCCCTTCTCACCTGGCCCAATGCTGAACCCCCCCCTCATCTGTCCCACCACTGTACCCCCCCTCTCATCTGCCCCATCACTGTACCCCCTGTTTTTCTATCCCACCGTTGAACCCCCTTCTCATCCCTCCCACCACTGTACCTCCTGCTCATCTGCACCATCAATATACCACCCGCCCCTGCTCATCTGCCCTACCACTGTACCTCCCTGTACATCTGCTCCACCGCCGTATCCCTGTACTCTTCTGTCTCACTACTGAATCACCTTCTTATCTGTCCTAACACTGAACTCATCTGCCCCACCACTGTAACCCAATTTCTCATCTGCCCCACTAATGTACCTCCTGCACATCTGTCTCACCTCTGTTCCCCCTGCTCTCCTGCCCCACCTCTGTAACCCCATGCTCATCTGTCCCAATACACCTCCTTTCACATCTGCCCCACTGCTCTACCCCCCTGCTCATCTGGCCCAACACTGAACCTCCCTGCTCATTTCTTCCACCACTGTACCTCCCCTGCTCATCTGCTCCATCGCTGTACCCTCTTCTTATCTATGATATACGGGATATGCAGAGTGGTTAAAGGAAGCAGAAATGAGACACATCTACCTGTCCTGGCACACTCATCCTGTTGATCCAACTCTCGCATCGATCCCACGTGCTTGTATGTCATTTATGTGATGTCACATACAAGCATGTGCAATGATGAGCTCAGGTCAGGGTCATTTTCTGAAAGCAGTGGGCCTGTGTGCAGGATCATAAGTTGGGACCCGAGCTGAGAAAAAGTGCGGTGCTCTGCGCCACAGGAAGAGTTGGGTGGGATTTTCATTGCGCTGAATACTGGCTGTGGCTTATAGGAGCCACAGAGTGCAGGGGATTCAGTAGTAAGTGACGCAAAGGTTCAGGAATAATTTCAACAAAATTCCTAGAAGCTCAACAGTAATTCCACAAACTGTCACCTGATTGTGGTTTTCTCAATACGTGAAATCCCTTCCTTCTGAGATTGGTAGTGGCAACCAAGCGCGTCATCTTCTTCCAGATGGTGGACGGGGCTAGCAGGACTGTGATTGGCTTTAGCAGTGGCCAACGACAGTCCTCCTCCTCCTGGAAACAGGGAACGCCCCCCCCCCAGCAGAACTGCACCCAATCTCTTCCCCATCACAAAAGCGGATGATCGCAGCTACAGCAAAGTTAGAGAACCAAACAATGTTCCCATCTTTTACAATGTGTGGGGGCGCAGTGCCTCCCCCTCAGTGCTGGTTCGGCGTGGGGATTTCTGAAATTGGAATGCATTAGTGTCTCACTGACACTTCCCTGCACTGCTCTGCTGATGGGAAGGGAGTCGAGTGCCGGCAAAAGAGGCTTTGTGTGCCGCTTGTGGCACCAGTGCCAGGGGTTGCCTACCCTTGTTTTATGGATTTAGAGAAGATCTGTAAAGAAGACTGGTCTAAAACCCCTCCTGAGATATGTGCAAACCTGGTCACCAACTACATGAAACATCTGACCTCTGTGCTTGCCAACAAGGGTTTCTCCAAGTACTAAGTCATGTTTTGCTGGGGGATCAAATACTTATTTTACTCACTGAACTGCAACTCAGTTTATAACATTTGTATCATGTGTTTTCTTCCTGGAATTTTGGTTGATATTCTATCTCTCTATTATTTAAAATACACCTATGATAAAAATTATAGACCCTTCATTTCTTTGTAAGTGGGCAAACTTAGACAATCTGCAGGGGATCAAATATTTGTTTTCCCCACTGTATAGTGTGCATGGACACATAGGCTAACATGGAGGGGTGTTAAGAGGCAGAAAAATAAAAAAAATGTGAAACGCCTGTTTTTCAGGTGTGTTTGAGCTCCAGTGTGCATGAGGTCTTAAGTGGAACGCTAGCTACCTAAGAAAAGACAAAACAACCAAAAAAATCTTGAGAAATACCTTGCTAATTTAAACCTGAACGCGGTGGCGGTGCGTCCATAAGGGCGCACGGGCGCGGCCATCTCTCTTCTGCCACGCCCTCTAGCACCAATAGATAGATTCATGCATTGCATGAGTCTGTCTATGGCCGCCGCTGCCACCCCCTATTCAGGCGCCCGGCCCCTTTTTGGGTGCTGAGCACCTGAATTACAGCGGCGGGGGGGTTTTTTTGGAAGCACCTGATTAGAGCCTTGGGCTCTAATAGGCGACAAAAAAGGACACCTGCGAGCGCCATGCTGGGGGTTTGCAGGTCACTCAGCTGTGTTAGAAAAGCGAATGAATATTCACTTTCCTAACACTAAACCGCCTCTTCACCAATCAGGTGCTCGAATCTGTTACCCGTAACCTGATTGTCTGAAACAACAGGCACTGTGATTGGACTCCTATCAGGCGTCCAATCATAGCAGAGGATGGGAAGAGAGGACGGGAGAAGACATCGAGGAGCTGTCCCACCGAGACAGGGTAAGTGCAGGCGGGGGCACAGTGGCTGCGTTTGATGGGGCACAGTGGCTGCGTTTGATGGGGCACAGTGGCTGCGTTTTGATGGGGCACAGTGGCTGCGTTTGATGGTACAGTGAGGCTGCAATTGATGGGGTTTTTTTTTCTGCATTTTTCAGTTTGTTTGCGCCCCCCCAGCCCCCCCCCCAAAAAAAGAATTTGAGCACCAGCCGCCACTGCTTGAATGGCAAGAAACCTAACCTACGGCTGCATCTGCACTGCAAGGGCTAACTGCTTATTTATACCTAGGGGGCTTGGTAAAGCACATTTAGATTTCTTTTTTCACCTGGTGATCTGGCCAGTAATATGCATATTGTATTAGTGAGACACCACTGTAGATGCATGAGCACAGGAGGCACAGCAGACAGGAGTGTTGTCAGTCTGGGGGAAGGGGGGGTGTTAAATATATTAGCAGATTTGAATGTACTGACAAATTGAAGCCAAACTCCAGCTCTCACTTTATAATCCGTTACAGCAAACAGTTTTTTTTTTCCCTTTTGGGATAAAGGTTTTGCATGTACTTGGAACAGCTGATTATTTTATTCACCCCTACCAGTGTTAAAGTGGAAGTAAACCCTTTTTGTAAACTTGTACCTACAGGTAAGCCTATAATAAGGCTTACCTGTAGGTACAGTGAATATCTCCTAAACTTGCACTGTTTAAGAGATATTCACACTGCATGCAGCTGGTAATGTCACTGGCGCATGCGCTCTGAAGGGACGGCATACCTGTGCCGTCCCTTCAGAGCAATGTGCTGCATGCAGTCCGTTACGTCATCCTGGCATCATCGGATGGCCGGTGAACGCCAACCCAGAAGGAAGACTGAGTGAAGATGGAAGTGCCTTCAGCGTTGACATCACGATGCTGAAAGGCTTCGTTCTAAGGTAAGCATTTTATAATGTGCTAGCATGTGATGCATACTAGCACATTATGCAATTGTCTTACAGGATTTGAAATAAAAAATGTAGTTTACTACTGCTCTAAGTGGTTTGTCTCACCTATGTAAACTGATATACATTCTGCTGGAGAGCTTGATATTCTGATAATGGACATACTGGCTGGATCACCAGATGAAAATAGAAGAAAGAAAGCCTGAAAGAGTAAACAAATGCAGCCATTACATCTAAGAATTGGTAAACTACAGTATAATTTTTGCTTTTAGGTTTATTACCACTTTAAAAGCCACGTTTAAAGAAACGCTCATATGTTGAGGCAAAAAGGAAGTTCTGGACAGCTGCATTACGGAATATAGCCTTTTTTTGTAAAAAGTCCAACAGATACAAGCCACAGCAAAAAATGGGACAAACGAGCTGACGCGTTTCACACTTAACAGTGCTTAGTCATGAGCTGTGACTCATGACTAACTTTTTCATGTTGCTATATGCTTAGCCGGCACCTGGTGTTCCAGTTCTATATCTACATTTCCACCTGGAGCGGTGATCCCCTTCCCAAACACTGATATGTTCTTAGCCTAAAATTTATTATTATTATTACACAGGATTTGGATAGGGCCGACATTTTCCGCAGTATAGTCACAATACAATTCAATAGGAAGACCCTGATCCTGAGAGCTAGGGATATTGCTAATTATATGAATTAATGGATATAAAACTGAATTAATGGATATAAAACTTTTAAATGTATATTGTCTCTAAAATCCGACACACTGGTCAACCATAGGCTGGTATCACTATGAACAAGGCTACATTCTGAACATTTCCCATCTACTGCCAATTGACTTCAGCAACCACAGCAAGCTTTGTTCTTGAACAGAGTGTATTATATATGTAAGCAGGCTCAGAAAGTCAATACATAGTTAACACAGAGTGAGATCAGGCAGCATGGCTCATGTATGTACCGTACAATAGGAGACGATGGGAGGTATCTGCTAACCTTTTCACATTTGTGCACATTGTGAAGCAGACGCTGATTTCTAAGCGCTCACGCTGGGCCTGTGATTTTACAACAGTCTGTAGCTCCTCATCATTACCGCTGTCTGTCACATGGATCCCTGGCATTTAAAGGAAAATTTCTGTCTTAGAGATTTTTGAACATTTTTTTTTTATTATCTAAATTGGGGCAGGAAATCACACCTGGCTCAAACAGAATCCCACTAATAAAAAAAAAAGCTAGCCATTACACATAATGGCCGATTTACTAACACAAATGTTTAGAGCTGCTCATCCATGTGAAAACAAGCAAATCCATGATTTACAGGAAAACGCATGCATGTCTCTTATGCACAGAAATTTTTAACAACGGTGCTATGGAATGTACACTCCGGGGGTTCAAATAAATGTCAGCTAAGCTGTGATATGACAAAAATAAAAATGTGATTTATTTTTTTCTCTTTTTATTGGTCTATCAATGGTCTCCAAACTGCGGCCCTGGGGCCAGATGCAGCCCTTTGTTTACCTTTATCTGGCCCCTGGGCCACTATTCCTTCCACTGATTTGAGACCCTGCCAACTGACACCAATACAGGGCATTACTCCTCCCTATGATATCAACGATGGGAGACCATTCCTCCCCCTAATACCAAATGTGGTGATGTTTTCTCCCACTGATGCCATGAAAATTTCCACTCCCGCTGGCCCGCCTAAAGCTTGAAGAATAAACTGGCCCTTTGTTTAGAAAGTTTGGAGGTCGCTAGTCTAAATGCTGTTAGCATTTTTAAGACACATACCAAGTAGGAATAAAGCCATATCAAGTGCATGAGGTTTTTATTGAAGAAAGAAATCTTCAGAGCACAGATTAGTGTCAACTACCCCTACCTATATTAAAGCCTAAGTCCACCTTTAAGACCATGTTACATTACATCCAGTGCTGGACTGAAGCCTTGACAGCCCTAACTCAAAGCCCTAACGCAAAGAATGTAATCCGTCCTTTGGGATACGGCTGTCATGGCCTCAGTCCGGCAATTTTCTGTTTTTGAAGAGGTCTCGTAGCACTGGATAAACTTATAGCTTTGCCCATTTACACCATGGCCTCAATGTTTTCCAAGGTTGACTTCTGGTTTTGTGGTTTTCATTGCCTTTTAATTCAATGTATTATATAAGACATATGGCTCCATGCGGCTCCCTGATGATGTCATTTGTGACTAAACGTGTTGGACGGAGCGGGAAACCATGAAATCACTGCATATGGGTGCCTTGCCGAGAATTCAGGGTATTGTAGTTTTGGACGCCATACTGACCTAACAAGATAATTATGTGATGGGATGAATATTTTTGTTTGCAGAATTATACTTTTGGTAGGTAAACTGTACATTTTCATAGATATCTGTACAGAGGGACAGAAGGATTTGGTTCAAAATGAGAAACAGTTGGGAAAAGGAGACCTCAAGACAACAATATTTGAAAGTTCGAGGTGCAAGATAAACTAGAATAGTGGTTCCCAAACTGCGGCCCTTTTGCTTGCCTTTATCCAGCCCTTGGCTGACCATTCCTTCCACTGATGCAAGGCACTGTTCCTCTTACCGAATCTAGTGACTTCCCACTAATACCAATAATTGCGTACTATTCAGCCACCTACTGACCACAGGCACTATGTAATTTTTTTTACTCTCACTGATCACCAAGCCTGAGACATTGTTTACACCTACTGATGCTGGGGCACTTTCTACTCCCACAGGGCACAGCCCAGCCCCCTACAGTTTGAAGGACAATAGACTTAGTTTAGAAAGTTTGAAGGCCTCTAAACGATAACCACACCAGATGGTGTACAATCTGATAGATTTATGGATCACGATTGTGCATAAAATTGGAAAAAGTATAGATTTCCTGTTGCGTTCCTGAGACTTTTTAATGCAGGGGTCTCAAAGTACCGGCCAGCGGGCCATTTACCGCCCGTGGAGCGGTTACAATTGGCCCGCAGGACTAATGCATACTGATACATTTCCTGGTAAGCAACGGCCGCCTGCTTACGATGGTTTTTTTTTTCCTCTTCCTGGTTTACTCGGAGTAAGTCGGGCTAGCTGACGTCAGTGACATCACGTGACGTCCGCTGCTGTTGCTTCTGGAAGTTGTAGTCCATGGCTTTGCGCTCAAGCTCCCTGCACCCGGTGGGTGGAGCCTGGAGAGCAGCGAGCGCAGCCAGCCTAAATACAGCCATTGGCGTTGCTATGGGGGGGGGTGCCGGAAGGGCTGGGGGTGTGGCTGCCTCCTCCACTCCTCCCACAGACTCCTTTACTATGAATGATGCTGCAGCTGAAGCAGATAGAGGCGAGGACAGACACAGCAGCCCCGCCCACCCGCCCGGGTCTTCATCTGCAGGCATGAGGCATGCTATGTAAGTTACTCTGCACACTGTCACTACATAGAGTTCTAAGATGCCCTGTGCCACCCCAACCTGCCCTGTGCCACCCCAACCTACCCTGTGCCACCCCAGCCTGCCCTATACCACCCCAACCTACACTGTGCCACCCCAACCTGCACAGTACCTCCCCAACCTACCCTGTGCCACCCCAGCCTACACTGTGCCACCCCAGCCTGCCCTGTGCCACCCTAACTTGCCCTATACCACACTAACCTGCCCTATACCACCCCAACCTGCCACTATACCACCCTATACTATCATTTACAGGGGCTGGTTTGGGGTCAGCCCCATGACCGTATGCTGTCTGCATGGTGCTGTGCAGCCTAGACAGGGGGGGTGACACCATGTTTTACCGCACCAGGTGACACCAACCCTAGTGACGCCACTGACTACAGCCAAACTACAATTCCCAGTGGGATCTTTTTGGACTCCATCATGGCTGAGTCTGACTCACTGGCTCGGCGTGCAAGGAGAAGGACCTGTCCTGCTGAGCCTGAGCTGGCAGCTGCCATCGGCCCATTGCTGAGGTCACAGTGAGAGACCCTGACACCCCCAGCTAACCCCCACATGATCATCCCATCTATCCCCCCCTATACACCTCATTTACCCTGCCCCAGTGCCCATCCAGTAACCTCAAAATAGCCCTCAACACTGGGAGTGCCCAAGTGCCCATGACCTGTGGATCCTGCTAGGAGCTGGCCGCTGACCTGTGGGGTCCTGCTTGCCGCTGACCTGTGGGGTCCTGCTTGCCGCTGACCTGTGGGGTCCTGCTGGCCTCTGGCTATGGGTCCTGCTGACCTGCGGGTCCTGCTGACCATGGCCTACAGGCCAGCAGGACCCACAGGTTCCCAGCCAGCTCCCAGCAGGACCCACGAGCTGGCTGCTGGACGCTGCAGAGCAAACACTGCCAAGCATCTGGCAGTAAGCAGTGACTGGTAGCAGGCAGTAACTACCACTATATATACTAGTTTAATGTTCTTTTTGAAGCTTGAAAGTTTGCATGTGGCCACATTGGATATGAAAACTCGTCCTGTGGCCCTCAGGTAGTTTGAGTTTGAGACCCCTGTTTTAATGGAATCTTTGCTGAGGATATATGTAGATATCAATTGCTGTCTGCTCTTTCTGAAAATAAGAGTTGCCTGGCTACTATGCTAATCCAATGGCTTTAATAAGTATGCAGATTGGGAGTTTAGATTTCATTCTGACCTAACTTGCTGCTTGCTTGCTTTAGGCCAGATAAAATCAGACCGATAAAATTCCCAGAATGAGATCAGCCATGGTAGCATATGTTCAGGTCCTAGTCCAAACCCACCTGAGTGAGCCCACCAGGAAACTGCCACAGTACTGGGCCGACCATAAATGGCCTAGGCATGCCCCACCCCACAGCTACATAACTACATGCGTTTTGTATGCATGTGACTGCAGGGTGAGGGATGCCCTGGCTGCAGGTGGTTGGCCCAAGACAGGTGACAGCTTTCTGGTGGGCTTGGTCAGGTGGGATCAGGCTAGGATCCAAACATGCCTAAGCTCATAACGACCTAGGACCCATTCACACTAGCCTGGTCTACTGCAGTACTACTAGATGATGTATCGCATGTTAAGGTTCATATAAATGGCGCAGCCCCACTGCAAGGGCCATTTTTTAAAAAGGGAATCTTCATTCTACCCTCCCACCACCACATTTTTTTTAATTAAACCCCTGCTTTCCGATAGGTGTCTTCTGCACCATTCAGATCCTGCTGAGATGCTCTTCTGCCACCCCTCGTTCCCATGCTGCCATGCTTTTGTGTGGTGTCATCGGGAGGCTACTGGCTCTTCCGGGTTCAGCTGGCAGGTCTCCCAATGACGTGCCACTAGGCCCGCCCCTCCTCCTTTACTGAATGAAAGGCTTTGCCTCCTGGGATTTGTGACGTGCATATCCCAGGAGGCAAAAGGAGCATTGTGCACATAACTTGCCTAGGCAAATGATGTGCGAGGAGGATAGGGACCAAAGACTATCTTTAAAAAACAGTGCTATTAGTGTAAAGGTTGGGAGGAGGTGTGTATAGGAGGGATGATTAAATTGTACATCCTTCTATGTGGACATTATCCCAAGTTCTTTGTTCTCCTTTCATCCCCAACTTGCACAACCCCCAACTTGATCCTAAGAAATGTCTCCTTTCCAGATCACTACCTTTAGAGGGCTGAACACTCTGCAAATTAGCTACTTGTATTCAGCAGCGTTGTCCCCTAAGGCATCTCTCCACAGGACAGCAGGATGATCCATTCATGCTAGTGTTTTGCTGGGAAGAAAGTTCCAACAACATCTCCTAAAGTCTGTCTAAGCCACAGCTGTAGTTCTGAAGTCAGAAGACATTTAATCCATAAAGAATAAGGAGAACAAAACGAATATCAAACCACTACTGCCAGAGTTAGTTCAGCAGTTATCTATGAATTATTTTTTTTGTAGAATACATTTATCAGTCTGAAATTGTTACTAGAAGAAGGGGCCATAGCCTGGCCACCAAATGTGCTAGGTTAATGCTCATCGGACACTGTTTTATAGTGTGACGCTTTAATTTTCCTCTGAGACACTCATCCTGTCCTAAATTTAGGAACAGCCTAGCCAAAATTTTTGATCATCAACAAAACAAACACACTTGTCAGTGCATCAAGAATGAAAGGTCCTCAGGTAGTAAATTCAATAACAAGTCCCATAACAGGCTCCTCTTCAGTCTTGTCAGGCAAGGGTAGGATCAACCACTACTGGAAACCTCTGTATCACATAGGCCTTGCTGTCCACTTCAGATCGCTGATAATCAAAACTAGAATAATACCAAAGGAAGAAGGCACAGTGCATTGTCATAAGACCCTTTGTCAATAAGATCAAATTCCAATGTACTCAGTCACACAGTAGAGTGCATATAATGCCCTGTACACACGGTCAGACATTGATCGGACATTCCGACAACAAAATCCATGGATTTTTTCCGATTGATGTTGGCTCAAACTTGTCTTGCATACACACGGTCGGACAAAGTTGTCGGAAAATCCGATCGTTCTGAACGCGGTGACGTAAAACACGTACGTCGGGACTATAAACGGGGCAGTAGCCAATAGCGTCCGTCTCTTAATTTATTCTGAGCATGCGTGGCACTTTGTGCGTCGGATTTGTGTGCACCCGATCGGAATTTCCGACAACGAATTTTGTTGTCGGAAAATTTTATAGCAAGATCTCAAACTTTGTGTGTCGGAAATTCCTATGGAAAATGTGTGATGGAGCCCACACACGGTCGGAATTTCCGACAACAAGGTCCTATCATACATTTTCCATCGGAAAATCCTATTGTGTGTACAGGGGATAACAGATCCAGGCCTAACACTGGAGACCATGGTGTCCATCCACAGGGGCGTAGCTAGCATGTTTCAAGGGCAATGCCCCCTTCATCAGAGCTCTGATGAAAGATCTTATTATAATGCAGTAGGCTGGTGAGCCTTTTTCTTGACTCTGCTCAAGGAACCCTATGCTGGAGCAATTCTAGATCCGGCACCTCTTATCAAATCTTTTCCAGAGCCGTTATCATAGCAGGGATCAGGGCGTACCTCCTTTTCCCTTGACATATGCACTGCAAATGCCAGCTCTTCAAGAAGGTAATGAGCACTCATGTGACAAGTTTAAGCTGTCTTAAAATTATGCAAAATGTGCATAGATAGTAAAGTTGCGAAACCTATGCAGAACATTTACATGTATGCCATTTCAATGTTTTGACATATACTTGAAAATTGGCAATGTTTTTTTAGGGATAATGTAAAAGGGTAGTCCTACTTTTCTGGCCTTCCAATTGGCCACAGAATATGATTGGCTTTCTCACTGACAAATAGAATGGACTACACAATTGTAGCAAGAAATCTGGTTCTTTTTTTTCCTACTACCATACCTGAATTTTAAAGTTCATTTCAAGCTATTTTTTTTCTTTTCAGTTTTGGATAGTGTGTAGAAGGGTGTAAATTAAAGAGGAACTGCATCATTTGTAATAAAAACATCTTTGTCATTCTGAAACTTCCTTCCAACCACTTTGCATATTATTTTATATATATATATTGTGATTCTGTACTTGCCAAATATGCTGCAGAAATCTCCCTCCACTGAGTCTGGCTGCAATCATTTTAACTGTGGGCAGCTGAAGCTGCTGTCTTTTCACTTCCTGGATTTACACAGACACACAGAGGCACACCTCCAGCTCTGCAGCTCATACAAAATAATAATAATAATAATTTTGAATTTTTTTTTTCATAGTTTGTTATAAAATCTTGCAAACAGGTGATTTTTCTCCTTGGGCACTGATGAGGCAGCACTGATAGGTGGAATTGATGGGCACTGATGAAGTTGCACTAATGGGTACTGATAGGTGGCACTGATTGGCTCTGAGCTCTATAGGGCAAAAAACATTAGACAAGCCCACTGGCTCAGGTTAGGCTGCTCACAACAGCAAGGCTACCCTGCTGTGAGTACTCCAGCAAGTTACCAGAAAAAGATGTGCATATATGGAAGGGGCACCAGACCAAAAGAGTCCAAATGAATTTATTGATATTACCGTAAAATATTGATATTGTGGAGTACAAACATGTCTGCCTTTGTTCATCTCCATTACATAGGAGATGGGGAGATTAGCAGTTTACAAAAGGAAGAAACATTTGTTTTATGCTTCTAGTTTAGCTCACAGGAAGTGACAAGGACACCACATTTCTGGCAAGGTCAACAAGTATTTTCTGTACTTGCTGAAAATTGTTCTTGGCCTGAAAAATGAAAACGAATGTATCCATAACAATTAAAGTGAAACTTCACTCTCTCAATCAACTATGGCTATTTTTAATTCTTATGCTACTACCATTAATAAATGTACATATGCACAGTGGTGTAGAAAAAAAAAACCCTCAGGAACTTTAAGGGCAGAAGCAAAAAAAATTAATTGGCTTAAAAGGCCAATGCCATTTTTTTTTATTATAAAATATGTAGTAAAAATGACATAAATCCCATAAAAGTATCAACTATAGCAGACAGTGTATATAAAAGAACAAACAGTTTTATGTATATAGATTGTATACTCAACAGGACAAGCTATGCCCCAAAAAGACTGCCAGCATATGCCTGGCCAGCTAGGGAGAGATCTTGAGTGAATCCCGACATGCTTTAGAGGTTTCTCCTTCTTCAAGGGAGTTTAGTGGGTAGTTAAAGCTGGAACTTCCGCTCATTGTACTCCTCCCCCCCTCCGGTGCCACATTTGGCACCTTTCGGGGGGGAGAAGGGACAGCATACCTGTCTTTCACAGGTATACTTTCCCCACTTCCAGGAGCCTCAGCCTTGGGTATTGACGTCACGGCTGGGGCTCCCTCCTCCTCCCCCTGTCACCGGGCCAGTAGGAGAGAGGAGCGGAGCCTCGCGCTTGCACAGTAGGGTTCCTGGCTTGAAGCCGAAAGGCTACACTGCCGGGTTCCCATACTCACAATGGAGGCGGCATGCACCCGACAGCTGATGGAAACATCAGCTGCGGTGCCGACATCGCTGGACTCCAGGACAGGTAAATGTGCGATTTATTAAAAGTCAGCAGCTGCTGGCTTTTAATTTTTGCAGCGGTGGGCGGAGCTCCACTTTAAGATTCTAGAATACAATACAATATATCAAAATCAATATAATAGTATAAGGCAAATTTAATATGATATAGTTTGCGTAAAACTCCTAACACGTTTGGTATGTAAATTACATAGAACTACTGTGCAGTAAAGACTTACAGAAGGATAAATATAGGTTTTGCTTCTGTCCTTAAAGTTCTTGAGGGGCTTGGATTGGGAACCTTTGGCAGTGGGTGGCTTGGATACCTTGGACAAGGGTGGACTGGCAACCTTGAGCTGGGGTGAGCTCGGAACCCTGGTCAGGGGTGGACTGGGAACCCTGGGATGGGTTGGGCTGGGAACTTTGGGCAGAGGTGGACTGGGAAACTTGGGCTAGGGTGGGCTTGAAATCCTGGGCAGTTGTAGAATGGGAAGTGTGGGCAGGGGTGGACGACTACAACCACTGGTCGTTTCATGGTAGGTACAGATTGCTGTTGGCTGATAAAGTGTTATACATAAAGTGTGCCTTGTTGCTGCAGTGAAGGGCATAGTGACAGGTTGATGTTCCTAAAGGATTTGGTTTATTGTGACCCCTTTTCACTTTTCCTTTGCAATCTTGACATTTGGTCACTTGACATTTGAGAACTGAAAAGATTTATGTTGGGGGACTGTCTGTGTTGTGATCACAGGTCTACACAATAGCATATGGCCATTGATTGCCTAGCACGTGTCACTAAGGTCCACTACGAATGAGGATTTAATAGTATCCCCACTCAGAGCCACCAGCCCAGCCTATCTTATTGCTGGCATGGGAGGCAAATACCCCTGCTGCCATTCGACCCAGTCCTTTTGCTGTGTTTCTGTATTATGCTAGCTCACTCCTATCCTATCTCTATTGTTCATACAATATATAACTGGGCAAATCCATAGAAACAGATTTGAAGGGCTTGTTCACAACATCCCTCATGTGTTATGCTCTTTATAGTGCTGTGTCCATTGTGAAGGGCAATGCCCAGTATGTATCAATGATTGCAGGTCCCACTTTGACTGAGGTTTTAATGGTGAAGCCACTCCAACTAGGGCCACCAGCCCAAGATAAATTATTGGTACTGAACAGGGGCTAAAATTTCCTTTCTGCCCCCCAGCTTGAGTTTTCACTGTGTTGCAGTAGTATACTGGCATGCTCTTATCCCTTCTGTTTATACAATATATACTTGTGAAAATACATAGAAACAGGAATTTTAAAGCCCAACTCTGAGAAAAGTAAAAACCTTCCCTTGCAGTGGGACAAAAACACTTTTACTTACCTGATCCTCCAATACGCTGGCAGATGGCACTCCCCTGTGATCTGGAATGGACTGTTCATCAGTGTCCTCACACCCAGTGTAGGTCTATGGGCTTTGCATCAGTATTGGGGAGGTTAAAGCACCTTAGAAAGCACTTTTACTTACCTGATCTTCCGTTACCCTGGCAGAATGCAGATGCTGTGGTGATGGACTGTTCTCAGCATCCTCACATCCAGTGTAGGGCTCTGCATCAGTCTTATTGACCTCAGAGGATCTTAGGAAGCACTATTACTTATTTGATCCTCCGCTCCCCCAGCAGATTATGCTTCCCCCATCATGCTCTGGGGTGGACTGTTCCTTTAGCGTGCTCACATCCAATACAGGGCTTATGGGCTCTGCATCCATCTTGGTGACATTATACCGCTGGAGTGCAGAGTGGAAGAGGCTGCCGGTACCAGTCTAGCAACAGGAGACTGCAAGAATGGAGGATTGAGTAAATAAAATTGCTTTCTCATTCGTTCATTAACAGACACAGTGCTCCATTATTCAGAACCATAGGGTTATATCGCCCCCTACAGGAGTAAGACACTAGGCAAGTAAGACACTAGGCAGAAAAAAGACTTGGCTACGCCTATTGGCAGTCCTAGATGATATACACCCCCCCCCCCTCTGCTATAGGTCTTCAGTTTAGTTTTTTTCTGCCTAGTCAGTAAGGACCTAGTTCCCTGCTGGGTTCTCTGGTCCTGGCATTTTTTTTGTTTTTGCTTTTTAAGCTGCTTTTGTTTTTTTTTCTCTTGGATTTTTTCCTTTGAGATCTCCAATCAGCTGCCAGACTGGGCGACGGGCTGGACACTAAGATCCAGTGGTCTCCCCAGTCTGGCCAGTGAGTGTGTGCAGACCGCAGCTACGCGCTAGGTTGGCCGCGACATAGCCCCACTGGACGGGGCTGACCCTGTGAGTTAAACCTGGGCGCGGGTAATCCCTGGGGTGGTTGGTCCCTCTGGGGTTCTCCTCCACTTCCCCCCTTCCCCGGGTGAGGCCCAGGCCTCTGGCTTAGGTGCTTCGGACACACTGTCCACCCCCCCTCCCCTCTAGGGTTGTCACTATGGGGGGGTACACCTTGGCACCTTATGGGTGGAGACCAGGCATCAGCAGATCTGCGTCCCCTGCGGCAGCCCTCCACTAATTTAGGCCTACCGAACACTCGCGGCGGGCGGCCGAAAATGTAGGCCAGGGCTGTTGCGGCCTATCGACCGGGCAATGTGTGGGGCGGCCCTAGACCGGGCAGCGTAGGTCGCCGCTCTCCTTGCCCTCCTTCCTCGGCTCTAGCCTGGTCCGGTCCCCCCGCAGGCCTGTGCACTCATGGCATGCGGACGTAACTTTAGGCCGTGGCTTTTGCAGCCTACTAGGCCGTGGCCTGCTAGTCAGCATGGCCACGCCGGACACCTTCTTCCAGAGGGACAGCGCTGTGGGGGCTCTGAGGGTGATCCCGTTTTGGGGGGGTTGTTTACGTGAGCCCTCCGTAGGCGCCCCCTGTGAGGGGCCTTGGTGGATGCCCCCCTGTGAGAGCCTTAGTGGATGCCCCCTGTGAGAGACCTCAGCCAGTGCCCCCTGTGAAGGGCCCAGTGATGTGCAGGGCATCTGTAGGCACCCCTGTGCGGGGTCTCAGTCAGTGCTCCCTGTGAGGGGTTCAGTGGTGCCCCCAGTGCAGGATCTCGGCCAGTGTTCCTTGTGAGGAGCCTGGGTCAGCGCCCCCAGTGCAGGGCCTCTGTGATGCCCCTGTGTGGGGCCTAAGGTGGCTAAGGTCTCAGTTGGCGGCCCCCCTGTGTTCTTTGCATTTTCACAGGTGGCGCTTGGGCATATAGGCTAGTAAATGACGCGCCCCCCCCCCCCCACCCTCCCCTGCCTCATTGTTCTCGACTGATCCTATGTCTGGCTTTCCTGTTGTGGATGTGGCCCACCTTGCAGGGTTGGTGGCCACACTCCGTCATGTCAGTTAGTGAGGTTGTTCTTCCGCAACTGCAGTGGCAAACAAGAAGGTACTGGTTGTCTCCCTCATTACATCTGTGCGGGAAACTTTAAAGATGGAGGATGCAGCTGTGGCTGCGGCGGAGGTGCCGGTCCCCTTGGCACCCATAAACTGTCTCGCACAGCGTGATAAAGCGTTCCCTTCCCCCTCCTATTTTGGAATATTTGTAAAGACTGGGAGTGTCCAAAGCGTCCATTTGTGGTTCCAAAGACGCTTCGCTGTGAGGTACCCCTTTGTGGTGTCCCTCCTTAAAGAGTGGACTGTTCCACCAGTAGTGGATCCCCCTGTCTCTAGGTTGCGCAAAGCGACCATGAGTCTCCGGATTTTAAGGATCTGGCTGACAGCTGGAGGGAGAGCAGATTCCCTCTGCTTTCACTGAGTTGGTGGACCAGTTGGTCTGGGGGCTGCAGTATGCGATGCCTCTTGGACGCAGTTCCCTTGGTTGCTAAGCTCTCTTTCTGCAGTGGTGCTTGGTCATGTATTGAAAAAGAGACAGGTGGTCTCTAGGAGTCTGGCATGTATGTCTGCAGGAGGCGGTTGTGGCCCGCGACCAAGCAGCACGCAGCTGAGCAAGTAAGCTCCAGCAGGGAGTTTGACTAAGTAAGAGTGAGTGAGCCAGGAGGCTGAAGTTTTCTGTTACACAATGATGGTGGAACCCCCTGCGAGGGAAGACTTTCTGTGTAGTTTGTTTTTGTTTAAATAAAATTGGGCTGCCACGCCCTTAAAAATACAGTTTGGACTGACCGGTGTAACTAAAAAGGCATACACCACTTGAGCATAATCACCCCAGATCGTTATACAGTAGCTGCTTGGACGATCTTCTTCTGCAAGCAGAGTCCTTGGCTACCCTGAGGGGCGACATAGCTCGCTATACAGACCTTAGTTTTCAGCTGGCTTCTATACTACCTGAAGTCTGCTCCGGCTCCTTCCAGAAAATTGGATTATCTGGGCATGACTGGTTTCATCTTTGGCCAGAGTGTTTCTTCCTCTGGACAAACTCCAGAAGTTGTATGTATTAGAATCTGCGCTCAGGTGTAGGCTAGGCTGCAGCCTTCCCTGGGATGCCCCAATGGAGCACCAAGAAATTAAAGATATATAAAATAGGGAATAGATGGCGCTGCCTATAAACTGAAAAGTGATGATAATAAACCCCCCTTCCCGCGTAGGTATTAAAGGTGACGTAGTAAATCCCTCTTATCAGGTAAGTGATAAAAACCACAATATCCTGGGGTCTTATTTACTGCTCCAGGTTTCCCAAAAACCCAGTGTTGTGATCATTTATTAGTACCGCATATACTCGAGTATAAGTCGACCCAAATATAAGCCGAGGCACTTAATTTTACCACAAAAAAACTGGGAAAACTTATTGACTCGAGTATAAGCCAAGGGTGGGAAAATGCAGCAGCTACCGGAAAACAATGCCCATCTGCAGCCTCACTGTGCCCAGTTGCAGCCGTACCTTTTATTACTAAAACAGCACTGTCTCCCGCTGTGTAATGCATTCTGTTCAGCCGTCCATTGAAACAAAGCCCGCCCCGCCTCGTCTGTGATAGGTGGAACACTGATACAGTTTCCCAGCATCGTATCAGTGTTCTTCTATCACGGACGAAGGAGGCGGGGCGGGCTTTGTTTCAATGGGCGACTGAGCAGAATGCATGACACACTGTTTTAGTAATGAAAGGTGTCTCCCGCTGTGTAATGCATTCTGTTCAGCCGTCCATTGAAACAAAGCCCGCCCCTCCTCCTCCTCGTCCGTCCGTGATAGAGGTACACTGATACGATGCTGGGAAACTGTATCGGTTTTCCACCTATCACAGAAGAGGAGGTGGCGGGGCGGGCTTTGTTTCAATGGACGGTTGAACAGAATGCATTACACAGCGGGAGACAAGCGCTGTTTTAGTAATAAAACGTATGGCTCACTCGAGTATAAGCCTAGGGAGTTTTTCAGCCTAAAAAATGGACTGAAAAACTCGAGTATACACAGTAAGTGTGTATATATATCAAAACGATCAACATAAACTATAACATTTATAAAAATAGCCACATTCAGAGGTGATCGAATGAAGTCCACCTCATAGAGGTATTGGATCACTCTTCAAAGTGGTATTGGATCACTCTTCAAAATAGTATTGGATCACTCTTCAAAGTGGTTTAGGTGTTCAGAGTGTTTTTCAACTCAATAAAAGGTAACATGGTGGATCGCCCTTAACAGGTATGTGATAAGAACCACAATATCCTGGGGCCTTATTTGCTGCTCCAGGTTTCCCAAAAACCCACAGTTGTGATCATAAATTACTAGTAAGCGCATGCATATCAAAACGATCAACATAAACTAACATTTGTGTAAATATAGCCACATTCAGAGGTGATCAAAGAAAGTCCACCTCAAGGAGGTATTGGATCACTCTTCAAAGTGGTGTAGGTGTTCAGAGCGTTTTTCAACTCGGTGCAAAAAAACCAAAAAACTGAAATATATATATATACAGTATATATATATATATATATATATATATATATATATATATATATATATATATATATATGAGAGAGATGAAAATAAAAATAAAAAAATAAATAAAAATAAAATAAAAAAAATAAAAATATGTTAGGCAGTCCAAAGTATCATTCCACATGACTGATGTTATTTCAAAGTGACTTTTGTGCTTGATTCCAATCCACAGATCAAAATAGTAAGGTTACTGTTGTGCTCCCTCTGTTAGATCCCTACTCAGCAGATCCTGGTACCCCTACAGGGGTAAAGCGCATGGGTGAGTGTGCGACAGTCTACCAGACCGATCGTTCCCTCCTTATGCTCGTCCTGGTAGAGTCCAGAGCGTCCAGGTCCTCTGGGGGCAGTTTCCTACGATCCTGCTGTCACTGGTTCCAGGGTTGTAATTTTAAATGTATCCTCAAGTACAAGAGAGATGAGTTCCAAATTGTGTAATTCCGGTTAGACTTTTTATTAAAAATAAAGATGCCAACAAAGTTGTAAAAAAACTTAAAACATAGAACCGATCAAAGGTCTCTTAGTGGACGAATAAATGATGTCAAATTCTACTTCACTGAACTCTAAAAATGAGCTTTTTTATTTTTTTTAAATTTAAATTTTTTTTTTTTATTTTCATCTCCATATATTATGACGGTATGCGAGGTGGTATAGTGGATAATCGCTATATTTCACCTCGCATTCATTCTGTTGTAAGGAATTGAATCGGAATCCGGCCCAGGTTTTTCCAGCCTCTGTGGCAGGCTAGGTTCCCGTCCGGATGTTCTGGTCCACTTGAGCCCAAACTCAGCTTGACTTTAAATGACCAGGAAGAGAGCACAACAGAGCTCTCTGGTTTTGAGACTAAGGAAGGAACCTGAGTGAGAGGAGCCCTGGGTGTTGGACTAAAAAGGTTTGCTTTCCGCATGTTTTGTAGGTGATGGGGACCAGCCCCGCACTGTATAGAGAGGAGACTATTTGTTTAGTTAGCGCTGGACGGCAAGGATTTAATTTACTGTTTGTTTTTATTTGGCGAACCTCCTGCATCTGCCAGATTTTGAAGAAAGTGCACGTTTGCTGACTATCATTCAGAAAAAGGTGATCTCCACGAGCTAATTCACCACTATATATAGTATATATATAAAATAATTTTTTTTGTTTTTTTGCACTGAGTTGAAAAATGCTCTGAACACCTACACCACTTTGAAGAGTGATCCAATACCTCTTTGAGGTGGACTTCATTTGATCACCTCTGAATGTGGCTATATTTATAAATGTTATAGTTTATGTTGATCGTTTTGATATATATGCACTTACTAGTAAATTATGATCACAACAGTGGGTTTTTGGGAAACCTGGAGCAGTAAATAAGACCCCAGGATATTGTGGTTCTTATCACTTACCTGATGAGGGGAATTTACTACGTCACCTTTAATACCTACACGGGAAGGGGGGTTTATTATTATCACTTTTCAGTTCATAGGCAGTGCCATCTATTCCCTATTTTATATACCTTTAAACTCCAGAAGTTGCATGCTGCGTTTCAACTACTGTTGTCTCGCAGGTGGGCCTCCCTGTGGTCCTGCAGGTGGATGTTGGATAGGTGGTATCTACCTTTGAGGCAGTTCCATTGCACAGTTCCATACACAAGCTCCTTTCAAGTGAGATCCTGGCGTAAAGTGCCCGAGGTCTCTGGGCTATCAGATTCGGCTGAGCCAGAAAACCGGGGGTCCCTGGTCTGGTGGCTTCACTGTCCGGGGTTTCGGCAGGGCACATCCTTTCTCCCCTTGTATTGGACAGTGGTCACAACCAATGCCAGTCTGTCCGGGTGGGGAGGTGTCCTGGGACTGGATTCTGCTCAGGGTCGTATCCAGACTGCGATCGATATCCTGGGACTTTGAGTGATCAGACAATGTATGGATCATGGAGGTTGACTTTGGGGGCTCCGGGTACGGATCCATTCGGACGATGCCACGACGGTGGTCTATGTCACCCACCAGGGCGGAGCGGAGAGTGTTGGCATCCCTGTCAGTAGCCAGCATCTTCTGGTGGGCAGAACGCCTCGTTCCGGCCCTCTCCCCGGTATGCATTTTAGGAGTGGAAAAATGGCAGGTGGTTGCCTCAGTTGGCTAGTGTTGGTCCATGGGGTGGTCCATTCACCAGGACATGTTTCAACGGATATGTCTTCCGATGGGGCACTCCCGAGGTAGACCTGTTGCCATCCCGGCTTAAGGGAATGGTATTGAGGTTTCTGGCAAGGTCACGGGCTCCTCTAGTGGACACTGCAGACGCTCTGGTGGCCCCGTGGGGCCAGTATAGTCGGATCTACGCCTCTCCTCCTCTCTAGATTCTGCCGTGGCCGTTGTACAGGATCGAGGATGAAGAGATTCCGGTCATTCTAGTGGGCCCGGATGGTCTTGTCGGTCTTGGTACACCGACCTGGTGCGCTTGGTCTCTGAGGTCCCTTGGTGACTGCCTCTCAGGGAGGTTCTACTGTCCCAAGGGCTGATCTTCCATCCTGCTTCAGTCACTGGTTTTTAAAGGCCTGGCTGTTATGAGCCAGGTGCTGAAGTTACGATGCTGCTGAAGGCTAAACAGCCTTCCTCTGGGAAGATTGACCACCGGACATGTATAGCATACATATCCTGGTGTGAGGCACTTGCCATTTTCCCTTGTTCTTTCTCGGTGGCTCGGATTTCGACCTTCCTTCACGGGGGGGGGGGGTTGTTGAGCATAACTTGGCCTTGAAGTACTATCAAGGGCCAAGTGTTGGCCTTGGTGGTTTTCTTAGGCATCCCCTGGTCTCACACTCCGTGGCGCATACTCTTAATCAAGGGGTTCGACATCTGCCTCCACCGGTGCGGTCGCTTCTACCGCCGTGGGATCTACTCTTGGTGCGTTCGCTTCTACAAGAGCCTCCCTTTGAAAATATTCAGGAGGTTCTTCTGCTTGCTCTGTCCCAGAAGGTGGCTTTTATGGTTGCTATCACCTCTGCTCGCAGAGTGTCCGAACTGTAGGCATTACCATGTCATACTCCTTACCTGGTGATCCACAAAGATGAAGTGGTTCTTCGCCCTTGTCCGTGGTTCCCTCCTCTGATTCCTTTTGATTAAGTAGGTTGTATTGCCTTCCCCGTGTCCCAGGTCAAAATGTCCTAAGGGATTTACCTTGCATGCCCTGGATGTATTCGGGCGATTCGGGTGTATTTGGCAGTCACAGGGCCTTTTCGGAAATCAGACTCACTGTTTGTGATCGTGGACGGGCCAAAAAGGGGGCTGTATGCTTCTTCTGCGACCTTTCTAGATGGCTCGGCTCAGACAGACGATGACTCTGGTCTATTCTATCGGGTTAGGTTCCTCCTTTTCCCTGTTACGGCACATTCTACTTGGCTGCTTATTGCTTCCTGGGCCTTCCATCAATAGGTGTCAGGTGCGCTGGTTTGCAAGGCGGCCTCTTGGTCATCGGTGTACACTTTCACAAAATTCTACAACATGGCTGTGCTGACATCTGAGGGTGCTTCTTTTGGCCTGCAGGGTGTTGCAGGCTGTTGTTTGGAGGGTCTATTCCCTCTTGAAGGGGTATTGTTCAGGTTGGGCTCCAGTTTGTTTCTGTGTTTGAGCTCCTGTTACCTGGTTGGCTCTTGCGTTAGCCTTGGGATTTTTCATTGTCCCACCCCTCATGTTTGGCACTGCTTTGGGACGTCCCCATGGTTCTGAATAATGGAGTACTGTGTCTGTCAATCAACGAATGAGAAAATAGGATTTTTGACTTACCGTAAAAATTTGTTTCTCTGAGTTCATTGACAGACACAGCACCCACCCCTCTAAGGAGTTTTTAATACTTCTGAGACTGCTTGTTATTAAAACTGAAGGCCTGTAGCAGAGAGGGGATGTATCTCACCTAGGACTGCCCATAGGCGTAGCCAAGTCTTTTTTTCTGCCTAGTGTCCTACTCCTGTAGGGAGCGATATAACCCTATGGTTCTAAATAGTGTCTGAACTCAGAAATGGATTTTACAGTAAGTCAAAAATCCTTTTTTTCCAAGTCCTGTAGACAGAAATGAGCAATAAACCCTTGCAGTATAGGTGCAGCATTTTTTCTTAAAGGGCTTATTCACACCGGCCCATGTGCATTAAAATGCATATAACAGTATGCATGTTTCTCCTACTCATCCTAACACTTTTCCTTTTTTGACTTTTTTTTTTTTTTTCTTTTTTATTATTTATTGAAATGTCACAAAATGACATTTCATTCTATGTTGCAATTTTATGCATCAAAAAAGCATTTTTTTTTGCAACATACCGCAAAGCACCTGTATGGTGTGAACAGGGCTCATAGAAAAGAATTGTCCTTACGTTGAGCCTGTAATCTATGCAGATCAATGCAGTTCAATGAACATGGTGTGAACGAGCGCGCATATATTGGTTAGATTACATTGGCCTTTCTTGTAATAACTGTAATTTCCCTTTTAAATGATGTATTTTCCACTATTATTAAGTCTTATTATGTTGGTACCACATCAAGGCTGGTAGTCGCAGTGTGCCGCTATCTCCACTGTCATTTTGCTGCTAAGTAAGCATTTGATGACAAACAAAATGTAACAAACCAAACAAAATATAACTGACTATTCTAAGTTCTGCTACTAGAGATCGTTTTTCAGTCTCTCCATCAATCAAATGAGCTTTTCATCAATACTGGGATGATATGAGGGATTTTACAGTCGGCTAATTCTTTGCAGAAAGAAAATAAACTGTACACAGAGCTTATGTAAAATAACCACGTTGAGGATAAATATAGAAAGTGCCAAGACATGGAAAATTTGCTTCTAAGAATATTTTCTAAATTTGGATGGTTATGCAAACTTGCAGTCCTATGGAAAGAAATATGCAGAACACTAATTTTGTAATTATATAGTTATTTTTAAAGGTCAATTCAACTCTAAACGAATTTATCACCCTTGCATTGTAGCCAGGAGGTTGCTTTTCTCCTTTATCTTCGGGGGTGTCTAGCGGAAGAAAGCTTTGCTAAAATGTCCAGTTGAATCTAAATGCACCAGCGATTGCAAACCTAAATGATGGTCTCATGATCTTCCAATGGATACTTCAAAATATAGAATTAACAAATGAGAATCCAGCATATGGGACCTCATGGGAGGAGACACCAAATACTTTGCACAAATCTTGCTACTGCAGTTCTCTCTGTCAGTTGCTGTGCCCAAATGAATTGGGTGGCCTACTGGCAAAAAAAGTCAAAACAGTTTTTTCCCCTATTCACTGACCTCCACTAGGCTGAATGAACCTGGAAGCACTCTGTGCACTGCCAGGTTTAGAGCTTTCAAAATACTAATAGTGGTCGGGTGTGCAGCAAATTAGGGAATCTTTGTCCACAATTTGCACTGGCTGGGGGCAGAAGAAAACGTTAGGGTCTAGTAGACCTCAATGTCTTCATAAAGAGTTGGGATAGGCTCAAGCATGTTCAGATCATAGTTCCAACCCACCTGAGCAATCCCACCAGGAAGCCGTCACTGCACAGTGCCAATCAAAGGCAGCATGTGTATGTGCAGTTGCGGGCCAGGAAATGCCTCACTGCCTATGATTGGCAGTGTGTAGTGAGGGCTTCCTGGAGGGATTTCTCAGGTGGGTTGGGACTACTATCCAAACACGCCTGAGCCAATCCATAATGAAGAGTATTCTTCACTATATCTGTATACCCAGGGCAATGTGGGCAGGTGGGATACTCTCCAAGGGCAGTGGACAGCAACACTGTGCTTAGTGGTGCTGAGGGTGCAGGCTTAGAGTTACTTAGCTGCGTGGAGAATGGAGTGTCCAGTATGTACAATCTGGCCTCAATACTACACCCCACTGAACCTCCATAAGTGCTGCCTCAACTGGTCTCATTGGCTTATTATTAAAACATGAAAAAAACCCACAGGCACATACAAGCAGTTAGGACCTAGAAGTTTCCGCTTCTAACTGATTGTATACTGCCACCACCACTTTTTTTTTTTTTTTTTACCACCCAGCTACTTTAGTATCCCACTAGACTTTGTAAACATCCATCAGAAAAAAAAGAAAAGGACAGTTTGTATTCACAAGCTATAGAGGGATCTCCTCTTACTTCCTGCTGTGTCTAAAGAACAGGATGGGACACAGCAAAAAAATAAATACAAAAAATGAAAGGCATCTTAACAATTAAAGTAGAACTAAAAGTAACAGTTTTTTTCATTTTTGGATAGAGTAAGAGAGGCATATAACCGCTGTCCGTTTATTTTTTGCCATCGGTTTATCATTCAAGATACTTTGCTTTACTTCCGGTACCATAGCCAAAACAGGGACTAAAAGGAAATATCCCTCAAGTCAGGAAATCCCTGATTCTCACCAGAACTAGCATCCGCATTGGAAGAATTACCCTCTCTTCCTGTTCTGGTGACAAGCCAAAATGTGGGAGTTTCTTTTACTTGAATTCTCAGTGATAATGGCAATCAGGACAAATAGAGAGGGTGAATCTCCTTAACGGGGATAAGGACCGCTGTAAAAACTGACAGATGTTCTTATCCCTATCCAATCTATCCATAAAAGTTTTGATTATAATTATACTTTAACTACTACATCCAAAAGGTTTGGCTTTATATACATTTAACAATAAAAGTATGTGGGAACATTTGTTCCCTATGTACTGTATCCCAAATAGAATGTATTTTGTTTTTCTTGTGTTTTTAATTTTAATCTTCAGCTTCTTCCTCTGAAATAAGATTATCACAAAAAAACCCGTCAAGCAAATCTCATGTAAGGTACTATTTTTAGACAAAAATATCAAGACCGTCTTTCCTGGCATGCCAGTAATGAGTGTTCATAAGAAACTAATAGGATTGAAGAACTATATTTTGCTTGTTCATTTGTATGCATTGTGTTAGTTAATTTGTGAGTGGTTGGCAAAATGGAGTATATCAATGTAATTGTCATTTTAAAAAGTGATCTTATCAAAGTAATGGTGAACTCATAGAATTATACAGTATTTAGAGAAATATATGAAAAATGGGAGGAAAGATCTTCACTTGGATGCATAAAGTATTTTAGAATAAAAAAATGGTAGTTTTGGACAGAGTAGGGAAGGGTTACCACCCATATCAATTGTTTTACTCCATCTCTAAAAAGACAGAGAACACATTGAATACTTGTTAGAATGAGAACTGCCGGCAGTATCAGCAGAGTGGTATCCCACTTAACAGTGTGTCAGGACCGGGATCTGAACCCACAACCTCTTTTGTGTGTGGTAGTAGCTCTTTTTAGGCACCTGAGATGCTGGACATCTCCCTGTCTGATTGTTTTGACAATCCTGCCTTGTTTCTTGTGAACCTTGAACCCCTTGCTCCTCCAATGAATTTCCTATTTAAGCATGCTTTTGCACTTACTTTTTGCACGATTATTTTGCTCTCTCTAGCCGATATCTTCCTAACTGCAGCTGTCCTTCTCTTCACTACCAAATATTAACAACTTTTGGCTTGTTCCTCAACTACGCTTCCATTTGACACCAACCTGCAACCAGGCGTTATTGACCTTTGGCTTGTTCCTCGATTATGCTTTCGCTTGACCCCAACCTTTAACTATTCGTTATTGACCTTTGGATTGTTCCTTGACTAACCTTCAACCTGATCCCAACCTGCAACCAATTGTTACCGACCTTTCGCTTACTGACTACGCGTTTGCTTGATCCCTGCCTGCTATATCCACTACTGAACCCTGTCTTGCTCATCTCCTGATGGGGCGATCCTGAGGACCAAGACCTGGTACTAACATGCAGGTAAACCCATTTCTACCATTAGGAGCTCTGGTGAAGACCAGTTAGAGCTTAGACCACGCACCTCAGGTGAGTCTGTGTCATCTTCCAGGGTGACCTGCTTGTGCACTAGGGATGGGCCGAACACCCCCCGGTTCGGTTCGCACTAGAACATACCGAACAGGCAAAAAATTCAGCAGAACACAAAAACACTGTTAAAGTCTGTGGGACACGAACATGAATAATCAAAAGTGCTAATTTTAAAGGTTTATATGCAAATTATTGTCATAAAAATTGTTTGGGGACCAGGATCCTGCCCCAGGGGACATGTATCAATGCAAAAAAAAAGTTTTAAAAACGGCCGTTTTTTCGGGAGCAGTGATTTTACTAATGCTTAAAGTGAAACAATAAAAGTGAAATATTCCTTTTAAATTTCATACCTGGGTAGTGTCTATAGACACTGGCACATTTTCCCGTGTTTAGAACAGTTCCTGCACAAAATGTCATTTCTAAAGAAAAAAAAGTCATTTAAAAGTACTCGCAGCTATAATGAATTGTCGGTCTCGGCAATACAGATAAAAGTAATTGAAAAAAATGGCATGGGATTCCCCCAGTCCATTACCAGGCCCTTGGGGTCTGGTATGAATATTAAGGGGAACCCTGCGCCAATTTTTTTTTTTTAAATGGTGTAGGGGTCCCCCTCAAAATCCATACCAGTCCCTTCAGGTCTAATATGGATTTTAAAGGGAACCCCGCGCCAAAATAAAAAAAAAATGATGTGGGGGTCCCCCCAAAAATCCATACCAGACACTTATCCGAGCACGCAACCTGGCGGGCTGCAGGAAAAGAGGGGGGGGATGAGAGAGCGCCCCCCCTCCTGAACCGTACCAGACCACATGCCCTCAACACGGGGAGGGTGCTTTGGGGTAGCCCCCCAAAGCACCTTGTCCCCATGTTGATGGGGACAAGGGCCTCATCCCCACAACCCTTGCCCGGTGGCTGTGGGGGTCTGCGGGCACGGGCTTATCGGAATCTGGAAGCCCCCTTTAACAAGGGGACCCCCAGATCCTGGCCTCCCCCTGTGTGAAATGGTAACGAGGTACAAATGTCAAAATGGTAAAAAAGACAAGAAACATCTTGGGACGAGTCCTTTATTAAAAAATAAAAATGTCCCACGAATTCCATTCATCTTCTCTTGCTGCGCTGACGGACCAAAAAAAAAAGCCACGACCGACCCGCCTCCATGTGAGGCACCCACTGTATGACGCATCCTCGCAGGTGACAGTTCTTTTATAACTGAAGGCGGGGCCACACTGTGATGTTCCCCGTTGACCCCACCCCCCTCTGACGCATGGGGACTTCCCCATGGCTTTCCTGGGGTGTCAGAGGGGGGCGGGGCCACCCATTTACATAACAACCAAAGTTCGGCCTGAACCTATGCTCGGGCTTATACTGCTGGTCAGTGGGAGCCTCTCTATCGCTAGAGGTACTTATCTCCAAGCCTTACCCCTGACCATGTAACAGTGCCTGCATTGTTCCAGAACAATATGGGTCAACAAAGACTTGGGATTTAGTGATGTGGAATCTTTACATCATCTTTTTATAGTTAAGGAACCACTGAGCACCAATGGAACTCTGATGCTGTAATGCAATTGTCTCCAGCCTGCGGCACACAGGCTGTGAAGTTTTTATCTTGTCCTTGGGGCACTATTCCTCTCACTAGTATGAGACTCTGTTTCTCCAATTGACACCAACAATGAGAAATCATTCCCTGACACCAACAGTGAGGCATTATTCCTTCCACTGACATGGAAGATGGGGCATTAACCCTCCCATTGACATCAAGGATGGAGAGCCCATACTCCCATTGATACCAACAATGGTGCACTATTCCTTACACTGACACCAACAATGAAGCACGATTCTTCTCACTAATACCAATGATGGGGCACTATTTCTCTTCCTACTGACCACAGGCACTTTTTTATTCCTATTGAACACCGAACCTTAGGCACTGTTTACTCCCACTGCCGTCAAAACATTTTCTACTCCCATTGGCCAAGTTTATCCCCCAAAGTTCTGATGGATAGTAAACTGGCCCTTTGTTTAGAAAGTTTTGAGACCCCTGTGGATAGTGTCCATTTATCATGAATACTGTAGTTGCAGCGCCCACTGACCACAAATGCTGCAGGAAACAGTGGCTGCCAGTGTTTTAGGGGTCACTGAACATAAACAAAATAGTCAGTGCTACTACCCATACATCACATAGAAAACAGAGCTCCCGGGTGCTCGATCCACAGTCGCCGACTGAGTAGAGAAATGAGGAAAAGATGATCCGCACTCCGGTGATTGCTCTTAAAATATATTGTATTTATTGTTAAGCCACAGTGACCAAACGCAGATGAGAACAGTTGACGTGTTTCAGCCTATAAGGCCTTAGTCATAACCACATTACAGACATGAAACTTTGAAATAAATAGTAGCTCTAAGGATCACTTGCTCCACCCATTAATTGTCTTGACTGCAGGCAATTATCTAAAAAAGGGGAATCGGCTATACTGCATATAGGGTGATCCATATGTATGCCACTATTTCTCACACACCTTCTAGTGATAATAAGTACATGTGTGCACACCATGCACATATACATGATTAAAACACACCTTGAGATTAAAAAAACATTAAATACAAAAAATAAAAATAATAATCCAGGTATGTAAAAAAAGACACCAGAGGAGGAAAAGAAAGAGGAGGTTCTGGGGAGAGGCATGCCTAATGTAAGTGCAAGTCCAGATCCCACCTCACTGACCACTGAACACCGGTTCGTTTGGGGACATGGATTACCAATGTTGCCCTGTCCTATTGCCGCAGATGAGCTCAGCAGTTGCAATAGGAGAGAGAGTTCACTGTGCATGTGCGGGGCTTGGGAAAAGGATGATGATTTTTCTTGTGCTGCTAGTTGGCGCACGTCTTAATGGCTGCTCCATCCTAGAAAGAAAGAAATTGCTTTAAAAGCTGCCAGAAGTGTGAGGGACAGGCTTCACTCCTTGTCAATCTCCTTAATGGGGGAACCAGCAGCAATAAAAACTGACAGGGGTTTCAATCCCTCTGTCCCAAACTAAAAAAAAAAGTTTTGTCTTTAGTTATACCTTAAGGTTAAATCGCTTCTCATTCAACTTCATTGAGTGGCTACGTGTCTTTTTAAGTGACCTGAGACTGACTAGCTTCCTCCCTATACTAGAATCACCATTGAGATAAGTTTAGATCTGGGTTCACACTGGAACAGCAGCGGCTCACAGCAGGAGTCCGGTGCGTCTCCATTCACCGTTTCAGGTCCGATTTCAGCCCGTATTTTTGGCTGAATGTGGACCTGAAATGGACCAAAAGACGCACAGGACTCCTGCGCAATATGCATCGGAGCCACTGCAGAGATGTGTGAACCGGCTCCATAGAGAGACAGTCACAATCTCCTGCTATGCGAAGAAACCCACATCCAATTCCCATAAGTGTGAACCCAGCCTAATATTTGTAGTCCTTCCTCAAAACTGAGGTCCTCCAGTCCCCTTATTAGCTTTGTTGCTCTTCTCTGGACTCTGTCCAGTTTCAGCACATCCTGTCGATCGATTGTGCTTCTGATCTTCTGTAGTGCACTGACAACGCTGCCTCTGCTGCACTGAAATTCCATGCAGTGTTGTTAGCCCTCCAAATAGGGAGAGAGTATCACCAATCCAGGTGGGCCAGATCAAAGTAAATGGCGTCTCCTCCAGTCTAGAAGTCCAGGTGCTGGAAATGCTGTAGCAGTTAATAATCAAAAGAAACTCTGGACAGCCGCACTCCAAAAAAACTTTGTATGCCTTTATTCAATAAAGTGACATTCATAATACAGGTCACAGCAAAATGGAACAAACGTACGCGTTTCGCACTACGAAAAGTGCTTAGGCATAGCTTCGTAGCTCTTCGTAGTGCGAAACGCATACGCTTTGTTCCATTTTGCTGTGACCTGTATTTTGGATGGCACTTTATTGAATAAAGGCATACAAATTTTTTTTGGTGTGCGGCTGTCCAGAGTTTCCTTTTGATGATTAAGTATTGTCAGCCCTGCCTGAGTTCTCCCCTGCTGGATTACAGAACACTTCACCCTTAGGTTATGGAAATGAAGGGGAGATGTAGTAGCCCAGCAAAGGAAAACTCAGACAGTAATTACAATATTTCTTAAGATTGTAGTGCAGCACAGTGGTTGTCAGCTATAACAGGAAGTTAGACGCTCGTGACTTCTGGCGGATCAACAGGTATCTTTCTGTACAGCAACACAAGGAAAATGATCGTGTATTCCAGAGATGTAGTGACTTACACTTTAAATGTGTTGTGCATGCCCCCAGTTAAATTCTAACCCATAAAAAGCCAAATAAGCAACGTACGCTACCAGCTACATGCATTGCATTAGTATTTCAGAATCTTCTGTTTTCCCTGGAGTTCTCCTTTTAAGCATGGTCCCTTTACAGTTCTAATCGCAGCACATTATAGAACCAATTTATAAATCATTATTTTCAGTCACTCATGTGTAATGTCAACTTGTTTATTTGCCAGGAAGAGAAAATGGCCAGGGCAAATGTGACGGGAACGGCAAGAGTGAGTTATAATACATTAATCTGATTATCCCGTAATTAAACACTCTGCATTCAGAAAAGCTGCGGTAATGAATGGCAAATTTACTGGTTTAGTATAATTGGTTTGCGGAATAAAACAATGCAATTTAAATTCTGTGTGCTAGAACTCCCCCACACTATTTTTAGGTGTCCCCAAGATAAATAGCTGCATACATTTTCAGCTAATATCCTACCTACTAGGAATCTTCATTGTCAACTCAGAATTAATATTTCATGTGGATTCATATTAAAAGGTAGGTGTTAGGTCAGTGGTGAAGGGTTTAAAGCTTGGGGTTAGTGGTTGTAATCCCATAAATATACCCAGTGAAGTGACTGGCATCAAGTGACACACAGAGATGAAACAAATCTTTCTATCTATGTTGTATCTGTTTATCTGCAACTATCTCATCTCTACAGCTGTTCAAAATCCAGAACTTATACAGCTTGTCAGGGCTTTTAGACTTTAAGAAAGCAGGGGGGCGAGGAGCTGAAATTGCATTCTGCAGCTCAGTGACAGGTAATTGGAGGGAAGGGGAAACCCCCCCCTCTGGTTTGGAGGGACGCACAGGAACAGAGCTGAGGCTGGCTATTACAGGCTGTATGCTGGAGCTCTCTTTACCTTTTTTTTTTTTTCTCCTGGTGTCAGGAAAACTTGCCAGAAGTGACTCGGACAGATAGCAGAGGAACGAAGCAGCAGATAGAAATTACACTTAGAGCTCTGGATTGAAACAAGACACACTATAGAGGGATATGCTTTGTTCATATGTCATGTCTGAAATTTACAACCACTTTAATAGCAGTAAGTATGAGGATGCCAGGGGACTAGCTGCCCAGCTGCTTGATAAAAAAATAAATAAATTTAAAAAAATTATTCCTCCATCCACACATTCGAGGTGGATGGGGCAATCCTTCTCGCTGCTCTAATGTATTCTAAAATTGGGACTTCTCTGTTGCCAGAATATACTGATCAGTGCTGCAGCCCATGAAAGCGATGGTCAAGCCAAAATTTACCGACAGTCCTATTTAGCAAGAGTTGATCAATAGATGAACTCAGCTCAAACAGTAACAGCCATAGATGGATTAAAATTTGTACAGTCTGTGCTGAACCGGCCAATCTCGACCCATGCATGGCCAGCTTCAGGCTTGTCTTTGTATTCTATAATTTTTGTAAGACATTGCACAGAGCATGTACAATCAGATCGTATAATGTATGTCTAATTGTCTTGTTGCCAATGTCTCAGTGAATGAAGATCAGAATAAATTGAAAATTCTGAGCTCCCACCAGAACAGGCATGGAGGGGAAATGACCAAAAGAGGACACTTTGATGTGAACCTGATAGACTATCCCTAAGGCTCCATTCACACCAATGCAGTTTGCTTTTGAACGTTTCTGCAGTGCTTTTTGCATTTTTACCGTGATTTTGCATTTTTTTTTTTTTTTTTTTTTTTTATGCTTTCTTTTTTTTGGGGGGGGGGGGGGGGGGACATTTGTTGGGCAGATTAAAAAAATGCAAGTCACTGTAAAAACCCACTACATACTTTTCTGCAGCTTCTTCATGGCAATCTATTGAACCAAAAAAAGCACCATTTTGCGTCTTGAAAGTCCCTGACCCTTTCCAAAAACAGAGGCACAAAAATGCATTGATATGAAAACGTGTTCCATAGGAGCCCATGTTAAAATAATGTCCTGCGTTTCTGCAAAAAAGCATGAAAAAACACATTGGTGTGAATGGAGCCTTACATTGGAAAGAGATCCTCCCACTTCCTGTTGAGTCTACAGGACAGGAAGTAAAGGTACATCTCCCGAATAAGACACAGATGGTAAAAAAGAAAAAAAAAATTGGAATACAGTAAATTCCTAACAAAAAGAAAACTAATGGGACTTTGAAGGTACCAAACCACAATTAAAAGTTTACATTAGTACAAAAATAAAAAAGTTTTAAAATAAGAGATCGTCCTTGACTCATAAATTTGAATTGATAAAAGAATAACTGTAACACATATTGCCAGTTACGGATGGACAGAACCCCAAATGGTGGAATGGGATATTCCATGCATACTGTATGGAAAAGGACCTGGGGGTCCTAGTAGATCATAGGCTTAGCAATGGCATGCAATGCCAAGCTGCTGATAACAAAGCAAACAGAATATTTGCATGCATTAAAAAGGGGATCAACTCCAGAGATAAAATGATAATTCTCCTGCTCTACAAGACTCTGGTCTGGCCGCACCTGGAGTATGCAGTCCAGTTCTGGGCACCAGTCCTCAGGAAGGATGTACTGGAAATGGAGCGAGTACAAAGAAAGGCAACAAAGCTAATAAAGGGTCTGGAGGATATTAGGAAAGGTTGCAAGCACTGAACTTATTCTCCCTGGAGAAGAGACGCTTGAGAGGGGATATGATTTCAATATACAAATACCGTACTGGTGACCCCACAATAGGAATAAAACTTTTTCGCGGAAGGGAGTTTAACAAGACTCATGGCCACTCATTAAAATTAGAAGAAAAGAGGTTTAACCTTAAACAACGTAGAGGGTTCTTTACTGTAAGAGCGGCAAGGATGTGGAATTCCCTTCCACAGGCGGTGGTCTCAGTGGAGAGCATCAATTGTTTCAAGAAACTATTAGATAAGCACCTCAACAATCGCAACATACAGGGATATACAATGTAATACTGAGATATAATCACACACATAGGTTGAACTTGATGGACTTGTGTCTTTTTTTTCGACCTCACCTACTATGTAACTATGGAACTGACATGTTTTGCAAGAGCAAAGCCTCCTTTCTCAGAGATCTGAGGATTACAAACACAATAAAGGTAAGCATGATATATACACCCTCTAAATAAGCAGACAGGCCAAATCAATATCCAAATATAAAACAGTTATAAATAATATAGTAACTGTCAAAAATATTGGGAGTAAATCCAATCTGGATCAGGAAAATTGAACTGTGGCCAGTGCATATCTGGGAGAACCCACCACACCTCAGAAATTATACCGTCTGGAAGGGATGATAAATATAGTCTCTGGACACAACATAGAGAAAACATTAAGACAACAAACCTGGGGAAAGGGGACTAAGCAATCCTTCAGAAGATCTGTTGGTGCATATATTACATAGTAGTAAAGGGGATAAAGTACACACTCTATGCCAAAAAAGTTACTTGAAAGCATATCCCTGTGTATCCCGCTGCTAGATGATGTTATTTTAGTGTATGGTTCTGTATTTTATGACACATTCCAGGTCGTTAGAAGGCATTGTTCTGTGTGTGTTGGCATAAGCCAGGCAATTAAATGCTCAGTTCTGTAAAGTTCCCCATCCAGTGTGTCCTGGTAATGATTCATCATGGAGGAGGACGTCTTGCAGATGTCAAGAAGAGGAGCTTTCCTATTATTTTCTAGACACAGCAGATAGAAAGGTGTTTAGAAATACCTAGGCTGACTCACACAGCTGTATTTATTTCTGAAAAGACCCATCCGCCTCCCACCCGCTACCTGGAGGAGGCTCTTTCTTCTGTGAGTGCGATCTGTAGAGTCCACGGATGTCCCACTTCATTAATTTTTCAGCGTGAAAATTTCTTGTGCATGAAACTTCAATATGATTTTTGTTTCTCTGTCTTTAAAGGAAACCTGTACCGAGGAGGTATGGAAGCTGCCACTGCACACTGATCTGAGTTGTCTGAGAAATGCTAGTTGTCTGGCTGTCATGCTGATCCAAAATTTTGGATGCACTTTGTGGCACAAACCTACATTAAGTAGGCAGATCACAACTTTCCTGAGATGCATGATTGTTGTAGCCAATGTTTACCACCCTCTGAAAAGCATTCTGTGGTGGATTGTTTTTCAAAGGGTGGTAAAGCATTGGTTGGCAGGTGTTCAGGAGGCCAACCTGCTATCTCTTGAATGTCCTGCTTTAAAAAAACAAAAAAAACAAACATGCAATGGTTTTGCACACAGCAGCCCTGATCCTCTTCTTCTCTGGTCCCCCCACCAGTGCTCCTGGCTCCTCCCTCTTGGCCAGTGCCCCAAATAGCAAGCTGCTTGCTATGGGGGCACTGGTACATGCTTACTCCCGAGCCCCGCTCTTTGCGTCCATAAGAGCCACGCCCGAAACCCCCCCCACACACACACACTCATTGGCTCACTGTGTGATTCACAGTCAATGGTTCCCACTGTTCTCAGCCAATGAGGAGAGAGAGACCCGGGGCTGCCGAGCACATCGCTGGATTGAGATCAAGTTCAGGTAAGTATTTGGGGGGCTGTTGGGGAAGCAGCACACAGAAGGTTTGTTACCTCTATGCATAGCATGCATGAAGGTGGTAAACCTTCAGCCTTTACAACTACTTTAACGTAAGAATGAGGGGTCAAAAGTCACCAGCAGTCTGACAGTTACTGAGGAACAGGCCTAAATTGACTACATACCATAGGTGGTCCTGTCAGCGCCCTCCTGCCCGGCATCCTTCGATCCAAAAATCAAAGGAGTCAGACGGAAAAGTAGATTTGTATACAGTGTGGATGGAGGAATCGGTTAGATATATTTTGTTTAGTCTGAATAATCCCCCCCGAGATCATTCATGACGGAGCCTAAAGGCTAAACGAAAAAGTTCTTCTATGGCCAGCTTTACATACTGCCGTCCAGTTCCTAATTGTGCATAACAATCAGACAAAAGGTCCTGTAGTTCTTTAGATTCCTCCTAAAGTATAACTGAAGGCAAAACAAAGATTCACCCTTCTTTGCTGGAGAGAGGGGGCGGCGCCAGTGCGCGCTTAATGGATGCCCCATCACTGTTCCAATGGGAACACTAGTTCTGGTGACCACTTTGGATTTCCCTCACTATGGAGGGATTTAATCTCACTTTCTGTTCTGACTATGGTACAGGAAGTGAAGGGAAATCTCCCCAATGAGGCACAGATGGTAAAAAAAAATGACACTAACCCTCCCTTACTATATCCAAAATGAAAAAAAAAAAAAAAAGATATGCCTGTTCTACAATAAAGTTGGAACAACAGGCAACATAGTAATAAAAAAAAAAAAAAAAAAAAAAAAGTTTTGTTACTTGGTGATTTTGCCAGTAGCTAATATTTTTCTACTTCATTAAGGCCTCGTTCACATCATGCAAGGGCACAACAAAAACAATGGTTCTCTGTGCCCTGCATACCACAACATGCAGATTTTTTCTGTGCAGGAATCTGCAATGTGCATTCAGTCTTCTGCACGGGAAAAAAAAACTGACATGACATCAACATTGTTGTGAATATAGGGAACATAACTGACACGCATGAAAACTGATGTCAGCGTGCATTAAAACTGATGTGAAACGAATGTCTCTGCAAGTGAAATCTGCATGGATCTCCCTTCAGTTCCCATCAGTTTTCATGCACCTATGGTGTGAACAAGCCCTTAAGCCCTCAAGGCAAACTTTTTTTTCTTTCTTTATAGAGTGGAGAGTGATTAGTACCCCTGTCAGGTTTGTATTGCTGCCTGTGTCCCCATTGGGTAAGAGTCACCCTCTCTTTGTCCTTCTTACTGTTACCACTGAGAGTCTGGTGACCCCTGGGATTGCCTCTCTTTGGAGTGGCTGTGGGACAAGAAGTGAAGAAATATCTTCCCAGTGGGACACACATGACAAAAGTAAAGTAAAAAAAAATGAAAAAACTGACAGAGGTTATAACCCTCCATTACGCTTTCTAACCACTTCCCGCCCGGCCTATAGCAAAATGACAGCCGGGAAGTGGTTCAGTTATCCTGACTGGGTATCATATGACATACAGCAGGATAAGCCACAATTGCGCGCCCGTGTCTCCGTTCGTGGTAACATACCGCATCTCCAATCATGGTAAAGAGCCTCTGACAGGGGCTCTTTACTACGTGATCAGCTGTGACCAATCACAGCTGGTCACAGCTTGAACCAGAACCAGGTAATCGGCGGCTCTCCTGTCAGGGGGGGGGGGGGTCTGCGCTGATAATCAGCACATTCATTTTCAGCACAGCCCCCATCAGAGTTGCCCACCACAATGCCAATCAGTGCCCATCAGCCGCCAGTCACTGACCACCCAAATCGCCAATCAGTGCCCATAAAAGTGCCAATCAGTACTTATGAGTAATGCTTGTCAGTGCCCTTCACAGATGCCCACCAGTAATGCCTGTCAGTACCTCCTCATCATTGCTGCCCATCAGTGCCGCCTATCAGTGCCCATTAGTGCTGCATATCATTGTAGCCTATTGGTGCCCATTAATTCTACATATTAGTGCCCCATCAGTGCTGTCTCATCAGTGCCCATTAGTGCAGCCTCATCAGTGCCTGTCAGTGAAGGAGAAAACAAAACTTTATAACAAAAAAAACATTTTTTTTTTCACAAATTTCCGTCTATTTTTAATTTGTTTAGCAAAAAATAAAAAACCCCAGAGGTGATCAAATACCACCACAAGAAAGCTCTATTTGTGGGAAGAAAATTATACAAATTTAGTTTGGTACAGTGTTACATGACCGCGCAATTGTCATTCAAAGTGTGACAGCACTGAAAGCTGAAAATTGTCCTGGGCAGGAAGGGGGGTAAGTGCCCGGTATTGAAGTGGTTAATTAAAAAAATAAAAAAAGATTCACCTGATTTTAACAGGCCATTCTGTCCAGGGAAATTGGCATTTAGAGGGTTGAGATACAATAGCCAGTTTCTGTTAACTTTGTTAAAACTTTTGTCCCGTTAGTATTTTTTTTCCTGTTTCTGTAACTGCTTAAAAAGTGCTGGTTGAAGTTTGGCTTTAATTTATTAGTCACTTTTGCAAAGTCCATCTAAATCTACTAGTCCATCTAACACCATCCTCTCCACTGATTATCAATGCTGCTGTCATAGGGTACCTACATTGCTCATCTATAGATGCAGTGGAGAAGTGAGTGTAGCCACAATAGGCAGAAAGTGTGTTACTGCCAGGATCAACAGGTGAAAATAAGAGAAAAAGCAGAAATAAAATAAAAAAGAAAAGAAAACTAATGCAGCTTCCACATCTAAGCACTGGGGGAGCTTCAATATATTACACCTTTCTTTTTCGATTTACTATAGGAGGGAGCTCCAGGATAAGCAAACATTGTCCTATATACAGTACAGTACAATATTGCATTATTGCCTGATTCTTTGTAGTGCTTGTGTATTCCAGAACTGTGCAGTTCTTTACCTCTGTGCAGGAGCTTCCTGTACTAAAGACCAGTCACTCTGCTCTCTTTTCTTGTGCAGGGTGACTGGTCTTGTCTCCGCCCCCTCCTGTAGTAATATATCTAAATGACAATTTTTATGCCCGGAGCTTTAAAGTGTTTGTTACCCCAACATTTCATATTCCCGATATGTAAGATATGTGCCTGCTGTACCATGTACTTGTATAAGAATGTATCCTGTTCTTTGTATTGCTTCCTTTGTGTGAAATCCCTGGCATTCCAGCTAGTCCCTCTGCTTTCACATTAAAAACTGACCACACCAAGAAGGACAACACATCATGGTCAGTGCTCTAGCTATGCTCTCCTCCATCAAGCTTGTTATGACACCCCCTCCCCCTTTCAGCCATATACTGGGAAGATCAGTGTGCTGTAGCTTCTCCTCCCCCAGCTCTTATGCAGCAGAGAAGAAAGGATGAAATGTGATTACCTACAAAAAAGGGGTAAAAAGGTGTGTATGTGTGTGTGTGTGTGTATATAAATATACAGTATCTCACAAAAGTGAGTACACCCCCCACATTATTGTAAATATTTTATTATATCTTTTCATGTGACAACACTGAAGAAATGACACTCTACAGCCATTAATGTCTAAACTGTTGGCAGCAAAAGTGAGTACACCCCTAAGTGAAAATGTCCAAATTGGGCCCAATTAGCAATTTTCCCTGCCTGGTGTCACGTGACTCATTAGTGTTACAAGGTCTCAGGTGCGAATGGGGAGCAGGTGTGTTATATTTGGTGTTATCGCTCTCATTCTATCATACTGGTCACTGGAAGTTCAACATGGCACCTCATGGCATTGCTCTACATAAAGATGGCCTAGGCTATTAAAAGATTGCCAAGACCCTGAAACTGAGCTGCAGCACGGTTGCCAAGACCATATAGTTGTTTAACAGGACAGGTTTCACTCAGAACAGGCCTCGCCATGGTCGACCAAAGAAGTTGAGTGCTCGTGCTCAGGGTCATATCCAGAGGTTGTCTTTGAGAAATAGACGTATGAGTGCTGCCAGCATTGCTGCAGAGGTTGAAAGGGTGGGGGGTCAGCCTGTCAGTGCTCAGACCATACTCCACACATTGCCTCAAATTGGTCTGCATGACTGTCTTCCCAGAAGCAAGCCTCTTCTAAAGATGATGCACAAGAAAGCCTGCAATCAGTTTGCTGAAGACAAGCAGACTAAGGACATGGATTACTGGAACCATGTCCTGTGGTCTGATGAGACCAAGATAAAGATTTTAAAGATTATTTGGTTCAAATGATGTCAAGCGTGTGTGGTGGCAACCAGGTGAGGAGTGCAAAGACAAGTGTGTCTTGCCTACAGTCAAGCATGGTAGTGGGAGTGTCATGGTCGGGGCTGCATGAGTGCTGCCAGAACTGGGGAGCTACAGTTCATTGAGGGAACCATGAATGCCAACATGTACTGTGATGTACTGAAGCAGAGCATGATCCCCTCCCTTTGGAGACTGGGCCGCAGGGCAGTATTCCAACATAACAACCCCAAACACACCTCCAAGACGACCACTGCTTTGCTAAAGAAGCTGAGGGTAAAGGTGATGGACTGGCCAAGCATGTCTCCAGACCTAAACCCTATTGAGCATCTGTGGGGCATCCTCAAACGAAGGTGGAGGAGTGCAAGGTCTTTAACATCCACCAGCTCTGTGATGTCGTCATGGAGGAGTGGAAGAGGACTCCAGTGGCAACCTATCAAGCTCTGGTGAACTCCATGCCCAAGAGGGTTAAGGCAGTGCTGGAAAATAATTGTTGCCACACAAAATATTAACTCTTTGGCCCAATTTGAACATTTTCATTTAGGGGTGTACTCATTTTTGTTGTCAGGGGTTTAGACAATAATGCGTGTGTGTTGAGTTATTTTGAGGAAACAGCAAATTGACACTGTTATACAAGCTGTACACTCACTACTTTACATTGTAGCCAAGTGTCATTTGTTCAGTGTTGTCACATGAAAAGATATAATAAAATATTTACAAAAATGTTCAGTGTTGTCACATGAAAAATGTGAGGGGTGTACTGACTTTTGTGAGATACTGTGTATGTATGGAATATATATATATATATATATATATATATATATATATATATATATATATATATATATATATATATATATATATATATATATATATTATTTATATTTTTTTTATGTATATGTTTTTTTTTTTTTTTTTTTTTAATCTATACAAAAATGTTTTGCCTTTCATTTGTGTTTTAAACTGAATAGGTTATTTTAAAAGGTGATAGTTTACAATCACTTTAACTAGTGAACTGTTAAATACTAATGAAAGAAGAATTAAAAAACGTTGTAGTATTTTTTTCCAGTCTTGATTCCAGCTTTTTTGACACAATAATAACAGTTCTGTGCACATATCTGTCTCCACTGAATAGTATCCTTCTTTTTACCTGCAAGTTATTAGAGTAACATTTTATTGTATGGCTCATGAAAGCTTCTGAAATTGGTTGATTTGTTGCTGTGCTGACTGGTAATCATTTATACAAAACGCTGTTTGCTTGCACCGTGGATCCTTTCAAATCATTGTCAGAGCTGAAGAACATGACCTCTGCAGCTAGATAATTGGTGCAATAGAGTGATATGATGCTCCCATTTCATTTCATTCTGTTTGCTCAGTGGTGTCTGCCGGAGATTACACCGAATACCACAGGCAGGAGACTTCATATCTTCTATATTGTTTCCTTTTTTGCTGCTAGCATTTACCAAAGTTTGTACGGCCATCGTTATTTGTTTTCGTGTGGCATTGCTGACATTCGGGGAATAATTCTTTTCTTGGGTCTCAGCATGGTGATCATTTTCCTATGTGGGTCCTTTGTTACTTTAAGGCAACTATTGATTTGCAAAATCAATGGACCATTATGGACACAGGACGTCAAAACGGCGCTGTTACGTTTGCCTTTTTTTTTGCCTTTTAACATCCCTATGTGTCCATGCACGCATAGGTGTGTAGAGTCAGAAAAAGAAACGCGCCGAGAGGAGTGCTTGGGCGGAAACCTGGTGCATGCACAATTTATATTAATTGCACATACATCTCCATCTAGTGGCCATTATGTGGTATCTCCCAAAGTATGTACTGTATGATGAGTATGAACCCCCCCCCCTCCACACTACACCACTGGTCTGTGCTTACATTGTACCAAGTGCAGGCACTCTTATATCATCACCTATGCCAGACAGACCACAGCAATCTAGAGATTTCTGTGCTTGGGCCTGGTTAGCAATCACACCTCAGTTGTATATGGGGGTTTATTTATAAAAAAAAAAAAACACACAGCCATCATGAATAATCCCCGTAAAATATCTAAAATGTTTTTTCCTATAATCGTCAGCTCCAACTGATGCCCATAATGCGGTATTTTCTTGATTCAGGCATTTCAAGGTGATGCCACATAATAGCCACTAGATGGAGCTGATAGACACAGAAAATAAGTAGCTCAGGTGAATTATAGAGCTCATTCGTGGTGGCTGTCCAAATGCTCAGACATTCGCACGACAAATTTTGAAAAGTAGACCCCCCCCCCCCCAGGTGTGTGAGGTGTAATTGAGCATGGTTCACACCCAAAGTTGGGTTTGTTTGTGTAGGTTGATCACGCTATACTATGCTTGGGCTTGGCTCAGTGCACTGTGAAAAGGGCCACTTGGAAGACAAGTTCTGAGGCACAGTTTAGTTGTTCACCAGCATAGAGGTGTAATTGCTAACCAGGCCCAAGCACAGAATTCTCTAGATTGCTGTGGCCTGTCTGGCATAGGTGATGTTATAAGAGTGCCTGGAGTTGGTACAATGTAAGCACAGACCAGTGGTGTGGTGGGGAAGGGGGGCAGTCATACTCGGTCATGGTACAAGGCAGCCATGCCTAGTGTGAGTACAACTTTAAGCAAACCCGTACTCACATAAATCACAGTATGCCAGAAGGTGTAATTAAAGAAAAGAACCTCACATCAAACTATCTTCAAGAGCCAGAGCAACTGGGGTACTGTAATACCTTAATTCTGGCTCCCCCCAACTACCACGACCATGTGCTAATGTGTTCCAAACCTGTTAGAAGCCAAAGAGATGAAAGCGGCAAAAGTATATAAGTCTAGTATAAGTTTATTAATATCAGAAGGTAATTCCAATGTGTTTTAGGACTTACAACACCCCCTTTATCAGGGCTAAGATACGAGATGGCATAAGACAATATCATTAGGTAGATGGAGTCATGATGTCAGGTGTAGGAGATAGCTGAGAGGAAAGTCATAGGCTGTGCTCTGTTCTGCTTATGGCTACTGAGCGGATGCCTATGGACAGAGGGAGTTGTAAACTGCAGCCTGCCACTGCAGACCTGGACTAGAGGAAAGAAAGGTTGGGGTACGTTGATGCACTCTGGGCTCTAGTTATACCTTCTGCACTTCATTCTCCATGCAATGCCTCTATTGCATGTATGTTGCCTATGTAATATCAGAAATGATCATTTGTTACCCAAATACTGCCATGACAACCCATTTGTTAATATATTACCACCTTTGCCCAATTATTGCCCATGAATTACCACAACTGCTCATACGCTACCCATGTATTATCAGGATTGATCATTTGTAGCCCACATATTGCCATGATTTACTATTTTTTGCTAACATATTACCACTGTTGCCCATTTATTTCCAAAAATTGCCACAACTGCCTGTTAGTTACCCAAGTATATTGTAAGAATTGCTCATTTTGTTACCCACATACATTCTTGAGTAGAATTTTTTTTAAACCAGAGTTTAGTGTAACTTTAACTCTCCCACCCCCCAATAAACGCTTACCTTGCACCCAAACAATTACCCCTCCCCTATGTGTAACCCCAAAGGCCAACACTAAATTAACCCCTAACCTAAGTCATAACACTAATTAGGCCCTACTCTGTATACTATACCAGGAGCCTTTATACCAGTCATTCTCAGCCAAGGTTCCATGGAACCCTATGCTTCCTCCAGAGGTCAATGGGGATTCTTGGAGCTGTGGCTGATTGACCTCCCATCTTATGGTGCCTACATAGTTTTGGGTCCAACACCACTGGAAGGGCCAGCAGCATGACACCAATGATCTTTTTAGCTGTCTGTAGGATGGTATTCTGACCACCACCGTAAGGGTTGCGTTCTTGCAACTGACCATTAATGATTTGGCATATTTTGCCATTGCCACCTCCAATGAACTGGTTTTTAGTAAGGGCTCTCCAAGTCAGAAAATATTTAAAGGGTTCCTCTAGGGCGGTGATGGCGAACCTTGGCACCCCAGATGTTTTGGCACTACATTTCCCATGATGCTCCATTACACTGCAGAGTGCATGAGCATCATGGGAAATGTAGTTCCAAAACATCTGGGGTGCCAAGGTTCGCCATCACTGCTCTAGGGTAAAAAGATTGAGAAAAGGCTGATCTATAGCAAAATAATGTAGTCCTTGCCTAATATAACAAGACCCGGGAACCACAATGAACTGACTTGTGAAGTTTTGCCCCAGCCATAGAATAACGTTTGGCCTTTTATATACAAGCTGATATGGTCATTGTTGTTTTGTTTTAGTTGGAGATGATATATGCCAAGTGTACTGATAAGAAGATTCCTATACCTACCAATCAGATGTTTGTTTTCATTCCAACTCTGCCTTACAGAAATTATTTTTTTGGAGGACATTTAGCTACTATAGGTACCAGTTAGTTATGGGCACCAGAGAAAAAAATCATGTATATAGAACATGATAGTTCAATACAATTAAAATTACCCTTTAGGGTTCATCAGGCCATTTACAGTGCATACATTATACAGACTTTTGTCTTGCAGATGACATAATTGTTTCCGTTGTACAGTGGTTACACGTTTGGCAGATCTTGCCTGCTTCCATATCACATGGAATATCTATAATTGTACATGATGATTAATGGAATTCTTACACAAAAATAATTTTTACATAACTCCATACCCAGATATACAATTACATAATTACATAGTTGGTAAGGTTGAATAAAGACACCAGTCCATCCAGTTCAACCTGTGTAGGTGTGCGTGTTCATACCGTATGCCTGTATACTGTGCTCGCTAAGATACGTGTCTAAGAGTTTTATCAATACTTCCTGCTGACACCACCGATTGTGGAAGTGAACTCCACATCTGTACTGTGCTGACATTGAAAACCCCTTAAGCTTTAAGGTTAAACCGTTTATCCTCCAGTTTCATCACGTGGCCCCAAGTCTACTTACATTCCCTGAGACTGAATAGTTTATTCCCTATGCCAGAATCACCATTTAGATATTTGTATATCGCTATCATATCTCCTCTCGCGTCTCTTCTCCAGGGACAATACGTTTAGTGCTTGTAGTCATTCCTCATAACTGAGGTCCTCCTGTCCCTTTATTAACTTTGTTGCCCTTCTCTGAAATCTCTGCAGTTCCCACACCTCCCTCCTGAGGACTGGTGACCAGAACTGGATGTAATACCCAACATGGGACCGAACCGAAGAGTTTTAAAATAATTTGCAAGATTGTTTTATCTCTGGAGTAAATTCCCTTTTTTATGCATGCTAATATTCTGCCGCCTTTGCTTGCTGCAGCTTGGCATTGCATGCTATTGCTGAGTCTGTGATCTACTAGGACCCCCAGATCTTTATCCTTCCTGGATTCCTCTAGAGGTCTTCCCCCTAGCGAGTAACTTGCATTAGCATTTTTGGCCCCCAAGCGCATTACTTTACATTTTTCAACATTTTTCAACCTATTCATACTTAAAATATATATCAATCACTGTACCTACTATTTATGGATACTGTAGACCATTCATGGATACTCTAGACCAGTGGTTCTCAACCTAGGGGTCAGATGATTATTTGCCAGGGGTCACTGAATCCTGAGCTGTTCCTGAAGCCTGCACCGCTCTCCCAACCTTCTTGCGGCCACCCAGAAGGGCTGTTCCTGGAACCCGTGGATCCCCAGTCAGCCTCTTCGCAGCCGCCCATTCAGTTCACAGCATGGCTGGGGGGCAGAGACTAGAGGTCAGCTGACTGGTGAGCAATGTGAAGTGGGAGGGGCTGGAGGAGACCCTATCTCCTGATTTCGGCATAGGTGTCATTGCTACGAGACACCACAAAGTCTTAGACACAGTGAATAACACTACCTTTGAGTTGTCATTAAAAGTCTCCACTACAGTTCTCAGATCAGCAGATGACCTTGATCAAGAGCACCTAAGTTGGCTGATCAGAACTCCCTCCAGCACTGCCACTGATCCCAACTCCTGGCCAGCACTGCCACTGATCCCACCACCAAGGAGTAAGAGAAGGAATAAAAATAGAGAATACATGGAAGAGCGAGGAAAAGAAGGGGAGGAACAAAGAAAAAGGGAGAGAAAGCACATGAAAGACAGCTAGAGAAAGGGATGGGGATAAAAAACAAACAAGAAATTAGGATAGAGAGAGAGATAAAAGGGAAAGAAAGGAGAACAAAGAGAGTGGTACATCCTAAAATGTACCATAAGGGGTTTTAATACTGTACGAGTGGAAGGGACTCAGGGAGTGCTAAATGTCTGTGGGTTAGGGGCGTAAATTACTTGTCTTGCCTTGGGTGCTGACAACCCATGCTACGAAAATAATTTTACTGTTAGGGGTCCCCACAACTTGGGAAATTTTATCAAATGGTCACGGCACTAGAAAGGTTGAGAACCACTGCTTTAGACCCTGAATTTTAGATGTTTAATGTAATTTGTGAATTTGTAACAAACCTTTTAGAGTAAAGGACGGTCCATTGATAAAAAAAAACTATTTTCAGATTAATATATGGCTCCTTTAAAGTCAAGTCCACAAGATCATTTTCTTTGCAAATACTATGGGCACCAATATACATAAAAATATTGGGACCTTCAGGCCATGATGGCCTTCATGCTTTCTGAAAGTTTTGGGTAAGTTTCCCCACAAAGTTGACCATAAAAAGAAAAACAAATGTGGTATAGGACACACCACTTTAAGCTAAACGCCCATCCATATGTATAAAAATATATAAAGTTTATTAAGCAAAAAAATGAGATGCAATTTTTTTACTTAATACATCTTATGTTTTTTTATAGATATGGATGGGCTTTTAGCCTAAAGGGGTGTCCTGTGCCATATTTTTTTTCTTTTAATCTTTAAATACTAAAGTTACATAGTTTAGTATGGTTAAAAAAAAGACACAAGTCCATCCAGTTCAACCCACAGAGAAAAAAAAAAAATCTGAACGCATTTCATACAAAATCTCCTTTGTGTTTTCCTACATCCCAAACAGAAGAACAGATGGGCTGTCAACATCTTCTATGGGGACTGCTGCAGCTCTCAGTTCGAACAGAAGCAGCAAAATGTATATTATTGCCTGATATTATGGAAGCCTGTAGGTGAATTTTTTTTGATCATGTCTAGAAATCTGCTTTGATATGGACTACCCACCGCTGGCTGAGCCCATGCACACATGAGAGGATGGGGAAGAGCTGCAGTGCAGTGAAGGAAAAGACTGCAGTCTATTGTGTCAGCGGCTGGACGCTCAGTGCAGGCCTGTTTAATGCAAAATGGCATGCAGCAGCTTGATGTACGCCCGTGATGTGGGCCAGTTTGACAGGCTGTCAGGAGTGACACGGCCTTTGGACACTCAGGGATGCTGATATTTGTTCACAAGCTTATTTTACTGTTTTATCTCCAGCTGGCTGTTAAGAAACCTGGGAGATATCTGGACACATCTGTTGATAATTTCCTTGTTCTTACGCTGTCCTCTGCTGTGGCTCTCTATTGATTTTATTAATCCTCCAGCCATGTCCTAATAATGCAGCTGAAGAGGAACCGGCCTATTGTTCTGTTCTTTGTGTGATTGGGAGAAAATAAACACCAGAATGCCTTCATTTTAAGGAAACTTAGTAATAAAACAGCGAATGTTCGCCGAACATTCCCCGGTGGTAAATTAATCCCGCCATTTAAAACGTACACCTACAGTAAATATTTGGTTAGTTGAATTCAGTGCTTTGAAACATGCCTCAGTGTTTTTAAAAAAATAAATAAATCTTTATATGTTCAGTACTAATGTAGTGTTTTTTTTATATATTTTTTTTCTTAAATATGTTCAGTACCAAAATAGTGTTTTTAAAATATTTTTTGCTTAATTATGTTCAGTACGAACAGTGTTTTCAATAATTTTTCATAAATATGTTAAGTACTAATATAGTTTTGTTTTGGCTTTATTTCTTAATTATGTTCAGCACTAGCGTACTTTTATTTTTATTTTTTTTTAATGTTTTTCTTAATTCTGTTCAGTACTGACATAGTGTTTTTTTCCTTAATTATGCTCAGTAATAACATATTTTTAAAATATATTATGCATTTCATAATATTTTTTCTTTTTTATAGTCATTACTAACATAGTGGGGGTTATTTACTAAAGGAAAATCCACTTTGCACTGAAAGTGCACTTGGAAGTGCAGTCGCTGTAGATCTGAGGGGGACATGCAAGGAAAATAAACAGCATTTTAGCTTGTACATGATTGGATGATAAAATCAGCAGAGCTTCCGCTTATTTCAGATCTACCCCTTAGATTTAGAGCGACTGCACTTCCAAGTGCACTTGCCGTGCAAAGTGGATTTGCCTTTCGTAAATAACCCCCAGTGTGTTTCCTTTTTTGTTATGTTCAGTACTAACGTTGTGGGTTTTTTATATTTTTTTTCTTGATTATGTTCAGTACTAACAGTGTTTTTTTATTGAATCTTGTTTTTTATTTTTTATAGTCAGTACCACATGGTGTTTTTTTTTTTTTCTTTATTACGTTCAGTACTAACATTGTGGGGTTTTTTTTCCTTGATTATAACATTTTTTTTTTTTTAAATATTATTTATTTAATATTTTTTCTTTTTTATAGTTAGTACAAGATGCAAGATGGTGTGTTTTATTTCATTTGTTTGTTTATTATGTTCAGTACTAACATTGTGGGTTTTTTTTTTTTTACATTTGTTTTTTAATTGTTCAGTTTGTTACTTTGTTTTGTTTAAATGCTCAGTATTAACATGTTTTTTTTTCTATACCTATGTATATATAACATTTTTTTTTTAAATATTATTTATTTAATATTATTTTTTCTTTTTTATAGTCAGTACTAACATAGTGTTTTTACTTTTTTTTTTTTTATTATGTTCAGTACTAACATTGTGGATATATATATATATATATATATATATATATATATATATATATATATATATATATATATATATAATTTTTTTTTTTTTATTAGATAATTAAATATTCCATAAAAATATTTCATATTTACAACTTGCAGTTGTCGACCTCCAAGCAAAACTGCCAATTTTATAGGTTAAAAGAGTCTTGCTATTGTTGGGTGCCATTGCTGCAAAACTGGAGAGCGTCTATGAACAGCAGTTTTCAAGTCTTGCCAGAGAAAATTGAGTACTGTCCGTGATACTTTTTTTATTTGCACTAACATACAATTTTTCAGGACAAGCTTTCGGGGTATGTCCCCTTCTTCAAGGTCCAAGCAGTACTGATTCACAAATTTTTAAGCAGAATGTAAAAATTTGTGAATCAGTACTGCTTGGACCTTGAAGAAGGGGACATACCCCGAAAGCTTGTCCTGAAAAATTGTATGTTAGTGCAAATAAAAAAAGTATCACGGACAGTACTCAATTTTCTCTGTCACAATTGCACTAATACGGCTACAATCAAATCAAGTCTTGCCACAAATTCTCCATTGGATTTAGGTCTGGACTTTGATTGGGCCCTTCTAACACATGGATATGCCTTGATCTAAACCATTCCATTGTAGCTCTGGCTGTATGTTTAGGGTCGTTCTCCTGCTGGAAGGTGAACCTCCGCCCTAGACTCAAGTCTTTTGCAGACTCTAATGCCGCATACACAGGATCAGATTTTCCGACAGGAAATGTTGGATGCGAGCTTGTTGGCGGTAAGTCCGATCGTGTGTATGCTCCATCGGACATTTGTTGGCGGACATTCCACCAGCAAATGTTGGCTAGCGTGCTCTCAAATTTTCCGCCAACAAATGTCTGTTGTCGGACTTTCCATTCATGTGTACACAAGTCCGTCTGACAAAAATCCAAAGTACAAACACGCATGCTCGGAATCAAGGACGAGCTAGCTAGCTTTTGTAATGGAGGTATCACATACGTCTACAAAATTCCACGGTTTTGTTGTCGGAAAGTCCAATAATGTGTACGAGACTTTAGAGGTTTTTTTCTAAGATTTACCTGTTTTTGGCTCCATCCATCTTCCCATCAACTCTGACCAGCTTCCCTGTCCCTGCTGAAGAAAAGCATCCCCACAACATGACGCTGCCACCACCATGTTTCACGGTGGGGATGGTGTGTTCAGGGTGATGTGCAGTGTTAGTTTTCTGCCACATATAGCATTTTTCTTTTAGCCCAAAAAGTTACATTTTGGTCTCCTCTGACTGTATTTATACTGAGATTAAATTACACACGGGTGGACTTTATTTACTAATTAGGTGACCTCTGAGAGACAATAGATTTTTATTAAAGTAAGTATAAAGGATATAGCATACACAGATGCTTATGAGCTCATGCTCCAATTAATATATAGTAAACACAAAAAAAAAGAAATTACAATTTAATATTAGATTTGGATCCACAATATGTATCAGAACAACAGTATATGAGTTAGACCTAAATATCATCAGATTCATGTTTTTTGACCTGAACTCCACTCTATCCAGGGTTGGCAGAGGTCGGGCATAGGTTAGAACCCATTTTTGTAGGGAGAAATTTGTTTTAATTATGGAGAAAGTCTCTGTTGGGTTCGTTGCCAACTGGGATTTAAAGTATCTAAAAATTGTAGTTCTGTTCAAAAATGACTAAGCCCCGGTTCACGCAGGGGCGGCACGACTTGCAGGTCGCCTCAGCAAGGCGACCTGCAAACTACTTCCGAGGCGACTTGCAAAACGACTTCTGCATAGAAGTCTATGCAAGTCGCCCCCAAAGTAGTACAGGAACCTTTTTCTAAGTCGGAGCGACTTGCGTCGCTCCTATTAGAACGGTTCCGTAGCACAGAACGGGAGGCGACTTGTCAGGCGACTAGGTCGTCTGACAAGTCGCCCCTGTGTGAACCGGCACTTATTGTCTTTTCTTGACATAGTATAAATAACATATTGTTACTAACATAAGAGCCCTTGCACACTGGGGCGGTTTGCAGGCGCTATTGCGCTAATAATAGCGCCTGCAAACCGCCCCGAAAGTGCCGCTGCTGTCATCCCAGTGTGCAAGCCCCGAGGGCTTGCACACTGGGGCGATGCGCTGGCAGGACGGTAAAAAAAGTCCTGCCAGCAGCATCTTCGGAGTGGTGAAGGAGCGGTGTGTATACCGCTCCTTTACCGCTCCTGCCCATTGAAATCAATGGGACGGCGCGCCTATACCGCCGGCAATGCGCCTCTGCAGAGGCTCTTTGCGGTGGTATTTAACCCTTTCTCGGCCGCTAGCGGGGGGTAAAACCTCCCCGCTAGCGGCCGCATACCGACGGTAAAACGCCGCTAATAATAGCGGCGTTTTACCGCCGACGCCGCCCCCCCGCCCCAGTGTGCAAGGGCTCTAAGGTATACCATACCTAAAGTATTAAACATGTAAAAGAGTAATAAAACAAATAAAAATGGAAAGAAAACAAAGAAAGATGTGGGTAAGATGAGGACAGTTAAGGTTTTTTTCTTCATCAATTTCCAATATTCATAGATGAATATTGTACCCGAGGTTGCCACGTTTTGACAAAAACAGCTAGGCGGTTGTGTAAAATGCAAGTCAATTTATCATTGATCATGACCCAGTTTAATTTTTGTATGACATAATCAAACGTTGTTCCAGGTTGATTCCAACAATGGTTATTCTAGTGGCTAGGACTATATAGGAAATTAAGCGTTTGGTGTGTTTAGGGTGGCTCATATCAATTTTTTGAAAGAGATGCAATCTCAGGGGATTTATAAATATATATTTTGGAAATTTCATGTATAAAGTCGAATATTTTGATTGAAATTTTCCGTATTTTGGGACATCACCACCAAATGTGTACCATAGAAACTTCTAGACCACAAATCCTAAAGCATTTAGAAGATTTGTCGATTTTTATTTTAGCTAATCTCAATAGAACCATGTACCATCATAATGGAGTTTTGTAATTAGATTCAACTAAAGATGTATTGATCGATATTTTGAAGAGGTTTTTGATAGTTTTATACCAATCTGAGAGTTCCCAAGAAAAATGTAGATATTTTTCCCATTGCTCCATATATGGGAGTATATGGTTAGGTTCTTTTGTGACTTCTGAAGGTAATTGGTTCCACTAGATTTTTGTTAGGGGTAAAAGGGGCTGAATACAAATGCAAACCACACTTTTCAGATATTTGTTTGTAAAAAAAAAATTGAAAACCATTTATAATTTTCCTTCCACTTCACAATAATGTGCTAATTTGTGTTGGTCTGTCACATAAAATCCCAATAAAATACCTTTACGTTTTTGGTTGTAACATGAGAAAATGTGGAAAATTTTTAAGGGACATGAGAACTTTTTCAAGGCACTGTAAATAGTCTACACCTATAGCAAGGGCGCTATTGAACTTTGGTCAAAGCTCCACAGCTTGTTTTTACCTACAGGTGTCCCTTATTTGCACAGGCATCTTTTTGGTAATAGTGAACTAACTGTTTAACCCAGAAGTTCATTTTTTTCTTTAATTTATTTAAATGTGCCCCCCCCCATCACCAAAAAAACAAGAAAAAAAAAACCCAAAAACTTTTATATAGGGGATAGTGTATATATACACTATAGTACCAAAAGTATGGGACGCCTGCCTTTACACGCACATGAGCTTTAATGGCATCCCAGTCTTAGTCCGTAGGGTTCAATATTCAGTTGGCCCACCCTTTGCAGCTGTAACCGCTTCAACTCTTCTGGGAAGGCTGTCCATAGGAGTGTGTCTATGGGAATGTTTGACCATTCTTCGAGAAGCTGGTTTGTGAGGCACTGATGTGGACAAGAAGGCCTTGCTTGCAGTCTCTGCTCTAATTCATCCCAAAGGTGTTTTATCGGGTTGAGGTGCAGGCCAGTCAACTTCCTCCACCCCAAACTTGCTCATCCATGTTTTTATGCACCTTGCTTTGTGCACTGGTCTAAATCATTGGGTGGATGATGGATTATGGTGTGGGGTTGTATTTCAGGGGTTGGGCTTGGCCCCTTAGTTCCAGTGAAGGAAACTCTTAAGGCAGGAGCATACCAAGACATTCTGGACAATTTCATGCCCAGAGTCCTGACCTCATCCAGATAGAACACCTTTGAGATGAATTAGCCAGGCCTTCTCGTCCACATCAGTGTCTGACCTCACAAGTGCGCTTCTAGAAGAATGGTCAAACATTTCCATAGGCACACTCCTAAACCTTGTGGACAGCCTTCCCAGAAGAGTTGAAGCTGTTATAGCTGCAAAAAGGTGGGTCAACTCAATATTGAAACCCTACGGACCAAGACTGGGATGTCATTAAAGTTCATGTGCATGTAGAGGCAGGTGTCCCAATACTCTTGATAATACAGTGTGTGTGTGTGTGTGTGTGTGTGTGTGTGTGTGTGTATATATATATATATATATATATATCTCCTGCGCTTCCTCATTTTCTTGCCCATCCCCCCCATTGCATGAAACCCCTCCTGAGATACCCAGGTCAGGGATCCCTGGAGACTTTGGGAGTATGTAGAATACACTGTGCTCCGCAGTGACCGTCATTAGCTGACCTCCTGATAACATCACAAAAAAAATGGTGGTGTAGGACCTGGAGTGCAGTGGGACATCAGTGGATTCACTGGACAGGTGAGTATGACAATCCAGCCCATACCTACCACCCTATGGGTAAAAAGGGGTTTATAAAAATTATTCCAGAGGTGAAGTTTTTCTTGAAGGAAGTGGATAGATGACACTAGATTCTAAAAGTTTTCTTATTGTTCGTGTGGTGGTAATCTACCATGTCTGGACACTGGGTTGGTGGCTTCTGCATACTGCAAGGCTTCAACTATCACCTGGGGCTGTGACTGGAATGACTAAATCTTGAATTAAAATGCGTTACCATGATGCTAAAGTCCAGATAGCTTGTGATCGGTTACACTTTTTATTCTAGATTTACATATTTCTTAATTGGACGGTTTAACTAGGCTTCCAGGAAACATACAGACAGTGCTGGGATTTCTTATTATAAGCCAACTATCCTCTCAAAACGAAGAATCATTTTCGCTTCAATGCAACTGGAATATGAAATAAGTAATGATTGGCCATCAGCCTCCACCATCTGCTAATCATTACTGAGTATTTCAGCTCAGGTCTCTGTAGTGCATTTCTGTATCCTAATCAAGAAACATTAAGTAGACTGCTGCACAAGTAGCCTGCATCTGATCAAAAGGTCAGCCTTTTTTCCTCATGCTTTGGATAGAGGTCTGCCTGACTCTTCATACCTTAGATTATTCTTGTAAACTTTGTTTGTGCTAAGCTGGTCTGTGCTTCTCCTTATCATTGGCCTGTTATTTCTGCCATTGTCATTAATTGCTCCGTTGTACCTGCCTTCAACCTGGACCTTCTTATGATCTGTTTGTCTGCATCAGTTCTCACCATTAGCCTGCAGATTATGCCACTGTCTTCTGTTTACTCTGACCATCTGTGGACTTGGACTGTGTGCCCAGCATCCATCCTCCCTCTAAGTAAGCTGTTCTCCTTGTGAAACATTGGATCCACCATATTTCCAGAGGGAATATAATTGGTTAGCAAAAAGTATCCCTTTGAAGAATGCTGCCACCAAAGTTTTGCAATTGGAAGATGTCCTCCCTGTTCTTGTTTTAGTGACCGCAATTAAATCAAATATTAGAAATTTGGGAATTTCACTCAAAATGGTCACCAAGACAAACAAAGTGAATCTCCTAAGTGGGCACAAGCAGCAATAGCTTCCAACCTTTCCCTACTCTATCCAAAACTTGGTTCATAGCTGCACAGGAGAGTTTTACTGCCCAAGATTAGCAATCCCTTTTCTACCTGGGTCACTCATCCACTATTCCAACAACCCCCCCCCCCCTTTTTTTTCCCCATTTCTTATTCCAACAACTAGGTTGAACTGGATGGACTATTGTTTTGTCTTTATTCAACCTTGCCTACTATAAAACTATGAAACAGAAACTCTATAAGCCTATCATTCAAACTCTTTAAACTTCAAATTTCAAGTTTGTATACAAGCTTCAGAAAATTAGCTACCAGAAGTTCATAAGAGTGCACGTTTTTGTCTGCCCTATAAACTCATGTATTTCTTCCAGATGCTGTGCCAAGTAAATAGTGACGCAAAGGCAAGCAAAAGCAAGATGGCTGAAAAAGCTTAAAAGAGCAAACATGTCCTACGGTAGTGTTGGCTCCCTCTTGCTCATTAGCAGCCATACTGGAAGCTGTACAAACAGCTGGGTATCTGAAAGCAAAAAATGGGTGATTGTTTGCAAGCTCTTACTAGTTGAAGTGGTGCTAAGCTTCATCTGTTGAGTTATGGGTTGATAAGCAAAAGTTAAGTCTTGATCCCTTTTGTTGATTCTTTTCAGATGGGTGCCTTGTCTTGAACTACAGAAGACCTTGTGATTCATCCTAGCTGCCCTTGCAACCCACTTTCTTTATTTCTACTACATGTACACACAAGTATCTGGAGTAGGGGTCTCCAAACTTTCTAAAAAAAAGGCCAGTTAATTGTCCTTCAGGTTTTAGGGGGGGCAAACTGACCCAGTGGGATTAGAAAATGCCCTGGCATCAGAAGTAAACAATGCCTCATTGGTTTTAGTGGGGGAAATGGTGCACCATTGTTGCTATCAGCAAGAGAAATGGTGCTCTATTGTTGGTATTTAAGGGCAGCATAGTGCACTACCATTGGTGTTTGTTTGACCACTGATCTAGAGGTAGCCAGAAAATACAAACAAAAACATATAAAAGTAAGCTTGTAAACCAATTGCAGGAAATAGTTATGACATGATGCCAGCAGAAGGATCCCCAAAGTGCTATAAGAGACCATAGAGATTGACACTCTGGGAAGTGTTGATTTCTCAGTTGACTTTGGCAAACCATTTCACAGCCACAGAGGGTTGAGCCGCATGGGCAACTGGAAATGTTGAGTATTCTGTTTCTTTCTTATAGGTATGGGCTTATTTGAGACACTTTTTGTAAGTGCACTTAGCAAACATGTCTTCACAGGAGTTGTGAACTTATGCTATGCTTTAACTCTGATACATTTTTTCTTTAAAGGAAAAAAAAAATGTCATTGATGTATTTTAGACCTGTTTTGCTTGTAAATGATTTAAACTTGGGTACTCCTGTGTTTTGTTTGATATGGAAATAAATATAACTGTTGTATTATCTGTAGTTCCTGGCCTTTTATGACAAGATAGCTGTAAGTGGTGACCTTTGCAAGCTTGACTGGACTTCATGTTCCATGGAGCACATCCTCCTTTCCCTGGCAGATTCTTCTTGTCAAGAAGCAGTTTAGCATTCAGCAGACATCGCCTACTGAGAATCAAACAGAGAGGTATTTAGCAAATGAAAACTTGATTAGTGCTTTACATAATGAAAAGAACGATAAGCTGTGGCGCCAGGTTTCAGTAACCCTTTCCCAGTTGCTACCCTGACAAGGGTCTTACAGTAGCCTAGTAGAAGAGGACATTTTTTTTTTTATCGGTGGAGGTAGCAATTATTACTTCCAGGAAGATGGCCTTCAGGAACTTTGTTCCTGATTAAAGAATGCTTGTGTAAATACAGGTGTTATTTACCATAATGGCACTTATGACACCAGTCATTTTTTTTAAGGGTGAAGTGTACAGGTGTCTGCAGAGATCCTGTTCTGATATCACTTGGCAGTAACAAAGACAGCAGTGTGGAACATGATCCTTCTCTGGGCTTATGTAAGTCGTTTTTTAAACTTAAATGATTTAGGGCTGTGGCAGAGCTAGACCCTGCCACTGTGGAAAAGGAGAAGAATATGACACAGGATTCACAATAAGGTTTAATGCAAAGCTCCAGGCTATCATTTTTGAGTTTGGATTCTGTAGTCCGGGATCAAGGTCCGGAGCTTGAAGTTTCCAAAATGTATTGGCTGGGACAGAACCTTCAATCCTGTGTCTGGATTTTACCAAGTGAATACACAGGTGTGCGGGTCATTCTATATTTAAGCCTGAGGATAGCTCAGAGCTCCTAGTTTGGAGACAGCTCCCATATTGGAGACAGAAGGTCTCACCCAGGGGTCAGAGGAGCCTTAGCCAGGAGCCAGGAATCAAGAGATAGGCCTCACCCAGGGTTCAGAGGTGCCCCAGCCACAAGCTAGGAGACAGGAGGTCTAATTCCAGGAGTCTGGTGGGCTCTTATTTAGGTGTTGGGAGAACCCCTATCCAGAAGCTAGGATTGGGATGTGAAGCAGAGTGCTGCAATTAAAGACTAAGAGAGCTAAGTGAACCAGCAGAGCTGGACAACACAGTCAAAAGTATTAGGAGAAGACCAGCGGTACTGCTAAGAAGGGAGCCAGGTGGCTCTGCATTTTCAGATGTCTTCAGCTGTCCTGTTGGTGGAAACCTCTGGGTGGGCAACTAAGGTTTATGTGAACTTTGTTTATTCAATAAAAGTGGGCTGCCATGCCCTAAAATACAGTTTGGACTGGTACAACTCATTGGGAAAAGCATCTGCCACATGAGAACAATCACCACAATGCCACTAGGTCCATGTATACGTTTTTTGGCACCTTTTGATGTATTCATAGCCTTTTGATTTCGATAGTCTGCCTTAAAGGATAAGTTCACCTTTAGTAGCATTGTACATGTTACACCCCTATTCAGACTGACCGGCCCCGCACCTCCCCGATCTGACAGTAGGGACCCCCCCCCCATCGGCTTGTAGTTTTCCATAAACTACCATGGCTTGCCCACAGATGTTCGGGCACGCAGATACACTGTCAGATCTGCCGGAGACCTGCATGGCACCAGTGATCTGCTGATTGCTGGTACAATGCTTTACAGGCTCCGAAAAAAAACCCCATGATAAATGCACATTTTTTTTTACCTGCATACAGAACAGGCTTCTGTAGTTAGTGACTCCGTCAACAGTAAGTGAATGTAAACCTTTTTAGGATATGCATAGATCTATACTTGGGTAAAAATTAAAAAAAAAAAGGGGGGGACTTTGATGGACCACCTTTTTTGCAGTCACTTGTCTAGGTTTTTATGTTTACATCCTGATGGTTTATATTAGGTTTACATAAATGTAAAGCTTTCAGACCAAAGCCTTGCCTGCCAGGCAAGGCTCATGCACAGCCTGTACATTGGCCAAACTGATGCTTCCATGCCTTCTTCAGGGTTTCTAACACTTTATTTTTTTTTTTTGTATGGACTGGAGCTCAATAAATTAAAAACCACTGAAACTTTTTACAGACAAATCACTGTAACATGGACTTTTCATTATGGTCATATAGTTTAACTAGTTGTAATAGGGACCTTTTTATTAAAGCCCTTCTCCAGGCTAAAAATTATGCAGTCTCAGCCAACAGCACGCATGTAATTGTCTACACTCTTAGCTCCATAGGGACCCTGCAAGCTCACATAGCCCATCCTATAGATGGAAATACAGAACAAAATTAAACAGAAATAACAGCCTGCACAGAGAAAAGACAAAGAAAAGTAGATGAACACTGAACACTAATCCTTTAGCAATGAGAAACAAATCTTTAGTTGAGCCTAATGGTTTGGGTTCAGCTGCTTTTAACAAAATAGAGGGTGCCCTAAAAGATAGGGTCTATCCAATCTGAGAAATTCATATGTACTCATACCTAAAAAAAAAAAAAAAAAAAAAGCACTAAACAACTGTCTTTGGAGTTCAATATAGTTTTTATATATCCATGGTAATATAGTTTTAATATATCCATGGTAAAGAGCTAGCCAATGCGTTTCAGGGCCAGAGAGTCCTCCTTCATAAGGGCTTTAAAATTGTATTGAATTTTCTAACGGACTAAAAGCACAGCAAAGCTCCTGGATAAATGGGTCTTAGCCAGGGCAATGCTGTGTACTCAGATCACAGTGGCAGACAATGGGGACAAGTGGGGGGAAAAGTGACCCTGTGGTGACAGTTCTCATGCAAGGAGGACTTGCCATGAGATACATGTATGGAGGTTTGTGGCTAATGTAGCTGTATGTGTAAAGAGGATCAAAGATGTTGGGAGTAGTCACAAGGCTCTTTAAAAGTTCAGAAAACATGAATTATTTTTCTTCTTCTGTGTATGGTGGCCTGTATTGTTGACAGATAACCCTGCATAAAAAACAGCTCCACTGTAGCCTCCAATAGTGCACTCTAGAAGAAGCTACTTTTTAAAAAAGTAAAAACACCAGGTGCGATAAAGTGAGCATGCAAAAAATGAAATGAGCCACAAAAAAAGTTCACAGAGTGCACCGAAAAGAAAGGATCCTGCCTCTGATCCCCCTGTGGCACAAGACTTGTAATGGGAATTAGGATATTCATGGTCCACCTGGCCAAGACTAGGCAGACCCCATTCTTCAGGGGATCTGCCGAAGCAAAGTCCACCCAAGTACTAGGCTAGGTGGGGCTTCTCTGAAGGGAGACCCCATGGGATGGGGAGAACCTAACCATAAGGACATATCCCCTCCTCCCTCAAGACTTTGAGGGTAAGCCTAAGGGCCTACACTCTACTATTCAGCAGCAAGCTAAAGTCTATATTGCTGTGCAAAAATAAATAAGTGCTAGGGATGCCAAGTGCAGTAGGCAGGTGTGTAAAAAGCATGCTGAGATGCTGTGACCTAGGTGCCATACTAAAAACACTGTAGGGTTCCCCAAAAGTTAATTATTCTGGCACCCCTGGACCACCCCAGGGGCACAAGCACTGTGGGATTTTCTCAGCTACTATAGTACGAGCATGACACAAAGGGCAGAGCTTCTACAAAGGGACGCCATTAATTATTGGTTTCTAGGCTAGCATGATGTCTACATGCAGCCTTACAGAAAGGTGTATATTTGGTGGGATTGGTTGCTCTTGGTTAATTTAGTTCCTAAGAAAATAACTTCAATAAAATGCGGAAGAAAATGTTTGACTTTTTATGGGTTGGGTCATTATGGTAAAATGTAAAGTGTGAAAAAAATCTATGGAAATTGATTCAGAATTGGTAGACTAGACATTTTTTCCCCTGCATTCATTCTGGCTTAACAAAGGTTCTCCATGGAGGTTTGGCCTGTCAGTTTCCTCTTGCTAATTTACGTATTGTTTTGCTAGAGATTGCATATCCGCTCCCCCTGCTTTACACAATGCAGCCAATCATATGCTAATGTGGATGTAAATTAAACTGTGCAAGGGGAAAAATATCATGACTGCTGGCAGACTCTCTGTTATCCACTTCTAAAGTTAACCTGTTCAGTTTCTTGAAGATTTAAGAAGAAGGAATTGGTGATATGATTGATTTTTAGAGGAGGTGGGTTAGTCTCTAAAAACTGGTTAAGCAAAATAAATAAATAAAAAAAAAACCATTAAAAAAAACCCCGCAAAGAACTGGACCATCCGTTTTTCTTCTATTGCAAGCTAGAATAATAATAAACCAAACTCCTGACAGATAGAAAAAACACAGTTTAATCCAGTTATGTTCATTAAAAATGTATTAGATGTATTTTACATATACTAGCATAAGTACCTGGATCTGGCTTGATATAAGCTTTCCATAATCTCATGCACAACCGCTATCAGGGAGGGGCAGCACCCTGAGCCAATCAGCACTATTTCTCTTTCCTGCACTGTCAGTCTATGGTTAGGTTCAGATCTTTGCCTGTTAGTAACCCATGCAAAATTGCATGCTTTTCTGACATGCTGTCATTTAGCAGAGGCACGGAAGTGCCATTAATTGTTAATGGCACCCCCTGCATCTGCAAACGTGCATGTTTTCACGTGTTTTGTGCCAAACCTCATGGTGCGATGCATTTTTGGAAAAGAGTCAGGGTACTCTTTTCCGCATGTCTGAGTGTAGGGCAGCCCGTTAAAAAGAATGAGCTCAACCACACATGATGCGTGGGAACGTGCTAAAAACACGCCCACGCTTGGTTGTAATTCTAGGTGTGAACCAAGCCTAAAGGCTTGTACACATCAGTTGTGCGGTTCTGGCGTAGGACAAGGCAAAAAGCATTATTCCCTATGTGGAAAAAAGAACACGCAGTATTTTTATTTTAGTGTAGCAGGTTGTGACGCAAACTACCGCATCATGACACAGCTGTGTGAATAGAACTTAATCAAATGTCTCTTCAAAAAAATTAAAAGAAAAAAAAAAGAGAAATAAACAGTGCAATGTGACCATATCAGTGCATCTGCACCAGCTCACTGATGGGAAGATAGATAATTCATTATTAATTATGGAGAAGAGGTAAGATTAAATAAGCTGGTACTTCTTCCCACTCCTTTTTGGATAGCTAAACCAAATTATTTTGTTTTGTTTACAGTTTTATGTTTGTTTTTTTGTTGTAAGTTTTGTTACACTTGTGGGACTTGTCCTGCAATATAGGACTGCAAAGTACCGTTCATATCTGTGCGACTTCAAAGTAGTCCCTACATTACATTGGTCCGACTTTGATGTGACTTGAGGTCCATAGACCTCAAGATTACACAGGCATTGCTTTAAGTTGCGCGACTTTCAGGTCATACCAGTGTGAAAGGGGCCTTACTGTATGACTACTTAGCTATTTCTTCTTTGACCACTTCCCATCCTATAGCAAATTGGTAGCAAATAGTGGTTCAGTTATCCTGACTGGGCGCCCTATGACGCCCAGCAGGATAACAAGCCGGCATGCGCGCCCCTGGGGGCGTGGAGCGTGGCGATCTTTGTTGTGGCGTGTCAGTCTGACACACCGCAACTCTGATCTAGGTAAAGAGTCTCTGACGGAGACTCCTTACCACATGATCAGCTGTGACAGACAGGAGTAGAGGAGAGCCGATCAGCTGCTCTTCTGACAGGAGGGTTCTGCACTGATTGATTATAATCGTAGCCCCCTGAGGATGCCCACATAGGACCACCAGGGATTGCCACCACTGATCACCACCAGGTATGCCACTCATTGCCACCAGGGATACCACAAAGAATGCCCATCAGTACCCACAAATGATGCCAGTCAGTGCCCATCACTAATGCCTGCCAGTGCCTCCTTTACAGTGATGCCCATCAGTGCCATCTATTAGTGTCCATCAGTGCCACCCATCCATGTCCATTAGTGCCACCTATCAGCGCCCATCAGTGCCACCCATAGGTGCCAATTAGGGCCGCTTACCAATGCCCATCAGTGCCACATATCGGTGCCACCTATCAGTGCTGCCTTATCAGTGCCCATCAGTGCAGCCTCATCAGTGCCCATTACTTAAGGGGAAAACTTACTTATTTACAAAATTTTATAACAGAAACAAAGAAACTTTATTTTTTTTCAAAATTTTTGTTTTCTTTTAATCTGTTTAGCAAAAAAAAAAAAAAAAAAACCCAGAGGTGATCAAATACCATCAAAAGCAAGCTCTATTTTTGTGAGAACAAAATTATAAAAATGTTGTTTGGGTACAATGTTGCATGACCGCGCAATTGTCATTTAAAAAGCGACAACGCTGAAAGTTGAAAATTAGCTTGGGCAGGAAGGGGGGAAATTGCCTGGTATTGAAGTGGTTAAGTTTATATTTTTCACATATATTAAATAAATGACAAAAAAAACTCCCAGTATACACCAGTGGCCATGAGTTCAGAGTGGATTGCTGGTGTGAAAAAGCCATTTATAATGGAATATGCTCACAGCAGGGAAAGTCAATGAATTTTTACTCTGAGGGCTAGGTGGATAGGAGCAAGCAAAGGTGGGAGGAAAACCCAAAACTCCTGGGTGGCTGGAGTTTCTGGGTCTACACACCTACTCTGGACATTATAATGGGGTCCCACTCTTCCTGTTTTTTTTTTTTTTTTAATTTATCTTCTATCATGGAGAATGTAATGGTAGGTGCTAGAACAAGCAAAGGTGAGCAGGAAAACCCAAAACTCGTAGGTAGACGGGAACAGAGTTCGGATCAGGTGGGTCTCACTGTTGGAGTTTCCAACACATACAAAGAGCCAGGGTTTGACTAAGCCCACCAAGCTCCACCTATAACAAACATTACCCCCAACTCCCATCTCTGTCCATCCCCCCCAACCTCCCAATCGTTATACTTTGCAGTTTTTTATACTATTACTTTTTCTGATGTCTTCTGGTCAGTAATGTGACACACTGGGTCCTCTTTTTTCCCCCATCGATACATTGTTAGTGCAGAGCACCATGCTCAGGGGGCGGGGACATGACACTGCATGTACATTTTCTCAGCCACTTAACCCAGGAGACTGACATTTTATGGTCAAAAAGAAGTACTGTTGTCATGACTTCAGATTTGAAAATGAGTATTGCTTTCTTGCTTTTTTAAACTTTGGGAACATTTAAAAAAATAGTCCAGGGTTGGGTATTAAAGTGGTTGTAAAGCTCAGACATTAAATATGAACAAAGCATATCCCACTATAGTGTGCCCTTGTCTCAATTGAAAGCACAAGGGATTGATTTACTAAAACTGGAGAGTGCAAAATCTGGTGCAGTTCTGCATAGAAACCATTTAGTTTCCAGGTTCTTTTTGTCAAAGCTTATTTGAACAAGCTGAAGTTAGAACATGATTGGCTACCATTCAGCGCTGCACCAGATTTTGCACTCCCCTCAGATTTTGCACATCAACCCCTAATGCCGCGTACACACGAGCGGACTTTCCAGCATACTTGTTTCGCCGGACAATCCGATCTTTTTTTTTTCCCCAAAAGTCCGTCGGACCTAGATTTGAAACGTTTTAAATCTTTCTGTTGGAAAGCCCGTTTCGTCTATGCTGGTCCGATGGAAAGCCCGTTCGTCTGTATACTGGTCCGACAGACCAGATACGACGCAAGGGCAGAGTATTGCATCTCGCACTCGCTGCAATAGGAAAAACAAATTTTTCCTATTGCGGCGAGCGCGGGGCATACCAGGCCCTTAGGTCTGGTATGGATTTTAAAGGGAACCCCCTACGCCGAAAAAACGACATGGGGTCGCCCCTAGAATCCATACCAGACCCCGATCCGAGCACGCAGCCTGGTCGGTCAGGAAAGGGGGTGGGGACGAGTGAGCGCCCCCTCCCCTCCTGAACCTTGCCAGGCCGCATGCCCTCAACACGGGGGGTGTGCTTTGGGGGAGGGGGTGCCCTGCGGGGCCCCCCCACCACAAAGCACCTTGTCCCCATGTTGATGAGGACAAGGGCTTCTTCCCGACAACCCTGGCCATTGGTTGTCGGGGTCTGCGGGCGGGGGGCTTATCGGAATCCGGGAGCCCCCTATAATAAGAGGGCCCCCAGATCCCGGCCCCCCACCCTATGTGAATGAGTATGGGGTACATGGTACCCCTACCCATTTACCTAGGGAAAAAGTGTCAATAAAACACACTACACAGGTTTTTAAATTAATTTATTAGACAGCTCCGGGGGGGTCTTCTTCCGGCTTCGGGGGTCTTCTTCCAACTTCAGGGGTCCCTTCGGTTCCCCTTCTCCCGGCGTCCGGTTGGTTCTTCTCCGCTCTCTCTGGCCTCTTCTCCCGGTGTTCCAGTTCTTCTGCCGGGACTGTGACGGCATAAGGGGGCGTGGTCAACGACCACACCCCCTTATGCCGTCACAGTCCCAGCATGCCCAGGGACTGTGACGGCATAAGGGGGCGGGTCTCCGCCTATATAAGTCACATCGGCGTAGGGGGTTCCCTTTAAAATCCATACCAGACTTAAGGGCCTGGTATGCCCTGCGACAGGGCTAGCAAGGTGTCAATCTCGCCGATAAAAGCGGCAAGATTGACTTCCTTTTCTAGTCCAGTCGTACCTGAGTCACGTTCAAAATGAACGGAATTGTCCATGTGTGGGCAAGTCCGTTCATTCTAAGTCCTCATGCACACGGACGTTTTTACAGCTGCTTTTTTGAGCTTTTTTTACAGCTTAAAAAGGCCTGTCTATGTTAGTCTATGGCTTCATGCCCACCTAGGCGTTTTTGAGCTGCAAGTGGCATAGGCGTTTTTAAACTGTAAAAAAAACCCAGGACCAGTGGGTTCTGAGAGACGTTTTTCAGCTGTAAAAACGCTCTAACGCTGAAAAACGCTCAAAAACGCTCAAAAACGTCATTCACCAACCTTTTTTAGCGTTTTTAATCCATTGAAAAAAAAAAAACGCTCAAAAACGCTAACGCGGAAAAACGCTAAAAAACGCTAAAAAACGCTATTGCAAAAACGCTGAAAAACGCTGAAAAAAGTTAAAAAAAATCACTGCAAAGATACTGGCGTTTTCATAAAGTTTTTTTAACAGCCTGTGTGCATGAGGGCTAAAAGACCGCCGTAACTCCGGCGAAAGTCCGTCGGAAAGATGGGCGGACCTAGCCTGCCGGAAAGTCCGGTCGTGTGTAGGCAAGTCCGTCCGTTCAGGTAGTCCGCCGGAAAGTCTGGTGGAAAGACCATCGGACCAAGTCTGCTGGAAAGTCCGCTCGTGTATGTATGAGGCATAAGTGTAATTTCTGGCTGCTGCTCTGTTCCTCTGTTATCAGTATTAATCACTTCTGACAAGTTTTCCTGACGCCAAGAGAAAAATTGTAACAAAGGAGGAACCTCCAGCTGATTGACAGCCTCACCTCTGTTCCTGTGAGCTGTGTGAAGGGGGCGTGTGTTTCTTCCAATCAGCAATCAAAGTTCTCCTCGCGGAGCTCTGCAGAGTGTAACTTCAACTCCCCACCCCCTTTTTCTGAGCTCTCAGAAAAGCTTTTAAAATCAGCACTTTGAAGGGATGTAGAGAAGAGAAAACTACAGATACAACTTATGTAAGAGGATTTGTTTCATCTCTGTATATCACCTGAGGATAGTCCCTTCTCTGGGTATATATATATATATATAAGGGTTTACAGGCACTTTAAAGCATTTATATGAAAATGGGTGACTCAGACCAATCCTGATTAATGGCATGCCGCACACAATGAAATTACATTTTTGTGCTTCCATTTATGATGGGAATGATGGCTGTAACACAGTCTGGTGCACTTGCATCCCCTGTGCCTCCTGTTTCTCCATTGCTCACAGTCCTTAACTCTCCATTAACAAGGACACTAGAAGCGGTAGATGAGATCATGAGACTGGCATGATCAGAAGTGACCAGAAAAACCTTATAAAGCTTGCCCAGCCATTTTTCCTCAAGCCAATAAATATTCATTACATGTTCATCTTGGAATATGAATTTCAATCCATTTGCTCCCACAGTATTAAAAAGAGATTAGAGTTGAAATTGTCATCTTAAATCCCAAACACACACTCGAGCAGGACCAGTTCCCAGAGGGAAAGGAAAAGAGAAAACATGTCTGCACATTGGCACCTTGCACATGATATGCCGTAAATGAGGAGATATTTTTAAATCTGACAGGAAGACACATACAAGCAACATGTGACAGATTAAACAGGGAGGCCGCAGACAGCTGTCGTGTGTGATATGTTTTGCAGCTTTACAGTGTGATCTCCAGATGAGCTGACAGTAAGATGGGTTCACACATAACAATGATTGAGGTTAATGGTACAGTTTGAAGCAGAGAGAACATTAACAAGATTGCTACAGATTATTGTTTAGTTGATGAGAATGTCCACATCAGAGCTGGGAATGTGTTACACGTATTTCAGATGGTGCAATAACTATACCTTGTTGAACATGATATTTGAAGACTGTAGGAGGTGGTTACAACTTAAAGAACCTGTCTCATCTGGGCTTTCCAACAATCCCAGCATTCAATTTTTGGGGCTGGCTTACAACTTGTCTTTGAGGTGGTGACCGCTGCAAAAAAAGTAAAGCATGTCTGCATTTTTAGAAACCTAGAAAAGTGACAGCAGAAAAAAGACCGGGTGGTCCATCTGCCCGTTTTTTTTTTTTTGTTTGTTTTTTTTTTTGTTTCTTTCTTTTTATAGATATAGTATAGATCTGTGTTTGCCCCAAGCATGTTTGAAGCCATTTACTGTTGACTGGCTCACTACCTCTTCTGAAAGTTTTTTCTAAGAATCAACTGCCCTTTCAGTGAAAAAATACTTTCTAAGATTGGTTTTGAACTTTCCTCCAGTTACTTTGAGGTCATGTACCTGTGTTCTGGATTTTGGTTTCATAGTGCGCTCCTCAATCTTATTCACCCCCTTAATGTATTTAAAGGTTTCTATCATGTCCCCCCTTTCCCTTCTTTCCTCCAGAGTGTACTGTACATTTTAAGTTCCTGAATTCGCTCCTGATATGTTTAATTTCTCAGACCTTTCACCATTTTTGTTAACCCTCTCTGGACTTGTCCTATCTTATCAATATCTTTTTTTTTAAGTGACGTCTCTAGAACTGAATACAGTATTCTAAATGAGGTCTCACTAAAGATCTACAGTATATAGGGGAATCGGGACCTCCTTTCTCCTGCTGGTGATCCCTCTAATGATGCATCCTAGGATTCTTTTCACTTTTCCCACTGCCTGGCCACATTGTTATTTCAGATGCTTGCAAAATGAGCAACGTACCCCCAAATCTTTTTCTTCTCTAGTGCTAGCTAACACTGTACCCCCAATGTTGTACTCTGTTAAGGGATTATTTTTACCTAGGTGTATTTTTTTTACTTTTCAAAACATTAAACATACCAACAGACCTTTAGTTATATCACCTAGAGATTAAATAGAACAGGACCTAGTACAGAGCTTTGTGATAAACCACTAATGACTGGTCTCTGTTCCAAGTGAACCCCATTTACAACCACATTCTGGTATCTAACCTTTAGCCAACCTATTATCCACTACACCACCTAAGGGTGAAGTCCTAGCTTGTACAACTTTTGTATTAGATCATTATGTGTAAATGCCTTGCTGAAATCAAGATATGTTATGTGCACAGCACCACCCTGATCCAAAACATTGGTAATATGGTCAAAAAATTCAATCGGATAAGTCTGACATGATCTGTCCTCAGTAAAGCCATGCTGCTTTGGGTATTTTTCTTTTCAAGTATTTTATTGGCAACAATAAACAGTAACAAATAATCAGTTGCGGATACTGAAATGTAATTATAGCTTACAAAGAAGTATTGTTAGCGTGGTACAAAAAGCAGTGTGAGTATTACAGAGATACAAAGTTGAATAGAGTAACGTGAACAACTATATTTTAATTGTTTCTGGGTAGAACAAGCTGTTTAGAGGTGAAAATCTACTATGACAATAAGAGAGGGATGAGGGTATAATTCAGTGGAATGAGAGAGAGGCAACAGATAGATACAGTACACGAGATGATCGTGTCACCATCGGTATAGGTAGGATAAGAGAAGAGGGTAGAGTGAGAGGGGGGAAAACAAGTTAGTTGGAGAGGTAAGAGAGGAAAGGCAAGAGTTGCCAGGTGGAGGGGGTTGTGGTGTCGCATGGGCTTCAGTCAGGTTTGGTTGAGGACCCTGGGGGGTAGGGGGGGTTAAGGTTCTAGGAGGTGCTTATCAAAGTCTGGGGGCAAAAAGTATTTGATCCATGGCTGCCATATTTTAAGGTGTTGGGGGATTCTGTCTAAGATTGTAGCTTTGATTTTGTTGTGTATCATAGCTTGGATGATTCTATTCTTGGTCTCTATTAAATTCGTTGGGGTTTTCCAAGCCTTGGCTATCGTTTGCTTGGCCGCTGTAGTAAGATGAAGGAGGAGGCGACGTTGGGCTCTAGTACAGTCAATCGTGAAGTGATTCAGTAGCGCAAGAGCTGGATCGGGGTCTAAGGGAGCTCGGAGTAGTGTAGAGGCCATCTGGAAGATAGAGGTCCAGAAAAGCTGCACGGTCGGGCATGACCACCATATGTGGTTATGTGTGCCTCTTTCTCCGCAACCGCGGAAGCATAATGGGGGATATCCTGGCAAGAATTTATTAATCCTTGCAGGGACCAAATACCACCTCATAAGGACTTTGTAATGTGCTTCAAGTGCTATAATGTTTTGGGAGGAGGCTTTAGTATTGGTCCATATGTTTGTCCAGTCTTCTGCTTCTAGACCTATTGCTAGGTCCTGGGACCATTGAATAGCATATGGTGGGAGGTTAGTTGGAGGGGATGAGAAGTGACTATACAGACAGGAAATGATGCCCAGGGCGTGTGGATCCGAGTCGCAAATGTCTTCATATAGGGATAGGCTTTCTAGTTAAGTGTGTGTGCCTATGATTGTCTTGGTAAAATGGGCAATCTGGAGGTAGCGGTAGCACTCATTGGAAGGGAGTTGTGCTTGCTTTTGTAGGGCTGGGAAAGTTTGTAGGGTGTCGCTGTTGACTAGGACACATATGCGTTGAAGTCCAGATTGGGCCCAGATTTGGAAAGAGGCTGGGTCTGTGAAGGCTGGGTAAAAACTTGGGTGGTTGAAAAAGGAGAGTAAAGGAGTGTGTGGGGATACTAGTTTGAATGGTTCTCTTAGTTTATCCCAGAGTTTAAGGGATTGTTGTGTGACAGGATTTGTTATGGGACCCCGTGTTGTTTTGGACATCCACAACAGGTTGTTTACTGCAAGGGGGTGGAGATCCGTTGCTTCCAAGCTGACCCATAAAGGGATCTCGTATTATGCATGATATAATGCAATCAGAACCAATTGGGCTGCATGAAAATATTGTGCAAAATTTGGGATTCCCAGACCACCGCTGTGTCTGCTACGGAGCAGTATGGACCTTGACACCCTTGGTTTAATGGGGCCCCAGATATACTTAAATACTCTTGATTGTATAACCCGGTGGAAGTAAGGGGGAATTGCAATAGGGAGGACTCTATAGAGGTATAGAAGTTTCGGCAGGAGTGACATCTTGACTGACGCGACGCTCCCCAACCAGGAAACGCACAGCTGCTGCCAAGAGGCCAGCTAGGTGGTGAGATGAGACAACATAGGGAGGTAGGTTGTCTGAAAGAGTTGTGCTGGGTTGCTCGTTAATTTTATACCTAAATACGGAATCGAGGAGTCAAACCAATTAAAGGGATAATTGTCCCGTAAATGTTTAAACTCGTCGTGTGGGAGGGATATATTGAGGGCTTTGGATTTGGATTGGTTTACCTCCAGTCTGGTTATGACAGCAAATTTATCTAATGTTTGAATGAGGTTTGGGAGGGTCGTATGGGGGGAAGTTATGAATAGTAAGGCGTCGTCGGCAAAGAGACAAAGTTTGTGGGAGGTAGAGGCAGCCTCTAGGCCTTTTATGTTGGTGTTAGCGCTAGTGGCTCAATTACTAGGGCAAAAAGTAGGGGGGGAAAGGGGGCAACCCTGCTTTGGGTATTTTTATGTGATGAATGATCCTTTTCAGGAGTAATTCCATTAACTTGACTACAACCGATGTTAAACTCACTGGCCTGTAACTTACTCAGTGAAACTCACAAATGTCAGCACATTGTGATGCATGGAGTTGAATAAAATATAATTTTTCTGACATTTCAATAACATTACTAGGGTGCTTCTTCTCCCAAAGGAATGTTGGAGATATCAAAAGGAACCCAGAACCTGCCTATATATCTTCTGACAATGTCCGTTTATTCTGGACTTTTTGGACAGAAGCTCATAAAATAATTTCTCAGCTGACCTCAGTAGAGCTTGGGACAGATCCCATTGGCTACTTGCAACAGATATCTATGAAACGATATAAGTCCTCCTTGGTGGTCCATTTGCTGAACGCTGCACGATCGTGCATTCCAGACCTATGGAAGCAAATGAAACTCCCATGATAGGCCAGTGGTTTTCCAAAATGAATGAGATAAGGTCAGTGGAAGAGTTGATGTGACACTACAGATCAGGGAAGGCTACATTTCAAGACATCTGGCTTCCATGGACAACAATTACCTGCTCTGTTCTGTTCAATTCTGCATCTAACACCAACCTCTTGATAACCTTAATGGGCAGCATTGGCTAATTATCTACTTTGGATCCATGGTAGGCTCTCTCATGTGCAGGGGACAGTGATGGCTCCGGCACTCTAGAAGTGCATCTAGCAGTGCATGCTCCTACCCTTTTGCAAGGCCCTTCCCCTGATTCTCCACCTTTAAAGGCCTTGATAGTCTTATCACATGTGCTGTAGTGTATATTGTTACTTTCTGTCTGGTTCCTATGTTCTTTAACCTATATGGGTTGGTTGAGTTAGGTTTGGACACCGTTTTGGCCACGTAAAACCCTGATATTGGGTATACTTTGGAGTTGATTTTCTAAAACTGGCGAGTGTAAAATCTGGTGCAGCTCTGCATGGTAGTCAATCAGGTTCTAACTTTAGCTTGTTCAATTTTAGCTTCGACCAAAAAAAAAAAAATATGGAAGCTGATTGGTTTCTCTGCAGAGCTGCACCAGATATTGCACACTCCAGTTTTAGTAAACCGTTTTTATAACCATATTGTATGTTATTATGCTTGTTTTCGTACAGAATGTAAGATGACTGAATTTATCTATATTTACACATTGTCCAAAATAAAGAATGGGAAAAAACGGTATTTTCCATTTACTGCCAGCCATTATGTTTAAAAAAATAAAATAAACCGCACAATGAATTGAGACAATGCCGCACACTTTCCCTTTACAAAGCACACCAGCCAGGGTGATTTATATGCAGCATATCGTGCCCCAGTCAATCTGAACGAGCCCTTAAAGTGGAACAAAGGGCTAAATAGAAAATTACATATACAATGCTGTCTGTCACTGGCATTACCACAGTAGGTTTTGTTTTTTGAGTTCTTCCTGTAACAATTTTATGACCCGTTGGCCCTGCCAGTGTATCCTTCTTTTTTTTTTTTCTTCAAAAGACCAATTAAAAGTTACTGGGGTTGGGACAAACCAGATTTTACTAATGGAGGTTCTTACAGTGATCTGATTTTGTTCTTTTTTTTTTTTTTTTTTCTAAAGCCAAACTTCACCCAGAAGGGGAAGTTCAGCTCATCCTCCTCCTCCCCCCTCCTCTGCAGTATTTGTAATAATTTTTGGAGGGGGCGGGGGTGGGTACCTAGTTTTGACAGGTACCTGCTCCCACTTCCGCTCAGATTGCCTAGGCAAACTGAACGGATGTTCTCCCTTCCCCTACCTGCCTACAGTGTTCTGGGACACATCACAGGTCCCAGAAGGCTGCAGGTCCATTCACAAAGTGCAGCCGGCTGTGAAGCTGCAAGACGTCACATCTGGCTGCCTACAATTAGGATGCTGGCTCTGGGAACCGAGAAGAATCAGCTCAGGTGAGGACAGCACTGCATCCTTGGCCAGGTGAATGTTTATTAAAGGTCAGCAGGTAAAGTTTTTGTAGCTGCTGACTTTAAGTTTTTTTTCTCCAACTGACCGATGAACCTCTTTAATCATACATCACAGGACATAGGATTAGTCTTAGAAAAATAAATTATACTTTTGATTTGAAGACTGACAAATCAGGGGTTGATTTACTAAAGGCTAATTCACTGTGCGTTTTGCAAGAGCAGTTGCTCCAGAGCTTAGTAAATGAGGGAAGCTCTGCTGACTTTTATCTTCCAGTCATGTGCAAGCAAAAATGCAGTTTTTTTCTCTTGCATGTGATTGGGTATTCTTTGCAAAGTGAAGCTTTGACTCATTTACTAAGCTCTGGAGCAATTGCACAGTGCACAGTCTAGTTGTCTTTAGTAAATCAACCTCATGGAGTTGTAAGGATAGTCCAGTTTAACCTCTCCCGCTTCCAGTTTTTTGCTAGTGTCCTAAGGAGATGGTTTTTTTTTCTCTGGTCTGAGAGGAGCAAACCACTTTTTTTTCTTTTTGTTATTTTAATGCAAAGACCCCTAACCTCTTTCTCCTCAGGTACAGGCTTTTGTTCAGGGTGTGGCACTCATTCTAGTACTTTTAAATACTTTAGTGTGCATAATCTAGATACAGCTTCTCTTTAGATAGGCTTTAAATTCTTTGTTTCTTATCTCCAGCTTTTTAACCGCTTCAGCCCTGGAAGATTTTACCCCCTTCCTGACCAGAGCACTTTTTGCGATTCGACACTGCGCCGCTTTAACTGACAATTGTGCGGACATGCGACATTGCACCCAAACAAAATTGGCGTCCTTTTTTCCCACAAATACAGCTTTCTTTTGGTGGTATTTGATCACCTCTGCGGTTTTTCATTTTTTGCGCTATGAACAAAAAAAGTGTGAATTTTGAAAAGAACTCATTATTTTTTGCTATAATAAATATCCCCCAAAAATATACAAAAAAAATTTTTTTTTTTCCCTCAGTTTGGGCCAATATGTATTCTTCTACATATTTTTGTTAAAAAAAAATCGCAATAAGCATATATTGATTGGTTTGCGCAAAAGTTATAGCATCTATAAAATAGGGGATTGTTTTATGGAATTTTTATTTTTAATTTTTTTTTATTAGTAATGGCGGTGATCTGCGATTTTTATCGGGACTGCGACATTATGGCGGACAGATCGGACACTTTTGACACTATTTTGGGGCCATTGTCATTTATACAGCTATAAAAATGCACTGATTACTGTATAAATGACACTGGCAATGAAGGGGTTAACCACTATGGGGCGATGAAGGGGTTAAGTGTGTCCTAGGGAGTGATTCTAACTGTGGGGGCAGGGGGGAGGGCTACCAGTCACATGACAGCGATCCCTGCTCCCGATGACAGGGAGCAGTGATCTTTGTCATGACACAAGCCAGAACGGGGAAATGCCTGGTTTACATAGGCACTTCCCCGTTCTGAGGCTCTGCGACACGATCGCTGGGAGACCGGCGGACAGCGAGTCTGCCGATCCCGCGGTCACGCTGTACACGGCGGGTGCACCCGCGTGCCTCCCTGCTATCCCCGCCTCTTAAAGGGGACGTACAGGTGCGCCCATTTGCCCACCGCTGCCATTGTGCCAACGTATATCGGCGTGCAGTGGTCGGCAAGTGGTTAAGCAGTTACAGCAACAGGTTTTGCCCTGAATGGGCTTCCTGTCTTATCCTTCCCCCAGGGGTTTCCTGTTGGGTAATGAGACAACCTATCATGGTGGTGGGTTAATAGAAATGTTGGAGGGGGGGAAGCAGGTGGTGGAGTAAAGATTCAACACTGCCAGAATGACTTGAGATTCGGCAGTATCTGTAGGCTTTTAGAGACTGCTTCCAGTATGCGCACCTCCAGGTGTCTGCAGCTTATACAATTTTTTAAAATTATTTCCTGACAGTCATTTGTAGGTGAATATTAGAGTAATATGTAAAAAAAATACAGTATTCTCCCTAACAAAACACTGGCATTTCTTTTTAACATACAAGCAACTAGTGATCTTGCTGGAGCTCAACAGATAAGCTTGGTTCTACACAGCGTTGATTATTTTAATAATGGATACAAGGAAAAAGCAATCTTCCTCCACACTTCCCCCGATCTCCCTGTGGAATCACCTTCTGTGAGAAGCCATTTACTCCCGCAGAATACTGTAGAATCTTCTTCTTAAACATACCATTTGTGATACCAACCTCATGCTGGTAAAACTTGTATTCTTGAAAAAAAGTAATTAATGCGTAATGAACAAAACCAGGGAACATCAGCGCTCATCATAAGAAGCAAAGATCCATTGGTTCCCTAGCAGCGGGACACGTGAAAATAACCCACACCCCCTACTGCATTCTAACAAGCTATATAACAAACTTTGGTAGCCTTAGAGGCGTGCCATTAGGATTCAATATGAATTCCCGGCAAGGCTGGGAATTGCCATGCCTGCAAAAAAAAGTGTTCTTTTGTTCAGCCAGTGTTGTGATCCAAGCACCCCTGCCAGATAAGTCCGCTAACTGGGCAGAAGCTTTGTGCGTCATTATACTTAAAGTGATACTAAAGTCTCTTTTTTTTTCATTTAAAAATGACAAAAATGTCATACTTACCTGCTCTGTGCAGTGGTTTTGCATAGAGCAGCCCAGATCCTCCGCTTCTCGGGTACTTCGTTGGCGCTCTTGGCCTAATTCCTGCTGCTGATTGCCCCCACAGCAAGCAGCTTGCTATGGGGACACCCGAGCTGAGCCGCTGCTCTGCGTCTATTTAGACATGAAGCCGCGGTTCAGCTCCACCCCCCCATCTCTCCTCATTGGCTTACTGACTTTGAGAGCAGAGGGAGCCAATGGCACCCCGCTGCTGTCTCAGCCAATGAGGAGGGGAGTCACGGACAGCCAAGACTCTCGTGCAACACTGCTGGATTGAGATGGGGTCAGGTAAGTATTAGGGGGGCTGAGGGGGCTGCTGAACACAGAATGTTTTTATCTTAATGTATAGAATGCATTAAGATAAAAAAATACTGACTTTGCAACCACTTTAAACAGAACTAAAGTCCACAATACATAACCTTTCCTTCAACAATCCAATATCGTTTACCAACATCTTCTACCCAGCTTCTTCCAGGTGCTGGACTGCATTAGTCTTCATTGGTTGATACAGGATGATGTCACTCCTGTGCATCTGCAGGAGTGCAGCCATCTCGGCACACAGGATCTGCGCACAAGTGCAGCTCAGTGAACACCCTTAAAAAGACAGCTTGTCAGTACCTGGATCACCTGCTGGTGGCTCTGTGGTTCCCTAGGCGGAGAGTTGCAGTTTCTGTGTTAAACAACAGGTGTCTCCCAGCAGTTTCTAGTAATCAGTCTCCACCTGATGCTGGTTGCTGGGAGGGTATTTAGTCCCTCCTCTACTAATACACTTCATGTCAGTGTTTTGCTTAAATAAAATTAGTCCTGGTTTCTTACTGTAGCTACTCAGATTTGGCCATTCTTGCTGTTGATTCCTGACACAGGGAGTTATATTTTATTGCAGAAAATACATTGACATGTGTCTACAATGAAGAGCCTGCTTTCTTACAGACTTTTAAGTTAAGACTTAAGTTTCGCTTTGACTTGAATCCTTCTCTTGTCCATTTAGTCTGGGGGGGTGGGGGGTATTGAGACCATAGTACGGCCATGGTACAAGAGTTCATATTGAAATGTTTATTGGCTAAAGGCATCAAATCCAACATGTTCTTGCCCCATACAGGGCAATGTAAAATCTTGATTTAGACCCTTCTCTCGCTAGCAGTATACTGTGTATTCCCCTTACCTTTGCTCCCCTGGGTATGTGTGAGCATGTGACTCATGTGACCTTTTCATTTGCCCAGTGCTGTTGGACTGGGTTGGGGAAGTATTCTATAGCCCTGCATGAATGTGTTAACACCAGGTTGGTTTTGAGGATAGCCAGTGCTTTCTTTACTCAGTAATAGGGATGAGCTAACGGTTCGGCCTGAGCATAGGTTCAGGCCGAACTTTGGTTGTACGGATGTTCTGCGAACACTGAACAATATGCGGTGTTCGGGGCAAATTCGAAAGCCGCCGGAAAACCGTTAAAGTCTATGGGACGTTAACATGAAAAATCAAAAAGTGTTCATTTTAAAGGCTTATATGAAAGTTGTCATAAAAAGTGTTTGGGGACCTAGGTCCCGCCCCAGGGGACATGTATCAATGCAAAAAAAAGTTTAAAAACTACCGTTTTTTTGGGAGCAGTGATTTTAATAATGCTTAAAGTGAAACAATTAAAGTGAAATATTCTTTTAAATTTAGTACCTGGGGGGTGTCTATAGTATGCCTGTAAAGTGCACATTTTTGTTTAGAACAGTCCCTGCACAAAATGACATTTCTAAAGCAAAAAAAGTCATTTAAAACTACTAGCGGCTATAATGAATTGTCGGGTCCCGGGCAATACAGATAAAAGTCATGGATAAAAACGGCATGGGATCCCCCCAGTACATTACCAGGCCCTTTGGGTCTGGTATGAATATTAAGGGGAACACTGAACCAAAATTTTTAAAAAAATTGCGTGGGTGCCCCCCAAATTCCATAACAGGAATACCAGGTGGAACAGTATAAGAAGATGAATGGACTTCGTGGGACATGTTTATTTTTTAATAAAGGACTTGTCCCAAGTTGTGTCTTGTTTGTTTTTTTTTGTTTTTTTTTTTAACAACTTGATACTTTTTTTGTGAAATGGTACGGGTACAATGTACCCGTTACCATTTCAAACAGGGGGGACCGGGATCTGGGGGTCCCCTTATTAAAGAGAGCTTCCAGATTCTGATAAGCCCCCCACCTGCGGACCCCCACAACCACCAGGCCAGGGTTGTGGGGATGAGGCCCTTGTCCCCATCAACATGGGCACAAGGTGCATTGGGGGGCTAACCCAAAGCACCCTCCCTATATTGCGGGCATGTTGCCTGATACGGTTCAGGAGAGGGGGGCGCTCTCTCATCCCCCCTCTTTTCCTGCGGCCTGCCAGGTTGCGTGCTCGGATAAGGGTCTGGTATGGATTTTTGGGGGGACCCCCACGCCATTTTTTAAAAAATTTTGGCATGGGGTTCCCCTTAAGATCGGTCTGGTATGTATTTTGAGGGGGACCCATACGCTTTTTTTTTTTTTTTTTAAATTGGCACAGGGTTTCCCTTAATATCCATACCAGACCTAAAGGTATGGAATTTGGAGGGACCCCCACACAATTTTTTTTTTTTTTTTTTTTAATTTTGGTTCGGGGTTCCCCTTAATATTCATACCAGACCCAAAGGGCCTGGTAATGGACTGGGGGGATCCCATGCCATTTTTTTCAATGACTATTATCTGTACTCATTATAGCCGCTAGTTTTAAATGACTTTTATTCCTTTAGAAATGTCATTTTGTGCAGGGACTGTTCTAAACACGGGAAAAATGTGCCACTTTACAGGCATACTATAGACACCCCCCCAGGTATGAAATTTTAAAGGAATATTTCACTTTTATTGTTTCACTTTAAGCATTATTAAAATCCCTGCTCCCGAAAAAACGGACGTTTTTAAAACTTTTTTTTTCCATTGAAACATTTTCCCTGGGGCAGGACCCAGGTCCCCAAACACTTTTTATGACAATAACTTGCATATTAACCCTTAAAATTAGCACTTTTGATTTGTCATGTTCGTGTCCCATAGACTTTAACGGTGTTCGAACACATTTTTTGCCTGTTCGCATGTTCTGCTGCAAACCGAACCGGGGGGGGTGTTTGGCTCATCCCTACTCAGTAAATGCAACAGTGGGGGAGTGAGAAAAGGTGAGTAAATGTTTGTGTGTGTATTTAAGTGAACCATGGGTAAGGATAATGTTCACTGTTAGTGATACAACTCGGTAGATGTCCTGCCTCTTGTCTATACATAAAGGACCAGTAGCAAACTGCTAAGGTAATCACTCTGCTCTCTACTACTTTTAGCAAGTTTTCAGTTTAAGATTGACAACACTATGCAATGTAGCAGAGCCTAATTTTGCATACTTACTGTTGACCCCTTCTTCTTCTGATATGCTATTATAAAGATGGATTCAGATACTTGTACTAGCTGGAATGATTTTTTTTCAGGAGTTGATGATCTTTAATATTTGCTGGGAATTCAGCTTGACTCTAGTCAAGTAAATCAACATTCACATGTCAAGCACACCCAAAGCTAATATTTCATTTTATTTTGGTTGCTGCACTTGTTCTATTTCTTGAAGACTCCATTGGTGTGGATTTCCCCACCAGAATTTTCAGTTCCTTCTAAGGAGACAATTAAAGTAATTGTAAAGGATATATTTTTTTTTGCTTTTAAATACAAAAATGTTATACTCACCTGCTCTGTGCAATGATATGCAATGTCCTCTCCTTCTTCCTCCATGTGCTTAGGTGGCACCCTTGCAAGAGCGCTGGGCTCTGTGCATCCATAAATTAAGCCAACAGGTCGCCGACAGCAAAATATAACCTGACAAACATTTTATTAATTAACCGACTCTAATCAAAAGTAAAAAATGTTTTTCTAAAGTACATATACTTTATACTAAGAGAAAAACAAGTTAATGCCCTACTCTAGATAACCGTTTTTAAAGCAGAATTTTTCCACCTTGCTTTCTTCTCCTATCCGCATGTATCTTGCTAGAACAAGAACTGATTAGATTCTTGTGCTTCTCTTTCCTTTCAAGCTTCAGTCCTGCTGTACACTACTTAGGCTAGATTCACACTAACCCGTCTTTGAAAGTGATCCGCGGTGGACAGCTTTTCAGATTGTGGCTAAGTAGCTGCTTTTAAGTGTTCAGGAGATGATGCTTCCACCTCCTGAATGCCTGTTTTTTGTTTTGTTTTTCTTAGCCATAGTCGCATGGCAATCCTTCTCTCTCCCTCCTTTACTTCCTGAGGTCCTTAACTGGGGATCCACATCACTGTCTGCTTGATGTACTTTACTCCTATTGGTGAAGCCAACACCTTCCTTGACCAGGTCCTCTTTCACAGGTTCCAGAAGCCAGAGAACTCACAGGGGTGGTGTGGGGACCAGTGTCTAAGAAGCTAATGAGCAGAGAAAATGGCTGGTCCTCAGGGCAGGTTGGTAATGAATAAGGTAGTTGATTCACAATTCACAATTTAAATGACATTTTTTCCTGGAGTTGGGCTTTATAGCTGAGCTCCAGTAAACTTGAGAACCCACTGCAAGAGTTGGTTGTTCATTTATATCTAGGGAACATCACTTACCTGATCCTCAGTTCCTTCTTGTGGCTAGACCGGAGTCCTAGTCCTGACCTTATCAAGACCAATGCAGAGCATTTCCAGAACATAGGGTAGCAGGAGTGTAGGATAGGACTTTTACTTTCTCTCCCCTACTGCAGGGGGGAAATTTTCAGAGTTCCTGTAGTTGGACTTTGAAACAGACACACCATAACATGTATACAAGTGGTGGTTACTGTTGTGTCTACCATGTTTTAAAAAAAAAAAAAATACGCCCTATGCAGCATTCCACTGTATTGGATTCGCCAGCCGCTTTTTACACTTGATTTCCCCCTCAATGGTGATGGATATGTTATCAACAACAGAAAGAGGAGACAAGGGAGTCCCCAGAAAGCAAAAAAGGGGAATGGTCAACTACGGCTTATGGTACAAAAATGCAAAAAGGCTTTATTAAGGGTAGGGGGGGTGGGGGTATTTACATATACAAAAAATTCCAAATATATGTAGGATAAACAATGTATCTAAATAACACAGTCCGTCTCACTACACTAAACCAAAATTAAAAACCATGCTGCAACATTGATGAATAAAACTGCAGAGCGTGCCTGCAGGCCAAAAACGCATGCAGTGTCCATTTGAATCCAAAGAAAAAAAATTGCACCAAACATTACATGGAGTAAGCTCCTGATGGGATATCAAGTCTTATGTGGTCTAGTATTAACTGTGCATCAGATTGAGCAGTACTGAGAAAAAAAAAAAAGAGAGAGCTGACCTCCTCTTACCCCAGAAAAAGACACAACAGGAGACTGAGGGACTGGTGAGATTTATCACCCCCTATGGGTCCCAGTGGCACCAGGTTAATACAATCCTCTCAAAACATTGGCACATACTGTTGCGGGCTGTTGGGTCGAGGCAAATTATCGGTGAGAGACCGTCAATGGTTGCTAAACGAGCCCAAAACCTCAATGACATGCTGGTGCAATCTGAGTTTGTACGGCCCTCAAATAGAAGTTGGCTCACTGATATGCCTCGGGTCAACGGCATGTTTCCGTGTGGCCACTGTGGCACATGTAAGTATGTGGACCGCTCAAAAACCTTTAGAAATTCGGATGGTAGTCAACAATTTGAGATTCGGTCTTTCATTAACTGTGCCACAACTAGAATACTCTATGTTCTCGAATGCCCATGTCATAAATTGTATGTAGGCAAAACTAAGAGACAGCTGCGTGTTAGATTCGGGGAACACCTGAAGAGTATCAGGCTAAAGGAAGAAACTTCAGTGGCTCAACACTTTTTGGATTTTCATCAGGGCAAAACCACAGGTCTGAGGGTAAAGGGCTTTTATGCCCTTTCTCTGACAGACCGTAGGGGTGACTTTGACAGGGTACTCCTACGCAAAGAGAAAAATTGGATATTCAGGCTTGGTACTCTTCAACCTAATGGCTTGAACCACGAACTAAGCCTGAGTGTCTTTCTTGAACCATAAACATTAGGTTTGAAGTGTTTTATAAAGGCTCCCCGGCTGATCTCTTGTTTTGGTTGTTTTTGATAGAATTTATTTCTGACCATGAGGGCCATTCCACCTTATGAGGAAATTTATTACAATGTCTATTGCGCTCTTTACTTGATGCCTGGTGATATGTGAGATTGTATTTCTTTCTCCCCCCTTGCAAATAAGTACTTTTTTGTTTGAGCAACTGATTGGCACCTTTTTTCCACTGCATTACCTGATGTGACCACAAGATGGCAGAAAATAGCTATTTGGCATGGTTTGATCTGATTGGACAGTGTTCCCTATTTAAATCAACCTTAATTCAATGCCAAATTGTTCTGAAGAAGTACGCGGAGGCGTACGAAACGTCAACGCAGCCCCTGCAGGGCTTGTCAGCAGGCCTTCAACATGCTTCCTTTTCCAGCAATGTAAAAGGGTTTCCCTGTGATTTGCATACAGCACCATACTTCACAAGCTAATTCCGCATCAGCAATTGAATGCAAAGTTCCTGGTTCCTGGTCTCTTCCTAACCATGTGACCGGTCATGTGATCACACAGTCTGCAGTGTCTACTATTGAGGAGAATGGTGTGCTGTGACTACACACTGAATGTTGCTCTGAACTGACTGTGAGCCGCTCCATGCCAAACAGCAAGACAGCAGAGTCTGAGGACATCCCCAGTACTTGAAAGAGGTGAGAGCCCAATGGGCAGTTTCTCTTTCCCTCCTTACCTGCTTATCAATAGTCTTTGCATCTGTTTGCCATTCACCCTCCTGCATGGATTGACACACTTGAAACTGATGAACTGTGAAAATATCATCCTGGTCTAGATTGGAAAAGAGACTAAGCCCTTTCTTTGGAGTGGTTTGTCCTTTGCTCCTTTTATGCTGCATTGAGGAAATAGTGTTTGTGCACTGGACATACCTAGTAACAGGAACGCTGGTCTTTCCATTTCCAAAACAACTGGTGTAAACACACATTTAGTGCACTGAGGTTGGAAGCTGCTTGTGGAGGATTTCCTTCTAATAGAGGTTTTTTTTTTAAAAAAACCCCACCTAATTCAGCTATGTAAGGTCCTGTCTATGTGGATATATGTGGGTTTTTTTTTTTTTTTTTTTCTCAGTACTGCTCAATCTGATGCACAGTTAATACTAGACCACATAAGACTTGATATGCCATCAGGAGCTTACTCCATGTAATGTTTGGTGCAATTTTTTTTCTTTGGATTCAAATGGACACTGCATGCGTTTTTGGCCTGCAGGCACGCTCTGCAGTTTTATTCATCAATGTTGCAGCATGGTTTTTAATTTTGGTTTAGTGTAGTGAGACGGACTGTGTTATTTAGATACATTGTTTATCCTACATATATTTGGAATTTTTTGTATATGTAAATACCCCCACCCCCCCTACCCTTAATAAAGCCTTTTTGCATTTTTGTACCATAAGCCGTAGTTGACCATTCCCCTTTTTTGCTTTCTGGGGACTCCCTTGTCTCCTCTTTCTGTTGTTGATATAGTGCCATTGCTTTTAGGGCAGGTATCCCGTCACATATTGACGAATCGGCTGGTACTCCATTTGCTGTTTGCTACTTTGGTGAGTGTGGATTCAAGGACTTTTTACCCCCCATTTTTTGATGGATATGTTAATATTACCGACAGACCGATTTTCCTTGATCTTTCACACATAGGGAATGTATGCCTTTTGGGTAAAGCTGTCTAAGAACCATCAATAGATTACTGAAACCTCCTTTCAATAAAGCTTAAATAAAAATAAATGTGTTTCCTGGGCATAGGCAGCACAAGACTATCTTTTTAATGGAAATGTTCTCACCAAGCTTTTCATCATTTCACATATTTATTTTTACTTATTCACACTTGGGAGATGAGCTTTATATGTGCTGCTGTGGAGGGAAGATTACAGAGCCTTTAAACAGGCTAATTGCAATGAGATTTCAGGGTTTCGTTTTAGGCTGCAGTGCTGCAAGGCTTAGGGCAGCTGGTGATGGGAAAAGAGCTGCCGGTTTTACCAGAGGCAAGGGCAGGCAGGGAGTCATGGGCATCCCTTGTGAAAACAATGGATCAGGACTGTAGCTACATGATACGGGCCATATAGCTAAGTCTTTAAAGTGATCCTAAACACTGAAAGTTAAGATCTGCTATCTTATTGGGAACATTTAAAAATTGTAATTGTGTCTCAACAGTTCTCTAAAAAAATTCCTCTTAAAAAGTAACTCCCCTGTACCTTGTGTCTAATAACTTTATCTATTATGAGATCTGACTTGCCGCTGTCTGACTGCTAGTCTCTACAGATCCGGTGATATCTTGCTGGAAAAAATGCTTTACCTAAAGACCTGCAGTGCAAAGAACTACCTATTCTGCTTAATTCATTTCTGAGGATCTGGGCTTCCTCCACCTCTTCTGATACCTCTTGAATATCGCTGCACTAATAATAAGTTTACCAGTTATCAGGGGAGCATCTCTGACATGAGTAAGCAAAGCCCTGCTCTCTACCAAGATGGCCAGCTCCACCCAAAGACACATGGAAAATGCAAAAATAACTCAGGTAACACTCCTCACGAGGCCTGTTGACTAGACCTCTGCTTGGCTTTATTGGGCACATCGTTTACAATTCAGATTCACTTTAAGGGGCTTCCTATCTCTCCAGTCTATAACCCTAAGAAAAATCTGCTTGTGATACAGAATACTCATTTCTTCCAGACATTTTAAACTCCCAATTTGGGTATCCACTCATTGTAGCTAAATGTATTGGCCATTTATTACCACTACATGCATCAATTACTGGTAGCCTGAAGGCTCCAGGCCCCTTGTGCATCTCATCCTCATGACTGTATGATCTGCATTGGCAATAGTTATGCCCTTGTAAGATGTGAACAGGATTTTTTTAAATTTATATGATGGCTTTGTAAGAGCTTCATACAACCAGGAAAGAAAGATTGTGCCATTACACCAACTGTAGATATTGTTTCTGGCATCACTGTATTAAGCTGCCAATACACTATACATAGCTCCCAACTGCTCCTCGTTTGAAGGCACTGTTCCTCTTTTGTAATTAAATCACTCTGTCCCTCTGTCCCTCTTTCCTTCTCAATTGTCCTTCATTTTGGTCTGATGTATATACCTCTATAAACCTCTATACCTCTATAAATATTTATTTGCCTACCTAAAGTCTTATATTATACTAAAAGTTTAATCCAACCTCTAAATTATCTAATGCATTATTTTAAAACCCAAAGGGGGGAAAAATAGCATTTGTGGGTTTAAACCATTATTTTTTTGCATCATATTTATTTGGGTGGTTCATAATTGTTAGCAAGTGTGTTTGTTGCCTACATACTTTGTATTAAATGGTGTCCCTCTTTCTCATCTCAGAAAGTTGGGAGGTATGACTGTGAATTTTTGGCCAGATCCTGATAAATGTGTTATGTGGGTGGCTCTGTTGGCCCCCTACTGCCCAACAATGCAACCAAGAGGGGGTCTTCTGATGCCCTAAAGGCACAATTTATAACTAGAATCATCCATGTCCTCTGCCGTTCTCCAACCCATTTGAAGATGTTACAAGCATGCTTACTTTTTTCCCCACGGGATCTAGCTCCTGGGGGAATCATCCATAACTATCCAAGTGGAGCCGCTAAACGCCAGATAGGCCCCCAGTTTTGTAATAATTCAAGTATTCACTGACATAAAGACCCCCCTCCCCCCAAGACCCCCTGACCTGCCAAACTGCTGTAATAAAAAATATTTTTTTGTAAATTAATACCTCCCCACACAACCCTTTACTTACAATGAACCACAAGTCAGATTGGTAGTACAGCAGCTCTGACCTGAGCTGTCTGTAGTGTGTACGAGGCTTTAGTCTTGCAGCCCCTATGTCCATTTGCTCTTCTCTGGGTCTCACTTAAGGGACACATATTAAACTAACGTGGAACACCCATATTCTCCTGAGTGCAGTTGCAATCTGAAAAAAATGCCCAGTGTAAGTCCTCCCTTGTCACATCATGCATGCATGGGTGCTTTTCAAAGCCAAGACACCTTCATTGCATATGGTGTCTTGGTGGTGCTTTTTCGAGCAAAAGGTGTCTTGCACGAAGACCAAAAAGTATTTTGCATACAAATAACATTTTTTTATTTTTCATCTGAGGAAGCAGCAGCACAGCATATAAATCTGAAAAGAAAGGTGAAGATTTGAGCTCTTTCAGGTACCTGTGGAAGGCAGTGGATTGCTGACAGTGTTATTTTATGACAGTTCATGTGCATGCTTTGATTCAGTGTCTTGTTAGAACACATCAAAAATTGTATACTAAACTGTGACTAGCCAATGGTGGACCAATAAAAGAAGCATGAACTAGAGGGCAATCCAATACCTATCACACCCAACATTACCTACTTTAAAAAAGTAAAGCAAAACCTAAAAATGTTTTCAAATACAGGTGCATCTCATAAAATTAGAATAACATCAAAAAGTTAATTTTATTTCAGTAATTCAGTTCAAAAAGTAAAACTCATATATTTTATATACTGTAGATGTGTTACACACAGTGATATTTTTCAAGCATTCATTATTTAAATATTGATGATTATGGCTTGCAGCTGGTGAAAACCCAAAATTCAGCTTCTCAGAAAATTAGAATATTACATAAGACCAATAAAAAAAGGGTTTTTAATACAGAAATGTTGGCTTACTAAAAGTATGTCCATGTACAGTATAGTATGCACTCAATACTTGGTCAGGGCTCCTTTTGCATGAATTGCTCCATAAATGTGGTGTGGCATGGAGGCGATCAGTCTGTGGCACTGCTGAGGTGTTATGGAAGCAAAGGTTGCTTTGATACCGGCCTTCAGCTTATCTGCAGTGTTGGGTCTAGTGTCTCTCATCTTGGGTCAGGCTCTCCAAATCATCACTTACTGTGGAAACCTTACACTGTACCTCATGCAACTTGGATTCTGTGCCTCTTCACTCTCCCTCCAGACTCTGGGACCTTGATTTCCTTTATTGAACATTTTCTACAGTCAGTGATGATTTGGGGAGCCATGTCATCTGCTGGTGTTGGTCCATTGTGTTTTATCAAGTCCAAAGTCTATACAGCCTTCTAGCAAGAAATTCTAGAGCACTTCATGCCTCCCTCTGCTGACCAGCTTTATGGAGATGCTGATTTCATTTTCTAGCAGGGCTTGGCACCTGCCCACACTGCCAAAAGTACCAATACCTGGTTTAATGATCATAGTATCACTGTGCTTGATTATACAGCAAACTCGCCTGACCTACACCCCATAGAGAATCTGTGGGGTATTGTCAAGAGGAAGATGAAAGACACCAGACCCAACAATGCAGATGAGCTGAAGGCTGCTATCAGAGAAACTTGGACTTCCATAACACCTCAGCAGTGCCACAGGCTGATCGACTCCATGCCATTGATGCAGTAATTCATGCAAAAGGAACGCCGACCAAGTATTGGGTGCATGCTATACTGTACATGGACATATTTTTTAGTAAGTCAACATTTCTGTATTAAAAAGCATTTTTGTTATTGGTCTTATGTAATATTCTAATTGCTCCTAGATGTCCTCAGTCTTCCAGGTAGAATAATAGCCAGCATCATTCAACCCTTTTGACCTGAGCCCCTCACTGTCATGGCCCCCTGAGGCAGCATCATTATGTAGCCTGTATTACTACAGTGCATGGTCCTCACACATCATTATGTCATCATGGTTCAGTTCAGCAGTTAGGGCTCATTCACATGTGCTTTGATCTCTAAAAACCACCTACGTTCAAATCGCTCTTCACAGAGCATTTGCCAGGCAGCGAGCAAATGTTGTTTTACCTGCTTTAACACCTTGATCCCTGCACTAGTGCAGCATAACTGTGTGCATTGCACGCAGTGGAAGGGCTCTTGTAGAGCAGCCCCATGGGTTGTATTTGGCGGGCACTACACCCACCAAAAGCTGCAGGCGGAAGTGCAGGATCATGTATGTATACGTGATCCTGCACTGAGCTGCCACCCTGTAGCAGTAAAGCTGCTATACGGTGGTCAGCAAGTGATTCAAATTTTACAGAATTTTAACAAATAGTTTATTGGGGAATGTGTATTTTATTGTTTTTTGTATTGAAAGTTTAATACTACTTTAATGTTTAAAGGTTGTCCAGGAGTAGTAGTGTAAGCAGCTTTTCTCTGTTGTCTGGGAAAGTAAGTGTTAAGTTGTTTCATTTAGAGATTTTAAAACCGGCTCTTTACCTTTTTTATAAGGCAAAGCCAACAATGTCTTCCTTATTTGAAGACTGGCTTGAGAAGCAAAGACGGCTTTATTCTTTCCGTGCATTGCTGTAGTAATGTATTTGTCATTGAAATGTCAGCAAGTAATAATGTATGATAAAATCTCTTATGTCTTGTAGATATACACTGTAATTGGTTGATAAAGTATTCACTGCTGATGATGAAGGTGGTTTTATGTTATTATTTTTTTTTTTTTAAAAGCAAGAACCTCTTGCACAACTTTGTTTTAATAAGCCCGATCTATGTAGACTCATTTATCAAAATCTGCCATGGTCCTACTTTTAGAGCACTTTGGATCTTAAAAGCTTTCAACAACTAAACTATATGGATGGTTCCAAGTTTCATGCCAGTGAGTGATTTAACCACTTTTTGGCAACCGCTTAATCCTAGTGTGTTTGTTTTTTTTTTTTTTTTTTCTCTTGCCTCTCAAAAATAGAGGTTAAAGCTGTACAGGCTCCTTTCCCATATCAGAATTGCTTACACTGATCTTAATAATCAACCAAAGACACCTTGTGCCCTCCACCACATATGAGTCTCTTACCAAATTGTGTGGACCCCTGAAAACAGAGATGAACACAGAATGTTGTATATCAAACAGCTCTAGGCACTCATCGATAGTCCACATCCGACCGCCAGACAACCAACAAATGGATCTTGCACGGCTCCAAGGATTAAAACACCAGGCCAAACAGTAAGGGGGGAGGAAACAGAGGCCGAACATAGTGTAAAAATGCTACATAAGTATTTATTAAAACACAGACCGGTACTTGCATATTAAAAACAAGATCGGTGCAAAATACAAATGCCACACCGGCAGCACCTTGGCTGGGTGATGCCGTTACCAGTTCAAGCCCCAACCAATGCGTTTTGCAACAGTGCACTTCATCAGTGGAACAGGAGCTCATGTTGTGTCCTCATGTAGAACCTTTCTATCATAGGATCCCTGGTAGAATATTTAAAGGAAGGAGCTCAGGCTGTTTTTGGATTCCCAATCTATTCTGCACAATTTGGCATCGTTTGTTGTCATAAAGTTTTTTGGAACTTGGTTTGGATTTCTATTCAATGGCACTTCTGGTTAGGAAATTCAGAATTTTTGGAGATCTGTGTAATTATTTTAAAAAGTCACATCTGATAAACCTTTCCATAAGTTTACTTAACCCTGAGTTGGAACTTGTTTTTTTTTTATATTGGACATGCCCCTCAACCCCTCACAGTGTCCCTACACCCCCTAAAAGCCCTCAGTTCCCACAGTGCCTTCACCCCCAAAATGTACCCATGCAATGCTCCCTAGGTTGCTGCAGAGCAGCCAACTAACAGTGTACCACAGAACCTCCTAATCCCTGCATTGCACTCCAGTCTAATACAGCCCCCCTGGAAAGTCCCCAACCTCCTGAAGAGACCTTCAGCCTCCTCCCGAGATCCCATCCCCAACAGTAGCCCCCAGCTCCCTCCAGAGGCACTTCCTTATAGGGCCACCAAGTCTTATGCAGTGTCTCCAAACCACATTCTGGATGCCCATCACCGACAATGTCATCCAGCCAAATCCAGAGCCTTCTGGCATTTCAATGCATAATTTGCATACTTTTATTGTTTTAGTATACATAACTCCATCAGTATCACCAGCAAAGCAGCTTCATTATTATCCCATTAAAGAAGAAGAGAATTGTGCGTTGCATTTCTAGATTTCATAATTTGCCACGTCACGAATGTTAGTTCTCCATTTAGAACGCTAGTTTACAAGACTGACCGCTTCTGGCTCATCCTTGCTTCCAAGCATGTGTGTTTGTACTTTGGACTTTTGTCCGACGGACTTGTGTACACACGCTCGGAAAATCTGACAACAGACATTTGTCCGCAGAAAATGTTATAAACCTGCAATCCAATATTTGTCTGTGGAAAATCTGACAATTGTCCGATGGAGCATACACACGGTCGGATCTTCAGCCAACAGCCTGACATCACACATTTCCCGTCGGAAAATCCGATCATGTGTATGAGGCTTAAGGTTTAATTTAAAACTGTTATAGGAAAAACGGATAGCGGCACACCTGCATATTCCAAAGCCGCTTCTTTTATTGATCCATAAAATCAATGGGGCAGGAGATGAGCAGAGACTTCTAACATGTTTCATACACATAGGCACTTAGTCATAGAATTTAATTTAAAACTGAATGTTGGACATCCACGTTGTTTTATGTTTGATCTGTCAGATTATAAAAACGCACCAAAAATTGGGTATAATTTAAACTGATTTGTTAAAGAAGGCTCTCACGTTATATGGTGGTTGGTACATTTTGTTCATGACATACCAAATCAGGAAACAAAAATTAACAGTGGAAAAAAAAACTGAAGTTCTGACATCCTACAAAACGTGTCCACCTTCCTGTACGCCATGTTAACTGACAGCACAGCTTAAAGCAGTATTAACCCAAAAGCAAACATTTATTATATTGTTGCTTACCAATTCTTAGATGTGATGGCTGCATTCATTTTCTTTTTTAGGCTTTCTTTCTTCTGTTTTCATTTGCTGATCCAGACAGCAATTCTGTGGTTTTTCAAAAACGGCAGGGGTGCTTACAATGAACAGCTTTTATATATGTAAAACCTTTATCCCAAAAAAACTGCTTATAAAGAAGTGACGGCTGCAGGCAACCCCCCCCCCCCAAACCCCCCGTGCGCACCCACTTGATCGTGTCACCCGCAGAATCCTAGAATCCTGTGTGTTTTTTTTTTTTTTTTTTATTTTGCCAAGCATCAATTTTTAATCCACAACCATGAAGCAAGCATTTAGCCCACAGTTGAGGCACGGCACTATTGACTTAAATGGGTGAGTTTGATGGAAGGTGCCACCTCTCAACTCAGTAAGGCCCCTTTCACACTGGGGTGGTTTGCAGGTGTTATTGCGCTAAAAATACCGCCTGCAAACCGCCCCAAAACAGCCTCTGCTGTTTGTTCAGTGTGAAAGCCCGAGGGCTTTCACACTGAAGCGGTGCGCTGGCAGGAGAAGAAAAAAACTCCTGTCAGCCGCATCTTTGGAGCGGTGTATTCACCGCTCCTTCACTGCTCCTGCCCATTGAAATCAATGGGACAGCGCGGCTATACCGCAGTAATACCGCGGCTATAGCCGCGCTATACGAGTGGATTTAAACCTTTTTCAGCCGCCAGCGGGGGGTTAAAACTGCACCGCTAGCGGCCGAATACCGCGGTAAAACGGCGCTAAAAATAGCGCTGTTTTACCGCCGACGCCCCCTACTGCCCCAGTGTGAAAGGGGCCTTAGTCTCATTAAATTTGCCGCCACATGTGTACAGCCACCCTTAGCTGTATGCTATATTGTAGGAGGCCAGATTAAATTATATGTTACCCCAACATTTCATATTCCTGATATGTTCCTGCTGTACCATGTACTTGTATGAAATAGTATCCTGCTCTCTTTGTATTGCTTCCTTTGTGTGAAATCCCTGGTGTTCCTGTCAGCCCTTCTGCTTTCCTGTTAAAAAATGACCACACTAGGCAGGAGAGCACGGTGTGCTTTCCTCCAATGATCAGAACTCTGCTCAAACGCTCCCCTGTACAGTCTATCACTAGCAAGTTCAAGGTACTGCTGTTTCTCCTCCCTCACTTCTCTGTGCTGCTGAAAACAGAAATGTTGTGATCCCTTATAAGAAAAGGGGAAAAAAAAGTGTTTATGATGTTTTTTTTTATATCTATACAAAAATGTTTTGCCTTTCATTTCTATTTTAAACTGAATTGGTTGTTTTACAAGGTGAGGATTTACATGTGCTTTAAATGCCTATTTTTACAGCCCCCTTGTCGCCCATGAGAAAGAGGCCTTATGCCGCGTACATACGATCGGAATTTCAGCCTGCAAAAGACCGATGAGATTTTTTCATTGGAAAATGCGACCGTGTGTATGCTCCATCGGACTTTTGCTGGCCGAATTCCAGCCAGCAAAAAATTGAGAGCATGTTCTTAATTTTTCGGTCGGAAAAAGTTCCTATCTGAAAATGCGATTGTCTGTGGCAATTCCGACACGCAAAATTCCTACGCATGCTCGGAAGCATTGAACTTCATTTTCTCGGCTCGTCGTAGTGTTGTACGTGTTGTAGATATCTTTGGTAAAATGAGTTCTGTTGGTTTCCCAAGTTCTCCTGGTGAAGGGCAATGAGAATGATGATTGTAGCATATAGGTGTACCTTCACGATTGTGGGAAGTGAAGGCATAGACCAAATATGACTTGAATGCTGAAACACCTCTGTTGTCTTACTGATCTGGAAAGTAGACATGTGCAATTCGTTTAGTTCCGAACTAGTTTTTTAACAAATTTTGACAAATTCGTTAATTCCAAAATTTATGACTTTACGAAAATTCTAAATTTCAGAAATTCGTATTTTTCGAAAATTTGGAATTCCGGAAATTCGGATGTTGGAAAATTCGAAATTTCAGAAATTTTGAATTTCAGAATTTCCGGAAATTCTAATTTCCGGAAATTCGAACGTTTCGGTTATTTGAATATTTAGGAAATTCAGAAATTCGAAATGAGGAATATTTCATACATTTTAAAAATTCAAAAATTTGGAAATTTGAAAATCCAAGAATAAGAATGAAAATCTGAAAATTCAAAAACCCGAAAATCTGAAGTAATAACTAATAATAAATATTGAATTACAGGTATTGGAATCTCCTTTCAAATTTGGCTGTTAGTGAACGTAACGAGAGTGAATTTATCCGAAGTTATGAATTATCTGAAATAACGAATGCCATTTCTAAACGAATGGAACTTAACGATCTAATAATAACAATAATAATAATAATAAAACATTTTATTATTATTATTTAATATTTGTTCCATTTGTTTAGATGCAGCATTTGTTATTTCGGATAATTTGTAACTTCAAATAAATTTGTATTCGTTACGTTTAAAAACGGCCAAATTTGAAAGGAAATTTCAATACCTATAATTTAATAGTTATTTTTTCGAATTTTACTAATTTGTCTTTTTTTTCAGATTTTTGAATTTTCGGATTTTCACATTTTTGAATTTCCGAAAATCGGAAATTCAAAATTAGAAAGTTCCGAAATTTGAAAATTCGAATTTTTGGATTTCCGAATTTCCGAAAAAGCAAAAAAAACGAATGAAGCGAAGACTAACACATTTTTTGTCAACGCACATGTCTACTGGAAAGATTGGTCTTCAAACACCAGTTACAAGTTTGGTAGTTTATCATCATAGCTTTAGTTTTTGACACATTCATGCACAGGCCAAGCTTTTTTTTCGGAGACTTTATCAGATGTTGCATCTGCAAAGTCGAGATCTAGGATTTAAGATTGGTTTTGCTATGGAAACCTGGAGCACAGGGCATCTGCCACTGCTTTTTCCATTACAAAGGATAGAGTTAAAACAGTGGTTCTGAACTCCTGTCCTCAGGGCCCACTAACAGGCCAGATTTTAAGTATTACCTTGAGGAGATGCAGACTAGAATACTGCAGTCACTGAACAGCAAATGATATCACCTGTGATGTATTTCAGTTATCTTGCAAACCTGGCCTGTTAGTTGGTCCTGAGGACAGGAGTTGAGAGACCACTGCGTTAAAAGGAAGAGGAGCAGAGAAAGGATGCAGCCCTGCCGCATGCCGCTTTGGGAAGCAAAGTAGTATATAAATCCATTAACCTAGAAGCTGAAGTTGCAGGTTTTTTGGTAACCGATGTTGAGGTAGGAATACTGGGCTACATTGGATGCCCAGATGGGGTTTTTCCAACATCATCAGGAGACCCTTTAGATTTTTTTTTTTTTTTGCAAAAACATTTTATTATGTTTAATATCTTCTACCACAGCCACAAGTACTACATATTCACTTAATTAGCAGTGGCATCATCACTGTGCTGTACATAGCCTGTGTAGGCAGCAGAATTGGAGGAGGGACCCACCCAGCTCCACCCACTACAGGCTGCCTGTAGAAAATTACAGGAGGGGGCGGAAATTAAACCAGTCACCCTGCACAAGGAGAAAAAGCAGCAGTGACTGGTCTTTATTACAGGAAGCTCCTGCACAGGGGCAAAGTACAAAGCACACCCAGATTTTTGAAGAATACACCTGACTCTTGTATTTAGACAATATTTGCTTATCCTAGAGTAAAGCTTTAATTTTATTACAAATAATCTTAAGTTGCTGAAATCTTCTAAAGCTGTCAGAAAATTTAGTGCAATATGGCAACCTGGAGGGGGTTCTGTACATTGTTGGTTGGCCCAAAGATTTAAAGGGGTTGTAAAGGTAAGTGTTTTTTTCACCTTAATGCATCCTATGCATTAAGGTGAAAAAACACCTGTCAGTGACCAGCCCCCCAGCCCCCCCCCCCCCCCCGTTTTACTTACCTGAACCCTCGAATTTGTCCCACGGGGACGTGCCATCTCTCGGCTAGGGGTTTCTTGGCTGTTGATTGGATAGATTGATAACAGCGCAGCCATTGGCTCCCGCTGCTATCAATCAAATCCAAAGATGCGGCCATGGGGGGGGGGGGGGGCAGGGCTGAGTCTTGCATTCGGCGTCTATGGAGAGTGCTTCTCCCAGGGGGTTATCTGAAGCGGGGAGGAGCCGAGAGAGCCGCCGAGGGACCCCAGAAGACCAGGATCAGGGCCACTCTGTGCAAAATGAGCTGCACAGTATAGGGAAGTATGATATGTTTGTTATTTGAAAAAAAAAATTAACTTTAGTGTCACTTTAACTGAGCTTCCTGTTCCATTATAATGGCACAGGAAACTATCAGGATTGGTGTGTGTCACATTAAGTAAGCAGATAGACCTGTTTCAGGTCTATCTGCCCCTCCCGCACTAGTTTCTATTTTAGAATGAAAGCTCATGTCTGTCCCTGATTAACAGAGGGAATGCGGTAGTTTTCTGTATGGAAAGCTGCCGCAGACCTACAGCAGCCGTGGCATTGTCATAGGGGATACGAGCAGAGCAGGGATGGCAGAGAAATTGGAGCATGCAACTACATCGTTCATATTCTTTGTGCAGCCTGTCACAGACACGGGGGAACAGAGAATGGATCACTCTGGTTATCAAATGGATTAACTAACTAATAAAGCATCCCCTACATTTTTTATGTTTAGCAGAGTGGTGCAAGCATCTGGTTTGGACCACTCTTTGAATGCTTAAAGACTAGCCGCCGGCATTATAATGTGGCAGTTTGGCTCTCCTGTGCGGATCGCCGTAGGTGTACGTCGGCCGCTTTAAGAGCGATAGGGGTGCACGCGCAGCATGACGCTGGGGCCGATGCGTGTGGCCACGATGTCCGGCTGCCACCAGCGATTGCTTCGCAGAGAGCCAGAGCGGGGATCTGTCAATGTAAACAGACAGATCCCCGTTCTGACAGGGGAGTAGAGAGAGATCTGCTTTTCCCAGTGATTAGGAACAGCGATCTCTCTCCTCCTGTCAGTCCTATTCCCCCCCCACAGTTAGAAACACCTCCCAGGGAACACATTTAACACCTTGATCGCCCCCTAGTGTTAACCCCCTTCCCTGCCAGTGTCATTTACTCAGTAATCAGTGCATTTTTATAGTACTGATCACTGTATAAATGTCAATGGTCCCAAAAAAGTGTCCGATCTGTCCACCACAATGTCGCATTCCTGCTAAAAATTGCAGAACACCGCCATTAGTAGTAAGAAAAAAATAAATAATAAAAATGCCATAAATCTATCCCCTATTTTGTAGACACTATACCTTTTGTGCAAACCAGTCAAACATTTATTGAGATTTTTGTTTTACCAAAAATATGTAAAAGAGTGCATATTGGCCTAAACTGATGAAGACATTTATTTTTAAATTTTAGGATATTTATTATTGCAAAAAGTAAAATTAAAAGTTTTTTTTTCAAAATTGTCGATCTTTTTTTGTTTCTAGCGCAAAAAATATAAACTGCAAAGGTGATCAAATACCACTAAAAGAAAGCTCTATTTGTGTGAAAAAAGGACGTCAGTTTTGTTTGGGTACAGCGTCGCATGACCACGCAATTGTCAGTTAAAGCGACAGAGTGCCGTATCGCATAAAATGGCCTGGTCATTAAGGGGGCAAATCCTTCCAGTCCTTAAGTGGTTAATAACACCCTGCAACTTTATTTATTAGAACATTGAAAGTTTACCAAAAGTTCACCAAAAGGTTACAATGAGTTCAGACCCCGCTATTCAGGAATCGCTCTTGAAAAGAAAAAAGCTGAACGAACAGCTTTCTCTTTAGAAGAAAAAAAGGTAAGACTGCTACAAAGTTTGATAAATCCTTTACACGAGTTATGTAAGATCAAAGAAAGTAACAATGAAATTGTTTTGCGGTTGTCTCTATTTACATTGTGGGGGCGGTTTAGCCTTGAATTCTCCTTTCTCTGACTTCAGTACACATTAGTAAATCAGGAGGAAAGTGTCTGGGAAATTAGAGCACGACAGGAGAGCCACTCGACCAATAATTGTGTGCTGACATAATAATTCAGGTTCAGCTAAGCTAATATACCAAACAAGCGTGAAAACAGCAAAAGGGCCAATCCCAGCTTCATAAATAACACCTGAGTGCAGCTGTTCACATTCTTCTGGATCTATTTATAAAACATTCTCTAGCATACTTCTGTAATTGGCCACGGATGACAGTCACGCACCTGGGTTTGAATTTAGCACTTTTTTTTTTGTTAAAAGAAAAAATCTCTCGACTTATTTCTCTTTACAGTTTTACATTTTATTCCTCTGTGTATAATGCATGGCATTGGAATTGTTCGCTAAGAATTAACGTTGTTTATATAAACAGTGGGTGGGGTCCGAGTCTTATTACTACAGACTGAAGAGCCAAGTATGGGACTTTGGAGGTGCTGTGCAATTTACAGGAAAATAAGAAATGCAAACAATATAAAAACCAACCAATCAATTTATTGTATAAAGTTTAAAAATGTACTCAGTGCAATACATAAAAATATTTAGTTATCCACATACAGTGCCTTGCAAAAGTATTCACCCCCTTGGCCTTTTACCTATTTTGTTACATTACAGCTTTTGGTTTGATGTTTTTTTTTAATCTGAATTATATGTGATGGATCAGAACACAATACTCTAAGTTGGTGAAGTAAAATTAGAAAATATATACCTAAAACTATTTTTCAGAAATAAAAAACTGATAATTGACGTGTGTATGTATTCACCCCCTTTGTTATGAAGCCCATAAAAAGCTCTGGTGGGTTGCAATTACCTTCAGAAGTCACATAATTAGTGAAATGATGTCCACCTGTGTGCAATCTAAGTGTCACATGATCTGTCATTACATATACACACCTTTTTGAAAGGCCCCAGAGGCTGCAACACCTAAGCAAGAGGCACCACTAACCAAACACTGCCATGAAGACCATGTACCTCCAAACAAGTAAGGTACAATGTTGCTGAGAAGTACAAGTCAGGGTTAGGTTATAAATAATATCCAAATCTTTGATGATCCCTAGGAGCACCATCAAATCTATCATAACCACATGGAAAGAACATGGCACAACAGCAAACCTGCCAAGAGACGGCCGCACACCAAAATTCACAGACCGGGCAAGGAGGGCATTAATCAAAGAGACCTAAGGTAACCCTGGAGGAGCTGCAGAGTTCCACAGCAGAGACTGAAGTATCTGTACATAGGACGACAATAAGCTGTATGCTCCATAGAGTTGGGCTTTATGGCAGAGTTTGCAGAAGAAAGCCATTACTTTCAGCAAAAAACAAAATGGCACGTTTTGAGTTTGCGAAAAGGCATGTGGGAGACTCCCAAAATATATGGAGGAAGGTGCTCTGGTCTGATGAGACTAAAATTGAACTTTTTGGCCATAAAAGAAAACGCTATGTCTGGCGCAAACCCAACACATCACATCACCCAAAGAACACCATCCCCATAGTGGAACATGGTGGTGGCAGCATCATGCTGTGGGGATGTTTTTCAGCAGTTAGGACTGGGAAACTGGTCAGAGTTGAGGGAAAGATGGATGGTGCCAAATACAGGGATGTTCTCGAGCAAAACCTGTACCACTCTGTGTGATTTGAGGCTAGGGCTGAGGTTCACCTTCCAGCAGGACAATGAGCAGTTTTGCAAGGAGGAATGGGCAAAAATCCCAGTGGTAAGATGTGGCAAGCTTATAGAGACTTATTCAAAGCGACTTGAAGCTGTGATAGCCGCAAAAGGTGCCTCTACAAAGTATTGACTTTAGGGGGGTGAATAGTTATGCACATTGACTTTTTCTGTTATTTTGTCCTATTTGTTGTTTGCTTCACAATTAAAAAAAAAATATCTTCAAAGTTGTGGGCATGTTCTGTAAATTAAATGATGCAAATCCTAAAACAATCTATGTTAATTCCAGGTTGTGAGGCAACAAAACACGAAAAAATGCCAAGGGGGTGAATACTTTTGCAAGGCACTGTATTTAAAGAGAGAGAGAGACAATCCGTATGTAGCCCTCCCCACCTTGTATGTACATAATACACTTTATGACATCAGCAAATTTATCCTGTTTGTGAATGATGTTCCCTCAGATACAGGTTGAAAGTAATAAAGAAAAAAATGCACAAGCAGAGCGCTGGAGAGCTTCTAAGGTTTTCTGCAGGCAGCCTGTAGTGGGTGGGGCCTGCTGGGCCCCTCCCACAGTCCTGCTCTCTGCAAATGCTATGTACAGCACAGTGATGATGTCACTGCTCCTATTACAAGGTTCGATATAGCTTTGCAATGGCACTTGCACACAAAGTGGAATTATATCCTTTGTGGCTATTGAGGAATATATTGACGGGGGAAGTTTCTATGCCTGGAGTTTAGCTTAAATTAAGGATTCACTGGGAAATCTACCCAGTGAATCCTTTACTGAGATTTGATGGCATTTGCCTGGAATTCCACAGTCATATTCATTCTATTTACCAAAGAATAAATGTGCAACAGGCAAATGCAACAGCCAGCCAACAGCTGTCAAATCTCACATGTACAGTAGGATTTAAACACAGGCATTGAACCTGCAGGCAAATCTGCCGGCAATAGCTCTCCATGGTGCTGAAACACTGTTAATGCACTTTCAGCACTAGAAGCGTTGGATATAATTTTCTTGATGGAAAAAATGTGTAAAACATATGACAAAAAGTGTGTCTACCCCCTAAAAGGCAGCTAAATAAATCATTGATGTCATGCTGCTAGCTCTGGCAAGTGGCGATGGACCTGGACCTACAGCACCATTGAATTGGAGGTCAATCAGTCACAGCTCAAGGAAACCTTAAAGAGGAGCTCCATGCTCCCCCCAAAAAAATAAAGTCAGCAGCTATAAATACTGTAGCTGCTGACTTGTCCAGGCATCCAGTGGTGTCTTCACCAGAGCCGATTCTTCAATCGGCTATCAGGTGCTGGCACCGCCATCTTAACTAAGTGAAACTGGCAGTGAAGCTGGTTCCCTACTGCACATACATGAAGAGCGCTGTGCTTTGTGAGTGAGCTGCAGTCTTCTGGGACCTGTAAAGTGAATTTTCGGCTTAGTTCAAACTGAGCTGGAAGTGGGAGCGGGTACCTGTCAAAACCAGGTACCCACTCCCTCCTCCCCAGCCAAAAGGTGCCAGATGTGGCAGCAGAGGGGGGAGGAGACAGACAAGTGGAGCTTCTCCTTTGGGGTTGAGAACCAGTACCTTCCATCTCCCCTAAACCAGCTTTTCTCATTCTTTTTCACCCCAGAGAAACCACGTAGAAAATGTTCATGCCTCACGAACTGTTACTAAAACCAGTTCAATAGAGAACAATGGGGTCAGTAGGAAGAGTGCAGCCCTTACAGTGGAATGTCACCCAAAAAGCCAGCGTAATCACTTGCCGACCATCCGCCCCAGTTGCACTGCGCCAGAATGGCACGGCTGGGCGAAACAACATTGTGTAACGTTGCTTCGCCCTGTGGCCACTAGCCCCCCGAGCTGATGCAAGTGCCTGGCGGTCACGATCACCGCTGGGCTCCCACGATCGCTCGGGGCACACGGGATCTGTAAACGCACAGTTTCCGGTTCTGAGGGGAGAACAGACAGATTGTCTGTTCATGCAGAGTATGAACAGCGATCTGTCATCTCCCCTGCACTGTCCACTCCCCCCTTCAGTTAGAACACACACTAGGGAACACATTAACCCCTTGATTGCCCCCTAGTGTTAACCCGTTCAATGCCAGTGACATTGTTACAGTAATCAATGCATTTTCTATAGCATTGATCGCTGTAATAATGCCAATGGTCCCAAAAATGTGTTAAAACTGTCTGATGTGTCCGCCATAATGTCGCAGTCCCGAAAAAAATTTGCATATCGCCGCCATTACTAGTAAAAAAAAAATTAATAATAAAAATGCCATAAAACTATCCCCTATATTGTAGACGCTATAACTTTTGCGCAAAACAATCAATATACGCTTATTTCGATTTTTTTTTTTTTTACCAAAAGTATGTAGAAGAATACATATCTCCCCAAACTGAGGAAAAAAAGTTTTTTTATGTATTTTTGGGGGATATTTATTGTAGCAAAAAGTAAAAAATAATGCATTTTTTTTTAAATTGTCGTTCTTTTTTTGTTTATAGCGCAAAAAATAAACGCAGAGATGATCAGATACCACCAAAAGAAAGCTCTGTTTGTGGGAAAAAAAGACGTCAATTTTGTTTGGGTGCAACATCGCACGGCCGAGCAATTGTCAGTTAAAGTGACGCAGTGCCGAATCGCAAAAAGTGCTCTGGTCAGGAAGGAGATAAAATCTTCCGGGGCTGTTGTACCCCGGAAGATAGTGGTTAATAGATCATTGGTGTCATGCTGCTAGGTCTGCTAAGTGGTGATGGACCTGGAACTACGGCGCCATTGAATTGGAGATCAATCAGCTACAGCTCAAGGAACCCTTTAAGAGGAGCTCCTGGCCCCCCCCCCCCCCAAAAAAAAAAAAAATTAAGTCAGCAGCTATAAATACTGTAGCTGCTGACTTTTAATATTAGTGCACTTACCTGTCCAGGCATCCAGCGGTGTCTTCACCTGAGCCGATTCTTCAATCAAACCAGGTACCCACTCCCATGCCAAAAGGTGCCAGATGTGGCAGCAGAGCAGAGGCAGACAAGTGGAGCTTTCCCTTTTGGGTGGAGCTTTGCTTTAATAATGTCTGGAGGATCCCTAGGATTCAGTGGAACCTTGATTTAAAACAACTGCCCATTGGGGGATGCTTTAAGAAGTGTTCCCTCCAAAAAGCACAAATAGCACAAATCCCAATAAACCCTATTGTATGCAGATTCTCTCACATTTTCCTGTGCATGAAGGCGTCACCAACACCATGTGTTTACATTATCTTCGCTCTCTGCATCTTTCTTCTGGACTTCTCAGAAGCTTTTTGGTTTGTTACAATTTCTTACATTGTAGGAGAATTCCTACTGAATGATTGGTTGGAAGGCTGTGGAAACTTTCATAGCTGTTAATTTATTAAGTTTATTGTATATTTCTTGAATATTTATGATCACTTCATGCTGTAATGTTATGGTTTATTTTCTAAGGCATTTTAAGTTTTAGTATATACAGTATCTCACAAGTGAGTACACCCCTCACATTTTTGTAAATATTTTATTATACCTTTTCATGTGACAACACTGAAGAAATTACACTTTGCTACAATGTAAAGTAGTGAGTGTACAGCTTGTATGACTGTGTAAATTCGCTGTCCCTTCAAAATAACTAAACACACAGCCATTTATGTCTAAACCGCTGGCAACAAAAGTGAGTACACCTCTAAGTGAAAATGTCCAAATTGGGCCCAAAGTGTCAATATTTTGTGTGGCCACCATTATTTTCCAGCACTGCCTTAACCCTCTTGGGCATGGAGTTCACCAGAGCTTCACAGGTTGCCCCTGGAGTCATCTTCCACTCCTCCATGATGACGACATAGAGTTGGTGGATGTTAGAGACCTTGCACTCCTCCACCTTCAGTGCGAGGATGCCCCACAGATGCTCAATAGGGTTTAGGTCTGGACACATGCTTGGCCAGTCCATTACCTTTACCCTCAGCTCCTTTAGCAAGGCAGTGGTCATCTTGGCAGTGTGTTTGAGGTCGTTATGTTGGAATTCTGCCCTGCGGCCCAGTCTGCAAAAGGAGAGGATCATGCTCTGCTTCAGTATGTCACAGTACATGTTTGCATTCATGGTTACCTCAATGAACTGTAGCTCCCCAGTGCCGGCAGCACTCATGCAGCCCCAGACCATGACACTCCCACCACCATGCTTGACTGTAGGCAAGACACACTTGTCTTTGTACTCCTCACCTGGTTGCCGCCACACAGGCTTGACACCATCTGAACCAAATAAGTTTATCTTGATCTCATCAGACCACAGGACATGGTTCCGGTAATCCATGTCCTTAGTCAACTTGTCTTCAGCAAATTGTTTGCGGGCTTTCTTGTGCATCATCTTTAGAAGAGGTTTCCTTCTGGGAGGACAGCCATGCAGACCAAGTTGATACAGCGTGCGGCGTATGGTCTGAGCACTGACAGGCTGACCCCCCACCCCTTCAACCTCTGCAGCAATGCTGGCAGCACACATACGTCTATTGGCCAAAGACAACCTCTGGATATGACGCTGAGCACGTGCACTCAACTTCTTTGGTAGACAATGGTGAGACCTGTTCTGAGTGGAACCTGTCCTGTTAAACCGCTGTATGGTCTTGGCCACCGTGCTGCAGCTCAGTTTCAGGGTCTTGGCAATTTTCTTATAGCCTAGGCCATCTTTATGTAGAGCAGCAATTCTTTCTTTGAGATCCTCAGAGAGTTCTTTGCCATGAGGTGCCATGTTGAACTTCCAGTGACCTGTAAGAGAGTAAGAGTGATCACACCAAATTTAACACACCTGCTCCCCATTCACACCTGAGACCTTGTAACACTAATGAGTCACATGAGACCGGGGAGGTAAAATGGATAATTGGGCCCAGTTCTGACATTTTCACTTAGAGGTGTACTCACTTTTGTTGCCAGTGGTTTAGACGTTAATGGCTGTGTGTTGAGTTATTTTGAGGGGATAGCAAATTTACACTATTATACAAGTTGTACACTCACTACTTTACATTGTAGCAATGTGTCAATTTCTTCAGTGTTGTCACATGAAAAAATATAATAAAATATTTACAAAAATGTGAGGGGTGTACTCATTTTTGTGAGATACTGTAGTGTTTTATATAATTTTTTTTTTTTATGTTTGAATTCATCCTGTCACTTTTGCTGAACTGTTTGGAATTTATATGCTGAATATGATCATGCGGTTTCCAGAATATTTTTTGCTATAGTGGTCCTTTAAAGTGTACCTCCTAGCCAAAACCTTTTTTTCTTTCCTCCTTACCCAATGCTGTGTTGTCCTCAAATCACATACTTACATGCCTAATGAATTCAACACTGCCCTGCTGTGATCTGCTTCTCTACAACTCCACCTTCTCCCGCGATGTCTTTGGGAACCAGCTGTCTCTTCTGGGTTCAGCAACTGCCCCACCCCCACACCAGACGTGTAGCACATCATTCTTACCTGGGCAAGAATGGAGGACAAGGGGTGGGTCAAAATGGAATAATAATAATAAATAATAATAATATCAATAAGCAAAGATTTTGTTTTTTTGTTTTTTTGTGTTGCGGAGGGGTGTATGTTTCAGTGTGAAGGTCTGTTTGAAGGTGACAACTGTCTAAGAGGGTATTTACATTATTATAGAGAAATTTACTCTTACTTTCTGTTGCTTCTAGGGGGTGGGCCAAAATTGAATGATAATAAATAAATAAGCCAAGAAAAAGAAGTTTAGTGTTGCACAAGGTAGAAGGTCTGCTTTAGGGTGACAACTGTCTAAGAGGGTATTTACATTATTATGGCAAAATTAACTCTTACTTCCTGTTGCGTCTAGGGGACAGGAAAAGAAGCCAATGCTCCATAATAAAAAAAAAAATGAAAAGACCACCTTTTAAAGGAGTGTGAAAGGGTACAAATCTCAGCTTTTATTGCTGTCTACCGTTTCCCCTCGCTTCCTGTCCCAGTGACAATATATTTACCAGGATAGAAAATTAAGAAAATGAGCCCATCTCAGGCCACAAATGGCAATAAAAAATACTTTAGTCACTCTGTACAAAACTAAAAAAAAAACTACTGAAGCGACACTTTATTAAAAAAGTTTATGCCGCCTATTGCTCTGCACTGAGCATGCCCTGTCTATAGGCCAGTTGCTGGGGACCCTTTGTTTTTCTAGTCCTGGCTGAAAATAATCACCCTTTAGAGGCTACTGTCGGCAGTCAGGATTCCATTAGGCAGCAGTTAATAATGAATACAGTCACTGCCATATAAAGCTTTTGTAGACAGCAGGGAAAATGAAATGTCACTCTCCAGTCACAAAACTGTAATCGCTTGTTAAATTACCCTTTCCTGGAATCACTTAGTGTCCTTTTCTCTGTATTTATATCTTTTATTCTTAATGGTTTGTCTTGAGGTTGTGCCGCTAACAGGCAACAATGGGGAAGCCTACAGGAGAATAAACACAGGTCACAACCACGTCTCCCGCAGATTTAAATCGAACACGTTTCACTAACACACTCATAGATAAAGCAATGGGCAGCCTTTGTTACATTACATCTGCATTCTGTATACAACCTTTATTGGGGGTAGATCACAGCACATTTACAAAATGCTATTTAAACATATGGACATGTTTTTCCTTAATTTCTCTACCCATCTTTATTCCTTCAGATATATGGATCATTGGGAAGATTTCCCTTCATTTTCTGTCCCAGAAATGCAGCAGCTAGAATAGAAAAATCACTCAAAGGGAATTCCCCTCTACAGAGTTGTCCCTGCAACAGGTGTCCCCATCGGAAGATTTCCCCTCACCTTTTGTTCTGGGGACAACTCTGAATTTTGGGATTTCATTCACATGACAACAGCTTTTAGTTCAAGCAGAGGAGTGAATCAATCCAGTGGGGGCACAGACTCAAAAAACAACTTGACAGAGTGGCTACTCCTTCCCAACTCTATCTAAAAAATTAAAAATAACAATTAAAAGAAGCGGAGGGTGGTGTTCCCCCCTGGAAGATTTTCTTGCTTTTCCTGTTTTTCCTCACTTTCATTCCTGGTGACAATGATCAATAGTACAGATAGAGAGGGTGAATCTCCCTAAAATGTAAACGGGCAAGTTTTTAAACACAGAAGAGATTGCTTAGTGTACAATTTCGGCCAAGGTAAATTAACTCCTGCACATGACATCATCTAGGCCCAGCCAACGAAAACTGCAAAAGAACAGTAACCAATAGAAGACTGGCTAAAGATATCAACGGCTGGTAAGAAAGCTGTGGAACGCTGCATCGGTAGAGTGGAGATGAGTATAATTCTGCTTTAGATACATTTTAGGATAATTGGCTCAATTCACAAAACAAACTAACCAAAAAGTGACAATTATTTTTAGGTGCATCCAGTGAGATTTGAGCATTAAAGCTGAAGTTTGAGTATGGCAACATTTACCAAGTTATAAGTGTAGCACTGGTAGATTTGCGATCTACCATATGTTAGGTAAATTTAGTAACTTGTTCGTTAAATAGGTCAGGTTTGCCTCTGTTCCAGCTTGGCTGACGTTGTGTGTGTTTTCATACTGACCGGTGGGTGTCGCTGTTATCACTGGCCAGTGTTGGAAGGGCAACGTTTTGAAGCGTATGGGTGCTCTTCTGTCCCAGAGACAACTCGGTGGAGGTGGTCCTCCGAGTTGCATTCTGGGCTTTATGGGACAGACGCCATATTGTGGGGTTCGTTTTCAGCCACCTCCTGGCCGACAGGTATGCGTTAGAGAGCAATCTCGTGGTCCTCTGTTCCGGAGGCCCACGCCGCTGCGGCGCAGGGTTGGGCCCAGAAGCTTGTCTGGGGCCTACCACAGCAGCCGAGGAATGGTCCTGAGCTGTCTATCCAGAAGGGAAGAAGCTGGACAACCGAGGAGATCCCAGGGGAGGACCTGTCTTGGAGAGATCACGCCACGTGCTGGTCTATAGAGGGGCCTGGTGACTCGGTTGGAGGACGTATCCTAAAAGTAACTATACAGCATAGTGTTGCCGGGTTGGCTTAAAGGTTCAAGTACTGTGACTGACATTCACCGTAAAACCGATACATCCTGTGGCAGAGGATCGTACAGGTTTATCCCAAACAAGTCTGTGGCAAGGACTTTTGTTCGTGCTACGTACTGGCTGCTAGGCAATTGAGAGAGGCCTATCCAGGCGAGCAAAGAGTGTGTCCCACGAGGGGGGCGCATTCCATTGTAATATCCAAATTCTACCAGGACATTTGTCAAGAATTCTATAAGAAGATATTTGAGTTTCTTCTGCGGTTTCCCTTCTGCCTCTTTCCTGCTACTTCTTTAGTGAATCGTTTAATAAAGCATTGAAAACGTATTCAAGTGTTTGTGCGTGTGTCGTCCAGAGGTAAACTCAACGGAACCCTAGACCTGGGGCCGGTAAAACAGAGGGAAGGAGAGTGAAGTTAAGCCCGCTTAAACCAGCAGCTCCACCGAGAGTTAGTGCTACATAAGTTACCAATTTATGCATGTACAGTGCCTTGCAAAAGTATTCACCCCCCTTGGCATTTTTCGTGTTTTGTTGCCCCACAACCTGGAATTAACATGGATTGTTTGAGGATTAGCATCATTTAATTTACAGAACAACTTTGAAGATTTTTTTTTTTTTTTTTTTATTGTGAAGCAAACAACAAATAGGACAAAATAACAGAAAAAGTCAATGTGCATAACTATTCACCCCCCTAAATTCAATACTTTGTAGAGCCACCTTTTGCGGCTATCACAGCTCCAAGTCGCTTTGGATAAGTCTATGAGCTTGCCACATCTTACCACTGGGATTTTTGCCCATTCCTCCTTGCAAAACTGCTCCAGCTCCTTCAAGTTGGATGGTTTGCGCTTGTGAACAGCAATCTTTAAGTCTGACCACGGATTTTCTATTGAATTGAGGTCTGGGCTTTGACTAGGCCGTTCCAACACATTTACATGTTTCCCCTTAAACCACTCAAGTGTTGCTTTAGCAGTGTGTTTGGGGTCATTGTCCTGCTGGAAGGTGAACCTCCGTCCTAGCCTCAAATCACACACAGAATGGTACAGGTTTTGCTCAAGAATATCCCTGTTTTTAGCACCATTTATCTTTCCCTCACCTCTGACCAGTTTCCCAGTCCTGACTGCTGAAAAACATCCCCACAGCATGATGCTGCCACCACCATGTTTCACTGTGGGGATGGTGTTCTTTGGGTGATGTGATGTGTTGGGTTTCTGCTAGACATAGCGTTTTCTTTGATGGCCAAAAAGTTCAATTTTAGTCTCATCAGACCAGAGCACCTTCCTCCATACATTTTGGGAGTCTCCCACATGCCTTTTCCCAAACTCAAAATGTGCCATTTTGTTTTTTTGCTGAAAGTAATTGCTTTCTTCTGGCCACTCTGCCATAAAGCCCAACTCTATGGAGCGTACGGCTTTTTGTCGTCCTATGTACAGATACTCCAGTCTCTGCTGTGGAACTCTGCAGCTCCTCCAGGGTTACCTTAGGTCTCTGTGCTGCCTCTCTGATTAATGCCCTCCTTGCCCGGTCCGTGAGTTTTGGTGCGAGGCCGTCTCTTGGCAGGTTTGCTGTTGTGCCATGTTCTTTCCATTTGGTTATGATAGATTTGATGGTGCTCCTAGGGATCATCAACGATTTGGATATTTTTTTATAACCTAACCCTGACATGTACTTCCCAACAACATTGTCCCTTACTTGTTTGTAGAGTTCCTTTGGTCTTCATGGCAGTGTTTGGTTAGTGGTGCCTCTTGCTTAGGTGTTGCAGCCTCTGGGGCCTTTCAAAAAGGTGTGTATATATAATGACAGATCATGTGACACTTAGATTGCACACAGGTGGACATCATTTCACTAATTATGTGACTTCTGAAGGTAATTGGTTGCACCGGAGCTTTTTATGGGCTTCATAACAAAGGGGGTGAATACATAAGCACATGCCAATGTCATGGTTATGCAAGAGAGTTTTGTCTGTCAGCTTACCTGTCTCGATGTGTTCATCTCTAAAGACCAGCTGACTCTCACCTGACTGCTTTTATTAACTCTCCTCTAGCATGGCCCCACCCCAGCTCCTATCAGTGAACTCTATATTAGCCTCTGCACTGCAGGTCAGCCCTGCTGATCAACCTTTGTGTGTTTTGGCTTCCTGTTCCTGCCTGCCATGTGCGCTACATTTGTTTCAGTTACCGACCTTGGCGTGTTCTCAACTATTCCTGTCTGTTCGTGACCCTGACCTTTGGCATGTCCCCGACTATCCCTGTTTGCCTGTGACCCTGAACCTTGGTGTGAACTCTGTCGTCCTTGTCTGCTTGTGGCCCTGACCTTGGCTTATTCCTTTACTATCCCTATCCTCCTGTTGCCTACTGTGGGTGTGAGCTGGGGGACCCTGGGGGTCACTACCTGGAGCCAGTTGCAGCCCAGTCCATCCTCACCACTAGAGGCTCTGGTGAACACCTGCTGGCTCTTAGACTCCGCGCCCCAGGGAATCCTACGCTCTAACCCCAGTGGGATCCGTGTTGGTGTTCCAGCGGCCCTGCCTTCCTTACCACCCGGACTCCCATCCGCAGCAGTCAGCCGTAGGGTCCACTACCTTGTGGTGCACTCCTGATCCCAACGGTGTTCATCTGTCACCTAGCCTCAAGGTGACCTGACAGCCAATTATCAGTCTTATTTCTGAAAAATAGTTCTATGTATATATTTTTCTAATTTTACTTCACCAACTTAGACTATTGTGTTCTGATCCATCACATATAATTCAGATTAAAAAAAACATTGAACTAAAGGCTGTAATGCAACAAAATAGGTAAAAAGCCAAGGGGGGGGAGGTGAATACTCTTGCAAGGCACTGTATGTGTCATACCTGTAGGATCCAGCTAGAAATCACTGTAGTAGGCACCACTACTACAACCATTGCCGCAAGCTTCCATGTCCCTTGCCAAGCAGTTGCCCCACTTCTTGATGTACACAGAAGGTCACCCAATTGGCACGGGTGCCTTTCAAAGAAAATTTAGCATTTTCTTAATAAATTCAAAGTGTTCTTTTGATCAGACGAGGTAACGATCGCGTCATTACTGCCCCACCTCTCCAACTTGTCCAATCAGAGAATGCTTTGCATTCATTGAGAAAATGCAAAGTGCTCACTGAATGGTGCCCATTCCAAGTGTGTTCACAATGCAGCAGGGGCAACCACTTGGCACTAGACACGGAAGCTAGTGGAGGTCACTAGAGTAGTGGTGCCTATTACAGTGATTTTCAGCTTTCACAGGTACATTGCACCCGGAAAGTATTCATAGCATTTCACTTTTTCCACATTTTGTTATGTTACAGCCTAATTCCAAAATGGATTCAATTCATTATTTTCCTCAAAATTCTACAAACAATACCCCATAATGACAACGTGAAAGACGTTTGTTTATTTCCTTGCAAATTTATCAAAAATAAAAAAACGAAAAAAATCACATATACATAAGTATTCACAGCCTTTGCTTAATACTTTTTTGAAGCAACTTAGGCACCAATTACTGCCTCAAGTCTTTTTGAGCATGATGCTACAAGCCTGGCACACCTATTTTTGGTCAGTTTCTCCCATTCTTCGCAGGACCTCTCAAGCTCTATTAGATTGGATGCGGAGTGTCGGTGTACAGCCATTTTCAAATCTCTCCAGAGATGTTCAATCGGGTTCAAGTCTGGGCTCCGGCTGGGCCACTCAAGGCCATTCACAGAGTTGTCCCGTAGCTACTCCTTTGTTATCTTGGCTGTATGCTTAGGGTCGTTTTCCTGTTTGAAGATGAATCTTCGCCCTAGTCTGAAGTCCAAAGCGCTCTGGAGCAGGTTTTCATCAAGGATGTCTCTATACATTGCTGCATTCATCTTTCCCTTGATCCTGATCCATGAACAGATTTGTCAGTGAGAAAGGAGCATCAGCATGGCTTTGTGTGAGCTTGTTCCAGGGACTCAGTTCCTGTTCTTTTCATCCTCCACTGCACTGCTGCTTCCAAGATTGATTGGATGTCCCCTCACTTTAACATATCAGGCTGTAACATCAACAGGTAGTCCACCTTGCCTCTTTTCCCCTGTCAGCCTTTGCACATGCTAGTTGATCTGATCCTTCGTCTTCCATTAAGCGCCTGCAGGCATCTGTTTAATCAACAAGCAGTCCACACAAAAGGGACGGGTTGGTTTCCCTCATTGTTTACAAGGACTTTTTTTGATGTGTCCAAAACATTGGTCTAGCTAGTTTGAGCAATTCCTTGGCCATCATTTCTTGCAATTAAGTGCCTCATCCCTGCATATGGCTGACTGTTGATATGATAGTGGGTAATGCAAGCTTGTCTTTAATGATTTTTACTGTGGTGTGGTGAATGTTGCTTTTTTGTGGAAATCTTATTAATAAATATTTTCTATTTTTGTGATTATTACACTGCTGTGTGGTTCCCTTTGGAGTTACTCTCTTGGTATATTTTTTATATCCAAGTACTCCCTTCCTTCTCCTGCCGCTGAAAAACATCCCCACAACATGATGCTAACACCACCATTCTTCACTGTAGGGATGGTATTGGCCAGGTGATGAGCGGTGCCTGGTTTCCTCCAGACATGACGCTTGTCATTTAGGCCAAAGAGTTCAATCTTTGTTTCATCAGACTGGAGAATTTTGCTTTTCATGGTCTGAGTCCTTCAGGTGCCTTTTGGCAAACTCCAGGTGGGTTGTCATATGCCTTTTACTGAGAAGTGGCTTCCATCTGGCCACTCTACTATACAGGCCTGATTGGTGGAGTGCTGCAAAGATGGTTGTTCTTTTGGAAGGTTCTCCTCTCTCCACAGAGAAATGCTGGAGCTCTGTCAGACTGACCATCAAGTTCTTGGTCACCTCCCTTACTAGGGCCCTTCTGCCCCAATCGCTCTGTTTGACAGGGCAGCCTACTCTAGGAAGAGTCCTGGTGGTTCCAAATTTATGGATGATGGAGGTCACTTTGCTCTCACTTTAATGCTGCAGACATTTTTCTTTACCCTTCCTCAGATCTGTGCCTCCATACAATCCTGTCTCGGAGGTCTACAGACAATTCCTTGAACTTCATGGCTTGGTTTGTGTTTTGACATGCACTGCTAACTGTGGAACCTTTTATAGACAGTTGTGTGCCTTTCCAAATCATGTCCAATCAACTGAATTTACTACAGGTGGACTTCAATTAAGTTGTAGAAACATCTCAAGGATTATCAGTGGAAACAGGATGCACCTGAGCTCAATTTTGAGTGTCATGGCAAAGGCTGTGCATACTTATGTACATGTATTTTTCTTGTTTTTTTATTCTTAATACACTTGCAAATATTTCAAACAAACTTCACGTTGTCATTATGGGGTATTGTTTGTAGTATTTTGAGGGAAATAATGAATTGAATCCATTTTGGAATAAGGTTTTAACATAACAAAATGTGGAAAAAGTGAAGCGCTGTAAATACTTTCAAGATGACTGTACAGTACATCACATACATACTTGCATTGGTTCAGTCTTTACTATGGAAGAAGTTGCCATATCTAAACTTCAGCTTTGAAGTCGCACAGCTAAAATAAAGATCTGTCGGAGACATTTTTCCTTCCTGTGCTGACAATACCATTATTGCTGGAACAGGAAGTAAGGCAAAATCTCTGTAAAATTAATAAAGCACACCTTTCAGCAGAACCACTTGAATTTATAGGTAGATATTTTGACCCACTGATCCAAGTGGTTCACCACACCCAGGACTGTTGCAAACCATGAGTGAACTTCCATTATTTCAAGGATATCAGATTTGGAGTCAGTAAAAAACAGCTATTAAATATATTGGTGGCCCAGTGTTTAAGTATTTATTTGTAATAGCTTCCCTAGTGACCAGACTAAGCAAGCAAACGCTCTGGTGTCTTCTTTCAGAATAAAGATTGACAAAATTCCTCACGCTGGGAAATAAACTGAAAGTCAATTTTGGATAGAGTTGCCCTTTAAGTGCATTAAAACTTTGTATAAATGCACTTAAGTTCTATATATACATTTGCAATGGGCGAGATGATGGTGATAATTAGCTTTACATCTGCTGTTCACTCCTCTTTCAACTAGATGACATTTTCTACCTGTCAAAACTTTTATTATATTTATGGTAATAATTCATGTGCTTATTTTCATTTCATTCCAATAGCAATTGTCTTTGCCAGAATATTTTAAGATAATTGGATGCTAGCTTTAAAGACATGAGAAAGTTGCAGATGTAATAAGGCCTGGCAATAAGAATAATAAATTATTTTAAAGCCAAGGCTCTTTTTGCTATTTGCTTATGTCTTTAATGATAATATTCAATTATGTTGAAATATTCTGGCAAAGACAATTGCTATTGGAATAGAATGAAAACGAGCACACGTATTATTATCACATATGGGATCAAAGCTTTGACAGGTAGTAAATGTCATCTATTTATAAGGTGAGTGAACAGCTAACGTAGAGTTGATTACCCTTCTTACAGTTGTCTTATCTATTGCAAATGTATAAATATTATTATTAATACTATTATTATTTAGTGCTTTCATCCCCTGTTGTGCTGTACAATGTATGTTAACAGGCTAAGCAGTATCACCAGTCTAATTAGACCCTTTTCTCACTGACCACCATTGCAAGGAGCATTCTTCCTGCTGACCACCAATGTAAGGAGCATTCTTCCCAATGCCCACCAATACAAGGGGTGCCCTGCCCACCAATGTAAGGGGCATTCTTACCACTGGCCACCTACAGTATATAAGGGGAGTTCTTCCCAGTGGCCCCCAATGTAAGGGGCTTTCTTCACAATGGCCACCTCTGTAAGGGGCGCTATTCCCACTACCCACCAATATAAAGGGACTTCTTTCCAGTGGCCACCAATGTAAGGGGTACTATTCTCACTGCTTACCAATGTAAGGAGCGTTCCACCAACTGACCACCAATGTAGGGGACGTTCTTCCCAATGGCCAGAAATGTAAGGGGCGTTCTTCCCACTGGCCACCAATGTAAGGGGGGGGTTTCTTCCCACTGACCACCAATGTAAGGGGCATTCTTCCCTCTGGCCACCATTGTAAGGGGGGGGGGTCTTCCCACTGGCCACCAATGTAAGGGGCATTCTTCCCACTGGCCACCATTGTAAGGGGGGGGGGTTCTTCCCACTGGCCACCAATGTAAGGGGCGTTCTTTCCTACTGACCAGCAATGTAAGGAACATTCCTCCCACTGATCACCATTGTGAAGGGCATTATTCCCACTAAACAGTCTACAGGGCCTCTTCTTCTTTGACCACTCTTGTAAAGTGGACACTTCACAGACCATCAATGTTAGGTCTCCTTCTCACCTTAATTTGCTGGCACATTTAGATGCGTTAAGAATGATTCATATCCATTGAATTTTAACACGTTTAAACATATTTGCATTTAGACACATTAACATCAGTTTTGTTTAGAAGTGCTTACATTACATTTACACATGCTTAGGTGCATTTACACGTGTTTAAGTGCGTTTGCACATGTACCTGCAGTAATAATACAAGGTCTGTACAGCCACTGACACATCTCTGTTCTCTGTTCTATTTTTTTATTTATTTATTTTTTTGTTATGCTGCAAACACAGCTCTGCATAATGGTCCTTAATGCACCTATCTGAATGTCCTTATTCATTTGTTTTTATGCTGAATACAGATGTGTGCAGAACTGGACACCGCACGAGTCTATGTGCAGTGCTTCTTAAACCCGTGTGAACAAGGCCATAAGCCGGCCATAGAAAATTTGAATCTCAACAGGTTCAGCAGGGATTGGCCAAGATTCGATCCCTGTATGGGGAGCCTGATTGTACCCAAGTCGATCCATCGATTGACTTGGGTACAACCAGCCTGTCGGATTTTTAGCATGTGATTACTGCCTGCTGCTATAGTCGCCAGCAGTTATTATTGTGTTCTCCCGGCACATCCCTGCCGGGAGACACACTGACTGTGTTGATGGAGGAATTGAGCGATTTTCTTTCCTGTAGCCCATGGTTGCAGGAAAGAAAATCATATAATCTTTGGTCTGCCTTATGGAACATTTTTCTACTGACCACATTGAAATTTCACTGTCTCACTGTCTACGCTTCTTTTTTTGCCAATATTGCTGTTTCCTTAATTTCATTGTTATCACGGAATATCATTTTGTCAAATATAGTAGTTGCCTAGGGTTATTCTGTTCAAAAGAGGTTGAGAAAGGATACTTTAAGGAATTACATTTTTATGACCTATTTGACATTGTAAAGCTTATCCGATACTAAACAGCCGTGAAATATACAATATGTGCATTTTGTTTAAAGCATTGGGTAATATATTGTAAAATATCACTCTCTAGGGTTATTGTAGATTAAAGCGGTATTAAACCCAACAGCAAACATTTATTATATTGCAGCTTACCAATTCTTAGATGTGATGGCTGCATTAGAATTTTTAGGCTTTCTTTCTTCTATTTTCATCTGATGATGTAGTCAGCGAGTCTGTTGTTTTTCAAAAGAACACGTTCTCTTCCAGATGTATTAGTTTGCAGGGAAGAGACAAACCATTTAACACTGACAGAGGTGCTTACAATGGTCAGCTTTTATTTATTGTAAAACCTTTATGCCACAAAAAAAAAAAACAGCTGTAACTGCTTAAAGCATGTGATCTGGAGTTTGACTTCAATTTTGTTAGATGTACTCACAGATTTAAATACACTAACACTCCCCTCCCCCCAGACTGAAAATTCTGCTGTCTGCTGTGCCCCCTGTGCATCTTCATCCAGAGTGGGGACACTCTAATACAAGAGGTATGTAATTGGCAAGATCACCAGGTGAAAACAGAGGAAAAAAGCCTAAGAAAAGGAAAGTAATGCTCCACAGATACAGCACATCCTAAATCCACAAAAACTCTCCAGCTCTCAACACAAGATGCTTTTAAGGACGCTTAGGTGCATAATTCTTCCTCAGGTACAAGATCGTGAAATCTTAAGTAAACTGCAAAAAACACACACAAGGGCACAAGCTCCTCGTGCATTACCACCAAACTATTTATTATAACGCCACAGCCAAATGGATACTCACAAACATATAAAAACTGCAGGCATGTAACATAGATGCTTCAGCCATGGATGAAACGTCCCATTATTGGACCATCCGATCTTAAAGCTGATGCGTTTTGGGAGACTCACTCCCTTCCTCAGAGCCCAGATCCCAGACCAAGATGGCTGTCAGTGGTCCATCAGAAGTTGCAGGATAGCTGCAACCTCTGTGAAAACTCTCAATCTCTCAAGGAAGACTGTTCTTGTAAAGATCCCACTACAGTAGTATAGTAGCACAGCAGCACCTGCTCAATGAAGGCCATGCTGCACCTGCCTTCAAGTCTTTATCAAGCCTTAACACAGGTCCCTTAGTGCATTCTGTCGTGATTTTATTAACATTTCTCAAGCCTGAGGAAGGGGGTGGCTTTTTCCCACCAAAAGACATTGGCTGCATTTAATGTTTGTTCTTAACCAGGGTCTCCAAACTTTCTAAGCAAAGGGCTAGTTTACTGTCCTTCAGGCTTTAGGAGGGCTGGACTGTGGCCAGTGGAAGTAGAAAATGTCCCGGCATCAGTGCCTCGCCACAATGCAGTTACAGCAGTTTTTTGTCGGTTTAAAGGGAGGAATCGTGCCCCATTATTGGTATCAGGGAAATAAATAGTGCCCCATTGATGGTGTCAGTGGGGAAAATGGTGCCCCATCATTGGTGTCAGTTGGCGGAATAGTGCCCCAATTGCCAAATAAAGGCAAGCAAAGGGCCACAGTTTGGAGACCACTGCTCTTAAAAATTAAACGATTCAAAAAGTCCTTCAAGTGAAATGAACTTTTGTACTAGGAGCTCCTTTGTATACAACCAAGAGTTTTCCATTTGGCAAGTGCTCCTTGCTTTTGTCGTTATGAGAGGTAGCAGCCTAAGACAGAACAGGGTCGACCTATATTATATTTTAATCACAGAACCGCTTTTTTGAAGGAAAAAAAAATCACTTAAAACAAATCCATCAGAACCAAATGTCATCATATTTTCACTTTCTGTCCAGCACTATCACACACGTCGGGCACTTGTAGTGTCTTAACATATATACACAGTGTATATCCACTGCAAGGAGAACCTAAAGAGCTCTGGGATCAGATCCTAAACTTTTGGTATTCTAAGTAAGCAATTATACAAATGGCTTTAGGATAAACTTAATATTAATATATCAAAAATAATACTAGCTAAAAACACCCTTCCTTTATATGGGAAACCATATCCCTTTGAAAATGTTTTAGATATTCATATAACCTGTCAAAACCGAAAGACCGTCATTGACTTTACCTGACTTTTGCCTTTAACCACTTTCCTACCGCGCATAGTCATATGACGGCGGCAAGAACCCTTTGTCCCTCCAGGCCGCCGTCATATGACGTCTTTTACTTTCTGAGCCTCTAGGGGGCGCGCACCCTCCGCGTCACTAGGCACCCGATGCGCGTGCCCGGCGTCCGTGATTGCCCGTGAACACAGCAGGACCGTGGATCTGTGTGTGTAAACACACAGATCTATGTCCTGTCAGAGGAGAGGAGACCGATGGTGTGTTCCCAGTACAGAGGAACACCGATCGGTCTCCTCCCCTTGTGAGTCTCCACCCCCTACAGTTAGAATCACCCCCTAGGATGCACATTTAGCCCCTTCCTCGCCCCCTAGTGTTAACCCCTTCCCTGCCAGTCACATTTACAAAGTAATCAGTGCATCTTTTTTATAGCTCTGATCGCTGTATGAATGTGAATGGTCCCAAAATAGTGTCAAGTGTCCGAAGTGTCCGCCGCAATATCGCAGTCATGATAAAAATCGCAGATCGCCACCATTACTACTAAAAAAAAAATAAAAATGCCATAAATTTATCCCCTGTTTTGTAGATGCTATAACTTTTGCGCAAACCAATCAATATATGCTTATTGCGATTTTTTTTTTTTACCAAAAATATGTAGAAGAATACATATCGGCTTAACTGAGGAAATTTTTTTTTTTTTTAATGGGATATTTATTATAGCAAAAAGTAAAAAACATTGTGTTCAAAATTGTCACACTTTTTTTGTTTATCGCACACAAAAAAAACACACAGAGGTGATCAAATACCACCAGAAGAAAGCTCTATTTGTGGGGAAAAAACTATCAAAATTTTATGTGGGTACATGGTAGCATGACTACGCAATTGTCATTCAAATGTAACAGCGCTGAAAGCTGAAAATTGGTCTGGGCAGGAAGGGGGTGAAAATGCCCTGTATTGAAATGGTTAAAAAAAAATAAAATAACAAACATGTTATACTTACCTGCTCTGTGCAGTGGTGTTGCACAGAGCAGCCCAGATCCTTCTCTTTTTCGGGTACCACGCCTGCGCTCTTGGCTCCTCCCTTCTGCCGGCTGCCCCCACAGCAAGAATTTTCGTTCATATTTCGCACCATTAGTGGGCTGCAGCAACAGCCGATTTTCGTGCGGCCATCGAATTTGAGTAATCGGACATATTGGAAATTTTTTGAAAAACAAACGATTTTCTAATCGATGATGGAAGAATTGTGCGAGAAATGTAATCGAAAAAGAAATGCGCATGTGCAAGAAAAGAAAATTCCTGGAAAGAAAATAAGATTCCCAGCCATGAAAATTCTTTTCTGTAGCAACATGAGGTGAAATTGAAGGCTTGGTTGGTCGAATTTTGAAATCAATGGTGGCGGATCACAAAACGCACAAATTTTCTAATTTTTAAAAGAAAATTCTTTCGAAATTCGACCGTGTATGGCCAACCTTGGTCTGTAGGGTTAAATAATGAGTTGGCCCAGCCTTTGCGGTTATAACAACTTCAACTTTGACCATTCTTCTAGAAGCGCATTTATGAGGTCAGGCACTGATGTTGGACCAGAAGGCCTGGCTCACAGTCTCAGCTCTAATTCATCCCAAAGGTGTTCTATCGGTTGAGGTCAGGACTCTGTGCAGGCCAGTCAAGTTCCTCCACCCCAAACACGCTCATCCATGTCTTTATGGACCTTGCTTTGTGCACTGGTCCAAATCATTTGGTGGAGGGGGGATTATGGTGTGGGGTTGTGTTTCAGGGGTTGGGTTTGGCCCCTTAGTTCCAGTGAAGGGAACTCTTAAGACATCAGCACATCAATACATTTTGGACAAATTCATGCTCCCAACTTTATAGGAACAGTTTGGAAATGCCCCCTTCCTGTTGACTGCGCAACATGACTGCGCACCAGTGCACAAAGCAAGGTCCATAAATACATGGATGAGCGAATTTGGGGTGGAGGGACTTGACTGACCTCGACCCGATAATACTTTTGACAATATAGTGTAGGTGTCAATATATTGCTTTTCGGGGGGGGGGGGTATAGGATTGGGTATATGGGATTGTATGATATTTTTTATTTTCTTTCTTTATTTTTTATGGTTGAACTAGATGGACTTGTGTCTTTTTTCAACCTGACTAACTATGTAACCATATTTTGGAATAGTTTATAATCTAAATTTCTTATGGGAAATACGTTGAGCATTGTCTACTGGTTGCCAAAATAATATTTGACTTGTTAATCGCTTGTTATTTTTTTTTTTTTGGATTAATTTAAAGACCACTGAATTACATCTGTAATGATTACTATGAATGAATGAATATCATGAACGCCTTTCACGTTGGTCTTGAAGAAGTGGATCAAGATCTATGAAACCCATTGACCTTTTCTTTGAAATGTATGTAGAAAGGAAGAAAGCCCCAAGGATATTGTGGATACAGAGAGAGATAAATGAGGGTATACCCATGAATAAAAAATCTGTATATTTTATTGGTACAAAAGTATTAATAAACAATACAAAATTATCTTGTACAAAAATCACCTAAAAAGAGTGTACAATATAAACTGCAGGAAATGAAACAGCCACTGAGCTGGAAATGCACCACAGATCAAAAACGTAAAGTTCAACTAGTGGGGCATATATGCCAAAGAACCCAACATGTTTCGGAGAGCAAAGAGAGGGATTTTTAAATTATGTATATTTCCTTCTTCAGGAGTAAAAAACAGACACGCTGCTTCATTTCTATTGAAAGAAAAAACATATATAATAGATAATGTATGTATTAATATGTATTAATAACAAACCAGTTGGTTTATGGCAACAGAATGGTACATGTAGGGTAAATAAAGGTAGTCTATACTTACATAACAGTATTTGTGTTTTTATTTTACACACCAGCAGACAGAGCGTCGGGACTTGGATATTGCTTGGCCGTATTTTCAAAGTATATCCGTATTTAGAGAGAAAAACACTCTCATAAAGTTGAAAATGAAGGCTAGGAAATCCGAACTAAGTCGGTATGACCAGGATCAGTGGATGCACCCGGGCGGTCCAACAATGCTCACGGTGATATCCCTAATGGATGGGGACGGACATCTAAAAAAAATATACAGATCGTAGATGGCAATAAGACTACATGCACTGAAGGTGTGGGGTTAAGTGAGCCAGAAAGACATCACTGCCCCAAAGTAAAAATAAGCTAGTAGCGGTGCAGGGGATAAATAACAATAAGTATAATATAAATACCTGCGGTGAGCATGTAGGTCAGTGTCCACAAAGATCCCCGGCGTTTACTGGCTGTGTAGCAATGACTGCTTACACAGTCAGACATATATACGCCCAGGGATTGAAAGGGGACCAATCAGGGCCATGGTATTTGGGTAGTAGGAGGAGGGAGAGAGGGACAGACAGGCACAGGTGCTGAGGATTGTCAACTGATGTCTCCCCATAACACCTGTGCTGCTGAATCCAGACCCACGTACGTCTCCAATGGGAATCCTCCGGCCGACGCGGCGTCCGGCGTCACTGCGCATCCTACTACCCAAATACCATGGCCCTGATTGGTCCCCTTTCGATCCCTGGGCGTATATATGCCTGACTGTGTAAGCAGTCATTGCTACACAGCCAGTAAACGCCGGGGATCTTTGTGGACACTGACCTACATGCTCACTGCAGGTATTTATATTATACTTATTGTTATTTATCCCCTGCACCGCTACTAGCTTATTTTTACTTTGGGGCAGTGATGTCTTTCTGGCTCACTTAACCCCACACCTTCAGTGCATGTAGTCTTATTGCCATCTACTATCTTTATATTTTTTTTAGATGTCCGTCCCAATCCATTAGCGATATTCCTGTGAGCATTGTTGGACCGCCCGGGTGCATCCACTGATCCTGGTTATACCGACTTAGTTCGGATTTCCTAGCCTTCATTTTCAACTTTATGAGAGTGTTTTTCTCTCTAAATACAGATATACTTTGAAAATACGGCCAAGCAATATCCAAGTCCCAATGCTCTGTCTGCTGGTGTGTAAAATAAAAACACAAATACTGTTATGTAAGTATAGACTACCTTTATTTACCCTACATGTACCATTCTGTTGCCATAAACCAACTGGTTTGTTATTAATACATATTAATACATACATTATCTATTATATATGTTTTTTCTTTCAATAGAAATGAAGCAGCGTGTCTGTTTTTTACTCCTGAAGAAGGAAATATACATAATTTAAAAATCCCTCTCTTTGCTCTCCGAAACATGTTGGGTTCTTTGGCATATATGCCCCACTAGTCGAACTTTACATTTTGATCTGTGGTGCATTTCCAGCTCAGTGGCTGTTTCATTTCCTGCAGTTTATTTTGTACACTCTTTTTAGGTGATTTTTGTACAAGATAATTTTGTATTGTTTATTAATACCTTTGTACCAATAAAATATACAGATTTTTTATTCATGGGTTTACCCTCATTTATCTCTCTCTGTATCCACAATATCCTTGAGGCTTTCTTCCTTTCTCCATACACTATTGATTAGGATGTGATACAGAGTGTAGGGTTCCCCATATATCCCTGGTTGGTCTCCACTTCTCCCCCTCCCTTTTTATACTATTTTCTTTGAAATGGGACATTTACAGTGTATTAATATGCAGTGTCCAGACCTAAATTGTTATCCTCTGGATGTTTTTGTTCATTTTTTAGCAATACATTAATTTTGTATATTTATAAAAATGTATGTATGTTAAGTTTGAGTGCTATACCCTATGACACATTTAGTTGATATATATTTGGGAATTTATAGCACTTAAAGGTATGTGTGTGTGTAATGCTATCCACCCCCTCTGTTTTAAATTTATTTTTATACTTCTCTTTTCCAAAGTCTTTAGGCTAACCATGTGACTCCACAGGTATACATACAAACATGAAAAATTGGGGACTTTAAATATACCTCCAATGGAGTATTAATTTTTAATATTTTATGTAAGGCTTGTTTTTGGGGATGATACCTCCTCTAGAGTCCTTTGAACTATGATATATAACACTCCACCTTTAGATGATTTTATTCTATGACACCTCAGAGACCTTGTAATTTTTGCCCCTTCTGCAGGCTGGGTGGCCCTTTATAGATGCAAAGAGTGACGTGGTAACATCAGTGCCACTCTCTGCACAGTAAATTGTGAATAATAGGAGCTGTTGTGACCACCCCCAGTGCCCCAAGTTGAGTGACAATGAATGTCATTCAACCTAGAAGACTGGGTACTACTTGTGGTCAAAAGAGGTACTGCAGGGGACAGCTCTGGATTAAAGGACTACTACATTTTTACAGCACCTAGGGCAGTGATGGTGAACTTTGGCACCCCAGATGTTTTGGAACTACATTTCCCATGATGCTCAACTACACTGCAGAGTGCATGAGCATCATGGGAAATGTAGTTCTAAAACATCAGGGGTGCCAAGGTTCTCCATCACCGACCTAGGGGATATTTATGTTAAAAAAAAGTTAGCCTGGAGCTTGACCTTTTATAACAATTGTGTTTACTTCCTTCGACTTTCTTTAAGGACATCCTTTCTGAAATGCCTTAGTTTCCTTCTTATATGCTGGTGCTTAGAAATGAGGGGCGATAAAATGATACATTGACAAAGCATCCTTGTCAGTTTTGTTCCAAAATAGACACATTTTGTCAGAACTACCTTACAATTATCCTTGCAAATTGTCAAATCTCAGATACCGTAAAACAGAAATGTTTGTTCCAACAAAATCCTTCTCTATTGTTTATTTGGATCTCCGTGTTCATCTGAGAACAGTCATTTTATTTGATCTCTCTTGCAGCTTGACTCTTCAGGGATCGGCTGCAAGGGGAATGCCACTTTAACAATGTAAATCTTGGCCACCCATCAATCAATGAGCCAATTCCAATCATTTGCCAAAAGGCTTGGAAGTCAGGAAGATCTCATGAGAAGACTACAAAGCCACTGGCATGTTTCTCAGTTCAAAGACGCTACTACAAGACGACAAGAGCCTGAAAATGATGTGAAAGTTTCAGAAAAGGTGAGAGGCAGAGTAAGTAGGATGTGATGTATTTTTCTGTCAACAATTTCATTTATTTGGGAAACTCTCTTGTGTTCATCACTGCCGTTATTAAATGCAGCTGTGAGCAATCCAATCTGTTGGAAGATGGTTTAAAGGGCACATGGCACTAAACTAGTTTTCTTTCTTCAAAGCTATGATAATTACATTGGGAGAGACATTTGTTGGAAAAAGGGAAAAATGCAGAAAAGGTGCATTTCCTTCAGTGCTCATTGCTTGTAACAGACTTTATGCTTTAAAGGGAACCTGTCCCTTACAAATATTACACCTGCCACCACTGACTGGTTTTAAAGTAGCAGTCTCTGTGGCTGTCATTCTAAACATTGCCTGATGACCTGGTGATTTAAAAGTGTGCAGCCAATGAAGTAGGAATTTCCACCAGCATGCTTAGTGTATGAGTAAAAACCCCTGTTATGTTTTTCTGGGGTCTCTATCCCATTGGGGAGCTTTCTTATCATTCCTGTCCTGTAGACACGTCAGGAAGGAAGAGGAAATCACTTCAACGTGAAGGTAATCTAATGTCACCATTGGATGATCTTTCCACTTTTCAATGACAACTTAAAATTTAAGATTTTTTTTCCCTCACTTTCAGTCCAAGTAGAGAGGATGAATCTCTCCAGAGGGGACAGATAGCAAGTAAAACTGAGAGGGTTGATAATGCTTCATTACTCTATAAAAAACAAAAAAAGACGTTTTGGTCTTATGTTACATTCTGACCATGCTTTAGCTTCACTAAAACTATGTAATATAAGGAACCTCCCAAATCATCCTTTCTCAACTAGAGTTCCTCCTGAGGTTGCCATGGGTTCCTCGAGCAATGGCAAGATGATCCCTTATCTAGGCTGACCACCAATGCGTGGGCAGAAATGGAAATTGAAGTGCCGCACAACTGCTAAAAGGTCCAGATACAACTTTACTCCAGTAAAAATTAGGGGGACAATCCAAAGAGTATCAAATGCGTTTCTTGGGTCTAAAACTACCCCTTTCATCAGGACTTGATTGAATATGGCTACCAAATCAGCTGCCAACATGATCTGTGCTATAAATCACACTGGAAAAAATACCATTAAAGATCTGGTAACTTCAAGCCCATTCATTGATTTCAATCAAGCCCTGGTGAAGGGGGCATTTTTTTGGACCCCAGAAATGTGTTGGCTACTCCTTGAATTGTCCACCCTTACTTTTATTGTAATAATGACTTATCTGGACCTTTTAGCAGCAGTTTTGTGCTTCAATTTACATTATTATTATATTATTATACAGGATTTATATAGCGCTAACCGTTTACGCATCGCTTTACAATATAAAAGGGAAACAATACAGTTACAATACAATAAAATACAAGAGGATTAAGAGGGCCCTGCTCAGAAGAGCTTACAATCTAATAGGGTGGGGCAGGTGGTACAAAAGGTTGTAACTGTGGGGAATGAGCTGTTGGAAGTGGTTTGAGATTAGTTGGAGACATGATGGGCTTTCCTGAAGAGATGAGTTTTCAGGGATCGCCTGAAGGTAGCAAGAGTAGGGGATAGCCGGATAGGTTGAGGTAGCGAGTTCCAGAGGATGGGAGAGGCTCTGGAGAAATCCTGGAGATGAGCATGGGAGGAGGAGATGAGAGAGCTTGAGAGTAGGAGGTCTTGAGAAGAGTGGAGGGGACGATTTGGGTGATATTTGGAGACAAGATTAGTGATGTAGCTCGGGGCAGAGTTGTGAATGGCTTTTTATGTTGTGGTTAGTATTTTGAATTTAATTCGCTGGGTGATTGGGAGCCAGTGTAGGGATTGGAGAAAAGTGTGGCAGACATTGAGTGGTTGGTAAGGTGGATAAGTCTGGCAGCAGCATTCATGATAGACTGAAGAGGGGATAGCCTATGGAGAGGTAGGCCAATGAGAAGGGAGTTGCAATAGTTGCAATATTTACATCTTTGTTATATTACATTACAAGCCATCTTGGAGATCCTCTGGGGTGTAGAAGCTGCCTGTCCAGGAACCAGATCACTTACATCAACATCAGTACTTTAAGATAGGAATACCAATAAGATAACTTTGCAGGCCCAATCCTATTTTTCCACTTTCCTCAAATACCAGTGCATTAGGGCACTTCTACACTGACCACTGTTAGGGGGGCACCACAATTTCCACTGTCTGTTATTTTTCTGTCATTATTCATTTGAATTCAAGATTACAGATTCAAGATTAACAATTAACTTCTGTCAAGTAGGGGAGCCCACACACTGATTGAAATTCAGCCAGTCCCTGGTTGTCTGGCCAAATATCGATTAGAGGGTCAACCTTAACCACTTGCCTACAGGGCACTTTCACCCCCTTCCTGCCCAGGCCATTTTTCAGCTTTCAGCGCTGTCACACTTTAAATGACAATTGTGCAGTCACGCAACACTGTACCCAAACCAAATTTCTATCATTTTCGTCATACAAATAGAGCTTTCTTTTGGTGGTATTTAATCACTGTTGGTTTTTTTTTTTTTTACAAAAAAAAAGACAGAGAATGTTAAAAAAATAAAATTTTACTTAGTTTCTGTCAATAAATTTTGTAAATAAATAATTTTTCTCCTTCACTGATGAGCGCTGATGAGGCGGCACTTATGGGCAATGATTAGGTGGCACTAATATGCTGCACTTATTGGCACTGATAGTCGGCACTGATATGCGGCACTGATGGGTGGCACTGGTGAGCACAGGGCACTGATAGGTGGCATTGATAGGCAGCACTGATGGGCACGAATAGGCAGCACTGATAGACGCTGATGGGTGGCACTGATGGGCATTGATGGGCAGCACTGATGGGCACTGAAAGGCAGCAGTGACTGGCACCACTAATGGTTACTGATTGGTGGCACTGATTGGTGGCACTGGGGGGCTTTATTGTAATCAGGGCACTGATGATCAGTGATACGCAAGCACATTTGTGTGAAACGCGTCCACTGAGCACCTTTGGATCTTATATATGTCATGTTCCTTTGATTTAATGGCTCAATAAGTTTCTTTGATTTAATTTCCGCATGTGCTGCCACTTCTCATTGTTTTACCTGGGTTACTCTGGCTGTAGACCAGGCAGGCACCCGGGTTCTTTCAACAGCTTTTACAGATCCCAATCGGTTGGCTTTTTGAGCGTTGAGCACCCAGCTCTTTCTTCAGTAATGAGTTGGCCCACCCATTGCAGCTATAACAGCTTCAACTCTTCTGGGAAGACTGTCCACAAGGTTTAGGAGTGTGTCTATGGGAATGTTTGACAATTTATCCAGAAGTGCATTTGTGAGGTCAGGCAATGATGTTGGACAAGAAGGCCTGGCTCGCAGTCCTTGCCTTAATTCATCCCTAAGGTGTTCTGTCGGGTTGAAGTCAGGTCTCTGCGCAGGCCAGTCAAGTTCTTCCACCCCAAACTCACTCACCCATGTCTTTATGGACCTTCCTTTGTGCACTGGTGCACAGTCATGTTAGAACAGGAAGGGGCCATCCCCAAACTGTTCGCACAAAATTGGGAGCATGAAATTGTCCAAAATGTCTTGGTGTGCTGACGCCTTAAGTGTTCCCTTCACTGGCATTAAGGGGCCAGGCCCAACCCCTGAAGAAACAGACCCGCGCCATAATTCCCCCTCCACCAAATGAGTTGGACCAGTGCACAAGGCAAGGTCCATAAAAACATGGATGAGCATGTTTGGGGTGGAGGAATTTGACTGACCTGCACAGAGTCCTGACCTGGATACATTAAGCAGGTGTGATATTATGTACAGTTTTACTAGCACATGTCAAAGTTGCAAAACTGTGTTTAGGCATTGGGATTTGATTTACCCTTGTCATGAAGGGGTTAAATATGAACTGATGACGTCTTTTTAATCTCCTGTGTTTTCACTTTTCAGGCTGTGGAAAAATCAATCCTTTGAGACCCAGGACAGAGCTCCGCCTATTACTGTGTAGGGGGCGGGGTCAACGAGCTGCTGAATCTCATCATTTTAATGGCGGGAGAAAAACCGCTTCTCCCCAACTTTTTCTAGTACAGGTTTGTTCTAAAAAAACTGTCTTGGAGAATTCAAAGTGACCCTGCTATTAAAGTAAATTTGAAAAATGGTAGCAGGAAAAGAAGGCTTTTAGTAATTGTTCCGCTGTCGGCATGGCCCATCTTCATTTTCTTGAATACATCTGTCTGACTAAATGTTCTAAATTTAACGCACAGGTGTGGCTCCATCCATTTGTGCTTATCGTTTCTTTTGTGTCCTATAGCAGTATTTCTCAACCTGTTTTTAGTCAACCCTTTAAAATTATAGACAAGCTTGAGGCACCCCATTGTGATGTAAATGTAAAAACTATTCTGATAGCTTTACATAATGCAGCAACATTCACAAGTCCACCCAACGTTAGAGGTGATGTATTCTTCCAAAGCAAATACACTTTTGTAAACTGGTACTGACTAGTATTCCAATGTTTCTCTTCTCCCTCAGTTTTTCTCCATCACTTAGCTAATGAGACCCTAAAGCTGATGGAGAGAGGCAAAGGAAGGGGGGGCACTGACATCCTTTTTATCAACTGATGATGTCATTGGTCTTTAGAAGGTTGTAATTGTGTACAATGAAAACCTGTGGCTCTGTGTAACTAAAAGGCAGGCTCCATCCACCCACAGGCTTGTATACAATATTTGGGCAATTTATAGGCATTTTGCCAAGGCACCTCTGAAGAAACCTCAAGGCACCCTGGTTGAAAAAGGCTGTCCTATAGTAATATAGGGGCTGGTGAATGGAACCACAGAGTGAGCAGAGGAACCCTTATGTCATGAAGTGACATAAGGGTTGGTGGATACAATCACAGAGTGCATAGGGATACTACAGGCATCTGACACAACCGATAATGTGTTGAATGTCGACAAATTTCAGCCAGTGATCTTTCTTTAATCCAGTAAAGGTTGTTGGTGGGAGCGGCAAGACAATAAATACTGCAAGTATTAAAAGCCTACCATTTCCAGGCGCCATTTTTTTTTTAAACATTCCCTTAGTGGTGACAAGGTTGCGTTGAAGATTCAGTTCATTAAAGCTGTTTTTTTTTTTTTTTTAAGGTTGGGTGCTTGTAAGATTAATTACAGGTTGGTTTCTGCTATGTTTAGTATTATCCATTAGCGGATGTTCAGGATGAGAGTGCATCCTTTCTGTATACTTATGCATACTGTAAAATAAACCCAGCAGAGAGATTGAGATCCCCTGGTCATGGCTCCCATTGGTGGCCAGATCTTGGAGCTCTGGTATGAACAAAAATTCTTCTATAGTTTCAAGTAGAAGCTGCTTCTGCTTCTTTCTATGGGGCATATTTATAGAAAAAAATTGAGTTAAGGCACCTTTCTGCGCTCAGTTTGAACTGGGTTTACCAGCCATTCATTGGTATTTGCCCCTAGATCTCAATGAAGCCATGAGAGGAAGTAAGAGTATATATTGACATATGAACATGACTTTTTAGGTTACAGTCTGGTGAAGTGAATGCATGCAGTGACAGCTGAGCTTGATCAAATGTGATAAAGCAGTGGTTCTCAAATTTACTGAGACCAGGGCATGACGTTTTTTTTCAAAAACCTTCAATGCCCCAAAAGTAAAAAAAAAAAAAAAAAATTATATACTCACATAAGTATGGGGATGCAAAATATGTATTGAAATGCTGGAAGGTTGAAGACTAGGACTGGGTGTCACTGTGGGGAGATAGGAGTAAGAGGACTCTGCAGCAGACTTGGTGGCCCTGTAGGGGGTGAGGTTTCTGGAAGGGGCTGTGTATACTGTAGGGGGAAGAGATTTTAGCAGGGACCTTGGAGAAACTATGGGAGATGGGGTCTCTCAAAGGGGCTGGGGATATCTCCAGGAGTCTGGGTACTGTGCAGGGGCACCAGGAAAGACTGTAGAATGTTGTAGTGGCTGTTGGGCACTGTCAAATGTTGGGGGCAGCATGGGACACTGTAGGAAATTGAGGACCTTTATGGGGGACTGGGGGCTCTGCAGTAGCCTGGGGGAACTGCAAGGGGATGGGTGGACATGTGTGAAGTTGAAGTTTCCGAAGTACTGTGGGGGCTGTGTGGCACTGTGGTCTATTATGGATGGTTTAGGGCCGCTGTGGGAGTTTAGGTGGATCTGCAGCTGACTGGAGGGCTGATAGGAGAGAATCACTGGGCTGTGGCCTGCTGCCGGGCTGTGATCTAAGAACCGCTGTTCTCTAGGTTTCGCATGTTGCATCATTGGTGCACACTATGATTTTATGCATTTTCAAGCACTTTTGCCAGTAATTGTAGAGTTCACTAAATTGTAAATACAGGTGACGTTCCTTAAAGAATGGGAAATGAAGGTGTGCAGATCATAGCTGTGAATGTGACAGTTTTGAGCAAAAACTTTGAACAAGTTGTGAAAAAGTTGCACGTTTCAAAAAATGAATAATTCACTACTTATAAATATGCATCAAATTTTACTTAGAAACTTTGTCTTAATTTCTGAAGCAGGTAAGGCTGCTGTTTTGCATGTTATCTGGTCTCCTTTCCAGGGATCCAAATAAATGTGTTAGTGCTTGCCTTAAGGTAAGATTATTGGCATTAATGGAAGGTATGTTGCCTGCTCCCAACACTGACAGCTATGACATTAAAAAGAGGAGGCCACTTGTGTTTTGAGGTTTTATTTTTATCCAGTCATGGTTCTAAGTATGTTTTGGCCCAAAAGTAATTTCACTGTTTTGTTTCTAGTTCTGAGAGATGGTATTGCGAGATGTCTGGGGATTATGAAGAGGATTTTTGTCGCCTCACAACGTTGCTGCTGAAGGAGCTGTGCTATAGGATTGAGCAGGATGAAAAATGTCTGGAGTTCTATGAACTACAGAGGACTCAAGGGATACACTACTCAAACGCTGGTAAAGTTGGCTCATTATTATTCTTTGTGTGTGTGCCCATGCTATACACAAATGCACCCTGCAGTCAGACTGAGACCACATCATTGTATCAGAGAATTTTTGCCATTTGAACATTTGTGATCTGTTTATTTTTAGAGGGAAACAGTAGTCCTTTTATTTTTTTATTTTTTAGATTTAAATGTGAGTGTGTCCATTTGTTTAATCAAACCAATGTGCGCTAATGTTTTAAAAACCTTGCTACTATACTATGTAGAGTCTATAATTATATATGAACCTCATGGGCAGTCATACTTTTTCATTACATAAACTTTTCCAGGACTTGTGTTGGAGTAAGGTAGCTGTTGCTTGATTTGGAGCATCACCTGGGCAGCGCCCTAGAATTGCTGATCGGGAAAATGTACACCTGACCTTAATACCAACAATTTGTATTATATACCCCTATGCATTCCAAAACTAACTGGCCTAACTCTCACCACATTACCAGAAGATGTAGAAGTCTCTGATAGAACTAACTTCAGACTTTCCACTCTTCCCCAACTCACCCATTGTCTGCAAAAGTGTTGAAATGACTAGAGCACCACGCTAGTTTCTACATTAAAAGATTTTGATCGCAACACCCAACACATTTGGGGGCCCAACATTCCCCCTTTGTCAGGGCTTAAATCTTGAGGCTTGATCATCTTCGGGTCCTCGGTCTAGTTTGGCACCACTGAATGGTCTGTCCTTGCCCAGAGATGCATTCACACTATGCTTAGTGCTGCCTTCCTACCCTTGTCCCTTTTCTCTTTTGGGGCCTTAATGGTGGTATGAGTTGGCTTGGGGGCATCAAGCCTTTGTGGTTGCAATTTGACCTTCCTCAGTTGGGGTCATTGGTTTGATTCCCAGTGGGACACAATACCCAGAAAACTTTCTTTATAAAAAAAAAAACAGCATGTGATTCGGTATGATTTGGAGTAAGAAAAACCTGTGTAGGCTCAAAACTGACTTATCAGAGGGTCCCTATAACCTTTAATTTTTGGGATAATTAGTGCCAAGTCAATAAGTTGTTTTTTTTTTCAATATACTTCTTAGAACACAAGAGGCAAAGTGAAGAAAATGTTCTGATTTTGTGATTGGGCTTAGACCTTTCATTTGTGGTAATTTACTGAGAAAACAGTTATTTCATTTTTGAAACCTTTTTAGCTTGAATATGAGTACATTACCATTTGATTGCTGAATCTCTATTCTATAGTTTCACACTGCAGTAGCTCACTGCCCACACACAACTCACTACACACTGAGTAATATGTCAAGAGATGCCATATTGACCTATGTCTAATTTTTTATTCTTGCAGCGTCTCAAACCTATGAATTATCCGTCAGCTCCTTTAATATTAAGGTTAATTTTAGGAATTATTTTAATTTTTTTTTTTTCTTGTGCTGTGCAGTTGAGCAGATTGACGGTTTTCACAAAGTATGATGCCCTTGGCATTTAGGGAGGTTAATCGCACCTTAAGCTTGATAAATACGTAGCCAGTATGAAAATGTCAAGACAAGTTCAAAATAGAAAATTGTATACAATTAGGAGTTAAGCAGCAAATAATTCTGACTGCTTCTGGTTGACCTTAGAATCTGTACAATATCTTAATAGATGCAAGCTAGTCAAGTATGAAAATGCTGTATTAAAAATGACTTGTGGACATAGCTTACCTGCTATGTGGCTGTAGATTTCATTCTGGTGTTCCACTTGTGGACCTTGTTGCATCACTAGCTAAATCCCAACATTAGAGTGGCCGGTATCATCATTCTCTAAATTGACCTGAAAGTAATACTGATTTGTGTGTTCCCTGGTTCAAGCACTTTTTTTTTTTTTTTTTTTTTTTACACACAGCTACCCTGCCAGCCTACATTAATAACCTACTGACCAAGAAGCAGTGGTTGTGCTCAGAAGTAGGGTACTCAGAAGCCTTGGGAGAAGGCTACTGAATCGCAATCAATAGAATTCTATACAATCAAAAATAAACTAAACCTGTACCAAAAGAATTAGGAGAGGTTGCTATTGCTAACCCCCTTTTGAATATGTAAGTAAAGTCAGAACTTGAGGTTTGCACACTTGTTCCCAGGTGAAACTAGCATTTGCAAAAGGAGAGTTCAGCCGTGAATGTTTCCATGTGTTATAATTTACAGCTTGCCATTCCTGTGCATTACATTAACTTGTGTTGAGTTAAAGTATTTCTAAAGGTTTAAGATTTTTTTTTACCTTAACGCATCTTCTGGGTGCAGCTTGCAGCACCCCTTTATACTTTTCTGAGCCCCATCTCAATCCAGCAATGTGCATGAGAGCTGCGGTTCTCCCGGGTCTCTTTCTTCTCATTGGCTCTCACAGCAATAGGAGCCATTGGCTCCTGCTGCTGTCCATCACAGCCAGTGAGCCAGTGAGGAGAAAGCAGGGGGCAGGACCAAGCCACTCTCTGTGCGTGAATGGAGACACACAGCGCGGCTAGGGAGCAAGCCTGCTTGAGTGCCCCCATAGCAAGAGGCTTGCTATTGGAGGTACTCGGCAGGGGAGAGAACCAGGACCACCAGAGGGGGACCAAAAAAGGAGAGGATCGGGGATGCTGTGTGCAAAAGCCATTGCACAGAGCAGGTAAGTTTTTGTTTTTTAATTATTTCCTTTAGAATCTCTTTAAGCTTGATGTTTAAAGAGGAGTTTCACCCTGTTATTATTATTATTATACAGGTTTTATATAGCGTTGACAGTTTGCGCAGCGCTTTACAACATGAGGGCAGACATTAGTTACATTACAATTTGGTACAAGAGGAATCAGAGGGCCCTGCTCGTTAGAGCTTACAATCTAAAAAGGAAGGGTCAATTGATACGAAAGGTAATATCTGTGGGGGGATGAGCTGATGAAGGAAGTTAAACAGTGTTAGTTAGAAGCAGGATAGGCTTCTTTGAAGAGAAGTGTTTTCAGGGATCGCCTAAAGATGGATAGATTAGGGGACAGTCGGACAGATTGGGGTAGAGAGTTCCAAAGAATGGGAGAAGCTCTGGAGAAATCCTGGAGCGAGCATGGGAGGAGGTGGTAAGGGAGCTAGAGAGCAGGAGGTCTATAGAGGGGGAGATTTGGGACTTTGAATGAGAGCAGGAGGTCTTGGGATGACCGAAGAGAGTGGCTTGGTTGGTATTTGGGACTAGGTTAGTGATGTAGCTGGGGGCAGAGTTATGGATGGCTTGAAAATTATTGTTAGTACTTTGAATTTTATTTGTTGGGTGAGTGGAAGCCAGTGGAGGAATTAGCAGAGAGGGGTGGAGTACACTGAATGGTTGGTAAGGTGGATGAGTCTTGCAGCGGCATTCATTATGGACTGAAGGGGAGATAGTCTATGTAAAGGTAATCCAATGATGGAGTTGCAGTAGTCGAGGCGAGAGATGACCAGGGAGTGAATTAGAAGCTTGGTGGTGTCATTAGTTAAAAAGGGGTGTATTCTGAAAATGTTGCAGAGGCTAAGGCAGCATGATTTGGACAGGGATTGTATGTGGGCCTGAAAGGACAGTTCAGAGTCTAAGGTTACCCCTAGCACCCTGGCATGTGGGGACGGACTGATAGACGTGCTATTGATCATGACAGAGAAGTCAGGGGAGGGGGCATGTGGGGGAGGAAATATTAAGAGCTCAGTTTTAGATAGATTCAGTTTGAGGAAGTGGTTTAACATCCAGGCTGATATGTCTGTTAGTAGATCAGTGATGGGTGAGGAGATTGATGGGGTTGAGCTGAGGGGCAGAGAGATAGATTTGGGTGTCATCAGCATATAAATGTTAGTGAAAGCCATGGGAGGCTATCAGCTGACCCAGGGAGGATGTGTAGATCGGGAATAGTAGAGGTCCAAGGACAGAACCTTGGGGGACCCCAACGGTAAGAGGAGTTGGAGAAGAGGAAGTGGAGTCGTAACTGACACTGAAGGTGCGATGAGATAGGTAAGATTCGAACCAATGGAGAGTGCAGCCATGGAGACCAAGCAAATTGAGTTTTTTGAGGAGGAGGGGATGGTCAACTGTATCAAAGGCATCAGAAAGGTCCAAGAGTAAGGGTATGGAATAATGACTGTTGGTTTTGGCTGTTAGTAAGTTGTTTGTAAGTTTTAGGAGGGCAGTTTCTGTGGAGTGCTGTGGGCAAAATCCAGACTGAAGGGGATCAAGAAGGTTATTCTCAATGAGGTGGTTGCTCAGTCGGTTGTAGACTAAACGTTCAAGGAGTTTAGAGGCAAAAGGGAGTAAAGAGATGGGTCTTAGGTTGTTAAGATTGGCGGGGTCTGAGGCCTTATTTGGTATGGGAGTGACTAGCACATGTTTTAGAGGGTTGGGGAAGATGCCAGTAGAGAGTGAGAGGTTGAAGATATGAGTTTAGGAGTGTAGGATGGAGTCAGATGGTGACTGTAGTATTTGAGAAGGAACAGGGTCCAGGGGGCAGGAGGTTAGGAGGGCATTAGAAAAAAGTTTAGTGACTTCCTCTATAGTAGCTGGTCACCTGTAGTCTGTTTAGTGTTCTGCAGAAGTCTGTTGTGTATTTTCGCTTTGTGCATTCGCTGAAGTGCTGAACAGAAGTGTAATACTTAATCCAATATGAATACTTTATCCAACAAACAAAAATGTAAAAGTCAGCAGCTGCAAATACTGTAGCTGCTAACTTTTAAAAAACACATACTTACCTATCCCAGGATCCAGAGATGTCCTCGCCCGATCTGACTCTCTGCCGGTCTTTGTGGTCCAGGCGCCGGCATCTTAACTGTGGGCAGCTGATTGACTCCTTGCGGCTTCACAGCTGGCTACCCACTGCACATGCACAGTGTTTATGAATGGTTCTGCAGTCTCCTGGGGCCTGTAATGTGTCCCAAGAGACTGCAGGGGAAGAGGGTGTGGGGGTCGAACGTCCACTCCCTGGAGGTGGGAGCAGGTCCCTTTCAAAATCATGTACCTGCCCCCCCCCCCAAGAAAAATACAATCCAATTATGGGAGAGAATAAGGGGGGCTGGGGGGGGGGGGGTGGAGGGAAAGTGGAACTTCCCCTTTTGGGTGAGGTTCCGCTTTAATTTTGAATTGGCTGCCAATACACCAGAACAGGCTAAAAAGTTAATGCAGCATTTTTTGTGATGCAACGCAGCCAAATTGCATGGTAGTTGCTACAATGCATTGTGATGCCCTGCAAGAGCAGATCTGCATTGTTTTAGTCATGGATGGTACCTCAACTCTCTTCTAAAGGAGCTTTGATGTTAAAGTGTAAATGGGCCTTAACGGTAAATTGGGTAGACTTTCTGACTTTAGAGTAGTGGCTATTTTTCCTATATTAGTAGTTCTCTGGCTGGCTACTTGTTGTCTGGGGTTGCTTTCTAAAGAAGACTGTATATTAATAAAATGATAATTGAAAGTAGGCTTTCGGGTTTGTCTGTTCAGCAGTTCATTTCAATAACATTGTTCATATTTTGAAGTTCAGTAGCTTTTAACGTGACGCTGTAATTTTTGTATACCCATTTCTGAAGAGGTGCCTACAGCAGATCTAACTAATTAAAGTGTTTGCTGTGTCTTGGTGCACTCTGTATTTGATTCACCCTTCATTTATCAACTACTATATTCTTGGAGAAGACATTGTACAAGTAGGAGATGTAGCATGGCACCCTGTAGTGTAATATCTAGCTGTAGTTCTTAAACCATGAATTGATGACCAGAAGTGCTGGTTGTGCCAGATAGTTCCTAGTCACATGTCCTGCTCTGCTATAGTAATGGTATCATTGTTGGTAACTAATGAGGAATTGGTTGAGCATTTGAAGCTTCCGTTTCCCATTTGAAGCTTCATTTTGCCAGTTGCCATTTTCTAACACTAGTGGGAAACCTAGCATGGCCTCCATAGCAATGAGAACCAGTTGCCATTTTGTCAGTGATTTTGTCTGCATTGAAGGAGGGTAGTTGAAATACAAAAGCAGCTGTATAAATCGGATACATTTGGGCAAGACAGAGTAAGGCAACCATGTACATTTTAGATTGAGAAAGGCTCTGCATCAGAATAGAAATGTAACTTGGTAGACAGAAGAAAAGACACATGTGGGACCTTTTATAAAACAGATTGAAATATCCGACAGGACATTTTTTTTTCCATGTTGGAGCAAAATAGGACCATGTTTTACAAAATTGGAGTTGCCTTAGCATGAGGCCACTCTGGTTTGGTCCCCAAAGATATAAACGGTTTGTCGTCCAAAAGCCATATTAGAAAGCTCCCATAACAATAATTCTTATCGGAGCTTTCTAACAGGGTGGATATAAATCAATGATTTAAAAAAAAAATCAAATCAGATTTTTGATTGAAATCAGATTTTTTTTTTTTTATTTAAATCAGATTTTTTTTTATTTTTATCAAATTTATTTTAATAATAATTAAAATGCTTTGGTAGTAAAAATCTATGCAAAGATAGTTTTCTATTTAAGATAAATTAATAATTTAGTTTAATCAGCATGAAATGGAGCTTAGTTGTGTAGCATGAGGCTGTATATTCTGCACAATTTACATTTTTGGTAAACTCATTCAATGAATCCAAGCTCTGCAGGCTGAGATAACATGCAATGCATTGATGCATTCACACAATTTTACAGTAACTAAAAAAAAAAATCCCTATGTACAGGAATATTTCTTTATCCCATTGTTTTGCAAATCTAAGTACGCTACAAACTGTATGATTGAATCGGTTCTGATATTGCTGTTTTACTAACCAAACAGCTTATTATTTTAAATAGGAAACCTTCATTTTGTTTGCAAATATTAAAGATTCTAACTACCAGCAAGAATAAGTGCTTACATTTAAAGAGCACCTGTCATTTCAGATCCATCATGGCAGCACCTTTTAGCGGGCATCCACTCACCTGCTGCCGCCACATCCCTCACCTTGTTGTGTCACTGCTGCATCACCAGCCGTCCCATTAAAGTGAATGGGACTGTCGGTGAGTCAACAGCGGGTCAGAAGAGGAGCCTCTGCAGAACAGAGATGACAGTTGCTCTTTAAAAATTATGATTTAAATTGAGTTGATTTAAATCAAGACTTTTTAGTAATGATTTAAATCATGATTTAAATCGTAAATTAAATCGACTTGATTTAAATCAAATCCACCCTGCTTTCTAGTATGACTTTTGAATGACAAACAGTTTTTTTTCCTTCCTCTGAATCACCTGTGGGCATAGGGTTCTGTATATGGTGGTGGTAAATTTATTTATTCTTTTTTTGTATTAGTTGACTTTGATGGACTTGCCTTTTTACAAACTGATTGTGCAAGTATGAAAAATAGTTGGGCACTAAAAAAAGTGATAAACTGTCAGAACAGAGGAAGAGGACAAGGGACACTGCAAGAGAGCTTGTATACATTTTGTATATACAGTGTGTGTATATATATATATATATATATATATATATATATATATATATATAGATAGATAGATAGATAGATAGATAGATAGATAGATAGATAGATACACATACTTGTCGATATCAACAAATGTATCAATTAAATTAAAATTTAAAGATTTTATTTTAAATACAAAACCTTAAAATTAATTTAACGTTTAACATTTCACCTTTTCACCATTTTTTCTTCTTTTCAATATTTTTTTGAAGTATATTGAGTCAGCTACGAAACGGATTGTACTGGCATCCACATATTACATTATTATAAATCTTCGGCTTTCTGTTTAGGTGAAATCATGCCCAGGAATTTCACCAGTCCATAACAGCCACTTCCTCAGCATGTGTTAATGAAATTTTGGATATAAAAACAGTTTTGGAAGTCTAGGGATGTTGATAACCTTTAAACTGATCTTGATATAATGTGATTTGGCTCTGGAATATGCTAGTTTTTTCTGACTGCCAGAGAAATATGTCAACATTTAGGTCATGACTTTTACAGCGTTAGCATTGAACTTAGCCATAGTTGGTCTGGTATATCTGTGGATTGGTTCACTGTGAACTTTGGACTGCGGGTCTTTGAGAACTGCTGCAAAAGGGAATGTCACAGATGAAAATAGTCAATGCATTCAAGTAATGGAAAAAGCTAGCCTTACTATTGGAAAAAAAAAATCCCTACTGTAAATGTATTGCTTGTATGCAATAACTTTTTTTTTCTTTTGTATTAGTGTTCAGTGTATCTACATTTTTGGGAATTCTCAGAGGTTGTAAACCTCCAAAAAAAAACAATACAAAAAAGAAACAAACCCTGCACGACAAAGGCATAATGAATTAGTATGCATCGCATACTAGCTCATTATAAAATACTTACTTTAAAATGATGCCCTAGATCAGCATCGGCCCTCCAGAGTTACTTCCGGGTTTGCGGCGCTGTGATTGGCTGGAGCCGCAATGGCGTTACTCCAGCGCATGCGTGCAGGAGCCGCCGGTCACGGCACAGCTACTGAAGAAACGCCACCAGCAGCCTGTTTCGTCAGTGCGCGAAGTCAGCAGCAGTGCATATACTGAATACCTCCTAAACTGTGTAAGTTTAGGAGATATTCAAGGTACCTACAGGTAAGCCTTGTTATAGGCTTATCTGTAGGTAAAAGTGGTGTAACAGGGTTTACAGTGCTATATAAGTGATTTAGAGCTTTGTTCTCTCGGTCTTCTCTTTTCCCTGGTGACATTCCTCGGATCAGTGGTGTCTATATTCTGTTTCCAAAATGCCCAACAGGATGGTGGTCTACATCACCTTTTTCAATATTTTATGAATTTTTAGCTTACATTGAGCATTATTTTATCTTGCTCTCCCTACCGCCCTAAAAACATTGTTTAGTATTTTGAATGCTGTTTTTTTAAAGGCTTAGCATTCAAGTGTAGAAAGTTAAATTTAGCCAATATAAACAACAAGGCTCACTTGCAGTTAGCAGGATGTAGTTCCCATAGATTTACTTAGCAGTCAGAAGTAAATCATAGACACAACATTTGTAAAGGGGTGAACCGCTTTATCAGGTCCTCTGGGGCATCTGATCAAGGGGGATCATGTCCCAGAAACATTCTCGGGGGGCAGAAGTGTGCGCAGTCTATTGCCTTAGGGCGTGCGCCCCAAAGTTTAATTAGGGTGTGCACCCAAAAGTTAAAGCCAGGTTTCTGTGTGTGCAAGTGACAGTAATGAGCGGCAAGCAGGGGACTAGCGCCGGAGGTAGAGGAACTCTATTCCAGGACATTACGGCTGAAAAAAGTCCTGTATGAATGGGGCGATTAGGATGTGCCTTGGCACACCCTGTGTGCATGTCTATGCTTGGGAGAATTCAGTAAAGGCTTATCAATGCATTTCTGGTGGTAGTTTCTTTAAGAACTACCTGTGCCTAATTCAGGCACGAATGTGCACTAGTGTCTGTAACATCACCAACACATGAGGCCAATTCAGGTATTTCTAACTACTAAGACCTTAAGAATCTGTCACTGTTGCTCTTAAAAAAATTACAGACAGATTCTTAAAGAATTACTAGGAGAAAACTTGATGGTATTTAGGTCTAACTTTGAGTTGGCATACAGAGGGACACCAGTACTCAGAGTGGGGCATGTCTGTGCTGGTAAGATGTCATGTATGTCAAAGCTTCACACACAGTATTGTATCTCTGGCCCCATTCAACTGTCAGCCAGAAGTTTCCCTGGCCAAAGCTAAATGTAAACAAATGGGGGGTGGTACTAGTGATGTCATTTACCCAAATATGGCAATATCCATATTTGGGAAATTACTTGTAACTGAGTCTGCAAAGCCTGGTGGGGAACAGAGAGAGTTCACAGTCAGGTTTACTGTACACTTGACTGACAATGGATGGCTGAAGGCACCTTTGAGGGCAGCTATTGGACTGAATAGCAGCTATACCTCAGCCCACCACCATTCACTGTCAATCAACAGCCATGGCGACCTGAGCTGTTCTCCATTAGACTTCACCCAACCCTAGCACAAAACTTCTTGGCCATGTGCCTGTCAGTGTGACAGGTACAGTGGCTGGAAAGGGAATAGCGGAAGGCGTGTCCAGTATAGATACTCTGCCCAGTCTCTGACAAGTACATTGACTGGGTGCAAGCACAGACCTTTTTTTGGTGCTGTGCCCCAGCAGGATTCTAAAGGGTATCTACGATACCCCTTATGAATTCCATGGAATGTCTTTGTTAGGGTTGGTTCACACCATAATTTCTGCATTGCAGATGTGTTTCTGCATGCATGTTTTTGATGTATTCTGTTGCGTTTTTGATGCCTTCCAGTGTGTTTGTCCCCTTTTTTTTATCTTCATCTCAGTTGAGGACAATTGAAGATACAGTATGTGCATTTTTATGCGGTTTTCTGTGTTCCAGATGCATTCCATACAGAAAAAATCCAACATGTTTTACTTTTGTTGACTACACCTGAAAAAATACTTTGCACTGGCGTGAACTAGGGCCATTGGAATCCATGTTAAACACTGTCCATGCATTTTTGATGCAGTATAAAAATGCACTTGACTGCATCTGGTGTGAATCAACCCTTAATTCAACATAAGGCTGATTTTGCACTTAACATAAGGTTGATTACTTTCACCCGTACATCATGTGACAATGTCTAGGCCTTGTGGTTGGCTGCTTAGGCCTGAACACTAAACCATAGGAGTTCACTTGCTCCCCATATCTGGAAGCTATGAGTGTTTTGCAGTGGCTTGCAAACATCAGCAGGCTGTTGGGGTGTGGAAAAGGTGAGTATGAGTGGGTTAGAGGGTGTTCGTTAAAGAGACGGTCACTTTACCCTAAATACAAAGTGAAAGGGTCTTTTTAAACATGGGGAGCTCTTGATATCACACACACATTAACACACATTGATTAGGATCCAGCTTTTTTTTGGCCAGAGTTCTTCTTTAGTCATTAGTCTCCTCTTCAAATGTGTCTCAAATTCAACAGAATAACAGGCTGCCTTTGTTTTAGTCTTTGGGAATTCCAATCCCATTGCTGTCATCGCTTCCTATGCAGCTCGTGGTGTTCTGACTATCTCTGTTTATCAAGCAATACCCCATGGTACATGATATGACAATGCAACCAGTGAAGATTCACTTCAGTGGCCCCTGTCTGAGCCTTCTCTAAAAGATCAGAACGGTTACATTACTTGTTGTTATTGGAACAACAACGCCAGCTCTGATTCGCCCAATCGAATAGCCTCATTTTTTAATCTCTTTCCCCATAATATACAGTATTATCGATACATTGGTTCTATTGAACATGGCAGATATCACCTGCATGGGTATCTCATTCAGCTTCTGTCCCCAGACCAAACCAGTGCAATGATTTCTATTGATTCTCTATTGGCTTCTCTCATTGCTATTGGCAAAAGAAGGAATCTGAGAATACCTTGAAAGGAAAGGTTATATAAAGAGGGAAAGAACTTATGTATGGATAGGCTTACTATTAAATATGTATTCTGTTAATTGAAAATGTTTTCATTCGAATTCCACTTTCCTGCAGTGCGGTGGGTCACTATAATGATGATAGCTGATTGGTGGACTTCAAGGAAGGGACATCCAGTTTGCCAGGATTTATTTTTCCCTTTTGCCATAGAAACCTGGCACCCTTCGATTAGTCCAGCTCAAGTAAAAGCTACTACACTGCTCTAAGAAAAATTAGAGAATTAAAGTGTATCTAAATCTCAAACATCTTTTTAGTTAGGCCTCCTGTCCAGGTTTTATTGCGATCTGTGCTGGTGAGATTCCCCCCCCCCCCCCTTTTTTTTTTTTTGTCCTGGTGATCACTTTCACTGGTGACAAAAAAATGAGGTATACTTCTGTACTTGCAAAAAATGCACTTGGCATGAAAAAAAGAAAAAAAATGCTGGCACCACATTTAGGGACTTACAAGCTGCAATATATTCAGTTTCGTTTCATGGGTTTAGATACTTCTATTTTTAATTGAAAGTCCTGGAGTTCTTCTTTAGGCAGCCATAGTACATCACATTCCGTCATCTCTCCAGGCAGCGGCTAGAGACATTGTTTGTTAGTGTTTGGCATGTGGAGCCCTCTGACCTCTTCCATTCCTAGAATAAACACCTGGCCGCCCTTTGTGTGCTTATGTTGCGCTCAGGATAGTGTTGACATTTGCACAGAGATTGTCGTTGTAGAATCTGGCAGAAAGCGGAGATGAGCAGCTTGAGAAGGGAAATCAATAGAGCGTGCATGTAACCTGTTTGTTACAAATAGAGTGGAGGAAAGTCACTGTCTAAAGGCGCTGAATTATTTACCAGGTACAAAGGCAAAGAGCTGCACCGCAGGAAAGGTGAAAGGCACAAATGTAAGAAAATAAAAGCATAAAATATGGGTAACCAGTACCAGGTAGCCAAAACCGTATTGCCTTTTGTGTGTAGTATTATAATAGGCAATCTGATTTCTTACTGTTGGGGAACAATAGACCATACATATTTTATAAATCTTGGTACTAAATAGGAATGGTTAAGAGATTCAAGGTGGCTATTCACAACCCAAAATATACTGCATAAGCATCCCTTGCAACACGTGTGACACTAATAGGCCAATTAGATGTTAAAGCCCAACCCCAGCCAAAACCTTTTGTTGCTGTTTTGGAAAGAGTGGGGAAGAGTTAAAGTGTTACTTAGCCCAGGACCCTGCATTCACTATATCTGGTCTCCCACAGTACACGGAACATGGAAATGCAATTATTTTAGTTCTGTTAGTGTCTGGTTAAAGCTTTTAGGAGGAGTTTTCATTCTCGTCTGGCTGTCCTATGAGGCTGCAAGACTCCTTGCCCTCATGCATCCTCCTAAGAGCAGTCTTGTGACTTCTATCAGTGTCCAGCCAAGCACTGGTTAAAGCTTGTAGGAGGAGTTTTCTGACTGTCCTATGAGACTACAGGACTCCTGACCCTCTGTCTGGACACTGCTGATTGGCTCTGTGCTGATCATGTGTACTCACCCAAGATAAAAAAAAAAAGAAAAACTCCTCTAGCAATACACAACAAACTCAGCATGTGCAGCCTGACCCCATGGACTCTGTGTTATCAGGAAATTATAAGGGGACAGTGGAAGAAGCCAAGATCAAACAGCCTTTTTACACAATGCGGAGGATTAACCCTTTAGGTTCAACAGTGAGTATAACAAGCATGCTTTACTGTATATACGGACTGAGTTTACTGTTGCGGGTTTGGTAACACTTTAAAACCTTTGTTGGGTGGTTATTGTCTGTGTCCCCAGTAGAAAGCTTTTTTTGTACAATAACAAGGTGAGCATATAGTTGTAACATACGGCACAACTCGCCTTGAAGGTACACAATGAAAAAAGGAGGAGAAAATAACATAAAAAACAAACTCTAAACTATAAAGTTCTGTGTAACATGGACTGGGATGTTAACCAGGGATCAGCAAAAACCTAGATAAGAATGATGATCAAAGGCCAACCCAACAGAAAAGGGGGACCATGGTGACCAAGATAGTGATCAAAGTAGTAATTGGTAGACCTCCTCTGTAACTCAAAACGTGCAACCTGTAGAATTTTTTAAACGTCGCTTATGGAGATTTTTAAGGGTAAAAGTTTGTCGCCATTCCAAGAGCGGGCGCAATTTTGAAGCGTGACATGTTGGGTATCAATTTACTCAGCGTAACATTATCTTTCACAATCTAAAAAAAATTGGGCTAACTTTACTGTTGTCTAATTTTTTATTTAAAAAAAGTGTATTTTTTCCATGTGCAAATACGGTGTGACAAAGTATTGCAACAACCGCCATTTTTTTGTCTAGGCCTAGGGTGTTAGAAAAAAATGTATAATGTTTGGGTGTTATACGTAATTTTCTAGCAAAAAAAAACAGTTTTTAACTTGTAAACCACAAATCTCAAAAAGAGGCCCGGTCCTTAAGTGGTTATTTTAACCTGTTGATCCTGCTAGTAAGTGTGTTGTTTTTCAAAAGAACAAGCTCTCCAGCAAATGTGGTTGCGTGGTTAGTGGTTAGTTAGTGGTTAGTGTTGAGACAAACCATTTTCCTTTGACAGATGTGCTTATGATGATCAGCTTTTATTTATTCATGTAAAACCTTTTATCCCAAAAGAAAACTGTTGCTTTTAACTGTGTAACTGCAGTTTGAGCTGGAGTTTGGCTTCAGTTTGTTAGTGTATCTAAATCCGCTAGCACATCTAACACTCCCCTCCCCCTAGACTGACAGCGCTGCTGTCCAAAGGTGTCTCTGTTGCTCCTTCATCCAGAGAAGGGGCACTTTAATACAGAAGGTGTGTTACTGGCCAGATCACCAGGTAAAAAAAAGGGGTAAAAAAGCCTAAAAAAAATGCAGCCACCACATCTAATGATTGGTAAACTGCATTATATTACGTTTTTTGTTTTGGGTTAAATACCACTTTAAGCAGGAAGTAAAACTTCCATATCAAGTGGGCAAATATGGCTGCCCCATGTATATCTAAAAGTGCAAAGAAAACATAGAGACGAATCATTTTAATTCATTACCATGCATTGCTAGAATTAGGATCTTTCGTTATATGTTCAGAATATTTTTTGTTAGCTTTTTTTTTTTTTTTTTAGGAGTTTATCACCACCCCTGTGCAGATGCTTGTTGTTTCTTTTTGTTTGTTTGTTTTTTGTTCTTTGCTACTTACCTCTCTTCTCTCAAAATTTTTTTTTGCTGAAGTCCATGTCATGTCATTTCCTAGTGTCCTGATCCTTGGCTTCAAGTGGCCTAGGAAGGAATATTCTGCAGGGTACCCTACAGGTGATCAGTATCCTTAAAGTGGTTGTAAACCCTGTTATATCACTTTTCACTACAGGTAATCCTATAATAAGGCTTACCTGTAGGTACTGTGAATATCTTCTAAACTTGCATAGTTTAGGAGATATTCACTGTATCCGCATGTGCTGACGTCATCGGCACATGTGCACTGAAGAAACGGCCCGCTCGTGCCATTTCTTCAGTAGCCGTGCTGTGACCGGCAGCTCCCGTGCGCATGCACAGGAGTGACATCATTGCTGCTCTGGTCAATCACAGCGCTGAAGCCCGCGAACACGAAAATAAGGCCGGGAGACATGTCACCGGTCACAGCGGTGTGCAGGGACGGCTGCAACAGCTTTGATCTAAGGTAAGTATTTCATAATGAGATAGTATGCGATGCATGCTAGCTCATTATGCCTTTGCCTTGCAGGTTTCTTTTTTTTCTTTTTTTTTTTTTTTTTTTTTGAGTTTACAACCACTTTAACGGGGAATGTTGTGGCTACAACAGTTAGCAAATGATTCCTGTTGAAGTATAATAAAAAGAGAGAGTGTAGCCCAAAACAATGAAAATAGTACCGCTCGAATGCCCCCCCCAAGCTGTATCAGTTGGATCAGCATGTCATAGCTCCCATCTGTCCCTGATTTCAAGGGACTTTCCCTGATTTGGAACAAAGTCCCCCTGTCCCTCTTTCCTCCTCTTCTGTCCCTCATTTTGGTCTGATCTATATAGTTTTATATAAAATGCACTACTTATCAATCAGAAAGTGTTTCTCAGTGCTAAACCTTTCATCCAATTTCTAAATTGCATTTGTAAATTCCAAAAGCCAATATAAAGGAATGGTAGTGTTAAAAATGCACCTGTGGGTTTAACCAATCTTGTTTTGGTAGAATTCTTCTTTAAAGGGGGCATGGCAGGGTGTGTGGTCTATGCCTACCTTCTTTCTGCTAATAGGTGTCCCTCATTCCCATCTCAGAAAGTTGGGAGGTATGGCATGTGTATAGACTGGTGCAAAACAAAAAGGATCGGCTCATCGTGTTCTAGTAGACTTCGACAAAATGGCAGCCTTTTGCACACAAACACTGACTCTCTGTTGCATGAATGTGAAGAAAATGAGTAAACAATGGTTTCAGCTCCTTTACCCACCTGTAGAGAATTCCTCAGACAAATTTCGCCCCTTATGTGTAGCTTAATATTAGTGGCCTCTTTTGATTAAGCCCTAAAAAGGTGAAACATGTCTGAGGAGTTCTCTACAGTAGGAAAACAGGAGCTGAAGCCAGTCTTTTTCATAATGTATTCACATTCATGCAACAGGGAGTCAATGTCTTTGTGCAGATGACCATTTTTGAAAAAAGAGCCAATGGCTGCATGAAGAATTGCCCCAACAATAAAGCTTGAGCATTTGCTTCATTTTATTTTTATTTTTATTTTCTGCCTGGGCAACAACTTTTTAATAAATCATGGTTGCCCTTTACACAACGATGCAATGATCGGCAAAGGTGAGGCTGTAGATGGACACTAAGCAGGCTGCAATGATGGGCATGTTAGAGGCTGTAGATGGGCACTAAGCAGGCTGCAATGATGGGCATGTTAGAAGCTGCAGAAGGGCACTAAGCAGGCTGCAATTATGGGCATGTTAGAGGCTGCAGATGGGCATGGATCAGGCTGCGTTGATGGGCATTGGTGAGGCTGCAGAAGGGCACTGATAAGGCTGCACTGATGGGCATTGACCCTTACAGTATTTTGCTTCAAAGTCCTTTATTTAAAATTTAAGTTTTTTTTCCTGAAACTTCCCTCTTAAAGTTAAGGTGCGTGTCATACGCCAATAAATACGGTAATTGACATGTAGAGGTATGTGCTATATTTATTCTCATCAAAAGCGGCATTTTACTTTAAGCTTCCAAACTTCCACGTGCTGATCCTTGTGATCATTTGTAGAGGTATATTGTCACTTCCAAACCACTAATCACTACCCCGTGTTCTTTGTCTTCCTCAGTAGCTGGATGCAAACGTTTCCATAAATAATGCATGCCTTGCATTCACATCTAAGAGAATGTCGTAAGAGGCAGAATAAGTGCCGGGATACAGAAAGCTTGCTGTGCCGCATCTTATTTCAAGATATTAAATATTCACTAAAGAGTAATAACAAGACTTTAGTCTTGGAAAAAAAATATACTATATAAGAAAAAAAATTAATTAAAAATATAATTACATTTTCCATTTTCTTAGAGAAGAAGGAAACCATACAGGGCAGACGTGCCTTTATTCGTTTCTGCAGTAATGGTATAATTTGTATCTGTGTGCTCAGCACTATGCTTGGATTAGGAAGAGAGAGTTTCTTAACTATTATGTTTAAAGTGAAGTATTGGTGTTTATACCACTTCCAGATCATTTCTTTTTGTAGTCTATGACATCAAGGGGCATATATTCCCCTATCCCCAGCAAAGCAGTGACAGACAAGTGGTTGAACTGGATGGACTTCTGTCTTTTTTCAACCAGACTAATGATGTAACGAGGCCCTACCGTAAAATTTAACTTTCTGGATTGAATTCTTCCTAAAAGCCTATGGAGACATCATAAATAGGATAAAACACCCAATGCTTGTGTCCCCAGCACTTTGTTGGATTTTTGGTGATATACATGGTACTGGAACCAGGAATTCCACTAAAGGCAGGAGTCTTATAGTCATAGTAGATTAGAGGTTGGGGATTTAATACTGGTGGTCCTGGCAGGAAATGAAACCCTTTGTCAATTTACTGAGAACTAATGTTTTTCTGTTGGAGAATTTCAGAAGCTCTTAATCCCTTGGATCTGGGGTGTGGTGGTAGATCACACACTGAAGGATTCAGAGGAGCTGGCCAGGGCTTTCTGGTAAAGCTCAGAGCTTCCAACGGAAAAGAAAAAAGAGGGAGGTTGGAGAGCCCTTATAGTGTAGTAGATTAATTCAGAAACAAGGATACAGTGCTTTTATAATAAAAGAAAAAAAGTTAAAGTCTGAGGTCACCCAACTTGGGGGCAAACACACAGACTTCCTAGTGCGTGGGAGAAGAAGACCTGTCCCCACGCACGGCCAGTGTGGTTGCTCTCTATGCCTCAAGAATTCCCATCCTGGGTGCTTTGTGGGGGTGCTCAGATGGGTGAACAAAATGGTAGAAAGAGTCAGCTCAAAAAGGGCCCTCGGGTAGTTCGATTGGCAGAGGCACCCAATGTGGTTATTCAAAGGATCGTGCCTATCCTTTAAACAACTACATTGGGCGCCGCTCCAATTGAACTGCAAAAGGCCCCTTTTTGTGCTGACACTTTCTACCCTCTCGATCCCTTGGCCACCCTTACCTGGAAATTCCAACCAACTTTCCTGAATAACAGCATGAATATAGCCTTTTCCACCCTCTAAATCACTAATGGCCAAAGAGACTGGGAGAGGATGAGGCTAGGTTGCTTACCAAGAGACTTGGTCAGTATCTGCATGTCAGGACACCCTCAAAATTGGGGGTTCTGGGGGAAATTAGTAGAAAAACTAAGGTGATGTGCAAGTTTTTGGAGATACTAGCTTCGGCACAACATCTGCATTATAATTTCACTGTAACAGTAACTAGTAGTTGACAAGTGCCAACAAGCAAACCTAGTAAATGTGGTAGGTGAGTGGTTAAACTGGAAATGAGCTTGTAAACTTTAATCTGTAAAGACTTCATTCTACAGCATCTTCTGCAAATGCTTGTAAGTGAAAGCATTGTGGTGGGTGTGAGGACTAATGAGGCAAAATGTCACTTTAATTAAAATCAACATTCTTTCTGAGGTGAATACAGTAAATATGATATGACTCTAATTCTAATTAATGACAAGCTTGCCTTAAAACATAATGAGTATCCATTTGTTACACCGACAAACTTTTATGTAGCTTGTTAAAACTAATTAAAAGGGAACTCAAGAGAAGATCCAAAACTTAGCAATAATCAGTCTATTAGAGAGCTGTGTATCGGAGTCTGGATTTTGGATAGAAATGAGGTAAAAATGCTCATACTTATTTGTGTTTGGGCTAATGGCAAACCAGCAGGGATAGCAATATGGACATTGTCTCATATTAACAATGGCAGTATGACAAAAAACGATCAAATCTGGAAGTGTGAATTTTACCAAACAGTACTGTCAGTAAAGATAGACAGCCAAATTATAGAGGGCCCTGTCCTGGATATGTGGCAGTGGCACTGGACACATACAACAGACACTGCCTATCTAAAACAACCAGGGCCACATGGGACCCTTTGGTACTTGTTTTGAGACTCCAGCAGTGTGAATAGGAGCATTTATGAAAAAAGTGTAACACACAATAGACCCTAGGATTTTAAGGGAGGTCAACATACATTATATTTAACATGGCATATACTGGTATTTAAAATCAATCTATTATTACAAGCAACAATAAAAAGATTAAAAAACAAGAAATTGCACCAACACAGAATGTACACATTAGAGATATTCTCTCTTGGTACGTAAATGCATATTGTTTCATACAGATATATGAGCTGTGTTTAGTGAGTCAACATTAAGAAAATGTAGAGCATCTTAAACTCAACGCATTTTGTGAACAGTGCACTTCATCAGGAATTTGATGCTACCAACAGGGTGACTGAAGATCTTTAAATAAATCCACAATGTAAGACAGAGAGGGAAAAAAAAGGAAGAAGTGGCTTACCAATAAGGTCTGTCCTGGTAGCTGTGGATACAGGAAAGCCAGCCAACATGCAATCAAGAGGGGACAAGTGGAGAGCAAAGCAGGACAAAGACCTGAGTGGATGAACAGGTGCCAACAAGAGACGTTATCCCTGTAAATGACAGGAATAATAAATATGTGGGAACCTCGATCCCTAAAAAGGCATACTATAAAAAAGGAAATGAAAACACAATAGAAAACTGTGAAAGGGAAAATAAGAGCAAAAATGCAAATCTGTGTGTCGAAATTACTGGGTGTATAATACCCCAATTCCAATGAGCTAAGAAAGAACAGAAAAATAAAAAGGAAAAGAAATAGGTAAAATGAGCATCTGAATCAGAGCAGTTGATTTGCAGAGGGGCAGTAAGGGCAGCGGTCTCAAGTAGTCTCATGCCCCCATCTATGACTGCCTACTACAGCAGGTTCTCAGATTCCAACAAAACCTGTAACATGTCAGCAGTCTCTGATCATCTTCTGTGGGATTACATATATGGATATTATGTGTGGCCCTTTGGTGCATTCAGGGGCTGCAGTTGAGACCCCCCTATAGCTCCATAAGTTGAATCTGCTCTATAAGAATACCATCTTTACTGTCTGTATCTGGGAGGAAATTGTCCAAACTAGACTCTGTACACTATACAATACTATTCATAGGTTAGTCACTGAATTGGAACTGCAGGGTCTCTTAAGGTTAAACTCTCAGAGCAGCCTCTGCCTGTGGTGGTTGTAAAATGTGTGACTGCAGGTAGGGATCACAGTGCAACACATTTTCCTTACTCTGCACCTTCACAGTAAGAGCTGAACCCAATGTCTATGCCGGCAAAGTTTAGGGGACCCTTGAACTCCTTTTTTAAGTTCTTCATCTTTTCTGATAAAAAAAAAAAAAATACTGACTTTAAGAACAATTTTATAATAGTGACGTTGGCAACAAGTTTCAGGTTGTAATTCATACTCAAGTGACCCTTGTGTCCTTGGGTATTGTCTAGGGCAATGTTTCTCAACTCCAGTCCTCAAGTTCCCTCCTAACAGTTGAAACAGCTGTGGTAATTAGTAAGGCAGTGAAACTGATCAAATCACCTGTACAAAATAATGGAAATCCTGAAAACATGACCTGTTGGGGGTACTTGAGTACTGGAGTTGGGAAACATTGGTCTGGGGCACCCAACCTTGATGTGATCCTCCAGGCTCTGACTCATGTAATGAGGCTTAACACAGCAGATGACTTCCTTAAGTCTCTCTGAGCCATTCACTCCAGTGCTTCTTAATTCAACCTATAGGCTAGACTTTGTCCTCCTGTACTATTTACCATCTGGTAGAGTTTTCTGCACCCACCCAAATTTTCTTCTAGCCAGATAACTTTGTGAAAGGGACCTGGTCATCCCTTTATACATATAGTACATATTGTGACTCCAGGCACACTCAGAAAAAATACAAATACTGTAGCTACTGACTTTTAATATAAGGGCACTTAACTGTCCAGGGATCCTGCGATGTCCTCACCCAAGATGGTTTTTGAACCAGCTCTGGGTGCAGGCGCCAGCATTTGTAGTAAGGGAAACAGGAAGTGAATCCTGTTTCCTACTGCGCATGCCCGAGCTGTGCTGCGCCTTGTGAATGGTCCCATAGTCTTCTGAGACCTGTGATGTGTCCCAGAAGACTGCAGGGGAAGGAAGGGGGCCGAACATCTGGTTTGCCATGGCGATCTGAGCTGAAAGTGGGTGCATGTCAAAACCAGGTACCCGCTCCCCCCTCCCCCCCCCCCCAAAAAAAGTGCCAAATGTGGTGGGGGAGGGGGGTCACACTTTAAAGCGGAGCTTCCCTTTTTGGATGGAGCTCCGCTTTAAAGTTGTTCTAAAGCCTCAATAATTTTGCATTTCCTACATTAAAGTAAAAAATGTTTAGGTAAAAGTATCGCCCCCTCACTACCCCAATACGAGTCCTCATTCCATCCAGGGCTGTGCCTTTCTCTAGTGGCTTTCTCCCCTCACTTCCCATTCTCACAGACTTTCCTAAGACAGCGGGAGTCCATAAGTTCCTGTTGCTGTCAGTCAAAATCGTTTGATGAGGGAGTGGGGAGGCAGGGCCGAGCCACCCTGTTTTTGTCTATGAACACAAGCAGCGGAACTCAGGATTGAGCCCGCAGGTGTGCCACAATAGAAGGCGGCTTCCTATGGTGGCACATCAAGAAGAGGAGGAGCCAGGATTGCTGGCAGGGGCCAGGAGCCAGGAGAGCTGAGAAGAGGATGTTCTTTAGAGGATGCCTTTACAATCAGTTTAAAACAAGAAGAGGTATCTGAGTTTTTGAGAATACATTTTAAAGGGAACCACACACCAATTTTTTTACTGTTCCATAACATTACATGCAGCTTTAAGACATTCTTCATGCATGTTATTTAAAGGATTTTTCTATTTTTAATGTTGCCCATTTTTTTGCATTGGTATATGTCCCCCATAGCAGCACTCAGCTATCTTTTTTTTTTAAACAAAAGCTTAAATTTTAACATTAAAAGGCTTGAAAAAAGTACAAGATCATCCAGTAGACTTCAATAGGGTTTTTTGGGGTTACAAATTCCCAACTGAGTTTGCTGGGCCCTTGCCCAATTCACTCATAGTACCCCATATATTAGACTTGGATACTAAAAAAATAACTGTATTATGGAAGGGATTCAAGAGCTTCTGGGAGCTATAAAAACTCCATGTAGCCCAGGGATCATGAATGAATTTTCTCTTTCTCTTCATTGATAGTTTGTATAAAGAGTCTTTAAACTTTTCGGTACACATTGTATACTTTACAAATATTTGTGTGCCAAAAAATAAATGATCTAAATGAATGTTTTATGTGGATTAGTTATGCAGCATGACTTGATTTAGAGCAACATTATAAAAACTAAAGTAAAACAAAGCAAAGAAATTCCAAATAAACGTGAGCCCTTCAGAGTCCTCCCTCTCATTAATGTCCCCCCTTTACATCATGGTCCCCATCAGAGTTCTCCCTTACATCAGGATCCTCAACATCAGTGCCCCCCCCCCCCCCCCCCCCATTGCACAGGAATCCCTATCAGAGTCTCCCCCTTGCATCGTCTCCTTGAACCCTCACTTACATCTGAGGGCAGCATGCCAAATTTGGCCCACACACTGTAGTTTGAAGACCCATGGTTTATACAGTTGTAGAGTAGCTTGGCACCTAATGCAACATGCGTATTGCCTTCAACATTAGATTCCATTTTTAGTCTGTGAAAAATAGTCACAAGTGGTGTAGCTTTTGCAAAATGACTTCACCATTCACTTTGTTCCCATGTCCCTGTTATTACGTATGTATTGTTCATTTTCTCTGCGCCTTTAAAAATAGAAGGAAGTATTTCTTTAATTCAACTCCACGATGGGTTCTTTTTTTAGAAACACTGATTCACACAAGAATTGATCTCCCTTATAAAGATCAATATGATATTATAACTGATGGCTTCACATCTCTGTGTCAGCCTGTTTAGAAAATCCGCTGTGGTTTTCATATTGTTACTCTAGATAGACTACTGTGGATCATAAAATTAGTTTCAGGTTTGTGAAATGTTAGCACTGCATACAAAAATGAACTAAAGCAAGTAATACGAGTACACTATCTAGGGCCATATTTAGCATTTCACGATAGAAGCGCATGAATTATGTGCCCTTTCATGAAGGCGCCACCTCTTTTTGTCACCAAATAAGTTAAGAAATTATTATACAACTTAGTAGTAATTAAAACCATGATCTCTACTTGAAGGAAGGAACCACAGTTCAATTCTACAGCATGAAAAGAAGAATAGGTGGCTTGCATAATACTTCACCATTGGAGAGTCTTGTGACTCCTGTAGGCAGCAACTACACTATGGGGTTTATTTACTAAGGGCAAATAGACTGTGCACTTTGCAAAGTGCAGTTGCTCCAGAGGTTAGTAAATTAGGTAAATGAGCTTCACTTTGCAAAGAATACCCAATCATGTGCAAGGGAAAAAAAACAGCATTTTTGCTTGCACATGATTGGATGATGAAGTCAGCAGAGCTTCTCATTTACGAAACTCTGGAGCAACTGCTCTTGCAGAGTGCAACAAGTCTATTTGCCTTTAGTAAATCAATCCCTGTGGCAGTACTACTGCTCCAAAAGTGGGACTAGACAAAAAATTGATGCTAAAATGCAAATCAAATACCTTTTACATTTTTGCTTGTGTGCTCAATATATTTACATAATAAGGCATTCCCAAAAACCTGGGTCCTTATTTATGCAAATGTTGAACACAGAATTTGTGGTCAATGTTTGTGGTACCTCTTTCTATCCCCCATTTGGTTTCAAAGTGCTTTTTGAGTTGGGTGAATTGGGCACCTACCATAGTGCATGTAAAGTGCACCCAGACTATTGCATGGGGAAGTTTAGCTGCATATTGTCAAAGCACACAAAATATGATTGCATGTATTTGAACAGTTTTCATGCACAAATACAACATCATGTGATGTACTATTGACCTTTTAAATCAGTGGCTGTCCACTTAGAAGCTAAGGGAGCCTCAAATGCAGCCCCTGACATCACCAAAGCGCTGCACATAATGTTCAATATACAGTTAGGTCCATATATATTTGGACATAAGCACAATTTTCTGTATGCGTTGAAAATAAATATCAAGTATAAATTTTAGGAACTGTGACCATTTTTATACACAGTTCCCCCATTTTCAGGGGCTCAAATGTAATTGGACAAATGAATATAATCATAAATAAAATGTTTATTATTATTTTGTTGAGAATCCTTTACTGGCAATGACTGCCTGAAGTCTGGAACCCATGGACAATACCAAAGACTGGGTTTCCTCCTCTCTGATGCTTTGCCAGGCTCTAACTGCAGCTGTCTTCAGTTGTTCTTTGTGGGTCTTTCTGCCTTTAGTTTTGCCTTCAGCAAGTGAAAAGCATGCTCAATTGAGTTGAGATCAGGTGATTTACTCGGCCATTGCAGAATATTCTGCTTCTTTTCCTTCAAAAGCTCCTGGGTTGCTTTTGCAGTGTGTTTTTCATCATTGTCCATCTGTACTGTGAAGCGCCATCAAATCAACTTTGCTGCATTTGGCTGAATCTGGGCTGATCGTATATTTCTAAACATTGCAGAATTCATCCGGCTGCTTCTGTCTTCTGTCACACCATCAATAAACACCAATGACCCAGTGCCACTGGAAGCCATGCATGCCCATGCCATCACACTGCAAGTTCCACCATGTTTTACAGATGATGTTGTGTGGTTTGGATCATGAGCTGTTCCAAGCCTTCTCCACACTTTTTTTCTTCCTGTCATTCTGGTACAGATTAATCTTGGTTTCATGCGTCCAAAGAATGCTTTTCCAGAACTGGCCTGTTTTTTTTAGATGTTTTATGAATGGTTTGCACCTTGTGGTGAACCCTTTGTATTTGCTCTTGTGAAGTCTTCTCTTGATTGTAGATTTTGACAATGATACGCCCACCTCCTGGAGAGTGTCTTTCACTTGTCTGGATGTTGTGAATGGGTTTTCTTTACCATAGACAGGATCCTGCGATCATTCACCACTGTTGTCTTCCGTGGACGTCCAGGCCTTTTTTTGTTGCTGAGCTCACCGGTGCATTCTTCTTTCCTCACAATGTATCAAACTGTTGATTTGGCCACTCCTAATGTTGCTGCTCTCTCTCTAAAGGATTTTTCATTTTTGAAGCCCTACAATGGCCTGTTTCACTTGCATGGACAGCTCCTTTGAACGCATGATGTAGGTTCACAGCAATAGATTCCAAATGCAAATGCCACATTTAGAATCAACTCCAGGCCATTTACCTGCTTAATTGATGAAGAAATAACAAAGGAGTAGCCCAAACCTGGCCATGAAACAGCTTTTGATTCAATTGTCCAATTATTTTTGGTCCTGTGAAAAGGGGTGTGTGGCTATTCTTAAGCGCTGTAATTCCTAAACCCTTCCTCTGATTTGGATGTATTACCCTCAAATTAAACCTGAGAATGTGCACTTTCAGCCCATATCCATTGTATAACTATAGCTTGAATATGTTTTGGTAAATACATGAAAAAAATTAAAATTGTGCATGTGTCCAAATATATATGGACCTAACTGTATGTAATGCTTGAGATGAGTGTCAAAAACTGCAGACCTAATAAAGGAAATAAAGGTCAGAGAGTGTGGACATGCTACATTTTTGGCTGGAGATATGCTGCAGAAGACAATATTAAACTGGTAACACGTTACATGAGGCTAGTAGACATCCATGCCTAAAAATTTTAAGGACACTTTTTTTTTCTGTAAGCAGAGTATTATTTTAATTAGGTGCAGGCAGGGCTGCTGATAGGAGGGGACCACCAGCCCTCCCGTCCCGGGCTTGGATCTGCCATCTAAGCAGGAGGGGCCCAGAGGTAGAGTGGGTGGGGACTCCCAAATCCTGTCCACCAATAAGTTCATCGCCACTGTGCAGCTATTTAGAAAACAAACGTCTTCGGGGCCGCTGTGTTCAGTGGGGATCGGGGGACTGTAAGCTGACTATCTTTCGTTTTTGGGTTTAGGTGGATTAATCTGCCTCAATGCACTACACTGTTGAAGCAGTGCTCAGCTGGTCCCCGGCCCCCAGCTCCAGGAGGAACCACCTTCAGGAGAAGCACTGCACCCAGGCACCAGGTAGAATTAGCTGCCCAGACCAGGTACTGGGGGGGTACTAACAGTGCTGCATTTGAAATCTTGGGTATCATCAAGCACATATTTTTGACACCTGCATTTTGTAAATTATATACATACACTGAAACCTGTCCTCCCACTGTTAGTGCAATTTTGCCACATCCTTATTTCTCCAAGGCACACAGTCCATGCTGCCTCCTTTTTCTCTGCTTGCTGCCTGTGGGCTAGGGGGAGGTCTCAGGCCCTGTTAGGTGGGGGGGGCTGTCAGGTAGGCTGTACCGGCCCCGTGATTTCCAACAGCAGCCCTGAGTGCAGGGCATTCATTTGTAGGCGTGATCTAGTAGGAGTGAAAAAATGTGGTGTGTCAAGGTAAATAATCGGTGTGGCTTAAAGAGGTGTGGTTAGAGTCTGAGATGACTTGCATAGTGAAGAATGTGGTAATATATAGGAAAATAATAAAAAGAGAGAGATGGCGGGAGAGAGAAAGAGGGATGGAGGGAGAGAGAAAAAGAAAGAACAAAGGGTGGAGGTAGAAAGAAAGAAAAAAAGGGAGAAAGAGGGATGGAGGAAGAGAGTGAGAAAAAGAGGATGGAAGGTAAGAGGGATGGAGGGAGAGAGAAGAGGGGGGAGAAAGAAAGTAAGAGAGAAGCAAAGAAAAAAAGAGAGAAAAGAAAAAGAGAAAAGAGGGACGGTGGGACAGAGGCAAAAAAGAAAGAGGGATGGAGGTAGGGAGGCAGAGAGAAAGAGGGATGGAGGGAGGCACAGAGAAAGTAAGAGGGTTGGAGAGAGAGAGAGCGGGAGAGAGAATGAAAGAGAAGAAGAAAGATGGAGAGAGAAAGAAAGAGAAGGAAAAAAAACAGCAAACTGCCCCTGCTGCCTACTAAATACAGGTTTGCCCATAACACACTTTGTTCTTTGCAGAAAGAGTGAGATTCTAGAACTGTTTGGCAACAACACATTGTCACCTCAATCACTTGCAGCTTCGTGCCACAACACGGGCAGTAATGGGTAGCACACACGTTAGTTGGGATCCAGTGCAGCCCACCTCCTGCTACCTCTTTAGCCAATAGTTTTCTCTTACATCCCTCCCTCTCCCTTCATCACCCAGTCCCGACTCCCAGCCCACCTAGCTTACTACGTGGGCGGCCAAGGAGGACGCCTTTTTGCTAACGATGCTCACATCGCACCCAGTGGTGGAGGAGCAGTGCAGCTTTTTTTATGGGGGGATGAACCCCCCTGGCCCAGTCCGCCCCTGTCTGGGACAAAGCCTATTTTCTGGGATTCTGCCAAGGACAGGCTCAGGCAAGGACGTGTCTGAATTTCGTTAATGTCCCGGGCAAATCAGGACTGTTGGCAACTATGAAATGGTTTTACCCCAGACTGCTGGGGTCCGAGGGCCACAGATCATAAACCAAAGGGACACAGGTTTGGCACCAGGGCTTTAAATAATCTTTCTAAAAACAGTATATTAAAAGCAGTTAAAAGTATATGTGTCATACCCTCTTGTGTGCTACTAGAATAGTGCAGGCAAATCTATTGACTCGTGGTAAAATGAGTCTGAAACTGGGTCAGGGTTTACTCCAGGTCTGGCTGGATGACTCACAGAGGCAAGTCTCTGGTGCCTCCCCATGGTTCTGGAAGTTTGGAAAAACTTCTAGAAGTTAGTGGCCATGAGGTTGATCTGAATACTTAGGGGAACCTGGCCAAACCCCAGGTGTACTGTCCTGGCAGGGTGGCTTGGCCAGCCCTTACATATGGATGAGTCGTGCTAGCATGGGAGTCGGATGAAAGATGGAGTGCTGATGAGGCTGTCGGTGGCCTAGGAGCGGTCTCCTAGGTCTAGGGGAGATCCCATCTCCAGGTTGGGCTTGGGCGGGCTCAGGAAGATCCATTCAGCAGAGCGGTTTGACCTGGAATCTAACCTGAAAAGCAGTGGGAGTAAGGAGGGCAGAGTGAGTACATCAGCACACCTAGAGAGAGACTGCCACATGTAGCAAGCTTTCTAAAAGAACAGCACTGTGCTCAACCCTCTATTGCCTCGCCTTTGGAGATCTTCAGTGCAGCAGCCAGGAGGGCTGGTATTACCTGCAAGCAGTGGAGCTGGAAGCAGTTCTACATTAGGAGAGGATACACTCCTGCATGCAGTTTGCCTCACCTTTGTGCTATTTCCAAGAGGGGCTAAGAGCTCCTAGTCTGTAATGGACTTTTGCCACCGATCCACAAAAGACTGTGTGTGTGTAAAGGAAGGAAAGCAGTCCAGGATCTGTTGTACAGAAGAAGGATTTGTCCCCTGTTGTTGTTCTTTGATTCAAGTTGTGCATCTCATAAATCCCTTCACCCCATCCACGTTGTTACCCCAAATAAAATATCAAAACAAAGCCCAGAGACTGCCTGCTTGTGTTGGGGCAGTGCTACATATGTACTAATAAATGGATCATCTATGGTGCTAGAATTCTGTTGTAGTTATAAATAGTTTATATTACACTATATACAATATATAATTGTCAGCAGCACTTAATACTGCAAGCAATGCAGTGTATAATGTACAAATGTACTGTTATATGAGCCCTTGGGGATTCTGGATCTATGTTCCAAGTCTCTTATGGGAAAGTATAGTGTATTTCTAGTGAGTGCACTGCTATAATTGCAGTGTGTGTTGTTGTTTGTCATTTTTATATGTTTTTTTACATGGCTCTTATCATATTTCTTGTTATTAATGTGTTTGGAAAGACATCATTTTTGTAAAGCTTTGGATAGAGTGGGGAAGGGTTAGACCCCATGTCACACTTTGCTGTCTGTGTGCCCATTGCAGAGAGTCACTCCTCTATTTGTCTTGGTGACCATTGTCACCTGAGACAGAAAGTAAAAGGGAAATTAAGATTTATTTATTTATTTATTTATTTTTTTTTTAGAGTAGTCACAAGAGGAAGAGGTGAGTAAATCTTTCAGTGAGTATACCTGTTCTGGTGACAACTGACCAAGGATGGAAATTCCGCACACTAGAAGGAGCTCTCACTGACATTTATATTACACCCATTGTTTTTCGTATTATCCAGAGCACCTACCTGCAAGAATGTTTTGTATATTACTTTAGCAGGCCGTATCGTTTATTGGACTTGCACTGCTATTTTTTGCATGTATATATGTTCATTATAAATTAGCTACAACACATAGAACCAATGATCACTCCATTTCCACATTCTAATTCTGATGTCCTTGGCTGATCCCTCTGTAACGCCGGCTTGGATGTTGATAACATTTGTGCTGTGTCTTGTGCAGTGTGGTGTATTAATGTGTCCCCGATTTCTCCTGGAAAAGTCTAGTCATCTTACATTCGTGGCATATCTTAGGACTGGGGTTTAACTCTTCTGCAAATATAAATACTATAGTGAGAACACATAAATACTGAAGAGGGCTTCATTTTGCTCCAATGCTTTAGCTTGGATGAGCTTCCTGTGATGTTTCCTCAAGGGAGCAATAAATCACTGATGCTTTTGTGATGAGATTGTTTGTAAAATTGTGCGTTCGTGGGGTATAAATAATCTCTCTTTGAAGATGTCTCTGCCTAATGATGCACTGGGAGTAGATAGTAAACAGCACAGCAACCCTGTGCATTATCCTTCCTGTGTATTTTGTTTGGATAGTTAAAAAAAACCTGTTGATGGGCCAAGTTTAATCATGGTAAAGAAGAAAAACCTACCTTTTATATTCCTAACACTTGTCAGCAAGCAAGCTACATATATCCTCCATCACCTTAGAGTGGTGATTAAAAGAGATCAGGCAAACAAGGCCAAAAATATCCTTTGTGAATAAAACATCTTGGTCTACAACAAAATGAGGCTTTTCCGCAGCTTGGTCAATTGCGTCCATTCATATCCATCACTAGTTTTCTTCTCAGGAGCCAGGAAGGCTCTACAACATGCACAGATCAACTCTGGGAAGTAACTGACATACCTACTCCAAGGTTATCTGCCCTACATATTGGTTTCTGAAGCCACTAAACATGATTACAATCCAATGGTGAGGCTTTTAAATGATGTACAGATTTACTTTAAGAGCTAGTTTACACTTGCTTCAAAACAAGGCTTCGGACACGCTTTGTTAACCTCCCTGGCGGTATTCCCGAGTCTGGCTCGGGGTGGAATTTCAGAACCAAAAGCGGTAACCCCGAGCCAGACTCGGGATCGCATCGCAGGATCCAGGAAGAGCTTACTTACCTTGTCCCCTGGATCCTGCGATGTCTCCCCGCAGTGTGAGCGGCTCGTCCTCCGTTCGATTCATCGCAGAGCCGAGCTCCGTTCCCTGCGAGCATTGCGACACACGGGGACAGAGAACGGCGCCAAATTCAAAAAGTGAAACACACAATACATACAGTATACTGTAATCTTACAGATTACATTACTGTATGAAATAATTTCACATCCCTTTTGTCCCAAGTGGTTTGTCATTATAAATACTGTTCTTTCTGCCTGGAAACTGGAGATTGTCCATAGCAATCAAAACCGTCCCTTTACATCAAAAGGGGTTTTAGACCAGCTAGAAAACAGCGATAGTAAATTAGAATCACTTGCAGAATTGAGCGATAGTGATTTGTGAGATCCGTCATCAAACACTGAAAAGTAATGACAGTGACAATTCTGCAACTGAGCAAATTTTAGTGTTTTTGATTTGATTACATTATTGAATAATTTTTATTATTATTATATTATTATTTGGTATAATTATTTATAGTTATTTATTATATTATCATTTATGATTTCGTGTTTCAAACTTTATCATACCTGGGATGTCTACTAGACTCTGGTTTGGACAGATTTAAGTGAGTTATTCCTAAGAATTACAGGCCTACAATATAAAACGCCAAATTTCCATGCAAAATAATTGTACCGCTTTCAGCATCAAAAATATGAAATAATCATACCACCAGGGAGGTTAAAGCTCTCTGAAGGCCAGTCAAAGCTCCTGTCACTAAATAAAATGGTTAGCTTACAGTCCTGTTTACACTTGCTTTTGCTTGGTGCTTCAATGAGGCTTCGGTGGGGCTTTGGTGGAGCTTCAGTGGGGCTTCAAGCGAGCTTTGCCATAGACTTCTATAGAGGCTTTGAAGACGCTTTGAAGCACCACTGAAGCTAAATGGGGTATAATTTTTGAAGCAAAGCCAAAGAAAAGCAAAAGCAGTTGTAAACAGGACTGTAAGATAACCATTTTATTTAGTGACAGGAGCCTTGACTACCGTTCAGAGAGCTTTAACAAAGCCTTGTTGAAGCTGATTTACACTTGCTTCAAAACATGGCTTCGGACATGCTTTGCTAGACGGTTCCTGACCGGCTCACGCAGATATACTGCAACAGAATGGCTCTCCTGGGCAAAATCCTGTATGGGTACGTCCTTTTGGCCACCAGGGGGTGCACGCCGACCCACTGCACGGCGGGGGACCCGATGCACGTGGCTGGCAGTCGTGATCACATGCACAAGTGCCAGCACAGGGATTTGTGTGTGTAAAACAGAAGAGAGGGGACATGTCGTTTGTTCCTAGTAAGTAGGAACAGCGATATGTCACCTTTCCTACTCAGTCCTATCCCCATACAGTTAGAACACACTGAAGGAACACACATTTAACCCCTTGATCGCCCCCTAGTGTTAACCCCTTTCCTGCAGTGACATTTACACAGTAAGCAGTGCATTTTTATAACACTGACTGCTGTATAAATGTCAATGGTCCCAAAAATGTGTCAAAAGTGTCCGATCTGTCTGTCGCAATACCGCTAAAAATCGCAGATCACTGCCATTACTAGTAAAAAAAAATTAAAAAATAATAAAAATGCCAAAAATCTTTCCCATAGTTTGTAGACGCTATAGCTTTTGTACAAACCAATCAATACACGCTTATTGCGATTTTATTTTATTTTTTACCAAAAATATTTAGACAAATATATATTGGCCTAAACTGATGAAGAAATTTTGTCTTTTTAAAAAAAATTGGGGATATTTATTATAGCAAAAAGTAAAAAATTTTTTTTTTTTTTCAAAATTGTCGCTCTTTTTTTGTTTATAACGCAAAAAATAAAAACCACAGAGGTGATCAAATACCAACAAAAAAAAGCTCTATTTGTGGGAGAAAAAGGACACAAATTTTGTTTGGGTACAGCGTCGCATGACCGCGCAATTGTCAGGTAAAGTGACTCAGTGCCAAATTGTAAAAAGTGCGCTGGTCAGGAAGGGGGTAAAATCTTGCGGGGCTGAAGTGTTTTTTAAAGGTCTCTGAAGGCCAGTCAAAGCTCCTGTCACTAAATAAAATGGTTAGCTTACAGACCAGTTTACACTTGCTTTTGCTTGGTGCTTTAATGAGGCTTCGATGGGGCTTTGGTGGAGCTTCAATGGGACTTTGGGGGAGCTTCGATGGGGCTTTGGTGGACCTTTTGATGGGGCTTTGGTCAAGCTTTGATGGGTCTTTGGTGGAGCTTCTATGGGTCTTTGGTGGAGCTTCGATGGGTCTTTGGTGGAGCTTCGATGGGTCTTTGGTGGAGCTTTGATGGTGCCTTGCTGGAGCTTTGATGGGACCTTGGTGGAGCTTTGATGGGGCTTTGGAGGAACTTCGATGGGGCTTTGGTGGAGCTTTGATGGGGCTTTGGTGGGGCTAAGGTGAGGGCTTCAAGCGAGCTTTGCCATAGACTTCTATGGAGGCTTTGAAGGAGCTTTGAAGAACCACTGAAGCTACATGGAGTATAATTTTTGAAGCAAAGCCAAAGCAAAAGCAGGTGTAAAAAGAACTGTAAGATAACCATTTTATTTAGTGACAGGAGCTTTGACTAGTGTTCAGAGAGTTTTAACAAAGCATGTCCGAAGCCTTGTTGAAGCCGAAGCAAGTGTAAATGAGCCCTAAAGGAACTGAAAAAATATAAGCAAAAGAGGGTGCACCGGTCTAGTACATTATCCCATATCACATTTATTAATTATAAAAATGTGTTGCCTGGCTGTCTTTGGCTTATGTACTTTCGAAGTTGCTGACCCTGGAAAAGCAAATGTATTATAGCAGCTTTTTCAAACTTTTTACCCTAGAGGAACCCTTGTAATATTTTTAGGCTGCTTGGGAAAGCCCTGCTTAAGTTTATGTAGAACGTCCTGTACATTAGTGTGATCAATGTGAGAGGTGCCCTCTTAAATTGGTGGTCAGTGGCAGAAGTTTATTTTTACCACCAATGGGACACAGAAAGAGAAAGGCACCCTTACGTTGGTGGTCAGAGAGTTGCCTCCTTGAATTGATGGTTAATGGGAAAAATGCCCTATCACAAGCAGTTAAAAAGATCATTGGTATTAGTCAAAACGTATTTGAGCGTGAAGAGCAGAGGCCCCACCAGTCCCATATTGCTGGCCTTGTAGAGTGACATCAGCCCTGGAGTTACAGTATGCAGATGCATTCTGGTGAGAAATCAGTCCGCCACTGTTCAAGGATCCCCTAGAAACCCCTGGTTGGATTAGAAATGCAGAGTGAACTGCATACCTGTTTTTGGTCAGTGCTTAAAATGTTGACTGGATCAGCTTCATAGGTATCTAGTGTTCTCAAAAGGATGGTCAGTTCTTGCAGCTAACATATTTTTTTCCAAGAAAAAAAGAAAAAAAAAAGTATACAAAGCGTAGTGAGGTTAAAACATGAGTACACTCCTCTCCCTTGCGTAGAAAAAAGAAAAGAAAAGGAGATAAATTATACAAATAGGGAGAAAGAACAAGTGCGAGTCAAATTTCCCAACTTTCATTACGTTCAATAACTTATAGTAAATCAGCCCATGTGACTTCTATTATTAGAACAAATGCATACAAAATCTACAGGCAAACAAAATACTGTAACTATAAGTGCGTAGGACCTTACTGTCCTCTTGTCAGTATGCATGAAGTGTAAATTCCAATCCAATGTGTCAATCTGAGATAAAGCAAAGATGCCCAAATTGGGCTTACGGAAAAGAGTTTGAGGTGCTATGTTGGATGGAACGTGGAAAAAGAAAGGTGATAAAAGACGAAGAGAAAGAAAAAAGTAAAGCCAAGAAACCATCCAATCTTTAATAAAGGTAATGATAACATTAGACATTACCCAAAAGATAGGAGATGCATGGATCCCGAACCTTTTTGAACAATTTTACTTTGTCGTTAAGAAAATCTTTCATTTATCATGATCCAAGATAGCTTAGCTTTGACCATATAAAGCTGGATAATAGCCGACTTCCAGAATCATGCGATGGTAATTTGTGCCGCTATAAATGTAAAGGAAATCAACCTCTTGACATGTCCAGGAGCCTCTTGCACAAGATAGTCCAATAGAGCTTGTTGTGGAGATTTCTTAAAGGGGTTTTAAAAGTTCAGTTTTTTTTACATAAAAATAACAAACATGTTATACTTACCTGCTCTGTGCAAGGTTTTTGCACAGAGCAACCCACCTCTGGGGTGCCCCGCTGGTTCTCCAGGCTCCTCCCCTTCCCTAGGTGCCCCCACAGAAAGCCGCTTTCCCTGGAGGCACCTGTGGGGCCGCACTCCAGAGTCCTGCTGCTGCGTCCATTGACACAGAGAGCAGGACTCGGCCCCCACCTCCACTCCCGTGTCACTGAAATTAATTGACAGCAGCGGGAGCCAATGGCTCCTGCTGCTATTAATCTGTCCAATGAGATGAGAGCCAGCGGCTGAAACCACTGTGCTCATGCACGGCGCTGGAACGAATGGGCTCAGGTAAGGAAAAGTGGGGGTCTGGGGGGGGCGCTGCAGCAAAGAAAGTTTTTCACCTTAATGCATTAAGGTGAAAAACTTTGAGACTTTACAATCCCTTTAAGGTTCGCTTGGATCAAGGAATGGATAAAATGATACGCATCCAATAACACTTTACTTTCGGACGCGTCCACCAGACATGATCAAGTCGCCCTCCTGATTGCAGCCTCAGAAGCACAGTGCAGAGGCTCCTGGAACAAAGGAGGCCAGTCCAGTCGGAACCATGTACCATCAAAGTAATATTTTATAGTTAGCTTTGATGATAGATGTATTTACTGTATATAAGAGTGCAGCTTGCTATCTTGTACCATTCAACCTGTTCCATTTCCATGGTAAAAGTGATATTAAAGGCAGATTTTTATGTTTAAAAAAAAATAACAAACATGTTATGTTAAACTTACCTGCAATGGTTTTGCCCTGATCCTCCTCTTCCCGTGTCCCCTGCTAATGCTCTTGGCCCCTCCCTCCTGCTGAGTGTCCCCATAGCAAGCAGCTTGCTATGGGGGCACCCAAGCAGGCTCGCTTCTGAGTTGCTGCTCTATGTGTTCATTCACACACATAGCATGGCTCGGCCCTGCCCCCGCTCTCTCCTCATTGACTCACTGGCTGTGATTGCCAATGACTCCTGCTCCTGTCTCAGCTAATGAGGAGGAAGAGACCTGGGAGAGCCGCAGCTCTTGTGCACATCGTTGGATCGAGATGGGAATCAGGTAGGTATTAGGGGGGCTGCTGCACACAGGAGGTTTTTTTTACCTTGAGCCTTTACAATCCCTTTAATTCACTTTCCCATTTTGACATATACAGCAATTTTGTGGGTATAGTCATTAATGCAGAGTACAATGCTGAAATATGGCCAAAGCAAACCTACATATTCTTAGTACTCATTTCCTTTTAATGGCTGGTCTTTTTTTTTTTTTTTTTAACACGTAGGTATTTTTCAGTATGTTTCTAATAGGCGTATATATGTACATATTACACACATATTACTGTCTCTTGCGTTCTCTCTCTCTCTTCATATACATATACACACACGCACGTTGAAACAGAGTAAGAGTGTCATTTTAATAATGTAGATAATGAATTCACACTTACCCCATCCCTGCTTTATCCATCAATCTCTGACTGGGAAGACATCACATATATACACTGCAATTAAGCAGAGCCCAGGTTCCTTCTCAATAATGCAAAATACAAATAGGCAAAAGCCAGTAGGGAGCCAGTGAAGAGTACAGATCCCTCCGGTCTTATATGTAAGATGTAAATTACATTATGTTCCTTGATTAATAATGTAATATCTGTATATCCCTCAATAGGACAATAGAAACAATTAGAAAATATATAAGACGCTCACTTTTACGGCAATTTAGATACTGGATCCAATTTATAAGAGCAGTAAAGAGGAACTCTATCCAAATCAAGTTTTCACATTTTCAGTGGAATTGGAAGGGTCTTCACTAAAATCCAGAGCACTGCCAGCAAGATCTTCCCCCACCCATTGGTCTAAAACCTTTACATATAGTCCTGTGGAGACTCTGCTAGATGGCACCTGCAATGACAACAAGCAATTCTCCTGATATCCTTGTAGATGTACAAGACGTACGTGATATCTCCATTACGAACGCTAGTTTTACAAGACCGAGTGCCTCCGGCTCGTACTTGATTCCGAGCACGCGTGAACTTTTGTGCGACGGACTTGTGTACACACAATCGGACTTTCCGACAACAAAGTTTTGTTGGCGGAAATTTTGAGAACCTGCAAGCCAACCTTTTTGGCGGAAAGTCCGACAACAAATGTTCGATGGAGCATACACACGGTTGGACTTTCAGCCAGCAAGCTCATCCAACATTTTCCGTCGGAAAATCTGAATGTGTGTACGCGGCATAAGACTTTGAGAGGGGGCAGGCTAGGGGAGGGTTGAAATGCAGAGGGCAAGAATGACCAAATCAAAAAGCAACGAAACAGATTGGATTGGTCACTGTGAGCTATTTTCCCTACTACATTGCCCTCTGACTGTTTGACTGGCCCCTCTCTGTGGATTTAAACCAACAAGGGGCTGTTCTAAGGTTATCAAAAAATGTAATTGGTAGCCAACCACAGTTTAGCCAATGGAAAGAGCCTGTGGCTTAGACAGCTCCCCTGCCTCCTCTTATAGAAAAAAAATGTCCGGTCTTTAAAGTGGGACTTACCTGATGGTCAATGGGCAACCACATCCATCTTTTCTTTCACCTTCAAGGGGAGCCAGTCATTAAAATATTTTGATATTGCTATGTTTTTAGTGCAGGCGCTCAGGGTACGTTCATATATCTGTGAATGTATTCAGAACAACTTAAGTGCAATCTGCAATCCCTCAGTTAGAAGAGGTGTTGACTTAGCTCCAACCTAAAAGCTTTGTCTCTCTCAGTGGGCAACGAAAACAATCAAGTCAGAGTGTATTCAAAGTTTAATTGCTAAGTGTAGTCAGCTTTGGGGGATCCCAAGCCTCACTGAAAGGGCTTTAGTTACAATTAAAGGTACGTACATGCTTTTTTATAATGTTTGGCTTAGGATGTAGTACAGGTAAAGTATTTATTTTATGAAAAGATCATGAAAAAAAATATGCTTTACTAATGTTCAAACATCATTATTAGGTGCTATATGATATGTAAAAGAAACTATCCTTTTAATTAGCAGGTTTTCTTGCTAGATCGTCTTTTACCTTTGGATGTCATAGAACAGTCTTAAACCTGAGTGTTAAAATGTCCCTGGGGGGGGGGGGGGGGGGGGTTGTTGTGCAGTCATGGACAGACAATTGGTATTATTTTACAGTGGAACATTTCAGGCTATGGGTCACAACTAAAAATATGTTACCCCCTACACTTATTGAAATTACATATTCCTAATTCGTGTCTGTTGTACCATGTATTTGTGTTAAAAAGTATCCTGTCCTCTTTGTATTGCTTCCTTTGGGTGAAATGCCTGGCAATTCTGCCAGCCCCCCTGCTTTTCTTTTTCAAACTGACCACGCCAGGCATTGTAGCACATCCATCCAAGCATTGTTAGTTTTCTGACCGCGCTGGGAGTACAGCCTGCCTGCCCTCCAATGATCAGACTTCTGCTAACACACCATCCCCCCTGCACAGCCATTCACTAGAAGGGTCAGTGTACTACTGCATCTCCTCCTCCACCTCTCTAAGTCCCATATGCAGCTGAGAACAGAGGTCATATGATGACATATGCGTGTGTATATATGTATGTATGTATGTGTGTGTGTGATATATATATATTACACACACACACACACACACACACACACACACACACACACACACACACACACACACACACACATATTTTGCCTTTCATTTCTATTTTAAACTGGGTTGTTTTACAGAGTAGGGGTTCACACATACTTTAAGCTGGTAAGGTGTTCCACAATAACAGAAAATAATGTTGTAATTGTTGGTAAATGACCTTCACCCTATGCTTAGTATGCTCATATTGCCCTGCTTCCTCCCAGGAAATTTGCAGATGCACTGCACACATGGTAAGGTAAACCACAGCACATCAGTGTGAAAGCAGCCATATAGGGGGAGCAGAACAGTAAGGATTCATTCATAAGTGCGGCAGGCACTGTTTCTTTCCTGAAAAGCAATCCAAGTGTGTTTGACAGGTGCCGAGAAGGTGATATGTTGCCTCCTCACCACCTGATTTTAACCTATGATTGCACACGGCAATTAGAGGTTTAAATCAGTTGCGAGGAGGCGACACTGTACCCGATGATCTTTGACTTCTCCCATGTTGTTCAGGTAGATCTCCACCTCTTTAAGGTTGCCTACTCCTGGCCTAAATGATGTACAATGCTAAGGGTGCAACATACAGTGGGGCATTTAGTCAACCACCAATTGTGCAAGTTCTCCCACTTAAAAAGATTAGAGAGGCCTGTAATTGTCATCATAGGTATACCTCAACTATGAGAGACAAGATGTGGAAACAAATCCAGACAATCACATTGTCTGATTTTTGAAAGAATTTATTTGCAAATTATGGTGGAAAATAAGTATTTGTTCAATATCAAAAGTTCATCTCAATACTTTGTTATATATCCTTTGTTGGCACACTGGAATTAAAGCAGCGGCACTTTCGGGTCGGTTTGCAGGCGCTATTATTAGCGCAATAGTGCCTGCAAACCGCCCCAGTGTGAAAGGACCCTTAAAGAAGAAGATACAGGTCTGTGAGAGCCAGAAATCTTGCTTGTTTGTAGGTGACCAATTACTTATTTTCCACCATAATTTGCAAATAAATTCTTTCAAAATTCAGATTGTGATTGTCTGGATTTGTTTCCACATTTTGTCTCTCATAGTTGAGGTATACCTATGATGAAAATTACAGGCCTCTCTAATCTTTTTAAGTGGGAGAACTTGCACAATTGGTGGCTGACTAAATACTTTTTTGCCCCACTTTTTTTTTTCCATAGAAAGGTATGTGTATATGTATGTGTGTGTGCGTGTATATATATATATATATATATATATATATATATATATATATATATATATATTACTGTCAGGGGTTCACTCCAAGTGTAGCGCTTTAAGGACATCACCACTCGTTTTTTTCCGTTTCAGGGCTGGTTTTGCCCACTTTTATTTAAAAGAGTTCAAAACAAACACAGAAGATTCCCTCGCATGTGTATTCAGTATTACCGAAGTAAACTATTTTCAACCCTCCTGGCTTGTAAAAGCAGCTCTCCAGCTCAGGCCCTACACTTTAGGGCCTTGGTCTGTCTCCCACAGACCGGACGCTCAGCACCTCTGTGCGTACAGCAAGTAGCCTCGTGCTACACTGGCTCCCACCTCTCTCCTAGGTGAAGCCCAACTGACTCCCATGCCCAGACCTCCTGTCTGCAGGGTGGAGTCGTCTCCAACTGGGAACCTTGAGCCTTGGTCTGGTGATTACTTAAAGCCCAGAACACAGCTGAATCATTAGTGAACTGGCTGTTTATTAGACCTGGATCCTGGCAAGGTACCGCCCTGCTACAATTTATATACAGTATCTCACAAAAGTGAGTACACCCCTCACATTTTTGTAAGTATTTTATTATATCTTTTCATGTGACAACACTGAGGAAATGACACTTTGCTACAATGTAAAGTAGTGAGTTTACAGCTTGTATAACAGTGTAAATTTGCTATCCCCTCAAAATAACTCAACACACAGCCATTAATGTCTAAACCGCTGGCAACAAAAGTGAGTACACCCCTAAGTGAAAATGTCCAAATTAGTAATTTTCCCTCCCCGGTGTCATGTGACTCGTTAGTGTTACAAGGTCTCAGGTGTGAATGGGGAACAGGTGTGGTAAATTTGGTGTTATCACTCTCATTCTCTCATACTGGTCACTGGAAGTTCAACATGGCACCTCATGGCAAAGAACTCTCTGAGGATCTGAAAAAAAGAATTGCTGATCTACATAAAGATGGCCTAGGCTATAAGAAGATTGCCAAGACCTTGAAACTGAGCTGCAGCATGGTGGCCAAGGCCATAAAGCGATTTAACAGGACAGGTTCCACTCAGAACAGACCTCGCCATGGTCCACCAAAGAAGTTGAGTGCACATGCTCAGCGTCATATCCAGAGGTTGTCTTTGGGAAAAAGACATATGAGTGCTGCCAGCATTGCTGCAGAGGTTGAAGGGATGGGGGGGTCAGCCTGTCAGTGCTCAGACCATACGCCGCACGCTGCATCAAATTGGTCTGCATGGCTGTCGTCCCAGAAGGAAGCCTCTTCTAAAGATGATGCACAAGAAAGCTTGGAAACAGTTTGCTGAAGACAAGCAGACTAAGGACATGGATTACTGGAACCATGTCCTGTGGCCTGATGAGACCAAGATAAACTTATTTGGTTCAGATGGTGTCAAGCGTGTGTGGCGGCAACCAGGTGAGGAGTATAAAGACAAGTGTGTCTTTCCTATGGTCAAGCATGGTGGTGGGAGTGTCATGGTCTGGGGCTGCATGAGTGCTGCCGGCACTGGGGAGCTACAGTTCATTGAGGGAACCATGAATGCCAACATGTACTGTGACATACTGAAGCAGAGCATGATCTCCTCCCTTCGGAGACTGGGCCGCAGGGCAGTATTCCAACATAATGACCCCAAACACACCTCCAAGATGACCACTACCTTGCTAAAGAAGCTGAGGGTAAAGGTCATGGACTGGCCAAGCATGTCTCCAGACCTAAACCCTATTGCGCATCTGTGGGGCATCCTCAAATGGAAGGTGGAGGAGCGCAAGGTCTCCAACATCCACCAGCTCCGTCATGGAGGAGTGGAAGAGGACTCCAGTGGCAACCTGTGAAGCTCTGGTGAACTCCATGCCCAAGAGGGTTAAGGCAGTGCTGGAAAATAATGGTTGCCGCTAGGGATGAGCTTCGCGTTCGAGTCGAACCCATGTTTGACTCGAACATCAGCTGTTCGATCGTTCGCCAAATTTGTGTGGCGCGTCATGGCCCATAATTCACTGCGGCATCGCAGTGCATTGCTGGCTGATGATTGGCCAAGCATGCACTATGACCCGCATGCTTGGCCAATCACAGTGCCGTCAGTAGAGAGAGCTGTAATTGGCCAAAGCCAGGGTGGCTTTGGCCAATTATGGCTCAGGGGGTTTAGAACACGCCCCACACTATATAAGGCCGCCTACACGGATGACCTGTGTAGTGTGTTCCGGCGTGCTGAGAGATAGAGAGACAGTGTCATTTCATTTGAGTTAGCTAGATTAGGCAGGACAGTCAGTGAGTTAGCTGCACTTAGTGTATTGTGTATATATATGCATCCCAGGTGTTGCATATATATATATATATACACACTGTATTCAGTTTAGCTAGCTCCGTTCCTGTTATCTTCCAACTGACAAGCAGGCTTGTCTTGTTACAGTATTTACAGCTACCTGAAGAAAATTGCTGGTGTTCTTTTGATCCTATTAGTACCACAGTCAGGCAGCTAGACTATTTACAGTTAGTGTAGTGCGTCCTCCTCAGTGTTCAGCTAAAACTACAAGTTAGTGTAGTGAGACCTCTGCACAGTGTTCAGCTAAAGCTACAAGTTAGTGTAGTGCGTCCTGCTCACAGTGTTCAGCTAAAACTACAAGTTAGTGTAGTGAGGCCTCTGCACAGTGTTCAGCTAAAGCTACAAGTTAGTGTAGTGCGTCCTGCTCACAGTGTTCAGCTAAAATTACAAGTTAGTGTAGTGCGACCTCTGCACAGTGTTCAGCTAAAGCTACAAGTTAGTGTAGTGAGACCTCTGCACAGTGTTCATCTAAAGCTACAAGTTAGTGTAGTGCGTCCTGCTCACAGTGTTCAGCTAAAACTACAAGTTAGTTTAGTGAGACATCTGCACAGTGTTCAGCTAAAGCTACAAGTTAGTGTAGTGCATCCTGCTCACAGTGTTCAGCTAAAGCTACAAGTTAGTGTAGTGAGACCTCTGCACAGTTTTTAGCTAAAGCTACAAGTTAGTGTAGTGCGTCCTCCTCACAGTGTTTCGCTAAACCTACAAGTTATTTTTTTGCGAGCTCTGCACAGTGTTCAGCTAAAGCTACCTGTAGAAGGTTGGTGGTGTTTTCCTGATCCTAACACTACCGCAGGCAGCTAAATAAGCTACAAGTTATTTTTTTTTGCGAGCTCTGCACAGTGTTCAGCTAAAGCTACAAGTTAGTGTAGTGAGACCTCTGCACAGTGTTCAGCTAAAGCTACAAGTTAGTGTAGTGCGTCCTGCTCACAGTGTTCAGCTAAAACTACAAGTTAGTGTAGTGCGACCTCTGCACAGTGTTCAGCTAAAGCTACAAGTTAGTGTAGTGCGTCCTCCTCACAGTGTTCAGCTAAAACTACAAGTTAGTTTAGTGAGACATCTGCACAGTTTTTAGCTAAAGCTACAAGTTAGTGTAGTGCGTCCTGCTCACAGTGTTCAGCTAAAACTACAAGTTAGTGTAGTGCGTCCTCCTCACAGTGTTTCGCTAAACCTGCAAGTTATTTTTTTGCGAGCTCTGCACAGTGTTCAGCTAAAGCTACCTGTAGAAGGTTGGTGGTGTTTTCCTGATCCTATCACTACCGCAGGCAGCTAAATAAGCTACAAGTTATTTTTTTTGCGAGCTCTGCACAGTGTTCACCTAAAGCTACCTATATCCTAGCTTAGTGCAGCTACAGGCCATTAGTATGTCTGGAAGGCCAACAAGGAGAGGCAGACAGTCACAAGCCAATAAAAGAGGGCAAGCAGGCTCTGTGTCTAGAGGCAACAGTGCTGGTCGTGGAGACGGTGCATCCTCATCAGCACGTGGCCGTGGGACATGCTTGGCCTTTTTTTCGGCAGCTGGCCGTGTTGAGCCGCAACATGCGGAAGACTTGGTCGAGTGGATGACCAAGCCGTCCTCATCCTCCTCATCCTCTCTCACCCATGCTCAGGGTACTTTGTCTGGCAAAGCAGCGGCCTCTTCCCTCGGCTCAATGTCATCAGTGACTCCTTCCCTAGCCCCACCATGTCCTCCTGAGGAGTCCCTCGAACTGTTTGACCACAGTGTTGGGTACATGCTCCAGGAGGATGCCCAGCACTTGGAAGGCTCTGGTGATGATACTGAGCTAGATGAAGGCAGTAACGTGAGCACGGACAGATTGGGTGCCCAAGAAGGACAGCAATCTGGCAGTCATGCTCCCCCTGCTGCAGCATACTGCCAGGTTTGCTCCAATGATGAGGAGGGAGGGGATGATGAGGTCACTGACTCAACGTGGGTGCCTGATAGGAGAGAGGAGGAGGAGGAGGAAGAGGCGGCACATCACCAACGAGGCAGGATGCCCTCCAGGGGCCAGCCTAAGGGCAGCACACTGACTGCATCACACCCCACAGCTCCGCATTTGCAGGGCGCTGCAGTTTCTGTGCGTTATTCAAAAAGTTCTTTGGTGTGGGCCTTTTTTGAGACGAGTGTATCAGATCGCACCGCGGCTATTTGCAACATATGTCTCAAGCGTATCTCGTGTGGCCAAAACATTTCCCGCTTGGGCAACACATGCTTGACCAGACATATGTTGACCTGCCATGCAGTTAGTTGGCAAGCGTATTTAAAAGACCCACACCAAAGAACAAAGAGGACCTCTCCTTGCTCCTCATTAGCTGAGATCTCCAACCCCACTATACCTTCAGTCCTCTCTGAGACCTGCACTGAGAGGAATGTAGAATTAGGTGTGTCACAGCCAAGTACTTGTGGGCAATCTGCTTTCGGTACACCGACGTCAGATTGTACCAGGCAGATTTCCCTGCCCCAGCTGCTGCACCGCCGAAAGAAGTTCGCTCCCAGCCATCCACATGCCCAGCGGTTGAATGCTAGCTTGGCAAAATTGCTAGCACATCAACTGCTGCCTTTTCAGTTGGTAGACTCTGTCCCCTTCCGTGAGTTTGTGGAATGTGCGGTTCCTCAGTGGCAGGTACCCAAACGCCACTTTTTCTCACGGAAGGCGATTCCGGCTCTCTACCGGCATGTTGAAGGCAATGTCTTGGCCTCGCTGGACAGGGCGGTCAGCGGTAAGGTGCATATTACCGCTGACTCATGGTCCAGCAGGCATGGACAGGGACGTTACCTAAGTTTCACCGCGCATTGGGTGACTCTGCTGGCAGCTGGGAAGGATGCAGGACAAGGTGCAGTAGTGTTGGAGGTTGTTCCACCACCACGCCTCCAAAATGCCACTACTAATGATTGTGACACACCTCTCTCCTTCACCCCTCCTCCTCTTCTTCCTCCATGGCCTCTTCCGGCGCTTTGTCCTCGGAACCAGCGGTGCTCTGTAGCCATTCAAGGGGCTACGCAAGTATGCAGGCCAAAAGATGCCATGCGGTGCTTGAGCTGGTGTGCTTGGGGGACAGGAGCCATACTGGGGCAGAGGTCCTGTCAGCTCTGCAGGGGCAGGTTCAGAGGTGGTTGACGCTTAAGGCAGGAATGGTGGTTTGCGACAATGGCACCAACTTCCTCTCTGCCCTCCGACAAGGACAAATGACCCATGTGCCCTGTTTGGCTCACGTCCTTAACTTGGTGGTGCAGCGGTTCTTGGGCAGGTACCCGGGCTTACAGGATGTCCTGAGGCAGGCCAGGAAAGTCTGTGTGCATTTCCGCCGGTCATATAATGCCAGTGCTCGGCTGGCAGACCTCCAAAAGGAGTTTAACCTGCCCAAGAATCGCCTAATCTGTGACATGCCCACCAGGTGGAACTCAACGTTGGCCATGCTGCAGCGGCTGCACATGCAGCAGAGGGCCATCAATGAGTACCTGTGCGACTATGGCACCAGGACAGGGTCAGGGGAGCTTGTTTTTTTTCCCCACGCCAGTGGCCATGATCAGGGATGCATGCACTGTCCTGTCACCATTTGAGGAGGCCACGAGGATGGTGAGCAGTGACGGTGCATGCATCAGTGACACTGTCCCCCTTGTCCACCTGTTGGAGCACACGCTGTGTGGAATAATGGAGAGGGCTCTTGAGGCAGAACAGAGGTAGGAAGAGGAGGACTTCCTTAGTTCTCAAGGCCCCCTTTATCCAGACAGTGTTCCTGCGTGCCTGCCGATCACACAGGAAGAGGAAGAGGAGGAGGAGGAGGATTGTGTCAGTATTCTGGTGGAGCCTGGCACTCAGCATCAGCAGCAGTCTTTAAGGGATCAGTCCCAAGAAACACATGGACTTGTACGTGGCTGGGAGGAGGTGGCTGCGGACCATGTCGTCCTTAATGACCCAGAGGACTCCGGACCGAATGCCTCAGCAAACCTATGCTGCATGGCCTCTCTGATCCTGTAAAGCCTGCGTAAGGATCCTCGTATTCATGGTATCAAGGAGAAGGACCAATACTGGCTGGAAACCCTCCTTGATCCACGTTACAAGGGTAAGGTTGCGGACCTTATCTTGCCATCACAGAGGGAGCAGAGGATGAAACATCTTCGGGAGGCCTTGCAGAAAGGTCTCTGTAACGCGTTCCCAGAGACTGGGAGGTTACAAACTCCTGTTTCTGGACAACGTGTTGCTGAGGCTTCGGTCAGTCAAAGAAGGAGAGGTGGAGAAGGTGGCCGTCTGACTGATGCGTTCAGACAATTTTTTGGTCCGCAACCCCAAGGTATGATCGGTTCCAGCAACCATCGCCAGCGTCTGTTTTACATGGTGCAGGAATACCTAGGGGCAAGATCAGACTTGGACACCTTTCCCACCAAAAATCCTCTGGGTTACTGGGTCTTGAGGATGGATCACTGGCCAGAGCTTGCACAGTATGCAGTTGAGCTACTGGCCTGTCCTGCATCCAGCGTTCTTTCGGAACGCACATTCAGTGCTGCTGGAGGCTTTGTAACCGATCACAGGGTGCGTCTGTCCACCGACTCGGTCGATCGACTGACCTTCATAAAAAGTCTTGGATCACCACCAGCTACCAAGCACCTGATGCTGATGGAACTGAATAATTTTTTTTTGAAATCTCAGATCCCTTCAAAGACTGCCTATGCTGATGCTGAGTGACTATCCTGAGTAATTATCCTCTTCCTCCTCAATGATCACGCTGATAGCTTGTAAGAACATTTTTGGTTCTGGGCGCCACCACCAGTGCCTAAGGCCCAATTTTTCAGCCCCTCTTTAACAGGAGCGTGCAATTACAATTTTTTATGCATTCCAACTAGAGTATCTGTGAGGGGTTGCAGTGTTGTGGCACCAGTGCCTAAGGCCCAATTTTTCAGCCCCTGTTTAACAGGGGCGTGTAATTACAATTTTTGATGCAATACTTTGCAGCAGGGCTCATTTCTGTATTCCAACTAGAGTATCTGTGAGGGGTTGCAGTGTTGTGGCACCAGCACAGCAGGGCCCGTTTCTGTGCCCACCAAGATTAACTGTGAGGACTTACAGTGTTGTGCCACCAGCACCACCACCACCAAAGGCCCAATTTTTCTGGCCCTGTTCAACAGGGGCATGTAATTACAATTCTTGATTGAATATTTCACAGCAGGGCACGTTTCTGCGCCCACCAAGATTAACTGTGAGGACTTACAGTGTTGTGCCACCAGCACCACCACCACCACCAAAGGCCCAATTTTTCAGCCCCTGTTCAACAGGGGCATGTAATTACAATTCTTGATCTAATATTTCACAGCAGGGCCCGTTTCTGCGCCCACCAAGAGCGAGTGAGGACTTACAGTGTTGTGGCACTAGCACCACCACCACCAAAGGCCCAATTTTTCTGCCCCTGTTCAACAGGGGCATGTAAGTACAATTCTTGATCTAATATTTCACAGCAGGGCCCTGTGAGGGCTTACAGTGTTGTGGCCACAACAACACCTAAGGCCCAAATTTCTGGTGAGTATATAGGGCAGGCCCCTACTTTCAAACATCCAACTTACAAACGACTCCTACTTGCAAAAGGAAGGAGACAACAGGAAGTGAGATGAAATCTACCCCTAGGAAGGGAAATTCTCTCCTGTATTGTGTTAATATGGGAAAAACGTTTCTCCTTTCCACTGATGCTTTATCACCAATCCTTGTTTCACAAAAAAACCCAAATTTTCAAAAAACATTTGTCATTAGGACAAAAAATGAGGTGAAATCTTCTAAAGAGGAGCACAGACAGCAAAACAAATGTCACAGGGGTGATAACCCTTCCCTATGTTTTCCAAAAAGCTTAAAGTAGATTTTTTGGCTGGAGCTAAACACGTTAAAAATGTACCAGTTCAAAATTACAAACAGATTCTACTTAACAACAAACCTACAGTCCCTGTCTTGTTTGTACCGCCTGTATACTGCTGTTCAGAGTATATAGGGCCTGGTGGCCCCACGCCTTTCCTTTTTTTAATTTAGGTGCAGGGTTCCCCTTAATATCCATAGAAGACCCAAAGGGCCTGGTAATGGACTGGGGGGTACCCATGCTGTTTGTCTCACTGATTTTCATCCATATTGCCAGGACCCGACATTACATTAAAGCCGCAAGCAGTTTTAAATGACTTTTTTTCCTTTAAAAATGACATTTTGTGCAGGGACTGTTCTCAGCACGGGAAACAGGCGCCACTTTACAGGCATACTATAGACACCCCCCAGGTACGATATTTAAAGGAATATTTCACTTTTTTTTTTTTAACTTTAAGCATCATTAAAATCACTGCTCCCGAAAAAACGGCCGTTTTTAAAAGTTTTTTTTGCATTGATACATGTCCCCTGGGGCAGGACCCAGGTCCCCAAACCCTTTTTAGGACAATACCATGCAAATTAGCCTTTAAAATGAGCACTTTTGATTTCAAACGTTCGAGTCCCATAGACATCCGGGGGCTGTTCAGCTCACCCCTAGTTGCCACACAAAATATTGACGCTTTGGGCCCAATTTGGACATTTTCACTTAGGGGTGTACTCACTTTTGTTGCCAGTGGTTTAGGCATTAATGGCTGTGTGTTGAGTTATTTTGAGGGGACAGCAAATTTACACTGTTATACAAGCTGTACACTCACTACTTTACATTGTAGCAAAGTGTCATTTCTTCAGTTTTGTCACATGAAAAGATTTACAAAAATGTGAGGGGTGTACTCAGTTTTGTGAGATACTGTGTGTGTATAAAAACAGTATATAAGGATGGGTCTGAATGGTAGTTAAAAGGGTGAAGGCTAGGTCACTTTTGAGTGCAGGATACAAAAAGGGGTCAAGAACTTACAAAGATAATTTCTGACTGAAGCTGCAGACCTCAAGCAATTCCTGAGAGAACATTTTCTACTCTCTTTTCCTGTTTCATTTATTCATCCGTCACATGAAGAGAAGACACTTAAGAGACACTGGTATTGTGCGCTTGGCCAGTTTCCAGCAAGACACAAGTCCTTTAAAAATTCACTTTCGTGGGAAAAACAGCAAATACAAATAATTTAACATTTCTCCACAAGCCATATTGTAATGGGATGCTATTAAAAATGACTTTTCCTTTTTAATCTGCAGACCTGTAATTTTCTGTAAAATCCTATTTCCTGCGTGTGTAATTCCCCAGAAGTCTGCACTTAGATGCAAGTCATATTTTAGGCATCCTCTGCAACACTTTCCTCATTAGAACACTACAATTGTAGCAGCTGATTGATAAAGAATAAGTTTTCACATTCAGATGTACTCTGCACATTGACATGGTCAAACAAAGAGCTATTCCTTCAAATCAGAAACAGACATGGCTCAGGCAGGGCTCAGCAACAATGTTTGTCAAGGTCATTGCAATGTACATTGATCACCCAAATGGGATTGTTTTATTCTTAACAAAATTCGATTTCTCTTTTGGGTACTTTCACATGGGCGGTCCGTCCGGTGGACTCCACTTTGCTGAGCGCACTGTGCTGAGACGGACCTGTCAGAGCCCCAATCTCCTCTATGGGAAGATCGGATGAAAATGGCCTGTCTGTTTTCATTCACTCCCATCCGATTCGATCCTCGAGACGGATGGATAATAGGGTCTGCATCCGTCTGGATTTCTCGGGCAGGATCGGATCTGATGGCGGCGGGTGTCAGCTGACATGTCACTGCTGATATCCATCGCTCCATAGAGGTGAATGGAGTGTTCGATCAGGTCCGCCTGAAAAACTGACACGCGGACTTTATGGGAAAGTCCATGTGAAAGGGGCCTTAAAGAGAACCTGTCACAGCTGGGTTTTTACAGAAACCTGAATATTGCTAAATTATGAATTAACTAAATTATGAACTAAACTCTTACAAAAGAAAAGCTTAGATTGGTAGAGCACTTTAAGTAAAATACGATTGCATTTAGTTTCACCCTTAATTACCGGTATGTTTCTCTCTGCACTGTGCACATCCTATAGATTTTTTTGCGGGTACATGTTAGTGTGTATGCTCGAAAGGTAGCTGAACATCGGTTGTACTGTGGTCGGTGGCTACAGCAGAATATATCAGTTCATTGTGCATTGGCATGTCTCTCTGCAGTCCAACTCTTGAGAGTGCTGTAGACAAGCCTGGACCCAGGACAACAAAGGCACTATACACACTATTAGATTTTCTGCAGATTTTTGTCTTCAGATTTACCAAAACCATGTAGTACAAGGGCCTGCCTGATTGCATACAAATTGAAACTCTTAAGGTTTGACCTCATATTATATGGTTTTGGCAAATATGAAGACAAATATCTGCAGAAAATCTAATTGTGTGTATGGGGCCTAGTTCTCCAAGCACAGCCCAACGATGGTGACCCCCTGGGTTCCCATCCTCCTTCTCCACAAATATATAATTACCAAGATCTGACTGCAATGGTCATCTTTGTTTTCTTACATCCTGCAAGTCTTCTCCCTCCTGGCCACACAGGCACATTACAGCCCCATAGAATTCGATGTGGTTTGTCTACCTTGGTCTTCTGGGTGGGAGATGAAGGAAGATTTAGATGAGCCCCGTAGAAGTCTTTGGTGTCATAATTTGCCTGTGTGGCCAGGAGAGAGAGGACCTGTGGTACGGGATGTAAATAAACAATGGAGGCAGTCGGGGCTCAGTAGGTATATGTCAGTGTGTTATTGGCAGGACCACCAGGTAAAAACAAAGGGAAACAAAGCTTGATAAAGGAAAAACTAATGCAGCCCTGTAAGGACTGGTATGCTGCCATATATTACGTTTTGCTCTTGGGGTTAGATACACTTTGAGGGTTGAGTTAGACATGCATCCAAATATACCTTTCCTCTAAAATAATTTTCAGAGGCGGTTGATGTGTGATAAGGAGGCAATGTGATGCCTCCTTACCACCAATTTTAACCCTATTTTTGCCAACAAATGTTATGCAACCACATGCATGTTTGCAGCACTTCCCTGTTCACCCAAATGGGTTGCGCTCAACAAGCTTACCGACCTTGCTACAGGTCAATAGTTTTTGCCACAGGGGCGAAGTGAACCACCATGTCTGGGGCATGTACACACCCCACTCCACTGCCTATTACAGCTTAAGAGGGACTTAGGGGGGGTTAGGGACAGTAAAAATGTGATTCAATCATGCATTTGTACGGCACCCCACCCACACAACTAAATGAGGCCTAGCACACATTAATAACATTTTTTTTTTACATATAAAGCTGATTTCTCTCACATGTATGTGCAAAAAAAAAGTAGAAAACAACTATAATTTTCCTGAAAAAGAAAAAAGAGAGTTGTGTCCTTTTAAAGGACTTTAGTAAAAATACAAAATAAAATTAAGATAAAAGTGTGTACAGAGACTGTGACAGCCTATTAAAATGCAACATGTTTTCAGATAGCATTGAAAAGTACTTTAGGTAATTGTTTTAGCTCTCACTTGTAAATTCTCCAAAGACTTAAAAATTCATCATTTTCCACCAAATTGTATTTCTTCAGCACGTTAAACAGTGATGATGCTCTTACTTCCAGATGGCCACTTATGAGCGTCCCCTGGGCTGTGCTCAGCGTGCTTTGTTACCCATGCAGCATGTTGTCTCTGCAATCTGCTGCTAATCAATAGGTTATCACTCACTGCAAACTCTTCCTGTGATCCTCCCACAGGCATGACTCGCTGACAATTGTGCTTATTCCACATGTGGTTCCATGCCCCGCAATACATAATCTTAAAAGGAATCTTCCATACCTTGTAATATACAAAAAAAAAGCTTAAACAGAATCGGGCACCAGCAGAATACCTGTGTGAGAAGGCGCAGATGGAAGCCACTCACTGACTTATGGGGGTTGATTTACTAAAGGCAAATAGGCTGTTCACTTTGAAAGGGAAGTTGCGCTTTGCAAGGGAATTTGCCCAAGAGCTTAGTGAATGTGATGATGATTCACTTTTCAAAGAATACCCAATAACGTGCATGGAAAATTTAAAAAAAAGGGAAAATTCTCTTGCAATGTGCAACTTTCTTTGCAAAATGAGTAGCCTATTTGCGTTTAGTAAGTGCACTCCATGCTCTCTACAGAAGTAAAGCAGTGACTTTACTGGCAGTTAAAGCAGAACTAAACTCTCTCAAAGAACATTGACTATTTTTAATCCTTTTGCTGCTAGCCTTAGTAAATAGATAGGAAGGTATATCATATTTACTTAAACCTTTTTTTATTTTTATTTTTTAACATTTGTTCAGTTGCTTCCTTGTTTCTTGCCAAGGCCAAAATATTAAGAAGACTGGCCGCTGCATACCTCATGCGAACAGAGTGGTTAGCAGGTAAGAGCAGCCTAGCTTGATTCATCCAGACCACTACTCAACATATTTCATGGATCTCCATGGGGTGGGGCGAAACATGTTGGAGTTGTGGTCTGGTTGAGTCGAGCTGCGGCTACTTTTACCGGGTAACCACTCCGTCCGGTTGAGGCATGCGGCGGCCGGGTTATCTCTTCTTATTTCTGCTGTATGCTTTGGGCCTGGATGGACCTTTTCTCAGCTGCCACCCTCACTAGTCAGCGGCATCCAACTCATTGGACCATGACAGCTTGAGTGGGACCCTTAAGCATTTATCCTAGGTCAAAATGATGTCACACATCCCAGGAGCCTTCAGGAGAGGAGAAGGGGCTTTTTTAGCTAAACGCACCCTCCTGCCTGCATGCCTGAACTAATGTTAAATGGAATCCTGGAAGTAAATGCTAAATTAATTATCTGCCCTAACTCCAAATGGCCACAGCTTGAAATATTAGGGGTTGTTTTTCAAAGAGATTTTTCAACAAAATAAAGCATGGAGACATGGATTAAAGAAAGCAAAGAACAACTAATCAGCGCTACAAGAGGCAGAGACCCTCGAAGCTATGAGCCTAAATAATTTGTCCCCCCAGAAATGTTCCTCTTCTGTCTTACTAGACTTGGGAAGAAACCAGTGATTAGGACCTCTGCAACATAAAGGCCTTGCTGCACATTTCTGATCAGGGAAATCCACAAACCAAGAACTGAAACAAAGAGAGAGGATGCACAAGCCTAGTGCATTATCATAGGACTATTGTAGAAGAAATAAAATCAAATGTACTCACAGGCGATAAAATACAGGTATGAAATCAATCCAGGCCTAATGCTTGAGCTATGCCCATCTGCAGAGGAGTAGCTTACGTGTTTCAAGGGCATTACCCTCTTCATCAGAGCTCTTGAAACATGTAATCTACACCCCTGCAGATTTTATTGCCTTTGTGAGTACATTCGATTTTATTTCTTCTACAATAAAGAGTCTTACAATAATGCACTAGGCTGGTGTACCCTTTCTCTTTGTCTTTGTTTCAGTTCACGAGGACCTGGATGGATAGGTGATTTTGCTTCAAATATAAAAAATGAATTAAATAGTGTTTTCAGGGTTTGGTGCTCAGATACAGTTAAGTTCCCCTTTAAACTGCATTATTTCAACTTTGCTGCATACATGTTTATGCACTGCAATAAAGCACACCAAAACCCTTGATTCTCCCTTATGTTATTGGGATACACAGTAATAAACTGGCATTCTGAATGGCAGCTCAACAAACATATACATTGTGGCTGGGTTCACACCAATGCAAATTGGATGCAGGTTCCCCGCATCCGATTCGCAATAGCGGGAGGTTTTGATCGGCTCTCTATGGAGCCGGTTAACATATCTTCGCAGTGGGTTCGGACCCCTGCTGAGAGCTGCATGCGGCTCATATGTGAACCCAGCCTGAGGACAACTAAAGAACTCCTGGCTCTCCTCACTGCAGGTGCCAATCACAGGAGCCCATCCCCGCTCCACATGTTCACTACAAACAAAAAAGAGTCGCACTCCAGCAACATCAGCGGTATGTCAGTTTGTTCAAGGCAGCTAGCAAGCATTAAGCCGCCACCTTTTTGTGAAAAAAAAAAGTTTTAGACTCTATTTACATCTATACATGTTGCTTTTGAGCATTTCTGCAGTGCTTTTTGCGCAGAGGCACAAACATGCATTGATAAGAACGTGTTTCATAGGAACCCATGTAAAAAAATAGGCCTGCTTTTCTGCAAAAAACAAAAAGCGCAGATGCACAAAAATGCATTGATATGAACATGTTTTATAGGAACCCATGTTAAAAAAATGTCCTGCTTTTTTGCAAAAAACAAAAGGCATGAAAAGACGTATTGGTGTGAATCGAGCCTTATAGAGAATGAACATGTACAAAGGGTACGGCCAAACAACCGTAAACAAATTACTTGCATAGAAAAAATGTTTGTTCCCATAAAAGATGGTCAGTACAGCCTTTCAGGAACAGTGACATTATGTGTATCAGTGAAAGGCACATTCATATTAAATATATGACAGTGTTAATTTTATTCGTAGGACTAAAATGGCATTTTATGCCGTGTACACACGGGCAGGCTTTTCAGCATCAAAGGTCTGACGGTCTTTCCCACGGACTTTCGAACGAACGGACTTGCCTACACACGATCACACCAAAGTCCGACCGATTTGTACGTGATGACGTATGATCGGACTAAAATTAGGAAGTTGATAGCCAGTAGCCAATAGTTTTCGTCCGTCGGACTAGCATACAAACGAACTGATTTTTTGACTGGACTCGAATCAGTCGGAAAGATTTGAAACATGTTTTAAATCTAAAGTCCGTCTGATTTTCAACCGAAAAAGTCCGCTGCAGGTCCGGCATAAGTACACGGCATACGTTTTAGTCCCATTTTAGTTTTCTGCAATTGTTTTAGTCGTATTTAGTCGACTAACTCTCCAGTACATTTTAGTCGACTAAAATCTCCAGTACATTTCAGTAATTGCAATTTTGTTTTAGTCATAGTCTTTTGACTAAAATGGCTTTTAGTTTTAGTCGTATTTTAGTAATCTCAATTGTTTTAGTCGTATTTTAGTTGACTAAAATAGTATTTATTTAGTCGATAAAATGTTTTAGTCGTTTTAGTCGACTAAATTAACACTGATATATGTGTACCAGATATAAATCGCCAGCTTAACATTAACAAGTCCCTAATGAAGAAAGAACGGACAATAAGATAGAGAAAAAAAGGGGGGGTGGAGCCGTGATCCCAATGCAATAGACGCCCAATTCTATAGAAGACAAATCCACAGTAAAGTGAGAGCGCAGGGTGAAATGTCCGTTGATTATTGGGTGAGACTTGCGATAGAGGGAGGCGTCAGGGGCTTTTAAGCGTAAATTTGTACATGGAGGTTCAGGTTGCCAAAAGGGGAGAATAGCAGCAGAAGAGGATGAGGAGGTGGGCATAAAAGACAGTAGAATGGGACCAAACATAGAAAGTTAACATGTTTCACCCAGAAGGGCTTAGAAAAGAATTCCAAGCATGCTATATTTTCACATTGACATATTGATCCAGCTTGGAACAATGTAACTATGAAAATATCATACCTGGCCAATACCCCTTGAAGCTGTAAACTACTGAAGAAGACATCCCTACTCCAGTGATCGCCACTTGCTCCCATGTCCCATGCCAAGAGGCTGCCCTGCTGCAAATCAGATCTGACTTCTGGGATGAGTGATGTAGAAATCCCAGGAGGAGGCAGTTCGTAGGACATGCACAGAAATGCAGCAATGGATTCCAGAGTGACCTGCGGCATTCCTGCGTGGGTTTCCGTGCACCACCCTCACCTAAGTGAGATTGATGGACCTGAACTTTATGGATAACAAATATTTTCTTTAAAAAATTTTGTTTGCAATTATTTTATAGGGAAGGGTGAGGAGGCAGGGAGAACAATGCAATTAAAAAAAGTCTTTTTTTTTTTTTTCAATAAAAAAAAATGTCCCTTTTAAGGCCGTTGGGTGGAAGTCATCCAACATCATTGCGTCGAATGAGGGCCATCATTCCCTCACTTGACACAGAGCCTCAGAGGGGAAGGGATATTTTATAGGGAAGGGTGAGGAGGCAGGGAGAACAACATTAAAAAAAAAAAGGTTGAAGGTTCACTTTAAGGACGCATACTCTACTAAAAGGGAATGGGCATATGCGGCACTTTTTGTCTTGCTGAAGATCAGCTTATATCATCTGACAGCTATATCTGACAGCCATCAGGATTTCCTGGAAAGTCTATTGGAACATTGGTTACTATGTGCATGTTTTTAATCAGATATATTATATTTCTGTCCTTGGCTGGTCCATGATATTAGAAAGTCATGAGCTCTCGGTAACAAGACTGGGTTTATTATTCCGTTCACAGGAGAACAATCGTTTCCAGCTCAGGACTGCTCTTCTCTGGCTGGAAAGCTGCTTTAAAATGAAACTCAAAAGCTATAGACTTTTATGAGCTGAATAATTGTTAATATTGACTATTTGAAAAAAGAAATGTATTCCGCCTTTCTACATTTGATATTTCCACCTATATTACCTACACTGGGTTTTAGCTTTCGTAGCAGCAGCCACAAATATAGAAGGGGTTTTCTACAAATAAATATAATTCGTGAGCGGTTCATAACATCAGAATAGTTATGAGGTATGGGCAAATGATTCACTTTTATTTTCCTATTGTTCTTTATTGGGTTTAATACTCAAGCATTGATACACAGACATACATTCAAGGTCTTTAGATTACAGATGTACAAATTTAACAGGAATTTGTGGAGTGTTTGAAAGAAATGAAATAAATGTTGTTATTCAGGGTATCATCCCGACATATATAGCATAATGGAATCCAAATTACCGTATATACTCGAGTATAGGTCGATCCGAGTATAAGTCGAGGCCCTAATTTACCACAAAAAACTGGGAAAAATTTATTGACTTGAGTATAAGACGAGGGTGAGAAATGCAGCAGCTACTGTAAGTTGAAAAAAGAGGGTCAACAATGCCCATCTGCAGCTGTATACCTCCCTGTGTCCTGTGCATGTGTCACTGTGTTCTGTGCATGTGTCCCTGTGTATGTGTGCATGTGTCCTTGTGTATGTGTGCATGTGTCCTGTGCATGTGTCCGTGTGTATGTGTGCATGTGTCACCTACCTGTCTCCTGTGCATGTGTCCCTTTGTATGTGTGCATGTGTCACCTACCTGTGTCCTGTGCATGCGTCCCTGTGCATGCGTCCCTGTGTATGTGTGCATGTGTCCCTGTGTCCTGTGCAATTGTCACCTACCTGTGTCCTGTGCATGTGTCCCTGTGGTGATCTGCATCCTCCGTGTGCCGCTCTGCACCGATCAGCCTGTGATATTACCATTTGGCACCCATTCTACTGTTCAAAAGCCGCGCCTCCTCCCTGTCCGTGATAGGCAGAACACTCCATTTCTCAGCAGTCAGCGGTCAGCCTATCACGGACATTCACACGCTGGTAATATCACACGCTGGCCGCCGTCTGTCTGCATGACATGCAGACAGATGGCGGTGACTCGGGTATAAGTCGAGGGTGGCACTTTCAGCCCAAAAAAAAGGGCTGAAAATCGAGACTTATACTCGAGTATATATGGTAAATAGGACTTGGAGTATACCACTGCTAACCACATATAATACACACAATAACATCCAAATTGTATAAATGAACAATTTTATTAAATATAGATTAAAAATTTAGGTGCAACATTGGTAAACATCATATAAAATGTCGCAACTGGGGAATTCATCACACTTTACAATATATACATTTAGAAGAGGTCTATGTGTTTCCAGATACACCGTTTTCTTGGGACCCACAAGGATTTATACATTCAAAGGAGTTCATCATAATCATAACACCTTTACAAAAAGGAGACAAATAGCAAAAAGTTAGCCATATGAACAGCAATGCACCTTAACCACTTAAGGACCAGGCCTATATTTCAAACTTGTTTACAAGTTAAAATCTTTTTTTTTTTTTTTGCTAGAAAATTATTTAGAACCCCCAAACATTATATATATATTTTTTAGACACCCTAGAGAATAAAATGGCGGTTGTTGCAAAAGTTTATGTCAAACCGTATATGCGCAGCGGTCTTACAAACGCAAATTCTTTGGGAAAAAATACACCTTTTGAATTAAAAAATAAGAAAACAGTAAAGTTAGCCTATTTTTTTTATATATTGGGAAATATAATGTTATGCCAAGTAAATTCATACCCAACATGTCATGCTTCAAAATTGCGTCCATTCGTGGAATGGTGACAAACTTTGACCCTCAGAAATCTCCATAGGCGACGTTTAATTTCCACAGGTTACCAGTTTTGAGTTACAGAGGAGGTCTTTTGCTAGAATTATTGCTCTCGCTCAAACGATCGTGATAATACCTCACATGTGTGGTTTAAACACAGTTTACATATGCGTTCGCTTCTACGCACGAGCACAGAGGGATGGGGCGCTTTACATTTTATTTTTATTATTATTTATTTTACTTTTTACTTTTTATTTTTACACGGTCCCTTTAAAAAAAAATTTTTGGATCACTTTTATTCCTATTACAAGGGATGTAAACATCCCTTGTAATAGAAAAAAAGTATGACAGGACGTCTTTAATGTGAGATCTGCAGTCAAAAAGACCTCAGATCTCACATTTACACTTAAATGCAATTAAAAAAAGTATTTTTTTTCAATAAAAAAAAAATGTCCCTTTTAAGGCCGTTGGGTGGAAGTCATCCAACATCATTGCGTCGAATGAGGGCCATCATTCCCTCACTTGACACACTGCCTCAGAGGGGAAGGGATCAGATTGTCTCTGCCGCTACCAATGGCTCCAGTAAGACCGGAGACTACCGAAATGTGGCGGGAGAGGGGTGGGCGCCTCTCCCACTGCCGATAAAAGTGATCTTGCTGTGAATCCGCCACATAGACCACTTTTATCTGAAAGCCGACAGTCCCTCTTTTAAGAATATACCAGTGTTATGGCAGCTATCTACTGCCATAACAACGGTATTCAACGTCAAAGTACCGACGTATAATGACGGCAGGCGGTTCGGAAGTGGTTAAAATCCATTACCCAAACCAATGTGTGATAACAGACATAGATATATGATTGTAATAAATAATGAAAAATTATATAATGAATGTATAAATCCTTGTGGGTTCTGAGGAAGCAGTGTATCTGTGAAACGCGTAGACCTCTTCTACGAATGTACAACGTAAAGTGAGATGAATTACCAGGTTGCGTCATTTTATATGATGTTTACCAATGTTGCACCTGAATTTTAATCTATATTCAATACAATTGTCTTTTTTATATATACAATCTGGATGTTATTGTGTGTAGTGTTTATCAAAGTCCCATTTAATTTGGATTCCATTATGCTTTAGATTACAGATATCAATACAAACATAGTATAAACAGGATATCGCTCTATACCTGTAGGTAAGAATGGGTTTGATAATAACGTTACTAAAAACAAAAAGTGTGCTGTCCATTTAGGTATCATAGTTACATGGTCGGGCTGAAAAAAGACACAAGTCCATCTAGTTCAACCAATAAAAAAATTTTAAAAAATCATACAATCCCATATACACAATCCTATACACAGTTTAGAAACCCCCCAGTAAAGCATGATCCAGTTTGCTACAGCAGGGGAAAAAACTCCTTCCTGATCCCCCGAGAGGCAATTGAATATTCCCTGGATCAACTTTACCTATAAATGTACCAATGTATCAAAACATATTAAATGATAAATTCATGATTATGTGCAAATTAGCAAATACGAAAACAAGCAAAACAGTAAATATTTGCTGTCACTTTAAATCCCACAAAGAACAAATGAGTATCTAATTCAAAAAATGTGCACATAAGTAAATATAAAAAGGTCTGATTGCAATAGTGTACACAATAATTATCAGTGTAAAGTTCAAAGCAATCAAAAACATTAATATACAGTAAAAATAAGAGTTTATAATTGATGGCGACAAAGTGCTTGAGATACAGAGATCAAAAGGGCACAGTCTCCATATCCAAGATGGGCAGTCTCACTAGCCTCTGATAATAAAAGCTTCATCAATGGAATATTTACAAGCCCCTTGAGGTCAGAAAGCCGCTCTCTGCATAAGCATATCCAAAGTACAAACAGGGAGTGCAGTACAATCAAGACAACTTTATTAAAAAAGGAGTTGCACTTACATAAAGGCAGATAAAAACAAGCTGCACCTACTGGTGCGTGATGACGTCACACTCAGACTCTGCCCAATGCATTTTTCCACAAATGGCATCCTCTGGGATTGGAGATCTCACATTACTGTTTTGCTTGTTTTCATATTTGCACATAATCATGAATTTGTTATTTAATTTATTTTGATACTTAAAGAGACAGCGCACTTTTTTTTTTTAGTACTGTTAGTGGGCCCAGTATTTGGGATACTTGAGTTACAGAAGTCCAAGCTAATACCTCCTTTTGGCTGAGCGCAATAATAATTTTTTTTTTTTTTGCAAATAAAGTTGTTAGTGCCTTCACCCAGCTCAGGACCTCTGTGAACATAGGGGGTTCCCTTACTGGGAAATTAACCAGTAATCTAATCAAAGTAATTTGGAGCAGAACCACTGCAACCATTAACTATAAGTATATACAGTAGATGCAAACCAGTGTATAACTAAAGCAAGATTTATATAAGAATAGATTAATAACAGTACATACATCCAATGTACAAACAGGTATTATCAGCAGAAGGGACCGATAGGAGTCCTGGTGGCGTCGTGAACCTATACCTAGTGCATATAATATATGATATAGTTATTAATAGAGATACCTCCAGGTACATTTTGCAGCCAAGTCTGGTTGCAGGGGCCCCTGAGGATGATGCGGCATATGTCTTTGTGTTGGAAACCTGAAGGCAAGATCAGCGGTCATAGAGGTATCTTCCCAACTGTTATCTGACCAGCCTGGAATGGGACTTCTCACCAGCTGGAACTGAGGTGTAATACTGGAACTCGGAGTCAGCCCATCTACTCTGTGCTTTAGTCCCTCCCTAGTAGTTTGTAATAGTGTCTGTTTAGGATTTAGCAGCATGAACAGGACATGTGTCTGAGATTTTCTCTCTCTCTCTCTCTCTCTCCACTTTCTCCTGGGGTTTCTAAGCCAACAACCAGGGGCAGGAAGTGTATACATAATATATTGTAGAGATGCCGACCCCATGTCACAGGTGCATATGAACAGCATATGCCTGCTTTTGGTAGGCTTGCTAATTGCAAACCTGTGCAGTGGCTTCATAATCATCCCAGGAATAGAGTCAGTGCTCATCCTTGGAGACAGCTCCTCTGGCAGAAAGGAGTTCTGGCCTAGGAATCAGGAGGGAGCCAGTGCAGCACGAAGCTGCAAGCACAGAGGTTCTGAGCGTCCGGTCTGGGGAAAACAGACCAAGGCCTAAGGTGTAAGGCCTGAGCAGGAGTGCTGTGTTTTTAGCCAGGAAGGCTGAATGCTGTTTGATCTGAAGCAGGACTGTACTGCTGAATACCCCTGTGAGGGAATCCAATGTTTATTTTTGAACTTTGTTTCTTTTGAATAAAAATGGGCTGCTATGCCCTTGAAAATGCAGTCGGGACTGATACGATTTCTTCAACTCGGACGCATCACTAGATCTTAATCACCCCGGATCATCACTATATTTACAGGGATTTACAAATTCAGAGGGTAGAGGGTATGCGCTATTATAAGATTAGAATGCATAAGAGTATAACATGAGAGTATAGATAGTTCTAACCAGAAACAAAAAATAGGTAGTAGTCAGTGAGTATTTATTGCCCTATTTAAGTGTATGATGAACTTAGAGGTGTATGTGGAAGGTTAAGATTTCTATATATTGCATAGAGCAGGGATGTCAAACTGGCGGCCCTTCAGCCATTGCGGAACTACAAGTCCCTTCATGCCTCTGCTTTTGGGAGTCATGCTTATAACTGTCAGCCTTGCAATGCCTCATGGGACTTGTAGATCTGCAACAGCTGGAAGGCTGCCAGTTTGACACCTGTGGCATAGAGGGTGCACAGGCCATTGTTGCCAAGCTTGTTGGAACTTTAATAATTGCTTTTGACTGCAAAAAAAAAGTTCATAGGCATGCTGAAAGTCCCAGTGGGGTAGAGGATTTTCAGTTGTGTGTTATGTTAAATTTAGCTGCAAGTAGAACATATTAGGATTACCGTTCTGGATCCAGCAGGTATGTCATTTTATCTTAATTTGAAGAATGACTATTTCGATAGAAGGGCTAATCGGCTGAGTAGCAATGTCTGACACTGATGTCAACATTTGGTTTCAGTATGACCTTAGAAACTTACAGTGGCATAAAATATGGATGATAGAATCAGTGGAACCACGAGTTCTCCAACCTTCTGTAGAATTATTAGTAGAGAATTTAGAGAGTTTGTATGCTGTAAGGTACAATCTATGTAAAACCTTTGGTAGGGATTCAGTTGGTTGGTTAGGTTGATAGCTTTATTCCATTTTGATCTGGAAACTATTTGCCAATTTCCTTTTCCTTCACATTCATTTTAGACAGGTTTCAAGACATAAAATCTTTATATTCTGTTGTATGGTGATTATAGCCATGTTTGTGCACTGTCCTGAAAAGTTAAAGTGTATGTAAACTCTAATAATACATTTCTCTTATTTGATCACTTGAGGACTGTTAAATATACTATTGATATTGTTTTATTATATCTGTTCAACAAGTGCAAAAAAAACCCAAAAAACCTATTACTCTTGTGAGCTGTTAACTTCCATGGAGAAGAGATGGATGGATTATGTAGTCCTAACACACTTCCTGTCCTAGGGTGACAATTCTACTCAGTATAAGTGTCACCCTAGGACAGGAAGTGAGTTAAATCTAAACACAAAACAAAAAATGCAATATATTATAAATTACTAGTCCTTGGTAAGGTGATGGCTTTTTATTTCTTTCTTTGAACTTATTTTGCTTTGCTTTATTTTCACCTGGTAAACTTGCGAATAACACTTCCTGTCCCTGGGTGGCTACATCACTCCTCCACTGTCTCTATGGAGGGAGCCATGGCTATCACTCAAGGCTGCTCTCCTGATATGGATTCCAGACATGTCTGTACTGGTTTATTTTCATTACGTTGGGGGGCAGAGCAATTAGTAGTTACAATAGATAGCTAGGAAGCAAGATATTCTTTGGTGCAGCTCACAGAAAGTGACAAGGACATGGAAAGACAAGAAAACAAATGCAGCCACCACATTTAAGGCATTTAAGCTGAAACATATTACATTTTTGCTCTTGGGTTTAGTTATCCTTTAATGGCAGAATGTTAATGTAAAAGAAAAAAAAGTTTGGGAAAAAAATGCTGCGATCACATGCAAGAACTGGTAAGGTGCAATGCTATCAATTTGTGTTGTTGGGTTTAGATACTCTTTAAGGCCCCATATAAACCTACGTGATGCATCACTTTTTTTTTCTTGCGCATTTCTTGCGTTACACCAAAGGGCAGTCCATTCACTTAATTGGGCTGCCCTACATGCCACAAATTCGCCAACGTACCTCTTTATTGCAGTGAGCCTCGCTCACTTTTATAAAGCATGTTTTGTCGCAACAAAATGTGCACCTGGTTCCCATGTTTGGGGGGGTTTCCAGTGCGATGTGCATTTTGGCTTGTTTTTCATGCTTTTCTGGGAATGCCAAGGTGTGAATGCAGCTTGTTGGCAGAAAAAAAGAAAAAAGTATCACTGACCGTCCTTACCTTCTGTTGTCATAACCTTAGAATTATCCAACAATTATCCAACATCTGCAGTATGTCTGTATTACTTACAGCCCTTTTGCACCTCCGTATTTGACCCGTTACTGCATTCAATCTTGTGCATTTGAAACCCTTTTATATTTTTGTGCATTTTATAAGCAGATATTTTGTTTTGTTATGCAAAGCAAGAGAGAGACATTGAGGATCGAGATTTTCCATAATGCAGATGCACAGAGAACAAATCCAAATGCATACCACCATTAATTTTCATGGGCCTGCTGTGCAAAGACATTGAAATGCTACATGTCCAATTTAATAAAACAATGAATGTAGAAAGTCGCAGTGTAGGAACCAGAACACGATCACCCGATTGTAATGCAAAACTCCCTTCAGATGCCAATTTTTACAAGCTTTGTATATCCAAAAATATGAATAATAAACTAAAAACAAAGCCAGTGCAGTGGATTGTGCAGAAGATCATTTAGGAAACGTATTATTAAAATTGCATGTACAATGTCCCCATGTTAAATGGGCTCATCACACATCTGTATGTCTAATCCACCATAATGTCAGACTCGGATAAACATAATCTATTTTTTAAATGTATCCACTGTGCTTTGGTTTGGAGAATTTTCATTGCCACCACCATTTACAGAGTTGAAGATGGTTTTACCCCTTTCATGACTAAGCCTATTTTTGACATTTGGTGTTTACAAGGTAAAATCCGTATTTTTTGCTAGAAAATTACTTAGAGCCCCCAAACATTATATATATTTTTTTAGCAGAGAATCTAGAGAATAAAATGGTGATTGTTGTAATATTTTTTATCACACGGTATTTGTGCAGCGGTGTTTTAAACGCAAATTTTTGGGAAAAGGGACACTTTCATGAATTTAAAAAAAAACAAACAGTAACGTTAGCCCAATTTTTTTGTATAATGTCAAAGATGATGTTACGCCGAGTAAATAGATACCAAACATGTCATGCTTTATAATTGCACGCACTCGTAGAATGGCGACAAACTACTGTACCTAAAAATCTCCATAGGCGACGCTTTAAATTTTTTTTACGGTTACCAGGTTAGAGTTACAGAGGAGGTCTAGTACTAGAATTATTGCTCTCACTCTGACGATCGCGGCAATACCTCACATGTGTGATTTGAACACCGTTTACATATGCGGGCGCGACTTCCGTATGTGTTTTCTTTGCTGCGCGAGCTTGCGGGGACGGGGCGCTTTAAAAAAAAAATTTATATCATTTATTTTTATTTTTAGAAATTGTGTTTTAAAAAAAATAAATTTTTGATCACTTTTATTGCTGTCACAAGAAATGTAAACATCCCTTGTGACAGTAATAGGTGGTGACAGGTACTCTTTCTAAAAGACCCCCGATCCCTCCTTTGCACTTCACAGTATTCAGATCGCCGAAAACGGCGATTCTGAACACTGTATATCTTTTTAAAACCGGTGCCATTGGCAGCCGAGTAAACGGGAAGTGACGTCATGACGTCGCTTCCGCGTTTACAATTAGTAGGCTGGAACGAAGCCGTGCAGACTGTCAGCAGCTGCCGGAGGCGGCGGATCATCGATCGGGCCTCCCGGTAAGAGCGGCGGGAGGCTTTTAGCCGCATCGGTTGTTATACATGGATAGCCGATTGCCCGCTCTACAACATGGTACCGGGATGATGCCTGCAGCTGCCCGGTATAACCCCGGAAAGCCGAGTACGCACATCTGCGTACGCTCGTCGGGAAGGGGTTACAGTAAAGGGTTCAACAGATGTAGAGAAGAAAGGGCTGCACATAGACTGGTACAACATATGTAAGAAGATTTGTTTCATCTATGTGTATCACCTGAGGTCAGTCACTAAACTGTATACAACCACCTTAAAAAAATTGTTGCGTTTGACATTATGATGGCTCTGTTTGCTAAAAAAGCCACGTGATTCTTTTAACCACTTAACGACTGCCCTATAGCAGATTTTTCTGTGCAGGATATATATATACAGTTGTGCTCATAAGTTTACATACCCTGGCAGAATTTATGATTTCTTGGCCATTTTTCAGAGAATATGAATGATAACAAAAAAACGTTTCTTTCACTCATGGTTAGTGTTTTGCTGAAGCCATTTATTATCAATCAACTGTGTTTACTCTTTTTAAATCATAATGACAACAGAAACTACCAAAATGACCCTTATCAAAAGTTTACATACCCCAGTTCTTAATACCGTTTATTGCCCCCTTTAACATCAGTGACAGCTTGAAGTCTTTTGTTGTATTTGTAGATGAGGCTCTTTAACTTCTCATATTGTAAAGCTGCCCATTCCTCTTGGCAAAAAGCCTCCAATATCTGTAAATTCATGGGATGTCTTGCATGAACTGCACGTTTGAGATCTCCCCAGAGTGGCTCAATGATATTGAGGTCACTAGACTGAGATGGCCACTCCAGAACCTTCACGTTATTCTACTGTAGCCAATGACAGGTCAACTTGGCCTTGTTTTTTGGTTCATTGTCATGTTGGAAAGTCCATATGTCCCATAGGCAGCTTCCTGGCTGATGAATGCAAATGTTCCTCCAGTATTTTTTGATAACATACTGCGTTCATCTTGCCAACAATTTTGACCAAATTTCCTGTGCCTTTGTAGCTCACACATCCCCAAAACATCAGCGATCCACCTCCGTACCTTTCATCATAGGCCTTGTTGACTCCTCTCCAAATGTAGCGTTTGTTTGTGGCCAAAAAGCTCAATTTTGGTCTCTTCACTCCAAATGACTTTGTGCCAGAAGGTTTGAGGCTTGTCTCTGTTCTGTTTGGCGTATTGTAAGCTGGATACTTTGTGGCATTTGCGTAGTAATGGCTTTCTTCTGGTGACTCGACCATGCAGCCTATCTTTCTTCAAGTGCCTCCTTATTGTGCACCTTGAAACAGCCACACCGCATGTTTTCAGAGAGTCCTGTATTTCACCTGAAGTTATTTGAGGGTTTTTCTTTGCATCCCAACCTATTTTCCTGGCAGTTGTGGCTGAAATTTTAGTTGGTCTACCTGACCGTGGTTTGGTTTCAACAGAACCCCTCATTTTCCACTTCTTGATTAGAGTTTGAACACTGCTGATTGGCATTCTCAATTCCTTGGATATCTTTTTATATCCCTTTCCTGTTTTATACAGTTCAACTACCTTTTCCCGCAGATCCTTTAAAAATTCTTTTGCTTTCCCCATGACTCAGAATCCAGAGATGTCAGTGCAGCACTGGATGAAAGATGCAAGGATCTGTCAGGAGTCCAGAAACGCATTGACCTATTATAAACACACACTAATTACAAGAAAACAGTTCACAGAGGAGGATGGTTACCTTTAATAGCCATTCCAACCCCTTTGTGTCAACTTGTGTGCATGTTATCAGGCCAAAATCACAAGGGTATGTAAACTTTTGATCAGGGTCATTTGGGTAGTTTCTGTTGTCATTATGATTTTAAAAAGAGTAAACACAGTTGATTGATAATAAATGGCTTCAGACAAAAACTAACCATGAGTGAAAGAAAAGTTTTAGTGTTAGCATTCATATTCTCTGCAAAATGGCCAAGAAATCATAAATTCTGCCAGGGTATGTAAACTTATGAGCACAACTGTGTGTGTGTGTGTATGTATGTATATGTATGTATATATATATATATATATATATATATATATATATATATATATATATATATATATATATATATATATATATGTGTGAGTGATTCCGAACTTCCGCCTAAGGGACGCGCACTACTTCTGCTGTGATCAGTCCTAGCAAAAGCCGATCATTGGATGCCAGCCAATGGATGACTGCTGGCACCCACCGATCATCAGGAAGACACACAGGAAGTAGCTCTGCATATGTAAACAAGGCATAGCCCCGTTGTGATGGATAATCTATTACTTACCTTAGTAAAAGCACCTTACAAAGTACACAACAGGCTAGGCACACATTTAACCCCTTGATCGCCCCAGATGTTTAATCCCTTCCCAGCCAGTGTCATTAGTACAGTGACAGTGCATATTTTTAGCAGTGATCACTGTATTAGTGTCACTGGTTCCAACAAAGTGTCAAAATTGCCAGTGTCAATTGTTTGCCGCAATATTGCAGTCCTGCTATAAGTTGCTGATCATCGCCATTACTAGTATTAAATAAATAAATAAATAAATAAATAAAAATTCCAGGATATATCCTTTAGTTTATGGACACTATAAACCAATCAATGTACGCTTATTGGGATTTTTTTTTACCAAAAATATGTAGCAGAATGCATATTGGCCTAAATTTATGAAGAAATTTAGATTTTTTTTTTTAATTTATTGGATATATTTTATAAAAGTATATATATTTTTTTCCAAAATTGTCTTTTTTTTTGTTTAAAGCGCAATAAAAAAATGCAGTGCTGATCAAATACCCTCAAAAGAAAGCTCTGTTTGTGGGATAAAAATTACATATATATTTTTTTGGGTACAAAGTTGCATGACCGCGCAATTGTCAGTTAAAGTTAACGCAGTGCCGTATTGCAAAAAATGGCCTGGTCATGAAGGGGGTAAATCCTCCGGAGGTCAAGTGGTTAATCCTATTTCGTCTAAGCAGTCTGCTTGACAACATTTGAGGCTAATTTCTATTAAATTTAAATCAGTAGCATGGCAAAATTAGTTTAGTCATATTCAACCCCCTAGTCAGGTCACAGTCAGGTTTTAAATGTTTTTACTCAGGACCCATCCAGAAATCCACAGGCCCATCTATTATCTTCTTTTTGACCATTGGTAGACAGAGTAATCTGTGCCAATGTCCTTGTGTGTTCTGAAGAGCAAATAGTTACAGCTCAACTTATTATTCATCTCCTGAATATTTTCTGTAGACTTTTAAGGAATTTATCTAGAGCAGTGATGGCGAACCTTTTTGAGCCCGAGTGCCCAAACTGCGACGCAAAACCAACTTATTTCTTTCAAAGTGCCAACACAGAATTAAACCTGCCAGCGTCTCTGTGCAGAGGATGGGACTGATCATCCCTCTGAATGAGCCCTAAGGGACCAAAAATGTACAATTCTGCCAGATTCATTCAGAAAGCACTGTGCAACATGCACTGACCTACCTGACCATTGCACTCACCTACCTGACCATTACACTCACCTACCTGTCCATTACGCTCACCTACCTGACTATTACACTCACCTACCTGTCCATTACACTCACATACCTGACCATTACACTCACCTACCTGTCCATTACACTCACCTACCTGACCATTACACTCACCTACCTGTCCATTACACTCACCTACCTGACTATTACACTCACCTACCTGTCCATTACACTCACCTACCTGACCATTACACTCACCTACCTGTCCATTACACTCACCTACCTGACCATTACACTCACCTACCTCTCCATTACACTCACCTACCTGTCCATTACACTCACCTACCTGACCATTGCACTCACCTACCTGACTATTACACTCACCTACCTGACCATTACACTCCCCTACTTGACACATGCATTCACCTACCTAACCATTATACTCACCTATCTGATCATTACACTCACCTACCTGACATATGCATTCACCTACCTGACACATGCACTCACCTACCTGACCATTACACTCACCTACCTGACACATGCACTCACCTACCTGACCATTACACTCGCCTACCTGACACATGCATTCTCTTACCTGACATATGTATTCACCTACCTGACCATTACACTCACCTACCTGACACATGCACTCACCTACCTGACACATGCACTCACCTACCTGACACATGTATTCACCTACCTGACACATGCACTCACCTACCTGACACATGCACTCACCTACCTGACACATGCATTCACCTACCTGACACATGCACTCACCCACCTGACACATGCATTCACCCACCTGACACATGCACTCACCTACCTGACACATGCATTCACCTACCTGACACATGCATTCACCTACCTGACACATGCATTCACCTACCTGACACATGCATTCACCTACCTGACACATGCACTCACCTACCTGACACATGCATTCACCTACCTGACACATGCATTCTCCTACCTGACACATGCATTCACCTACCTGACACATGCACTCACCTACCTGACCATTACACTCACCTACCTGACACATGTATTCACCTACCTGACACATGCACTCACCTACCTGACCATTACACTCACCTACCTGACACATGCACTCACCAAATTAACACCTTTATTGTGCAAAATTGAGTCAAATCTGTAACTGTACTGTACATGTCCACTCCACATTGATCTTACTTGTCTCCAGTCTCTCTGGCAGCTCATTCCCGCCAGCAAGTCTCCTCTGATCCCAGCCGCGTGTTCTCCCAGTCATGCCCAGCACGTCACCGCTGATTTGTTTGATGGTGAGGTGTGGATGAGACGGCTTCTATGATTGGATTTTGCTGCGCACGTCACCCCCAGGCGCTTATTCTTTGTCACGCCCACTCGGACACATCACCAATAGCCTACAGAACTGTGGGAGATGTAGTTCACGGTGCGGTGTGGACGATTAGATTTTTCACTGTGTGTTTTTCTCATTTCATGGCATGCCCACAGAGAGGACTCGGTGTGCTGGCAGCGCCACGTGTGCCACGGGTTCGCCATCACTGATCTAGAGTATATTATCTAACCTGTTGGAAATTTCAAAAACAAAGTTTTGCTCAAATGTGATCCAGATACTTTATCATCCAATACATAACCAAAGTGAGCAAATATAGGATCCCCTTAGCAGCTAAAAATCAGGAGAGTCCTAACAAATTCAATGGTTGTAAAAGAACAATGTCACAATATATTTTGGACAGTCCAGGTAAAGTTTGTTAATTACAGGGATTGTTTAAAAATGCTCCAAGTGGTCCCCTTCACCAGGACTCCAAAGAAAAAACAAGAAAAACACCTCTATATCAAGGTGTGACTGGTAATATACACAAGTTAAAGTAGAACTATAGGCAAAACATTTTTTATTTTGGATACCACATGGGCGGTGGTAAGCAATTATTCACGGCGATTGGCTGGTGTTGGCGCTTCAATCATCATGGCACCATGGTTGATATGGTGTCAGGGTGATTGAAGTGCATTATTTCTATTGTTACATTCTAATACATAATGAAGTGATTCAACTCACTATACTGCAGAATCAGTGAGAGCCCTGGACGTGTCACTTGCCACATCTCCTGCCATCAGATGCAGCGTCACTTGCCATGTCTCCTGCCACCAGATGTGGATTGTCACTTGCCACTTTCACCTGGCAGCAGATGTGGATTGTCACTTGCCACGTCACCTGCCACTATTTGCAGATTGCCACTTGCCACGTCACCTGCCACCATTTGCAGATTGCCATGTCTCCTGCCACCATTTATAGATTGTCACTTGCCACATCTCCTCACACCATTTGCAGATTGCCACATCTCCTGCCACCATTTGCAGATTGTCATTTGCCACGTCACCGGCCACCAGATGTGGGTTGTCACTTGCCATGCCAGCCAGTGCCACCAAATGTGCATTGACGCTGCATTGGTGGCAGGCTGACAGTACTAGTCCATTTAGTGAGAGCAGGAGAGCGGTGATGCGGGATGGGCAGTGAGAGATGATGTCATCTCGCTGCTCCCCGCCGCACCTCTGAGATTGAAGCAAGTGGGTCTGGCTGCAAAGTGGAGCTCCATGATGACAGGAAGCACGTGACCTCCACTCTACCGTGCTGTGAGGGCGGAAGAGCCCTGATGTGTGGCAGGCAGTGAGAGATGATGTAATCTCTCTGCTGCTCGCTGCACCTCGCTCCCAAATTGAAGAGGCCCGGCTGTAAAGAGCGCTGATGTAGAGCGGTCGGAGAGATATGTCATCTCTGCTCATCCGCACACTCGCTTCTTTCCTCCGCCTCTCTCATGCAGCCAGCCCGCCCACCGCAGCACCCGCAACCCGCTGGTTAGGCACAGACCCTGCAACAAGAGACTCGGGACTATGGGCCCCAGATTTGGGGCTATAGCCCCAATAGCCACCCCCTAGCAACGCCCCTGATAACAACAAGTGCCTGTTCACACAGGGGCGACTTGTCAGGTGACCTAGCCGCCTGACAAGTCACCTCCCGTTCTGTACTATGTAACCGTTCTAATAGGAGCGACGCAAGTCGCTCCAACTTAGAAAAAGGTTCCTGTAGTATTTTTGGGGCGACTTCAGGCGACTTGCATTGACTTCTATACAGAAGTCGTTTTGCAAGTCGCCGCCGAATTCGTGTGTGATTCGTGTGCAAGTCGTGCCGCCCCTGTGTGAACCGGCACTAACAAGAAAAGCAGTCAAGTAGATCCCCTGCAGCTGGCAGTAACCATAGCTTCCCCCAGCAACAACAGACCCTCCCAAAACAACAGAACGCCTACAATAAAATACTCCTCCAGCAACCATAGACCCCCAGCAACCAATATCAACAGATCCTCCAGCAGTCAGCAACAATACACCCCTCCTTCAACAGTTTATCCCTCCCGGCAACCAGTGACCCCCCCAGTAACAATAAAGCCCCTCCCACAATGATAGATCTTCAGCAGTGACAATAGACCCCAAGCCTCAATATATCCTCCAGTACACCCCTACACCCCCTGCATTTATGCATTCAGTGCTGGAGGAACCGAAACTGTGTTCCCCACATTCCCGCTGAAAAAAGCTCTGGTTATACTTTAGGCCTTGCCTTTTAAAAATTAAATGGGGATGCAAAAAGTAAAAATAGACTATAGATGTTCAATCTGAAAGTTGCCCAGCTGGGACTCAAACGTAGAAATTCCAGGCCATAATTAAACTCCTTAAATTAGAACTTTACCCATAACAGCCTGATAAAAATAATGTTCTTTTACAAAAAACATACATTCTACATGAATAATTATGCTACCAAAATTAGTGTGTGCTGAAGCCCAGAGCCCCTGAACAGCAGTAAATTGTTAGGCTGTCAGAAGATCGGCCTCTACAAATTTTGCACAGTGTAATGACATTTTTTTTACAGCAACTGAGCATGTGCAGAGCAAGATGAGACAGTGTATTCCTAGATTTTCAGCAGTATAAGCACTTATTTTCAATGTTTTGCATAGCTATACATGCAAAAGGGGTCAGCCTGAAGTGGTCTAGCAGGACTTAATTTTCTAAAGTACCACTTTAACCATCAACCTTTTATTGGGTCTAATAACTTCTACAATGCCTCTGTATTTTATAAATACAATTCTTATCATTTAATTTTATATTGGGTTGGGCAATCAAAGGTCCACCTTGTGCACTTGGATGCTACCTTCGAGAGAACCAGCACTTCTCCACCAAATAAAAAAGAGGAATACGTTTTGGAGAAGTATGACATGCACCTGCTGTAGGTAGTTGAGATATGGGTCATATGCTTACATTATGTCTGTTGATCAAGTAAATCTGTATTGAGAAAAATAGAAGGACTACCATTTTTTAACGTGTTGTGAAAATATTATCCGATTGGCTATTGCTGACTTCTAAGTCACTGACCCAGAAAAAGCATGATGGCATAATGTCAGAAAAACAGTAAGAACTCTTCCAACACTTTTGGGTCACAAGCTCACACACTTGCTCAGGTTAGTAGATCGAATTATTAAAGCTGGTGTGTCTGCATAAGGGCAAGGAAACAAACATTTCAAGAAGCAGCCCAAGTCTTTTTTCAGTACAGATTTTCTCCCCAGAATTTAGTATTGGTTACCTTCTCATAGCGTATACGCAAAAAAAAAAAAAAAAAAAAGACATGTTTTTGAAGTCTTACATTTATTGGAAACAACGGAAAAATGGGGTGGGGATTCAATAAAAAAGGAATTTATTTCTCATTTTGAGAGGCAAAACAAAACAAAAAATATATATATATTTATATATATTATAATATATATATTTAACATCATAACAATAGTATTGTACATATATAAACAGGCAGGAGAGCTGTCTTTTGGAGGTACAGGCCTTAATATGGACCCAAAATAAGTTTGAAAGCCAAGGGACTTGAAAAGGTTACAGGCTGCTGGAGCCCCTTGGGACATGATGTGTTGTTAGATACTCTCAGCCTGATGAGTACCTCCAGTGCTGCTATGTAACCTTTCCAAGTCCCTTGGCTTTCAAGCTTCTTTTGGGTCCATATTAAGGCCTGTACCTCCAAAAGACAGCTCCCCTGAAGAAGCCCGATCTATGGGCGAAACATGTCTGGATTTTTTATTATGCTGTCCTGTTTGACATCATAACAATAGTATTGTACATGCCTGTGTCCTTTGTTTTTATATATATATATTTTTTATTTTGCCTCTCAAAATAAGAAATAAATTCCTTTTTTATTGAATATATTTGACGATATTCTTGCACCTCAAAAAATCCCCACCCCATCTTTCCATTGTTTCTATGTCAATTTGGGGATTGGTGCCATTATCTAGCTGTCGCTTCCACGACCAATTATCTACCTTACATTTATTGTTTCTCTTGCAGATGTCTCGGTTAGCCTACTTTCCGTTATTGTCACCTTCTGTGGAATTGTTCTCCTTGGAGTCTTACTCTTTGTCTCCTGGAAATTATGTTGGATACCATGGAGGGACAAAGGTTCTTCCCAGACTCAACGCAAAGATCATGGACACCATGGGCATCTTCACCACTCCCACTATGGGGACTTATTGGTGGATAGAGTGGAGCTTGGAGTTGAGATGCCTGAACGCTCTTATTTAGATATGGACTCTTACCCAGAAGCCAACATTAAAATCAGTCAAACGTCCCCAGACATACCAGTAGATAGCCAGAGTGTGGCCAAGGAATCTCAGATACCTTATGCACAGTCACACCAGCAAGTTGCAAATATTGCTCCTACTAACAGGTAAGCTGTGTTGTACATACCGGTTTTATCCTAGCATAGAATTGTTTTTATTATTATAAGTGGTTGGATCCTTTTACAGTGATTGTGTTTTATATTATATTTTGGAACTGGAAGGAGTTCTGAGGAGCACAATAAAATTAAAAAGGGGTCAAGAGAATAGTAAATAGAGAAAATGTCGCTCTCCCAACTAGCCACCATAATCTGTGTATGCGGAGTGGCTTCAGCTGAAGTCGATCCTCATACACAGATTATGGTGTCAGGTTGGGAGAGTGGCGTTTTCTGTATTTACTGCACAAACGCTCTAAATGGGCATCCTGAACAGCTTGCACCCCTTCACCAGCAGATCATGGGAATTGAGTCCCTGGCTTCCAAGCTTGGTCTAAGGCCGCAGGGTTGTGGAGGATCTAAAAATAAAACTAATCAAACATATTGAACTTTATATTTTATCTATAGACAGACCTGTTTCATTTTTTGGTCTAGGTTGTCATTAGAGAGCATGTAAACTCCTCCCATGATGATAGTAGTCAATCACCAGGCTGAGCACTGTCAGATGGTGGAGAGAGTAACATCATTCCTCCCTCTAGGCTCTGACAACGGCTGACACCTGGTATGTAGGTGGAAGTTGCAATAGAGGAAAGCGTTTTGCTGCAAAGGTATCACAAAGTCGGTGGAAAGAAACTTACAAAAACACAGTCACTTTGTCTTGAGTCTCACTTTAACTCCATGCCCCCAATCCAAAGATGTTTAGCTGCAAGTTTAAAGTGGATGTAAACCCCCCATTTTTTTTAATTAAGGCTTGTAACTTGTACAGTATAGGATTTCATATCATCTGTGCCCAGTCTTGCCACAAAGAGTTAATTTAGCTCTGAGCAATCCTCTTATCTTTTTTCAGTGAGATACAAATGGACAGACAGAGAAATACCAGTCAGTTCTTCCCCCTTGCTGTGAGTGACAGGTAATTTACATATCTCATGCACGAGCCTGAGAGAGGCATTATGTGTAATTCTCATCCCCTCCTCCTTTCTTCTCCAGCTCTCCCAGGATTGGCTGCTCCACACCTCGGCATTATTGGGCATGCTGAAGTCATGTGGATACTTTCTCTCTATGCTTGCTGCTCTGGGACATCTAGGGGTCTGACAATGTATTCTAGCCAGCTGCAGAATGGAAAATGGCATAACCTTCGCAGGCCTTAATATTTTAGCTGAAGGTCTCTAGATTTGGTGCACAAACTGCAAGTGTAATAACACTCATCTCATTGTGAGCCTATAGTTGGCCTTTAAAGCTAAGCTCTAGGCAGCTATACCAATGGTATTACAGGAGTTCTATGGTCAAAGCATTCACTTTAATGTTTATAAGAGCAGCATTATGATAACAAAACAAATAGTTATATTTGACAATCCAATATAAGCTTACTTAAAAAATCACATGTATTGTTATCAGTTTTGCCTATCTGCTGGCCACCTCTTTACACAACTTCCTGGATTCCTTGCATGTTTTGCAGCTTCTCCTCTGCTGTTTACTTTTGATTTCTAAAGACTACATATACCATGGTAACTTGCTGCCTGCAAGCAGTGATTTGTGTACTGACTCCGCCTCCTGAAACTCCTCCTATCGTAACCTCTGTTGTTCAGAAGGCAGGCTCTGTAAAATGTATGACACAGCAGTGCCTACTCACAGGCAGGGCCGTCTTTAACGCAGGGCAAAAGGGGCAGCTGCCCTGGGCCCTGTCATTGCTGTGGGGCCCAAAGCAGCTGCCACTTAAGCCCTGCGCTGCCCGCAGTTTTTGCGGAGTAGTGGGGGGAGCCGATCCCCCCTGCTCTCCCAAGCGACTACATTCATTATACAGGAGAGCGGGACAGCTGCGGGCTTCATGTGTTTGAGCCCGCTCGTCCCGCTTCTCCCTCTGTCAGGAGCTGCGGACCCTAGTCAATGACAGAGCGAGAGCGGCGCTCTGTGTTCCTCCCGCCCCCACCCCCGCCTGGCAGACCTGTGTAGCACACAGCCGAGTGAAGTTTTCTGGCTGTGTGCTGGGTCTGATAGGCTGGGACTGTGTTCCGCCGTGTGATCAGGTAAGAAAGAACAAGGTGAAGAGAAGGGGAAGAGGATTCATTTGTTCAGACTGCAGAGAATTGCTGGTACAGAGGTGGACATGGGGGGTACAGAAGTGAGAAGACATGGTAGGTACAGAGGTGGACATGGGGGGGGGTACAGAGGTGGACATGGGGGGTACAGAGATGGACATGGGGGGTACAGAGGTGGACATGGGGGGTACAGAAGTGAGAAGACATGGTAGGTACAGAGGTGGACATGGGGGGGGGGGGTACAGAGGTGGACATGAGGGGGGGTACAGAGGTGGACATGAGGGGTACAGAAGTGAGAAGACATGGTAGGTACAGAGGTGGACATGGGGGGGGGGTACAGAGGTGGACATGGGGGGGGGTACAGAGGTGGACATGGGGGGGGGTACAGAGGTGGACATGGGGGGTACAGAAGTGAGAAGACATGGTAGGTACAGAGGTGGACATGGGGGGGGGTACAGAGGTGGACATGGGGGGGGTACAGAGGTGGACATGGGGGGTACAGAGATGGACATGGGGGGTACAGAGGTGGACATGGGGGGTACAGAGGTGGACATGGGGGGGTACAGAGATGGACATGGGGGTACAGAGATGGACATGGGGGTACAGAGATGGACATGGGGGGTACAGAGATGGACATGGGGGGGTACAGGGGTGGACATGGGGGGGTGCAGAGGTGGACATGGACATGGGGGGTAGAGAGGTGGACATGGGGGGTACAGAGGTGGACATGGGGGGGGTACAGAGGTGGACATGGGGGGTACAGAGGTGGACATGGGGGGGTACAGAGATGGACATGGGGGGTACAGAGGTGGACATGGGGGGTACAGAGATGGACATGGGGGGTACAGAGATGGACATGGGGGGTACAGGGGTGGACATGGGGGGGTACAGGGATGGACATGGGGGGTACAGAGGTGGACATGGGGGGTACAGAGGTGGACATGGGGGGTACAGAGGTGGAAGGGGTACAGAGATGGACATGGGGGGTACAGAGGTGGACATGGGGGGTACAGAGATGGACATGGGGGGTACAGAGGTGGACATGGGGGGTACAGAGATGGACATGGGGGGTACAGAGGTGGACATGGGGGGTACAGAAGTGAGAAGACATGGTAGGTACAGAGGTGGACATGGGGGGGGTACAGAGGTGGACATGGGGGGGGGGTACAGAGATGGACATGGGGGGTACAGAGATGGACATGGGGGGTACAGAGATGGACATGGGGGTATGGAGGTGAACAGAGGCGGTGGGGGGGTACAGAGGTGAACATGGATGGGGGGTACTACAGAGGTGGATAGGGGGTACAAAGGTGGACATGGGGGGGGTACAGAGGTGGACGGAAAGATAAAGAAGTGAACGTGGATGGGGGTACAGAGCTGAACACAGAGGTGGATGTGGGGTACAAAGGTGGATGGAAAGATATAGAGGTGGACATGGGGGGGGGGGGGTACAGAGGTGGATGGGGGATACAGAAGTGAGCTGTGGATGGGGGGGGGGAGAGGTAGACAGGGGGTACAGAGGTGAGCTGTGGATAGAGGGGTACAGAGGTGAGCTGTGGATAGAGGGGTACAGAGGTGAGCTGTGTATGGGGGGGGGGACAGAGATAGACAGGGAATACAGAAGTGAGCTGTGGATGAGGAAGCAGAGGTAAGCAAAGTGATGTGCAGAGGTGACCAATAGATAGTTACTTTGCGGGAGGGAGGAGGATATGCAAGTACTGCCCCTTGTTCTGATTTTTTTCTGTGCTCTGTATGATACAAACACCTCAAAGTACACCCCCCAATCCCCGTGTGTCATCCTGGACTCCTATCTCCCCCCTTCCCCCATTATCTTGAACTCCCCCCTCTCCCCCCCCAATCATCCTGGACTCCCATATCTCCCCCCCACCCATCATCCTGGACTTCTCTATCTCTTCCCCCCATCATTATTATTATTATACAGGATTTATATAGCGCCAACAGTTTGTGCAGCGCTTTACAACATGAGGGCAGACAGTACAAGTAGAATACAATGCAATACATACGTTTATGTGTTTGTTTTGTTTTTTCGAATGTTGGGGCGGAGAGACAATTTGCATGGGGGGCCCAAGAATTTTTTTTGCCCAGGGCCCAATCAATAGTAAAGATGGCCCTGCTCACAGGGCATAGTGAATATGTATAATATCACAGAATTCCAAGAAGTAAATGTGTGGGGATCTGCACATTTACGAACTTCAACATTGTTTAAATTAAAAGGAGTAGCCTTGCAATAATTGATTTTTTTTTTTTTTTTTAATACAACTAGTAACCGAATATATTTTTATATTAGCTTCTCTTTGCACATCAGAGAATTAACTATCAGAATTAACATCAGACTGTAACTATGAGCTAATCAGATAGAAATCAAATATTCAGCGCTTAGGATCAATAATAACAAGGAACTGCAGCCCCCCAAGCAAAATGGAAACACCAAAATGAAATCCACAAAACCAAAGTGTTCTAATAGGGGAATGGCGCTGTTCACAGATAATGGAAAAATCAAAAAACGCAACCACAACCCACCAGAAAATGGGAAAAAGAAAATATGAATAAAAATATAATTTATGAAAGTAATAAACAATACATGTGCAGTGTGCACCAAAGTGTGTGAAGATTCTAACTAAAATCCTATGAATTAACCCCTTAGGTTAATAACAGAAGGTGTAAATATGCAAGTCACTACCAAAGGTGAAAAAACGCAAAATCATACATAGTACAGAGTGGATAAAAATGACATAAAAATGACATAAAGTGATAACAACATTAAAATTCCCACTCATGTGCCAAATATCATACACAATACATAAAATATACATGTAAGTGATCCAAATAAACATCTGTGATCATCCTGAAGTTGAAAAGATAAATAAAAAAGTGGAAATGTATGTGAAAGGTGAATTGATCAAAAAATGAGGATATTAATTAATAAATATGTGCCATCAAACAGATATATGAATAAATATGTGATGCACTCAAAAACGTCCAATATAAATTGTCCAATAAAGATATATCAGACAGGTGTGTGATCCCCAGCAAGTTTCAGTGTTAGTGTGTCCGTATCTGGCAGGCCCCCTCTTGTGCCCTCACTCACCAGAAAGCCCAACCCCTGCAGGGGTGAAGGGCATGATTCAATCCTGTGGCCGGAATGCTGGAGTCCCAGGATCCCCCTCTCAGGTTCAACGAGCCCCTTCCCACTGGATCCACGTTGTTCTTACATAAGTATCCACCGGATACCTCAGATGACGTCTTGATGACGAAACGCGTAAGGCGTGGCCATACGGTACGCACACGTCGCTTTCACGTTCTGACTCTGCACTTCCGGTTCCGGCTTCTGTTATTAACCTAAGGGATTAATTCATAGGATTTTAGTTAGAATCTTCACACACTTTGGTGCACACTGCACATGTATTGTTTATTACTTTCATAAATTATATTTTTATTCATATTTTCTTTTTCCCATTTTCTGGTGGGTTGTGGTTGCGTTTTTTTATTTTTCCATTATCTGTGAACAGCGCCATTCCCCTATTAGAACACTATAAGCTAATCAGGGCATGAACATGCGTACAGGAGGGAGAACACACCATAGTACTTTTACACATTTAGGACTCGTTAATATTACCATTAGCCCTCTGAAGTGCAATCTGCGGTGGATCGGTCTTTGGAGGGAATTATGTCACCTCCTCTTTGCCTGCTTTACCCCTGAAACTCTGCACCACTGCATTCAAACCACATGCATTGCCTACAGTTGCAGGGTGGCCCCTTCCATTTGGAATGATTGCATTCAATGGGTGGTGCTGCCCGCTGAACTTTACATTGGGGATCATTTTTGGTACGGCATGTGTGCACCCTTATCCACTGCCTTTGCAGCTTAAGGGGAAGTGGCTGGGGGACAGTGAAAACACAGCTCAGCCTTGTGTTTTTACCTCCTTTTTATGCAAGTGTAAATCAGTCATAACTAATCAATTGGCAAGCTGGGTTTGTTTTTTGGTCAAGATTTACTGCTTAACTTTAGTAAAGCTTGGCAGGCTGAGTTTGGTTCTTTGGTCCAGATTTACTGTTTACCTTTAGTAAAGCTTGATAGGCTGAGTTTGGTTCTTTGGTGCAGATTTACGGTTTACCTTTAGTAAAGCTTGGTAGGCTGGGTTTGGTTGCTTGGTTAAGATTTACTGCTTAAAATGGAGGTCTGCCCACCGCTTCAAAAATGAAAAGCCAGCAGCTACACATACTGTCCTGGAGTTTAGCGATGTCGACAACGCCGCTGTTTCCATCAGCTGTCAGGTTCTGCCGCCGCCATAGCCAGTATGGAAACCCAGTAGTGAAGCATTACGGCTTTATGCCAGGTCGCTACTGTGCATGCGTGAGGCACCCGCTGCGCTCTCCTACTGGCCCGGCAGTGGGGGAAGGAGAAGGGAGCTGAGCGGTGACGTCAACGGCCGTGGCCGAGACTCCTGGAAGTGGGGACAGGATACGAAAGGTGCCAAATGTGGCACCGGAGAGGGGAAGGAGACAAATGAGTTTAAGTTCCACTTTTGGGTGGCACCCTGCTTTAACTTTGGTAAAGCTTGATAGGCTGGGTTTGGGTCTTTGATCAAGATTTACTGCTTAACTTTAGTAAAGTTTGCCATGCTGGGTTTGGTTCTTTGGTCAAGCTTTACTGCTTAACTTCAGTGGGGAAAATTGTGAGGTTAGAGACCAGGCTGTGCTCTAACTGTGGGAGTAGGGTGGTCTAATCACAAGACTGGTTGAACAGAATTTCAAATCCTTTGTCAGGTTAGACAGTCCACATACATGTATTATAGAGGCACATGTAGTCATTTTCCTGGAGTTCAGCTAGAATTGTTCACTTTCCCATTTTCTCATCTCTAATAATGGCCATGCTTCAATTCTCATCAGTGCAATCCAGTCTGTGCTGTAATGCTTGTTTGTTCATAGAGTTATACTTAGCCCCTTGGCTGCTCCTTTTGCTTGGCACTGTTTAAAGTTTACTGTACACATCTAAAATGAAATATACAACACTTTAATGACTATACCTCTGGGAGACTTCTGAAAGTCTCTCTTAATTTGAAGAGTTACATTGGCTCCTCTTGCATAAAACTATTGGATGTAATTCCACGACTGAAAAATTATCCGTCCATGGAATGCATCTTATTAATTTTCATTAGCATTATCCGTCTAACGAAAATAATGTTAACTTTTGTTGCACAGTGTGTTTTCATAAAATATTAAATTCTTCTCAGCAACGATATAGATTAAATAATTATACACATAAGTGTACTTACTTGGAGATGTGTGGCATCACATTACAAGTGCATTAATTTGTTGACACACAATAAAAGCTATTGCTGCTTAGGCGAGATTAACAAATAGCACATTCACCTGTGTTATAGATTAGTTTGTTTTATAGGTAGCTTTGCTTGATGTAGCGCTTGTATGATCGTGCTGTATTCAGGATTAAATGAACGTGTTAAGAAAATTTTAAAGGAGAATTCCACCTTCTGCAATAATGAATAAATGCACAGGCTTGGTGTTGTCAGCCTGCAATAGGAAGTGCAGTTACTGGCAGCATCTCCAGTAAGAAACGTAGATTTACATTTGGTGGACATATCCGAAACTCAGAAGATTTTGGATTAAAGTATACAATTTTATTTACTCTGTGACAGAGACTAACCTTAAAAAATCTTAATATCGACTGCTGAAAAAAAAATGCTAAAAAGTTGAACTCTTTAATTTATTTAGCAGCATGGAGAGCTATAGCTAGAGCTTGGGAATCACCCATTATCCTCTTAGATTGGGTCAAAGCAACATTTTCATTGATTATTTTGAATGAGAAACCATCAGCAGTTCTACATGATAAAATAGATTTACTTGAAAAGATATAGGATCCATGGATACAGTGGCAGCTGGAGGTATAGTTCTGGGGGGGAGGCAAACAGTGCACCCACAGCCATACCCCCCCCTCACTTGGGTCACCTGCAAACAAACACCCCCCCCCCTTCCCTGCCTGGCACTTACCCCATCTATATGCTTCTCCTCCTTGGCATCTCCTTCCTCCATCCTCCTCCTAGGCCAATTGGAATGCTTCTCCTTTCGGCCAGGAAACTTGTCTTCCTGATTGGTTAGGAGGAGAATCCGTGTGACGTTAGCGAATATTCATTCACTAATGTCACACAACTGGGTGAGCCCACCCTTTTTTGAAGCCTATTAGAGCCTCTGGCTCAAATCATGTGCTTAAAAAAAAAAAAAACCCAAGTGGAATGCATGCATCCGGTGCCCTGCATGTAAATTAGAGGGCTGTATGCATGGATAGAGGGGGCTTCACCCCTGCACCCCGTATGGACGGGCTGCCACTGCATGGATACATTATACAGTATCGTGCAAATTAGTTGGGATAAACATGCAACAACTGTTTCAAGACTCTATATCCAGTTAAGCTCTTTGGATGTACATCCAAAGAGTGAACCTTTAATCACAAGCTGATGGCTGCATTAGCAGCCATCAGCTTGCACAGTTTTTTTTTTTTTTCTTTTAGTCGGTTTCAAAGTGAAAGTGATGTGGCAGCTCCATAGCTACTGATCGCTTTCACAGAGCCGCCAGCACAGTAGCCGCCGCCCCCACCCCCTCACATCCTCCCGTGGTTCTCGTACTCTTATGCTCTTACCGGAGCCCAGGAACACAACCACTGGCTAGGGGAGGTAGAGCGCTGTGAGACTGAGGCAGATCCATGCCTCGATCTCACATGCAGACAATGAAACTGGAAGCGATGTAACTTCTTCGTTCAGATGCACCATTTCCTGGCCAGCACAGCCAGAGGACACATCTAACCAAGCAGATCTGTGCTTGGTTAGATGGTGTGAGGGACAGGAGAGACATTGGGGTCTATTAGACCCCTTATGTCTCTATAAAGAGTACCTGTAACCTGCCCAATTGTATCACATAGGGGTTTAATAATCCCTTGTGATAGCAATCAAGTAAAAATAAATAAAAAGAAAAACATTTAAAAAAATAAAATTATAATAAAACATATTAAAATGTAAAAAAAAAAAATTGCCGTAACCCCCGTTGCCCCGCACACCTGCGCACCATCGTTTTTGGCGATATGCTGGGTGCACACAATTTTAAGACATGGAGTGTTTGGTATCTATTTACTCAATGCAACCTTATCTGTTTTATTTTAAAGTGGATGTAAACCCTTACATATACCCAGTGAAGTGACCAGCCTCAGATGATACACAGAGATGAAACAAAAGTTTTACATTTATATCTGCTGTCTTTAGCTTTATATATTCTTAAAAGAGTGCACATTGTGTTAGAGATTTTCTCTTCCTGTTCAGCACTTGGAGTGGATTCTTGGCATACAGCCAAGACAGCTGATGGGAGGAAAGGCACACTACCCCCCTCCACATAGGCAGAGACTTGCAGAGCTGTGCTGTGACAAGCCAAGCTCTCTGCTAATCTATTTATAGCAACCTCTCTCCACACAAATTTTTAGGCTGGTTTTATCTTGGTTGACAGAGAACCTGTCAAAAGTTGTCTTGCTGATAACAGAGCAACAAAGCAGCAGAAAGACTTAGTGCTGTGGAGAGAGATAAGAAAACACTACAGATAAAGGTCAAATTTCATGAATCGGGTTTACATCCACTTTAACCAAAAATACGTATTATATTGTGTGTGTTTGCACTAAAATTAATTTTATGATATTTTTCCTGAAAATTTGCATTTAACTACTTAAGGGCTGCAAGAATTTTTCCCCTTAATGACTGGGCTATTTTTTGCAACACGGCACTGCGTCGCTTTAACTGACAATTGCGCAGTCGTGCGATGCTGCACCCAAACAAAATTGATGTCCTTTTTTTATAATAAATGGAGCTTTCTTTTGGTGGTATTTGATCACCGCTGCAGTTTTTATTTTTTGCGCTATAAACAAAGAGCGACAATTTTGAAAAGAAACTATTTTTTTTTTTGGATATGTATTATAGCAAAACAAACAATATAAAAAACTAATTTATTAATCAGTTTAGGCCGATTATATATTCTTCTACATATTTTTGGTAAACAAAAAAAAAAAATCACAATAGACGTATATTGATTGGTTTGCGCAAAAGTTATTGAGTCTACAAACTATGGGATAAATTCAGGGATTTGTTTTTAATTGATTTTAGTGGTATTGGCGGCGATCTGCGATTTTTAGCGGGGCTGTGACATTGCGGTGGACAAATGTGACCCCCAAATGACACTTTTTGGGGACCAGTGACATTATTACATTGATCAGTGCTATACAAATGCACTGATCAATGTAAAAATGACACTGGCAGGGAAGGTGTTAACTCTAGGGGCAATCAAGGGGTTAACTGTGTTCCCTGGGTGTGTTCAAACTGTAATGGGGATGGGCTGCTTGGGACATGACAGAGATCACTGTTTCTGATGACTGGGAACAGTAGATCTGTCATGTCATCTGTCAGAATGGGGACCCACCTTGTTTATAAAGGCAGATCCCCATTCTGCCTCTGTACTAGGTGATCGTGGGTCCGCCCGACCTGCGGGCACACTCCCGCAGCATGCAAAGGGCGTGAAAACTCCGCCGGTGGCGTGCGCCCGCCTGAAACTGCGCCTGTGCGAGCCGACGTACAACGATGGCAATTCGCGCAGGAGAGCCAACCTGCCACAGTACAACTGCAGCGGCTGGTCCTTAAGTGGTTAATAAACACTTGCACAAATATCATGTGACATAAAAAATTTGCAACTATCACCTTTTTACTCTACAGAGCCCCTGCTTTCAGAAAATATTTAAGAGAAGTATGTTTTTTTTTTTTTCCCTTTTATACTTACCTAGGTGGATGCATCTTGGGACTGATGCTGCATTTGTCCCCTGGCGTCTCTACAGTGAGAACCAAGCCATCGAACACCGCCGATGGCTCGGTTCTCACAGATCCCCGAGAGAAGAGCTACTGACTGTCAATCAGCATCTCTCTTCTCTACTCCTCCATGCTCATTGGAGCGTTAAGCTGTGGAGGGGCGGGGATCGGCTGTCTCAGTCTCTCAGCGGCTTGCTGAGAGGCTGAGACAGGCATCAGTTCAGGCACCTGAACTGAGTGGACTTCAGAAAATGGGTCATAGGAGTGCAAAACGAATTGCACCCCTGTGACCCTTAGGAGAAACCCAGCTAAACGAGCTCAGGCTGGACTTCTCCTTTAATGCTCTGGGGGTTTAAGTAATTTTTCTTGCCAAAAAATGCTCTGGAGCCTAACTGGTTTACTGGGCCTATACAAGGTTAAACTTGTTGCAGAGTGATTTCTGCATGTCTAAACTTGTTTGAGAAGGTGCTCTCTAGTTTTTCACTCTTTCACTTCAGTCTGAATTGATATTTCTCACAGAGAGGACATGATTAAAGTTGGTTCACTATATCCATTATTATTTTGTTATTTTTATACAGATGTAGATGTACTGTAGATGTAGATGGATATCACCCCCGAAAGCAATCGAAAAATAATTGTTTTGGGAGAAAATACTGAATTAATGGTTCAGGAGATGGCAAATGCAGTTGGTGTGGGAAAATCAAGTGTTTCAAGGATTGTGAACCTGTTTCAAGAGACAGGGCCTGTAGACACTTCTCTGAAAGGACATTGTGGAAGAAAAACGAAGGCTTCGCTGTTGGAATTATGGTCTAATCAGAAGAATTAGCATCTTAAACCCAAAGAAGACCAGTAGGTACATCAAAAGGGAGCTTGCATCTCATAGAGTTAATGTGGAGGCTTCCACTGTGCACTGCCGACTCCTCCAGTGTGGTCGCGGAGCCAGACTCCCAGTTAAGAAGCAGCTCTTGACACTATAAAGTAGCGTTGTTATGGGCAAAGAAGCATAGAGACTGAATAAATATGATCCAGAAAGTGATTCCCATGTGATGAAACAGTCTATTTATATCCATGTGTGGAGATTCCAAATATAAAAGTTCTAAATTAGTTCAAGCCCAATATATGTGTCCAATAAAAAAAAAAAATAACAATCCAAAATGTGAATCAACCAAGTGTGCCTCCACTTTAAGGTAAATAGTGGATTCTTATTAGAACTAGTGGTCATGGCATGCCCCTGATCATGTCAATTGTGATGAAACACATTGGGAGGAGTTTGCGCTCGTGACGTCACCACACACACCAAAGCCACAAGTTGGTTGGATCAGATCCTGGAACCGGTATTCTTTTTTCACATGCCTGTTTTTAAGATTTATCTTGTGAGTGACTCTGATTACCCTTTTTATAACAAATCCTTTATACAATTTCACAATGTGTGTTTTTCCGATTGTGTTATGATAGAACAGTCTCTATTTTTACTTGGGAGACTGCATTAACCACAAATGATGGAGAGGAGCTAAAGGTTCTCATTTTAGTTGATACTGTATTGATACAGCGCTTTTGACTTTTTCCAAATACAGAGTCCACTAGTTCTGATAAGAATCCACTTTTTACCCTAAGGTGATTCACGTTTTGGATTGTTATTTTTGTTTATATTGGACACATCTATCGGGCTTGAATGAATTTGGAACTTTTATATTTGAAATCTCCACACTTGGATATAAATAGGCTCTTTCATCACATGGGACTCACTTTCTGGATTATATTCACTTGATCATTTTTGGAATTTGTTATGTCTTGATTGTATTTTATCACTAGCATGGCAAAAAATCTTATACATATTGTTTACAATCCAATCTGATTGTTCTTTTGCCATCTGCTCTTTTCTTTTGATCTACTAGCGCAATATTTATTTGTTTTAAGCGTAGAGACTGGGCTTTGGAGCTGTGGAAGAAAGTAATATACTCAGACAAAACCTAGTTTTATGTACATGGATACAGGTCAAACTTTGTTCAGTGCTCATCTGGAGAACCTCTTCGAACTGACCACATCCAGCAAGCCCCTAAACCCTCACTTAATGTCATGTTTTGGGGGGGTGCTTTACGGTTTATGGACCAAAAACACTTCACCCCATGGAAGGTGTGATGGACAGTAATAACTATGTAGTTGTCCTGGCAGCAAAACTGACCCCCGATACTAAAGAGGTGGTTTCCTGATGGAGATGAAGTGTTCCAGCAAGACCTAGCCGCCTGCCACAATTCAAAGTTAACTAAGGACTTGTTTCCCAACAAAAATTAAAAGTATGGGAATGGCTAGGAAATTCACTAGACCTGAACCTGATAGAAAACCCATGGGCTCTTGTAAAAGCTTGCAAAATAAAGATGGATTGTACAACAAAAATTAAAATGACGGGAAGTGTTCTCCAACTGAGGTTTAGGGACCCTGAAGTGAATGATTTGTGTGAAAAATTTGCATCAATACCCAAGAGGGTAAGGGAGGTAATTAAAGCTGAGGGAGGCCATATTAATTACTGACAGTAAATAAATTAGTTTTGTAAACCTGAAATTGCCTTATTGTAATATCCTGTTTGTCCCAACTAATTTGCACAGTACTGTATATTTGGAGACTAGAAGGAGATCCGCCACGTTGGGAAGCAGAACACCTCTGATTTTTGACTTTCCCCATTTTTTCAACTTTTTTCTTATTTGACTCTTCTCTTTCTTCTGTCCTTCTAGTTATTTTTTGGACTTGATTGTTCATAATTCTGTGTGATGAGGAACACCTGTCTTCACACATGACAGAAGAAACCACATCTATTGCTGCTACCACTCTTAACTTGTTAATGATATGGTTTAACATGTTCTGATTTCTGAGTTACTGTACGATACCTTGCAATATGCACTATGGTGCCTCTGTTTTTCTAAATGATCTATGGATATGTATTCATGTATCTGTACAATAGCCATCTTTGGTACTTTGCAAAAGAAACAACTAATTGCAATTATTGGAAAAAAAAAATTTGATTCAACCGATTCAAAGTTTATCGTTTTGATTCTAAAATTAGAAAACTACATAAATTGAATCTTGAATATGAATCCCGAATAACAATTGAACGAATCAACCAAATTTACTGAAACAAAATGACTAGATTAACGAACCTAAACAAAATGAAACAAAACTATTTTTTTTGTCATGCACATGTCTAACAAAAAGTGGCAACCTCCCGAACTTATAACTGGCCTTTGCAGCAAGGTTCACATGGAAGGGTAATGCACATCACAAACAAACAAAAGATTTCCCAGCAAACTGTTAGGGTCAATTTGGTTGTTTGCAGGCTGGCTGGTAAGTGTGCTGGGAAATAACAGGAATGGCTACAGGGTAGTACTATGGTGGTGAGTCACGCAGGCATTCACACTCGAGTGTGTTTATGGCAAGTTACACTCCCTTTGGTCGGAGACCTGTTGGTTCAGTCTTTACAGAGTAGTAGACAAAATAACACATGTATGTGTTGAGCTGAATGACAGGAATTTGCAGCAGTGGACTAACCTCAAACCTTGCATGAAAATTGGCAAAACTGTGAGTGAAACGTTAGCTCTGCTTCTATGGGCTTATGGTGAACATTCGATGAGAAAATCAAGTGTTTTTGAATGGCATAGGCGGTTTAAAGAGGGGAGGGAAGATGTCCACAAAGTGGGCAGCCAAAAACGCAAAGGATGGATGCAAATGTGGACAGAGTGGGAACCCTTGTACACTCATGCTGGTGTGTTTTTTTTTTTTCTATCACAAGGAGACAGTTCACTACGAGTTCATAGAACATGGTACAACGGTCAACCAAATGTGTTACTTGGAAATTCTGAAAAGGTTACGGGATTCTGTTTGGAGGAAAACACCAGAACTCTGGCTTGACAAGTAGATTGTCATCTAAAAGGATGCTCTTGTACAATTTTTTTTTTTGCAGCCCATTTCAGGAATTAAATTGTCACATCTCGTAATTCTGTTTAGGTTTAACTATATAGTAATGAGCTGTAAAGTGTTTTTTTTAATGTATCTCCTGCTAACAATTCATTGTAGTTTTTCACTATTTTGCAAGTGCATGCAATTTTGAACCAAATTTTTTATACAGTATTTGGTAACTATTAACTTGATATAGTCTAATATTTGTTATATTTATTTAAATTTTTGAGAAAAAAAAAATACATTTATACTAAATATATGTTTTTCATTAAGATTTGGGTAAGGTTTCCAATTTATAGTAATTTTCTCCCTTTTGCACTGTGCAGAATGGTCAGTGAATTGCCACTATATATTGGTGGTCACTGGTGAAGTGTTCTCTTATATTGATGGTCAATGATGAAGGTGCCTGTTACATTACCGGTCAACTGTCCTTTTACACTGGTAAACAGTGGTAAAGTGCCCCCTTATATTTGGGGTCAGTGATGAAGAGTCCCTTATGTTAAGGGTCAGTAGTGAAATGCCCCTTTACATTGGCAGTCAGTGGTGACATGCCCCTATGTTGGTCAGTGGTGAAACTCAACCTTGTGTTGGTGCCAGTGGAAGCTACATCTATCAGTGATGTCAGCGATTACTTAGAAAGCAGAGGATCTGTGCCTAGCGCTGCTGGCTGTGGTTCCGCTTGAGTGACATTGGAACTATGGACACTTGAACTATGGGGTGGGAATTGATCCCCCTGTTGTATTTGCCAGGCAGTGCTGCCCACTAAACATGACTTATTTAAGTAAATGTGGGCCATAATGCATGCGGCTGTGGTGTGGTGGCACGATCTTTTAGGGTTTAAAATAGGCGGTGAGAAAGTGATATAACGCCAACTTGCCACCTGCCAAATACCCTCTGAAAGGCAATCCACCACAGAAGGCCACTGCAAGTGTGAACAATTTGTTCCCGTTAAAGGTCAGCAATAGATCTCAGTAGGCAACGTGCTGAACCTATGCTGAAAGACCATTGCTTCTACATGGAGGGCAAGGGTCCTCTCTAGCATGCTGGCAGGGGACATGCCTCATAGCAATGTTTTCAGCATGTCCAACTCAGTGGCGGCTCATCCACTAATCTACATGCAGGGTGCCGGACACATGGATTTCAATGCGTTTTTTTTTCTTTTGTAGCACATGATTAGAGCCTGAGGCTCTAATTGACTTAAAAAAAGGGTGGGCTCGGGGCGCGGAGTACTGCATACTGAGCACACCCAGTTGTATGACAATAGTGAATTAATATTCACTATTGTCTTCCTGATTCTCCTCCCGGTCAATCAGGAAGTGGGTCTTAAGACCCGATTGGCCGAGAGAAGAACGGATTGAATAATTGAATTCGCCACCGAGGGAAAGAGGAGGGAAGCCGCCGTGAAGTCAGAGACACAGGGGGAAGCCGCTGAGGAGGAAGTCTCTGCCACGGAAGAGGAGGAGACGCAGGAAAAAGCCTAAACTGCTAGATGGGGTAAGTGCGGGGCTGGTGGGGGGACGTATGAGCAAGTAATGAGGGGGGGTGAGGGGTTTGAATGAGCGATCGACGGGGGGGCAGGGTGCGTGTCTTGTTTGCTGCCGCCCTCAAAATATACAGCACCAGCCGCCACTGGTCCAGCTCTTTGTGAAGCCTGGAGTGCATGACATATGACCAAATAGGCCCAAAATGCTTTATAATAAAAAAAGAGCAATTACTGTCCTTTGTGCAGGACACCTTACTGGCATAAGAAGTGCTTTTACAGCCCAGGATGTGGCAGTGAAGGGCTGGTACAATCAGATTGGGGTGGTGCCCCTAAGGTGATTTGGCTTTATAATGGTTGTCAAAACTGGCCAGTTTAGATTCAGAATGGTGCTCTTCTGGGTTATTCCCCCTAAGAAATAATATTTCAGTTTGGGTCACCAAAGGTGACTTATCTAGTTGTTGGTGGAGTTTTGTGGGTGGAGTCAGCTTTTAGCTCTCTATGTACCTTGGGCACGCCAGCAATAATGCTACCATGATTGCCGTGTCTTACTTTGTATTACACATCTATGCTAAATCATATGTGCAAGCCTCATCCTAAGGCTGCTTTTACACTGATTTGTTGAAAAAATGGAACCCATTGACATTACCGAAGACTGGGTTTCCTCCTTTCTGATGCTTTGCCAGGCTCTAACTGCAGCTGTCTTCAGTTGTTCTTTGTGGGTCTTTCTGCCTTTAGTTTTACCTTCAGCAAGTGAAATGCATGCTCAGTTGGGTTGAAATCAGGTGATTGACTCGGCCATTGCAGAATATTCCACTTCTTTTCCTTCAAAAGTTCCTGGGTTGCTTTTGCAGTGTGTTTTGGATCATTTTCCATCTGTACTATGAAGCACAATCCAATTAACTATGCTGCATTTGGCTGAATCAGGGCTGACGGTATATCTCTAAACACTGCAGAATTCATTCGGTTGCTTCTGTCTCCTGTCACATCATCAATAAACACCAATGACTCAGTGCCACTGGAAACCATGCATGCCCATGCCATCACACTGCCTCCACCATGTTTTACAGATTACGACGTGTGATTTAAATCATGAACTGTTCTAAGCCTTCTCCACACTTTTTTCTTCCCATCATTCTGGTACAGATTAACTGCTTGCCAACCAGCCATTGCAGTACTGCGGCAACATGGCTCGGCTGCGCGACTCGCTGTCATGTAACATAGACAGCCACTAGGGGGCGCGTGTGCGCCGCCGGAGGCACGAGTGCGCCCCCCTGCTCGCCCACGGAGCCGATGCGAGTGCCTGGTGGTCGCGATCACCGCCGGGCTCCCGCAATCAATTGGGGCACACCGAGAACTGGGATCTGTGTGTTTAAACACACAGTTTCCGGTTCTCTGAGGGGAGAACAGACAGATCGTTTGTTCATACAGAGTATGAACAGCGATCTGTCATCTCCCCTGCACAGTCCCATCCCCTCTTCAGTTAGAACACACACTAAGACACACTTAACCCCTTCACTGCCCCCCTAGTGGTTAACCCCTTCACCGCCAGTGACATTTTTACAGTAATCAATGCAATTTTATAGCATTGATCACTGTAAAAAATGCCAATGGTCCCAAAAATGTGTCAAAATTGTCCAACGTGTCCGCCATAATGTCGCAGTCCTGATAAAAATTGCAGATTGCCGCCATTACTAGTAAAAAAAAAAAAAAAATGAATAATAAAAAAGCCATAAAACGATCCCCTATTTTGTAGACACTATAACTTTTATGCAAACCAATCAATAAATGCTTATTGCGATTTTTTTTTTTTTTTTTTTTACCAAAAATATGTAGAAGAATACATATCGGCCTAAACTGAGTAAAAAAAGTGGTGGTTTTTTGTATATTTTTGGGGGATATTTATTATAGCAAAAAGTAAAAAATATTGCGTGTTTTTTCAAAATTGTCGCTCTTTTTTTGTTTATAGTGCAAAAAATAAAAACCGCCAAAAGAAAGCTCTATTTGTAGGAAAAAAAGAACATAAATTTTGTTTGGGTGCAACGTCGCACAACTGTGCAATTTTCAGTTAAAGCAACGCAGTGCCAAATCGCAAAAAGTGCTCTGGTCAGGAAGGGGGAAAAATCTTCCGGGGCTGAAGCGATTAATCTTGGTTTCATCCGTCCAAAGAATGCTTTTCCAGAACTGGTCTGGATTTTTTAGATGTGTTTTGGCAAAGTCTAATCCGGCCTTTCTATTCTTCAGGCTTATAAATGGTTTGCACCTTGTGATGAACCCTCTGTATTTGCTCTTATGAAATCTTCTCTTGATTGTAGACTTTGACAATGATACGCCCACCTCCTGGAGAGTGTCCTTCACTTGTCTCGATGTTATGAATGGGTTTTTCTTTACCATAGAGAGGATCCTGCGAGCATCCACCACTCTTGTCTTCCGTGGACGTCCAGGCCTTTTTATGTTGCTGAGCTCACCAGTGCGTTTTTCTTTCCCCAGAATGTACCAAACTATTGATTTGGTCACTCCTAATGTTGCTGCTATCTCTCTGATGGATTTTTTCATTTTTAAAGCCTTAAATTGGCCTATTTCACTTGGATGGACAGCCTTTTTGAGCGCATGATGTAGGTTCACAGCAATAGATTCCAAATGCAAATACCACACTAATGCCATGTACACACGGGCAGACTTTTCGACCGTACTGGTCCGACGGAACAAATCCGTCTGACAATCAGGCTGTGTGTGGGCTTCATCGGACCTTCAGCGACTTTTTCTGAGGAAAATCAGACGGACTTTAGATTTGGAACATGTTTCAAATCTTTCTGCCGGAACTCCACTGGACTCAGTTCCTATCGAGATATCCGCTCGTCTGTATGCTAGTCCGATGGACGAAAACCGACTCTAGGGCAGCTATTGGCTACTGGCTAGGGACTTCCTTATTTTAATCCGGTCGTACGTCATTACGTACAAATCCATCAGACTTTGGTGTGATCATGTGTAGGCAAGTCTGTTCGTTGGAGAGTCTGTCCAAAGTCCGTCGTAACTCCGTCGAAAGTCCGTCGGAAAGACCGTCAGACCTTTGATGCTGAAAAGTCCGCCCGTGTGTACATGTCATTGGAATAAACTCCAGACCTTTTACCTGCTTAACTGATGAAGAAATAATGGAGGCGTAGACCACACCTGGCCATGAAACCAGTTTTTGATTCAATTGTCCAATTACTTTTAGTCCATTGAAAAAGGAGGGGGGGTGGCTATTCTTAAGAGCTGTAATTCCTAAACCCTTCCTCCGATTTGGATGTACATACCCTCAAATTAAACCTGAGAGTATGCAAGTTCAGCCCATATCCATCGTATAACTATAGCTTGAATAAGTTTGGGAAATACCTGAAAAAAAATTGTGCCTGTGTCCAAATATATATGGACTCAACTGTATTTTTAATGCTTTTCTGGTGCGTTTCCTGGGTGCCTGACTCTTGGCAAGCACCTGTGAAACATGGACATGTGACTCAAAAAATTAACCAAAAAACACAACTGCGGCGCATTTTTTTAAAATGTGTTTTTGTGCGTTTTTTGGGTTCCTGACTCCCAGCTTGCACCTGTGAAACATGGACATGTGAGTTAAAAAAAAGCACCATAAAAGCAACTGTGGTGCATTTTTGTATGCATTTTCTGTTAATTTCAATGGGGAGCTGTGTTTTTTGGTACAGTTTTGAAAGCGTGCAGGCCTTTTCAAGTTCCACCTTATCCCTATTGCAGTGGTGTAAAGAGTCCCATAGGACTGAAAGGGAAATAATTTTATTGCAAATTTAGCAAGTTAAAAATGCATCAGCGTGAAAGCAGCCTAAACCTCGCCTATCCAGGCCACTCCCAAAATAGCCAAAGTCGTGACTTATTCTCTTTTTTTTTTTATACTGCCCACTTCCTTGTAAACTTTGCCCATTTTTGCTTTTAAGAAATGAGAAGCAGTAAGAGCAATAAACTGTTTCTTTTAAAAGCATGGCCATTACAGGGATTAGCTACTTCCTTCAATATGTCATTACAGGATGCAAGGAAGAAAGCCAGTCTAATTAAAAACCAGGATATTAATCTGAAATGAGGAACTCATGAAATAAACAGAGCCAAAGTTTTTGCCAATACACAGTACAGATTTTTTCTGTCCTATTTTTCTTTTCAAATAGAAATAGCTCTCCCAGAAACACACTGCTGCATTTTAAAGAGGAACTCCAGCCAACCTCAAAGCCTAAATGACCTCCAGGTTTCAATGCATTTTAAAGCAGAACTCCGTGGTGAAAAAGTTTCCCCCATGCAGTGGGGATGTGCCTGCAGTGCAGGGGTTAACTGCTTGTTTTTGTCTAGGGTTAGAGGATTGGCCAGATATAGCGGGTAAAATAAGTATTGAGCACGTCACCATTTTCCTAGCTAAATATATTTCTAAAGGTGCTATTGATATGAAATTGTCACCACATGTCGACAACAAGTCATGCAATTCATACATACAAAGAAACCAAAATAAATAAGTTCAGAAATGAAGTTCTGTGTAATAAAAGGGAATGACACAGGGAAAAAGTATTGAACACATAAAGAAAGGGAGGTGCAAAAAGGCATGGAAAGCCACAACACCGGTTTAAATCTATCAGTAATTAGAAAGCAATCAGCTCCGGAACCTGTCACCGGCTGTGTCTGCTGGACTGATCAATGACTGACGGTACCATGTGACCGCTGTAAACAATGGATTGCTACCTTTCATGCCATCCATTGTGTACAATTGTGTTGCTAGCTGTGATTGGTCACAATGATCACATGGTACAGACAGGGCCAATCATAGCCCATCTGTACCATGTGATTAGATGTTATCAATCACAGCTATCACAAAAAAACAGACTGGATGAATCAGTTTCATTCAGTAAAAATAGTTACTTATACCAGTGAAATTCACTGGTGTAAACAATCATAATGTATATAAAAAAAAAAAAATCTAATCACTACTCTAGAGTAGTACAGTGTTACTATGGTAACACCGTATTGCTCTGGTCACTGTGTGTAAAAAAAAAAAAAAATGTAATAAAAAAGTAAAAAAAAAGGATTTCTTTTTTTAAAATACTGTCACCAGTCAGTGTCCCTGGTCACCGCCACACTCCTTATATGATAATGATGTACTGCACTGGTGACAGTATGTAAAAAACTTTTTTTTTTTTTTTCCTTTTTAATGTCTTCCTTTTCCCAAAAAATTTTACAAAGAAATTACAACTTCAAATAAATCGCCATTCCTCTTACTAAATACCTTGGACTGCCTACTTTTCAAAAAGGGGTCATTTAGGGTGTATTTGTACTGTCCTGGTGTTTTTGTGCCTCAAGAAATGAGATAGTCAGTCAGTACATTAGGACTGATCAATTTTCAGATATATCCCATAATATATATATATATTTTTATATATATATATATATATATATATATATATATATATATATATATATATATATATATATATAATATACACCGATTTGAGTTATTTTCACGAAAAAAAAAAAAGATTCTTTCTTTGCAAAATTTTACAACAGAAACAGAAAGAAAAACATGTTTTTTTTTTCAATTTTTTTTCCAATTTTTTTCCAATTTTCGGTCTCTTTTTATTTATTTTTTTTTACAAAAAATAAAAACCCAGTGGTGATTGACCACTTGCTTACTGGGCACTTAAACCCCCCTCCTGTCCAGACCAATTTTCAGCTTTTAGCGCTGTCGCACTTTGAATGACAATTGTGCGGTCATACAACACTGTACTCAAATGAAATTTTTATTATTTTTTTCCCCACAAATAGAGCTTTCTTTTGGTGGTATTCGATCACCTCTGCGGTTTTTTTTTTTTTTGTTAAAAAAATTGAAAAAGACCACATTTTTAAAAAAAAGTATATATTTTTTTATATTTTGTTATAAAATATTGCAAACAGGTCATTTTTCTCCTTCATTGATGTACGCTGATGAGGCGGCACTGATGGGCACCGATAGGTAGCAGTGATGGGCACTGATGGGTGGCAATAATGGGCACAGATTGCTTACACTGATGGCAGCACTGCTAGGTGGCACTGATTGGCACCACTGGTGGGCACTGATAGGTGGCACTGCTGGGCACTGGCAGGTGGCAATGACAGATGGCACTGGTAGGCTCAGATGAGGCATATGTGCCTCCTTCCTCTTCGGGACCGATGTCCCTATAACATGAGCCGGTGATCGGCTTTTTTTTCTCCTCACGCTGTCAGCGTGAGGAGAAAACGAAAACGATTACCGAGCTTTTGTTTACATCATGTGATCAGCTGTCATTGGCTGACAGCTGATCACATGGTAAGGGGTTGGGATCAGCGCCTTACTTGGATCTGTGATCATCCGAGGCTCCGTGACTCGGTGATCACATCGCCCACACCGCGCGCCCTGCGCGTGCACAGGGGAGGACGTCCCATGACGGCCTCCCAGAAATTGAGGTCTGCGCTGTGGCCATCATTCGGCTATGGCCCGGACCTCAAGTGGTTAACCACTTGTACAGTTGTACTGCGGCTGGTTGGCACAGCTGCGCGAATCACCATAGCTGTACTTCGGTGTAGTTCACGGCTTATTGTGGGCGTGCACGCTATTGGCCAGCGGGGGAGCCAATCAGCGGTCTTTTCCTGCAGAGACAGAATGTGGATCTGCCGAGGTAAACGAGGCAGATCTCTAATCTGATGGGATCACACAGATCTTGTCTTTCTGCTATGCAGGAAGACGGATCTGTGTGTTATACCAGGCAGCCTATCCCCCATACAGTTAGTAAACACATCCAGGGAACAAAGTTTAACCCTTTGATCACCCCTGATGGCTGATCGACCCTTTCTTGTCAGTGTCATTAGTACAGTGACAGTGCATATTTTTAGCACTGATCACTGTAATAATGTCACTGGTTCCCAAAAAAGTGTAAAAAAATGGCAGTTAGGTGTCCAATCTGTCCGCTGCAATGTCGCAGTTGGCTACAAATCGCAGATCGCCACCATTACTAGTAAAAAAAAAAAAAAAATGCCATAAATCTATCCCCTATTTTGTAGAAGTGACAACTTTGCGCAAGCCAATCAATATACGCTTATTGTTATTATGTAGCTTATACACTACATAATATGTAGCAGAGTACAATATTGGCCTAAACTGATGAAGAAAATTCGATTTTTTTTTTATTTTTTATTTGGTATGTTTTATAGCAGAAAATAAAAAATATATATATTTTTTTTTTTTTTTCAAAATTGACAGTCTTTTTTTTGTTTATAGCGCAAAAATTAAAAACCGCAGAGGTGATCAAATACCACCAGAGGAAAGCTCTATTTGTGCAGGGAAAAAAAAGGGCATCAATTTTATTTGGGTACAGCGTCACACAACCACGCAATTGTCAGCTAAAGTAACGCACTGCTGTATCGCAAAAAAAGTCCTGGTCATTAAGGGGGTAAAACCTTCCGGTCCCTAAGTGGTTAAATAGCACCAAAAAGAAAGCTCTATTTGTGTGAAAAAAAAAAGATAAAAATGTCATATGGGTACAGTGTTGCATTGACCGTGCAATTGTCACTCGAGATCCGAAACGTGGAACACTTTTCAGAGAAGCAGAGGTTTAGAACCCATCTTAAAGAGGAAATAAACCCTGGTAGCTTTTACTTCCTCTTTATTTCCCTAGACAGGTAAAGCATAATGGGCTACTATGCATCACATAGCCCATTATGTGTCACTTACCTGAAACCGAAACCGGCGATGTCACCGCTGTCCCCACTAGCAGCGAGCGTCCATCTTCACCCCTCTTCCTTCTGGGGCCGCGGACTCCGGCTCTGTGACTGGCCGGAGTTGTGTGACGTCACTCCTGCGCGTGGGACCCGCCAGTCACAACATGACCCCTATTAGAAACGTCACGATCTGCCCTTTCTGAAGTGCGCATGCGCCGTAGTCATTGGCGCGCGGCTTTTTTGTAAATATCTCCTAAACCATGGCAGTTTAGGAGATATTTCAAGCACCTACAGGTGAGCCTTAATATAGGCTTACCTGTAGGTAAAAGTTGTTTTATAGGGTGTAGAGCCACTTTAAAGTGATTGTAAAGTCTTGTTTAAAAAAATAAATAAATAACAAACATGGTATACTTACCTCTTCTGTTGCAGTGGGTTTGCACAGAGCAGCCTGGATGCTTCTTTTCTCCCTCTTCGGTATTCCTGGCCCTTCCCTCCTTTCGAATGCCCCCACAGCAAGCAGCTTGCTACAGGGGGCACCCGAGCCGAGTCACAACTCTGTGTATCTATGCAGACACAGGGCCCCGCCCCCTCTCATCCCTTGGCTGATTGACTTTGATTGACAGCAGCGGGAGCCAATGGCGCCCCTGCTGTGTCTCAGCCAATCAAGGGAAGAGTCTCAGATGGCCAAGACACTCATGGACATCAATGGAGAGAGATGGGGCTCAGGTAAGTCATTGGGGGGGGGCTGCTACACACAGAAGGTTTTTCATCTTAATGCGTATAGTAGAATGCATTAAGATAAAAAGCGTTCTGACTTTACAACTCCTTTAACCTAGCCCTTACATTGTGTCCTTGACTGCATTAGAAGATTACTGATTAATTCTACGTGTCGCTTTGAATCTCTTTGTCTTTTTTCCTGCTTTTTATCCTTGCACTGCAGGAAGTAAAGAAATGATGCTGAATAATATTTTATTGCATTCTCCGATGGAAATCAAATTCAAACATCCCTGCTAGCTGCAGAAAGCATAATGAGCGCCGGCATTAACAGTCATTTTGGGACAAATCTATGATCCATCAAACCCGGGAAAGGCAAAAACAGGGCCCATAAAACTCCAATGATTTAACTGTCATGGGAGAAGAAACTCAGGTTAAAGCAGTTAGAATAACATCCAGTTCCAATTAGCGCAGCGCCTGCATGCTATAAATATTATTGTGAGTGGCACAAAGCCACCCACACCTAAACACCTACCGAGTACCACAACGCCATCTGAAAATCTCATCCGTCTCGCTTTGTCTGGTAGGGTTCACTGCTAGCAACGACCTTATGTCCATTCAGCCAGTGTAACAGTTGTTCTAATGTTCTTTTTTTTTTTTGCATTGTCACAGAAGACTAGACAGCAGCTAATGCCAGTATAATGTCATCTTGTTCTCTTTTTACTTTTTATTTATCGTATATACTCGAGTATAAGTCGTTCCGAGTATAAGTCGAGGCCCTAATTTACCACAAAAAAATGGGAAAAACTTATTGACCCGAGTATAAGACGAGGGTGAGAAATGCACAGCTACTGTAAGTGGAAAGGAGGGTCAACAATGCCCATTTGCAGCCTCACTGTGCCCATTTGCAACCATAGGTCCCCCGAACTTCAAACTCGTTAGTTAAGTGTTCCTAGATGCCCCCTAGCTGCAGCCAAAATTTGGGGTCTCTGAACCCAAAATGTCCCGAAAGGACATTGCTGCAGATGGACACAGTTGACCAACTTTGGGGCCCCGTATCTCGGGGCCACTTAGTGCTAGGAACCCCAAATTTGGTGTGCAAACTCAGTGGAACCAGCATCATAAAATATCCAAAGCTGGGATTTCTAGCACCAAGTGACCCCGAGATACAGGGCCCCAAATATTGGTTCAGAAAATGTCAAGCACTTTTCTGCAGCAGAGAATGACATTTTCCGAACCTATTTTGGGGCCCCGTATCTCGGGGCCACTTAGTGCTAGGAACCCCAGCTTTGGATATGTTATGGTACCAGGTCCACTGTGTTTGCACACCAAATTTGGGGTTCCTAGCACCAAGTGGCCCTGAGATACGGGGCCCCAAATTCGGTTCAGAAAATGTCAAGCACTTTTCTGCAGCAGAGAATGACATTTTCCGAACCATTTTTGGGGCCCCGTATCTCGGGGCCACTTGGTGCTAGGAACCCCAGCTTTGGATATGTTGTGGTACCAGTTCCACTGGGTTTGCACACCAAATTTGGTTCCTAGCACCAAGTGGCCCTGAGATACGGGGCCCCAAAGTCAGTTTGGAAAATGAAAATTTTTGCTGCAGAAAAGTGCTCGACTCCAGTATAAGCCGAGGGGGGCACTTTCAGCACAAAAAAATGTGCTGAAAAACTCAACTTATACTCGAGTATATACGGTATTTATTTTTTATTTGTTTCAGTGGAGAAACAAAGGGGTCCTTTTGGATGTCAGAATATGTAGAATTTACGCTACTTTTTATAGTTGACAACAAATAATAAAACACTTGTATACAGCGCTTTAACTTCAGGAGGTATGCCACTGCGTCCACTGTTGAATTTAAAATTCGTGAATTGTTTTTCTTGCCAAAAGTAATATATTGCAGCTTAGCAACTCTAAGATGTGGTGGCTGCATTAGTTTTCTTTTTCAGACCCCTTTCACACTGGAGCGCTTTGCAGGCGCTACAGCGTTAAAAATAGCGCCTGCAAAGCACCCTGAAAGTGCTGCTGCTTTGTCTCCAATGTGAAAGCCCCGAGGGCTTTCACACTTGAGCGGTGCGCTAGCAGGACGGGAAAAAAAAGTCCTGCTAGCAGCATCTTCGGAGCGGTGAAGGAGCGGTGTATACACCGCTCCTTTACCGCTTCTGCCCATTGAAATCAGTGGGACAGCGCGGCTATACCGCTGGCAAAGCGCCTCTGCAGAGGCGCTTTGCGGTGGTTTTTAACCCTTTCTCGGCCGCTAGCGGCCAAATACCGACGGTAAGGCGCCGCTAACAATAGCGGCGGTTTACCGCCGCCCCCGCCCCAGTGTGAAAGGGGCCTTATTTTCACCTGGGGATTTGGCCAGTAAGTCTGTTATTATTCAATTCCCTTTAGGCCCCTTTCACACTGGAGCGGGGGCGGCGTCAGCAGTAAAGCGCCGCTATTGTTTGTGGCGCTTTACCATCGGTATTTGGCCGCTAGCGGCGTTTTGCTGGCGGTATAGCCGCGCTGTCCCATTGATTTCAATGGGCAGGAGCAGTGAAGGAGCGGTGTATACACCGCTCCTTCACCACTCCAAAGATGCTGCTGGCAGGACTTTTTTTCCCGTCCTGCTAGCGCACCGCTCCAGTCTGAAAGCCCTCGGGGCTTTCACACTCGAGACACAGCAGCGGCTGTTTCGGTCGGTTTGCAGGCGTTATTATTGGTGCAATAGCGCCTGCAAACCGCCCCAGTGTGAAAAGGGCCTTAATGGACCAAGCTGTCCAGCAAAAATAGCTGTCAACAAACGTGTTGGCTGTGTTTTAACACTATTCCATGAGCCATAAATTTTGAATCAATGAAGAATCCTTTTCTCAGCTCCTCCTTCACATTCAGATGCCTCTGCTGACACCAGTTTCCTATCTTTTGGGGCTCATAAACCTCTTACTGAAAAGTAGCAGTTATAGTGTTGAGACAAATCATTTATCACTGACCGGAGTGCTTTCAATGATCTGATTTTATTTATGTAAAACCTTTATGCCAAAAAGTAAAAAAAAAAAAAAAAAAAAAACTGCCAAAAAAGTGTGAGCTGGAGTTTGGCTTCAATTTGTTAGTGTATTTAAATCTCCTAGTACATCTAACACACCCCTCCCCCCAGACTGATAGTGCTGCTATACAGAGATGCCTCCATTCTCTGCTCCTCCATCCAGAATGGAGATATTTCTTGTCTTTAGGTATGTTACTGGCCAGATCACCAGGTGAAAATAAGGCTAAAAAAGGAAAACGAGTGCAGCCACCACATCTACGGATTGGAAAGCTGCAAGATATTCGTTTTTGTTTTTGGGTTTAATCCCGCTTTCATTTCATTAAGTGGAATATTTCCCTGATTTTTTTTTTTTTTTTTCATTTAAAGGTTTTTTATTGAGTACATCAGACAGGGCAAAATAAGTCCAACGACATACATTTGTACATTAAGAATAGGCTGATGAACACACCAATAAGAAAGTGGCAGCATCTAATAGGGGCCTATCGAATCGGTGCCTGTTAACAAAGCTCCAACTCCCCTATGTTGGACTGAGTATAGATACAGCAATATAAAACATTGTTATCGCCACAAGTCAGGTGTACCCAAGCAATGTTTCAAACATGACGAAGAAGAGGCTTCATCTCAGAGAGTAGAAGACAGACAGGTAAGGATAAGCAGAGAAAAAAACCAGAGCAGGTTCAATAGAAATCATAAGAAGATGATGGAAAAGATTTAGAGGAGGTGGGGGGGGTTGGTTGTAAAAGCTGATGGTTATGGAATCATGCACGGTTACAATTGCTCTACCGAGGGGTTCACAAAGGTGTTATAGTCTTGAGAGAACCGGAACTCATGCCTATTCCCCAATTTTTATTTTTTTTGTTGTAAACCGTATGAAAAGTTTAAACCGGTGTCAGTTTATTTTTTACTGTGTCTCCCTGGGGAGATTTCTCTTTAATTTCTGTCCCAAAGATGCAAATGGAAGTGAGGGTGAATCCCCTATTAGGCATTTATCACCTGAACAGGTGTCCCAAGGGAAGGTTTTCTCTTTACTACTGTTATGTAATTCTTAAAAGTGTTGTGTTCCTCGTCACTTTTTGTCTTAGTATTTAACACCTACCGGTCAAGGTTAAAGCCAGCAGCATGGTGCCAGCGGAGCCTATCCTTAGGTCTTTCAGCTAGGTAACCACTAACAGCAATGATTTTAGCTGTCTGTTCTTCCCACTGACCACCAATGTAAGGAGCATTCTTCCCACTGATCACCAATGTAAGGACCATTCTTCCCACTGACCTCCAATGTAAAGGGTGAATTCTGGAAATTTTGCAGAGGTTAAGGTGGCAAGATGTAGCTAGTGATTGGATGTGGGGGCTGAAGGAAAGGTCAAAGTCTAGGGTTACACCCAGCACCCTGGCATGTGTGGAGGGACCAATGGTTGTGCTGTTTATCTTGTTGGTAAAGTCATAGGGAGGAGATCTGGGGGAGAAAATAATTCTTCCCACTGGCCACCAATTTAAGGAGCATTCTTCCCACTGGCCACCAGTGTAAGGGGCGTTCTTCCCACTGGCCACCAGTGTAAGGGGCGTTCTTCCCATTGACCACCAATGTAAGGAGCATTCTTCCCTCTGACCGCCAATGTAAGGAGCATTCTTCCCAATATCACCAATGTAAGGAGCGTTCTTCCCATTGACCACCAATGTAAGGAGCATTCTTAATAGTTTTACTATTAGTTGATAGTAATAGTTTTTTTTGTATATTTTTTTTTTTTTTTACTGATCTAAGGGCCAGTTCACACCAAAACACGGTGCTGGAAACCTATGTTCCATGAATGTTTCCAGCAACGCTTTCAAAACACACTGCTATCTGCAGCGGGTGTCAATTTTAACGTAATGACACACCAAATGCAGGTCCCAAGCACAGAGCCCTAAATTCTTACCACTGGTGCCTGAATTATCTAAGGCAAGCCATAGATGACTTGATTTTCTTTCCTTCCAGCATGGGTGGAAGGAAAGAAAATCTCTTGATTCCCCCATCTGCACAGTCAGTGTTGATGAGGGAATGCCTCCCACAGAGCTATTGTATTCTGGTGGTGGCGGGGAAGAGCCTTCCCGGCTGGCAGAATACATTGATTACTGCTAGCAGCTATAGCCACCGGCAGTAATTGTATGTAGAAAAATCTGACAGGTTGGTTGTACCCAAGCCGATCAATGGATCGACATGGGTACAATCAGCTTGCCCATACATGGGTGCAATCAGCTTGCCCATACATGGATCGAAATTTGTCCGGTCTCTGATGAACTGGCCAAATTTCAATCCATGAATGGCCGGCTTAAGTGTCTTTTGGAGACTGGATTCAATTCTCTGATGCCATTCTCCAAAAGGCACTTGGACTTAGCTGCATACATTCAAATCTCAAAGAAGGAGAATTCCAGTCCCTTGAAATTTGTTGGCTTCTTTTTACCATCAATACCAATAAAGATAATAACCACTGAGTTGTATATATGTGTCTGATGAACTTTGGTGCCTTTAGGCGTTGAGCAGCCACAGACCATACAGTACCTTTACCATTGGTTCTGATTTCAGTTGTGGGTTCAACAATCTGGTGCTATCACATATTGAAATTCTATTTATGTGTATGGGGTAAAAGGTGGGGAGATGTTGATGTCCTTGGAGGGATCCACCTCCAGCGCAATACCAATAAAGATAATAACAAGCTACTAAGTTGTACATTTGTATCTGAGTAACTTTGGTGCCTTCAGGTGTTGAGCAGCCACAGATAATATAGTACCTTTACCATTGTTGAACCCACAACTGCGATCAGAACCTGGTGCTATCACATACTGAAACTCTATTTACAGTATCTCACATTTTTGTAAATATTTTATTATATATTTTCATGTGACAACACTGAAGAAATTACACTTTGCTACAATGTAAAGTAGTGAGTATACAGATTGTATAACAGTGTAAATTTGCTGTCCCCTCAAAATAACTCAACACACAGCCATTAATGTCTAAACTATTGGCAACAAAAGTGAGTACACCCCTAAGTGAAAATGTCAGAATTGGGCCCAATTATCCATTTTCCCTCCCCAGTGTTATGTGACTGGTTAGTGTTACAAGATCTCAGGTGTGAATAGGGAGCAGGTGTGTTAACTGGTGTTATCGCTCTCCCTCTCTCATACTCACCACTGGAGGTTCAACATGGCACCTTATGGCAAAGAACTCTCTGATGATCTGAAAAAAAGAATTGTTGCTCTACATAAAGATGGCCTATGCTATAAGAAGATTGCCAAAACCCTGAAACTGAGCTGCAGCACGGTGACCAAGACCATACAGCTGTTTAACAGGACAGGTTCCAGTCAGAACAGGCCTCGCCATGGTCTACCAAAGAAGTTGAGTGCACGTGCTCAGCGTCATATCCAGAGGTTGTCTTTGGGAAATAGAGACTAAGGACATGGATTACATGGGGGGTCAGCCTGTCAGTGCTCAGACCATACGCCGCACACTGCATCAAAATGGTTTGCATGACTGTCGTCCCAGAAGGAAGCCTCGTCTAAAGATGATGCACAAGAAAGCCCGCAAACAGTTTGGTGAAGACAAGCAGACTAAGGACATGGATTATGGGAACCGTGTCCTGTGCTCTGATGAGACCAAGATAAACTTATTTGGTTCAGATGGTGTCAAGCATGTGTGGTGGCAAACAGGTGAGGAGTACTAAGACGAGTGGGTCTTGCCTAAAGTCAAGCATGGTGGTGGGAGTGTCATGGTCTGGGGCTGCATGAGTGCTGCCGGGACTGGGGAGCTACAGTTCATTGAGGAAACCATGAATGTCAACATGTTTTGTGACATACTGAAGCAGAGCATGATCCCCTCCCTTCGAAGACTGGACCGCAGGGCAGTATTCCAAGATAATGACCCCAAACACACCTCCAAGACAACCACTGCCTTGCTAAAGAAGCTGAGGGTAAAGGTGATGGACTGGCCAAGCATGTCTTCAGGGCCTAAACCCTATTGATCTTCTGTGGGGCATGCTCAAACGGAAAGGTGGAGGAGTGCAAGGTCTCTAACATCCACCAGCTCTGTGATGTCATCATGGAGGAAGAGGACTTCAGTGGCAAGCTGTAAAGCTCTGGTGAACTCCATGCCCAAGAGGGTTAAGGCAGTGCTAGAAAATAATGTTGGCCCCATAAAATATTGGGCCCAATTTGGACATTTTCACTTAGGGGTGCACTCACTTTTGTTGCCAGCGGTTTAGACATTAAAGTGGATATAAAGTGGATGTATCATACTGTAGAGTATAAGATTTCCTATAATTTGAGCCCGGTCTTGCCACACAGAGTTAATCCATCTCTGAGCAATCCTCTTTTATTGTTCAGTGAGAAAAATCTTGACAAACTGAGAAAAACTGTGTCAAATCCTCCCCCTTGCTGTGAGTGACAGCCTAAGACACAGGCATTATTTTTTAATTCCCATCCCCACTCCTTTCTTCAGCAGCTCTGCAAGGATTGGCTGTTTCACACCTCAGCATGATTTGGCATGCTGAAGTCATGTGGTTACTTTCCTGTCTTTTCACTGGATGTTAGAGATCATAGCAGAAGTTCAGTGTTAGAAATACACAGGAGAAAATGCATATTGACAAGGGGAGTGTAGAGGTGGGCGGGGAGTCTACTGACATCACGACTCCACCCACCGAGCTCCAGACAACAGACCCACCCACAGAATCTGCAGTTTTTCGGGTCTCATAACAGACAGAGGAGAGATATTTGACAGGTAAAGATACATGCAGGAGGCATGTATATCCTTATAGATAACCCCTATGGCAGTAGTTTAGAAAGGATGACATTGGGTTTACATCCACTTTAATGGCTGTGTGTTGACTTATTTTGAGGGGACAGCAAATTGACACTGTTATACAAGCTGTACACTCACTAGTTTACATTGTAGCAAAGTGTAATTCCTTCAGTGTTGTCACATGAAAAGATATAATAAAATATTTACAAAAATGTGAGGGGTGTACTCAATTTTGTGAGATACTGTATGCGTGTGGGGTAAAAGGTAGGGAGGTGCTGATGTCCTCCTTGGAGGGATCAACCTCCAGCACATTTGGTGGCACTTGAAGTGGCAGAATTGCTGCCATTTTCTTTTTATACTGCCACTGTTGCAGCCCATAGGAATTAGGCTATGATGAAGTGCCTACAATATTAAGAATGCTAGCTGCATAGCAGTAATGTAAAAGGTAAGACTCATTGATTAGAGGTAAAGATGTCTATAGATGATAAAGAAAATGCCTTGTCCTCCCGTCTTAATCAGACTTTTTTTTTTTTTTTTTAACGCGGACTGTCTATAATTTTTTCCTAGACCCATTTACTTCTTCTTTAATGCAGAATGGCAGCAAACTGATGCTAGGTCTGTGTCTGCTGGTGCCTTATTGAGCATGTGAGGATTTTCCCACTTATCTGTCAGTGTGAGGGGAGATACTGTCAGGAAAGATTACCGCAGATCCCAGCTGTCACCTGAGCTTATCGGCCAGGCTGCTAGCTCCAGCCATCTAACGTTAAAATTGGATTGAAGCAGGTAGTGCACGCAGCACCAGACTCCCACGGCTAGTGAATAACACTGCTTTCTATTGACTTTTTCTCTCTGCAAAAAATAATTGCCATGTTTGTAAAGATTGGGCTGGATAAGACGTGTGATACATAAAAGAAAAATGAACTCAATGGATTGTTTTTATTTTTAGATGAATCATCATTTTATTATACAGGGAAAGCCCAAAGTAGTTTCATCTGATAAAGAGCCTAGTCTGATAATACATTTTATCAATATACGGTACAGTGCAGTTTATTTCCTATTCTTTTAAAAAGGCACAGATGACATACTGTATGCTGGTCTGGGTAAAGTGAAACTCCCCCAACAGCTTTGAAATTAGTTTTGGACAGAGTAGGGAAGTAGGGTTAAAACACTGGTCATTTTTTTTTTTTTTTTAATGTCCCATTGAGGAGATGTCACTACACTATATGTCATGGGGATGCAATTGGAAGTGAAAAGAAGATGTGATGGGAAGACCCCTACTAAACCAATGTCATTGGGACAGGTGTTCCCATTGGAATATTGGGTTCTAAAAATTGTCCACTCTATCCAAAACTTAAAAAAAAATAATATCCTGATTAATTCATTTGGATAAATAAAGAATTTGCAAAAAGAAAAAAAAACTACCGTAAATATGTCCCAATTGGGTCACTAATGTGCTGTGTGGTCACCAAAATAAAAAGCGAGGTTATCTTAAAAAATAAAGAGAGTAATGGTTTTGTCCCCATATCACAATGGAACCCATTGGGTTCTAATAACAAATTACTGTATCCAAAACCTAAAAAAAAATAATGTCCCGAGGAATTCATTTGGATAAATAAAGAATTGAAAAAAAAATCTACATATGTCCCAATTTTGGTCACCAATGTCCTGTGTGGTTTATCCAGTGCTTGGACCTTCTCACTGCTTACTTCCTGGAAGGGTTCTTCTTTCAAGTGTCCACATCACACAGATAGTGATGTGAACACCCAGAAGAAGGACCCCTCCAGGAAGTGCCTTTTGGAGACATTGCCAGTGGAAAGGTTCTTTTAGGGTCTTGAAGAGAGGTGACATTGGACCCATGGGAGTGAAGGGGACCGGCCAGCAAGTCTTACAGTTGGCACTGGAATAGCTGTCCCCGCGGGAGACAAGGGCATCAGAGCAGAACCTGGATGGGAGTACTCAATAGAGCAGGGATATGCAATTAGCGGACCTCCAGCTGTTGCAGAACTACAAGTCCCATGAAGAATAGCAAGACTTTGACAGCCACAAGCATGACACCCAGAGGCAGAGGCATGATGGGACTTGTAGTTTTGCAACAGCTGGAGCTCCGCTAATTGCATAACCCTGCAAAAGAGTACAACTGAGTTCACCAAATAAGGAAAACTTTACTCTGGGAGGGACGGGCAAAAATACACTTTTGGGTAGAATTATGCTCTAACCCTTTAATTGCTACTGCTGTAACTTTTACAATGGGGCAGCCAAAACAAGCTTATAACCATGAACACCAACACCAATTCACTTCTACATGCTGGCAACATTTTGTTCCTGATCTGCAAGACATGAATAATTTGAAAAATTTAGGACCCCCGAGCACATAAATATATATGCGCAATGAGAATACATGTACAGTATATACCAAACGCCAATTGCATGATATGTATTTGGTATCGCCACACACAGAAGAATAATTGTAGGCCTAAAGTGACATAGTTAATTTTACCATTGGGGCAAGCTTACACAGAATTAAGGTTAGATACCTTTGATGTTCATCCAAATAAAACAGCGTTGTCCTTTATCTTTAATGGAAAATTTGGAGATTATGTTGTGTTTGTGTGCGTTAAACAAAAAAAAAAAAAAAAATAGGATTTCATAGTCCTGTTCACAAACATAATGCGAAAAATTGGGACGGCCTTATTTTTATTTAATACGTCCTCTGATTTAGGAAAAATTGTTTGGGCTTGTCAGTAAATTTTCAAGTCTTTAATGTGTATGAAAAATGGAAAAATTGGTCTAACAATGAAAGGTTTCAAAAAAAGAACTGCTTCTGTAAATTCAGCAAAAATGTGCACGTCTGTTCTGAGAAATCTGTAATTTAGCATTTATCTGAAATTGTCCATGGAATCATTACTGAATTACAAAACCTTTACTGTGAGAATAAATTAATATGCCAAGGGGCATTATTCTAAATAGGCAATGAATTTAGTATTTGCCCTAGTTTTTATTTTATTTTTTTTTGTGCTTCTGGGTGGGACTGTATAGATTTTTTTTTTTTGTGTTCATTTTATTATGTTCAGGACTAATGTTTGTAGTAAGGAAAATATACAATATCGTATAGAAATATTGTTTACAATTTTTAGTCCACAATAGTTCCTAGCTTTTGTTTTCAAGTTTTTAGCAGTTCAACTCTAACATATATGCAAACTCTTACAATGAAAGCATTTTATATTAACTGTGCAAAAAAAAAAAAAAAAAAAACACAAATTGACGTGTTTGGCTGTCCTGTGTCTTGTGTACACTTTCTGTGTTATCTTTAGGAGTCTAATCTGTTCTCCCAGGTCTTATTTTGGATTACAAAACATTTCCCCCCTAAACTGTGGAGATAAGGAGGAAAGGATGAATTCTGTAGTTTAGCAAAAGACTGCTGGGCAGGGCTGACACTATGTCTCTTATAGCAGTCCAGAAAAGCACTGAGCTATCAACTGACAACAGGGAAGTTGAAGCTGAGTGCATTTCTGGCATATAAACAGGTGTTTCTGCTTGCAGGGTCTTTAAAGGTAAAAATCATGGCGACTTGTACATTCATTGCCGTTATACGCTGATTTGTTTGTTTGCTTTTTCTTATTATTATTATTGTTATTATTTTGCCCTGACGTATACGTTAACTGATTTTCTGTAAGAAGCCTATTGTTTACAGGGCACAACAGCTGAGGCTCAGATTGCAAGCAAAGCTGAATTAGGCATCTCCCTGCTTTTAAAGGCTCTGTACAAACTTTCAATTACAGATATAAAGTATATAGGTTGATTCACTAAAGGAATTGAGAATCTTTACTCAAAATGTTTTGCTTTGTGTCTTTTAAGGTTCTTTGCGAAACCAGCCAGGAAGCATAAAAGAACCCTGGTAGTGTACCCTGGTAGTGTATGATTTACTAAATAAAAAATGCTACACATGCAATTGTAAGAAAAACAATTCATGGCATACAAAGAATCACAAAATATGCATACAATATACACATGCACAAGCTATCTATCCTTCCCAGCAAATTAGCATCGATAATGTATGCAAGAGGGATACACTAAAAATTACTTTACTTGGGTTGTTGATTTATTGTCATCCCCAGGTAATGTTTTCAGTCTTTCTTTATAATTGAGTCATCTTCCAGGATCCAGGATCTCTTCCAGACTGCTTCTTGCTTCTCAAAGTCCTGCCAAAACTGCATTCTTTGTGTCCTCAGGCTGTGTTCAAGTCCTTTTTCCTGCCCTTACTTCCTGCCCAAATCGCTTCCTGTCCTGAGCTTCATGAACCAGTCAAACAAGTTAATTAGCATATGCATAGGGGAAACCCAGGTTCTACTTATATTTATACTATAAAAATCACGAAAATAGCCATAGCAACACATAAAAATGTGTAAATATTCACTTTAGTTATAATATCATGCTTAAAGAAGATTCCCTTTCACTTTGAATTCCTGTTGATGTGTATATGCACATAATTGGATAATTGAAGTGAACGCTTAACTCCTTAATTAAATCAGATCTAAACGCTTAAAGTAAATGGTTACTGTAGATCTCCTCCTTTTTAGAAAACCCATCTTGGTCTGTGACATATTTAATGTTAAATGTTATTGTAATGGGGTAAGTGGAATGTGAACAGAGCGTTGGCAGCCCAAAATAAATGGCTGCTTAATGCAATACACATTAAATACATGATACCGCATGTTACAATTTTGTTGGTTACCACTAGGGATGAGCCGAACACCCCCCTGTTCAGTTCGCACCAGAACATGCGAACAGGAAAAAAGTTCGTTCGAACATGCGAACACCGTTAAAGTCTATGGGACACGAACATGAATAATCAAAAGTGCTAATTTTAAAGGCTTATATGCAAGTTATTGTCATAAAAAGTGTTTGGGGACCTGGGTCCTGCCCCAGGGGACATGGATCAATGCAAAAAAAAGTTTTAAAAACGGCCGTTTTTTCAGGAGCAGTGATTTTAATAATGCTTAAAGTCAAACAATAAAAGTGTAATATCCCTTTAAATTTCGTACCTGGGGGGTGTCTATAGTATGCCTGTAAAGGGGCGCATGTTTCCTGTGTTTAGAACAGTCTGACAGCAAAATGACATTTTGAAGGAAAAAACTCATTTAAAACTACCCGCGGCTATTGCATTGCCGACAATACACATAGAAGTTCATTGATAAAAACGGCATGGGAATTCCCCAAAGGGGAACCCCGAACCAAAATTAAAAAAAAAAAATGACGTGGGATTCCTCCTAAATTCCATACCAGGCCCTTCAGGTCTGGTATGGATATTAAGGGGAACCCCGGCCAAAATTAAAAAAAAAAAATGACGTGGGGTTCCCCCTAAATTCCATACCAGACCCTTCAGGTCTGGTATGGATTTTAAGGGGAACCCCGCGCCAAAAAAAACAAAAAAAACGGCGTGGGGTCCCCCCAAAAATCCATACCAGACCCTTATCCGAGCACGCAACCTGGCAGGCCGCAGGAAAAGAGGGGGGACGAGAGTGCGGCCCCCCCTCCCTCCTGAACCGTACCAGGCCACATGCCCTCAACATTGGGAGGGTGCTTTGGGGTAGCCCCCCAAAACACCTTGTCCCCATGTTGATGAGGACAAGGGCCTCATCCCCACAACCCTGGCCGGTGGTTGTGGGGGTCTGCGGGCGGGGGGCTTATCGGAATCTGGAAGCCCCCTTTAACAAGGTGACCCCCAGATCCCGGCCCCCCCCCTGTGTGAAATGGTAAGGGGGTACATAAGTACCCCTACCATTTCACGAAAAAAGTGTCAAAAATGTTAAAAATGACAAGAGACAGTTTTTGACAATTCCTTTATTTAAATGCTTCTTCTTTCTTCTATCTTCCTTTATCTTCTGGTTCTTCTGGCTGTTCTGGTTCTTCTGGTTCTTCCTCCGGCGTTCTCGTCCAGCATCTCCTCCGCGGCGTCTTCTGTCTTCTTCTCCTCGGGCCGCTCCGCACCCATGGCATGGGGGGGAGGCTCCCGCTCTTCTCTTCTTCTCTTCTTCTTTTCTTCTTTTCTTCTCTTCTTCTCTTCTTCTCTTCTTCATTTTCTTCTCCGGGCCGCTCCGCAATCCATGCTGGCATGGAGGGAGGCTCCCGCTGTGTGACGGCGCTCCTCGTCTGACAGTTCTTAAATAACGGGGGGGGGCGGGGCCACCCGGTGACCCCACCCCCTCTGACGCACAGTGACTTGACGGGACTTCCCTGTGGCATTCCCCGTGACGTCACAGGGAAGTCCCGTCAAGTCACCGTGCGTCAGAGGGGGGCGGGGTCACCGGGTGGCCCCGCCCCCCCCGTTATTTAAGAACTGTCAGACGAGGAGCGCCGTCACACAGCGGGAGCCTCCCTCCATGCCAGCATGGATTGCGGAGCGGCCCGGAGAAGAAAATGAAGAAGAGAAGAAGAGAAGAAGAGAAGAAAAGAAGAAGAGAAGAGCGGGAGCCTCCCCCCCATGCCATGGGTGCGGAGCGGCCCGAGGAGAAGAAGATAGAAGATGCCGCGGAGGAGATGCTGGACGAGAACGCCGGAGGAAGAACCAGAAGAGCCAGAAGAGCCAGAAGAACCAGAAGATGAAGGAAGATAGAAGAAGCATTTAAATAAAGGAATTGTCAAAAACTGTCTCTTGTCATTTTTAACATTTTTTGACACTTTTTTCGTGAAATGGTAGGGGTACTTATGTACCCCCTTACCATTTCACACAGGGGGGGGGCCGGGATCTGGGGGTCACCTTGTTAAAGGGGGCTTCCAGATTCCGATAAGCCCCCCGCCCGCAGACCCCCACAACCACCGGCCAGGGTTGTGGGGATGAGGCCCTTGTCCTCATCAACATGGGGACAAGGTGTTTTGGGGGGCTACCCCAAAGCACCCTCCCAATGTTGAGGGCATGTGGCCTGGTACGGTTCAGGAGGGAGGGGGGGCCGCACTCTCGTCCCCCCCTCTTTTCCTGCGGCCTGCCAGGTTGCGTGCTCGGATAAGGGTCTGGTATGGATTTTTGGGGGGACCCCACGCCGTTTTTTTTGTTTTTTTTGGCGCGGGGTTCCCCTTAAAATCCATACCAGACCTGAAGGGTCTGGTATGGAATTTAGGGGGAACCCCACGTCATTTTTTTTTTTTAATTTTGGCCGGGGTTCCCCTTAATATCCATACCAGACCTGAAGGGCCTGGTATGGAATTTAGGGGGACCCCCACGTCATTTTTTTTTTTTTAATTTTGGTTCGGGGTTCCCCTTTGGGGAATTCCCATGCCGTTTTTATCAATGAACTTCTATGTGTATTGTCGGCAATGCAATAGCCGCGGGTAATTTTAAATGAGTTTTTTCCTTCAAAATGTCATTTTGCTGTCAGACTGTTCTAAACACAGGAAACATGCGCCCCTTTACAGGCACACTATAGACACCCCGCAGGTACGAAATTTAAAGGGATATTACACTTTTATTGATTGACTTTAAGCATTATTAAAATCACTGCTCCTGAAAAAACGGCCGTTTTTAAAACTTTTTTTTGCATTGATCCATGTCCCCTGGGGCAGGACCCAGGTCCCCAAACACTTTTTATGACAATAACTTGCATATTAGCCTTTAAAATTAGCACTTTTGATTTCTCCCATAGACTTTTAAAGGGTGTTCCGCGGCATTCGAATTTGCCGCGAACACCCCAAATTGTTCGCTGTTCGGTGAACTTGCGAACAGCCAATGTTCGAGTCGAACATGAGTTCGACTCGAACTCGAAGCTCATCCCTAGTTACCACATGAAAGGGCCCTATGAGGTGGGGATAAAAAGTTGAGAGAACCGTGTTAGCTTACTTTTATGGCCTCCAAACCATCTGTGGACTTATTTGTGGACATATTTGGACTTATTGTGGAGATATTTATGGGTCTAGAATACTAGGAAAGAACCATAAACCTTTAATTTGTGGTGCTTGGAGCTCAAGAATCTTTATGGCTCTCAGAAAACTAAAACTGGTGTGTGCAGGATCCTCTAGAGGCCTGTTCTCAATTATTCTTAATCATGCAACCTGTTAACAAAATTAAATTAACATTGTTCTTCTGCTTTGCAGATACAGCACGTTACCCCGACCCATGACACAGCAGTTGTCCAGTCCTGATTTTTCAGGTCATGTGGATGAGAAACCAGAGCAGGCCACCAGTATTGGTCAGATAAAGCCGGAGTTATATAAACAGCGTTCAGCAGATGCTGAGATGAAGAAACTGGAAGCCACAAGCTGTGGGCGTATCAGCTTTATCCTTCGATATGGCTACAATACAGAACAGCTGGTGGTAAAGATATTGAAGGCACTAGACCTACCGGCAAAGGATGCCAATGGATTCTCAGATCCCTATGTAAAGATGTACCTTCTTCCTGACCGCAAGAAAAAGTTCCAGACTAAAGTCCACCGCAAGACTCTTAACCCAATCTTTAATGAAACATTCCATTTTAATGTGCCCTTTAATGAGCTTCAGAACCGCAAATTGCACTTCAGCATTTATGACTTTGACCGATTCACCCGGCATGACCTTATTGGTCAAGTGGTGATAGACAATTTGCTGGATTACTCAAATCCAGCAGAAGAAGTTCCCATCTGGAGAGACATCCTAGAAGCCAGCTCTGTAAGTATCTAATGAATCCCCTGAAAATATAGTTGTTTTTTATTGTATCGTGTTATTTCATTCATGGCTTAAAATAAGGTCTAGAACATGGAGGCACACCGTTACTCTGTAAACCTAAGAGACTGTTTTTCACTGTTTTCTTTTTGCCATTTATCCTTCATTAATAACTCCAACTTCATTAGCTAGTGCTGTTAAGAATAATTTCCAAAAGTTGAATTACTAGTGAGCCCACGTCTAAATTTTCCTTGTATCTGTGTAACTGGGATGATGCTGTGGAGGGGAAGGGACTACCACAAAGTGTAGTTTTAGGTTTTCATGCTATATTTATTTATTACAGGTACTTATATAGTATCATCAATTTACACAGCACTTTACAGATTTTTATATATATATATATATATATATATATATATATATATATATATATATATATATATATATATATATAGGCGGAATGAAACTCATTGCCTGACAGGGGTCCAGGCTGAGACTGTCACGTCTATATACAGCAGGTCTTGTTCTGATGTGTGGCTTCTGGGATCTTCAGCTCTTACATGCCATTGTCTGGAGCGTGGGCGGGCTATTTCCCAGCCAGCACTCACAGCAGCAGGCACAGGAACACACTTCCTAGCAGCCTGAGCTGCTCACATACACACCATGGGTACACATTCTAGGGACAATTTAGACAGGAGCTAATTTACGTACAATATCTCACAAAGGTGAGTACACCCCACATATTTTGGAAAATATTTTGTTATATCTTTTCATGTGACAACACTGAAGAAATGACACTTTGCTACAATGTGAAGTAGTGAGTGTACAGCTTGTATAACAGTGTCAATTTGCTGTCCCCTCAAAATAACTCAACACACAGCCATTAATGTCTAAACCACTGGCAACAAAAGTGAGTACACCCCTAAGTAAAAATGTCCAAATTGGGCCCTATTAGCCATTTTCCCTCCCCGGTGTGATGTGACTCGTTAGTGTTACAAGGTCTCAGGTGTGAATGGGGAGCAGGTGTGTTTAAATTTGGTGTAATCACTCTCTCACACTGGAGGTCCAACATGGCACCTCATGGCAAAAAACTCTCTGAGGATCTAAAAAAAGAAGTGTTGCTCTACATAAAGATGGCCTAAGCCAGTGATGGCAAACCTTAGCACCCCAGATGTTTTGGAATGACATTCCCCATGATGCTCATGCACTCTACAGTGTAGTTGAGCATCATGGGAAATGTAGTTTCAAAACATTTGGGGTGCCAAGGTTCACCATCACTGGCCTAGGCTATAAGAAGATTGCCAAGACCCTGAAACTGAGCTGCAGCATGGTGGCCAAGACCATGACCATACAGCGGTTTACCAGGACAGGTTCCTCTCAGAATAGGCCTAGCCATGGTCGACCGAAGAATTTGAGTGCACGTGCTCAACATCATATCCAGAGGTTGTCTTTGGGAACGAGATGTATGAGTGCTGCCAGCATTGCTGCAGAGGTTGAAGGGGTGGGGGGTCAGCCTGTCAGTGCTCAGACCATGCGCCGCACACTGCATCAAAATGGTCTGCATGACTGTCGTCCCAGAAGGAAGCCTCTTTTAAAGATGATGCACAAGAAAGCCCGCAAACAGTTTGGTCAAGACAAGCAGTCTAAGGACATGGATTACTGGAACCATGTCCTGTGGTCTGATGAGACCAAGATAAACTTATTCGGTTCAGATGGTGTCAAGCGAGTGTGGCAGCAACCAGGTGAGGAGTACAAAGACAAGTGTGTCTTGCCTACTGTCAAGCATGGTGGTGGGAGTGTCATGGTCTGGGGCTGCATGAGTGCTGCCGGCACTGGGGAGCTACAGTTCATTGAGGGAACCATGAATGCAAACATGTACTGTGACATACTGAAGCAAAGCATGATCTGCTTCCTTCAGAGACTGGCCTACAGGGCAGTATTCCAACATAATGACCCCAAACACACCTCCAAGACGATCACTGCCTTGCTTAAAAAGCTTAGGGTAAATGTGATGTCTCCAGACCTAAATTTTATTGAGCATCTGTGGGGCATGCTCAAAATGGCAGGTGGATGCCCCTCCGTGATGTTGTCATAGAGGAGTGGAAGAGGACTCCAGTGGTAACCTGTGAAGCTCTGGTGAACTCCATGCCCAATTGGGTTAAGGCAGTGCTGAAAAATAATGGTGGCCACAAAAAATATTGACACTTTGGGCCCAATTTGGACATTTTCATTTAGGGGTGTACTCACTTTTGTTACCAGCAGTTTAGACATTAATGGCTGTGTGTTGAGTTATTTTGAGGGGACAGCAAATTTACACTGTTTTATACAAGCTGTACACTCACTACTTTACATTGTAGCAAAGTGTCATTTCTTCAGTGTTGTCAAATGAAAAGACAAGTAAAATATTTACAAAACTTTGAGGGTTGTACTCACTTTTGTGAGATACTGTACAAGCTTGTCTTTAGCGTGCGGGAGAAAACCCACGCAGGCACAGGGAGAACATGTAAACTCTGTGCAGGTAGTGCCATGATTGGGATTTGAACCAACAACCCTAGTGCTGGTAGGTGAAAGTGCTAACCACATGCTGCATGTGCTGTATTTTTGTTACTCCTTTCCCTGTATTCATTTTTATAGCTTCTTCCATGTATCCAGGTAGGTAAGGGTATGTGAATACCTGGGCCTCATTCACTTAAGCCTAAACCTGTGCGAAGGGCCTTATTTGCTCACATGGGATGCACAGGTGTTTTGTGTATCCACGTGCAGACAGTCTCATTTATGTCAATTGGAACACAGCGGCTTCACAGGCAGGTGTGCGTTTCTGAACTCACACTGGCTGCATTTGGGAACACGCATACACATGGATGTCAAATTGTGAGCAGTGGCTGTGGAGCTGCTGTGCTCCAATTGATATGAATGCGACAGGTTGAACATGGACATCTGTACTTCCTGTGTGGGCAAACACAGCACTTTGCACGGCTGTACACTTAAGTATGTTTGTGTGAACAAGGTCTTAAGGAGCACACAATGTTTAAAATCAAAAAAACAAGACCGATTATAAGATTCAAGTAGATTTTTAGTAATTATAACTAAGGTTATTATAAAAATATTCAAAAATAGCTAGTGGCCTTGAAGACAAGATTTATGGGGAACAGGTGCCTTTCTTGCTGTTTTCCACATTGGTCTGCAGTTACAGTGCAATTGCTAACAAACTGGATGCAATGCAGTGAGCTGTAATGAGAGCTCTCAAAGCACAGGGAAATAAAATTCAAAGCCAAGTAGTTATGGTTGAGTTTGGTGTACCTGGAGTTCAGGTGTTTAAAAAATGCAATTATTATTTTAATAAATCACTCTGGACATATAACTATAGATTGTGTGAAGCATGACCCAATGATTGTTTTTGGTAAAAAAAAAAAAAATGCCTAGTACTTGCCAAAAATACAGCGGTGGTTAAGATTGCATGGTCTAGATTATGGGTGGTAATGTCAATAGAAACTGCTCTCCTTGGACACTCCTTAATGTATATTTAAATAAAAAAAAATATAAATATATATACATAATCTTTGGTGTGGAAATTCTCTTAACAACCGCAGCACATCTCTTAGAATCTGTGGCTTCTTTGTCCTGAGAGTCTTTGCTAAGCGGATAATCTATTTACTTCCAAAGCAATACACAAATGAGCCTTTCTGATATCAAAGCCCACCCATTCTACAGGCTGGCCTTTTTTTTTTCCTCTACTAACTTCATCTTCTTGAGTGGCTGCAGTACAATCAATTCTCTAATCAACATAACCTTTATTAGAAACCAGAGCAATCTGTCATACTGGCTTATGGACAGGCTCATAGGGTGATCACGCGTGACTGCTGCAGAGCCACCCTTTGTGCAGTTATGTATATAATGAGGCTTACGCTGAGAATACGAAGCGTACCCTGCAGGAAAGTGGAGCGTGAGGCCCATCACTCAATTCCACTGCTGTTTTTACTAGCTGAAGCCGAGGGTCTTAATTTAAGGAGATGTCTCCCATTAAATTAGGCAGAAAACTGGAGAGGGCTGGTGCTCACGGCCACCAGTTGGCTTCAGGGAAGGAATGCCAATGGGGGAACATTTCCTACAAGCCATTTTTCTTAAGTGCAAGTGAGTTTTTTACTTATTTTAGCATGGCATCTAATTTAGCATCAGCTTGGAGTGTATATAGACCATTGACATTAGTCCTTGACCCAGAAGGGTTTATAGTTACACAAAATAGGGCCAGTTTGTGTGGATACCAGTAAGCTTACCTGTATATTTTTGGTCTGAGATAGAAGACAGGAGGACACAAACTCAAGGAAAAACTATGAATGTTATATAGTGCCTTAAGTCAAGTTCAATGCATGAATCTAGGAATGCAAAACAAGAGTGCTAATCGCTTAGCCAATTAATTCTGATTTTCAGTTATGCCCCGTACACACGGTCGGATTTTCCGATGGAAAATGTCTGATCGGAGCGTGTTGTCGGAAATTCCGACCGTGTGTGGGCTCAATCGGACATTTTCCATCGGATTTTCCGACACACAAAGTTGGACAGCAGGAGATAAAATTTTCTGACAACAAAATCCGTTGTCGGAAATTCCGATCGTGTGTACACAAATCCGACGGACAAAGTGTCACGCATGCTCAGAATAAATAAAGAGATGAAAGCTATTGGCCACTGCCCCGTTTATAGTCCCGACGTACATGTTTTACGTCACCGCGTTTAGAGCGATCGGATTTTCCGACAACTTTGTGTGACCGTGTGTATGCAAGACAAGTTTGAGCCAACATCCGTCAGAAGAAATCCTAGGATTTTGTTGTCGGAATGTCCGAACAAAGTCCGACCGTGTGTACGCCCTATTACAGCCATAGGTTTAAACTGCTTTTTGTAAGGGTCATTCCACCCAAGACTTTTGGATGGAGCTGAGCAAGTTCTGACCAAACCAGTTTGTAGACAGGTGCAAGCATTCTTCCCACCTGTAGATGGCGCTGTGTCAATACTACAGGGAAAGAGGAATCTGATGGAAGTTATCCCCTTATGGACTCCCATTAGTCCTCCCTGGGAAAGTAGGGGTCTGATTTGATGCCAAATTCCCACAAAAATTCAGATGGCCATCCTAACGAGGGAGACTTTAAATAGGGGATCCCACGTCATTTGACCACGCTTTGACCAAATGGCAGGTTAGGGCAAGGAACCAGAGCGTTGGGGACAATGCTTAGCGCAAGAAAGGTTCCTGGCGAGTAGGGACACTGTCCAAGGCCAGTACAGTGTTAGACAAGATACCGCCACCCCTCCAACAGAGGCCGTTCTCCTGTAACATTATTGGAAATTATTCTCCAGAGATGTGTAGCTATAAAGTTTTTTCATTGTGATCGCTATAATTTTGAACTATTACTAAGAAACTACTGTGGTGCTAAAGGCCCTGTGTGTGGGTGTTGGTTTAAGTGAAAAACTCTGCGCCAAACTACTAGAAAATACTAAAAAAAATATAAATAGATTGCTGTTCCCCTAAAGAGTGGTGTGCTCCTAATGGTATATGAAAAAATTGAGTGTAGGGGGCACTATATAATAATTGTGCTTGATAGCTAATTGATATTTGTCATACCAAACAATTGAAAAAATATTGATTTATATTCGTCTCCTAAGATATAAATGGGTGTAGATACAATTCCAACAAAAATGACAAGTGTACAGTAAACACATAAATAAGTGAAAGATGCACAAAAAAGTCCACAACAAAACATATATATATGAAGAAGCTTCAATCTTCCAAATATGGCAGTGTCTTCCAACAAAGATTTGAAAATCCTTCACCAAGCTTTTAGGGAGATATGGACATCAATAAGTGAATAGATAAGTGTCCTGCTTACCAGACCAATTTGACTTCTTTCCTAGGAAAGATAGTCAAACTGCGCTTGTGCAGGATAGTGCCTGCTCACATAGATGGGATGGATATGATAAGGACCTTCCTCCTCAATGGCAAAGGCAGGATATACAGAAAAAGCAAGAAAACATCCATAGCATAATTCTGTTTTTTAATGTTAAAATCAAAGTATAAAAAAGTGGCCAAATGGCCCCTTACATTTAAAAGTGCCTATCCCGGCACTGGGCTGCTGGCTTGTCAAGGGAATCCTGTGTGGAGTCAACTTCGTCCCACCTCCGTGGATGGCGTGCGTTCCACCGGCTTTCACGACAACTAGCCGGACTGGAAATAGCGTAAGTAAAAACGTGACCAGGTACCGCCTCGACGTACGTTTCATTGTTTATGTCTTCAGGAAGCGTACCTGGTCACTAGTGGACACGTTTTTTACAGTAGGAGTGATTAATAGGGAGAACTTTGTGCGCAGCCCCACAGCCTCAGTCCCGGTCAGGGAACAATAATGGATTGAATCTCCGTTACATTAACACAAAAAAACCCCAAATAAATGTACCAATAACAATATTTCCTTTATCCCGCACACATAGAGAAGACTGTTGATCTATAGTTAGACAGTAAATAGTGTACCCCCCTCTAAATACAATATACTAGGTGATTCCAACAGATTCCTCTAGATGGCGGCAAGTGTTCCGACAGCAACCTGCAGTGGGCCACAGCTCACTGCCAGCAACAACTCGCTATCTAAGACAAATGTCACCATGGTCAAGGGCACTGTATCACTATTTTTGGGAGAACAATGATAACGTGTAAGAAGAGTATATTTTAAATTAGACTTTAATAATTAAAAAAGGGCTAGTCATTGGATAAAAAACAATTTATGTCCAATTCTTTATTAATTCCCAATGGTTGCATACTTCTCAATTTATAAATCCTTCTAGTCTCATTTTTGGAGATTTCCCTTTTCATGTGGGTTCCCCTTCAATGTTTAACTATTTTGTCAATTCCATAAAAGGTGCAAAGTGTAGGATCACTATTGTGATAAAGTTTAAAATGTCTTGAAGCGCTGTGGTTTGGGAAGCCTTTCTTGATGTTTGTTAAGTGTTCATTTTTTCTAATTTTTAATTGCCTCGTTGTTCTACCTACATATTGGAGGGAACAGGAACATTCCAGCACATAGGTGACATGATCCGAATTACACGTGATAAGGGGTTTGATTATAAAGTTCTCTTTAGTTACTACTGACTGGAACTGTGAAACCTTCTTAGATGTTCCTGGTCTCCTAGTCGTTCTACAGGCTTTGCATCTAGTTCAAAAGTGGAAACCAGACCCGTCCAGAAAGGTGAGCAAATTTACTAGGGGGGTCTGGTACATTACAAGCTATTCTATTACTCAGCCCTGGGGCCCTCCTGTAGATGAATTTAGGTTTTGATGGAATAGCGGATGACAAATCCTTATCTTTTAGCAGAATGGGCCAATGTTTTTTTATTATGGTTTCGACCTGTTTATATTGTCTGTTAAAAAGTGATACAAAGGCCATTTCACCCTTGTATTCAGGTTTCGGTTTAGTTCCAGTAGGGATTGTCTGTCCATTGAAGATACCTGTGCCAACACTTTGGTCAGGGTGCTTTCTGGGTAGCCCCTTTCCAGGAATCTTCCAGTGAGCACCTCAGCTTGGGTGTAAAAATCGGCATCACTTGCACAATGCGTTTGAGTCTCATGTATTGTTCTTTGGGGACTGCCCCTATCCACTTTGGGTGATGGCAACTATGTGTTGGCACATACCCGTTCCTATTACGGTTACTTTAAAAAAGGTTCTGGTGTCATAACTCCTGTGCTTTTTTGTTATCGTCAAGTCCAAAAAGTTGACAGAAATATCACTGTATTCTGCCGTAAACTTTAGACCGTATTGGTTATTGTTCATTTGTGTCAGGTAAATTTGAAAACTTGCAACCGACCCCTTCCAAAACAGAATCACGTCATCAATATACCTTTTATAAAAGGTTAGTGACTTGTCTCTATTTTTGAAGATGGTTTCAGGCTCCCACTTGTTGAGTACTACATTGGCCACACTTGGGGCATAGCGAGCCCCCATGGCTACACCCCCCGTCTGGTTGTAGTACTCATCTCTTACCCAAAAATAATTATTACTCATAGCTAGCTCTAGGCCTTTAATGAAGAAATTTGTTTGGCCTTTCTTGAGTTTGGATTCTCTCACTAGTGCCCATTTCAGGGCCTCTAGTGCATCCTTATGTTGAATATTGGTATATAGGGACTCGATATTCACTGTTACCATAATCATATCTTCTGTGGCTATCATCTTCTGCAACAATACAATTAAATCCCTGCTGTCTGTGATGGGCTTTAGGGTACTAAAGGCTTGAAAAATCCATCGAGGTATTTCCCAAGCCTAGAAAAAAGGGAATCAATCCCACTAATTATGGGTTGGCCTTGAGGGAATTCTTTATTCTTATGTATTTTGGGCACTATATAAATTACTGGAGTTTTTGGGGCATGTAAGGTTAAATAATCTGTTTTGGCTCACTGAAGGTTGCTGTTGGAACACTTGCCGCCATCTAGAGGAATCTGTTGGAATCACCTAGTATAGTTACATAGTTACATAGTTAGTCAGGTTGAAAAAAGACACAAGTCCATCCAGTCCAACCATAAAAAAAAAAAAAAAAAAAAAACGTACAATCCAATATACCCTATACTATACCCACAGTTGATCCAGAGGAAGGCAAAAAACCCCAGCAGAGCATGCTCCAATTTGCTACAGCAGGGGAAAAAAATCCTTCCTGATCCCAGAGAGGCAATCGGATTTTCCCTGGATCAACTGTACCTATAAATGTCAGCACCCAGTTATATTATGTACATTTAGGAAAGTATCCAGGCCTTTCTTAAAGCAATCTACTGAGCTGGCCAGAACCACCTCTGGAGGGAGTCTATTCCACATTTTCACAGCTCTTACTGTGAAGAAACCTTTCCGTATTTGGAGATGAAATCTCTTTTCCTCCAGTCGTAAAGAGTGCCCCCTTGTCCTCTGTGTTGACCGTAAAGTGAATAACTCAACACCAAGTTCACTATATGGACCCCTTATATATTTAAACATGTTGATCATATCCCCCCTTATTCTCCTCTTCTCAAGAGTGAACAAATTCAGTTCCTCTAATCTTTCCTCATAGCTGAGCTCCCCCATGCCTCTTATCAGTTTGGTTGCCCTTCTCTGCACTTTCTCCAGTTCCCCAGTATATTGTATTTAGAGGGGGGTGCACTATTTACTGTCTAACTATAGATCAACAGTCTTCTCTATGTGTGCGGGATAAAGGAAATATTGTTATTGGTACATTCATTTGTGGGTTTTTTTGTGTTAATGTAACGGAGATTCAATCCATTATTGTTCCCTGACCGGGACTGAGGCTGCGCACAAAGTTCTCCCTATTAATCACATCTACTATAAAAAATGTGTCCACTGATGACCAGGTACGCTTCCTGTAGACGTAAACAACGAAACTAGGAAAGAAATCAAATTGGTCTGGTAAGCAGATCACTTATCTATTCACTTATTAGTGTCCATATCTCCCTAAAAGCTTGGTGAAGGATTTTCAAATCTTTGTTGGAAGACACTGCTATATTCGGAAGATTGAATCTTCTTCATATATATGTTTTGTTGTGGACTTTTTTGTGGATCTTTCTTTCACTTATTTATGTGTTTACATTTGTCATTTTTGTTGGAATTGTATCTAAACCCATTTATATTTTAGGAGACAATTATAAATCAATATTTTTTCAATTGTTTGGTATGACAAATATCTATTAGCTATCAAGCACTCTTATTATATAGTGCCCCCTACACTCAATTTTTTCATATACCTGTGTGTGGGTGTGGCTCCTCTTGAACGGGTGCCTTGTTCAAGTCCTTACCTACAAGTTCAGTGCAGCAGGGCTGGTTTACTCCAAACATAGGTTCAACCTAATTGGCTGCTTTGTACTTTTAAAAACTGGTTCCCATTGTGGACTAGTAAAGATGGCAAAACAACCCCTTACCAGTTCAATTCAGTCTTTCCAAAATTGTCAGTGAACCCTCCACCCTGACTTCCTAAAACAGGACACACAAGGGGAGCTCCAGTGGGATCCAGTAGGGTCTTGCTTTTTATGCACATGGGTGCATTAGGGGTGTACAACATACAGTTCTGGCTTTTTTCCATGTCTAGAGAGTCCAGGCACTACATACAGCAACCCATAGACATGAATGGCTGAACTCCGGTGTACGTTGACACTTGCATAAACCTGTATATAGCACATGAACAAATATGACTCTGCGCTATACGCAGGTGAATGCGAGTACTGGCATATACATGCATGTAGCCATCCGTGTCTTTGGGCAGCTTTATGTAGAAACTGGGCTTCTCGAGTGCAGAAAAAAAGCCAGAAATTGACATTGTATGACCCTAATGCACCTGTGTGCATGAGGCCTAAGAGGGTTAGAGTGTGATTCAAATGCCCAAATATGGGGGAAGTATACTTCCATATTAGCTATTCTAAAAAATAAGTGGAAGGGGGCAGCAGTGTTAAAGTAAAACTAAAGTCACCACGTTTTTTTTTTTTTTTTGTATTTGCATAGAGTAAGGGAGGGCTATAACCCGAGTCAGTCAAGGAAGTGAAGGGAAATCTCCCCAATGTGACACAGATATCAAAAAAACTGTCAAAACAGAAAATAAGCGTGGGACTCCTTGATTGTCATCAGGGTCACCTCCACTAGTGTTCCCATTGGAAGATTTAAGGGCAAATTATTTCCCCAAATTATTTCCCCAGAGAATGCCTACCAAACAAATATGGGGAAGGTATAAACTAAAAAACCATGTCACTCCAAAGGTAAGTTCTTTGGCTGGTGATACTGTGTGCTGGTTGGGACAGAAGGCTTGTAAGGCTCCAAATGAACTACAAGAAAATGGCACCCAGCTGCACACAGGATCAGCAGACTGTAAAACTAAAATAGTGAAAGATGATGAGAATTGGCTTTAGCTTGATTCTCCGCCCATAGAAGAATGCCCCCCAAATGCATTTTGCCCATGAGGGGCTTAATCATGGAGACCTCTATGCATTAGGAGTGTTCTTCTGTGGGTGGAGAACCAAGCTAAAGCTAATTTCTATCTTTCACTGGTTTAGCTTTATAGTCTGTTGATCCTATATGTGACTTTTCTTGTAATCCTAGATGGGTGGGGGAGGGGTAGTTTTTTCTACTTTTCAAGTTACCTAATTTAAAGGTAAGAAAACTTTAATTAAACCTCCTGTTATCCACCCTTCCTAGATGTCCTGACCTAGACTCTCCAGCACCTCTAGATAACTAATCACCTGAGTAGGGTAGCCATGGCCTGCTCCAGTTTTTCCAAACTCCAGCCAAATTTTTTTCTCAGCATTGAGCCCTAATAGATTTGTAAAGTACCATATTCCACTTCAAAGACTGGGAGGCATCACTGTGCAGGTGCAGGCAGTAACCCGTGCAGAAAATGTTGGCCTCAGGATGTCAAATTTCAAGTAGCCCAAGGTTGCCCTACTCAACAAAGTATGTAAGCTGTGGTTGGGTGGGTTTGGTTAATAGGACTAGGGTGAGTGGGTAACTGTACAATAGAGTATCATAGCTTTTAAGTTAAAATTAAATATTGTTTACAGATTATGTTATTGGTTTTAATGTGAGGTCTGCTTTCAGACATGATAAATGAGACTAGGTTTCTTGAGAATAATATGTAAGCATATTTCCTTGGGTAACCCATCCTCCAGTATCTCACATCTCCCTGACAAACAGTTTCTTGTATTTCCTCTGTGACGGCTGCCTACTCCTCCCCCATGCAGATGCTTTTTTTCCCCCTACAAATTGTTTATGTTGAAAACCCCAAGAGAGTAGGGGGAATGCAGCATCAATCACGTCGCTATTGAATTTCTTTATTCCGTTGGTAATGTGTCAATTAACGACGGGCAACCCAGCAGGAATAATTCTGTTATAGCGGATTTAATGATGTTCTATCAGAGAGTATTTTCATATCACCCCATGCTGCTGCTCATTTGTGATTTTATTCTGCTTTCTAATTGTGCACTTTTAGTAACTGAAACCAGGTTTATAGAAAGGATCTTAATTTAACCAATTCAGTTGTGGAAGGATTTTTTTGTTTTCTATCAACATACCTATTTAAATGTCAGTAATTGTTTTATTCTAAAAGATATCAATTTAAATATGAAATTTTATGAAAAATAGGGCTTAGAGAATTAAAATTAGATACATGTCTGCTCTCTGGGCTGCATTAGCACAGCGCACGTTAAATAGCAAAATCCTGTGCTTTAATGCACTTGAGATACCGCACCCTATCAAAAGAGCATAGCAAGAAGGGGGCTTAATGTGGTGCCTGCAAGTATCTGGACTAGTCTCCAATTCAGCCTCATGGAGGGTGATTTACTAAAAGTAAATAGGCTGTTCACTTTTCAAGTAAAGTTACACTTTGCAAGGGATGTTTCCCCATAGTCTGCAAATGTGGTTAAATTTCACTTTGCATAAAACACCCAATCATGTTCAAGGAAAATAAAAAACATTTTTTTCTTGTGCAAGATTGGATGACGAAAGTCAGCAGATTTTCCCCTCGTTCACTGAGCCTTGGTGAAAATTTCTCTGCAAAATGAGTCTATTCACCTCTAGTAAAACCCCCATTGTGTCTAGGAGGGTACTTGGCTTTGACCCAGGCTGTAAACAAGGCTTGACTTTTCTCCAAGTAAAGATAAAGCCCCGCCTCTTTATCTGACAAGGTTATACAGAGTACTTGCATTCTGAGCAAAAACGTCCATAATGTATTTTTTCAATTATAATTTAATTTCTTGTTATATTTAACCCATCTCTCCAACTCCCACCATTTTTTTTTTTTTTTTGCACTATAATATTGATTGTACAAAGAAATCTCCTACCCAACTTATGTTCATTGTGTTTTCAAATTGAAAGTCAAAGTGGGAAATCTTAAGCTGGCCATATACCAGTAGATTTTTAAATGTTTGTACAAAAATCTGTATGAAAATTCTCAGTATATTTAATGACTTGATGAATGTCATTGGAAAATGTCATACTTCAAAATATAGTTTGCTTTTGGACTTTCCTGAATAAAAGCCACATACATTGTTAGAAATGCATTTGAGAAAAAAATTCTCTAACAATAAGGAAATTGAATGAACGTTCTTTAAATGAAAAATTTTGCATGGAATTCTGCTAGTGTGTGACCAGCTTTAGGATCGGATTGGTATGTGTATAAGCACCTTGAACCCTTGTGTTACTCTGTATATACTCTTTAAAGGGAATATCTTTTTACACGTGCATATGAAAACAATCAGCTTAAGGTATGTAATCTTTTCAATTTGTGCTAACATTTTAAAAATCTTCTTTGTACAGTGCCTTGAAAGAGTATTCATACCCCTTGAAATTTTCTACATTTTATCGTGTTACAACCAAAAACGTAAATGTATGTTATTGGGATTGTAACAAGCCCCTTTCTCGCTCGGTTCCACTCTCCCGACACTCCTCTGCAGCTATTGAATCAGATTGCAACGTCTGATGGTTTGGTCATCCAATGTTCTGGGATTAGAACTACAGCTATGTGCCTTTCTAACCCAGTTGTGATAGCTCAGAACAAACCCCAGGCAGGCTGTATGTAAGTTCAACCAGGAATCTCCTTTATTGCAAAATACAGGCTTTTATACACTCAAAGTGGAGGTGCAGACCTCCTGCTCATATTACTCTAACAATACAGCTGTAACCTAATTAACATGAGCTAATTAACAAATCCCTTTAGACAGCCTAGATGACTCAGACATGACCGTTAGGCCTGACTGGCCGTCTTGTAGTTCAGAAAATCCAATCAACATTATCACAATCAACATAGACTTTTCTTCACACAATAGCAGAGTTAATTAACACAAACAACAATGGGGATCTAATGACTCTTAGATCCCATAGTAGACTTATTTACAATACACATTTTAGCAGACAATAGACAGACAGGTGTTAGGAGATGCTGATGTAAATTCCAACAGTATCTGTCCCAGCATTATGAATCAGCCACTATTCCAATATGGCAAATCCAGGGTCCCCAGAGTCGGTGTGTCCTGGGGGACCAGGACCCGAATCCACAGTAATACCACCTCAAGGGTCCCCAGGCATACAGCTCACAAAGAGCACCGTTCCCCCAAATGCAAGGGCCCCCGATCGATCGGCAAGAATCTAGCATACAGTCCCCTCCAAAAGTCTCTTTCCCGGCTAGATCTGTCACAGGGATCTTATGTGATAGACCAACACAAAGTGACACATAATTGTGAAGTGGAAGGAAAATGATAAGACCACTTTCACGGCCGCATTAGCTGTAAAGCGGCGCTAGTTTTAGAGGCGCTTTTCAGCCGCTAGCGGGGCGCTTTTAACCCCTGCTAGCGGCAGAAGAAAGGATTAAATGTGCTCGCAAAGCGCCGCTGCCAAAGCGCTTTGCAGGTGCTTCGGGCAGCGGTGCCCATTCATTTCAATGGGCAGGGGCGGTGGAGGAGCGGTGTATACACCACTACTAAACGGCTCCAAAGATTCTGCTTGCAGGACTTTTTCTAATGTCCAACAAGTGCACCGCTCCAGTGTGAAAGCACTCGGGCTCTCACGCTGGGGCTGCAGGGGAGGCGTTTTTCAGGCGCTATTTTAACCCTTTAGCGCCTGAAAAACGCCTCAGTGTGAAAGGGGCCTAAATGGTTTTCCAATTTTTTTACAAATAAATATCTGAGAAGTGTGGCGTGCATTTGTATTCAGCCCCCCTGAGTCAATACTTTGTAGAACCACCTTTCACTGCAATTACAGCTGCAAGTCTTTTTGGGGATGTCTCTACCAGCTTTGCACATCTAGAGAGTGACATTTTTGCCCATTCTTCCATGCAAAATAGCTCAAGCTCTGTCAGATTGGATGGAGAGTGTCTGTGAACAGCAATTTTTTTGCTATTAGGACAAAAAATTTAATTTTGGTCTCATCTGACCAGAGCACCTTCTTCCACATGTTTGCTGTGTCCCACACATGGCTTCTCGCAAACTGCAAATGGGACTTCTTATGGCTTTCTTTCAACAATGGCTTTCTTCTTGCCACTCTTCCATAAAGGCCAGATTTGTGAAGTGCACACGACTAATAGTTGTCCTGTGGAGAGATTCTCCCACCTGAGTTGTGGATCTCTGCAGCTCCTCCAGAGTTACCATGGGCCTCTTGGATGCTTCTCTGATTATTGCTCTCCTTGCCTGACCTGTCAGTTTAGGTGGACGGCCATGTCTTGGTAGGTTTGCACTTGTTCCATACTCTTTCCATTTTCGGATGATGGATTGAACAGTGCTCCGTGAGATGTTCAAAGCTTGGAATATTTTTTCATAACCTAGCCCTGCTTTAAACTTCTCCACAACATTATCACTGACTTGTCTGGCCTTCATGTCTAACAAACCTCCGAGGGATTCACAGAACAGCTGTATTTATACTGAGCTTAAATTACAGCCAGGTGGACTCTATTTACTAATTAGGTAACCATTTTTTAATTTTCCTTCCACTTCACAATTATGTGCCACTTTGTGTTGGTCTATCACATAAAATCCCAATAAAACACATTTACATTTTTGGTTATAACAAAAATGTGGAAAATTTCAAGGGGTACGAATACTCTTTCAAGTCACTGTATTTTCAGTTCATAATTATGTACAGTATGTTCTTGGGAGCAAAGATATATTTGACCATTATATATGTAGGTGCTGCTTGTAGCTTTTTACAAAATGGTCGTGTTGCAGCTCAACGCAATTTTATGAGTGGAAGGACTATTAGAAAACAATGCTCTCCTTGTGTGGGTGAGTCTCAACAATCGTTAACAAAGGAGAAAAAGCAATTGTAAACGGATTAATTGCTCCCTCTAGTGGTTAACATTCAAATCAAAATCAATCAGATATCTAAATGTATAAAATATAAAAATTATATTAGAGGAGAACTTCCATTTTTAACATGCCTCCAACATAGAAATATATATATATATATATATATATATATATATATATATATATATATATATATATATATATACACAGTGGGGACAGAAGGGACAGAAACTATTCAGACCCCCTTAAATTTTTCACTCTTTGTTATATTGCAGCCATTTGCTAAAATCAATTAAGTTAATTTTTTTCACCTTATTAATGTACACACAGCACCCCATATTGACAGAAAAACACAGAATTGTTGACATTTTTGCAGATTTATTAAAAAAGGAAAACTGAAATATCACATGGTCCTAAGTATTCAGTCCCTCTGCTCAGTATTTAGTAGAAGCACCCTTTTGATCTTTTGATCTAATACAGCCATGAGTCTTTTTGGAAAAGATGCAACACGTTTTTCACACCTGGATTTGGGGATCCTCTGCCATTCCTTCTTGCAGATCCTCTCCAGTTCTGTCAGGTTGGATGGTAAACGTTGGTGGACAGCCATTTTTAGGTCTCTACAGAGATGCTCAATTGGGTTTAAGTCCAGGATATCCCTGTATTCGGCCGCATTCATCTTTCCTCGATTGCAACCAGACGTCCTGTCCCTGCAGCTGAAAAACACCACCCACAGCATGATGCTGCCACCACCATGCTTTACTGTTGGGACTATTGGACAGGTGATGAGCAGTGCCTGGTTTTCTCCACACATACCGCTTAGAATTAAGGCCAAAAAGTTCTATCTTAGTCTCATCAGACCAAAGAATCTTATTTCTCACCATCTTGGAGTCCTTCAGGTGTTTTTTTAGCAAACTCCATGCGGCTTTTATGTGTCTTGCACTGAGGAGAGGCTTCCGTCGGGCCACTCTGCCATATAGCCCCGACTGGTGGAGGGCTGCAGTGATGGTTGACTTTCTACAACTTTCTCCCATCTCCCGACTGCATCTCTGGAGCTCAGCCACAGTGATCTTTGGGTTCTTCTTTACCTCTCTCACCATGGCTCTTCTCCCCCGATAGCTCAGTTTGGCTGTACGGTCAGCTCTAGGAAGGGTTCTGGTCATCCCAAACGTCCTCCATTTAAGGATTATGGAGGCCACTGTGCTCTTAGGAACCTTAAGTGCAGCAGAAATTTTTTTGTAACCTTGGCCAGATCTGTGCCTTGTCACAATTCTGTCTCTGAGCTCTTCAGGCAGTTCCTTTGACCTCATGATTCTCATTTGCTCTGACATGCACTGTGAGCTGTAAGGTCTTATATAGCAGGTGTGTGGCTTTCCTAATCAAGTCCAATCAGTATAATCAAACACAGCTGGACTCAAATGAAGGTGTAGAACCATCTCAAGGATGATCAGAAGAAATGGACAGCACCTGAGGTAAATATAGGAGTGTCACAGCAAAGGGTCTGAATACTTCGGACCATGTGATATTTCAGTTTTTCTTTTTTAATAAATCTGCAAAAATGTCAACAATTCTGTGTTTTTCTGTCAATACGGGGTGCTGTGTGTACATTAATGAGAAAAAAAATGACCCTAAATGATTTTAGCAAATGGCTTTAATATAACAGAGTGAAAAATTTAAGGGGGTCTGAATACTTTCCGTTCCCACTGTGTGTGTATATATATATATATATGTATATATATATATATATATATATATATATATATATATATATATATATATATATATACATATATATATATATATATATATAGAGATATATAGAGATATATAGAGATATATAGATATACACTATATTACCAAAAGTATTGGGGCGCCTGCCTTTACACACACATGAACTTTAATGGCATTCCAGTCTTAGTCCGTAGGGTTCAGTATTGAGTTGGCCCACCCTTTGCAGCTATACCAGCTTCAACTCTTCTGGGAAGACTGTCCACAAGGTTTAGGAGTGTGTCTATGGGAATGTTTGACCATTCTTTCAGAAGCGCATTTGTGAGGTCAGACACTGGTGTGAACGAGAAGGCCTGGCTCACAGTCTCCGCTCGAATTCATCCCAAAGGTGTTCTATCGGGTTGAGGTCAGGACTCTGGTCAGGCCAGGCAAAGCAGGGAATAAAACAGCAAGATCTAGTAATACAAGTACCACATAACACACACATTACACATTGTTAGGCACATATTTAACCCCTTGATCTCCCCTAGATGTTAACCCCTTCCCAGCCAGTGTCATCAGTACATTGACAGTGTATAGTATTAGCACTGATCATTGTATTAGTGTCACTATTGATGTTAGTGTCAGTGTCAGATTGCCCACCATACTATCACAGTCCCACTATAAGTCGCTGAACATCGCCATTACTAGTTAGGAAAAAAAATTCCAGTATTTTTACCAGACGTTACACTTTTCACGCAAACCAAACTTTAGGAATCATTAGGATTTTTTTAAGACATGTAGCGGAATACATTTTGGCCTAAATTCCTGAAGAATTTAGATTTTTAAAATTTTTATTGGAAATGTTTTATAGCAGAACATAAAAAGATTTTTTTTTAAGCATTTTTTCTTTTTGGTCATATGCACCACTCATCCCTTGATAGCTTACCTCTAAATGAGGGTATATGCGATTTAGACCCGCATGCTCCAGGAATTATATGCCGCATATACAATCCTCTTATGTCTTCACCAACCAGTATGCCGTCCTATACTGCATAGTGGTCCCAAGACCTTGAGATTGACCTAGAGGCTGAGGATTGGGATGATATCTGAGCAAATCACTAAATCCTCTTCCCAAAATATACTAGCACTTGACATGCACCCACAGCTCCATCCTGTGATGGTGTATGTTATATCATAGATTCATACTAGCACTTGAAACAAACGACAAAGTTCTAATGAGATAGTATTTGGTCCTGGTAAGGATCTCTAAATTTCTACCAGGTTACCCCCTGTGTGCTTTCGGACCTGTGGCCAGGAAGGCACCCACGCACACATTTGGTGGACGTGCCCTATTGCGCAACAATTTTGGACCAAATTTTTTTGCATTGTTTCTTTTCTGATCAATATTACTTTAGATTTAGATATATAGGGGGCGCTAATGGTTAGCTGATGCATATACTGTTTTAGTGCAACTACTTATAAATTTGTGCTTGGTGTGTACCTTATCTCATAAGCAAAAGGAGGTAAGTATAAATATACAGTTGGTGATAAGGTTATACCATGAATAATAACACACAAAAACCAAAAATATTAATAACAGTGACAGTGGTATACTATCTCCATATACAGTGAAAAAAATTAAATTATAAATTGTAGTGATATCTTCCAAAGTGAGCCAATATCTTCCTGTTGATAAACAGTTCCTTCACCAAAAGAAGAGGAGGAGGAAAATACACCTTATAGAAAATGGATATCTGTTTACCAGATACCAATGACCCCTTTAACCAAAAAGAGAGTCATTAGCGTTTTTGCAGGGTTGTGCCTGCTCACATGGATAGCTGGATGATGATTAGGCTAAGAACTCCTCCAGTCCCAATCGTTCAATCATGGGATATATATGAAACAGACAAGGTCTCCATAGTGTAAAACCGTTTAATATAAAACTAAGAATAAAAAACGCCAAATGGCTGCTTACATTTGTAGGTGCCTACCCGGCACTGGGGCTGCTTGCTTGTCAGGGTATGGTTGGGATCAAGGACCCGTCGCACCTCATCGACAGACGGCGTGCGTTCCACCCAGCATGAGAAGCAAACCAGAGAGCCGGATGTTGGTAAGAATCATGTGACCACGTACCTCCGACGTACGTTTCGTTTTGAACGTCCTCAGGGAAGCGTACGTTGGTCACTAGGTTACGAATTTTTATAGCAAGAAAAGGGGCGGATATAAACGACGTGATAGGAGGAATTCCATTCCCATCAATAAAGTTGGCATATTGAATGACAATAGTATAAGGAGGTGGAGTGCTACTCCCCCTGGTGGTTCGAATCAAAAAGGATTCAATGTCACTCCAAAAAAATACTAATAAGAATTAGCAGTAGTTCCCATCGCTGGATGTTACTCCCTCTAGTGGTTGTTTCCGAATATTGTCGGAAATTAACTATATTCAAATTAATTAAGCTATATTTCAATTCGGTAATTAGGACAATAAAGTTAAAATAAATAGTAAAATTAAAATATTTGTTAATATAGGTTATTTTGTAAACCCTAAAATCCTGTGCAGCCACAGTCTCGGTTAACATTATCATAGTTAAAACATTTTTCTAACCCTAATATTGGTCACAGCAATTAGTCTCATATAATGTTATAAACATATTGTATGGAAGAAAAAGAAAAAGAATATTAAAGATAACAATGAAAACACATTAGCTCTATTATGGATTTATAATAAATGTTAGAGATTAATAGGCCAAATTAGTGATCTAGCGACCAACGTACGCTTCCCTGAGGACGTTCAAAATGAAACGTACGTCGGAGGTACGTGGTCACGTGATTCTTACTAACATCCGGTTCTCTGGTTTGCTTCTCATGCCGGGTGGAACGCACGCCGTCTGTCGATGAGGTGCGACGGGTCCTTTATCCCAACCATACCCTGACAAGCGAGCAGCCCCAGTGCCGGGTAGGCACCTACAAATGTAAGCAGCCATTTGGCGTTTTTTATTCTTAGTTTTATATTAAACGGTTTTACACTATGGAGACTTTGTCTGTTTCATATATATCCCATGATTGAACGATTGGGACCAGAGGGGTTGTTAGCCTGATCATCATCCAGCTGTCCAGCCATCCATGTGAGCAGGCACAACCCTGCAAAAACGCTAATGACTCTCTTTTTGGTTAAAGGGGTCATTGGTATCTGGTAAGCAGATATCCATTTTCTACAAGGTGTATTTTCCTCCTCTTATTCTTTTGGTGAAGGAACTTTTTATCTATCAACAGGAAGATATTGGCTCACTTTGGAAGATATCACTACAATTTATAATTTAATTTTTTTCACTGTATATGGAGATAGTATACCTCTGTCACTGTTATTAATATTTTTGGTTTTTGTGTGTTATTATTCATGGTATTACCTTATCACCAACTGTATATTTATACTTACCTCCTTTTGCTTATGAGATAAGGTACACACCAAGCACAAATTTATAAGTAGTTGCACTAAAACAGTATATGCATCAGCTAACCATTAGCGCCCCCTATATATCTAATACTATCTGATCATTTTTATGTTTATCATTTTAAGTTGGGGAGCAGCTTGTTTATTTTGGCTTAGGGTCCACTATATTAATTAATGTTTAATATTTTTTTTGATGTTTTTCAATTTCTGTTACTATTCACTCTCATTGGCGCGGAATCAGTTGTTCTTACTAATATTACTTTAGACCCTGATCCATCTCTTGCGCTGCTGAACCACAAGACCCTAGGCTGTACCAGAGCCCAGCTTCGCCTCATACTACATATACTACATGTTATGATGGCTGCCAAACAAACAATAGCGCAAGGCTGGAAGTCTCCTAAACTCTGTATTGTTCAAGCTAAAAACTGAATCACCCAAGCCAAGATTCATAGTAAAAATGAGGCTATGTTTCAGAACAAAGTCCCTAAACACCTTAAAATTTGACAACCTTGGGTGGACCATTTCTTGCCTCTGGGCTTCGACGCATCCCTTCTGGAGCCCTGAACCCCCACTACTAGCGCTTGATGTGCCTTGAGATCTGGGCTCATTCGCAGCCATCGACCTCCCTTGCGGTTTAATCCCCTTCTCTTTAGCTCCTTCTTCTTGACTGTCCTTCCTTCTTCCTTTTTTCCCTTCTATCTATTTTGCACCACTGGTAGAGCTATACATCGGGACAACACTCTTGTCTGTCTCCTGATTACTAGTGCTAATTCTGTCTGCAAATGTTTTGCCATGTACTTTAGTACTGTGTGCTTTTGTATACCCTAGAGGCCCTGTGCCTCCATATTTATGAGTTACATTATATATCATTGTAAGCCCTTTGTACTAATGATCTTTTCTCTGTATTATTCAACAAATTTATAAATGTTATTGTTCACCTTATACTGGAGAATTCAATTAAAAAATTGAACTTTTTTTTTGTTTATCGCAAAAAATAAAAAACCCAGTGGTAATCAAATAGCACCAAAAGGGAGTTCTATTTGTGTAAAATAAATGACATAACATTTTTTATTTGGATACAGCAATGCTGTTACGAGGGCCACGTACCCGAGGTGAGACCAAAGTAGTGGGGAGGCCTCCCTTGCACCTCATGTCCTTGAAGCCTATGGAGACAGAGACTTGGTGGACACCGAGTGGCACGGGTGCCAGGGGTGCGGAGCACTGTGCAAGCCTTAGTCCAAGATCCGAGCCGAGGTCAAGTCCAGTTTGGCAATGATGTATAAAAGGGTTAATCAGAAGAAGAATGGTTGAGATCCAAGCCGGTTCCAATCTGGCAGCCGAGTACAAAAAGGGGCTAAGAATTAGAATGGTCAAGGTACAAATCCGAGGTCAATGGCAAGCAACAATCAAGAGTAGTCACATAGGTTTCCAGGTCACAACAAGTTCAGACAGATCACACACTAGCACAGGAACAAGGGGGGGACTGAAGATCATCCAGCAATTTGGCCGTGTCTGAGCTGGGCTTATATAGGGAAGTTTGAGGTTACTTCCTGTGCGCCTCCTGGGCATTTTCCCGCCTTTTTCCATCAGGTTGAGGTCACTTCCTGAGTGCCTCCTGGGCATTTTCCTGCCTTTTTCCATCGGGTCTTCTGCGCGGGTGCAGGTTGGCGCACTGAGGTGTCTTTGGCGCATGCTCAGTTGGCACGGATTTCCTCTTGCGGCAATGCGCCTTTGGTACATGCGTAGTAAGCCCTGGACTCTAATGCCCTGTACACACGGTCGGATTTTCCGATGGAAAATGTGTGATAGGACCTTGTTGTCGTAAATTCTGACCGTGTGTAGGCTCCATCACACATTTTCCATTGGATTTTCCGACACAGAAAGTTTGAGAGCAGGATATAAAATTTTCCGACAACAAAATCCGTTGTCGGAAATTCCGATCGTGTGTACACAAATCCGACGGACAACGTGCCACGCATGCTCAGAATAAATAAAGAGATGAAAGCTATTGGCCACTGCCCCATTTATAGTCCCGACATACGTGTTTTATGTCACCGCATTTAGAACGATCGGATTTTCCAACAACTTTGTGTGACCGTGTGTATGCAAGACAAGTTTGCGCCAACATCCGTTGGAAAAAAATCTTAGGATTTAGTTGTCGGAATGTCCGAACAAAGTCCGAACGTGTGTACGGGGCATTACAGTTGCATGCAGCTCAACTGCCAGTTAAAGTAGCAGAGCAAAAAGTAAATCAAAATAACAAACATGTTATAACTACCTGCTCAGTGTAATGGTTTTGCACAGAGCAGCGCCGATCCTTCTTTTCTTGGGTCCGCTGCCTGCGCTCCTGGCTCCTCCTAAATAAATAAGTTTGAATATGTAACACAGAACACATTATACAAAGTACACTGGTTCAAAGATACAATACTGTGCAGCAGTCTGGAATATGTGGTAAATGTAAGACCAATACAAACACCTATGACAATACATCAGACCTTAAAAAAATAAAAATACTTGAGGGGAAAAAATGAGGACAGGAAGACCTAGATTCCAGCATTGTGCTTTGTTCCTATTAGAATACCATAGATTAATGTTGGAAATTTACAGCAATCACTGTATACTTACGTGTAAGTTGTAGTCTAAAGTCAATTTGCAGGGCAAGTGCAAGTCTAAGCAATAAGAGAAAATCATTACGCCAGTTAGCAAGGCCATACATTGTGAAAAGTGGAATCTATACTGTAGACCTGCAACTAATTAAATTTTTAGTTACAATTCTTGAGTGATCAATGTTAAATACACAATAGTGAATGTCCTCTGAAAAAATGTGGATTCCTAGGAAGGAAAAGCAAGGTGATTGTTCCATTTTCTAACAACAAACAGCCAGATTGTAAAGTTAACAGCAGAGCTTCCATTTGGTTTTTGGATGCTGATTTTGGGGGAAAAAACTCGTAGACGCCCCTTAGTTAGGAACAATGACAAATGTAAGTCAGAATTCCTTATCTCTGTCTGTCAGTTATGGAAACATATTTGCATCTTGTTGTATTAAAGTAAAGCTCAACCTACACCCGATTCCTATGAATAAGATGAAATTCGAACCAACACCACCCAGCTCGTCAAACTTTAGCTGAGGAAATGAAGGAGCCACATGGAAAAGAGTTCTGCCAAAACTTGTTTTGGTATTCTGAGAGCCATGGGCGATGGCTGTCACAATACATGTCCATACGCATAAGCCAAAATAACACCAGCAAGTGGCACCCTTTTGGCTTATGTCACTTTGGGTGACCTCTGTTTCTTGGGAGTCCCCTTCTTTGTGGAAAAGCAGCTGAATCAAAGCCATCAGGCTCAGCCAATGACTCTTTCTTTTGGGGTACAGATCTGTATCCAGTGCCTCACTCCAATACAATATCCGGCAGCAGGCGATTTATCCATCCGCACTGTTAAAGTGTTACTAAGCCCAGGACCCTGCATTCACTATATCTGGTCTCCCACAGTACACAGAACATGGAAATGCAATTATTTTAGTAAATATAAACTGATAAATACCTTTTCTCATCAGCAGTAAATAGCAGTCTTGTGACTTCTATCAGTTCCTAGTAGAGCTTATAGGACAAGTTTTCATTCTCCTCTGATACTCTGTCTGGACATGCTGATTGGCCCTGTGCTGATCACATGCACTATCCCAAGAAAAAGAGAGTACACACAAAACTGAGCATGTGCAGCCCGTCCCCTGGCTTTGGAAATATCAGGTTATTGTTTGGAGACAGTGGAATAAGAAGAGGATCAGAGAGACAGGATCACACAGCCTTTATACACAATGCAAAGGATTCACCCCTTAGGTTTCACAGTGAGCATAACAAGCAAGTTGTACTGCATATACAGACTGATTTTACTATTGGGGGGTTTAGTAACACTTTTCTAAATATATGGCCAGCTTAAATGTTCTGTTTCAAATTCTGCTTTATGCATTGACAATCTGTCTGGACAGTATGGTCACCTGCTGGCTTGGCACCACCCACTGGAAGCTTAACTCCTTAAAAAGACCCAAAGTTTAATCCAATGCCGTTTTACTTTAGCTAATTGCGATACAGAGGATGTTTCTCCAGTTCTTTGAAGTGTAAGACGACATTTCTAAGCCACGTCTCTGCAAATAAATAACACTGACTAAGGGGAGCATAAAAGAAATCGGAAGGCTTTAGCTATGACTGAACTAACTAGCACTAAACAGGAGGGGAGGACAAAGGGAAAAACAAAAATCACATAGTAAATAGGTTGTAGATGCCACTAGATGTTAGCATACTACTGAACAATAATAACCTGATGTAGTTAAATACAACACACAAAAAATACATGCAGAGAAAAATATCAAGGCAGGTCAGAAACTGTGAAACAAGAAGAATGCTGCAGAGAACATCAAATCATCATTATGTGATACTTTCTCTGTGACACATTCTCTGCAGCAAGCAGGATTTTTCCTGATGCTGAAGATGATGTCAAATGAATAGACCAATAGAAAAATGTCATAACAAGTAACGTTGCTACCAAGCTCCGTTACTGTTTCTAGTATTGGCCTGGATGGACCAGAGTAGACTTCATCCAAGATCCATACAAAATCCATAAAAAGATACCTGAGAAAGTGAGGTCCCAGGTAGGGATTCATTTGCATGTGTCTGGAACAATAAAGATGTATCAAAACACTGCAACACGCTCTATGCAGCTACTTTTCTTCTGCAATCCTATGGAAAAAAAGTTGCCTATTACAATTAGAGATGCAGAGGGTGCTCTGAGGAGCAGGTGCCCAGTCGGAACTTGAGCACTGGGCTTCCAGAGGAGGTTAAAACCAAGCCTGGAGCGGTAGCCAGGGAGCCCACCCTTTTTCTCCATAGATAGGCTCCAGAGATATGAAGACAGATTAATGTCCAATCCCAAATGCCTATTGAGCTTATCAGAAATATATACACAATATATACAACATATATACATAAAAATTGTATTGTAAAACATCTACTTACTGTTACAAATATTGACATAAATAAATAAATCTCTCCTGAGAAAATTAGATTTTTGACATTTATGTAGTGCTATTGTGTCAGCTTTTATTCTGTTATCTTTCTTTTTTAGTATACGGCGCAGAGAGGTTTAAAAGTGACAGTTGGTAGTATTCTGGGATTATTTTTTTTTTTTATCATTTTGATAGTATTATGGGATTTCCACATAAAAAAACAACTTTGTATTTGAAAAAAAAAAAAACACTATATCACCTTCATTTTAAATATATTCAGCTTTGATACACTCCAAAAATGTTAACATATATGTCTGTGAATATTATTAAAACAGCATTAAAATTTAATTAAATGGAGCATATAGCGGTTTTGTTTAAAAAACAAAAAAAAGTTTTATATATATATATATATATATATATATATATATATATATATATATATATATATATATACACACACACTGAGAGAGATGTGTGTACATACATTGTATGCATATATGTGTGCGTGTATATGTATAGTTGTTCTACAGTAGTTGTATATGTATAGTAGTAGTTGTACATATGTATCTGAGGAACTTTGGTGCCTTCAGGGGTTGAGCAGCCACAGACTATACAGTACCTTTACCATTGTTGAACCCACAACTGAGATCAGAACCTATCTGGTTCTATCACATATTGAAACTGTATTTACAGTATCTCACAATAGTAAGTACACCCATCACATTTTTGTAAATATTTTATTATATCTTTTTATGTGACAACACTGAAGAAATGACACTTTGCTACAATGTAAAGTAGTGAGTGTACAGCTTGTATAACAGTGTAAATTTGCTGTCCCCTCAAAATAACTCAACACACAGCCATTAATGTCTAAACCGCTGGCAACAAAAGTGAGTACACCCCTAAGTGAAAATGTCCAAATTGGGCCCAAAGTGTCAATATTTTGTGTGGCCACCATTATTTTCCAGCACTGCCTTAACCCTCTTGGGCATGGAGTTCCCCAGAGCTTCACAGGTGGTCACTGGAGTCCTCTTCCACTCCTCCATGATGACATCATGGAGCTGGTGGATGTTAGAGACCTTGCACTCCTCCACCTTCCCTTTGAGGATGCCCCACAGATGCTCAATAGGGTTTAGGTCAGGAGACATGCTTGGCCAGTCCATCATTTATCCTTAGCTTCTTTAGCAAGGCAGTGGTCATCTTGGAGGTGTGTTTGGGGTCGTTATGTTGGAATATTGCCCTGCGGTCCAGTCTCCGAAGGGGGGGATCATGCTCTGCTTCAGTATGTCACAGTACATGTTGGCATTCATGGTTCCCTCAATGAATTGTAACTCCCCAGTTCTGGAAGTACTCACGGATCCCCAGACCATGACACTCCCACCATCATGCTTGACTGTAGGCATAACACACTTGTCTTTACTCCTCACCTGGTTGCCACCACACATGCTTAGCACCATCTGAACCAAATCATTTTGTCTTGGTCTCATCAGACCACAGGTCATGGTTCCAGGAACCCATATCCTTAGTCTGCTTGTCTTCAGCAAACTGTTTGCGGGCTTTTTTGTGCACCATCTTTAGAAGAGGCTTCCTTCTGGGATGACAGCCATGTAGACCAATTTGATGCACTGTGCAGCGTATGGTCTGAGCACTGACAGGCTGACCCCCCACCCCATCATCCTCTGCAGCAATGCTGGCAGCACTCATACATCCATTTCCCAAAGACAACCTCTCCATATGATGCTGAGCACATGCACTCAACTCTTTGGTCTGCCATGGCGAGGCCTGTTCTGAGTGGAACCTGTCCTGGTAAACCGCTGTATGTTCTTGGCCACCATGCTGCAGCTCAGTTTCAGGGTCTTGGCAATATTTCAGATCCTAAGAGAGTAATATGCCATGAGGTGCCATGTTGAACTTCCAGTGACCAGTATGAGAGTGATAACTCCAAATTTAACACACCTGGTCCCCATTCACACTTGAGACCTTGTAACACTAACAAGTCACATGACACAGGGGTGAGAAAATTGCTAATTGGGCCCAATTCAGACATTTTCACTCACTTTTGTTGCCAGACGTTTAGACTATAATGGCTGTGTGTTGAGTTATTTTGAGGGGACAGCAAATTTACACTGTTATACAAGCTGTACACTCACTACTTTACATTGTAGCAAAGTGTCATTTCTTCAGTGTTGTCACATGAAAAGATATAATAAAATGTTTACAAAAATTTGATCTGAAATGTGTATCTCACTCTTGTGAGATACTGTGTGTGTGTATGTATGTGTGTGTGTATATATATATATATATATATATATATATATATACATACATTTTTTTTAATTATTATTTACAGATTACAAGATTCAATTTGCAGGTGACTCATTCCTGTCCCCTTCCCTCCTGTTTTGTGCAGACTGCTTCAGCTAAAGTTTCAGTCAGATGGAGACAGCCTGAAGGAAAACAGCTTCTGCATGCTCTCTCTGTAGAAAACCCATAATGCTCTGTGACACCAATGTCATTGGTGCACCCTCTATTAAATAAGTATTTGGAAGACAAAGATATTGTACTAGTAGTAATAAAAAAGATATAAAACATATGCTCAAAAACATTTTTAAATAAAGTGACCCAGAACCAAAATGGTTTCTTTTAAAAGGAGAGGGTTTTATTGAAGCAGTTTGGTAATTTGTCTACATGGCATGTAGAAGAGTATTTATGACACGCCGATCATAAAACACCTCGTTTGGACAATTCTACAAGCCAAAATTTTCTGACCTCTGACCTTTCTGTAAACTTGTCCTGAGTGGATCATTAATAAATTCCATTGACTCCATGCAAAAATCTTTGTCTATACAGATTCTATTGATCTTACGCATTGTATTCTCATTTTATCCAGAAAATGAAATAATATATCATATAGACAAGACCCAGAGGTATTTTTCACATCCATTGAATATATTTGTCAAAGAACAAATTTTAACATTGTTCCTTGTTCTTCCTGGTTTTAAACTATTGTGATTAATGCAGAAATTCAACCAAAAAAGAAAAATGAATGGCTCATTATAATCTAAAATAACAAACCAGCTTATGCTGCGAACTTGACCTTCAATCTTGAGATTCCCCCCTTCCAGTACTTTTTTCTACTACTAGATGTTCTCTGATGTCTGATGGCCAGCATTATTCAACCCACTTCTTTGAGCCCGGGTTATCCTGGGCCCACCCTAGCCTGTGTAAGGTGAAGTAGCACAGCAAACTCCTTTTTTTCGGTTTGTCTGCTTTCTCCTATCAGTATGTTTTTGCTTTTTCTGTGCCTGCTATAAAATCCCAGTGATAGTTAACCTTTTGTGCAATCGATGCAGATTTTCATTAAAGGGTAAATCCACTTTCATGGGAATAAAACTGCAAATAAAAAAAAATAAAGTGGGAGTAAACTCCCTTTGTTGGTTTACTCCCACTGCAACGGAATGCCGTTCATTAAGACAGCTATGCCACGCCCATGACTCCAGCGGAGCCTGCAAACCCAGACGAAAGACTGGGTGAAGATGGATTCCCTGTCAGTGGCGATGAAGCGCCACTGTAAGGATCCCTTTTTTTAGGTAAACCTGTCATAATGTGCTTGTATATGGTGCATACTAGCACTAGCACATTATGTCATTACCCTGTGGAGAGACCGTTTTTTTTTTTTGTTTTTTTTTATAAACACTGTTTTCTACCGCTTTGATATAACATACACAATTACTACACAAGTCATATTGTAATTGAATGTTATTAAAAATGATCTTTCCTTTTCAATCTGCAGCACTGCAATTTTCTGTAAAATGCAATATGGCAACCTGAGGGCATTCTGTATGCAGATAGTGTACAGAACCCCCCAGGAAAGTAATTTTCTCCTTGTGTGATTGGCTCACTGATTTTCCCAGAAGTCTACACTAAATCCTGCTTAAAGGGATGCAGACCCTGTCACTTTCCTCATTCGAATCACTCCCATTAGATTCGCTTTGCACATGGACACAGAGAAAAAAACAGCTATTTCTTCAGAATAACAAAAGGTAGGAATCTGCAAGAAGGTTTGTTAAAATCCCTGCAATGTACATTTTGTACATTTTTTTTTTCTCAACATTAGTGGAATTGCTCTTTAACCTCCCTGGCGGTATGATTATTTCGGATTTTAGGTGCTGAAAGCAGTACAATTATTTTGCAGGGAAATTTGGCGTTTTATATTGTAGGCCTGTAATTCTTAACAATAACACACTTAAATATGTCCAAACAAGAGTCTAGTAGATATCCCGGGTATGATGAAGTTTGAAATACAAAAACATAAATTATAATATAATAAATAAATAATTTTAAAAAATAATAATATAATAATAATAAAATAAATTTCCCCACGATTCACTATCGCTCAATTCTGCAAGTGTTCTAATTTACTATCGCTGTTTTCTAGCTGGTCTAAAGCCACTTTTGACATAAAGGGACACTTTTTGGTTGCCATGGACAATCTCCAGTTTCCAAGCAGAAAGAACAGTATATATAATATAAACTGCATGCAGGGCATGGGCCAAAGCACTGGGGACAAAAGGGATGTGAAATAATTTCATACAGTACTGTAATCTGTAAGATTACAGTACTGTATGTTTTATGGTTTGTAAATTTTTTTGAATTTGCCGCCAGGCTCCGCCCCCGTGCGTCGCGACGCTCGCAGAGAATGGAGCCTGGCACGGAGAGACTTCGGAGGAGACACAGCCCGCAGACACAGCGGGTGACATCGCAGGATCCCGGGGACAAGGTAAGTAACGCCGCTCCAGGATTCTGCAATGTAATCCCGAGTGTGGCTCGGGGTTACCGCTAATGGGACTGAATTTTAACCCCAAGCCACACTCGGGAATACCGTCAGGGAGGCTACAGAATGCCAGTCACTATTGGGCACCTGTAATTAAATGTGCTAGGGATTACTTTTTAATATTTTATTACTTTTTTATTCACTTGTATGCGCTTTCTGTCAGAGAAGTATTATAAGGCTTTGCTATTTGCTTCCTGGGTCATTGTAACAATGGATTGAGGTGCCATTAAAAGTAAAAAAAGCAAGTAAAAAGCATCCCACGCCGATATATCAGCCGTCGAAAATTATCGGCCGAAAAAAGGGTTATCGCATTTTGCCGATAGAAGAGAAGGTGCCGATAATGGCTGAAAATAAATTCATAGTCATTTAAATTCATGATAATTATCACTTCAGCCCCGGAAGGATTTACCCACTTCATGACCAGGCCATTTTTTTGCAATACAGCACTGCGTCACTTTAACTGACAATTGCACGGTCGTGCGATGCTGAACCCAAACAAAATTGATGTCCTTTTTTTTTTTTACTTTTTGCTATAATAAATATCCCAAAAAAAGTTAAAAAAAATAATTTCTTCATCAGTTTAGGCCAATATGTATTCTCTTTTTGGTAAAAAAAAAATCTCAATTGGCTTATATTGATTGGTTTGCGCAAAAGTTATCTCATCTACAAAATAGGGCATAGGTTTATGGCATTTTTATTATTATTATTATTATGTTTTTTAACTAGTAATGGCGGTGAGATAATTTTTTATTTTTTTATTTTTTTTATAGCGGGACTATGACATTGCGGTCGGACAGATCGGACACGTTTGACACTTTTTTTTGGGACCAGTGACATTTATACAGCGATCAGTGCTATAAAAATTCACTGATTACTGTATAAATTACACTGGCAGGATAGGGGTTAACACTAGGGGACGATCAAGGGTTTAAGTGTGTTCCCTAGGGAGGTGTTTCTAACTGTATGAGGGTTGGGCTAACTGGAGAAGGAGAGAGATCGCTGTTCCTATTTACTAGGAACAGCAGATCTCTCTCTACTCCCCTGACAGAACGGGGATCTGTTTGTTTACACTGGCAGATCCCCGTTCTGACTCTCTCTGGAGCAATCGCGGGTGGCCGGCGGACATCGAGACCGCCGGACCCACTGGTTGGCTCCCCCCGCTAGCGAATGGGCACGCGCGCACGCACCCACAGATCGCCGTGTACGCGCCCGACGTACAATGATGGCGATTCGTGCAGCTGAGCCAACCTGTGGCTAGTCGGCAAGCAGTTAATAAAATTTTTTATTATAATACAATTTTATAGAGAGAGAGGGGGGAGAGAGAGGGAGGGGGATAGATAGATAGATAGATATCCTATATATATATATATATATATATATATATATATATATATAGGATATCTATCTAAGTCAGGATGCTCTTGGCTGAAAACTGACACAGACAGTTTTAAGATATATATATGTATATATATATATCTATATATATATATATATATATATATATATATAGATATATATATATAGATATAGCTATATCTATATATATATCTATATGTATCTTAAAACTGTCTGTTTCAGTTTTCAGCCAAGTACATCCTGAATTTTCAGTCTGGGTCCAGAATTAAAAGTGAGTGGTACTCCAACTTAGAATTACTGTGCATTGCAATAACACATAGTAAAATGCATCACATAGGTTGAATAAAAAGACAAAAGTCCATCTAGTTCAAAAGAAAAATAGAAAACCTCCATATATACAATCCTATACCCACAGTTGATCCAGAGAAAGGCAAAATAAACCCCTATAAAGTGTGATCCATCAGCAATTTTCCTGCTCCAGCAGAGAAATAAAAATCCTTCCCGATCCTCCAGGATGCAATCGGATATTCCCTGTATCTGAGTATTATTGAATCTGTCCTAAAAGTTGCAAAATGTAAATGACTTTATGTTTATTCCACAAGTTTAAAATTATAGAACATACAGTAGGTCAGCCAATCAGAATTCCCCTCTTACTGGTAAAAAACCTGATTGGTAGCGGTACATTGCTTTGCATATCATCATTACTCTCTACACTACTTTATTAACTGTGACTTTTTTCTTTGTTAGAGAACAGAACATACAAATGATAATCACATGCAAATGATATGCAAATTAACCCCAATGCCCTTAACCAAAATAATATTTTTTCTGGATAGGCGCTTAGGACTTTGTCTGTTTTCCTTTCATGACGTTCTTCTTGTCACCTACATTGAAATGGCACAGCGAACACACAGGCTTTCCGCGAGCAATCTCCCAGCTGAAGGATTTCAGGTTACACATAAATTACGAGACATAATTGATGTGCAAATTAATTTGTTTGCATTCAGAGTATTTTCAACTCATCACTTCTGAAACTCATCCAGCGAGTCAGTTTAGTTGAATCTACGAAGGTTTTTTTTTTAGAGCGTCAATCAAATTTTCCCTAGTGTTCGAAAATTGGATTGTGGAAAATGAAAAACTCTTCATCTAGTAATTTATTTGATGAAGAATCATTTTCATGTTGAGGGAATTAGAAAAAACAACCTTAAGGTGTACATATACTGAAGGGAAAAACCAATCAATAGACAAATATAATTTTAAACATTTACAATCTGCATTTATCTTTAAATAAGCAATTCCATGTGACAAGTGAAAGCAATCAGTGAACTCCCAATGCTGTCCAGCAAATATACCGGTACTGGGGGAGATTTACCAAAACTGGTGCAGCTGTGAATTGTAGCCAATCGGCTTCTAACCTCAGCTTGTTCAATAAAGCCTTGACAATAAAACCTGGAAGCTGATTGGTGTCTATGCTGATTGGTTTCTATGCAGATTTTACATGCTCTAGTTTTTGTAAATTCCCCCCCATCAGGCTTTTTGTGTCCAGAAAGAAAAAAAGGAGCCTTCAGTGGGTGTGTTTGTAAATACTTGTTTCACATTTAAACAAGTATGCAAAAGGGGTTCTCAGATCACCAGTACTGGCCAAAGGCAGTGGGATGGACTGGTAAACTTGAGTCGTGCACAGTGTGGGTTACCTGTTTGTTATCGAAGTGTATAGTGGACACATAAAGATTTTGTTTGGTTTGCTGTTTTACTATTGAAATATTTTTTCTTTTTTTTTTCTATTTAATTTATTAAAATTCTTTTTAATAGTGTAACTGAATTTGACAGTTATAGTATTAATATAACAAACATAGAAATTGAAACATCCACACCACTGCTAAGAGGTCTAGATACAACTTTATTCCAATAAAAGTCAGGGGTCCAAGAATACCCCTTTCATCAGGGCTTGATTGACAACAATTTCAAGAGACCAGAATAACCTGGATCTGTAATGTTTTTTTTTCCCCGTATAATTGCAAGTATGGGTCTTGTCAGCAGTTGGCTTGGCAGCCTGCTTTTTGCAGTGTCCCCCTGACCTTTATTGTAATAAAGTTGTATCTGGACTTCTTAGCAGTGGTATGATGCTTCAATTTCTATTTTGTTACATTAATGCTTTAACTCAAATTCAGTTACACTATTAAAAAAAAATGTTTTTAATTTTTTTCTCCTTTATTGGTTGAACTAGATGGTGTCTTTTTTTTTTTTTTTTTTTAACCAGACTAGGTAACTATGTATGGCGTTTCAGTCTCCATGCTTTTTTTTTGTTACACTACCAGCCAAGGAGGCCATGGAGATCCTCTGGAATATAGAAGCCGCCTGCTTGGGAACCAGATCTTTTACATTAGCATAATAACATTTGAGTCTCCATTCACACCTCAGCGTTTTGTAGCTTAAAGTTTGAAGCTCCAAAACGCTGGAGGAGAAAAGAATCAATTATTCTCTATGGAGATGGTCCACATCTTCAATACGAGTCGAGTTACAAAAAAAAGTTTCAGAACTTTTTTGAGCTTCAGGTGAATCAGGCAGATTGGTGCATTTTTAAAGCGTTTTTTTTGTTCCATAGAAATGCATGGAAACACTTGATTTGTGGCGTTTTTAAGCATTTTCGTGCATTTTGTCACACGTTTTTGAGCGTTTTTCTGCTCAAATGCAATAATGCAAATAATCATAATATTAATAAAAAATAATAAATAACAAAACAAAACAAAAAACAACCCTTAACCCTAATATTAACATCTAAACCTAGTCCTAACCCTAATATTAACTCCTAGCCTTAACCCCTAACCTAACAAAATAAATAATAAGTAAATAAATGAACCCCTAACCCTAACCTTTAACTCCTTACAAAAAAGTAAAAAATAAATAAAAGCAGATAAAGAAAGCTGAAAAACATAGCAACAAATAATTTGAAACCGATTATATTTTTTCTCTATTGGCTAATTCAAAAACACCAAAGCTCAAAAACACTGTACACAAATGTACAAAAACGTACATAAAACACCCGAAAAAAATGCTCAAAACGAAATGCTCAGGTTTGAATGCAGCCTAAGATAGCAATACCGCTTTCCTCAACAGTTATAGTATTAATGCAGGACTAAACTTTGCAATTGTCACCACTCCTTCAGTAATGAAATATCCCTCATCTCTGCCAACATCTTTCTGGTTTGACATAACCAGTCATCTTGATTGACCAGCCTGAGATAACTGCTTTGCATGTCCACAGAAGTCAATTCATCTTGGCACTAAGACCCATTACACACAGGGCCATATAACTGCTGTATGTCCATCCTGGCATTTATTGCACCCAGGAGGGACAAGTGCATTGTCCAGCCCTGCTTCTTGCAACACTTGTAATGTGCAATCGTCCCTGAATGCTTAGAGCTCTAAACGCAAGCATCATTCAGTATAGTGTTTAGCCCCCTCCAGCCACAGCCGGCAAGCTGAGGAGCTGGACACTGCAACTGTCCCTCCCAGGCACACTAATACCCTGGGAGGGGGAGGCACAGCAGCTAGACAGCCCTGTGTGCAAGGGGCTTAAGGCATCCCGAGAATGTACACTTAGCTGCACATACACATCTCAGTGTACATCTTGGTGGAGGCGGTAACGTATTGATACATGGATATGTATACCAGACCATATGTTTGTAGCTTGTCAGCAACTTTATACTAGCATGCTAATGCAGCTGCGCTGCCGTCATTAAGGACCAAGCTATACATACTTGCCAGGCAACCTCAGGGAAGCTGAAGACCAGAATGATAAGACTGACCATTTATGATCTTCTTTATCTGATCACTCAATTTATGACCGGACTGGGAATTCCCACATTACTAATATGGATTGACCTACTGGACTGCCTACCCTTTCCCTGCAACGTAGCACTACCTTCTAGATATACTTCCATTAGTAACACGAGCCTTGGTTACCTATAATACCATCCAAGCAGTACACTTAGTTCCTGATATCCTGCTTCTTTACCAGCACACGCGCCTCTGCTCTCTCCTTCTCTCCACCCCTTTATTGCTTTGGACTACAGACGACCGTTTAACCACTACTAACTGAGAACTAATTATACAGTTCATTCACTTAGATTACCACTATTTGGCTAATTGGCAGCCCCCCCAGGGTCCCTGAGGTACAAAGCAATACGCCCGGACTGGGCTAGCTCCACTACTTTTATAATTGTTTGTCCTGTCTGTCTAGTCTTTGTCCGCGGTCATTTTGTTACATTGTTGTTGTAATGATCACTGCACTTTACAATACCATGTGATTTTTATTGTTTGGTATTATCCAAAATAAAGTTGATTTTACTTAGTTCCAAATCCTATGACTATTCTGTTGCCTAGGGTAACCCCTTACGTAAGCTCATCTCTATTGGGCTTACTCCCCTTCCCCTTTTTCCCCCTTAATGTATCATAACCTACGGTTACAGCAACAGTACCCTAACGGGTTAAGATCTAGCACGGGCCATAGCATTTCTTTGACCTAGTACAGGTGGTTACTCGTGCCTCCCATTCCCCTTCCCCTTCCCCATTCCCCCATTTCCCCCTCCCTCCCCCTCCTTACCATTTTTTGATACATACTAAGGAAGTTTGCAAACAGGAAGGCAAGGAGGTCTTATTGCAGAAGAGACATAGTATGACATAGAGACCTAGGGGCACATCATTAAAAAAAAAAAAAAAAGTAAGCTGACATTTACCAAACATTCACTGCAGGTGAATCGTCTCCTGGTCCATGTGTTTTAAATTACAACAATTAATTCTCCATCAATGAATATTTGATGAAACCTTCACTGTTTTTAAAGGTAAAGTTTCTCCCAAGGGTTTCATTTTTTATTTAATTTTATTTATTATTTTTACTTTTTATTGCAAGAGATGTATACACAACTTTACATGGTAAAGTAATATGCAGGAGCAATAGCATGAAAGTCTGTATTGCAATGGGGGTTATTTACTAAAGGGAAATCCACTCTGCACTGAAAGTGCACTTGGAAGTGAAGTCGCTGTAGATCTGAGGGGGACATACAAGGAAAATAAAAAACAGCATTTTAGCTTGCACATGATTGGATAATAAAATCAGCAGAGCTTCGCCTCATTTCAGATCTACCCCTCAGATTTACAGCGACTGCACTTTCAGTGCACTTTGCACTTGTAGTGCAAAGTGGAGTTACCTTTCGTAAATAACCCCCAATGTGTTGTATCAGTAAACTCTTGTCTCGCAACCGTCGAGACCAAACAAACAATAAGTGGATCAGACATGTGAACTTCATAAAGCATAAGATGTGCATACATAGCAGTTTGGTAATTATATTTAAATCAAAAACAGAACCAGAGTAAAGTATTTCCTTCCCATCTGATATTATTCTATACAGTCAAAGTAGAAGAGCTCCAAATATCCCATACTTTATTTTTTCAGGCAGCCTCTATGTCAAACAATGTTTCATATGGAAGAATCTAATTTACAGACTGTGGGTTTTTTTTACTAAAGCCAAATCCACTTTGCACTACAAGTGCACAGTGCACTTGGAAGTGCAGTCGCTGTAGATCCGAGGGGGACATGCAAGGAAAATAAAAAACGACATTTTGGTTTGCACATGATTGGATGATAAAATCAGCAGAGCTTCCCCTCATTTCAGATCCACTCCTCAGATTTAAAGCGACTGCACTTCCAAGTGTACTTTCAGTGCAATTTCAAGTGCACTTTGCACTTGTAGTGCAAAGTGGATTTGCCTTTCGTAAATAACCCCCTGTATCTATTGCCTCACTGAGGGGGGTTTTTGGCTGGATCCATTTAAGTGGTATGGCCTTGCGTGCCAGAAAGAGTGTTTCTCTTAGGAGTATTCTCATATACTTCAACCATAGTCACTCATTGAGGATGCCTAGGAGACATATCTCAGGGGTTAAAGGTATTAGCATAGATAATCTATTAGACAAAGTATCTGATACCTCCTGCCAGTAGTGGGCAATCACAGGGCATATCCAGATAACATGGATAAAGTCCGCATTGGGACAATTACATTTCCTACAGTTCGGAAAAGGTATACAATGCATTGCATGTAATCTGACTGGGGTCAAGTAGGACTGATGAATTATGTATAACTGAGTCAGTCTGTTATTAACAGCAGGGGAAGCATACAGATGGGAGGAGCATGCTTCATCCCAGTCCTCATCAGAAAGTCCTGGGAGCATTTGCCACTTAGTGCAAACCTCTAGTGGGAAGGCCTTCAGTGTAGCATAAAGCAGGTGAGAGTAAATGTCAAAGATCAAGCCCTTCGGGCCCTGGGACCTCAAAACACCTATCATCAGGTAGTTAGAGAAGTTACTACCCGTACTACCGAACTGTGCATGCAGCTCATGACGGAGCTGGAGGTATCTATAAAAGTTTGTACAAGACAACTCATATTTACCTTGAAGATCTACAAATGAGTGCAGAACATTATTTTTATACACATCAGCTAAGGTGTGTACACCCTTGCGCTCCCAGAAGCGTCAATCTGTATATTGAGTCAAGTGTAGGAACATTGGATTTCTCCACAGTTGAAGGTCCGAGCTTATATTCGTAAACTCATCTTTACGTTAAGTCTCCCTCCACATTGCTCGAGCCAAGGTCAATATTGGTATGTTCCTCTGAGGCAGCTGGGATACTGGTGCCTCTAAGGCTATTAAAAGATGGTCAATTTTCAATACATGTGCCAACTGGGATTCCACCTCTATTGGTGTATAAGGGACAACCCAATTAATCAGATGATTTAGTTGGCCAGCAAGATAGTATAGGTACAGATTAGGTAGTACCATACCAGTCTCAGTCTTGGGCCTCTGCAGAACCGTTAGCTTAATAAGTCTATTATTTCCTCATATAAATGTGGTAAATAAAGCATCAATGGTTTTATAAAGAGATTTAGGGACTGGGTTTCCTTTTTTTTTAAGTGAAGCCTCCAGCCTGTATGTAACACGATTTCAGATCTGACATAGTGGTCATATGATTGGGAATCACACTCATTGGTTCCTGATCAACGGAAGATATTTATTAGCATATCCTGGGCATGAGCTGGTCATGAGCATGTTTTGTGTAACCCTGTCCTTAAAGCCTCCTGCTCCAATCCTTTTTAAAAAAACCTTCATGCTTTCCTTTTTCCCTGAAGGCTTCAGGGGGTTCAGTGACATCTCAACATGGATAGTCAACTTTCTGGTTGGTGGCAATAGCAGTGGACGGTCCATGATGTGTTAGCATTACACTGTCCAGGAGTACTATGAGTTTCAAGCAGTGTGAGGTTTGTTGGATGACACTGAGCGCCATTTAACCTGGAAGTAGAAAGATGCTGGATTGGGGAGGGGTGAGTTTACAGGGGACAGTACCTGAGAGGAAGTTAATATTGCAGCCAGACCTACTTTATATATACACTGATCAACCATTATGACCACTGACAGGTAAAGTGAACAACATTGAATATCTCTTTACAATGGCATCTGAAAGTGGGTGTCCGTGAAATTGATAGCAGAAAGCAGAAAAAATTAGCAAACATAAGGACTTGAGCGACTTTCACAAAGGCCAAATTGTAATGGCTAGGCGACTGGATCAGAGCATCTCCAAAGCTGCAGCTCTTGTGGGATATTCCCTGTCTGCAGTGGTTAGGACCGATCAAAAGTGGTCCATGGAAAGAAAACCCATGAACCACCAATAGGGTCATATGTGGCCATGGCTAATTAATGCATGTGGTGAGCGAAGGCAGGCTGACCCACCACAGCCAAAAGCACCTACAGTCAACACGAGCATTAGAACTGGACCACAAAAGCAGTGAAAGAAGGTGGTCTGGTCTGATAAATTCAAGACCGGTTTGAGGAACACAACAAGTTTGAGGTGTTGACTTGGCCTCCATATTCTCCAAATCTCAATCCATTTAAGAGGCTTCCAGATGTGCTTGAAAAACAAGTCTGGTCCATGGAGGTCCCACCTTGCAACTTAAAGTGGTTTTAAAGGCTCAAGGTTTTTATCTTCATGCATTCTATACATGATGGTAAAAAGCTATGTGCAGCAGCCCCCCTCAGCCCCCCTAATACTCACCTGAGCTCCCTCTTGATGCAGTGATATGCGCGAGAGCCAAGCTTCTCCCGGGTCTCTCATTCCTCATTGGCTGAGACAGCAGCAGGATCCATTGGCCATTGGCTCCTGCTACTGTCAATCACAGCCAGTGAGCCAATGGGGAGATGGATGCATAGTGTGGGGCTCTGGAGCCAGCATTCACCAGTGCCCCCAGAGCAAGCCAGGAGCACCGGTGGGGGCCCCAAAAAGAGGAGGATAGGGGCTTCTCTGTGCAAAACTACTGCACAGAGCAGGTAAATATGACATGTTTGTTATTTTTTTTAAACAGGACTCTTTAATGTCACTTTAAAGGACTTAAAGGATCTGCTACTGGCGGCGTACCTTCAGAGGACTAGTGGAGACAACGGGTTGTGGTGGATGGTTATATGCATTCCTGCCCGACTTTGTGAGATTTGAGAATGAGGGACACCTATTAGCAAAAGTATGTAGGCATAGGACACGCCCCCTGCCATGCCCCCTTATAGGAGAATTATGCAAAAAAGAAAGATTAGTTCAACTCACAGGTGCTTTTTTTACCACTACTATTCCTTTATACTGGCTTTTGAAATTTACAAATGCAGCAATTTAGAAATTGGATGAAAGGTTTTGCACTGGGAAACACTTTTTGAGAGATAAGAAGTACATTTTACATTATCTCACAAAAGTATGTACACCCCTCACATTTTTGTAAATATGTTATTATATCTTTTCATGTGACAACACTGAAGAAATGACACTTTGCTACAATGTAAAGTAGTGAGTGTACAGCTTGTATAACAGTGTAAATTTGCTGTCCCCTCAAAATAACTCAAAACACAGCCATTAATGTCTAAACCACTGGCAACAAAAGTAAGTACACCCTATGTGAAAATCTCCAAATTGGGCCCAAAATGTCAATATTTTGTGTGGCCACCATTATTTTCCAGCACTGCCGTAACCCTCTTGGGCATGGAGTTCACCAGAGCTTTACAGGTAGCCACTGGAGTCCTCTTCCACTCCTCCATGACGGCATCGCGGAGCTGGTGGATGTTAGAGACCTTGCGCTCCTCCGCCTTCTGTTTGAGGATGCCCCACAGATGCTCAATAGGGCTTAGGTCTGAAGACATGCTTGGTTAGTCTATCACCTTTACCCTCAGCTTCTTTAGCAAAGCAGGGGTCATCTTGGAGGTGTGTTTGGGGTCGTTATCATGTTGGAATACTGCCCTGCCACCCAGTCTCCGAAGGGAGGGGTTCATGCTCTGCTTTAGTATGTCACAGTACATGTTGGCATTCATGGTTCCCTCTGAACTGTAGCTCCCCAGTGCTGGCAGGCAGCACTCATGCGGCCCCAGACCATGACACTCCCACCACCATGCTTGACTGTAGGCAAGACACACTTGTCTTTGTACTCCTCACCTGGTTGCTACCACACATGCTTAGCACCATCTGAACCAAATAATTTTATCTTGGTCTCATCAGACCACAGGACATGGTTCCAGTAACCTGTGTCCTTAGTCTGCTTGTCTTCAGCAAACTGCATGCAGGCTATTTTGTGCACCATCTTTAGAAGAGGCTTCCTTCTGGGACGACAGCCATGCAGACCAATTTAATACAGTGTGCGGCATATGGTCTGAGCACTGACAGGCTGTCCCCCCCCCCCTTCAACCTCTGCTGCAATGCTCGCAGCACTCATACATCTATTTCCCAAAGACAACCTCTGGATATGACTCTGGGCACGTGCACCAACTTCTTTGGTCGACCATGGCAAGGTCCGTTCTGAGTGGAACCGCTGTATGGTCTTGTCCACCATACTGCAGCTCAGTTTCAGGGTCTTGGCAGTCTTCTTATAGCCTAGGCCATCTTTATGTAGAGCAACAATTCTTTTTTTCAGATCCTCAGAGTTCTTTGCCATGAGGTGCCATGTTGAACTTCCAGTGACCAGTATGAGAAAGTGAGAGCGATAACACAAAATTTAACACACCTACTTCACATTCACACCTGAGACCTTGTAACGCTAATGAGTCACATGACATCGGGGAGGGGAAATTGGCTAATTGACCCAATTTGGACCTTTTCACTTAGAAGTGTACACTTTTATTGCCAGCGGTTTAGACATTAATGGCTGTGTGTTGAGTTATTTTGAGGGGACAGCAAATTTATACTGTTATACAAGCTGTACACTCACTACTTTACATTGTAGCAAAGTGTCATTTCTTCAGTGTTGTCACATGAAAAGATATAATAAAATATTTACAAAAATATGAGGGGTGTACTCACTTTTGTGAGATACTGTATATGCAACTATATAGGTCAGACCAAAATGAGGGACAAGTGAGAAGGGAAGAGGAACAGAGGGACTTGGTTCCAAATCGGAGACAGACGCTCGAAATCAGGGACAGTTGGGAGCTATGATAATGTTATGGCTGATCCATATATTTAAAGAGGCTGTGCAATTATATTACATTTTTTTCCAAAAAGTGGAGGCTTTAATAAATACTAAACAGGATAAAATCTGTTTACATTTGCCTGGAATATGGCTTGAATGTTATCTTTTATGTACATTTACAAAGTTTGAAGATGGTTAATTTCAGCCAACGCAAGATTTAGCTTTAAGATAGTAATCTATCAAGATTAATTTTACAGCAGTATTTTTCCTAATTCTCGAATTGCATGGGAACATTTATTCCAGTAGGAAGTAGTAGCAGACTGCTCAGATACTGCATAGCTAATTGGTATGCTAAGATTTTATACAAAGAATTAAAACTTTTATCTCCAAGCAATGCTGAGGGAGCCTTGCTTCTGGTACCAGCCTCCATTAAGTGCTCGGGGACATTCACAGCTTCCGATCATGAGCCTGAAGACAAAGTGTGAGATAAATAAACAGATCTTACAAATGTAAAGAAAAGAAAGAAAAGAAAAGATTTTTATCTTCTGGAGGAATCGTTCGTTCTACTGCGTCGCATTGCAGCCCCGCTTTATTAAGGAAGTGTTTAATATTTTAGTACATGCCCCATATGAAATGTCTTTGATTTTACAATGAGATGTACAGAATGTCAATGATTGCCCTGAAAGCTGGAAGATAAAACAGGAATTGGAGTGAGGTAGAGGCTTTGACGAGAAGACCGGTATTAGAGTCTGTACACATGGCCAGCAAATTAATTAAAGCAATTGTTCCTTTAATGAAGATTCTCATCTAGAACTGTAACTCCTATCAGAACCACCATCAAGAACATATCCTATAGCATAGATGCACCCCCTTGCTTGCCTTTATCTGACTCTTGGGGCACTGCCCCTCTCACTAATCCAAGGCGCTATTCCTCTTACTAATGCCAACGATGGGGCACTATTCCTACCACTGATACCAATGATGGGGCAATATTTCTCCCACTGATACCAACAACGGAGTACTATTCCTCTCACTGATACCAATGATGGGGCACTATTCCTACCACTGATACCAATGATGAAGCACTATTTCTCCCACTGATACCAATTATGGGACACTATTCCTTCCACTGATACCAACGAAGGGGTTCTATTCCTACCACTGATACCAATCATGGGGCAATATTTCTCCCACGGATACCAACAGCGGAGTACTATTCCTCTCACTGATACCAATGATGGGGCACTATTTCTCCCACTGATACCAATGATGGGACACTATTCCTTCCACTGATAACAACGAAGGGGTTCTATTCCTACCACTGATACCAGTGATGGGGCACTATTCATTCCACTGATACCAACGATGGGGTACTATTCCTACCACTGGTACAAATGACGGGGTACTATTACTCCCACTGATACCAACGATGGGGCACTATTCCTTCCACTGATACCAATGCTGGGTAACTATTCCTTCCACTCACAGGAATGATGGGGCACTATTACTCCCACTGATAACAACTATAGGGTGCTATTCCTACTAGAGCTGCACAATTAATCGTTAAAAAATCGTGATCTCGATTCACCCCCTCTGACGATTGCAGATTTTGCAGATTCTTTCATATAACAAGTGGAGAGACTTTATCTGCTCACTCAGCTGTCAAAAGAAAGCATCCGGGCAGCCTGCCAAGTCTTTAACTTGAAACATTGTAACTAAGCTTCCTTCTTAGATCAAAGGGATAGAACTTCTGTGTAAATAAATAATGCAGGCAGTCTGCCAAGTTTTCCACAACTGTAAATGCAGGAAGTTTAACCACTTAAAGTCTAAATCTTTTTCTGACACTTCTTTCTTAAGTTAAAATCAATATTTTTTGCTCGAAAATTACTTGGAACCCCCAATTATATATATTTTAGCAAAATTTTTTTTTCGTTTTAATGTGAAAGTTGACGTTACGCCACGAGAATCGTGAGAGAATCCTGATCTATCTTCTAAGCAAAAAAAATGTGATTCTCATTTTAGCCAGAATCGTGCAGCTCTAATTCCTACCACTGATACCAACGATGGGGTACTATTCCTACCACTGATACCAATTACAGGGTACTATTCCCCCCACTGATACCAATGCTGGGTCACTATTCCTCCCACTGACATGAATGATGGGGCACTATTCCTCCCACTGATACCAACAAATGAGGACTATTCCTTCCACTAACACCAATGATGGGACACTATTCCCACCACTGACACCAATGATGGGGCACTATTCCTCCCACTGACAATAAAAATGGGGCACTATTCCTTCCACTGATACCAATGACAGGGCACTGTTCCTTCCCCGATACCAATGATGGGACACTAGTCCTCCCACTGACCCTAAATATGGGGTACTATTCCTCCTACCAATCACAGGCAGTGCATGTCATTTTTTTACTCCCACTGACCACGAGCCTGAAACATTCTTTATTGAAACTGGGGCATTTTCTACTCCAACTGCCCACAGTCAGATGCCCTTGGAGACCCCAGTCCTATAGCAAAGGAACCACTTATTTTCTGACAATATTTCAAAGAAAGGCTTTGATGCATTGAATTAAAACTAGCTAGGCCATGCATGATTTATAATTGAAATATATTTAAACATTAAATATTTAAAAATCTTAAATATTTTTAAAATCATTCTTAGAAAATGTGTGCAGCTGGGACAAATGCTTGTGATATTCGTCAAATTAAAGTTTTAAAAATAGACCCCCAAAATCAAATAAGAATACCTCTTGTATTTAGACAGTATTTGCATATCCCAGAGTTTAGCTTTAATATACAGTATTCATGAAATTCAAAACTTGTTTATAATCTTTTTAAATATGATGTTTTCATTAAAATAAGACCTGGATATCCTGCCATTGTCCTGTGCTAAAGTTCAGTTCATTTTCTCTTATGGGGTGACAGCTAACTTAGTATTGTTCTCTTGCGTTTCAACCTGTCACACACGTCCCTGATGAAGGTTACAAGTGGTTGCGTCAACGCACTTTGTGCATGCATGGTCCTCCTTGTCATTATCAGAAGGCATGTCCTGAGCAATCATCTGCAGCTGATAGGAGCAAATGAATACAGTATGTACAGAAAGCGGATAAAGGAGGCTAGAGGAGGTCAGCAGCACTGAGGAGCAAAAATTATATAAAAAGAGGAAAACATAATTTCCCCCCGAAAAAACAAAACAAAAAAAAAACTATTCTCTATGATACAGTTCTTTAGCAATCACAATGGCATCCGGTTTGGGGTTTATACATTTACTTTAGAACCATGTCTAAAAATAAGATCACTTCTAAAAAAAAAGATTCAAGCGGTATTAAACTAAAAAGCAATAATGCAAAAAATTTCAATGTATCAAATCTTAGTTGTGATGGCTGCATTCGTTTTTTTTTAGGCTTTTATTTATATTTTCACCTGGTGATCCTGCTCATTGGCATTGCTATGGGGGTGAGGGGGGTGCAGCTAGCACCTGGGTGACACCCACAGAGGATTGACACTATCCAGAGGGCAAGGTCTAGGCAAGGGTTCTGGGACCCAGTTTCTTTCAGCCGGAACATACCGGCGCCACGCTAGCCCTAAGTGAGACTCATAAGTCTCAAGCTCACTGCTGCTACCTGTCACTAATTCAGAAGCCGGCTGCCCCAAGAGTGATCGTTTGAGCAAGCACCTCTCTGGGTGGTCTGTACTAAGGGGGGCTATACTTGGTGGAGGGGGGGTTGTACTGAGGGAGGGAACAAGAGCGAGACCCTCCACAATACGGGACTTTAATAGGCAATACGGACAAATGACCACATAGGCAACCATGTATATAAAAATATAAATTTTATTTTAAACAGAGTAAAATCATTTCAGAAAAGGAAATCGGTAGTCGGGCTTAAGTAAATATGTGAAAAAACAACACATGGATAAGAGGAGATCCTCTATAGAAAAACTGAAGGGTGAGACAACTGACGCATTTTGAGACTTCAAGTTTGTACATTACACAAATTAAAGCGGGGTTCCACTCAAATTTTTTACTTAATCTTACTCCCTTCAGTTAATTGCATAGATGTTCAAATGCCGCACGAAAAATTTTTTTATCGCTGTAATTACCTTTATATTGTACTTTATTGTGGCACTTCCTGTCTCTCCTCCCATGGGAGTATGCGTGTTTATTGCCTTTCCCCGGCTTAGTGTCAGGTTTCCCAAGATTCAGTGCGGGAACAATGATCATGCGTGTGAACAAGCTGTGAATGAACAGTATTCACCGCATTCAGGAAATCAATGCTTGTGGGCTTCACATGCCCACAAGCAAGATGGAAACAGCCAGCATCACATTTTTAAAGTTATTCTTCAGTACGAAAACAGACAGAGGCGGAAATATTACACCCAAACTGTGAGTATTATTTTGGGATTAGCAAAGTGTCTCAATGACCAAAAAAAAAAAGATTGGTCGCCGGACTCCCACTTTAAGACTTGTTAGGTACACATTTTACTCCTTGATTACCCAAGATGTTAAACCCTTCCCAGCCAGTGTCATTGTTACAGTGACAGTGTATAGTATTATCACTGATCACTGTATTATAGTTGTACTGGTGATGTCAGTGGCAGTTAGTTCCCACCCAGTGTAATCTAGTGTCTGATTGCTCACCACTCTATCACAGTCCCACTATATAAGTCGCTGATCACCGCCTTTAGTAGTATAAAAAAAATTCCAGTACTGTATATATACCATAGTTTGTAGACAGTATAACTTTCACTCAAACCAATCAATATACACTTATTGGGATTTTTTACCAAAGACACATAGCAGAATATATTTTGGCCTAAATTTAAGAAGAATTTTTTATTTATTTTTTTTTTTTTTTATTGTTTAATAGCAGAAAGTAAAAAAAAAAAACATTTTTTTTTTTTCAAAATTTTATGTATTTTTTTTTTTTTTTGTTTATATAATAAAAAAAAAAACAGTAGTGATCAAATACCAGCAAAATTACTTAGTCATAAAGAGGGGAAAAGCTCAAGTGGTTAAGAAGCATAGGAGAAGGTTAGTAGGTTAGTGTACAGCATGGGATGGGATTTAAGATTTTTATGTAAGGGGAATGTGAAAATCCCCCAAACTTCTTTTTTTCATTTTCATTCTACATCCCCGGAATTAAATACGTTCGTTCACATTTATGCCATACTTAAAGGGGTTGTAAAGGCAGAATCTTTAATCTTAATGCATTCTATTAATAGACACAGTGAGCTGTGACTCGGCTTGCCCCCATAGCAAGCTGCTTGCTGTGGGGGCACTAAACAGGAGGGAGGAGCCAGGAGCACAGAAGAGGGACCCGAGAAGAGGAGGATCTGGGCTGCCCTGTACAAATCCACTGCAAAAGAGCAGGTAAGTATAACATGTTTGTAATTTTTATAGACAACATCCCGTGCTCCCCACAGTAGTACATTTATTTGTTTTTGGCTGCTGTACAATTATATCTTTTGACCTTAACCCCTTTCAATTTGTGTTTTCCGCTCTCCATTTCATCCCTGTCCTTCCAGTCTTATAAAGTAGAATTGATAAGCTGTTTCATTAGAAGAAAATTGGCCTGGTAAATTGGCTCCCAGGGGCCTCTGCAAGGCATTTGCATTAAGTGTCTAGGATAGGATAAAGTCTAGGATTTTTTGGTTTTTCTTTTCTTCTTTTTTGTGGGTTTGTGTTTCTTTTTATGTGTTTGAGCTCTTGTTGCGAGCATGTGTCTAGCGAGACAAGGCAGCTCCACGGCTTTTGTTTCTCATCACAAATGGATTTGTAGCGCCACAGATCGCTGGCTCTGACAAGCCATACATATTTATCAGGTTGGAATTGGGACATGGCTGAACGCAGACAAAAACACTGGCTACAGATACAGAAAACAGACAGACAAAAAAAATCTGATATATGTTCTCCTAAAACACATCCTTCTTGCCAAGGAATGAGTAACTGGTTTGCTAAAACAATGCAGAGCTGTAGCGTGTTGTTTCTTATATTTATACTGCATCAACATTTTTACACCGTGCTTTGGAGTATTTGATGAGCTTACAAGTACAGGTGGCTGCCCCAGCTATTAGACGTGCACTCTGAACATTTTTTGTTTAGTTTTACTTCGGTTGCATTAGTTCATTGAAGAATTTAGTTTTGTCATATTCATTATGTGGAGCCGATTCATTTTCGGCATTCGTTTCATATACAGTATTCATTGGTTTAGGTGGAATCAAAAAATGTTACCGTTTTTTCTGGAGACTATCTGTCTTAGTTTTCAGTTTCGATATTATGAGCTGATTCGATATTCATATATCAAAACTAAAAATTAAAACGTTTTTGGTCGTAACACAATAAATAATGCAAAATTCAGCAGCCCCAAGTTTTTTAAACCTTATGCCCCGTACACACGATCGGATTTTCCGACAACAAATGTTGGATGTGAGCTTGTTGGCGGAAAGTCCGACCGTGTGTATGATCCATCGAACATTTGTTGTCGGACTTTCCGCCAACAAATGTTATCTAGCAGGTTCTCAAATTTTCCGCCAACAAATGTTTGTTGTCGGACTTTCCGATCGTGTGTACACAAGTCCGTCGGACGAAAATGTGCACGCATGCCCGGAATCGAGTACGAGCCGGAGATACAACTAGCGTTCGTAATGAAGATATCACGTACGTCTTGTACGTCACTACGTTCGTAATTGTTGGCCAACATTTGTGTGACCGTCTGTATGCAAGGCAAGTTGGAGCCAACATCCGTCGAACAAAAATCCACGGTTTTGTGGTCGGAAAGTCCGATCGTGTGTACGAGGCATAAGAATTGCATTAAACTGTGGAACTAAACTGACTGCCTGTGACAATTACAAATTCATTTTAATTTACAAATGAAGGCCTGGTTCGCACCTGTGCATTTTTTTGTGCTTTTTCAGTTTGGCAGAAACACACTACAGTCAATTTAAGATGGTTTCCTATGGAACACGTTCTGTAGTGCAAATCTACAAAACGCAAAAATCACTAAAAATGCATAGATGTGAACCAGGCCTTCCTCAAATCTGATTTACTGAACAAATTTGAAAATTGAACTTATTTCTCCAATGGCCCGAACCATTATCTCATCATGTGATGTCACCCGAATGAAACAAATGCATACGTTAATTTCATTGTTACTTTTTTCAGTTCATTGACATCTATTACTATGTCCGAAAATCAATTGTTAAGAAACGCACTTGTCTACTAGCCACACACACATCAAGGACATGCAAATGAGGTGAAACAAATGTCAATGTAAAAAAGAGACAAATAATTCCACAGTAGCGCACTTATTAATCTACAAATCTCCTAAATTTTAGCATTGTGAAATGATCAACACCCATACATAATAAAAAGTGTCCATATAGCAAATCCCAAATATATATGCTCCAACATATACAAATCAATATGGTAATACAGTCCAACTTAAAGTGAGGAAAAGATAGTGAAACAAAATCTTGTTGATCCACCAAACTCCTTCACCAAAGTGATGTGTGTCAATTCCACTTCCTTAAGAATAAAACTCACCAGATGCTGTTGCCATTCACTCTCATGTCTGGCAAAGATTAGATATTACTGAAGATACAAGCCGATATTACTGAAGATATGACTTATACACGCCAATCTCCATCCAGATCAATAATGACACTCTCCACATGTGAGGATAGAAATTGAGACAGAGCCTCCAATAGTGTAAAAACACCTTAAGGTAGTCGGTTTATTAAAAGTAATGCACTTACATCATAAAAGATTCAAAATCGCCTTGTTAAAATTCCAAACATGCCAGGTGACTCAGTGTTGTGATCTCCTCATAGCTTCCTTCATACAAGTGGCGTCACTGTCTTAACGTTGCTGTGTAGTCACGCCCATTTTACGTGTTTTGTCATTTTGGAGTTCGTCACAAGGGATTTGTGACACGGCACGGCAACGAAGCTTGAGTACACCTCCTCATCACTTTAACTCATAGCGAGCAAATTTGGTGGACTTTTAAATCAATGGACATGGACCACCACAATATTGTCTATCTATCCAATTAACCTGCCTTCTGCCAGGTAAAATTGTAATGATATTATAATAATTATAATTATAAAATACTCACAACCGGCTAGATAGATCTCAGATTTGAATTGCCAGTATAAAGAAATTGAGAGCATATTCTCCAGGCATTGGCATATTCTCAGGATAAATAAGGTATTAAAATCTGTAATCCCCAAAAAACCCTCCTTTATTTATGAGGGCTCTTAATTATGGTGACAATGTAGTTCAAAAAATTCTAGATCCTCCGTCCAAACTATCTTTCTGTCAGGGTCGAAAGGGTTTTGTAGCCTGCAGGAAATGTAGAGCATGTCAGTTTGCAAAAATATTAAAATGTAAAGAAGCCATCCACATTTTATTCAAACCCTACAGGTAGAGAGTATGAGATCACTGACCTCATAACATGTTACACTACTTATGTTGTATATGCATTAGTCTGCCCATGTGGACTGATGTATATTGGATGTACAAAAAGAACCCTGAAAATAAGAGTAGCTGAACACATAACCAATGTATTAAAAGGATATGAATATCATAGTGTCTCAGAACACTACAGGCGTTATCATGCAAAAAAAACCCTCTTCTCTCCAATCTTGGGGTGTGGATAGGGTCCTCCCTGCTTGGAGACGCTCTAATAGAGTTAGAGACCTCTCTGGAAGGGAAACAAAGTGAATTCATTTATTACAGACGATGAGCCCTGAGGGGTTAAACATCGTACTGGACATTACCTGCTTCATTAGTGATTAATACTTAGGCTACTTTCACACTGGGGCGGGGGGACGTTAGCGGTAAAGCGCTGCTAGTTTTAGCCAAGCTTTACTGCTGGTATAGCTTTTTGGCCCCTAGCATGGCATTTTTAACCCCCGCTAGCGGCCGAACAAAGGGTTAAAAGTGCCCACAAAGCGCCGCTGCCGAAGTGCTTTGCAGGTGTTTCGGCACCGCTGCCCATTGATTTCAGTGGCAGGGGTGGTGTAGGAGCGATGTATACACCGCTCCTACACCACCCTAAAGATGCTGCTTGCAGGACTTTTTTTCCCGTTCTGCAAGCGCCCTGCCCCAGTGTGAAAGCACTCGGGCTTTCACACTGTGGAGGCTTGAGAGGCACTTTTCAGGTGCCCTTCAAGCGCTAAAATGCCTGAAAAGCGCCCCAGTGTGAAAGGGGTCTTATTAGTCAGGTTCTAACTGGGTATTTTGAGAATTTTTTTAGGATATACCTTATTTTAGTTGTTGTTCTTTATTTTTTGGAGATAAGATAAAGATTATATATACAGTTTCTCACAAAAGTGAGTACACCCCTCAAATTTTTGTAAATATTTTATTATATCTTTTCATGTGACAACACTGAGGAAATGACACTTTTCTACAATGTAAAGTAGTGAGTGTACAGCTTGTATAACTGTGTAAATTTGCTGTCCCCTCAAAATAACTCAACACACAGCCATTAATGTCTAAACTGCTGGCATCAAAAGTGAGTACACCCCTAAGTGAAAATGTCCAAATTGGGTCCAATTAGCCATTTTCCCTCTCCAGTGTCATGTGACTCATTAGTGTTACAAGGTCTCAGGTGTGAATGGGGAGCAGGTGTGTTAAATTTGGTGTTATCGCTCTCACTCTCTCACACTGGTCACTGGAAGTTTAACATGGCACCTCATGGCAAAGAACTCTCTGAGGATCTGAAAAAAAGAATTATTGCTCTACATAAAGATGGCCTAGGCCAGTGATGGTGAACCTTGGCACCCCAGAGGTTTTGGAACTACATTTCCCATGATGCTCATGCACTCTTCAGTGTATTTGAGCATCATGGGAAATGTAGTTCCAAAACATCTGGGGTGCCAAGGTTCGCCATCACTGGCCTAGGCTATAAAAAGATTGCCAAGACCCTGAAACTAAGCTGCAGCATGGTGGCCAAGACCATACAGCGGTTTAACAGGACAGGTTCCACTCGGAACAGGCCTCACCATGGTCGACCAAAGAAGTTGAGTGCACGTTCTCAGCATCATATCCTGGGGTTGTCTTTGGGAAATACACGTATGAGTGCTGCCAGCATTGCTGCAGAGGTTGAAGGGGTGGGGGGTCAGCCTGTCAGTACTCAGACCACACTGCATCAAATTGGTCTGCATGGCTGTCGTCCCAGAAGGAAGCCTCTTCTAAAAATGATGCACAAGAAAGCCAAAAGGGGCCAGCCTGAAGTGACCTAGCATGATTTATTTTTCTGACTAAAGTTCCACTTTAAGGAAATTTGGACATTGCAATCTTACCCACATGGTACTCCTAGCATGAGGCAAAAAGGAAGTTCTGGACAGCCGCACTCCGGAATATAGCCTTTTTTAGTAAAAAGTCCAACAGATACAAGCCACAGCAAAAAATGGGACAAAAGAGCTATGACTAAGCACTGTTAAGTGTGAAACGCGTCAGGTGGTTTCTCTTGCGTTGATCCCCCTTTTAATGCATGTCAATATTCTGTTTGCTTTGTTAGCAGCAGCTTGGCATTGCATGCCATTGCTGAGCCTATCATCTACTAGGACCCCCAAGTCCTTTTCCATCCTAGATTCCCCCAGAGGTTCTCCCCCCAGTGTATAGATTCATATTTTTGCCACCCAAATGCATTATTTTACATTTTTCTACATTGAACCTTATTTGCCATGTAGTCGCCCACCCCATTAATTTGTTCAGGTCTTTTTGCAAGGTTTCCACAGAAGTTATTGCCCTGCTTAGCTTAGTATCGTCTGCAAATACAGAGATTGAACTGTTTATCCCATCCTCCAGGTCGTTTATAAACAAATTAAATAAGATTGGTCCCAGCACAGAACCCTGGGGAACCCCACTACCCACCCCTGACCATTCTGAGTACTCCCCATTTATCACCACCCTCTGAACTCGCCCTTGTAGCCAGTTTTCAATCCATCTATTCACCCTATGGTCCATGCCAATGGACCTTATTTTGTACAGTAAACGTTTATGGGGAACTGTGTCAAATGCTTTTGCAAAATCCAGATACCCCACGTCTACGGGTCTTCCTTTATCTAGATGGCAACTCACCTCCTCATAGAAGGTTAATAGATTGGTTTGGCAAGAACGATTCTTCATGAATCCATGCTGATTACTGCTAATGATACCGTTCTTATTACTAAAATCTTGTATATAGTCCCTTATCATCCCCTCCAAGAGTTTACATACTATTGATGTTAGGCTAACTGGTCTGTAATTCCCAGGGATGTATTTTGGGCCCTTTTTAAATATTGGTGCTACATTGGCTTTTCTCCAATCATCTGGTACCATTCCAGTCAGTAGACTGTCTGTAAAAATTAGGAACAACGGTCTGGCAATCACTTGACTGAGTTCTCTAAGTACCCTCGGATGCAAGCCATCTGGTCCCGGTGATTTATTAATGTTAAGTTTCTCAAGTCTAATTTTAATTCTGTCCTCTGTTAACCATGGAGGTGCTTCCTGTGTTGTGTCATGAGGATAAACACTGTAGTTTTGGTTACTGAAGCCCCCCGATTCACTCGTGAAGACTGAGGAGAAGAATAAATTCAATACCTTCGCCATCTCCCCATCCTTTGTAACCAGATGTCCTTCCTCATTCTTTATGGGGCCAATATGGTCTGTCCTCCCTTTTTTACTGTTTACATACTTAAAGAATTTCTTGGGATTTTTTTTGCTCTCCTCCGCTATGTGTCTTTCATGTTCTATCTTAGCCGTCCTAATTGCACCCTTACATTTCTTGTTGCATTCTTTATAAAGTCTGAATGCTGAGGATGATCCCTCCACCTTGTATTTTTTGAAGGCCTTCTCCTTTGCTTTATATGCATTTTTACATTAGAGTTAAGCCATCCAGGATTTTTGTTCGCTCTTTTAAATTTATTACCCAATGGGATACATTGGCTAATGCCCTTATTTAATATGCTCTTAAAGCAAACCCATCTCTCCTCCGTATTCTTTGTTCCTAATATTTTGTCCCAATTTATGCCTTTTAGCAAGGTTTGTAGTTTAGGGAAGTTGGCTCTTTTGAAATTCAGTGTCTTTGTGTTCCCTTTATGTTTCCTATTTGTGTGATTTATACTGAAACTAATTGGCCTGTGATCGCTGTTACCTAAATTGCCCCGTATTTCCACATCCGTGATCAGGTCTGTATTGTTGGTAATCAGTAGATCCAGTAATGTTTTATTTCTAGTTGGTGCGTCTACCATCTGACCCATAAAATTGTCCTGCAAGACATTAAGGAACTGGCGAGCCTTAAATGAATGCGCGGTTCCCTCCGCCCAGTCTATGTCTGGATAATTAAAATCCCCCATTATGATAACACTTCCCATCCTTGCTGCTAATCCAATTTGTGATAGGAGATCCGTCTCCACTTCCTCCCTCAGGTTAGGAGGCCTATAGCATACTCCCAGTATTATTTTCCCCTTAGCTTCATCCCTTTGGAGCTCTACCCATAAGGATTCCACCTCCTCTCTAGCTCCCTCAGTGATGTCATCTCTCACATTCGCTTGTACATTATTCTTGATATATAGGCATACCCCTCCCCCTTTTTTACCCTCTGTATCCTTGCGGTATAGGGTATACCCTTGAATGTTTGCCAGCCAATCATGAGAGCTGTTGAACCAGGTCTCTGAAATTCCCACAAAATCCAAATCCTCCTTGTACAACAGTATCTCTAGTTCACCCATCTTGTCCGCCATGCTCCTGGCATTGGTGAACATGCCACTTAGTTTAGACCGGATGCATATTGTCCTCGTATTGGGTGTTTCGAGATTGCAACTAGGACTTGCTACTATACTCACCTTGTGTTTTTGTGCTTTGGTTAACCTACCACTAATGCCCCCAATACTACCCTCTGGAATATCTTCCGCGCTGGCTATCTCTGTCTCTGGACCCTCCCCCCCATCGCCTAGTTTAAAAACCCCTCTAACTTTTTGGCCATCTTCATTCCCAGCAGATCTGCACCCTCCTCATTTAGGTGCAGTCCGTCCCTTCTATAGTACCGGTTACCGACTGAGAAGTCGGCCCAGTCCTCCAGGAACCCAAACCCCTCCTTACTACACCAGCTCTTCAGCCACTTGTTTACTTCCCTAATCTCCCTCTGCCTTTCTGGTGTGGCTCGATGTACCGATAGTATTCCTGAGAATACTACCTTGGAGGTCCTTTTCCTCAATTTAGCTCCTAAGTCCCTAAAATCGTTCTTTAGGACACTCCATCTGCCTCTGACTTTGTCATTGGTGCCAACGTGCACCATGACAGCCAGGTCTTCCCCAGCCCCTCACAGTAATCTGTCCACAAGATCCGTGATGTGCCGAACCCGAGTGCCCGGTAGACAACATACTGTTCGGCGCTTCAGGTCTTGGTTACAGATTGCCCTCTCTGTCCTTCTAAGAATTGAGTCCCCTACCACCAGAATCTGTCTTTACTTTCCCTTTGCTGCCCCCCCACTCTCACTGGAGGAGTTCTTCCCCCGGCAGCTAGGAGAGTCCCTCAGCTCCAGCAGTGCTGGTCCCTGACTGGTTTCACCAATGTCACTCAATGGAGCGTACTTATTGGGATGCTCCAGTCCTGGATCGGCCTCCCTGGCACTTCCCCCTCTACCCCTCCTGACTGTCACCCATCTACTCTTTGCTAGTGCCTGCACCTCTTTGTCTCCACCCGCCTCTGTGCTGGCCCCTGCCGGCACCTGCCGTGTACGTTCCTGGCTCTCCTTTAGTATGGAGGGACTTCTCAGTGCTGACAGTTGCTTCCCTAGATTCAGAACCTGGGCTTCCAGGGAAACAATGTGCTTACATTTTGCACAGCAGTCGCCCTCGATCGGATGATCAAGGAACGCATACATGCAGCAAGATGTACAAAGAATCGCCTCTCCACACCCGCAAATGGTGCTGGAACAGTGATATAATTTTGAGTGATACGTATAATCTCACTATGGGGCATCCAAATGGTAGGTAAGCAGCTTCTGCAAAACAAAGGGTTATTACAGTCACCCTAGGGTATATATCATAATTATGGTATTTGGATCTGGAATCAAAGCACCTAGTCCAAAATGAACAGACTGTGTAGACAGCTTGTTGTGCTGCTTTATCACAGCATTCTCAAAAACTCATCTTACCCTGAGTCATCCTACATAGTATCTATGTTTCAGCAAGTCCTGATGGAGATGATGACTGGTCTCCAAAACACATTGGAATTTGTACTTCTTCTATGATCCAAACAAACTGTGTTTTGAACTTGAAGATTTTGGTATGGCATCTCAATTCCAGATCCATAGCTAGGATAGCTAGTTGTGGGGTGAGTTTTAGAGGGAAGTGAATTATATCTTGCAAAATATTCTCTACCTCTTTCCATAAGTTTGTTAATGCTCAGCATGACCACAAGATGTGTAATAGAGTGCCCGTATGTTGACAGTTTCTCCAGCAGTTAGGGGAGGTATTCGATTGAAACTTGGAAAGTTTCTGTGGTGTCAGGTACCATCTTAACAATATTTTGTGTGTTAATTCCCATAAGGAGGTACAACAAGTTGCTTTGTAAATTGACTTTAAGGCTGTTGTCGGTTGCCATTGCTGATCAGAAAAGCATGTTTACATGTCTTCTTCCCAGTCTTTAAAGGGTTTAGACTTTTGGAACACTAGCTTTTCTTATAGGGTAGAGTAAATTATTGAGATTCCTTTGGAGTCTGTACTGTTTAAGAAATAGTAAGTCCATATTCTGGTTGGTATAACCCCTTCTAGGTGTGGATGTGCTGTAAGACATTGTTGAATTCTATTTAAATTGAAATAATCATTGCTGGGTGCGTTGTTTGAAGTTGGGCAAAGGATTTGTTTTATATCATAGCCCTGAGTTCAGGGGTGTAGGTTGCTAGGTCTTGTAACCATTTGAGTACAATTAGGTCAGGTGATATTAATTGGAGGGTGCAAACAAGAATTTGGAGTTGTTTGGTGGGATGCTGGGATAGGGTTGCCACCTCATTCCTTTAAACCCGAACACATATTAATTACACAGGTTCTGTGGCTGATTAAGGTGGTATTTAAACTCAGTGCCTTACCTGCATTCAATTAGCCACTGAACCTGTGTAATTAATATGTGTTCAGTTTTAAATGGATGAGGTGGCAACTCTAAGCTGGGAAAAATATAGCATTTTCCATGCTTTGACTGAGGCTTGTATAGTCGGTGAGTATAGGTGAAGGTGTGGTATATGAATGGTTGTGCTGTATAGCCATTGTTTAAGGTTGTTACCTGGTGTCATGTTGTTTTCAATGTTGCTCCATAGTGTGGTTGGGTGTGTAGTTACCCAGTATTTCAATTGGGATAGTATGGTGGCTATGTAATTGTCTTTTAAGTCAATGCAACCCATTCCCCCTGATAGTCTATGTTTAATAAGTTTTGTATGACCGCTTCTGGGTTTTTTTCCTGCCAAACGTACTTGTGTATGATGGATTGGTGAGAGTTGATGTAGGAATTCGTGAGTTGGTATATAGGTAGTGTGCGGAAAATATATAGTAATCTACGGAGTATTGGCATTTTAAAGGCTGCTAACCTTCCAGATCACGAGAATTCATATTTGGAAAGTTTTGCTGTTTCCTTAATAAGCATTTGTTTGGCTTCTATGTAGTTTTTACTAAATAGCTCTTTTGTGGATTTTGTAAGTGTAATTCCTAAATAGGATATGCCCGTGTCAGCCCTCGGGTATAAAGGTTACGTAGTAAGTTGCTGGATGTAGCATCTAATCCCAAATCGAGAATAAAAGACTTATTTTTGTTTACCTTGTAATAGAAAATGTTACTAAATCTCTGCAATATAGATTGTACCAAGACCAGGGAGGATAGGAGATTGGTAATCATCATTATCACATCATCCGCAAACAAATTGATTTTATGTTCTACAGTGCCAATTCTGAAACCTGTAATGTTTATGTTTGTTCTGCCAAGGGTCCCATTAGTAGGTTGAAGATAAGTGGCGATGGAGGGCATCCTTGTCGGGTGCCATTAGTAATTGGCAAAGGCTTAGAGAGCATCTCAGATGTGTATACTTGGGCCGATGGTGTTGAGTACAGAGCCAGTATGGCGGAGAGGATGTGGCCTTGGAATCCAAATTTGTGGAGTGTCGCTTGGAGATATGACCAGTGCACCCTATCGAATGCCTTCTCTGCATCCAATGATAGAAGCAGAGAAGGCGTTCGCATAGACCCAGTACTATGGGTTAAATTGATGAGTCTGTGGGTTGCATCAAATGTTTGTCTCTCTTTTGTGAAGCCGGATTGATCTGGGTGGATTAGTGAGGGCATAATGTTTACTAACCTGGTTGCTATTAGTTTGGCATAGATTTTTGTGTCTATATTGAGGAGTGAAATAGGTCTGAAGTTTTGGGGTGAAGTAGGTTCCTTGCCTGGCTTTGGCAATGTTATTATCAATGCTTTTAGCATTTTCTGTGGGAGAGGAGGAGGCAGCGTCATTACACAATTGCGTCAAAAAGGGTGCTAGAACCGTTCAGAATTGTTTGTAATACCCCCCGGGAAGACCGTCTGGTCCAGGGAATTTGTTGGGTGGTAAGGTTTGAGATCACATCTAAAATTTCTAAAATAGTAGTGTAAATGGAGCATTTCGTTTGGATAGCTGGTCTTGGGATAATTTTGGGGGATAGATTTCCTGTAAGAAAGATTCTATTTCTTCCATGGACGGTTGAGTAATAGTAGATTCATCTTTCAGATTATATTGTAGTACTAAATGCATCGTGACTAAATGCATCGGCTATAGCTTGTGGATCAACTAGCTTTTGTTTTGAGGTAGGGTGGTACCTTTGATTTATGTCCATGGCTTTCCCTGCTTTGTTTCCTGTAGAATAGTGTTTAACTTTCAATTGTTTTTAGGTTTTTACATATGATTCTAGTAACAAATTTCTTAATTCTTGTCTGAGGAGTACTAATTTTTCTTTCAGTTTAGGGTCAGAATTTTTTTTGGTTTTATTCCTCTATAGTTTTAATATCAAGTGTGAGGGTGTCTAGATGCTGTGATCTCCTTCTCTCCTCTCTAGCACTTAGTTGAATAATAATTCCTCTAATGAACGCTTTACGAGCGTTCCAAAGTATGGTATCGTTAGATGTTGTTCCCTTGTTCAGATCAAAAAATTCTTCAAGGCGTTCTTGAATAAAGGTGGAGTGTTCGGATGAGTGGAGGATCGAAGCATTGGCTCTCCAGATCTTTGTGCGTGGAAGAGATGACAAATTATCTCTGGTTATCGAGACGGAAGCATAGCCTGACCATGTTATCGTGGCTATAGATGAGTCGGAGACTTTGGCTAGAGTCCATTTGTCCACTAAGAAGAAGTCAATCCGGGTATAGGAATTGTGCCGGTGGGAAAAGAAGGAATAGTCACGCTCTGTGGTATTGTGACATCTCCATACATCGTACAAGTCATTGTTTCGAATGAAAGTTCCCATAGGTGAAGTGAGTCTGGTGTTGCGAGAAGAGGTGTCCAGAGAATTGTCTGGTACGATATTAAAGTCACCACACATAATAAGGTAACCATGACGGAATTTGTTGATTTTTTTCATTAGTTTAGAAAGGAATCTAATTTGTCTGGTATTGGGCGGATACACATTGACAATAGTGTATCTGGTATTGTCTAGTGTACAGTCTAGTGCCAGATATCTACCTTCTGTGTCTTTTATACTGTTATGAAGCATGAAGGCAAGTGTGTTTTTGATTGCAATCATAACCCTGTTTTTCTTGGTGGGGCCTGATGCCCGATAGATGTGGGTGAAGTGTTTGTTAGTACATTGAGGTTCTGCAGTATTTTTGAAGTGAGTCTCTTGTATACAAAGAATGTCACTGTTAGATTCTTGAGCTGTGTGCCAGAGGGAAGCCCTCTTTGCAGGATGATTCAATACTTTAGCATTGAGCGACAAGAACTTAGGCATCTTGTTGTGTGGATTAAGATACTATGCTAAGTTAGGTACTTACTCAGTTATATGAAGAAATGCGTCTACTCAGTAGGATCAGATAGTTGACATCTTCGGAACTTTACTCTTCGAATGCTCTTAGGGAAGAAAATGAGGGTAAAAGTAGAACAATAAATTGGATATGAGATATGGTCAGGTAGTGAGAAGGGAAAAAGAAAAAAGGAACAAAACAGATGACAGCAGCCGACTGTGTCTGAGACTACTGTGTATCTACGGGGGTGTTAGTTCGTGGAACAATTTGCAACGAGCAAGGCATCCGTTTGCAGGTGTGGCGTGTGGATCAGGTTATGAACCCATTATTCTGGCAGGGTTTAGTGCTTACCAGCATGGGGATTCTTGTTGCAATTCTGGTTGTTCTGCCTGCGGTTGGGTTGTGCTGACGTAGATTGGTCAGAAGTGATTCCCCAAGTGCATAGAAGTTTGAGGCCCTCTTCTACTGTGGAAATATTGTGTTTAATTCCATTTTTAGTGACTATAATTTTGGTAGGGAAACCCCATTGGTATGGAATCCTGTGGATATTGAGCAACTTAGTGATAGCTGTGATTCAGTTGTCTCCTTAGTTGGCGAGTGTGTTGCGAGATATCCGCATATAGTTGGAGGTTGGCTTATGGAGCTAGAAGTTTTCCAAGGTGTCTCTCCTTGAATAGGAGTTAGTCTTTGGCATGAAAAAAGTGTATCCTCATCAAAACATCACGGGGGACTTCCGTTGGGAGGTGTGGGGGTTTGGGTAGGCGGTGGATACGATCGATGATAGTTTCCATGGGCGAAAGGTCAGGTAAAAGCGTGGAAATTAGCTTACATTGTTACAGCGCGTCCTGTCCTCGAGGTCTTCCCTTTTGGCTCTCATCCACTGTTGTTCTTCTTGGGTATGATCATAGGCATCTACAAGATCATTCACCGTTTCAGTCATATCTCCAGTTTGATGTTCAATATTGCAAACACTCTGACCCATGTAGCGCATTTGTGCAGAGAACTTGTTAAACATGGAGGAGATATCATTATGCAGGGAGCTCTGAAGAGAGATTAGCATCTCTTTCATAGTGATATCTAATACAGGCTTATTTGTTGTGGGAAGGCAGCTATAGGGGATGGATGGGCTGTGCTGTGTTCAGATGCAGGGCTCACCTCATGTCCTGTGGAATCTGAATCCAATCGCATCCTCGATTTTGCTGGGCTGTTGCTGGCAGATGATGACAGGGAGGAAGGAGAAACACCCAGAGAGTCATTCTGTGTGGATATTTCCAGGCCCTCTGCATCAGGGAGATCTGTGTAAACCACAGCTGAGCCGTGTACAGGGTCGCGGGCGCCATCTTGGATTTTCGATCCCGGTGGCTGTGTGAAGAATTCTGTAAGTTTTTTAGGCTGACGGTAATCCTTCCTCTTGCGGGTCAGACTGGACATTCTGGAGGTGTAGTCCGGTGGGCTGGTGTTCTGGATAGTTCGCTGGATGTTGTGAGAATAGCAGCGATTTGCTATTGTAAGCCAGCCGTTGCTGGAGCTGACAGATCAGACGTCCATCTTACTCAGCGGTTAGCTACACTCCCCCATGATGGTTATTTTTTTAATCTACCAGTTTGTTTCTGGACAGTAGGAAAGCCACAGAAGAAGTACATAAACAGACTGGATCCCACACAAACTCAAGGAAAACAGACTCCATGTGGCTCTGGGACTGTAATGTATGAGCTATGCTGAGACCATATAATGGTCTTGGTATATTGCATACATTATCGTTCATAGATCTTCTTGTAGTGAGTGTTCAGGGTAGCTTTGTAAGTTGTTACAAAAAAAAGTGGATTACCAATTCTTATGTGATGGCTGCTTTAGTTTTCTTTTTTTTTACTTTTTTTCCCTTTATTTTCAACTGATCACCCAGCCATAAACACACTTGCTGTCTTGGGGTGACAATACTTTGAATGGAGGAGCAATAGGTATATCCTTGGATGGTAGCATTGTCAACCCGTAGAGACATATTAAAGCTGAAGTTCAGCTAACACTATTTAAGAACTTACAACAACAATTGTGTTTCCTTTTGGGATAAATGTTTTACATAAATGAATAAAAGCTGACTATTGTAAGCCCCGCTCTCAGTGGTAAGTTGTTTATCCCAGCTCACTAACTGCTACTTTGTCTGAAAAGCTTGTTCTGCTAATGAAAGTTGAAAAATAAACTTACTGGCTGGATCACCATGTAAAATTAAAGGCAAAAAGCCTTAAAGGATGGTTTGCTGCCATATAATACATTTTTCTTTTTGGGTTTAACATCACTTTAATTAAATTTTTTTGAGAGTTAATAGAGATTTTTACCATTTACTCCTAATGAATTCCCAGTGAATATTTATTAGCCTTAATTAACTCCACTGTCCCTCTTTTCTCCTAGTTTTGCAGATTTGTAAAATAATGTTATTACCATTTGTACATGAACATTTTTAAACTTGTATGGTTTCATTTGTGGATAACTACCAGAAACATAATCATAGTTTTGTGGCATGTGGGACAAACTGAAGAATATATCACAATGAAATCTTTAACCTCCTGCCGACCAATCGCCGTCATTATACTACGGCAGGTTGGCTCTCCCGCGCAAACCGCCGTAGGTGTACAATGGTCTTTGCACAGGAGATAGTGGGCACGCACGTGCCGCGGGAGCGATTTACAGAGGCACAACAGGGAACTGCATATGTAAACAAGGTGATTCCCCGTTCTGCCAGATGACATGTCAGAGATCTTCTGTTCCCAGTGATCAGGAACAGCGATCTCTGTCATGTCCCTGGTAGCCCCTCCCCCCTGCAGTTAGAACACACCCAGGGAACACACTTAACCCCTTGATCTCCCCCTAGTGTTAACCCCTTTCCTGTCATTTTTACATTGATCAGTGCATTTTTATAGCACCTGCTTTGGTGACAACTGTCTGAGGCTGGGTTCACACCTATGCGAATTGGATGCAGGTTTCCCCACATCCAATTCGCATAGCAGGAGAATGTGACCGTCTCTCTATGGAGCCGGTTCACATATCTCTGGGGCGGCTGCGGAGCGCACTGCACAGAAACGCTGTGCGTCTTTAGCTCCGTTTTAGGGCCAAATTCAGGTAAAGATTCGACCCTGATTCATCCCTGAACCGGAGAATGGGAACGCACAGCATTTCTGTGTGATCCGCAACTGGTTCCAGTGTGAACCGAGCCTAAGGATTCATTCACACTAGCGGTTGAGGGGCTACAGTTGTACCACATTTTAACAGCCTCCCCCAAACACTCCCCTTTTAGCTATAAATGCAACAGCCAGGGGGTATACATATGCCATTGCCATGATTCTTTGCTTCGTGGCTGCGACAGGAATTATAGCCCCTGAAGCTTTTGGCGGGTGTTGTGCCTGCCAAACGTGAACCATTCAAGTTAATGGGGCCACTCTGCAAGTGCCCCACAACCACATGCAATGTGGGAGTTCAAAGGGTTAAAGCAGTCATGGGGAGCTGATGCAACCCCCCTACCATCTGTCATCACACAGATTGCTCTCCAGAGACCAAAGCTAAGGTGAACGAGCCCTAAGAGGAGATTTCTTCTCATTTTGTCAATTTCCTCTCACTTCCTGTTACATCCCTCAGACGAGATGCAAGCGAAAATCTTCCAGGCAGGACACAAATTGTAAAAAGTACATTGACAGGGCTTTAACCCTTTCCTAAAAAAAAGAGTTGTGAGTTTGCTGATTCTCTCTCTCTGTCTCTGTCTCTCTCTCTCTCTCTCCATAGAGAATATGAATCCAGGAGTTCAGCTTTTTAAAACAGCCTCTTCTTAGGTCATGTTCCCATTATTGCATTACAGGAACATGCCTTCTACTTGCTATGGTGAATGGCACTCCAAAGGCATGATGCAAAACAAAGTCACAATGTACTGATGTTTCGCTGCCAAAATAGGTGCAGGTCAAATTTCTGACCCGCTAACATGCATTACACCTTAGCATTTAGGTGTGAGCTTATGTAATAAAACACAAAAGTACTGATCTATAATTTTTATCTTTCATACTTGTTTGTTTAAATTGAAGCACTGAACAAGTTAGCACACAGCCATTAATAACTCTATTTGTTCAAAATAAATTAATACCATTGTGATTTTAAAGTACTAAAAGTTTTGGTCTCCATTAGAGCTATGGGCTCCAGTCTACTTCTTAAATTGCCTCTATTACACTCTACCATAGGTGAAAACAGATAGGTAAGCCTCACAGCAGCCTATAGTAACACTTATACAACCTCTCTAATTGGGACAAACGTGGCTCCCTATACAAATATAAAATTAAATAAAAATGTTAAATATCACATTCTAGTTTTTATTTTAAGACATTGTTTTTATTTGTAATTTAAGGAAAAAGCGGACTTAGGAGAAATAAACTTCTCATTGTGTTACTTGCCAACTGCTGGACGCCTTACTGCCACTGTCATCAAAGCCACCAACTTGAAGGCCATGGATCTGACTGGTTTCTCAGGTGAGCTAAATATTGCTATTTTTCCTTTAGTGTATACAATAGCTTTTTTTTCCTGGACATTATAAGAAATATGTTCTAGTACCAAAAGGGCATAATCCTATGGTTGTACATTAGAACTCACCGAGTGGAAGTAACAGAAATATCACTTTACAGTCCCTTCTGGAGTAAATACATGCATGGAATTTTCCCAGCAGACCTGCTTTTCTCCTCAACCTTTTTACCCCAGAGGAACCCTTGAAATAGTTTTCAGGTCTCAGGGATCCCTTGCTAAAAGTAGTTCATTGGTGGTCAGTGGGAAAAATTCCCCTGACGTTGGTAGCCAGTGGAGAGAATGTCCCTTACATTGGTGGTTAGTAGTAAGTATGCCCGTCACAGTGTTGGTCAAGATGCAACACTTATAGACAATTAATAAAGGTCATTGGCTTTATGCAGCTGGCTCTGCCAGGTAGTGTTACCCCCAGAACTATTTAGGAACTATCAAATGGGAGGTCAATCATCCAACGATCAAGGAACCTCTAGCAACCTCTGGAGGAATCCAATAAAAATGAAAAGTATATATATCGCACTTACATGTGGCTTGAGAAAGGGGCTTCATGCCCTGAAACATGTTGTCATGTTTGTCTACAACATGTTTGACGTCCTCATGGCTGCAGAGCCATCTTGGTTTTTACATACTGCTGGTTCATCTGCTGGTTCTTCCTGGTGTGCTCTCAGGTATACTTCCTGGTATCTAACATCACATTCACGGAACCGGCCAAGATTCAAACCGTTGATGGGCAGGCTGAATGTACCAACTTGATCGATCAATCAACTTGGGTACAACCAGCCTGCTAGTTTTGCCGCTAGCGATAATCATTGTCTTATCCTGGCGAGGGCAGCTTCATGAAGCAAATTACTTTCCTGCAACCCATGGTTGCAGGAAAGTAATTCGCTTCATGTATGTTTAGCCTTAGTGGGCTCTGCTGTAACACTACTGACTGCCTGGTATACTGCTACCTACTGGAGACTTGACAGATGTTCTTTAAAACTTTTTTTTTATGTCAGTGCAATATGCAATTTCCATTTTTATTGAGCTCTAATAAATACTACAGTCAGGTAGTGGTGCTCTTCCTCTTTCTTTCCTTTTTGGTGTTTACATTTTCTGCTGGTGGGAACTGTCCCAGATCCTGCGTGAAGGATACACTGCTGGAGCTGCTGCCATCATATGAACTTTTCATGTTTTAATGGACTTTCCTTATTGACTCCGTGCTCTTATATAGTGATGTTTCCTTCTTTTTTCTATGATTTGAATTTGTGTGCTAGAACCATTTTGTGCCTGGGTGTACACTTTACATACCTGACAACATCAGGGTAGTTTTTTTTTTTTAAGTAACCTCTGGAGGATCACAGGGGTTCCAGGGAACACTGGTTGAGAAATTCCCCTGACGTTGGTAGCCAGTGGAGAGAATGTCCCTTACATTGGTGGTTAGTAGTAAGTATGCCCCTCACAGTGTTGGTCAAAATGCAACACTTATAGACAACTAATAAAGGTCATTGGCTTTATGCAGCTGGCTCTGCCAGGTAGTGTTACCCCCAGAACTATTTAGGAACTATCAAATGGGAGGTCAATCATCCAACGATCAAGGAACCTCTAGCAACCTCTGGAGGAATCCAATAAAAATGAAAAGTATATATATCGCACTTACATGCGATATATATACTTGAGAATGGCTGCTGTAGACCCAAGTCTACCCAGTGCCCCACAACCCATATCTGGGCTCTATGTGTACCCAGTTAAAATCAGTGTTGCTGCAGCAGGAATTTTGCCATGTTCTAAAAAAAGATTTTTCCCTTTGATATATGGGAAATCTGCCATGTTCCATTAGACAGCTGCCTTGTTACAATAGGGAGTATTTTATGTTACAATGGAGAATTACATGTTTCAATAGGGAGCTGTCTGTTACAAGAGAAAGTCGCATGTTATAAATAGGAACCATTCATGATTTAGTAGAATTTCTCCTTAACAACTATTGAGAAAAGAGAGCCATAGAAGGATTATTTAACATAAAAAGACTTTGATAAAATTGTGTACATCAAGTGTATATCTTTAACATTCATACTAAAAACATTAAAAAGGACTAAATTCTCTATAACCACCTCAATACCAGACACTTTTACCCTCTTCCTGCCAAGGCCAATTTTCACATTTCAGCACTGTCACACCATACTCAAATACCCAAATGAAATTTTTATTATTTTTTTTCTGACAGAAGAGTTTTCATTTGGTAGTATTTACCCACTACTGTTTTTTTTTTTTTTTTTTTTATAAACGAAATATATATATATAAACGAAAAAATAATGAACATTTTGAAAAAAAATTTTTCTGTTGTACAATTTTGCAAATAAGCTTTCTTCATAAATTTAGGCCAAAATATATTCTGCTACATTTCTTTTATAAAAATAACCCAGATCCGTTTATATTATTTAGTCTGTGTGAAAGTTATAAAGTCTACAGAATATAGTTTCTTGAGGTCCAAAAATGGCAATGACAGTACAAATACCCCCCAAATGACCACTTTTTTGGCTGGGTTTCTGTAACAAAAAAAAAATGTACTTGTTCTTTGACAACTGTAAGATATCAGCCACACAGGGAGGGTATTGATTTCAGCAGGTCGACCAACCTAAGTTGTGAAAGGAGCAGTAAAGCTCAGTGCAGAAAAAGCAAGAAGCAAAGTCTCCATATGTAATGAGCAAATAATTACAAATTAAACAAGAACTTGAAAACATTACCGTTACTGATGAGACTATTATTTAAGTTGATTTATTTTACATGTATATACAGTATGTACAAAAAAAAATAGTGAGATTCTTGGTGTGCCGGTGACATACTTCTCACTCTAATGCAGCTATTCTCAACGAGGGTTCCTCTAGAGCAGGGGTAGGCAACCTCTGCCCTCCAGCTGTTTTGAAACTACGAGTCCCATGAGACATTGCTAGACCCTGACAATCACAGGCAAGACTCCTAGAGGCAGAGGCATGATGTGATTTCTAGTTTTACCACTGATGGAGGGCCGAGGTTGCCTACCACTGCTCTAGAGGTTACCAAGGGTTCCTTGAGCTGTGGCTTGTTTGATCTCCCATTTGATGGTACTTGCATAGTTCCGGGGGCAATGCCACTAGGCAGAGCCAGCAGCATGACACCAATGACCTTTTAGCTGTCTGTAAGTGTGAGATTCTGACTATCACTGTAAGGGGGCATTTTTCTCACTGACCTTCAACTAATTGGTTTTACCAGGGTTACCCCAATACCTGAAAATTATTTCAAGGGTTGCTCGAGGGTAGAAAGTTTGAGAAAGGTTGCTCTAATGCATTGCAAAATTATTGCCATGGTATTGTAAAATAAATAGGGAATAATATAAATTGTTAAAGTTAATAAAATCCCAGAATAATAGATATAAGCATGATACATTCTTACAGGGTGGTTTTAAATGTTTTAAAATGGTTTCCCATATAAGAAAGTTTGGGAGATAAGATTTTTATCGCTTTATATGGTGTAAGCTGGACATCTACATTGGCATTGAATTGTAAAGCAAAAAGGGACCTATAATGTACAGTAGATGGCTTTCACTTTCATATTTAATATTTAATGGCCTACAGAATCTGTGCTGGGTCAAGCCGCTGACAGATCAAGAAGGGATATATATCCCCATCCCATCTCATAGCTCAGCTCTGCTAAATAATTGATTGGTTTTGGAAAGTAATACTCTACAACAATATATATGAATATATTAATCTATTTTTTTTTTCTTTTCTCTAAGATCCATATGTGAAAGTTTCTCTAATCTGTGAGGGCCGGAGACTAAAAAAGCGGAAGACCTCCATAAAGAAAAACACGCTAAACCCAACTTATAATGAGGCCCTGGTGTTTGACATTCCTAATGAAAATATGGACCATGTGAGCCTCACCATTGCTGTAATGGATTATGATTGGTAAGGATTTCAAATGTTTGTAGAATTAAGAAGAAAATTATGGCTCATTAGAATGAGGCATGACTGGCTACGTATTGTAGGTGACCCTTTCCCAGAGCTTATAGTGCAAACTGGGTGCTAAGGAGGCATCCGGAAGGGTGAGAATCTGGCAGTGTTGGTGGGGTCAGCCAGGAGAGGAGGAAAGCAACCTTTCTGTGTACTCTTTTTTGTTGAAAAACAAAAAATCTTTAGCATTACTTTTAATTCCACTTTACACCCAACCTATGGATATCTTGAGTCCTTAAAATTGGCTAGGTAAGGTAGGTTTTTTTTAATCAGGTTTTTATTGCAAAAGAAAAACAAAGCAAATCAAAACAAGCATCACATTACACTTCAATTTGTCTGTGAAAAATAAGGTAAAAAAGAAGGTAACATAGTGGATCAAGAGGGACATGTTTGGAATACCTGGTTAAGCGTGGCCAGGACCCGGCTAGGTAAGATTGATCAATTCAAGAAGTGCACCAGTTTGTGTAATTTTTCCTAAAACCTTTACTAAACACAACAATTTTTCCAGCTTCCTTCCATATTTTATGTACCATATATGTATCCAAGCCAAGGTATTTAATTTATCGCCTGGGGATGCAACACAGATATTCTGTTTGGATACCGCAGAATCCTATGGGGAGAGTTCGCCAGAGTTCAGCTGTGTCCCCGGATAATGAAAACAGACAATACTCCCTGAGCATATAGATCAAAAGCTGACATTCACAAAAGGAAGCCTCAAAAGCAATTCTGAGTTTTCAGCTCAGTGGGAACAGAATGATCATAGATTCCTGAAGGTCAAAGTTCTACAACACATAGTTTTTGGGAAGTGTACATTTTTCAAGGTATCACACTTAAGTCGCCTGAGGCAGCAACATAGCCGCTGACCAGGGTTGGTGGGTGGATGTTTGATAAGATATCTGATCATCTCACAGTATGTCTTCTCACATGCATGCATGGGGTGCTAATATACTGCGTGCAAGCAAGGATATAGATGATTTCCAGTTTATAAAGTATTACATTGTGTAACCTTTTATGTAAGAAAGGATTTACCAAGCCAATAGCCTGATTGCTCACTAACGCCAAGCTCAAGTCGCAGAGATACAGAAATGACAGGGATAATTCTAGTAATGGGGTGGACGGAGAACAATTTAAGTGTAGTACTCTTTGAGACCTGTCAGGGTGCCCACGCTGATCTGTGTCCAGAGCCAAAAGTGCCTACAATGGACACATCAGCATCAGAACTGGACCACGGAGCAATGGAACAAGTTTGCCTGGTCTGATGAATCCCATTTACTTTTACATCATGTGGATGGTTGGATGCCTATGCTTCACTTACCTGGGGAAGAGATGCTACCAGGATGCCTCATGGGAAGAAGGCAAGTTGGCAGAGGCAGTGTGATGCCTTGGGCAATGTTGTTCTGGGAAGCTTTGGGTCCTTCCATTCATGTGGATGTTGCTTTGAATTTCCTTACCTTGATAGGTGAGGACTGTTTTGACAGCAAAAAGGGAACCTACTTATCATTATGGAGTGGTTAGAACATTATGGCTGATCTGTGTATACGTATGATATCATTATTTCATAAAACTCTACATCTCCTATCACCAGTCATATTACATGATGGCCAAGAAATATTAAAACCAGAATGCAATAGGAGTGCCTAAAAGCCCTTTGGTTTATTTACCTGTGGGTAGCACAAGTCTACTCATCAATAACCTGTACAGATATATGTTGATTGCTTGAGTTATTCGTTCTGGTAACTAATTTTGTCATACCTAAACTGCATTCATCTACACGTGTCTGAAGGTGGTCAAACAAACACAAAATAAAAGAGAAAACACAATTTCAAAGTGCTGTGCCTTAGTAATAACTTAATTTCTGTATGTCCATAAACCTGATAAATACAGCTCTGCATGGAATTGCATTAGTAAGGACTACAGTATATGGCTTCCTGTAAGTGCATGGCAGACATCCACAATGACACTTTGTTATTTGGGCCAAAAAAAGCCCATCAGTCAAAAAATAAATTATAATAGGGCAACCTGAACCAATAATTAGCAAAAGTTTGTTAGGTTCATGCAAGTAAAAGAATGTACATTTCCACCAATAGAAATATGATAGCTGATATTGAATTGCTCTGAATGACACTATCACAATTTAGGAGGTAGTAAAAACCTTAAAACTGAAGTTTACTATGCTTATATTTTGTGGTCTCTGGATCCTTCCTGTCCTCCTCATCTAGATAATTAGTGGTGATATTAGGTGCTTCCGCAGGTGAATTTGAGTGTTGATCTCTCTTTCAGAGATATGGGCTGCTACCTTACTGGTACAACAGAGCTTTCACTTCACTGAAAAGATACATAGGGAGAGAGGAGCGTCCGGTGTCCAGAATCAGGAAACTGGATGAAGAATATCATTGTTTATTGGAAGTAAAACATGTACAGATCGAGCCAACGCGTGATTATTGATCATTTTATTTTTCATATTACATGCCTTTATTAATTTCTCTGCATATAGTTTATATTTATGAATTGTAATATTTATGAATTGATATATCCTTTTATGTACACATAGGTTATTATAGTTTTTTATTATCATCTATATTCCTTCGTATTTTTATGCTTTTACACATATCGACATGAGCAGGCACTACATATGCTTTGTTCACTCTATCCTAGCCTATTTGATTGTATTGTACCTTGTGTATATTAATATACATTTTTATTTTCTGATCTACATATATTTTGTCCAGTTCTAGTATAACACCTACTGTATATAACAAATACTGATTATGCATCGTCTATGTTTGTATGTTAGCCTTGAAGAAGGGGGAGGCAATTTCCCTGGAATAGATTAGCTTGATCTGTACATGTTTTTCTTCCAATAGACGATTATATTCTACGTCAAGAGTTTCCTTATTCTGAACACTGGGAGATCCTCTCTCCCTTATCAAGTATATTTTCAGATAAAGCGAGAGCTCTGTTGTACCAGTAGGGTAGCAGCCCATATCTCAGAAGAGAGGTCAACACTCTCCTTCACCCACGGAACCACCGAATATCTATCCACAACTGCTGTGCTCTTTGATTGCGGTCTCTACCTCAATTTTCTTCCCCATCAAGTTGGGAATTACATTTTTAAATAAAGCCTTTTCATTTTCACTATATACCTTATTATAGTGATGTCATCAATGGGTTTCTGTGCTTCTCTATGCAATGGCAGGTCATGGCTGCTGGGAGGGAGGGGATGACAAGGTGCTCTATTTAGCTTTCAGAAAACATCACAGCACCCTGACTCAGTACTCATCTAAAGAGCCCTCAGCCCCAATGCAAGCAGTGGGCTGGCTCTATGGGGAGGTATGCATATAACAGAATGCCTACATTGTTGGGTGTCGATTTGGAGAAGTGGGCATAACTAGACAGACTGCCTTTGCATGCAGACTGCCCTAGGTAACACCCACATGTGACACTGAGCCTCTATACTGATTAAAGACCATTTAATATAAGGTGTGGGCCAGGGATAGTAAGGTTGGTGAAAGCGCTAGAAGGTGCTGGACGTCCTCCAGCCAGGAAATCAGGCAGGGTCTCTCTGACTTGCTGCAGCTTCTAATGTACGCTATGAGAATCCTACAGTGTTTAGTGAAATCAGAGTAAGCTATTTCAGGACAGTACATGAGCCCATACAATTGTGCAAGATTTGCGGTATTTGAGGTTTACAGAAAATTTTGAATGTTTACACTTGTTTCACTAATGGGAAGGGGTATAATTTGTATGTATGTGTTTTTACAGTATAGGTCATAATGAAGTCATTGGAATGTGCCGGGTGGGCAGTGACGCAGACACGCCTGGCAGAGAACACTGGAATGAGATGCTGGCAAACCCTAGAAAGCCCATTGAACACTGGCATCAGCTGGTTGAGGTAAATGGCGACAGATTAAATTGTTTAGAACACAATGTCAGTGAGCAGTTTATTTTCAAAGATACGTGATTCACTACTTACAAAGTCTGCAGACCACTCATTCTCCACTTTTTTACACTGAAGGAACCCTTAAATAATAATCAAGTTTCAGGGAACCTTTGCTTAAAATTGTTTTGCAACTCATAGTACAATATCATAACCGGTAAATTGTAGAGAGTTTTAAACAGAACACTAATACCCTGTACACACGATAGGATTTTCCGACAATAAAATCCATGTTTTTTTTCCGACAGATGTTGGCTCAAACTTGTCTTGTATACACATGGTCACACAAATCTTGTCGGAAATTCCGAATGTCAAGAACACGGTGACGTACAACACGTACGACGAGCCAAGAAAAATTAAGTTCAATAGCCAGTGCGGCTCTTCTGCTTGATTCCGAGCATGCGTGGAACTTTGTGCGTCGGAATTGTGTACACACGATTGGAATTTACGAGAACAGATTTTGTTGTCGGAAAATTTGAGATCCAGATCTCAAATTTTGTGTGATGGAAATTCCAATGGAAAATGTCTACTGGAGCCTACACACGGTCGGAATTTCCGACAACAAGCTCCCATAGAACATTTTCCGTCGGAAAATCCTATCGTGTGTACGGGGCATAAGACTGTGGATTATCTACAAATTTGAAGCCCAGGACAGATGATTTTTTTTTTTTTTTAATCATTCCCTACTGCTCTGTACAGCAAAATGTTCAGCAATGGTTTTGAAATTAAATTATTACAGGTAGAGTGGTGTACTCTAACATTAGTAAGATTAGTGCTCATTGTAGACGTTACCCCTTGCATTGGTGGTCAATAGATAACTGAGCCCCCCCCCCCAGCAATGGTGGGGAGTGTAGGTGGGAAACCAATTCCAAAACCATTTGTAATCATAGAAGAAACCCTAAGGTTCCATGGAAAGCTAGTTGAGAGAGGCTGCTCTAGAACCTTTTCAATGGCATGTAACCAGTAAGCATTGGTTTATGAATTCAACAAGACCAAAATATCTCTTTCATTTTCTGTTTTGGAATCTTGGCCTTTACCCCTCACAACCTCCAATATGGACATTATGGGAATGATTCACCAAAGGCAATTAGGCTGCTCCCTTTGCAAGAGAAATTGCACTTTTCAAGTGAATTTTAAAGTAGAACTATAGGCAAAACTTTGTTTTCATTTGGAATAGAGCAAGGGAGGGTTATAACCCCTGTGAGATTTTTTTTTCCCGCCATCTGTGTCCCATTGCAGTGATCTCCCTTCATTTCCTGTACCATAGTCGAACAGTAAGTGAGAGGAGATCCCTGCAAATTAAGGGAATCCCTTGGCCCCCCAAGTCACCAGAATTAGTGTCCCCATTGGAAGATTTCCCCTCTATTACTTTTCTTGGGACTACCCAAAATTTGGCATTTTCTTTTACATTCACTGCAATGATAATGATAAACAGGCCAAATACAGAGGGTGAATCTCCTTAACAGGGGCACAGATAGCAATAAAAACATACAGGGGTTCTAATCCTTCTCCACCCTATCCAAAACAGGAAAAAAAAAGTTTTGCCTTCAGTTATACTTTAAGAATGCCAAATCCAGTGCAAGAAAAATATAAAAAAAAAAAAACATCAAAAACATTAAACCTCAAAAAAACTAATTTTGCTTGCACATTATTGGATGATGGAAGCCATCAGAGCTTCACCTCATTCGCCAAGCTAAGAGTAAATTCCCTTGCAAAATGCTAATTCCCATTGCAAAGTGGACAGCCAATTTGCCTTTAGTAAATCAACCCCAATGTTATTGAACAGGACTGACCATCAAAATATTGCTATGGGCTCTTGGCTATAATACTTAAACATTGTTCATTACATAAGGTATGCTTTGTACTTTTTTTTCTCTTGGGAAATTGTTTTTGAGTGCTTTACTCAGAGGTCAACTATAGTACATATCTAGTTACAGTAAGCTAATAATTTTCTAGTACACTAACTTTTTAAAAACTGGAGTCTGGTACAGGTTTTCTTTTATAAATGTCCCCACTTTGAGAGCCATCACTGACACTTTTTGTGGCTGCTTGCTCTCAATCAATGAAAGACATCTTTCCATAATCCAGCATGCAGTTTAGTTTGGTGTTTATTTAATGGTACATAATACCTACAACTACGTGAAGTTGTTTTTGATTGTTGCAGGAGAAGGCTCTGACCAGTTTTGTGACAAAATCTTCCCCACCACGGGAGAAGCCGAGCATAATAGTGGACAATACACAGTCTGATTAGTCATTTCCACTACCGAGGGAGAGAGAAACCGATCAGGAGAGCTGTAAGTATGTGAAATATACTATTTTAAATGAGTATTTCTCTTTAACAACCTCCTTTGAACAAGTGTTCATACCATTGAGTCTACAGGGAGTATAATCATCATCATTCAGTAGTAAAGTATATAAGAAGCCTTAATAGTTTGGAATTAATTTTATTTAAGTTTCAAAGAGTATGTACACTTTCAACACTAAAGGCTGGTTCACACCAGATGCAGTCCAGTGCATTTTTATTCTAAAATAAATAAAAATAAAGTATCTAAAATGCATGGACATGGCCTTAGTTCACACCTGTGCAGTGTGTTATAGTGCAGTTAACAAAAATAGAACATGTTGCATATTTTCTTTATGGAACACATCTGGAACACAGCAAAATGCATCGAAAAGCAACGGAATGCACATGTTCTTAACTGTCCTTAATTGAGATGAATAAAAAAAAAGAGGGGAAAAATCGCACTGAAATGCATCAAAAACGCACATGCAGAAACACATCTGGAATGCAGAGATTGTGGTGTCAACCGGCCCTCAGTCTTTATACTTGTCTCTGTATCCTGAGAAAAAGTAATTTGTAAAAGGTCCCTTTTTTGCAAGGAAGGAGGAATTCATGCCCATAGCTGCAAGAGGGTTTACAATGTGAGTAAAGCGTCGGCCTAAGGGAGCCACAAGTGGAGCGTACAGCCACCTATTGCAAGCGATGGCTTTGCTCTGTTTTACAAGGGTTTACGCCAGCCTTTCTCAACCTTTTAACCCTGAAGGAACCCCAAAAATAATTTTCAGGTCTCGAGGAATCTTTACTAAAACCAATTTATCAGGGGTCAATAGGAACAATGCCCCTTATACTGGTGGCCAATAGGTAGAATGTGCCCCTTAAAGTGGTGCTCAGAATGCCACCCTTAACTTGCTTACTGGGCACTTAAACCCCCCTCCTGCCCAGACCAATATTCAGCTTTCAGCGCTGACGCACTTTGAATAACAATTGCGCGGTCATACAACACTGTACCTAAATTAAATTTTTATCATTTTTTTCACACAAATTGAGCTTTCTTTTGGTGGTATTTAATCACAGCTGTTGTTTTTATTTTTTGCTAAACAAACAAAAAAAGATGGAAAATTTTGAAAAAAAAAAAAAAATCATGTTTCATAGTTTGTTATAAAATTTTGCAAACAGGTAATTTTTCTCCTTCATTGATATGCACTGATGAGGCGGCACTGCTGGGCACTGATAGGCTGCACTGCTGGGCACTGATAGGCTGCACTGCTGGGCACTGATAGGCTGCACCGCTGGGCACTGATAGGCTGCACCGATGGGCACTGATAGGCACAGATAAGGCGGCACTGATGGGGACAGATAAGGCGGTACTGATGGACACAGATAAGGTGGCACTGCTGGCCCCTGATGGGTGGCACTGATGGGCACTGATAGGTGCCACTGATAGGTGGCACTGATGGGCAGCACTGGTAGGTGACACTGATGGGCACTGATAGGTGGCACTGATGTGCAGCACTGTTGATGAGGCACTGATTGTGGGCACTGATAGGTGGCACTGTGGGCAGTGATGGGTGGCACTGTGGGCACTGATGGGTGGCACTGGTAGGCGGCTGCTAGGTGACACTGGCAGGTGGCACAGGTGGGCACTGAGGAGCTGGCGGCAGCTTCTCGAAAACTCAGTGGAATGCACATGTTCTTAACTGTCCTTAATTGAGAGGAGAAAAAAAAATAGCCTATTACCGACTGTCATTGGCTGACATCTGATCACGTGGTAAGGAGTTGGGATCGACCCCTTACTCCGATCTGTGATCCAGCGAGTCTCAAAGACTGCGCGCAGGCCGCTCGGGCACGGTAGGACGTCAATAGATGCCCTCCCGGCAAAGCAGGTCTGCGCTGTAGCCGTCATTCGGCTATAGCGCGGATCTGAAGAAGTTAAAGACAGCTAAAAAGATATTTGGTGTCATGCTGTTGGCTTTGCTAAGTGATGCTGAACCTCGAACTCTGTAGACACCATCAAAAAGGTGGTTCATCAGCCACAGCTCAAGGAACCCCTAGTAACCTCTGGAGGAACCCTGGTTGAGAATGGCTGGTTTACACTGTCACGTGTGTAAACATGCACATATGCACAGGCATACAAAGCTGGACCTAGACTGCCTACATCCAGGATTGTGCGCCCATGCGCATGCACAAATTTATGCAAGCCCCAGCCCCTTGTATAGCACTGTACAGCCATTTATTGCAGTGAGAGTCTGCACACTCTACCTGTGGTTTCCTTCTGCTAGCTAATTACACTCCATGCATGCTGTACACCCCTTGCAGCCATGTGTATAAAGCCCTAAGGCTTAATTCCAGGTATGGATTTTATTGCATAGGTACATTGTGGAAACTTCAAATCACTGTAGTAGTCACAACTACTACAGTGGTGACTGCTGTCTTTTGGGTCTTGTGCCCAATGGCTGCCTTGCTTCTTAGTAACCACAGGGGTTACCATTTTTACCTGCTTGACAGAGAAACAATCCAGCGGTATGGATTGCTGATCACAAAGGCGAACAGAGACCAGATCATCTCTGAACGCCTCTATGGCCTTGGAGGACCGGAGCGCCACCATAACTTCATTTCCAATCTAGGGAGGAAGTAAACAATTTTTTTTTTTTTTTTTAAGCAAAAGATCAACATTTTTTTTGATCTTTTGTTTTTAAAGGTAAAGGGGAGATTTGGGGTCTTTTTGACCCCAAATCTCTCCATAAAGAGGACCTGTCATCCTTATTTCTATTACAAGGGATGTTCACATTCCTGGTAATAGGAATAAAAGTGTTAAAAAAAATAAAGGGACAGTGTAAAAATAAAAAATGAAATAAGAAAAAAAGTAAAGCTCCCCCATCCCTCCATTCTCGCACACAAAAATGAACGCATATGTAAGTTACGCACACACATGTAAATTGTGCTTGCACCACACATGTGAACGTGAGAGCGAGAGCAATCATTTTAGCACTAAACTTCCTCTGTAACTCTAAACAAGTAACCTGTAAAAATGTTTAAATACGTCGCCTAAGGAGATGTTTAAGTATCATAGTTTGAAAAATTGCTTCACAAATACCCTATAACAGTGATGGCGAACCTTGGCATCCCAGATGTTTTGGAACTACATTTCCCATGATGCTCATCTACACTGCAGAATGCATGAGCATCATGGGAAACGTAGTTCCAAAACATCTTTGGTGCCAAGGTTCGCCATCACTGCCCTATAACATAAAAAATTGAAACAATTGCCAATTTATTCCCTAGGGTCTCTGCTAAAAAAAAAAAAAAAATATATATATATATATATATATATATATATATATATATATATATATATATATATATATTTAATGTTTTGGGGGTTATAAGTCATTTTCTAGCAAATTAAAAAAAATACTGATTTAAACTTGTAAACAAAAAGTGCCAGAAAAGGTCTGGTCTTCAAGTGGTTCAACCAAAAGGGATCTGCAAAGCAAGCAATGTGCTCATTGTGCTTTTGGAATCCTTTGTCATTTATTACATTTTTGTTTGTTTCTAAAACAAAGATTATAGATATATGCAATTAAATGAATAGTCAAGTAAAATACTATATAAAAACATGCAACAGTTTAAAATGTATAAATGGTACAAAAATAAAGCATTGTAGTTTTTTATAAACACATTGGTTTTCTCTTTTCTCAGTGGGAAGATGTGTTTATTTTCTTCTTTAGTTTTTTTTGTTAGAATATGCTTTGTTGTAGTTTCAAACACTAACAACATGCACATTATGCCAAAAACAACTTTTCAATTTCATGTATTTGTTTTAGTACCTCATTGATATGGCTTATGTTTTCAGCTATGTGCATATCTCCTGCAGTCTTTATATTCTATGTAAAAAAGTTTTTTTGGCTAAAGCCTGGTGTTGGTTAATGCCACCATTTGTTTTAGTTTTTTTTCTTCATAAAAACCGTCCCAAAAAAAATCAGTGTGAAACCGTTGGAGATGCATATTTGATCACAATGGGTATGATTTACTAAAAACAAATAGGCTGCTTACTTTGCAAGGGAATTTTCACTTTGCCAATTTTCCCTTAGCTTAAAGTGGTATTAACCACTTGGGGTACGCGACACGCTCTGTGATCACCGACTCCTTGGGACTCGGCTGATCACAGATCAGAGTAAAAGGCCGGTCCCGGCTCTTTACCACGTGATCAGCTGTCTGCCAATGACAGCTGATCACATGATGTAAACAGAAGCCGGTAAACAGCACAAGAAAAAAAAATAAGACGATTACCGGCTTGTGTAAACGAAACATCGGTCCCACACACTGACAGCCACTGCTGCTAAAAAAGTGCCACCTACCAGTGCCCATCAGTGCCACATATCAGTGCCCATCAGTGCCTCATTATCAGTGCTGCCTATCAGTGCCACCTACCAGTGCCACCTATCAGTGCCCATTAGTGCCACCATATCAGTGTCTACCAGTGCAGCCTATCAGTGCCCATCAGTATAGCCTTTCAGTGCCCATCAGTGCAGCCTTATCAGTGCACATCAGTGAAGGAGAAAAATTACCTGTTTGCAATTTTTTTTTTTAACAAACTATGAAAATGTTTTTTAGTTTTTTTTTTTTCAAAACTTTTGGTCTTTTTTTGTTTAGCAAAAAATAAAAAAAAACAGCAGTTATTAAATTCCACCAAAAAAAATCTCTATTTGTGTGAAAAAAATGATAAAAATTTCATATGGGTACAGTGTTGCATGCAATTGTCATTCAAAGTGCGACAGCGCTGAACGCTGAAAACTAGCCTTGGCAGGAAGGGGGTATAAGTGTCCAGTAAGCAAGTGGTTAAACTCAAACCCAAAAATATTATATATTGCAGCTTAGCAATTATTAGATGTGGTGGCTGCATTCGTTTTTTTTCTTTGGGTTTTTTTCTCAGTTTTTTCCCTCTGTTTTTACCTGGTGACCTGGCCAGTAAAACACCACCTGTATTAGAGTGCCCCCACTCTGGATAAAGAAGCAACAGAAACAACTTTAGACAACAGAATTGTCAGTCTGGGGGGTGTTAAATTAGCAGATTTATATGTACTACTAATATGAACAAATTAAATCCAAGCTCCAGCTAACACTTTATAAGCAGTGACAGCAACAGGTTTGTTCCTCTTGGGGGAAAGGTTTTACATAAATAAAAGCTGACCATTGGAATAATTAAATCATTTGTCTCAACCCTCTTACTGCTACATATGTAGGATAGCTTATTCTGTTGCAAAACAACACACTCAGGCTGCATTTACATGGTTTATTTGGCCTGCTGCAAATGACAGGGCCAGGAATTTGCTTGCTTGTTCCTGCTTTTGTTTTTGCCACCTGTGATTGGCTATCTTTGGCCACCGAGCCCATACACTTTAATGACAGGTCGGCTGCGGACACAGCAATCCATGGCTGTTCGCACTGCCCTCAATTATCTGTGTGTACAGGTTCGGTGGCCAAAGATAGCCACTCACAGGTGGCAAAAAACACAAACAGGTATAAGCAGATTCCTGGCCCTGTTATTCACAACGGGCCACATCACCCATGCAAATGTAGCCTTACTGGCTAGATCACCAGGTGAAAATAAAAGAAAGAGAGCCTATAAGATAAAACGAATGCAGCCACCACATCTAAGAATTGCTAAGCTGCAAGTAATGTTTGTGTTTGAGTGTAATACCATTTTAATGCATGTGGTGAAAATGACCTTTGCAAAAAATAGCCAATCATGTGCAAGGAAAATAAAAAAACTAATTTTTTTTCTTGCATATAATTGGATGATGGAAGTCAACAGAGCTTCAACTCATTCATTAAGCTAAGGGAAAATGCTCTTACAAAGTGAACAGTCTATTTTTCTCTAAAAAAAAAAAAGTGTTGTGTTCTAAAAAAGGTAAACCGTATATACTCGAGTATAAGCCGAGTTTTTCAGCACATTTGTTTGTGCTGAAAATGCCCCCCTTGGCTTATACTCGAGTTAAGCACTTTTCTGCAGCAGAGAATGACATTTTCTGAACCAAATTTGAGGCCCCGTATCTCAGGGCCACTTAGTACTAGGAATCCCAAATTTGGTGTGCAAACCCAGTGGAACTAGCACTACAATATATCCAAGCTGGGGTTCCTACTACCAAGTGGCCCCGAGATACGGTTCGGAAAATGTCATTCTCTGCTGCAGAAAAGTGCTTGACATTTTCCGAATTGAATTTGGGGCCCCGTATCTCGGGGCCACTTGATGCTAGGATCCCCAGCTTTGGATATGTTGTAGTGCTAGTTCCACTAGATTTGCAGACCAAATTTGGGGTTCCTAGCACCAAGTAGCCCCGAGATACGGTATCCAGAGGCCCCAAATTTTGTCTGCAGCTAGGGGGCATCTAGGAACCCTTAACTACAGAGTTTGAAGTTTGGGGGACCTGTGGCTGCAAATGGGCATTGTTGACCCTCTTTTCCACTTACAGTAGCTGCGCATTTCTCACCCTAGGCTTATACTCGAGTCAATAAGTTTTCCCAGCTTTTTGTGGTAAAATTAGGTGCCTCGGCTTATATTTGGGTCGGCTTATACTCGAGTATATATATGGTAAATACCAGTGCTCAGATATTTGAACATACAGTATATACAAAGTCCAGCAAAAGTTGAAAGCTTGTAAACTCCGCAGTGAACTAAAGGAATCTCTTCACATCCCAAATGTACCACCAGCCACCTTGTGATCATGCAGCAGCTTACCAAATATTCAAACCCCCATTACAAGAGGTCCGACCGCACTCTTGGATGTTAAATCCAGACTGAATGGATGGATGGTTCCAGCTCTCACACCTAATTGCTCTTTGAATCTCTCTACCTCTCTCTCCAGCGGCATGACCCAAACAGTCACAGGATCACCTTACATAAATTGCCTCAGCGTCCCAAAGACATACCAGGGGGGAAGCAAGGATATCCCATAATGAAGTACAGTTAAAACACTGTTTATAAACCAACTAAAGAGATACTAACAACAAAAGATTAAAGCATATCGCAGATGCCCAGTGGCAACTTCATTGCCCCTGGAAAACGTCCCATTGGACAAAACGTGTGTAGGGCGGAGCGACGACATTATTACGTCTGTTCGCAGAGCCAGTGGGCTTCTGTTATATGCTCCAATTTTTTATTGTTTGTGAGTACCTCTTTCATTAGTTAATAAATGGCATTTTAACTGTACTTCACTATGGAATGTCCTTGCTTTCCCCCTGGTATGTCTTTGTGACGCTGAGGCAGTTTATGTGAGTTGATTCAGTGACTGTTTGGGGCCTGCTACTGGTGAGAAAGAAAGATTCAATGAACAATAAGCTTTGAGGGTATGAGATCTGGAACCATCCATCCAGTCGGTATTTGTCATCTAAGAGTGCGGTCAGAGCTCTTGTAATGGGGGGCTGCTGCACATTTGGGGTGTGAAGCAACTCCTTTAGTTTGCGGTGGACTTTATACAAGCTTTCAACTTTTGCTGGACATTGTTGTATACATGTTCAATTATCTGAGCGCTGGTATTTATATGTACCATACAGCGCAACACTATTTTAAAGAAAAGTGTCCTTTGATAATTGGTGTGTAGATATCAGCGAGTGCTGCAGTCACATTCATCTTTTTATTTATTTGGTTTATGTTGATTGGTTTCTGTCTAGCGCGGGTTTTACTTATTATTTGAACAGTCTATTTACCTGAATTAATCAACCCCAATGTGCACAGTGTGCTAACCCCAACTGTTTCACAATGTTTTTTTGGGATGGTGTTATAGAAAAAAAAACTGTGGTGTTCACCAGTTAACCCCAATGCTTTTTGGCCCAGCTGATGTCTGACCAACTGTAACCCAACTTCGGTCCAAACTTTCTATTTAACTTTGTGTATTGAAGTAGAGTTTAGAGCTTCTACCAGGTGTATATTTGTATTGTTTGTGTCCTTGTTGGGGAGCTTTCAGTTTGGTTCCTTTTGAGGACAAGAAGTGATTGGGAATTTTTCCAAAGGGAACAAAATGAAAAAGACAAAAAACATTTTTAGTAGAATGTTGGCATTTCTAGGGTTCGTCCATGCCTTACATACCTGGTGATGCCCACACCTCCCTTTTCTTGTATGGGATAGGAAGCTAGAGGGCATTTCCCAGTTGGAATACATATAAAAATTTAAATCTGCCTCCTAATATTGGCAAGATAAAAGTATGATGATTGAAGATGGTCATAAAAATGCCTTTTTACATATTACAATGTACGTTCAAACATCACAAAATTGAAAGTGACACCCACAAAGACTAAGCACTTTTTTCATTTGGCACCAAGCTGAATAGCACTACTTGAAGCACATAACGCAACAGCCTTTTTTTCCATATTTTGTGGCTGAACACAGCTTTCAAATAATCTTTGGCCAGTTCATTGATCCTGAGGTACCAGGCCTGCAGGACAGACAGGTTTCCTACTAAGTAGATGTTAATAAACAGAGAGGCTTTCGCGAAGAGGAAAGCAATTAAGAGAACATATGACCTACATCTGTCTAACGTGACATCTGTAGTGCATTAAGTATCATATATATCTATCCAAGGTCCAGGACTGACTAGCTAGAGGCTCTTTGTATTAGAGAAGTGAAATGCCCATTTGTCTTTCCTCACCTTGATCTCCAATCTATTGCAGTGATTGAATGTGCTGTAAACTAGGATCAGGTTGTGGCAGATACCTATTACAGAACATTTAGAGACAATTAATTTAGGTCTGATGGAGGAGGCAAAGCGCAGTGAAGATATGTACAGTGGTGGTCATGGATAGCTCATGTAAATAAAGAAAAGAAAAAAGGGGGTTTTGGGACTTTAAATGAGGTAACAGGGACCGTTCAAATCCCCTCCTCCATCCCAGTTCAATATATTTAAAAAGAAAGCAAGAGGCGGGACTTTGCATGAAGCACACGGAAGCAACAAAATGAATTGATTAAAAATCAACTTTTAATTGGTTCAATACATGAAAGGAATCATTTTATATTTGATTTATTACATTATGCTATATATCAATATGTTTTTATAAAATTCATTAGAAGCAGATATTGCACATAAATTGATACTCCATCATGGAGTTTTAAACAGTATTATACAAATATATCGGTCAATATGATACATGATTATATGTATTGTAAATAATACTTATACAGATAGCTGGTGCATTAAAGCGTCATTTCAAAAAGATACAGGAAAGGTGAAATGGGTTGATGGGAACGGCCATAAAGAATTCATGAATGTATACACATGTTGGTGGTTGTTAGCTCTACGCATTTCGAGGCCTTATAGCCACTCATCAGGAGAAACACCGTAATGATCATCTATAATTAAGAACAATCATATTAAATGATCTAAAGAAATCATGTGGGTAAAAACAAAAATATGAGAGGGACCCCCCATATATCTGCTTGACCAACACACTTACATGTACATCTGCGCGATGGTGGTGCGGCATGAAAATCCCAGACTCGCCATAAACGCCACTCCAGGGAGCTGAGGGGGCGTAGTGGGGCGACAACAACCCACACAAACTGCACCCCGAGTGGACCAGTGTATTTGAAGTGGCACAGGTGTGGACTGAATATGGTGACCCCAATGTGGGGAATCTGTGTAAAAAAATATAGTGAATGAAATGAAATGAAGGTAGTGCGAAAATGTGTCATAAATGGGGGAGAGAGAGGTAAAAGAGGGAAGTGCAAGAAGGAAAAGAAAAAGGAAACAGAGGGCGGAAAGGGAGCAGATGGGTGTGGAAAGAGGCAAAGAAGGAACATAGAAAGATAAGAGACCAGATGGTGAACATTTGGTGAGGGAGAGTGGGTATCTGTTGGATGCGAAATGAGGGTAAGAGTGTCATGATTACCCTCATTTCGCATCCAACACCACCCTCACCATCTTTTAATATGATTGTTCTATGATTGTTCTTAATTATAGATGATCATTACGGTGTTTCTCCTGATGAGTGGCTATAAGGCCTCGAAATGCGTAGAGCTAACAACCACCAACATGTGTATACATTCATGAATTCTTTATGGCCATTCCCATCAACCCATTTCACCTTTCCTGTATCTTTTTGAAATGACGCTTTAATGCGCCAGCTATCTGTATAAGTATTATTTACAATATATATAATCATGTATCATATTGACCGATGTATTTGTATAATACTGTTTAAAACTCCATGATGGAGTATCAATTTATGTGCAATACCTGCTTCTAATGAATTTAATAAAAACATATTGATACAGTGCATAATGTAATAAATCAAATATAAAATGATTCCTTTCATGTATTGGACCAATTAAAAGTTGATTTTTTAATCAATTAATTTTGTTGCTTCCGTGTGCTTCATGCAAAGTCCCGCTTCTTGCTTTCTTTTTTAATATATTGAACCGGGATGGAGGAGGGGATTTGAACGGCCCCTGTTACCTCATTTAAAGTCCCAAAACCCCCTTTTTTCTTTTCTTTATATAATTAGGGATGGAGGCACACCATAGCACTAACAATACTTATTTATTTTTCTTATGAATTCTAACTATATATGGCTGCTTATCAGTTGCTTTTTTGATTATCTTTTTATCATCTTTTTTGTTCTTTTTGACATTAATTGCTCACTTTTTGTACATTTCCATGTTATTTTGCAGCTGGTTTTCTAACACCCTCAGTACTTTTGCCTAATTAAACATGTGCGCCTTGGTGGTTCCGGCTATGTTGTTTTACTGGACTTTGCCCTTCCTGTCCCTTTCGTGACCTGCGACGCGCACTGCCGGTCTCCCCACCGCCCTGTTCTGACGTAGGGTGGGCGGGTCTCTGACACTGTGCGTCGACATCACGCTTCCCATACCGGAGCTGCGGCATCCTTGTGGCGCTGCATTTCTGACTAAGTGATTTTCCAGCTGCCAGCACATTGGGGTCGGGTCTGTTTGGCGCCTCTTGCCGGGCGGCTCGGCTGCCCGGTCTGTTCCGCCTTCCTCCCCCCTCTGTGCCCTGACGTGACGTTGGGGGCGTGGTTTGCGGTGGCACTCCCTATATGAGCCTTCCCCCGTGTTGGGCCCCACACTTAGAATCAGTCACCACACTCTCCTTGTGGAACATGAGGCATCATGACACTCTTACCCTCATTTTGCATCCAACAGGTACCCACTCTCCCTCATCATCTTTTCACCATCTGGTCTCTTTTACCTTTCTATGTCCCTTCTTTGCCTCTTTCCACACCCATCTGCTCCCTTTCCACCCTCTGTTTCCTTTTTCTTTTCCTTCTTGCACTTCCCTCTTTTACCACTCTCTCCCCCTTTTTTGACACATTTTCGCACTACCTTCATTTCATTTCATTCACTATATTTTTTTACACAGATTCCCCACATTGGGGTCACCATATTCAGTCTACACCTGTGCCACTTCAAATACACTGGTCCACTCCAGGTGCGGTTTGTGTGGTTTGTTGTCGCCCCACTACACCCCCTCAGCTCCCTGGAGTGGCGTTTATGGCGAGTCTGGGATTTTCATGGCCGCACCACCATTGCGCAGATGTACATGTAAGTGTGTTGGTCAAGCAGATATATATGGGGTCTCATGTTTTTGTTTTTACCCACATGATTTCGTTAGATCATTTAATATGATTTTTCTTACTTATAGATGATCATTAAGGTGTTGCTCGAGATGAGTGGCTATAAGGCCTCGAAACGCGTAGAGCTAACAACCACCGACATGTGTATACATTCATGAATTCTTTATGGCCGTTCCCATCAACCCATTTCACCTTTCCTGTATCTTTTTGAAATGACGCTTTAATGCACCAGCTATCTGTATAAGTATTATTTACAATACATATAATCATGTATCATATTGACCTATGTATTTGTATAATACTGTTTAAAACTCCATGATGGAGTATCAATTTATGTGCAATATCTGGTTCTAATGAATTTTATAAAAACACATTGATATATAGCATAATGTAATACATCAAATATAAAATGATTCCTTTCATGTATTGAACCAATTAAAAGTTGATTTTTAATCAATTCATTTTGTTGCATCCGTGTGCTTCGTGCAAAGTCCCACCTCTTGCTTTCTTTTTTAAGCTCATATAAATAATTCTGGGAGCACACATTTGGTTTTTGTTAAGTTTTAGTTTCAGCATTCCTTTTTAGGTGTATTTCCAGTTAATACTTTTTTTCTGTTGTGAGGAAGGATTCAAACCTATGTCTGTTTTTACTGCTAAATGGGGCGCCATTTAAGAGAGATTTCCCCTCACTTGGATACTAGGCATGGACTAGGCTAGGGGTCTCCAAACTATTGCCTGCAGGCCTCCTCCGGCTCCTATTAGACTTTACCTGGCCTGGAGCTAGGGTTAGTGGTGCATCCTCAATGTGCACAGTTTAGGTCAGGTCAGCAGAGGTTGCCTATGGTCACTGCAACCAGTGACATGCTTGCCCCAGCATTCACAGAAGGACAGAATTTCCTCTCTCCAGACCTGTGACCCTTCCTGGCTTACGCCCCGCTGCTACAGCTGCTCTGTAAACCTTAAAGTGGTAAGAGGGACCTTAATGTAAGGTGGGACTGTAATGGGGGCTCTGGACAAAAAAGCCACATCCTGAAAGAGAAAACGGGAATGCAGAGGAGGAGCGAGAATAAAAAAAAAAATGGACCTCAACCCCAAAAAATCAAAGAATCAGTAAAGATATTTAACTTATCATCACATATACTCACCAAAAATGAGGAATTTCTTCTAAAAAATGGCCTAAATTTCTGTCCAACCTCCAAACCAAATATGTTTGATCTCTTCGTGGACCTCCAGAACTTTGTGAGGAAATTAACACTACAACGGTGTAGTAGTGCAAACAAAAAACTATTCCAGATACGGCTAATTCACTACCTATCCTGATGTAAGGGGAGACTATGATGTAAGGAAAGACTGTGATGGGAACCCTGATGTAAGCGGGGGCTCTTCTGGGGACCTTGATGTAAAGGAAGACTCTGATTTAGGGGAGGACCTTATCATGCTAATCACATAAGGATTCACTAAAAGTTATTCATTCATTTATAAAACTGATATTTTTTTCAGCCTATGAATATTCATAAAATATTACTAATGAAAAGTTTGGAGACCCCTTGAATAGACTAAAAGTATGCTCATCCTTCAAACCGGATTCATACATTGACAGCAGCCACGTTTAAAAACGGTAGTTAAAGGGGACTTCCAACTGGAACACTGGTATATTGATCTAAACAAATGTACAAGTGTCCCAGGAGCCAGTGATGTCACAGATGTTCTCCCTTATCAAGTACAGCTAATCTAGGGTCTGACTGTGTGCAAAAGGGCTCTCACCCATCCCACGCCCCTATAGACGCCTTGATCTCTCAAGCCATACTGCTGAAATGTATAAAATGTAGAACTGATAGGGACTTCCAAATCACCAGTCAACAAACTTATCTTAAGCATGTTTCATGCGACAAATAAGCTAAGGCCATTTATCTAGTGTGACAAACAAGCTAAGGCTATTTATTTAATATTTAGTGACACTGCTTAAACTGTGTAATGTGCATTGCCGTTGTGTTTTTTTTTTTTTTCATCTTCTGCAACATACTGTTGCTTTCAGAAATCTGTTCAATGCTTTATTAATGGCCCTGTCTGTTGGCTCTGATGAGCACTGCTAATTACATTTTTTCTGTTGCAGAAGCCTTGATTAATCCTTGTGTATGAGTAAACACAGCTACATTTATGACATGATTTGTAAATTCCTCTCCAGCCTAATGCAGCATTTACCGCTGTTTTCTCTGTCACATACTTGTATAGAGCTATACTCCACATTTAATCTTTTGTGGAATCCATACCATCATATGGGCTATGTACAGTGGCTGATCTGATGGGGATATGGAGGATGCAGTTGCACTTAAGTCTAATGCCGCGCACACACGACCGGACTTTCCATCAGAAAAGGTCCAACAGAGTCATTTCATCGGACACTCCGATCATGTGTGGGCCTCATTGGACTTTTTCTTTCTAAAATTCTGACGGACCTAGAAATAGAACATGTTTCAAATCTTTCCGACGGAATCAGTTCCTATTGGGAAAACCGCTCGTCTGTTTGCTGGTCCAACGGACCAAAAACGACGCAAGGGCAGCGATTGGCTACTGGCTATTGAACTTCCTTTTTCTAGTCCCATCATGTTCTAAATGATCGCGCTTTGGTGTGATGGTGTGTAGGCAAGTCCGTTTCAGCTGAACTCCATCGGCACTCCGTCGAAAAAAACGTCAGAGTTCATTCCGACGGAAAGACTGGTCGTGTGTACGCGGCATTAGAACAAGTGGTGTCCCAGTCCTGATGACTATGGTGTCACTTTAAATTTATAATTTAAAGGGAGTTTGTTGGGTTTTTGTATTTAAACCAAATTCACCAAAGGAAAATTATAGATGAAATAGTGGCGCTTATCCCCAGGTGGGGAGATGCCAGACACTCTTATCCAGCCAGTGAGCTGAATACAGACGTGACTAGAGAAAAAGTGAAAAAACATATATTGCTAAATATCCCAAAAGGAAAAATTGATATTAAATAAAATAAATTATTCAATAAATTCAATATGAGCTAATATAAATTATAACACTCAGTGAAAGTGATATACAAATGTATAAATCCAAGAAAAAATATATAATGAAAATTGAACACAGTAAATATCTATAAAGTCCAGAAACCAATCAATCGTGAAAAATAATCGTGAACATATTTGAAGAAAGTCCAACGGGTGACTCCAAAACTGCTCAGCTGTGTTTTCAAACATCCACCACACCTCTGTGACATGAATCCACTCCCTGCTGAAATTCAAACTCACCAGCTGTTAAGGCCTCTCACTCTCGTGTTTGGCCTGACAGAGCCTCTAACCCACTTACATGGGGGTTAACATGCGACCATACACCTCCACTGCTCCATAGGAACACCGCTTTTCTCAGGTTGGTAGTATGACATAAAAATAAAAGAAGCTCCAATAGTGTAATCTCATTTAAAAGATTTAATCACATATAAAACAACTTGTAATGAACTCACATTTAAAATAAAATAACAGGCAAGTCACTTCACTGCAAATGGAGAACTCCCACAGCACAGCAAGCAATAGCAACTGAAATAACAGGCGGACCCAGGAGGTGTGTGTGCTCACGTTCAACTCACCCGTCCGCGGCACTCGTCCCTTCACTGGAGCTCCTCTCTGTCCCCCTTCACTCCCTCCTCTAGTCTAGTGTGTTTTTGTATTGTTTATTATATTAAGGACTAAATCTATAAAATCACTTCATATTAATTTAACAACAAATGGGCTACTGGTTAGCACTTCTGCCTTGCAGCACTAGGGTCTCTGGTTCGAATCCAGGCTAGGACACTATCTGCATGGAGTTTGCATGTTCTTCCTGTGCTTGCATGGATTTCCTTCTACATTCCAAAGACGTAAAGGTTGGTTAATTGTCCCTTGTCTAAACTGGCCCTAGTATGTGCATGTAAGATGGGGACCTTAGACTGTAAGCTCCTTGAGGGCAGGGAGGGATGTGAATGTATAATTTGTAAAGCACTGCATAAATGGCTGAAAATAAATAAATACATAAATAAAATAATTTATTTTTATCACTCGAAGGCAGGAGGTGGTACACATGAAATGATTCTCCTGGGTTTTTTTTTAACCAATCTGACTTACCGCTATGCTGTGTAATTTGATCTCCTGTCAATAAAGCGGAACTGAACTGTATCTGAGCAACACAAGCATGAGATGCTATTTTTAATAATTTTTTTTGATCTTCGATTCAAACTCCCCCATCCATCCATGTTTCCATGATTTATTTTATTGAGAAATCACTTTGAAAATCACCCCCTTGAGTAAGGGCAGATGATTCATGTAGCATTTACTCTACTTCCTGAAATCCATCTGCCCTTAGCTCAGGCATGTAGGCAGGAGGGTGTGCTTAGCTAAATAAACCCCTCCTCCAGACTGAGGAAGAATGCCTGTGAATACTCCTGGCATGTATGACATCTTTTTGGCCTAGGCCAGAAACCAGGAAGCAACTGAAGAAATGTAAAAAAAAAAGTTTTAAACAAAAAATAATTTATATACCTTCTTATCTATTTACTAATGCTAGCAGAATAAGGAAATGGTTAATAATGATTGAGAGAGTTTAGTTCCACTTTAAGCTCTATTCATAACATAGATAGGTATTGTGTCCCTCAGTTCTGTCTGCTATTTTCTAAAAATCTATAGTTTCTATAGAGTCCTATAAACACTCAAAAACTGAGTAGGCAGTGTTGAGCTTTTTTCTTGAAAGCCTAGTAAGCTTTTAAGAACTGTCATGGAAAAATACTAATATGTAAAAGGGAGTGTTAAAAAGTGATATAAAAGATGAATTTAGAAAATATCAAATTAGAAACACGTAAGTATTCAAAATAATTTTAAAATATTATTAACTAAACATCAGTATATATTCCCTTTAATGGCATTCCTTTTGTGAGTTTTTGTTGCTTGATAATCAATAATTCCTGTGTAATACAGACTCCACAAGAAAGAACTGGCTGCTTGTATGATATTTAAACTTTATTTAGGCTACCCCGTTGCTATTTTTTTTTTTTTATAATTAAAATTGTATTATATTCAAAAGTTTATTACAAAGCAACACTAGTTGGGCATACCCTGGCTTGATGTACGCACAAAATTTATTGAACTTAAAAATTTTGCTTAACGATTGAGATATTATAACAAGATAAATCAAGTATACATAGAAATATAGAGAAAAGCATGTTGACCAGGTTAAAGTGGTTGTAAACCCTTTGCTTTACAACCACTTTTTGCTACAGGTAAGCCTATAATTAGACTTACCTGTAGCTACACTGGATATCTCCTAAACCTGCTTAGGAGATATCCCCTGTATTTGCATGTGCACTGAAGCAAACTGAAGCAATGGCACATACGTGCCGTAGCTTCAGTTAGACTGTGCCGTTACCGGCGTCTCCTGCGCACATGCACGGGAGGGACGTCATCATGGCTCCGGCCAATTACAGCGCCGGAGCCTGCAATACCCGGAAGTAACTCTGGCAACGATGTTGGCTGCCGAAGCGGTACTAGCTCATTATGCCTTTGTCTTGCAGGTTTTTTTTTTTTTTTTTTAGCATTTACAACCAATTTAACAATGACTGGAGGTCTTCAGAAGGTAACAAACGAGAGATTTGTTGTTATCGTGAGAGATTTTGAGTACCGTGTAGGATCCTTATGAGGGTAGTTGGGTTAGGAGAGTTGGATTTGTAAAAGCAACTGAATGGGAAAGGGTGAGAAGTTGGTCCGAGTTGTGAAGCTGATAGAGGAACAATACTTCAGCTTTTGATAATAGATGGGGGTTGGTCCAACATGTGTTATTTAAGACAGGGGCACACTTCTGCGGTCAGCGATCCATTTTTGACAGGTTGTGGAGAAGGGTTTTGTAGATAGGTTAGCTTTGGCAAACGAGAATTCCATTTGGAAATGTGTGTTGAGCAAACGAATGGCGTCTTTTAGGAGGGGAGGGTGGATTGATTTACATTTTTTTTCCACTGCCAGATGAGCTGCTATCAGGTTGTGTGTCACTAATGTTTGCAGGTGTCTAGGCCAAGAGGGATGTGACAGTCACAGGAGTAAGTCCTGTTCAAACATTGGGATGGATATGTCACACAAAGAGGAGATTAATCTCGTTACTTTTTTCCAGTAGATTTTGATGGGTGGGCAGTCCCACCAGATGTGTTGTAAAGATCCAATATTGTCGCAGCCTCTCCAACATTTAGGTGAAGCAGAGGGGTAGATCTTTGCCAGTCTGTCTGGTGTGTAGTACCATTTATGGAACAGTTTTTGTAGAGATTCCCAATGGGTGATGCAATGGAATAGGCGTAGGGGGGTTATGAGGGCTCTTTGCCCTCTTTTGCTTGGAGGAGGGTGTTCTATGTAAGTGGTCCAGTATCGGATGGATGAAGAGAGTAGATCAGAAGTTGGCATGGTGAGCATCTTGTAGGTTAGGGAGATTCCTTTAGCTCTAGTATTGTTGGAGTTGTAAAATGTTAGCAGAGCGTGTGAGAAAGAGTCTGTTTTTGTCCAACACATTTTGGATAAAAGGGATCTTATCCAGATGTAAAGAAAGAATGTTTTAGGAGATGAGCCAAACCGTTGTTGCAGTTATAGCAGCAGCATATGCAGTTGCAGATATGGCTCAATTCTTTAGACAACCGCATGAGCTTGTCTACAAGGTCCTCAAAGTTAGTTCTTAGTAAAATATGGTTCGGGAATGTTAATTGAATTCCTAAGTAGGGAAGGAAAGAGTTGGGGGCCCATGCGAAGGGGGATTCGGCAGAGATGGTATTAGTAGTTTGGTGGTCTAAGCCTAGGTTGAGCATGAGGGATTTACTATGGTTTATTCTATATAGGAATATTGAGCGAAATGAGTCTAGGACATGTTGGACTGCAGGAAGGGATACTTTGGGATTTGTCAAGGCTATAATGACATAGTCGGCATAAAGTCCAATTTTATGGTCTGTGTCCCCAACCTTTATTCCTGAGATCATTGGATCAGATCTTATGACCTGCACCAGTGGTTTGATTATCATGGCAAATATCAAGGGGGACAGCAGGCAGCCTTGATTTGTGCCATTGGTGATTTTAAAGGGGCTTGACACAATGCCAGAGGTCCAGACGCGTGCACTCGGCTGAGTGTATAGGCTTAATATGGCCAATAGAAATGTTCCTGAGATTCCAAGTTTTTGGGGTACCACCTCCATGTAAGGCCAATAGACTCTGTCAAATCCGTTCTCTGCATCCAGAGACAGGAAGAGAGAAGGCGCTTGGTTATGTTCTGCCCATTGTATGAGGTCGATAAAGCGTCTAGTACCATCTGAGGCTTGCCGCCTGCCTGGCACAAATCCGACCTGATCTGGGTGGATAATTTGGGGGATGACCGTTGAAAGGCATTGTGCCAGGAGTTTAGCGTATAGTTTTGTGTCTGTGTTGAGGAGTAGAAATGGTCGATAGTTGGCGGGGTTGTCCGGTGTTTTTCCTGGTTTTGGAATGGTGACTACTAATGCTTCCAGGGATTCTTTGGGGATGTTGCCTGTGGGTGCGAATTGGTTATAGGTGTTACATAGATGAGGGAGAAGAGGCACAGCAAATCGCTTATAGTATTCATTGGGAAGACCGTTGCGGCCCGCGGCTTTGTGTAGGGGTAGCTGTTTAATAAGTTTATGAATTTCAGTGGGTGAGAAAGGCGCTGAAAGAAGATCAAGCTGCTCTGGGGAGATGGAGGGAAGGTAAGTAGATGATAAAAAAAATCGAATGTCTTTTTGGTTGGGTTGGGGGGCAATGGGTCTGCTTCTGTAAGATTATAAAGTTTTGCATAAAAGTTACTAAACTCATTGGCGATATTGAGTGGGTTAGCTATGCCTTGAGAGTTTGTGAGGAATGAGATTTTATTGCTGGAGAACTGTCTTTTAAATTGTTTAGCCATGAAGGCTCCTGGTTTATTAGCTGAAGTGTAAGATTGCAGTCTAAGCCGTTTAATGTAATAATCAAATTTGTTTTGAAGATGGTCCCTGAGTGGATACCTAAGGTTTTTAAGTTCTGAGGAGATATTGTCGGAGGGGCATTGTTTTAGAGTGCAAATCTGTTTTAGCAGGGACTCTGTAATGGAGGACTGAATTTTTTTGGAGTGAGCTCTGAGTTTTATAAAAAGATCTAAAGAGTTTTCATTATTTAGGAAGTAAGTCTCAATCTCGGATTGTATTTGTGTCTCAAATGCGGGGTTGTTAAGAAGGGAAGTATTTAGTGTCCAGATTGTGTGTCTGGGTGATTGGGAAAGGGGGGATAATTTGATTATGACTGGTGCATGATCAGACCAAGATATTGTTCCTATATGGGATTCAGTTATGGAATATAGCAGGTGTTTATCTGTGTGTTAGATGCCTGATCCCCCACATTGCAGTGTGGTTCCTTCCACTGGCCCCTGTAACCTGTAGTAATGAAGGGGTCGGAGGGTGAAACCACAGAGACCAACAGGGGACGCCATTATCCGACACTCTCAGAAAATGTCATATGCTGATCTTTGAGCAACACAGTGAAGTCTGGTGATGCTGGTAATGGTTCAGTTGAGTATTAATGGTTAACTTTTCATGAAAATCTTATATATCTTAATCTTATAATAAATATGTTATATAATTAAAAAAAAAAGTTTATTCTAATTATAGTCTGCTTTTCCCTGGTTCCTCTTTTCCCCTTATCAACATATTAATTAAATTTTTATATAAAGACTTTGTTTTCATTACATACCTAATTTTACCCCAGGCAGTTATTCATTTTGCCCTTAAGCCTAGTACACACGAGCCAAATGTCGGGTGGCATCGGCCGTTTCAATAGAAACCGGCCGACATTTGGCCCCTGTATACTATAGGTGGTCCAAAAGAAGCCAGCCGTTCGGACAGCTTCTGTTGATAGAGCATGACCACAAAAGGTCTGCCGATCGGCTCCCATCAGTGCTCTCAGCCAATGTCTAAGAGCGGTGACCGGAGTATTCTGGTGGGGGGGGGGGGGTTCCCCCTGTGAGAACACAATAGAACAGCAGGGGAGATTGCTCTACTAACATTGGATAGTTAGTACAGTGGCTCCTCCTAAACTGTCAGGTTTTTGTACTCGAATATCAAAAGAGAGATGGGGCTTGGACTTTTTAGGCACAGTCGACAATAGTTAATAGAAAACATATATATTTTATTATAATAAATCACATAAACAAATTACATATTCCAAAAAATCCACATTGACAATACCATACAAGATATATAAACAATACCGCTACTGCATAGAACCAGATGAATCTACAAGAAGACAAAAGGATGAAAAAATCATTCCATATGATATATATGTCCACGAGTATGGTTCAAAGGCAGATGAGCGGTGTGATGATGTGAAAAGTAGTTTGCTTTGCTCTACATGTTGTGCGCTGTGTAGCGATTCTTCAGGAGCATATACATTAGCTATCAAATAGATGGGAGAAAAAAGAATATGTATAAGTATAACAATACAATTGCATTAAGATATCAATCACATGCCATAAAATATGAGCTGTAATATCTACATCCAAGGCAGCCTATTACAATGTGGATTTTTTGGAATAATGTGATTTATTATAATAAAATATATATTTTTTTTCTATTAACTATTGTCGACTGTGCCTAAAAAGTCCAAGCCCCATCTCTCTTTTGATATTCTAAAACTTACAGGACTAATACTAACCTAATACTGGTTTATCCTAAATATATATAGAAAAGACATTAGTTACCCTCTGAATTGCATTGTTTTTTTTTTCAAAAGCAGTATTTATTACAGCAAAGAGTGCAAACAAGAAGCATTTAACCGCTTTAGCCCTGGAAGATTGCGCGGCCGTTTGACGCTGTCCCCGAACGAAATTGATGTCCTTTTTTTTTCCCACAAATAGAGCTTTCTTTTGGTGGTATTTGATCACCTCTGCGTTTTTTTATTTTTTGCGCTATAAACAAAAAAAGAGCAACAATTTTGACAAAAAAAAAACAATATTTTTTTACTTTTTGCTATAATAAATATCCCCAAAAGTTTTAAAAAAAAAAAAACACATTTCTTTATCAATTTAAGCCAATATATATTCTTCTATATATTTTTGGTAAAAAAAAATCGGTATAAACGTATATTGATTGGTTTGCGCAAAAGTTATAGCGTCTGCAAACTATGGGAAAGATTTATGGCATTTTAATTTAATTTTATTTATTTTTTTTACTAGTAATGGCGGTGATCTGCAATTTTTAGCGGTACTGAGACACTGCGACGAACAGATCGAAGGCATTTGTGTGTTTACACTCACAAATCCCCATGCTGGCGCTCATGCACGCGATCGCGCGTGGCCGGTGGCGATCGTGCCCGCCAGCCACGCACATCGGGTCCCCCTCCGTGCAGCGGGCGCGCGATCTCTGGTGGCTGAAACCGGGTAGGACGTACCCGTACGGGATTTCGCCCAGGAGAGCCATATCTGCGTGACACGATTGGCAAGTGGTTAAAAAGAGTATTTTAATGCTGGTATTTTTAATCTCGTTACATGTTAATTACTAGATTGACATAAAAAACAAGAAAAAATACTGTGCTACCATTAAATTAATATACCCCCTAAAAAGCAGCAGTTAAACAGTGAGATGTGCACCAAAATACCAAAAGAAAAAAGAAAAAAGAAAAATAGAAAAAGAAATAACCATGCTTTAGCGCGGTTATTTCTTTTTCTTTTAATTACTAGATTGGCTTTCTAGTAAAATACCAAAGTAAATGGCCAAACTAAATTATCAATAATGTAAATGAACCTCCAGTATTTGCGCACAGTTGTTGGAACAGAGATAATTATAGTCCATTGCTGAGATCCTTTTTTATTATTGTACAACATGAATGACACTTGTAAGGACTGCCATTGTGATGGGAGCAAAGACATTTGTTCTCAAGGGAACTAAAAGTAGAATTAATTTAAAGCCTTACAAAGGGTGTTATAGAAAATCTACAATTTCATTACTGGCCTATTATGTAAGTATTGATTTTTTTTTAAGCCAATAATCAAAAGCCATCCAGCTGATCAGGTAGTAATTGATTTGTATGTACATAAGTGGTGGCGCCTGAGTCAACCAAGCTGATGTCTTGTTTTTGGAGTTGTCCTTTGGGGTTTGGGTGGAGTGCTTGTGTTTAATTTTCTTTTAGGAACTCTAGTCTAGACAAAAATACTGACTGATGTGTTAAGATTTATAAATGTAAAGTATTTATAATCATAAAAATGAAAAACTTGTATTTTGGAATGCAATTGTTCATAGTTATCTTTTTCTATTCAATTATTGCAGTTATCTTGGTTTGTACTTTGACAAGTACTCTTCATTCTTCTGGATTTGTGGACATCCTTTATGGTGCTATACTCTGATCTCCACCATAACTTGTTGTCTGGTTGTCTGGTCTTTGAATATTTCATGTGTTCAATCATATCTTAATAAACATATTACAGAATTAAAAAAAAAAGAATATGTTAAAAATTAGATTCTGTTTGAGCTAGGGATTTCCTTAAAAGGAAAGATAAAAATTTTGGCTTTGCTGTAGATTTTTTTTTTAGGATGACTAATGCCCTGTACACACGACCGGTTTTGCCATCGGAATAAACTCCGAAGGTTTCTCCGTCAGAACTCCGACGGAATTCCGCTCAAGCGGTCTTGTCTGCACACGGTCACACCAAAGTTCGACCATCCAGAATACCGTGACGTACAACAGGACTAGAAAAAGGAAGTTCAATAGCCAGTAGCCAATAGCTTCCGTCTTGTACTTGCTTCAGAGCATGCGTCGTTTTTGGTACGTCGGAACAGCATACAGACGAGTGGTTTTCCTGATAGGAATTGGTTCCGTCGGAAATATTTAGAACAGGTTCCATTTCTAGGTCCGTCAGAATTTTCGAAAAAAAAAAGCCCGATGAGGCATACACACGATCGGAATAGAAGATGAAAAGCTTCCGTCTGACTTTTTCTGACGGACATTGCAATACACAATAATGTACGCGGCATTATTACGGGTTTTTCTGCTGTTGGGAATTAATGAAACATAGCCTAAGCAGATTAACAGTTCGGTGAGCAAGGCCTAATTGACAGTGAGACTTGCAAGATATTTCTAACTAGACTCCTTTTGCAAGTTTCAGGTAACAATAAAAGAACTCCAATGAATGCCATTATACAATAGCGCAATCTGACCTGGTATCATCCTTCTGTCCTTCCTTGCACAGCAGCACTCAAACTAGGAGAGGCTGGGGCAGCATTCGGTGCAAATCAGGAACATGCCAACAGAAGGAGAGAAAAGAGATTACCTTGTCAGTCTCCTTCTGTTCCTATATTGTCCATACTCCGGTTGGGGGGCAGGGAGCTGGCCAGGTTGCATTGCATGACTACAAGCAAAGCCATGTCACTAGTCTGGCAAGGCTCTCCAACGGAGCTGTATACATTTCAGGACTAGCTGGACAGAAATTCTTTGGCAGGTTAAACCACTTCCATATCAGTAATTTAGTTGTGTATTTAGCAGTTTGTTGGATCTTTTTTTCATTTAGCCATCTGGCTGTCCATTAGGGGCGCACTGGCGCCGCCCCCCCCCCCAGCCATGCGTTCGGCTCCGTGATCTACATGCAAGGCACTGGACCGTGGATTCCAATGGGGGGGGGTTGAAGCACATGATTAGAGCCAGAGGCTCTAATAGGCTTCAAAAAAGGGTGGGCATGGATCGCAGAGCAATGCACTTCGAGCCCACCCAGTTGTGTGACAAAAGCGAATGCATATTCGCTATTGCCACACTGATCCTCCTCCCGGCAGATCAGGAAGTGGATCTTGAGACCCATCACCCGATTGGCTAAAAAGACAGGCGATCCTATTGGACCCCTAGTAGGGAGGAGATGCACAGTGGAAGCCGCCATGATGCAGAAGAGGAGGAAAGGACACAGGAGCTGCTGCTCATAGGAGTGCTTCCCACCCGCAACCTAGCTGGGGTATGTGTCACTGTGGCTGAGTGAAAAAATTAACTAATTCTTCCATTCACACAGGCAAGGTGCATGAAGGTATCCTCCCCACTGGGGCATTGTATTCTGATAGCAGGGACTCTATGCTGTCAGAATACACCGATCAGTGCCGGCAGCTTCTGATCAAGAAAAATATTTCAACATTTCCATTTGCCGCAGGTCACTCGGGTATCTCCATGTGCTTGCGATCCTGCAAACTGCCTCCTGGGATTTCTTTGTCACTCATCCCAGGAGGCATATCACAGAAATGGAGGCTTGCACAGAAATGGCACGGATGTGTGCTAGTTTGCTGACAGGGGTCCATAGTGTGTCTGCGCATGTGCTAGGGGTCTGGCATGTGCATGGGGGCTCCTGGCATGCCTGCGCATGCAGCAGAAATTAATTCAGGATGGCGGCACCAGTTTAGGGAGAACCTTTCCTATAAACAAGACAATGCTAGACTCCATTGACTAGTACGTTTTTTTGGGAATGGGAACACATAACAAACATATAATGGAGTTTTCTAAAATTTGACTGCAAAAGTGTAAATGCACTTTAGGTGAGACAGACGACCATCCATTGTGTGGCAGTGCAAAACAGGAAGCAGAACCTGCACAGACAAAAAAAGGCTGTCCCTGCACATATTTAATTGAAAAACATTTGTAGAAACAAGGTTTTTAAACTTTAATTCACACTGATAAAATGGTCTACATCAAGTTATTGTCTTTACCGTACAGTGCTTTCTTTCTCAGAAAATAGGGGCAGGAACTAAACCATGACTTCTCAAAACCCTTTTGACCCACACACACCCTTCAAGCAGCAGCAAATACTGGGTGTGGTCATATTTCACTAACAGTGGGAGGGTTTTAAAGGGGCATTAAATACCACAAGTGCATTATGTACAGAGTTCAGGAGGTGCGCTACATACAGAGTGCAGCGTTCAGATGTGCACTACACACAGAGTGCAGAGTTCAGCCTTCTTCCATAGCTATATACTGTATATAAAAAGGAAGTGACCAGTCGCATAACTAAATATCAGTGGCATGCTTCCATCCCGGGTTAATATATAAAAAGAAAAAAGGGGGGCAACTGGGACTTTAACCTTCCTGGCGGTATGATTATTTCGGATTTTAGGTGCTGAAAGCGGTACAATTATTTTGCATGGAAATTTGGCGTTTTATATTGTAGGTCTGTAATTCTTAACAATAACACACTTAAATCTGTCCAAACAAGAGTCTAATAGATATCCCGGGTATGATGAAGTTTGAAACACAAAAACATAAATTATAATATAATAAATAAATGTAAATAATTTTAAAAAATAATAATATAATATTAATAAAATTAATTTCTCCATAAATCACTATCGCTCAATTCTGCAAGTGTTCTAAATTACTATCGCTGTTTTCTAGCTGGTCTAAAGCCACTTTTGACATAAAGGGACACTTTTTGGTTGCTATGGACAATCTCCAGTTTCCAGGCAGAAAGAACAGTAATATATAACATAAAACTGCATGCAGGGCATGGGCCAAAGCACTGGGGACAAAAGGGATGTGAAATAATTTCATTGTACTGTAATCTGTAAGATTACAGTACTGTATGTGTTATGATTTTTACAATTTTTTGAATTTGCCGCCAGGCTCCGCCCCCGTGCGTCGCAACGCTCGCAGGGAACGGAGCCTGGCACGGAGAGGCTTTGGAGGAGACAGAGCCCACGGACACTGCGAGGGACATCGCAGGATCCTGGGGACAAGGTAAGTAAGGCGGTACCAGCATCCTGCAATGTAATCCCGAGTGTGGCTCGGGGTTACCGCTAATGGGACTGAATTTTAACCCCGAGCCACACTCGGGAAAACCGTCAGGGAGGCTACATGAAGCATGTCAATTGAAAGTAAAATAATGAATACATGTGAGTAGGTAAAATGATTTGGATTTAATTTAAAGTCAATAACCCCTAGGGGTAGTCCATGATTTTGATGCATACAGTAACAATAAAGTAGTATAGATACAGACATAGTTACAAAAATTTATATATTAGCAGTAACAACCATCAAGGACTCAGTAGTGCAAACAAATCAATGGACATACATGAATGCAGTTCATAACAGAAATACATGAATTAAAATTGCCAATCAAAATCACAAAATCACATGAAATGAGAACAAACTCGATAAGAAAATTAATGAATATCAGGAATAAAATTAGGCTTGATAGGGCATCCTTAGTTAAAGAACCCGACGCCTTTCTTGGCTTCTTGCCAGTCATCAGGGGTGGGATGCATAATTTAACTGAGAAAAGCAAAGGAATATCATGAATATTGATACATGTGGAACCTCAGGCTAATAGAGAAAAACTATCAAAATTCTCTACTTTGGTTGGAAAAGCTACTTACAAAATAGCCCAAAAATCAAGGAGAGTTTCCAGCAATGGGATCTGTTAGGGTCTGAGATATAACCGGGGTTGAGGCAGGGTTCCGACCATCCTCCCAACATATTGGAGAGCGGGCCCAGGGAAACCAAAGCCGACTGATTCCTGAGCCCTCAAACACTGGTCAATGGGTTGTAAATGGGAAAATCTGAGAAAAATTGTAATGTGTCAAAGAAAGTGAATCTAAAGTTAATCGTATTGAATGGATGGAAAATAATGACTGAAAAACGTGTACTTAATACATAGGGGAAAGTAAAATGTGTGAGAAATGATCAGGGGAAAATAATAAGAGGGAATGGGAGTGAACTGAATAAATAAAATGCGAGTGAAAATGGATTGAAAAAAAAAAAAAAATTCAAACTCATACAATGGGAAATGTATAGAAATGTATGTGTGGTGCACTCAATGAATGAGTGAGAAGATAGGAATGTGTGTACATAAAAAGGAAAAAAGAGATAAATGAGACTCTATTACCCATGTGTTGAATTATGGCTGCTGACGGAGTGGTCCCTTCCCTTCCCTCACATGTATTCATTATTTTACTTTCAATTGACATGCTTCATTTAAAGTCCCACCTGCCCCCCTTTTTTTTATATACTTCTTCCATAGCTGTTTACCTCTGCATCCCCCATCCACATCTCACTTTCACCCCCCTTCCCAGCTGGCTCTAGGACCTCCCCGCACACTGTAAATGGCTCCGCCTCTCTCACTTGCAGGTAGATCATCCAGTGGGGGTGTCGGCATCTGCACAGCACCCCAGGCACTCACATTTCCCTTGTCCCCATTCTGCACTCAGTGGGAGCCACTCAGGAGACCAGATTTGTGGGCGCTGCTGAAAGACAAGCTGTCACTTGTAAACACAAGTTGGACTTCTGTGTTTTAGAAGTGATAGTGCTGAGCAGGGAGCAGAGGGTCTGAGTCAGAGGTGGTGGAACTGAGTTCCACCAAGTTCCAAGCGAAAAAAAGCCCTGTTAACATATATTTGAAAAAACTGGAAAGGCTGTACAGCTTACATACTATGGCCTACTACTATGACCCTACTAAAAACCCAAGCATTATATGTCACATTCCGTGATGGGTTTTCCATAATCTACAATAAAGGAATAATTGGTTACTGCAGTTATGATATAGTGACACTGTTTACAAATACAAAAACTACATTAGGAGAAACCTCACCACTACATTAAAAACAAACTGAACTGTATCTGAGCACCACATTATTTCATTCATTTTTAATATTCAAAGCAAACTCACCCATCCATCCTTGTCTTCATGCTTCATTTTGTTGGGAAATCACTTTGAAAAACACCCCCCTAGCATTTCCAGCAGTGGCCATTTTGAGTAAGGGCAGATGATTAATGTAGCATTTACTTCCTTCCATTCCTTCCTATCTACCTTTGGATGCAAGCATGCATGCAAGAAGGTGTGGTTAGCTGAGAAAACCCCTCCTCTCCTCCTCCAGATAAAATGAAAAATACCCATGAAGACTAATGGAATGTATGACATCATTTTGGACTAGGCCAAAAACCAGGAAGTAACTGAAGAAATGTAAAAAAAAATGTTAAAACAAGGAAATATAATATACCTCCCCATCTATTTGCTAAGGCTAGTACTACAAGGATTACAAATAGTTAATGTTGATTGAGAGAGTTTAGTTCAGCTTTAAATAATAATGTTGGCTGTGCCACTGTGTAAAATATGCATTGTGCTGTGAATTGCAAAAGAATGGAGAAACTGCATATGTAAACAATATGGGTCGCTTGTTAAGATTCAGGGCAAATATTCACAGAGAATTTTCAATTCAAGTCCTGCTCATTAACACTGTGTAGGAATTTTAATGCATCTCCACGTATTGTTTAGTACCAATAATCCATTAGTTTTCAAAATGAAAAGAAATGTTCTAAAAGAAGTAATAAATGTAATTTACAAGTGTTTCTAAAGTGGTAAATACTTTGCCATTATCTTGTCGATGATGAAATTGTATCAGTTGTTATGGTAACCATAACATAATAAGTCTCTGCAGATAATGTACAGCGGCTATCCGCATTATGGAAAAAAAAAGTACATAGCTGTGCAGAAAGAATATTTATGTTGATGTGCAGAAAGAGAGATGCAGATTTTGGTGCTTTTGTTATTTTTGGTGGTGCACTACCTATCTATATCTATCTGTAATTTAGGTGCATACCTTACATTACTGCCATGTGTTCTGGATAAGACTTTTACATCTAATCGAAAGACATTTGCAACAGCAAATACAGATGACTGAAAAACATGAAGTCATCATAAAAATGTTAATGGGGTGCTTTTGGATTGACCTAAAGCAGCATTTTCTGACCATTTGAGGGTTATTTTTGCCAAGCTAGCTTGCATGACTGAAGGCAGTCTCAGAAACACCTCTGTAGTTTAAGGGTTAGGAATGTTCCTTGAGGCTGGTGGTTCTGGATGAAAGCTGTTTTTATGCTTTACCTACCGTGTATTAGTTATTATAAACATCAAAAATAAACCTTCCTATCTATAACCATACCGGCTAGGATTCTTTGAAATGTATTAACTTGAATGGTTGGCAGCAAGGACCCAAAGGAAAGGTAAGGCTACACACATCTTCTGTTGCAACTCACTTTATTGTAAAACTCTTATAGAATGCTTGAGCCTTCACATGATACTTGTCATAATCCTTAAAGTGGATGTAAACCCACTCATCATTTCCAAAGTAATGGCATGGTGCTGATCTCTAGGTATCCCCCTCCTGTATTTGGAGCCCCGTAAAACTCCGGATTCAGTGGGCAGGTATATTTTTCGGTGCTCAGGGGGGAGGGTCATGACATCACTAGACTCCCACCCACCTCTACACTCCCCTTGGGCTGGCAGCGGTGCGAAGACGAACCTTGCGCTTGTTATACGAGAAGTGCGCACACAGGTGACACCAAGCGTGTTCTGGGCAGAAGCAGAGCGTGCTCACGCCCCCCCCTGTGACTCCTGCGCATGTGCCACACAGGCTGTAGTGGGAAGAAGATTTGGGCATATCTGTGCTAGCTCTGAGATGCTAGTGCATGAGATGAGTAAAGGAGCTGTCACAGCACGGAGAAGAAACTGGTACATATTTATCTGTGTGTCGTTTTTTTCTAACTGAAAAAAAGATAAGATTGCACAGAGCTGGATTAACTCTTTGTGGCAAGACTGGGCACAGATGACATGACATCCTCTACTGTACAAGGTAGAAGACTTAATTAAAAACATTTTGTTGGGGTTTACATCCACTTTAACCATAAAGCCTTATGATTAGATTAAGGCTGGGTTCACATATGTGCAGCCGCGATTTCCAGCCTGGGGTCCAGTGTTTTTCTGTTCACCGGTTCAGGTGCAATTCAGGTCCGAATTTTTGCCCGAATAAGTACCTGGACCGGACCCAAAAACACAAAGGACCCTTTTGAAAACCGCACTGTGGCCGCCTAGGACATGTGTGAACCGGCTCCATTGAGAGCCGGTCACACTCGCACGTCATGCCAATTGGATGCTGTGAAAACCGCATCCAATTCACACATATGTGAACCCCCAAAGGCAGAAATGTATGAGGGCTCTACCAGTCCATTTGATGTGAGCTTCCTAGCAAACACAGTTGCAATGGGTGATTGTTTAGCTTTATCTTTTTTTAGGTTCTTCCTGTGAAACAATTAATGCAACAGCTTTAAGATCTATGTCTGACTGCCATAGGGGGCTAGAAATGTATCTCTCTTTGCTTTAAAAGGTTTTATTTATCACCATGGACAGGGTTTTTTCTCAAGTCATCAGTCCATCTCAATCAGCTCTCTATAAAATGTGAGCTATTCATAAAAACTGAAAAATATGGAAAATCTATATGCAACTGAGTTTATAGCATATTTTTGTTAATGCATATTATATACACAGTTATGTTACACAGCGTTGTCCAGTTTAAGGGCAGCACAGTGGCTAGCACTTCTGCCTAACAGCACTAGCGTAGTTGGTTTGAATCCCAACCATAGCACTACCTGCCTGGAGTTTGCGTGTTCCCTGTGCCTGCATGAGTTTCCTCTGGGTTTTCCGGGTTCCTCCCACACTCCTAAGACATACTGGTAAGGTTAATCTGCTACTGTCTAAATTGGCCCTAGTATGTGCGAGTATGACTGTGAGATAGAGACCTTAGATTGTAAGCTCCTTGAGGGCAGGGACTGATGTGAATGTATAATATATATGTAAAGTGCTGTGTAAATTGCTGGCGCTGTGTAAGTAGCTGTAATTAATGACACTTTTTTGACCATCACATTGCTTACTAATCCATGTTGCCTTTATTAAGAATTCTATCAATGTAACTAGCTTACTGACACCATGTTATTCTTCCTCCTTAGGTATCTGAGCCACAGGCTGTGCTCTGTCTGTTTCCTCTTCATCCCACCTGTTTAATGAGGAGGGCACAAGACTCCTGAGAAGGGCAAATGAAGACAAGGCTGTAAAAAAACAACTGCACCAGAAAACAATGTAGATTTCCTTAAAGCCATAGAGTAATCATGTACATTTTGGTTGAAACTACACCAAGCCATGGTGAACTTCAATAAGGAGGACACAGGCTAAACAGTCACTCACCATTTCAAACTCCAGCAATGCACTAAATATAGCATGGGTGATAAAGAAAGGAGGAGACGTTGAACACTGATAAATCATTTAGATGAACCAACCATTTAGGAACATTAAGTCAGAATGAATTGCATGTAATGGAAAAGCCTCTCTTCTCAGCCTCATTTTACCTCCTGTGATGGGGGATACAGTGCTTGACTTCCAAAGCAATGCCGCTGTGGTCTTTTGGCTTGTTTCCCGGTTTAACAGCTATTGGCTTGGTTACAACGCTTGCCTCATCTCTAAAGTATTTCCCATGCTTTCACCATGGATTATAAGAATGGGAACTATGAAATCATGTAGGTTGTGGTGCACCACACACATTTCTTTTACCAATGTTGCAGTAGAAAGCAGTGGTTTTGGTCAAAAGCTGCTGCTTCAAAGAGGTGGTAACCACTAGTCAATGGAAAAGCAGGAGCATTTGTCAGACTCTTGCTGTAAGATGTAAGCACTTTTCTGTTGACTGTCTTTCTAATGCTTCATGTAATAATGTACAATAAGTATGTGTGAGCCTGACCAAATAATGTCCAGTTGAGTGGTCCTTGGTGGCTTTCACCGTTCTATTAAAAAAAATGGTAATTTTGCCATTGTTGTTATGGTGAGCGAGATTTCTGAATATGATTAAATGTTCTATGTTTGTAGTAATGATTATGACAACTTTCTGAAAGGTTTGTCTTCCAGTCCAGAAATAAAGGGTGTTGATATCCTTCCAAGGTACAAATTCAATAAAGAAAAGCAATTGTGGGACATTAATCAATATATTTTATCTAAAAAGCCCTTTTGTTAATGAAAAATGCCAGTTCAGTGCCACTGTATCTTTTGTAAACATTGCGCCTTATGGCTTTAATAGTTGAAGAAGAATTGACATTCTACTCTTAAAGGGAAACAGTTGTTGTAACAACACTATAAATGTGAGAGTAAGGAATACACATTTGGACTGAAAAGATTCACAAATGTGTGCTTAGGTGACCAGTGTATAGTGATTTGGCACCTGATTTTGTTATTGTGTAGACACATCTGCCATCCAACCAAATGTTTCTTATTAATGTACTAACATCAACATTGCTTAAAGGAGTTTGTACAGTATCCATACGTCAATTTAAAGTCATCTTGATGTCTTCATTACCAGTTGTTGACCACTTCCAGATGTTTTCATCTGGGGTGACTTCTATCCTTCGCCTCAGTCTATTGACCAACAGCTATTTTCTGTTCTAGAGCTGTTGTAAGTCATTATGGAGACAAGGCCAAATCCTTATGAACCGGCTGAGTAGTGAAAAAAACTTGAAGGGCCTTGTGTATATTTCATATCATTATGATATGAACAGATTTGAAATTCAGAATTTCATAATGAGATTCTCTTTGTATGAGCTGAAGTTCATGATTATGTATGTTCAGGTTTGGTCACTGCTGATGGACGAAGAGCTTGACCGAAACTCCTGTTGGGTGCTGGCCCTGCATTTAGTGTTGGTGCTTTTCTTCTACATTTTTTGGAATTGGATTCACCAAGGATTGCATGGACTTCATAGCATGTGCAAGCAATTTTTAAGAGGAACAGGACTACTCCTTGGGAGGCCCACCCGTAAATTTCCCAATAGAGGAAGAAAGGAGATGAAAGGAAAATTTGGCTCATACAAAATTAAAACCATTCAAAAACAATTAAACCAAATGCACGTGTGTATTTTGTTGAAAAATTACATTTGTCTGTTTATAGTGTGTGAGAAAATGTTCATTTCTGAGCAGTCGTTGACTGTAAAGCCATACCAAACAGTGTAAAAAAAAATTAAAAAAAGGAATAAAAAGAACATGTGAAATATGTGATGGCAGTTATTAAGTTATTCAAGTTGAACAAAAATGATAAATATGGCAGTTTGTTTTTTGTACCTAACTGGTGCTGCAGACCACTTCTTCTGCAACCTAGACCTATCAACACCTTGCCTGACAGCATTACACGTATAAAGTTTAGCATTTTGACTTCTCTTCTTCATTTGATAAGAGATGGAATTCATTTCAGCAGCTTTCCAGCAATTATATACATCTGATTCAAATCCCCTAAATGCCTCTATGAATCATTAGCATAGGTGCTTCACCTTTGGAAATATAAGGCTCTGCACATAAACGTAATGATGCATTTTGCAAACACATATTAACACTCACTGTAGACCAAAGCCTTATGCAAACTCACCATTTTGTTTATGCAAGGGCCGATGCAGTAATGCATAACAGCATAGACATGCTTTACGAAGGTTTAGAAAACAGTTGTGTTGTAAAACGGACCTGAAAAGCATGGGAGATCAGATTAAACACACTGCTGAATGACTCTGATGAGAGAGACTTGTCCAAACAGAAATAGGAATATCTGGCTTTAGGAGTACATGGGTGTTTTTTTGGTCATTCACTTCTGCTAATAAAATCTAATGAGATTCAACTGCTCTTAGAGAGGTTTTCAATAAAATTATTTCACTCCACTTCGGCATGGTGCTTGTACAGTTTATAAAGCCCATTTAAGCAGAAAGTTCAATTGTACTTTATTAAATAAATTAGTATTGAGTTTCATACAGAGGTACAAAAATCTATGAGTCGTGTACATTTATCATGTGCATGGTAAGATAAGGTAGTCCAACACAATGTACAGCTACATTGATTTTTCTTTCAAATAATGTATTTATATTCCTAAGGCCAACTATGCAAAGGAACTTGTGTTCTATAGTCTAGGAACTTAGTATGTAAGTTGTGGGACAAAATTGACAAGGCAACAATAAGCATGATGCTTGTGGTACATGAGGCAATATGAAGCCCATTCAAAAAGCTTCAACCTATAAAGGTAGTGTTAGAGTACAGAGAAGGGAAAAGCAAAGCAAGACTAAGTAAGGGATCGAAGATAGGGGGGTGGGGAGCCATGATGAGGAGATTTGTTACAATGAGGGGAGCCAATCAGGAGATTTGTTACAACTTCAATAATCGCTGGACTAAATTGTGTGGTAGAAAAATGGAGACCTATGGTTCCCATTCATACTGCAAAATTTAGACAAGCTACCTTGAAGTCTAGCCGTGAGCTTCTCATTAATTAGGGTCCAGTGTGCTCAAGCTTTGACTTCAGAAGCAGATTGGTATGGTGAGAGCAAGTTCAATTGGATATGTACTTATTGTGTTTTTTCATTGTAGTTAAACATTTCTTTTCTGAGATCTGTTTTCACTTTAACATGAGCCTTTCTGTTGATCATCTTGTTAAAAAATCAACTGTGGCTAAATTAAAAAATCAACTGTGGCTAAACGTATATTAATAAAGCATTCATTCTTCCAAGGGGGCAAATTCATTTGAAAAGAATGCTGTTCCTGTGAGATAACTTTAATAAGAGTGATCACCTAACAATCGCCAATCAACCACCATCATCAAAAGCCAGTATTACACTTTCTCTTTAATAGACTGGAAATCAAGAGAAAAAACACACACACAAGTTGTTGTTGGTAAATCTGTCCACATCATTTTCTATAACAGACCTGGAGGGGGAATCATGACTTGGAAAACGGATCATTCCGTTTACTGTCAGAAATAGAGCTGAAGCTGTGTGTGTGTTTGTGACAAGAGAAAAGTGACAAGCAAGATGGCATGTGACTGCAGGCACCAAATTATGACTTCATGTCACCCATTCAATTACAGTTAGATAAGCACAGGGACCTTGAGCAAACAGCGAAGGATGCCTTCAGGCTAACATTGCCAGGCAAAGACTATTTTTACAGTTATGTTGTCTGAAAATGGCTTGTGACAGCAGAGCATCACTTATTATAGGGGATTCTCTAGCATTTCTGAAGTTATTTAGAGGTATACAGTAAGCTATGTTAAGATTAGACTCCTGAGATTCACCCAAACTCCTGTGCTTAGTGCAGATCAGATAGGTTCCTACATGGACGTTTCTTACTGCAAAAATGGTAAAGCAATCAATCCAGGTGAGCTCTTCACTTTTGTTGCTCTTAAAGTGACACTGTCACTTTAACAAAGAAAAGAAAACCTGCTCATCAGTATAAAGTACAAGCAACTAGAGGTGCCTGTGCATATCCTAGGGCACACTGATCAGAAAAAATGTCACTTCTTGGTAATGTCATGACTTACCTCCATCCTTCTACCTCCCATACACTCAATTGCCAACTACTTTGATCAGTGGCTTCATTGCCCAATAAGGATGTGTGGGAGTTGAGAAGTGCCAAAACGTTACCCAATCAGAGAGGCCCTGCATTCAGCCAGAGTAAGGAGACTGAAAGCTACTACCGGTATGTGCAGACAACTCTAAGTGCCTGTACTTTATACCAGTCAACACCTTTTTTTTATGTTAAAGTGACACTTTCAGTTCCTATGAACCCCAAATGGAAGTAGGTCTTCTCCATTCCCTCTTCAGACTGCAATGAGCACAGAGGCAAAACAGGTTTGGACAGTCTTCAAAGTCCCGTTTGCATCTTACCTAAAAGAGTTCTAGGAAACTGTAAATCCCTAATTTAATGAGCAAATCCTCGACCCTTGTAAAAAAAAAAAAAAAAAAAAAAAAAAAAGGACCTTCTGATGAAATACAGTTGTTTTCATAGGGTGTTCCTTTTACATTTCTTTGGTCTTAAGAGCTATAAAAAACAAATTCAGGATTTTAATAAATTCCAAATCAAGGCCATTTTTTTTTTTAAAGAAAAACATTAACCCAACAGGAACTAAGGTACTCACATCCTAATTGTGCTGACTCCCACGGTTCCTTTTCCTTCCCTTCTCTATCCCCCCCCCCCCTCATTCACTTCAGCACTTTTATTAATGCACGATATGAATTTGTGGGCATATTTTGATATCACATGGCAGATGGTGAATTGCATGGGGCCAATCACTTTCTGAAGAAAATTACATACACACTACTCTCCAACTGTATGTAAAACCATTTTTGGTTTTAAAACTTTTAAAACTTTTTATTGGGATATAGCTTTTAGGAATTCAGTATTCACCATTTTTACACTTTCATTCACCCACAAGAGGTAATAATAGTATGTAATCACAGGACTCCCACAGTAAGCCTTGAGGATTGAATGATGGGTGGAGACGGGGCCACTTGGGTGGGTTTTAAATTCAGATTTTAAACCCAATGTATATACTTTCCCCACATTGGCACCCACAGTAGGCGCACTGACATATCTTCAGTATACACCACTGCTGTCTTAAGACTGACTCATTGTTAATATTTATACAGTATGCTTGAGATAGAGAATTGCCTTGAAATGTAATCCTCAGGGCCTCTGAACAATCTTGCCAGGATGGATACATAAAAAACGTAAGAAAGGGAATTTTAGCGCTTCTAATAAAATCTCACCCCCAGACTTCTTGCAATGCTGGTTATATGACCAGAAGGCCAAGCCTTTAGTCCATTAGCATCTGTTGGTTTACCTTTGTCATCCTGTTCAGCAGGTTTTTAGACATGTGGTCAGCAAACAAGCATTTTCATTAGACTATTTGGTGGAGCTGTCTAGTTAAAAGCTCTGCATAATTCCTGACCTCCCACTTCCCCTTCAGCTGAAATGAAGTAATTAGCCACTGTAGAACCCTATAGGTCTTTTTCTTTCAAATAATTTATTTATATTCCTATGGCCAACTATGCAAAGGAACTTGTGTTCTATAGTCTAGATATCATATAAACTACAACGCCACTTATCGAACATGCTTATAGCAGTTTTAGGCTTATTAGCCCCCAATGGAAACCATGGCCTATAGAGAAAAAAAGCTTGGAGAAGATAATCTGTCAGGTTATAGTAAGGGAACCTCAAACCTTCCACTAAAATATTGTGTGTAATGTACCATGAGTTATATAGGAGAAAATAAAAGGGTATCATTTAAATAATTTTGTACGTGATTATTGGGCAACAGGTAGAATACAATATCATATATTAAAGTTAACTGTAGCCAAAAGTTTTTTGTTTTTTTTTTAGTTTTGAATAGAGTGAAGAGGGATTAGAATATAGAAGAGAGTGGAAGTGAAGTATACTCCCAAATGTTAAGTTGTCAGAGCAGGAATAGAGGGGAAATGGTCCAGTGGGGACACCTAAGGGGATTTGACTCACTTTTTCTTGTGGATATTTGACAGGAAGTGAAGTGAAATCTTACCGAAGGGACATAGATGGCAAACACAATTACAGGTGTTATAGCCCTTTCCTATTCTACCAAAATGAAAACATTTGCTTTAGTTCTTGTGCATGTACAGGGGTTTGGTTTAGAGATCACTGCTAGAAGTGAGCACACAGATTAATTGGTTGTGAATTCTGACATCTAGACTTCTGGTAGCCAGTAGATATCTGCCATGGGTTCCAACTAATCTGTCCAACTAGTCTATGGAGTTTCCCCCATGTTTCTCCATTTTACTCCTTCAAAAAAATAACCATCTTAGCAAATTAGGAGTACAAGTTGGGGCTAGTACACTTGACACCCAATGACAGCAAGTATGCAGATACCTTGCTAAATTCATGGCTGGTATGTGCCCTTTGACATCACCAGAAGTCCCCCTCTAGAAAACCCAAACCATCCATGTGTATAAGGCGTGTTACAATGTTTTATGTGAATGTTTATGTGATTTAGCCAGTAAACTGTGGTGTGGAGGTCTTCCAGAAACCCACATTCCAGTGGTACAGTGAATTTCCATGAGACTCATTATTTTAAAGTAGGAAACCAAAGAGGAAAGATACAGAGAAGCTTTAAACCCTAATACTTATTTTAATGGATGTGCAACAGAGATGTGAGGTCATAACTCTTCTGAGAGCAGGATGGAGGAAGAGAGGAAACAGAACCTGGATTTCTATCATATATTATGTCTGTAACATTTTTTACATGATTAGTATGGTTTAACCTTTTATCAATAAAATCGTAAAAAGGATCACAAGAAGGTTGTTGTTCTGGAAGGTTCTCTTCTCTCCACAGAGAAATGCTGGAGCTCTGTCAGAGTGATCATCGGGTCACCTCCCTGACTAAGAAAAGTGTGGAAACAGAGCTGGGTGGAATATACAAACACTGCCAACATCCCAAATATGGAAAAAAAATTGCATGCAATTCTGTATTTTTTCCTCCCTGACTAAAGGCACTTCTCCCCCGATCGCGTTTGGCCAGGAAGCCTGCTCTAGGAAGAGTCCTGGTGGTTCCAAACTTTTTCCATTTACTGATGATGGAGGCCACTGTGCTCATTAGGTAAATAATAATGATGATGTTGTGCTGTCAAGGGTCAAGAAAATAATTAATAAATTAATATAAAATAACTGGTATGCGATGAGTTAATGGTGATGTAATTGTGCGCATAAAATAAATGCTCATATAATAAAACAAGCAGGCAAATACATATTCATTACTTCTAAAATGTCCATAAATAAAATGCCAATAGTGGTGGCTTATAATACACAGTAGTAAAAAAAAGTCCCAGTGCAAGCAATGCTAAGCCAAACGTGCAACTACAACAAGGTGCTCTGATTCTTCCAATTCCAAAACTGTGACTAAGTTTGGTTGGTGTCTCTTCTTATAATAATTATGACACTTCAGTGCTCACAGGCCTCTCACCTTACTGCTGTAAGGTAACAGCATTAGATATAGATAATTTCCATAAGGAATCCTTGGGCCTCCACCTGTCTCTGAGAATCTCTCTAGTAGGCGCAGCCCTTGGATGGACGATAATACCTCCTTCAAATAATCCAGGGGTTCCACCTAGTATCCTCCGTGATGGTGGTATATAAATAAAAGGGGCTCCAATAGGGTGATATAGTTTCCCAAAGTTTTATTTATAAAAACAGCATGATATTACTTTCATTAAAAACTGTAAACAAGGTATGTAATCCACGAGTGTCGAGCTCGTACCCCTACGTCACTTCCGGTCTATCTGATGCTCAATCCTGATGCGTATCATCACGCCCACGTGACTTCATCAGGGGTGTTTGCAGCTGTTAAAATCACTGTGGTAATTAAAGTGACAGCGCGGGAGTATCACTTTGTTATATTTGTGCTCATTAGGATCTTAAATGCTGCAGAAATTTTTCTGTATCCTTCCCCAGATCTGTGCCTCGATACAATCCTGTATCGGAGGTCTACAAACAATTCCTTGGACCTCATGTCTTGGTTTGTCCTCTGTCATGCACTGTTAACCGTGGAACCTTATAAAGACAGGTGTGTGCCTTTCCAAATGATTTCCAACCAACTGAATTTACCACAAGTGGACTCCAGTCAAGTTGTAAAAACATCATAAAGGATGATCAGTGGAAACAGGATGCATCTGAGCTCAATTTTGAGTGTCATGGCAAAGGCTATGAATACTTATGTACATTGATATGTACAGTGATTTTTTTTCCTTTTTTATTTTTAATACATTTGCAAAGATTTCAAACAAGCTTCTTTCACGTTGTCATTGTGGGGTATTGTTTGTAAAATTTTGAGGAAAATAATTAATTTAATCCATTTTAGAATAAGGCTGTAACATAACAAAATGTGGAAAAGGTGAAGCGCTTTGAATACTTTCTTAATGCACTGTACATAACCCAATCACAGTAAATAGAAAAGCCAAACGTTCCAAACATTAATCATAAATTTTCCATCAATTAGCTGTGGTCCTACTTGCCTTGGAGTTCTAGTTGTTTTCGACAACTCTTTGCTTTCAATGCTCTATACTTTGAGATAAATTAGGATAGATAAGGAGAGTGGCAAGCCCCTTATAATTGACACAGGAGAAGTAAATGCCTGGAACTCTCTTGAGGACTAAGGCAAGATGTGGGTATCTGAAAGCTAAGAAACCATCAGGTAGTTTCTCTCTTAAACATTTATTATAACCAAAATATCAATTTTGAGTGGTCTGACCCATGAATTGAAATAGACCATTACTTAAATGTTAGGTTTAAGCTATGTTAACAGTCCTGGTGGAATAGGTGAAAGGACCAGAGTAAATTCCTCTCTTTGAGAAAGTTTTGCCCCAGGTTTCCAGCAGTGCTAGTCCTTTAACCAAAAAATCTTAGAATTGTCATTATGTGATTTCTTTTGGGTAGGGGAATCAACGAAGCTGAACCCAAATATTTCTCTTCCCGGGGCAGCATTTTCTCCAAGAAGGGTAATTACTAATATTTTTTTGCATTGATCTTGATTTTATCTATCCTTATAGGCCCCTTTAAACATACAGTGGAAGTATAGGACCCCTTCAATTTAACACACTGAGGGGGTTATTTACTAAAGTCAAATCCACTTTGCATTGCAAGTGCAAGATCTGAAATGAGGGCAAGTTCTGCTGATTTTATCATCCAATCATGTGCAAGCTAAAATGCTATTTTTTATTTTCCTTGCATGTCCCCCTCAGATCTACAGTGACTGCACTTGCAGTGCACTTGTAGTGCAAAGTGGATTTGTCTTTCGTAAATAACCCCCTTTGTCTCATCAACACTTAGAATCTTTCAGCCTATGTAAAAAAAAAAAAATCTGTTATCCTGTGTATTCTTGATTTCTCTCTGTGCTTCTCATTTCTCACTCCATCTGTTTCTCTTCTACATGTATACTAAGTAAAGCCTTTTTTAATCTTCAATTCAAAGCCAAATTTGCAACCAGGGGACCACAGTTAATTAGTGTGCAGTGTCCCCATATGCTCTGGTGTCTGAGGTAAGAATGGGCATTGTTTTCACTGATCCTGGTATAACTGCAGATAATGCAAATAACATTGCATTGTTATGTTCCAACAGGGATCTCAATACCTAAGGCAACATAGTAATGAAAGGTTACTATAGCCCCAGTTCGCCATTTGCATATTTTCTTATTGCATGTTTCCCACAGTTGGGGTAAGAGTCCCACTTTTGAGCCCAAGTCATCTGTCCCTCTACCACTCTCTCTTTACGTTTGCTATTTGGATCTGTATTAGGGCGTACACACGGTCGGACTTTGTTCGGACATTCCGACAACAAAATCCTAGGATTTTTTCCGACGGATGTTGGCTCAAACTTGTCTTGCATACACACGGTCGCACAAAGTTGTCGGAAAATCTGATCGTTCTAAACGCGGTGACGTAAAAAACGTACATCGGGACTATAAACGGGGCAGTGGCCAATAGCTTTCATCTCTTTATTTATTCTGAGCATGCGTGGCACTTTGTCCGTCGGATTTGTGTACACACGATCGGAATTTCCGACAACGGATTTTGTCGGAAAATTTTATCTCCTGCTCTCCAACTTTGTGTGTCGGAAAATCCGATGGAAAATGTCCGATGGAGCCCACACACGGTCGGAATTTCCGACAACACACTCCAATCGGACATTTTCCATTGGAAAATCCGACCGTGTGTACGGGGCATAAGACTGTAAAATTTGGGGTGTGTTAAGAGTTGGTCAACTGGCCTTAAAACCACTATGCAAGTATCTCCAGGTGATTGAATACATTTTCAATTTATACCTAGAGCTTCTTAATCTTAAAACTCATGATGCCCATTACTTAAAGTGTAAGTTCACCTTTTCAGAAAAAAATGAAAAGGTAGAGTATAAACGTACACCCTCCCCAGTCCTCGTTGTACTTACCCCCATGGGTGTTGCACTGTCAGTGCCCATGCAACTGGTGCAGTGGTCAGGGAATTGAAATATCTTCTCTTCTCCCTCTTTTCTGTGCAGTGCTTCCAGGATGCTCTGTACTGGCTTTAATCAATCAGATTCACTTTGATCTGTTTCAGAAGCGCTGCACAGAGAAGAGCGGGAATTTCAAATCCCTGCACAGCTGCTCTGGCTGCATTGGCACTGAAAGCTGGAAGTTTGTAAAAGGTAAGTACAGCAGAGACCAAGGGGCTGGGAAGGGTGTGCGATCATAGCTCAGTTTTTCATTTTTTCCTAAATGTGAACTAACCCTTTAAGGTATATGTGAAGACTCCTATGTAACAGTCTAAACAAGTACCACATTAAAGTACTATATGATGCATTAGGTTCGCTGAGTAAACCATAGCTTTATCTTCCTTGACTGAGCAAAATACTGTACTTTTTTGTGTCTCACACGCTCCCCCTCCCAGACACTGCAGCTCACACTGGGAGGGTTTTATTAACAGAGGCAGTGCTGTTAATCTAGAAAGCAATGGGCAGCACAGGGTGTAGCCAGGTACTGATTATGCATTCTCACTGCTGATTCAGCCTATAGCTTGCCAAAGTCACATCTTCTGCAATATCTAAACCCTACCGTAGTGCAAACTTCAAGGTGGCAATTCTGCTCTGAATTCCAGAGCGGTGCAGCATTATTGTCAACCCATCACAGGAAGCTGCATTAGGTGGACTTCATTCATAGGCTCAACAGGTATTTGTGGGACTTTGCAGGGCTACTAAGAGACAACTGTTACACTTATGATTAAAGCGGATCTTCAGCCCCCACCACCACCAAAAACAGCACGATTTAAGGAGAGGAGAGATGAAGAGGAGGGAAGAGTGCCCAGAGGGTAAAGATTCGCTTTAAATCCTGCACATTTTTTTTTTTTTTTTTTTTTTTTTTTTAACAGGAGGTCGTGGTTTTACTTATGCATTCAAAAAAAGAGTTTAGAAAGCCAAGATCCAGCTCACAGCTTCCCACACCTTCAAGCTACCATGTTGGCCAGTGATCCTAATAAAAGAGTTTGTGCAGCACTAGAGAACAATAAATAATAAACAGTGAATGCTAGATAAAAGTTCATCAAATGATCTAATGCTCCTCAATGCAAATACTCCAATATGATATGGTACATAAAATAAAGGGATATATATAGTGCTCTCTGTATAGAAAGTATTTATTATAAAAAGTCAGGAATCAAACTTACAAACCTAGCACTTTAACCTAGTGCCTGGTGTATGAGCGTTCATGGTAGTAAACACAATAATGGCCGTGGGTGACTTCACACGATTCCTTCTGTTCCGTACGCGTTACATCCCAGTGGGTCGGACTTCGTCAGCGGATACAGAATCATGTCTAACCGGCCAATACACCTGCCTATCACATATAGTGGTAAATAGGAGTCATATGAGGGGGGAGATATCGGGCAAAAGTGTGGATATTCAACCTTTGGTTTGAATTTACATAATGTTTGAGGCTTCTGGGCCACTCTTGAAATAAACTGAAGATGCATGAAGGCATCATGAAGTGCCTATTATACAGTGCAGGGGCTAATACACCATCTCTGAAAAATACTATTTTTGGATTCCTCAATCAGGAGGGCATTGTTTAATAAAAATGAATGCAACAATACTTTTCTTCTTGTCCCTGGCTCCTCATTTATCTCCTGAAGTTTTGGTAGGGAAGGACCAAGGTGAAAGTGAGGGCAAGGGAGCATGCGTGTTGCAGGACACAATGCAATGTGCATGCATACTGGGATACTATAAGACCCCTTTCACACTGAGGCGCTTTTCAGGCACTTTCACGCTAAAAAAAGCACCTGAAGAGCTCACGAAAACCTATTTCTATTCAAATCAATGAATGCTTTCACACTGGGGCAGTACGCTGGCAGGACGGTGAAAAAAACCCCTCTCCATTGAAATGAATGGAAAGCTCTTCAAAAGCGCCTGAAAAGCTCTTCAAAAGCGCTCAGTGGTTTACTGGCGGTTTAGAAGCGCCTCAGTGTGAAAGGGGCCTTAGAAAGAGACACCTAACAACTGGACAGTGGTGCTAGTGCTGAGAACACAACCTGAATCAGGTGAAAGGAAGATGTATACATAAAGAGGCTTAACATAAGGTAAGTCTTTACACTAGCATTAGTAAAAAGAAAAAATAGGCTAGTTTATGAAATACAGAGGGGTATATTTATTAAAACGGGAGCGTGCAAAATCTAGTGCAGCTCTGCATAGAAACCAATCAGCTTCCAGATTTTATTGTCAAAGCTTAATTAAACAAGCTGGTATTAGGTCATTGGCTACCATGTACAGCTGCACCAGATTCTCAGTGCTCCAGTTTTAGTAAATCCCCTTGTGTATATATATATACATATACATACATACATACATACATATACACACACACACACACACACACACACACACATACATACATACACACACTGTATCTCACAAAAGTGAGTACACCCCTCACATTTTTGTAAATATTTTATTATATCTTTTCATGTGACAAACTGAAGAAATTACACTTTGCTACAATGTAAAGTAGTGAGTGTAATCTTCAGTGTTGTCACATGAAAAGATATAATAAAATATTTACAAAAATGTAAGGGGTGTATTCACTTTTGTGAGATACTGTGTATGTGTATATATATATATATATATATATATATATATGGTATATAGAAAAAGGTCTTTTTGTTACGTATACCTTTTTGACCTGATCGTGCCATCAGCCACGTCTGGTCATGAGAGAGTCTCCTAGAATTATGTATCTAAATTTAAAAAATTCAGCAAATAAAAAACATTTGGTGTACTTTAGACATTGCTTTAGCCCGTCTGTGTGACAAATATTCAAAGTACATAATTGAATTTTGCACGGGCAGTTGATCAGTGCTGTCGCTCCCAGGCTCCCTTTCTCGGCTAAGAGAAGGCCTTCAATCTTTTTTTCCTTCTGCACCATTTAAATATTTATATTTGTTTCCCTGCAGAGGAGGGGAAGGTTTTGCTCTGCATATCTGGCCTGGAAATAAACAGAAGACAGAGAATGAAATTTAAGCTGTATTAGTTATGGACTGTGAGTCCTGAGCTTGTTTTATACTGTGCTGTGGGATAGGAAAGGTAATTAAGTCTTGCAGTGTTGTTCTAGTCTTGGTGCAGCAACATATACTGTATGCCAACCTTCCCCGAATGTATGGGAGTCTATGGATCTATTATTATTATTATAATAATGGATTTTTTATAGCGTCAACAGTTTACATAGCGATTTACACTATAAAGGGAGACTGCACAGTTATACAGCGCAATAAAGAATGATTAGGAGGACCTTGCTCATGGAGCTTGCAATCTAAAAGGAAGGGGGTACAAAAGGTGATAGTTGTGGGGAATGAGATGATAGAGGTGGTTGACATACAGTTTTTAGGTGAAGGTGGAATAGTCTCCCCTGAATAAATGTATATTCAAACATGTAGGGCGCTAGACTGCTACATCACTATCTGAGTAAAAAGTCTGCAGCTTAAAGGAGATTTGACAAAGGAGCGTGCCTCCAAACATGGTGTCCTGGCAACCAGCCTAATTTCATGGTGCGTTCCAGTCCTCTGAAGTTGCATCAGCAGACTTCCGGATTCCGGTGATGTCACTTCCGGTGACGCGAGTCCCTCCATTGTCCCACTGTGGCGGTCTCCAGTCTCTGATCCTATCTACATCTGGGTCCCCTGGTACATGCCGCCTGCCTGAAGCCCGTGCCTGGTCAACCCCTGGTAATACTGTGCAGCACCTGGTCATATTTTTAACTTGTTTGGAATAAACCATTATTTTTTTTATTGGACACCTGATCCTTTGCATGGTTGGGCCCCTGGATCCAGCCTATCATTAGTCCCTTGCACACATCATACCTACAGGCAATATTCATGTGTTTTTCTAGGAGCGCCTGCTAGTGTATCGTCTTTATGGTTTTCCCTGAATAAATGCATTTTCAGGGATGCCCTAAAACTGGGCAGGGTAGAAGCTAACTGGACACATTAAGGTAGGGGATTCTAGAGTATGGAAGAGGTTCTGGAGAAGTCCTGGAAGAGAGCATTAGAGACAGTCAGCATAGTTATAGTTGGCTCCAGCATGCCACATAGAAGAAAGCAAAAACCCACTCCATAGTGCAGTAAATTCAATGAAAACATTATATTCAAGGTAAAAAATGCATTAACATTTATGTAAAATCAAACCAATTAATAGCACAGATAGACTGGCATACAGTACATAGGAATTACCTCACTTGCAGTTTCCAGTCCTGAGCATCTGATAGATATCACTTCCACCTCTACGTGTTTCGCCAGTAGAACTTTTTCAAGAGCAGCAAGCCTGACACAACTAGCCAATTTTGTTTTGTAATGGTTTGTAGCAAGAGATATACAAATAAACCGCCCCTGAATCTCTCTTACTCCAATGCGCCAAAGAAAAGTGCAAAGCTATATAAAAGATGTGTAAATAAATACAAAATGTGTGTACATACACAGTGTACAGTGAAAAAAGCTGCCACTTAAGTAAATGCATAAACTGATCAGAATCCCAAAACTATACCTCTCACACGTGTACAGATAGAGATAGCGGCGCTAATATAAATTGTGTAAAATAATGGGTCACAGCAGTATAATGCCTATGACCCCCTACTTATGCAAAAAAATATTAATAATAATAGTGTCATGAATTTTATCATGAAAAGAAATTTCTTTAACACCCAGTGAAAAGTGTCACTATAAATAATAAATTACAAGAAATGAATGATCAAGTTCAACAGTTGTTTTTCAATCTGCTTATGTGAAAAATCTTCTACTCTTCCACCACACCACCGTGATAGTGACACCACTCCCTCTGGTGTCACTATCACAGTGGTGTGGTGGAAGAGCAGCCACAAAAAGTGTCGCTGCTGACTTTTAATAAACACGCTCATCGCTCCTCTCTCCGGTGCCAGAATTTCAACTATGGGCACCCGGCTGTGACAGCTTGCAGCTTTATAGCTGGGTGCGCACTGCACATGCGTGAGCCACGCTGCGATTGCTGAATGACTGAGCAGTTTTCTGGGACCTGTGACATTCCCCAGAAGATTGCAAGGAGGGAGGGGCAGAGGAGAACTTCCGCTTGGCTCGCCTAGGCGAGCCAAGAAGAAGAGGGAGCGGGTACCTGTCAAAACCAGGTACACGCTCCCTCCTCTAAAAAAAAAATGACACGCTGAATGTGGCAGGGGAGAGGGGGAGGAGTGCTTAAAGCAGAACTTCCCCTTTTGGGTGGAGCCCTGCTTTGACAATAGAATGGCTCCCGCATGCAGATCTAACCCTAAGGCCAGTGGGATCACCTGTGGTGCAGGAAACACGCACGTAACGTGACCAGCATTTTGGTGTGAACCGGTCCCCCCTGCCCACGCTTGCAGAAGCATTTTAAAGGCACACTCCTCCTCTACACCCTCCTTTCTTATGGGGCGCTGTTTTGGAACAAAGAATGCTCAGAGAGATTCTCATTGGTCAGCACTGTCACTTGTGAGCATTATGATGCTTCACAACCTATGTACTGCATTTTTCAGATGCCCGGACCACTACATCAGCTGGGCAACTGAGAATAACCATCAAAGGAGATAAGTGAAACAGAGATCAGGGTATGAGGAACGTATAGTGAGTAGTAGTCCTTTTTTGGAAAGCTGAATTAACCCTTTAAAACATGTTAAAAACTGGAAGGATGGGGGGGGTGTTTAACGGGAAAAAATAGGGGTGCGCTTTTAATGTTTTTAAACATACTTTTAGAGATATACAAAGTATGTATTTGGTACACTAATTTATTAAAGGAAAAAAAGACTATATTTTTATTATAGGCTGACAAATGTGCAAAAAATGTAAAAAAGCTAATCTGTGATTTGTTTTTTTTACCTAGTTCAAAAATAATGCATTTCAGGTTTCATTTAACTTTTGATAGAGTATTTCGTCTGCGCTGGTCCAAATGAACTATTTTGATTACTAACACATGCGTCCAATGTCAGTACTATACTGTATATAGCATAAGCTATATACAGTATACAATGCTGTATTCTGGCAGTGGGACAGGGCTTCCCATACCATTCCCAGGACAATATCAAGTTAGGCTGAGCACTGCTCATCCATTCACAGGAAGCTTTATATTTTATGAAATACAAAACTTTCTCTGACTGTGGAAAGGTGGGTGGATGAGGACATCACAATCTCCAGCTCAGCCAATCAGAGGAGGCTTTGTATTATTTATAAAATGGCTGAGCAGCACTCAGCCCTACTTCATTTTGTTCCAGAAACAGGACGACTGTAACTCATGCTACATACAGTTTATACAGTAGGCACATCTGTTGGTCAAGTAAATGGTTTGTTTGGACTAGCTTGGTCCAAATGAACTTTTGAAAGTTAAATGAAACCTGGGATCAGCTTTAAATGTGTAAGGCTCCATTCACACTTGTGCGACTTGTCATGCGGCTTTGGACATAAAATTGCTTGCGTATTTCAATGGAATCCATTCAAATATATGCAACCTAAAGTCGCTGCAACTTTAAAAAGGTTCCTGCGCTACTCTGATGCGACTTTCAGGCAACTTGAGTGCCGTAGACTGCAAAACTCTCAAAAGTTGCATGAAAGTCACATCTTAAGCTGGATACACGCTATACAATTTTCTGTGGATTTTTTCCTTCAGATTTACCAAAACCATATAATATGAGGTCAAACCTTAAGAGGTTCAATTTGTATGCAATCAGGCAGGCCCTTTGCACTACATGGTTTTGGTAAATCTAAAGGAAATCAGACAACAAAAGTTGTATAGTGTGTATGGGGTCTTACAGACACTTTGGGGGATATTTACTAAAATGCGAGTACTCAGAATCTGGTGCAGAGGTGCATGGTAGCCAATCAGCTTCTAACTTCAGCTTGTTCAAATAAGCTTTGACCAGTGGCAGCTGGTGGGGTTTTTTTTTGGGGGGGGGAGTGCTTGCCCGTGGGAGTACCCCCCCCGCTGTTTGCCAGTCGGCCTGGCACTTACCGCATCGGCGGTGTCAAAAACGGCTTCCTGATTGGTTAGGAGGAGGATCAGTGTTACAACAGCGAATATTCATTCACTGTTGTAACACACCTGGGTGGGATCAGAGCGCACTCTCTGCGACCCGAGCCCACCCTATATTGAAGCCTATTAGAGCCTCTGGCTCTAATCGGTGCTTCATAAAAAAAAAAAAAAAAAAAAAAACAGCCCGCCAGCATTGCAATTCATGCGCCGGTGTCCTGAAAGCAGCTGGACGCATGGATGGGGGGGGGGGCGGTGCCTGCGCGCTCTTAATGGACGGGCTGCCCTGGCTTTGACAATAAAACCTGCTCTCCATGTTGTACCAGATTTTGTACTCTCCAGTTTTAGTAAATCCCCTATATGTCACCATGTAATGTTGCCCGGTGTAACATTTTATTCATTTCTATACTCCACAGCTGCGATGCACAGAAAAGATATGGATCTGCGGGTGATCTGTAATACGGGACAGAAGTGCAGAAAACAGCAGGTCTTGGCATCAAGCCTTAAGCCCTCGTTCACATTGACTGCGGCTTTGAAGTCGTGCAACTTCATCTGAAATCGCAAGATTTCAATGCTGCATGTCAGTGCGACTTCAGGTGCAAATTGGAAGACATCTGTGCGGCTTCATGCACAAATGTCTATGCAAGTTGCACCCAAAATCACCAAAAGTAGTGCAGGAACTAGTTTTTCAAATTCGTGTGGCACTGCAAAGTCGGCGTTGCACCAATTTGAACAGTGCAATTGCTGGCAATAGGGTGCGATTTGTCATGCGCATGACAAGTCGTTCTGATGTGAACGAGGGCTTAAACATAGCTCCCAACTGTCTCTGATTTGTAGTGACTGTCCGTTTCTCTTTTGGAACAATGTCCCTTTGTCCTTATTTGCCTCTCATTTTTGGTTTGATGTATATACCTGTAAAAAAATGCACTATCCATAAACCGTTTTACAGCGCTAAACCTTTCATCCAATTTCCAAATTGCTGCATTTGTAAATTTCAACAGACAGTATAAAGGAATAGTAGCCGTTAAAAAAAAAAAGTGGATTTTTAAAAAAATATTACATTTTTTCTATTAATTCTCCATGTAAGAGCGATACGTCCTTTGCCTAAATACATTTTAATAATAGATGTCTCTTTTTCCCACCTCAGAAAGTTGGGAGGTATGCCTAAGATTTCATTTGGCCTGCAAAGAGTCCCTGACCAGGTGCAAGATTGATTACCAGGTGGGTGTTGTCTGATCTGAACAGCAAGTGTTCCCTTGTCTAAGCAAGCAGTAGGAGTGTAAAGACACACAAGGAGTATGTGTCTGTATTCTGGCCTGGAAAGCTTGCAATCTGACTCTGCCGTCACCTGAAGAGCGAGTGCCTGACTGCGCTGAAACAGCGCCGGGTCTGAAAACATCAAAATAGCCAGGAGGCTGAAGATTTTTTTTGCTGTATCCTGTGAGATGCTGAAATGGGCAGCCTTTGTACAGAGGAATGTTTGCTGAATGAAAGTGGACAGAAAAGCCCTGGAATGTAACTTGTTGAGCTGGCCGAGCTCTTAAAGCTCCACCATTGGAGTGAAACCTTGAAATTGGTGCTCACAGCGGACAAATATGGAGTCTACTGATCCTTGCTGAAAAGTGGGTTTTTATGATGAACTGTTTGCTCTATGCTTGAAAGATATAATACATTATGTGGCAGATGATGGGCACCTTCAAGATTTAAAGTGACTATTTTGCTGGGTCAGTGCAGGTTGATGGGGACTTTGTAAACAGTCCATTTGCAATATGGAGCACTTAAAAATGGCAGAAATTGCTACAATGAGAGAACATTTTCTGACTATAAGGGAATTTACCACCTGTGCAAGTTTCACATGTGCCCAAACTACCAGCTGGAGAGCATGGCATTAAATGGGTGTAAATATCATTTGGCAGGAGTGACATCAACTACAGAGATATCCAACCCAGCGTGGTGAAGGAGCTGGCGGCTGCCCAGGAGTAGGAGGCAAGTGCGCCTTCAACATCTCTGATGACATTAGACCAGCTGACTTTTTCAAAAGATGCCTTCTGACAATGCTAATGACTTTCTAAGTACCACTGAGAGGATTGCTGTGTGGAACAAAGAACGCTGGTCTAAATTATTACAGCCCTGGTTGTTGGATAAAATGAGACTGGGTGACTTTTTCCAAAAATGTTGCCTTCTCACAATGCTAAAAACATTTCAAATATCTTTTTTGAAAAAGGTTGCTATGCAGGAAGCATGGCCCAAAGAAAGCTGATGTGAATTATTACAGCCCCTGCTGGTGGTAAAGTACCAGTCTGCCTACTGGGTGATGGGCCAAGACCACAGCAACTAATGACATTGGCAAGTTTAAATGCAAAAGTCTGATGGAGAGTGTCCACTATAACAAGAATCAGCAAGCCTTATGTAAAGTGCTTATAAACCCTTACACTGAAGTGATACACAGAGATGAAACCAATCCTCCAACAGAAGTTGTGCCTGCTTATCTGCAGTCTTCTCTCCTCTACATCTGTGCAAAGTGCTGAATTTATAAAGCTTGTCTGAGAGTTCAGAAAAAAAAATGGGGCAGAGAGCTGAAGTTACACTCTGCAGACCTCAGTGAGGAGAAAGCTGATTGGAGGGAAGGAACACACCCCCTTTACACAGCACACAGGAACAGAGCTGAAGCTGTCAATCTGCTGAAGGTCCCTCCCCTGTCACCTTTTTTCTCTTGGGGTCAGGAAAACTTGTCAGAAGTTACTCATGCTGATAGCAGAGGAATGAAGCACCAGACAGAAATGACACTTAGTGTTCCTAATTGAGACAAGTACACGCTATAGAGGGATATGCTTTGTTCATATTTCAGATTTACAACCGCTTTAAGGAAAAACTATCTCTCCTAGCAACAGGTAGATGTGTGTCACCAGGAGACAAAGTTACAGAGAAGGTGTAGCACAGAGTTTCAAAGCTTCTACATGCAGGAAGATGCCACATATAAAGCACTGACAGGCCATGGAAGCAAGTGTGTTGCTTGCGGTGCAGTTGATAGGGTCATACTATGTTGCTTTGAAAAATGGACCTTGCAAGACCCTGAAACATCATTTTCTTATGTGACTCCATCTTCACAATAAACAAGTGAAATGCATCTTTTTGCTGGTGACTGTGCATCATTGAAGTGGGGGCTTGCGGTTGCCAAGTGACCCCTGTCCCTTGATACAGCACAAGATAACCTTGCCAGACAGAGATCTGTGGCTGCCCACCATGTTTGTGTTGATAAAGTGTCTCCAGTCACCCCTAGAATCCCTGGAAGAGCCCAGGTTAAGCCTGCAGGCCGTAACAAGGCACAGGGTTGTTGACTGTTTCACCATGTGGCGACATGCATTGAATGGCAGGTCAAAAAGGAAAGGAGAAGCCAGAAGAGTCGTAACCCCAGCGCTCACAAATGAAGAAGACCATGGCTGGTAAGTCGTTTGCTGGGACTGCTAATGCAGATACCAGACTGTTAGTGAAACTTTTTGTCTTGTTAAGGGGGGACCTGCTGTGTATCTGGTGAGAGATTCCCCTCTATACAGTGAGGGGGAAAAGGTCACATGTAATTTTGAAAATGTGATGTTTGATGTTTTATATACCTGAGTCAGTTAGGTTTCTAGGTTCAGATGTACCTAGAAACCTCCAAGGAGCCCAAAGCTAGAGGTTTCTCAGGACAGCTGTGATGCTGCCCTGGTGGCAAGAGTGTTCCCTCCACGGATTTAAGTGATTATGCATGTGTAAAATGAAGGGCCACAGGCTCATGGTATTGGAAATGTGTTATTGCTGTCTGTTATGACTGAAGATGTTGTGTACCAAACTACCAATGTCCCTAGTGAGGTTTTTGGAGCAGCGTGTTGTGGCAGTTGAGTAAGAGAGGATGATGGTGAATATGCTCTGGGAGAGCACCAGGCTATAGTGTCAGCTATGTTTGACACAACCTCCATTTCTGAGGAGGTCCCTTTTATAAAACATATCCTCTACAGCAGTGGTTCCCAACCTCAGTCCTCAAGTACCCCCAACGGACCATGTTTTGGGAACTTTCCTTGGATAAAATAGCTCTTATCAATACCATGTCATTGATATTGATTTAAAGCAGCTGTGCAAAGTAAAGGAAAACATGGCCTGTAGGGGATAATTGAGGCTTAAGGTTGAGAACCACTGCTCTGTGGCTCTCATATAGTCAGGGTTCCTATAAAGATATTGAACTTTGGATTCAGGGATCCCCTTTAAGACAGACATGTTGAAAAAAAATGTGTAAACTGTTGAGTGTTCAGCTGTTATATACTTCTGTATCTCCTCCTCCTGATGGATGGGCTGGTATTGCGGAGTTTGTACTTTCTTTATGCTTATGCTTTCTTTATGTGCTTTCAAATGCTTCGCACCTGTACATTGAGGTTGGTTGGACTGTTAAGATTTGTTTTTCTTTGGACAGTATTTTTGAATTGTATGTACTTCATGGTTTTATATATATTTTGATTTATTTTGTATTCTTGCTGTGCAAATGTTGATGTTTAAGAACTGTTTTTTAGACTATATATCATTTTTATGTTACCGGTACTCTTTAGTTATCTGTACACTGTGAATTTTGGTTGTACACTAAATTCTGCTTGAGCACTTTATGGTTTTATACTTAGTTTTAAAAATGTTTATATTTACACAATTGTTTGATATTTTAGTTTTTTTTTGTTTTTTTTCCTGCTGCAACTTAACATTTATTCTGGTATTGTAGAATACCTACAACTGGAGCAATGTGTTACAGGCTGTACTGAACATGACCAGATTGGGACCATTTAGTATATAAAATGTTATTAAAGGTGAACACTACAAAATATTATTTTGCCCACGGGACTTTATCGGAGGCACAAACACTGAACAATCTAAACGGAACACTTCTATCATACAGTATACCAATATTTTATATTTTTTTTTCTAAAAAGCAATCACTCTTTATTGGACATCCTTTAAAAACATTAAAACAAATTTATAGCAAAAGAATTTCACCAAATACTATTAAAAAACTTCTCTACCTGCTTCTGTTAGTGTACTTGAAACAACAATCTAGAATAGTATTACAGCAGGGATTTTCCACCATCCTTAAAGCACAGTTCCACCCTGTTTTAGACGTTCGGCCCCCGACATTGTTAATCGCAGTCCCATTAATGTTCGGAATTTATTTATTTTTTTTGTAAAGCATAATACCTTTTTTGGTAAGTACTGTAAATAACTCCATTTCCGGGGTACCTCGCCGCGACGAGGTATGTTATATCTAGCCGCCCATTGGCTCCTGGGATATATGTACCATCAATCACAGCAATCAATGAGCATCCTCCGCTTCAATGAGTGTGCGGTGCTTTGTACCATATCCCAGAAGAAGCTACAAGTGGGCTTCAGTTGCCCACACTGAAGATGGGAACATTGTTTCAGAGGTTAAGATTTTATGGCTATTAAAAAAAGACTGGCAAAAAATAAAGTGCAGCGCTAGGTATAAACACAAGATGATCCTGTGCAAAAAAGGCATATATGAAAGTAAACATATCACTGTATTATTAAAATACAATATGACCATAAACCTTAAATTGCATAAATTCAAATAAAGTGCAACTATACAGTGCACATACTTTATTTGAATTTATGCTATTTAATGTTTATGGTCATATTGTACTTTAATAATACAGTGATATGTTTACTTTCATATATGCCTTTTTGCAGAGGATCATCTTGTGTTTATACCTAGCGCTGCACTTTATTTTTTGCTTTTCTATTTTGTGCCCTGTATCTGGGTTATAGTGCTTAGCTGCAGGTCATTAATTGACAAATTTTTCACATTGTTTAATTCATCTATCCCTTAGTGCAGATATACAATTTTTATTTCTATTAAAAAAAGACTACATTTACAACATGCTCGAATTGGATTAGATAACCTAAGTCTATCGCAGCAGTGTGGTGGGTTTTTTTTTTTTTTTTTTGTGAAAAGAAAAAAAAACTGACCGCAACTCTGCTTTAAACCCTGTTTTAATAAAGTTGAAGTTTAGCAAAGAGGGGAAATAAAAACAAACATATTATACTTTTTTCTCTACAGCTTTACTTACATTACCTACCTGTAATGCTGTATATCCCACAATGTGCAGACTGCTGGATTCTGCAAAACCTTTCTGCTTGTCTGTTGTAAGGGCCAAGAAATAATCAGTAGAAGAGGTGTTGGTAAAAGTGCACAAGTGTGAGTAAAGAGATTGAGGTCACCATCCCAAAAGTAGGTCTCCATGATGAACCTGATAAAGGCCCATATAGGCCCATTGCTATAAAGGCCCATACACACGATCCGACTTTTTGACAACAAACATGCAAATTAGAGAGCAGCATCCGACCGTGTGTACGCTCCATAGGACAAACTTTTTCTGTTATCATCGGACTTTTGTTGGCTGTGCAAACGCACAAACTTTCCGGCAACAAAAGTCCGATGGAGCAAAGTCCGATCGTGTGTACACAAAACCATTGGACTTTTGTACAAACTACAGTACGCAGCCGGGAGAATGTTTCCAGTGCGATCCCATCACGCTGGTTCTCGGCGGCAGGGTACTGTACATCTCGTGCTGGCTGCAATAGGAAAACCACATTTTCCTATTGCAGTGAGCGCGAGAGGGGATTCCCCTCTGGGAACATACCAGGCCCTTAGATCTGGTATGGATTTCAAGGGGAACCCTCTACGCCGAAACAACGGCGTGGGGGTCCCCCCCTCAAAATCCATACCAGACCTAAGGGCCTGGTATGCCCCTGGAGGAGAACCCATGCCAGTTTTTTATTTAAAATTTGGCACAGCGTTCCCCCTCATGATTCATACCAAACACAGTGCCTGGCATTGGCGAGGATCCAAGTCGGATCCCCGCACCAGTGTGAACCCGGCTCGCAAGGTCTCAATCTCACCGGCCAGATTGACACAATATCAGACAATACAGAAGTTGACCAAAGGGTGGTGGTAAAGAGCTCAAAAACCACGTGATTTGGTGAAAGTTGGCTGAAAAAGTTCTGCCGTGTGTATGCAATACAAACTTATGGCCAACGCCCTTTGTACAAAAATCCACAGGAAAGTTTGTACAAAGTCCTATCGTGTGTATGAGGCTTTAGAGATAACTGTTACCTGTAACTTACTGTAACTGTTACCTCTGGCAGGGCAGTTACTGCAGAAGGGATAGACAGAGTCAGGAAAACAAATGATTGTCTTTGCTGTCATGCGCACAAGACATTTTTTATTTTTTCCTGGCAGGAAAAAGCAGCCTTAGGGTCCATGCACACTGGCTTAAAAAAACGCATATCCTTGATGAGTTTAGCTTTTTGCCTGTAGAAGGCACTATTGTTATCTTATGTTTCCATGCACATTAGGTCATTTTAGAGGTATATTTTAAAAGATAAGTTCACCTTTTGTAACGAACAAATGGCCCTCCACACTAATCTGATTCCCAGATCTGACAGCTAACGGAGATCTTCTTCCCTGCCCACTAGCTGTCACAATTTAAAAAAAAATGTGGCCAAGAGGGGCTCTGCCCGCCCGGCCGTGTCACTCATTCACAGTGTTCTGTGAATGAAAAACTACAAGGTCCAGCAGTCTTTGCAGCTGTTGGCTTGAAGTTTTTAATAAACAGCGCTGTGGTAGTTCATTCTCTCTTCCAGTCAGATTGTATCTGCTTGCCCGTACAGGATCTACAGATACACTGACAGATCTGCAGGAGACCTGCATGGCACCAGCTATAAGCAAATGCTTTAGAGGCTCCAGAAACCTAAAATCCTACTTTTTTTTTTTTTTTTCTGCAAAAAAATTTGCACTTGTTTTGTTAAGCTTATCCTTTAAAGGTGTAGTAAACCGCTGTCTTTTTTTTTTTTTTTTTGCGACCTGCAAAATAAACCCATAATGCGCTAGTATGAATTGCATACTAGCACATTATGTAAAACTTATCTTGGAAAGAAGCCTTCCAGCGGTGCGCTGACAGGGCATCCATCTTCACCCAGTCTTCCTTCCGGGTTCGCGGACTCTGGCTGTGTGAGTGGCAATGACGTCAATACCACGCATGCGTGCAGGAGCCGTCATTTGACACAGGACTTTAAAGGAAAGACCCGGGTGGCTTTTCCTTCAGAGCGCAGGCGCCAATGACGTCACCGTCTGCATGTACAGTAAATATCTCCTAAACGGTGCACGTTTAGGAGATATTTACACCACCTATGGGTAAGCCTTATTATAGGCTTGCCTATAGGTAAAAAGTATGCATGGAAGTTTACTCCCACTTTAAGCTCAGCATTTATAGGCAGAAATCTGGTTTGAGTTTTTGAAAGCGTTTTTTTGGCAGAAAAAAAAAAAAAGCTAGTACAAAAACGCTCAAAATTGGTGGTTTTTTTTTTTGTTTGTTTTTGTGCCAAGAGCATGGCGTTTTTTTAAGCCCAGGGTGCATGAACCCTAAAAATGCCCCTAAAGATGCGTTTTACACACATGTTTAGGTGCTAATTTTGGGTGTTCATTGATTCTATTGGCCAGAATATTTAATAAATGATCAGTCCTAAGCTAAAAGGACCTAGAGTTTAGGTGCATTTTAAATACGTTTTAAAAATAATCGCGTTAGTCTTTAAAAAATACATTCAATACATAATGACTTCCAGGTTGCAAAAGATAATTAAGACAGGTAAAAATAATTAAGACAGGTATTTCACCGACAAGTCATGCAGGGCCCCCTGTGACACTCCACACCCCGTGAGCAGGGACGATTACCAGATGGTAGGCACCACCTATTGGTAGGATGGTCAAACAGGCAGGCAGAACAATCAATGGGTATAAGGGACCAGGAAGTCTCTGGAACACTCCGATGGTGAGATGGATCCTCTATTGTAGTCACATTCACAGTGGGATCAATATGACAGAAGTTAATAGGTAGACCATACAAAGGAAAACTCTGATAATGTGATACCGTTTTATATGACATTTATTGAAAAAGAAAGCCAATTGGCTACATGCAATGTATAAAATACAACCTCGCATGGATTAAAATTGTCTGCCGGCAAACTCAAACTCTATCACCCGCACTTCCGGGTCATGTGGGGTGTAATGTCATCAGCGCGTACCTCCGCCTGACATGTTTTGTCACACATGAAGTCTTCCTGGGGCACCCAGATGCAAATAATCATCTATAAGAATACTAGCATTCTGGGGTGAGCTGTATACCCTGACATACTTGATCTTGCAGAAGGATCATGAACATCTTTATGTTTTAGGTAAACGATAGAAGGTTGGGATTGTCGGATGAGTAATTGTTAGAACTGGGCAGTATTATTTGAAATCAAACCCTGAGATACTGCTTGTGATCTACTCGTTACTTGTAGTGTCGCTCAAAGCATAGAAAGGAGGGGTGTGTATTATCCCACTGGTCTCAGGAATGGGGTGCTGGTCTAAATTGTCACCATGTAGTATGCATCCTACAGACAAGTACCGCCACTCTCCCAGTCCAATGTATGTTAGTGCATATATGTGGCTGCCTCAGCTTGCACCAATCCACAAAACGCATTCACTGATGTATTTTGAGGGCTATGACTAAACCCTAATGAGCGGGGCAAAAAGCATCAGTGGGTGTGGATATACACGCTAATCTAGATTGGACCAGGAAAGCGGCAGTACTTGTTTTCTGAGATACTGCTTCCTCCATTATCACAAAAAAGCTTGCTCGATAGGCATCACCTGAAACTGATGGTCTAAAAAGACCAGTATGACCAGGAGGCTTAAGTCCTATGTTATATCCTGTGTGATGCTGAACCCCCTGCAATGGTAACCTTTGTATATAGAAATGTTTTGTTGAATAAATGTAGGCAGAGAAGCTGGTGGATAGACCAAGTCCTGCAGATGAACACTCCAGCCTGAAGACACTGCTGGTTGTAAGCTTTCATTTGTCAATGAAGCCTTGAGCCTACATGTTGTGTCAGAGTTGATATAGTGATCACGTGATTAGAAACCACTGTTAATGGCAGCTGGAGTTAAGGGTCTGCAGGGACACACAGTGTAAAATTGTGATTGGGAAAGTGTACAGAATGCAGTTGGGAAGAGGAATATGAAACTGCATATTCATAAGGGCTGAAAACATGATATGTAATCTTCGACCTCAACTACAGGTCTGAACATTTATTGCTGTTGTCCAAGGCTTAAGCAGGTTTGCATTTAGGGACAGGTTGCCCTTTGATATCCAACTGTAGCTTTCAACCTCAGGGGGAACTGAAACATAACTGACTGGGCCAGCTACATATATCGCTGATAGTCCATGGAGGGTTGTGCTACCAGTGAATACAATAGGGTTGATTTACTAAAACTGGGGAGTGCAAAATCTGGTACAGATGTGCTTTGTAGCCAATCGGCTTATGACTTCAACTTGTTCAATTAAGCATTGACTAAAAACCTGGAAGCTGATTGGTTTCAGTGCACATCTGCAACGGATTTTGCACTCTCCAGTTTTAGTAAATCGGCCCCAATGTCTGTATGCAAATTAAATTTCGAGCAGTGTTGACTAGGCTTAGTTTTCATAAAGCACAATGCCAGTCAAACCATTAAAAATTAAATAAACAGATATATGTAATAAATTGTTTTTGCCGTCAAAAAATTTGACATGGTACTTCACCTCATCCCATCTGGCGGCATAGTGTAAGGCAGGTGACAGCATTCAGTTTTGCAGAATGCATGACACTCTTCGAACTACTATTGAAAATCAACACACAGGTGGTACCCACCCACAGCTTTCTTTCACCTATAGGTTTAGTTAAAGCAGAACTTCAACCAAATAGGGAAGTTAAGCTTCTTTGCATACTCTCTCCCACCCCCCACCCCCAATTGCCGCTTTTGCCACTTTTTGCTACCGTCCCCAGCAGTCTTCTGGGACAAATAACAAGTACCAGAAGACTGCAAGACCATTCACAAAGCACAGCGTGGCTTTGTATTGTAGCTGCTGACTTTTTTATTTTGTGGAAGCCTGGAGCTCCTCTTTAAGTACCTTCTTCTACTATATTTAAATTTATAGTGCAGCACTCCCACTGAAAGCCAGATGTTATCTTTCCTCTACTGATAAAGAAATCATTTTGCTACCTGAATTGAAAGGTTTTTTTTTTGAGGACTTTTTAATGGACATAGATGTGAACTAAGCGGTATTTTAAAATATTTTGTCAGTGTTCCTTTATAACTTTGATAATGACTACACTTCAAATGTAGGAGTAGTGGCCTGCAGGTTTCCAAACCACACATCTATATTACATCTTGAAAAAAAGATTCACAAGGTATCATAAGGTCCTGAATGTAGAAACATCACATGGGTATTCTGACATTTTCATTATCTCACTGTCATTCAATGCTCTGCCAACATTATCAAAAAGCTGCATATTTTTAGTAGAGTAATACAACTGTCTACAAATTGCAACACTGCAAGATTCCTAATTTATATTAGCTCCAGGCAGCCAAAGACAATTTTACTTAAAAATATGTTTAAACTTTTTCATTTCCTTTTTGCCTTCCAAAATGATGAAATTTGGTAGTACTAGTTCATTTCTTTCATGTGTGCCTATATTTCCTTTCAGGAGCTGTGATTGGCTATTAGTTATTAATGAGACTGTTATGTATAACCAAGCAAAGTTTGAATAGTAAAACAATTCTCATTACGAATGGTGGTCACTTTACTTGATATAGGAGCAGGGCTGGGCTGAGGGGTAGGCAGAAGAAGCAGCTGCCTTCTCATGGTCACTATGGGTGCTAAAGAAACTTGTCCCAGCACAGTATAGGGGGCCTCAAGTGCAGGCCATCTGGCATGTGTTCCATAAGGAGGTGCTCCTGAGCAGATCAGGTTTACACAAAAATATACATTTACTGTTGTCCCCAGGTATTGGTTGAGAAGTCCTCACAGACTTGGGTAATAAAGACACATTAATGAAGACCTTCGCCAATCCCCACGTTTTTTTTAATCCCTACTGCTCAGTTAAGCGTTGTCCTGGGGAGTTCCTCTTCCCTTCCCTTCTTCCACCGCTTGGACCTCGTGTCGTCATGTTTTTGTATGACATCATCAGGAGGCTGCCGACTCTTCTGGGTTTAGCCGATGGGCCTCCCAAGAATGTGCCGTTAAGCATGCCCCTTCATCCTTTTTCTGAAAAAAAAAAAAAATGCCTCCTGGGATATGTGATGTGCATATCCCAGAAGGCCCAAACAGTGCATGCCACTCACCTAGGCAGGGAGTTGAGTAACCGAAACAAATTCATTACAAAAATAACAGAAAAAAAAATGTTTTGTGTAGCTGAAAGGGAGGAGGGTTGGAGAAGAGTTAACTTTTAAAGGTTAAGATGTGCTTTAAGGTGGCTTTTATGTAAATTATTCTTAAAACAGAGCATGGAAAAGAAAATTTCTCCTTGCAGTTGGGCTGCGCCCACACTGCATCGGTTAACTGCTCATTTTTGTTTAGGGGAGAGGAGAGCCGAGATATACTTGCCTAATCAGCCGATCCTCCCAGCGCAAGACCGATCCCTGCTGCTCCTGCCCCCCCACACATGGTCTAGTGGTCTTGTGCTGTGGCTCTGGAAGTGAGGCTGGCAGAAACAGTCAACCATTGGATGTGGGGGAGTGCTGTTTTCTGGAGGACTGAAGGATCTGGTGAGTATAAGCTCTGTGTTCACCCCAGGACAAAATGAGCAGTTAACCCATGCAGTGCGGGCATGGCAATTATTTATTTATTTTTCCCCCTGGAGTTCTGCTTTAAATAAGAAAGGAAGTACAAACTGTGCCACAAACTGGTATTGTAATCCATTGTACATGATATGAAGAGATCCCAAAGTGAAACTGTGGTTGTAGTTTTACTTATTATATCGCTGGGGAAGATTATATAAATACTATCTGGACCCCAAAAAAAACTCCCTCTTAGAGCTCATTTATAGATAGATATCAACAATTGCACTAGAAATGGTTACTATGTTATCTACGGATCTTCAGTAACATTTGCTAGAATCCTTGCAATTTACATTATTAACATAAAAGGGGTAGGTTTTTACTCAACAAAACTTGTTTTACTTTAGGAATATGCTTAATAGCTGCCTCTTGTATGATACCACAATAGCGTTATCCATGGAAGACTATAACTCTCTCTCTGTGTTTAGTGCCAGCCATTAAGTCTAAGAGCCAGCTGACACTGTGTAATAATAATGCCTTCTATGTACTCTCTCTGGTGCAATGCATTCAGTGGCTGACAGCAGCATAACTCAAGTTCTTCAATATGTAAGCACATATCATTGTTTAACTTTATTTATTTATTTTTTTTGCACATGTGGTCATACTGATGTCCATAATTTATAATCATTGGAACGTGGCTGTTTGTTTTGTTGTGTTTTTTTGTTTTGTTTTTTTTTTGTATTGTTTGAGATCTAGAACATTAGTGTGTGTTTTTTGGTTTTTTACTTTTTTTGAATAATAAAACAATGAACTTGATCAATATTGAGGAGTTAAGTGAACCACATGGGTATAGATCCCAAATGCAAACAGAAGTCAGGCAATTATTTTTACAGTGTGCATGTGGTAAACTTAAATGAACGAAACTGGAATCAGAAAGAGATCACCCTAAGCTATGTCTGCTGAGCAAAAAGTTGCATGGCAAGGAGGTCTCCAGGAGAGAGAGCTCCCTACCTGTAGATCCTAGCTCTGTTTCTGCTTACCTTTGACTTTGTTTTGAGTCCCACCACCAGCTCTACTTACCTGCTCTGTGCAACAATATCGTACAGAAAGGTCATTTTACTCCTAGTGGTAGTTCCCCCACCAACGGTGTCGCTCTTCCCTCTTGCTTGCTTCCTGTAGCAAGCTGGGTGCTGAGGAAGCACCTGCGCATGCATGATCTGGTTGGGTCCCATGCTGGACTGTACGTGTGTCAAGCTAAGCCCACTGCTCCCTCACAGGAGCTTGACTGTCTGCAGTAGGAGCCTAAGGCTTCTTTTACACATGCAGAACATTTGTCCTTTTTCATCCATCCATTGACAAATGAAAATCGGACATCAATGCATCTCTATGGAAAAAGAAATGTAAATGGATGATCCTCCATTACATCCTTTTACAACTGCTTCCACCAACATCTGTGTTTGTATATAATTTTTTATTTATTTTTTTTTAAACGGATCAAAGCCGTATTTTTCCCATGTTGGTCTTTCAGGATAGCTACCATAGAGAGACCTTGGTTTCTCCCTTCTCAGGAAACACTGCCTCAGACTGCAAGATTTAAGCCTCAACGTCCCGCCGGCCCCTCAGTTCTGGTGTTTTCTCTGGCGGGGAAACCCCGCTAAGGAGCCAGGACTGAACAGCCGGGGAGGCTGAGGCTGAGTGTTCCCAGAGAGGGGGAGACGGAGGTCTCTCTCTCAATCTTATCCTGCAGCCAGATAGGCTAGGGAGCATGTGAAATACCTGAAGGGCTGCATCTTGTGCGCACCAGCTTCTCCTGGGGAAGGAGGAAGATCTGGGGATCTGCTTTTTCTCCCCAGGGGGGTGCTGTGGATGTGCTGGGTCCCCCCTCTCTGAGGCCAGCGATGGAATTCTAGAGGCTGTGCCAGATGATGGGTGACTTAGGTTCCGGTGAGGGCAGGCACTTCCGCCGGACCCACGGCTTCCGGTCCAGGCCGCAGGTTTTGAAAGTGCGCCGGGCTGGTGTGGCCTTGATTTTGCTGTGGAGACAGTGGATGGAGGCATGGGAGACCAGGATCCTCAGTGGGAGATGGTAGAGGCTTCATGAGCAGCTCCTGGAGACAGCTTCACCAGCCACTCTAAGGTAAGAGGAGCCCTGGGGTTGTTACTTTACCCGTTCCCGGTTGCTCCACAGGTGTTCCCCCCCCCCCCCCCCGGTGGTCAGGGGGGAAGAGGGATTGCGTCTGGGACCCTGGTGGTAGTTGGTCTTGGGAGAGGGCACCCCTGGTGGTCCTCTGTGGTAGCGCTGGTGGGAAAGGGTCAGTGTGGGCATAGCCATTTATGGCTGCTTGCTCTCTCTCTGGGTTCTGTGTTTCAGAGCACGGCCACAAACAAAACCAAGTCCCCTTCACAGCTCTAAAGAGAAATGTCCTTCATGCTTGGCCACAATGAGGGAATCCTGGACCAATGCACTCTGTAAGGAGTGCATTGAGGGGTTAGTGAGGGAGCAGTCAGCAGAACAGTGTACGGACCTAGCAGCGTCCGTCAAGGAGCTTTCTAGCCCCTTTCAGTCTCTTAAGATGCTTTTCTCTAGTTTCCAGATGCCACACCCCCAGGTTAGTCCTCCACCAGCGCAGCAGAACATTTCCTCTAGCCCAGTGCATGCTCCCACGGTCACGGTGGTGGAATATTGGCTAACATTGATTTAAAGTGCACATTAAAGCCGGGGCTCCAAAAGAAGCAATCCTGACTTCCTTTCCCATGCTGGTGGTGTACATTGCAGATGCGTCGGCTGAATCGGTGTGCATGTCCGCAAGATCCTCAGCCCTGGCCAAATCAACAAGGAGGGCTCTATGGCTTAAGATGTGGCAGGGGGATAGTGCGACTAAGGTCAAACTCTGTGGGATTCCAGTCACAGGGGACTTGTTGTTCGGGCCAGGTTTGGAGGCTGTTTTGAATAGGACGGCTGACAAGAAAAAGGCCTTTCCCATCCAGAGAAAATTTGGATAGCAGACTAAAAGTCTCACCCTCAGAGAAAGTTTGGGCCCCAAAAGCTGAAGGGCAGCCCTCCTGAACAGCCCCGATAAACCGAATGACGGGTTGACCACAGTGGGAGGAACATTGGGAGCCTTCCTCCCACAGTGGGAGACTGTCACCTCCAACCAGTCTGTTCTGGGGATTGTAAGAAGAGGGTACCGGCTGGAGATTTCAAAACCTCCCCCACACAGACTTCTCGTCACCAAGCTGTCAAGGTGTGCGGAGAGGTCATCAGCTCTTCTATCTTCCCTGCAGGAGCTGGAGGCTCACCTGAACCTGAAGTCTCTGAATGTCTCAATAACCTACAGAAGGTTCTAAATGGACTCGGTCTTCTTAGTGAAGGCACTTCTTCCTCCGAACTGCTTCATGGTGTCGATAGATTTGAAGGATGCCTATGTGCACATCCCCATCCCAGGAAGCTTCAGTACCAAGATTTTCTCAGATTGGTGGTAGAGCCCCCCCCCCCCCGCATCTTCACCAAGGTCATGGCAGAGGTCCTGCATGTGATTATGAAGTTGCAAACTTGCACAATCTACTCCTATTCGCTTCCTCCCCGGAGCAGTTGTCCCAGGATCTACAGGTGGCAAGAAGCATCCTAGAAAGCTTGGGATGGCTCTTGAACCTGGAAAAATCCAACTTGGTTCCACCCCAAAAGGTCACCTTCTTAGGCTATGTGTTGTATTCAACAAAACGGAAAGTCTTTCTTCCCCCTAGAAAAGGTCCAGAAGGTGGACAGGGAAATGTTTTTACTCCATGGCAGCCGCTAGGTCTTGGTAAGACAAGCAATGTCAGCTCTGGACTTACTAATGGCAGCTCTCCCTGCTGTGCAGTGGGTGGGGCTGCATTTCCGCCCTTTGCAACTGTTCATCCTGGGGGTTTGGGACCAAAGTACACGTTCTAAGTCAGGTCCCTTTGGTGGTGGAGGAGGGCATAAAATCTTTCGCAAGGCCTGGAGTGCGTCCTGCCGGTCTCCAGGACCGTTGCGACCGATGCGAGCTGCACCGGTTGGGGGATGCACCTAGATTCCTATTTGGTGCAAGGCACCTGGAGGAGAGAACGCGAAGATGTCCTCAAACTGGAGGGAGCTGAGAGCAATTGCGGTGGCAATCGGAGCCTTTCAGAAAACTCCAGGGACAGCACGTGCAAGTCCACTCGGACATCTCCTCGGTGGTGGCCAATATCAACAGGCAGGGGGGTACCAGGAGCAGGTCCTGGCGGAAACCATCCTCAAGTGTGCCAAAGCCACTGTTCTATCCCTCTCTGCAGTGCATTTGAAGAGGGAACTAAACCAGGTAGCAGATTTCTTCAGCAGGAAGACTCTGAGGGAGGGTGACTGGGTTTTGCGTCAGGACATCTACGAGATAGTCAGTCACTCGAAGATGGGGGGTGCCATGTGTGGCATTTATTGTTATGCCCCCCCCCCCCATACTGGTACCAGCAGTATTGAGGAGAAAACAACTCTCATTCTAATCACACCACACTGGTCCAGGAGGCCGTGGTTCTCCATCCTGAAGGATCTGGCTGCAGAGCCTCCCTGAATTCTGCATGTCTGGGAGAATCTTCTTTCTCAAGGGCCGATCTGTTGGACCCAGATGGAGCGGTGGAATTTCACAGCCTGGTTACTGAGGAGGAAATGCTGAGGGGCAAGGGTTTCTTGGATCGTTTAGTGGCGACCCTCCTAAGTAGCAGAAAGAGGGAGATGCATTCTGTTTACCTAAAGGTGTGGAGACGGTTCAATAGCTGGTGCACAGAATGCTCCTTCGACGTGCGCAGCCCAGTGGCAGTGTTAAAATTCTTGCAGTCGGGGGGCAGATAAGGGGCTAGTTCTTAGCACTCTGAAAGGACAGGCATCCGCATACTTTTCATAAATTGGGCGTTAGAAGGCACGTCCTATAGTACAAAGCAGTTTAGGAAGTCTGTTTCCTTTTGTCTTATTTTCAGGGGCTAAGAAAAGGCCTCTAGACGTACGATAGCTAGATGGTTAAGGTTGGCTATTATTCAGGCCTATGTTGTCAGAGTATCATAATGAATACAATCAGCGCAAAGAGAAAATTGGCAGAGATAAAATGCAGCTGAACACTAAAAAAATTTTCACGTAATCCAACAGTCAATATTATACAAAGGAGTGCAGCGCAAAATTAGGGCTCATTAAAACATTTCATACATAGTAAAAAGTCCATATAAATCCAAATAAAAACGAAAGCAGAAGGTCGACTACCAGTCCCAGCAAGCAAAGAGTCCCAGTGAGAAATTTCAATGCAAGGATGACTTTTCCTCCACCTCACTCACTTCGCTCACCTCCTAGTTGTGGACCACTGAGCTAACAGATGGTCAACAACGCATGTCCCAAATGTGTATAATCTCCAAACAGGATCCTGATCCACCGTTCAATATCCCAGGGGTATAATATTAAGAGAGAAGCAGAATCTAAGTGCACACTCATAATTTCCTTTTAAAATAGCTTTATTTAACAAACCAATGGCTACTCACATGGGCTTCAAAGAAACAGCGCAAATAGGAGCAGACACCTTAAGCATGGAGGTCTAGGATGACAGCGGGTTTCGTCCGGAATGCGGCTCCTTCCCCCGTATGCATTTACATTCACACAAACTTCCTCGGGGGCAGATAAAGGTTAGTATGAAGTGTAGTTGTATCTCTCCAGCTGGCCAGAGGTACTCTTTGAAAACTGAGGGGCCGGCAGGACAGCAAGGTTTAAATCTTGCAGTCTGAGGTGGGGTTTCCTGAGAAGCGAGGAGCCAAGGTCTTTCTATGGTGGCTGTCCTGAAAGACTCCTGCAAAACGGCATTACCGGTAAGTGTAACTACAGTTTTTCTTCCATAATAAAAACATATCGGATGAAAAAACTGATGCAAATCAGTCAATTTTTGCATGAAAAATGGCTCCTGAACTCAAGTGGTTAAGGACTCTAGCTGGTAAATGTAAAAAGCTGATGATGAACTAATGAAAAACTGATGTAAACTTCATCTGTGTGGTGTGTTGTGTGGTGTGTTTTTTTTTTTTTTCTTCTTTTGAAAAAACGTGACTGACATGATGAATGGTGTGCATGTGTGAAAGGGGTCTAAAGCTCAGTTGCCATCGGTTTTTCCTGTGAAAGCAGGAAGTGAGGTGAGTAGTGCTGGAGTCAGAGACAGCGGTGACATGGAGCGAGATAAGTGTTCAGGGATAGAGTGGGGTAGGACGGGTAGTGAGCCTTTTTTTTTTTTTTTTTTTTTTTTTTAATTTGAATTCAGTACCACTTTATAGGACAAAATAAAGGACATAATAAAATGACAAAGGTACTGTATACACACATAAAACTACATCATAATGAATAATGAATCGATAGAAACCTATAGTCCTATGCAGAAAAAGGCATAAGAAAAATGTATTGATTTTAAAACCGCTAAAATGCTGACAAAACAGTAGTTTTGGGCATGTGTACAGTACTTTTGACACTTCATATAAATTTATCTGTTATTTTTATGATATAACACTATTATGTATGTTGATCTATTCTTTTTTATAATCACATTATTTTTGTTGATTTATATTCATATTATACGTTTCGTTTCTATGTGATTCTTGCAATTATATTCTAATTCTACTATATATTAAATCATTTTTTGTGTATATTATTTCATTTATTTAGCATTTAACTGTTTAGGAGTATATAATATTTTATGCTAATTCTAAGCATCTTTTAGCTTATAATGGTGGAAATTGAATCTTGACCTTATTACAATCCTCTGTCTTTTGGGGTTATAACACATTTTTAAATAACAAGCTCATATTATCAGTATATATATATATATATATTTTTTTTTTTAGGTGTATTTTACTCTGTAGTTTCATTATCCTTGTTTGTATCGTCACCCCTTTGAAGGGTGACTTTTTATTTATAACCCTGAAGAGGCACTTTTTTTTGGCCCAACAGTGTAGTGCAGGTGTGCTCAACTTGTGGCCGATGGAGCCCTCTGATGTGGCCCATGGAGCCCTCTGATGTGGCCCGTGACCTCTCGCCAGGGAAGTGCATGCCCGGGTTGGTAAGCCCAGATTGTGATCAACAGGTTGCTGACCCACCATCTGAGTGCATGGAGCCGGTGACAGCAGTGGAGGAACCAGCTGGCCGCAGAGAGAGAAGGAGCTTCATAAACCAATGCTTCCTGTCCCAGGTGGAGTGATGCCAAGTGCACTTCACCTGGGACCTTTCTAGCAGCCTGTAGAGCGATGCCAGCAGAAGCTGGAAGAGGGAAAGGTTACTGTATTGAACATCACATAGACAACAGGTCATTAGGCTGCTTTCACAGTGATACTAAGGTGCAGCACAGTGCACCTGCAGCTTTCCTGCTGGTTAGCTGCACTGACCCATAGACTTCTATAATATCCACTAGGTTTGGTGCCTTTCTAAAAGTGCAACAAAACTTCTGAATGCAGCACTACACCCGCAAGATGTAATAGAAGTCTATGGCAAAGCACAGCTAACCAGCAGGAAAGCCACAGGAGCACTGCGCTGCACCTGGGGTGCGGGTAAACAGCAGCCCATCAGTCTTAAAACAGTCTTATAGAGGCTTAGGAGATTAAGGGCTCATTTACATTTGCAGTTTGGGGGGGCGGTAAGACCACCTAGTTCATTGTGGCCCACAACTGGTTGCCAAACCACTTAAGTGGCCCTCGCTCTTCAAAAAGTTAAGCACCCCTGATGTAGTGCTATCATTGCTTATATTTTCTCTGAATATACTGGGGTCAGTTGTGTAGTACCCCTATTGTGTCAGCAGTGTGATGGCCCTATTACACCAGTGTCGGTGGTATAGCGTTCCCATTATGTGTCAGCACAGCCATTACATTCTTGTCTGTGATGTTGTACCCCTATAACATGTCAATAGTGAAGTGGTTTCCCCCCCCCCCCCTGTCTGTGTGTGTGTGTGTGTGTGTGTGTGTGTGTGTGTGTGTGTGTGTGTGTGTGTGTGTGTGTGTGTGTGGTATTAGTAGGAGATACTATACCGTATATTGGTGCTCTGCTACTGCATAGTTACATAGTAGGTAAGGTTGAAAAAAGACATAAGTCCATCAAGTCCAACCTATGTGTGTGATTATATTTCAGTATTACATGGTAAATCCCTGTATGTTACGGTCGTTCAGATGCTTATCGAATAGTTTCTTGAAACTATCGATGCTCCCCGATGAGACCACCGCCTGTGGAAGGGAATTCCACATTCTTGCCGATCTTACAGTAAAGAACCCTCTACATAGTTTAAGGTAAACTTCTTTTATTCTCATTTTAATGAGTGGCCACGAGTCTTGTTAAACTCCCTTCCGCAAAAAAGTTTTATCCTATTGTGGGGTCACCAGTATGGTATTCGTATATTGAAATCCTATCCCCTCTCAAGCGTCTCTTCTCCCGAGAGTATAGGTTCAGTGCTCGCAACCTTTCCTCATAACTAATAACTAATATCCTCCAGACCCTTGATTAGCTTTGTTGCCCTTCTTTGCTCCATTTCCAGTACATTCTTCCTGAGGACTGGTGCCCAGAACTGGACAGCATACTCTAGGTGCAGCCGGACCAGAGTCTTGTAGAGTGGGAGAATTATCGTTTTATTTCTGGAATTAATCCCCTTTTTAATGCGTGCCAATATTCTGTTTGCTTTGTTAGCAGCAGCTTGGCATTGCATGCCATTGCTGAGCCTATCATCTACTAGGACCCCCAAGTCCTTTTCCATCCTAGATTCCCCCAGAGGTTCTCCCCCCCAGTGTATAGATTGCATTCATATTTTTGCCACCCAAATGCATTATTGTACATTTTTCTACATTGAACCTCATTTGCCATGTAGTTGCCCACCCCATTAACTTGTTCAAATCTTTTTGCAAGGTTTCCACATCCTGCGGAGAAGTTATTGCCCTACCTGGCTTAGTATCGTCTGCAAATACAGAGATTGAACTGTTTATCCCATCCTCCAGGTTGTTTATGAACAAATTAAACAGGATTGGTCCCAGCACAGAACCCTGGCAGACCCTACTACCCACCCTTGACCATTCCGAGTACTCCCCATTTATCACCACCCTCTGAACTCGCCCATGTAGCCAGTTTTCAATCCATGTACTCGCCCTATGGTCCATGCCAACGGACCTTATTTTGTACAGTAAACGTTTATGGGGAACTATGTCAAATGCTTTTGCAAAATCCAGATACACCACTTCTACGGACCTTCCTTTATATAGATGACAACTCACCACCTCATAGAAGGTTAATAGATTGGTTTGGCAAGAACGATTCTTCATGAATCCATGCTGATTACTGCTAATGATACCGTTCTCATTACTAAAATATTGTATATAGTCTCTTATCATCCCCTCCAAGAGTTTACATACTATTGATGATAGGCTAACTGGTCTGTAATTCCCAGGGATGTATTTTGGGCCTTTTTTAAATATTGGTACTACATTGGCTTTTCTCCAATCAGCTGGTACCATTCCAGTCAGTAGACTGTCAGTAAAAATTAGGAACAATGGTCTGGCAATTACTTGACTGAGTTCCCTAAGTACCATCGGGTGCAAGCCATCTGGTCCCGGTGATTTATTAATGTTAAGTTTCCCAAGTTTAATTTTAATTCTGTCCTCTGTTAACCATGGAGGTGCTTCCTGTGAAGTGTTATGACGATAAACACTGCAGTTTTGGTTACTGAAGCCCCCCGATTCCCTTGTGAAGACTGAGGAGAAGAAAAAATTCAATACGTTCGCCATCTTCCCATCCTTTGTAACCAGATGTCCTTCCTCAATCTTTATGGGGCCAATGTGGTCTGTCCTCCCTTTTTTACTGCAATGTAATGTTGGCATTCAAACTATGCAGACACTGTCAGACAGGAGATCAGTCATCCTACCAGTGCCTTCATGCCAGTTAGGTCTCCTGGACACCCAACAGCAGACCTGGACTGTTAATGTCTATACTCCAGGTTATAAAGGTGGGTTGTCTGATGTTCAAGCCCTAGCAGGCACCCACTCTGGCACCACCTTAGAGCTTTGGGTACCCTCAAGGATCTCACTACTGATATCCCATTGGTCATTAACTAAATTAGGCGGATTCAACCACCACTATAAACCAAAAATTGAAATATCAGATTTAAATGGCATGACCCTTAGAAATGAAATACTCTCAGAACAAAGAAAAATGCCCTGCAAATTTATGATCGTTGTGGTGTTCTATTGTGATTGCTGAACAGTTTCAGTTGCCAAATGCTCCCTTGGTATATGGACAGCCCCATGGAAAATGTTTTTTTTGCCCAGTCTCCAAACCACAATAAATAGTATAGTAAGTAATTCAATTTGTCGCAAATGTCTCTGTGCCTTGCAGGAAGGACATACTTTCTTTTACAACAGCCTCCCAAGTGCCTGTAAATGTTACTAGACATATATAGCAAGATCTCTCCCTCTGCTCCAAATGCTTTATTTGCTTTATTACCGGATTTTTTCACTGCATGTTTCAGTACTAAAAAGTTCCTGACATTCAGTTTGTATTCATAAAAAATATGTATAATAATGCTGCACTGCATGCTGCTGCCAAATAAAATATTGGTTTGTAAATCTGGGTGTCATCTTACAGAAAAGAGTATTTGCTCCAGCATGAACTTTGCTCAAAAGGGAAAAATATAATAATTTAAAACCAATTTTGTGCTAAAGATTTTTATTTTGTGTAGCTAGGGAGGGTAATTTTATTATCATTGTAGCTTGTGTTCTTGGGGAGATTTTTCCTAAATGTTACTGTATTTGACAGGTATTAAAAAGAAATCTCCCCAACCAAGACACAAGCTGCAAAAAAAAAAAAAAAAAAGAAAAAAAAGTAAAAATAGTTGGGTTTTGCCGTTCTCATTCAATTAAGCCTTGTCCAAAAATATAGCCAATTTTTACTAAATTCCCCTTTTTTGAGGAGCCTGGATCATGACAAGATTTGTTTTTTTGTTTTGTTTTTTGTGCATCCTGTAAAAATAGAAAAATAATACTTACCAGATCTGCTACTGGTAATACCCATCTTGGGATGCTGGCTGAAGGGTTTTAACCATCATACCTTTCCAGAAGTTTTAGATGTCTATGTCCCCTGATGCAGGCTTCTGATGGTTGGAACCACAGCATGCCAAAGGAGGCATCTGAAATATGTTGGCTGCTGAAGGCTCTTTGACCTTGTTAGCTCCACAACAAAGTGAAGATTAGAGTCACTCTCAGTGGACTGGTAAGTAGTATTCTTCATTTATTTTTTTAGTTTGTTTTTACAATGTTCTTTTTTAATACTCTTTTATATCCTGATTTATGACTGAAGAGGGAGTGTGTGTCATCTGGCTCATTCAACTGTCTATTTTTGGTCCAGCAACTGTAATGCCGCGTACACACGGTCGGACTTTCCGACGGGAAATGTTCGATGTGAGCTTCTATTCAGAAAGTCCGACCGTGTGTATGCTCCATTGACCCTTTGCTGTCAGAATTTCCGGGCATAAATGTTTGAGAGCAGGTTCTCAAATTTTCCGCCAACTTCACTTGTTGTTGGAAAGTCTGATCGTGTGTACACAAGTTCGTCGCGCAAAAGCTCACGCATGCTCGGAATCAAGCAGAAGGAGTCGCACTGGCTATTGAAACTTCCTTTTTCTCGGCTCGTAGTACGTCTTGTAACGTCACCGCATTCTTACGTTCGGAATTTCCGACAACATTTGTGTGACCATGTGTATGCAAGACAAGTTTGAGCCAACATCCTTCGGAAAAAAATCCACAGTTTT